>NC_138347.1:139839837-141039837 GCF_046562875.1 Panthera onca
AATCAAAGTACATATGTTTGAAGAAAAATAAGTCAGGCGTAATCAATAACATGGTGTTAGGCATTCCACGTCTGCAGATTCTTGATAAATTAGAACTGGGAAATATTTATTGTATATATATGCATTCACACACACACACACACACACACACACACACACACACACTAATATGTAAAGTTGCAACATAAAAACTGGGGTTAAAAACCCAGTATAGAATAATTTTGTAATACTTTTTCATATTAGACCTCTAGGCTTATGCTACCAAAAGCAAACACATCTTTCCTCCAGCACAGTAACAGTAATAATGGGAGAAAAGTCTCCCAAAGGAAATGCTTCTCTTTATAATTTGTCATGAAATACTAGTTCTTTTAACTGTAAGACCTATGTTGCTATAGTTTCTCACGTTTATAAAGTAGGGAAAATAATAAAAAAAATATTCTTGGCTTTAAGACTATTAAAGGAAATTTCCCCTTTTTGTAGTACATTCACCTCTTCAATCAGATTGATGCTAATTATTAATTTACATTCCATAATATTCCCAGTGAAGAATATAAATATGTATTTCTGGTGTCAGGAACAAGTCAGAAATTTTAAAATATACACCTATGAATAAATAATACAGTTGACTATAAGTAAATACACCAGTGCTCCACAGAATGCACTGCCTTCTGTTACCAGGGGCATGGTTTGTGTAATGTTAGAATTTAGTCTGTGACCATAGAATCATTCACAAAATCTCACAGAATGGTAAAGTAAATGTTTATAAAGCAGTAAAAAACATTATACCTCCTGTGCTAAATAAACTAAATAATCAAATTAACTAAGACAAGTACTCGGTGATGCCTAAATTTTCCTTTCAATCTGGAGAGAATAGTGTCTCCATCAACACCTTTTCACCCTACTAATCTAACCAAATTTTGGTATTTCAAATTCAGAGTCTCTATTGTAAACAGTATGTTTTATAAAACACCTAATTCTTAGGACGTCAACAAATGTTTATTTTCTTTCATTTCCCTTACTGTTAATTATTAGGTGTGTTTTATGGAACTATAAACACATTGTTAGTCTTTATAGTCTTTTGGTTTCTTCATAATTTTTTTACATCATCTCATTGATTCCTTTTGAGAATTAAAGTAAAATGATATACAGCTGAGTGTTGTTTACTTCTCATAAAGAGGAAAAATTGGCCAGATACTTCTGCAAATAAACAGTTGGATCAGTGGCTACACTATTAACATTATTAGGGCATTGTTAGAAAAGAGAAAAGGGGGAAGGGAAGGAGAAAGTGAAAGGGAAAACGATGATTTAGAATATACCTCATGCAGATAAGAGTAGCTGTGGGAGACAGGCTTTAAAATACTATCCTTAATTCCTCTTCACAGCTTTCAGCTTAAGGTTTAGGTGACAAACTGAATCATTACCTATGCTTAAACGTTGAGCTTGTGGTCTTCTAGATTTAAGCTGAAGGACACAATTAGAAAATTACGTATATTATAAATAAACTACCAGGGTTCATAAGTCCAAAATGAGACCTACAATACCCTACAAGTAGACTCTCAACAGTGTGGCTTTGAGTGAATTATACCTCAGTTTCCTCATCCGTAAAATGAAGATAAGGTTATCACTACATAAGATTATAAATGTTAAATGAGGTCATGCATGCCAGTCACTTAAACTAGTATCTGGCACACAGGAAGGAAGTGCTCTATAAAAGTTTACCATTATTATTGCAACTAACATTACCACCGATAAGGTAATTGTGGCTTCCCAGTCTGGTGTCTTATGTCTACCCTACCACCAATATTTAATGCTGCAGTAGGATGGAAAATGGAATTCTAGGCTATTAGCAAGACTCCTGTCCCTTTCTACAATGCAGGGCCTTTGGCTCTGTGATCATGCTCTTTGGAACTATGGTCTGCATTTCAAAAGTCATTTTTATGGACAAAGATACTGACCTACTCACTTCTATAGTCAGAAGGCTTTCCAAAGAAACTAAATACAACTCTTCCTCTGGTGTTGATGTCTTCCTCGTGGTTGGGAACAGGGGGCAGGGACTGGTGAAAGAAAGGAGCATACAGGAAGAAGTGGAGAAAATGGTAAAATAGGATGGAAAAGTGCATTGCCTGGGTAGAAGAGAAACACATGATTTAGGGATCTGCCCTAAAGATCCCATTAACCTAATCATTATTTTTCTGAAGTTTCTTTCAGTTATTAACAGAGTCAACAAGGACATACCTTGTTTCTAGCTTTCAGTTTTTCCTATTTTGACTTATTTACACTCTACATGGGGAAATTTATGTCCAATACAGACCAAGAAAGGTTTCCAGGACTAGGGATCTCATTATGTTTTTTTTTAAATTCCTACTATGCACCCATCTTGTATCTGTCCTTCAAAATACAGTACTGTCCATGTTTTTTTTCTCTGTTTAACATTTTAACACATGTATTTTAGTGTAGAGTATATTTATTTTAAGGAGGATTAGGTGTGATTGTGTTCTTCCTAATGGTAACCTGTAATTATTTTTATAATCATCACTTATTTAGATTTTATATTTTCAGGAGCATAACTTGCATATGCATTTGCTTCACGAGAAAAAAAGAACGTGGTACATGGTAGATTGAAATTATTTTTCCTCACTAGTCCAAAGATAGTTGACAAATATTTTATATTTTAGCTAAAAACTTAATGTAAATGAATATTCACAGTTTTGAACTCTGAAAACCTGATTACCAAATAGATAAAAATAATTTTTTAAAAAAGAGTAATGAATCTTCAGAAATACAGAACATTGTGTGTATCTTTTATTCATTACAGTATTGTGGGAAATTTTAGAGCCTAACAGACCTAGGTTGAAATGTCATTCCAATATGTTAACTATATGACCCTGGAAAGACCATTAAGCTTGTAGGTTTCAGCTTATCCACATGTTAAATGGAGGTTAACAACTGAAAACTCATAATATTATCCAAATATTTGAAGATTTTAAATGATTTCCTTCTTTTAATCCTAATGCCTTTTCTCCCAATATTTCCAGTTGTTCCCAATAATAAACACAAACTAAAGCAAACATGAAATTAATCACTTTGCCTTCTTTGATTATTGTAACTCAGGTTAAAGTGAAATAATTTTAGGAAGTACAATTATTATATTTTAAGGATATATTTTAAACATACATGCTGCTAACATAATAAAAATATACTGTTCCCCAGATAATGTGTAAGAAGAAGGTGGAAAGACTGAAATAATCTTCAAGTGAGGTAAATATTCAGAGACAGAGCCGAGAAAAATAGCGTGTGTCAAAATCGTAGAGGTTGACACTAGCATAGAGAATTTTTGCAACAAATACTTGCAGAATTATCTTTTTTATGAATATAATTTATTGTCAAATTGACTTACATACAACACCCAGTGCTCATCCCAACAAGTGCCCTCCTCAATGCCCTTCACCCATTTTCCCCTCTCCCCCAGACCCCCATCCACACTCAGTTTGTTCTCTGTATTTAAGAGTCTCTTATGGTTTGCCTCTCTCCCTCTCTGTTTGTAACTATTTTTTCCCCTTCCCTTCCCCCATGGTCTTCTGTTAAGTTTCTCAGGATCCACATATGAGTGAAAACATATGGTATCTGTCTTTCTGACTTATTTCACTTAGCATAATACCTTCCAGGTTCATCCACGTTATTGCAAATGGCCCGATTTCATTCTTTCTCATTGCCAAGTAGTAGTCCATTGTATATATAAACCACAACTTCTTTATCCATTCATCAGTTGATGGACATTTAGGCTCTTTCCATAATTAGGCTGTTGTTGAAAGTGCTGCTATAAACATTGGGGTATAAGTGCCCCTATGCATCAGCATTCCTGTATCCCTTGGGTAAATTCCTAGCAGTCTATTGCTGGGTCATAGGGTAGTTCTATTTTTAATTTTTTGAAGAACCTCCACACTGTTTCCAAGTGTCTGCACCAGTTAGCATTCCCACCAACAGTGCAAGAGAGTTCCCATTTCTCCACATCCTTGCCAGCATCTGTAGTTTCCTGATTTGTTAATTTTAGTCACTCTGACCAGTGTGAGGTGGTATCTTAGTGTGGCTTTGATTTGTATTTCCCAGTACTTGCAGAATTATCTAGTGTTTTGGTCAGTGTTTATAATCATGATAACTGAAATACAGGACATTATTATAAAATTAAATTTAAGAAAACCATCCCCAATGTATCTTCTTCTCTACCCCCCATTAAATTGAAGAAAAATTCAAATTGGGAGCTTTTGTGTCTTTTGGTTTTTCAGTTTTTTAATTGTGAAGTAATTTCAGACTTTTAAGAAGTTACAAAAATAGTACAAAGTATTCCCACAGACAACTCCCATATACCCTTCTTTCAGTTTCCCTGATGGTTATCATGTATCAGAATCAGAAAATTAACATGAATATTATTCCATTAACCAGTCTACAGACCTTTATTAAAATTTTGTGTATTGCTCTACTAATGCCCTTCTGGTCTAAGGTCCAATCCAGTATTCCCAGTTGTATTTAGTTGTCAGTTTTCCTTAGTTTCCTTTAATCTGGCATAAGTCCTCTGTCTTCCATAGTCTTGACACTTGTGAATTTGTACCATGGCTCTCAATTTGGGTTTGTCTAATATTTTCTTTGATTAAATTCAGATCATGCATTTTTGTCAAGAAATGTGATACTATGTCCTTCTCAGTGTATGATATGAAGAAATACAAAATATCCATATGTCTCATTGATTAGGTCTACTTTGATCACTTGGATAAGGAGATGTCTTCTTTCTCTTACTATGAAGTTACTATGTTTCCCCTTATAATTAGTATCTTGTAGTGTGATGCTGTGTAAATATCTTGTTTATAATCATGCTATACCCACTAACTGGTGATTCTTCCCTGAAACAGTTAATTACCATACTGGTGATTTCCTATTTCCATCATTCCTTCTGTGTGTATAATTGAAGTTCTGTGGCAAAGAAAAGCTTTCCCTTCTCATTTATATTTACTTATTTCTATCTATATATTTTTATTCTATGGATTATTATTGTCCATTATTATCATTGTCCTGCTTGTCCCCAGTTTGGCCACAGAGAGCTCCTTAAAATTGTTTCCTCTGTTCTTTGATATTCTTCCATCATGTTCTTTAAAAATGTTTGTATATATATTTTGTGTGTGTGAGAGAGAGAGAGTATGTACACACATGCTCAAGGGAAGGGAATTGAGAGAGAGAATCTTAAGCAGGCTCCGTGCTCAGTGTGGAGCCTTATGCGGGACTTGACCTCACAGCCCTGAGACCAAGAGCTGAAATAGAGAGTCAGGCACTAAGCTGACTGAGCCATCCACCCAAGGGCCATGCTTCCATCACTCTGAACATTTCCTTACTTTCTAGCATGCAAGATATTCCAGGCTTATTCTGTACTTCCCCTGTTCCAGTCCTGAATTCTGCTCTTTATCTTTTTTAATGTTAATTTACTTATTTTGAAAGAGAGAGTACCTGCACATGCACAGAAGGGGCAGAGAGAGGAAAAGAGAGAACCCCAGTCACAGTGCAGAGCTTGACACAGGGCTGTCTCACAACCGTGAGCTCATGGCTGCAACCAAAATCGAGAGTTGGACACTGAACCACTCAGGTGCCTTGTGAAGTCTGCTCTTTATCCAAGAAGTCCTGGTTCGTGTTTTTGTTTTGTTTTGTTTTGTTTGTTTGTTTGTTTTGTTTTTGATGTTGATTACTTAGAAACCAAAATCTGAGCACTGGGAGAACTCATTTGTGCTGAGTGGTTCTTTCATGTACTGAACTAGGAAATATGTAACATATACATAGTACACAGTCTTTTATTTTTATATCTACCTAAAACCGTTAGTTGATATTGATACCTCCAACTACAACCCAACACTACAAGATTCACCATAGCTTTCCCCTACAAGTAAGAAGTTATTTGTAGCTCCTTTCTTTGACATAAAAACTTGATTCTTGATAACCACAATATATTTATTTGCTCAATCTCAGATACACATCAAGTAGTTTCAGAATTGCTAACTCACACTTTGAGTTTGCTGACTTTTTGCTTAGTCTAGTTAGATTGCACATTTTGATTTTTTTTTTTAAATTTTTTTTTAACGTTTAATTATTTTTGAGTCAGAGAGAGACAGAGCATGAATGGGGGAGGGGCAGAGAGAGAGGGAGACACAGAATCGGAAGCAGGCTCCAGGCTCCAAGCCATCAGCCCAGAACCCGACGCGGGGCTCAAACTCACGGACCACGAGATCGTGACCTGAGCTGAAGTCGGACGCTCAACTGACTGAGCCACCCAGGCGCCCCTTTTTTTTTTTTTATTTTGCACATTTTGATTCTAAAATGCACAAACAATATGCTCACACACACATTCACCTATTGGAAGTGTACCAATAAACATTATTTCCAGTCTTCTCCATCTTGGTAATATATGGTACCATCCCAAAGAAATAGGAGGTCATCTTTTGTCACAGTTAACAAGTTTTATTCATTGTATTTCCTAGTAGCTCTCAAGCTGCTTTGCTTCTCTTCTCCCCAACCTACTGAATCTCTTAGCTAAACCACTGCCATAGCTTTCTGGTAGATTCCCCACATCTGGTTTTGCTCCCCTCCAATCCAGAGACTCAGTTAGTGATCCTTTAAATATACAAATGTGATCATTTAACTGTTCCTCCCTTTGATGGTTTTCTCTGTTTATTTCAAATAAAGTTTAAAACCTTCATCATAGCCTAAAGCACTCTGCATGCCCTAAAACTTCTGCCAGTCTTCGTAGCTTCAAAGCATACAGTGTTCACTCCCCTTATTCTCATTGCTGCATCTATATTAACCTTCTTTGAATTCCTCTATTACACCCCAGGTTTTGCACATGCTGTTCCCCCACCCCAAGGGTGCTCTCTTCCCTGCATTCCCCTTAGTCCTAACTTCTAAATGTCATTCTAACTAACTTCAATATCATTTTCTCAGTAAAGTAGTTCCTGAACTGCCATTCTGAGTTAGACTCCCATGTCATATCATCCCAAAGCATTTCTCAGTGTCAGTTTATACTAAACATATTTGTAATTGCTTCTTCAAAGTCAGCTTTTCCAGCTATGTTACAGACTTCTTGAAGGGATTTTTCTCTGTTGCACACTGTTACATTTATTGTGTCTGAAACAGTGTAAGCACAAAAACAGGGCTCAATTGATAGTGAATGAATGCCTAAATAAATGAATAAAGGAACCAAAAAATATTGTCAAAACATGTTAGGTAGATGCTGGAGTGATATCATGATTGATAGCTACCAGCAACACACAGAAACTAATCTTTGTCCAATTTTTATGGATACAGAGACTTCTGGATCCTTTCTGGTGCATTTATTACCTTACAATATTGGAAATACCACTAGAAGTATATAGCCCTTTTCTCATCCAGTAAATGGAGAAAGGTTGAAGTTGATTTGAACGAGCCAAGAGACATGAAAAATAATTTTCTAAAAAGCCTAAAATTTAACATGTAAAAAAAAATCTTCCATCAACTGTTCCTTTCAGAAGTTAATTAGATTTTGCTAATCATCGCTTATTTTAAATGCAGCTGCTTTGAGCTATGCAGTATCTGGATTAGCTTGCTTGATGTGCTTGCTGCAGTTTTGCATTCAAGATAATTTATGTGGAGGTGAACGCTGATACAAAGACCAGTCTGATTCAGTGAGAGCAGAGTCTGAGATGTTTTGTCACTGCCATTGTATTCCCAGTTCGGTAGACTTTCTGACAAAAGTTTTACCCTCATGGGACTGGAGAAAACTGTAACCAAGCGTAAATGAGCCTTTAAATGTGTTTGCCCATCAAAGTAATTTGTCTGTAGGAATTTGGGGAAGATTTTGCCTTTCATTCTTCTAGATACTTATAAAATCAGAATCTTATTTTATTTCTCAAGAAGTGACATGAGAAGGGCTATAGTTCATTGCAGATTTTTTCCCCCCTTACTTCTCCTTTCTTTTTTATTTTTCCTTTCTGGTACAATTATTTCCCTGCACCTTGGAACATCAGACATCTAATAAGTCAACATGTTAGCAAACTGGTGATTTCAAAACCATACTATAAAAGCTAAACAGTATTAGTTCTTACAGAAATAAAACACTGTTTCTCACTCACTTGTACTAGTGAGTGAAAATAAGACAGTCTTGCTCAAAAGCACTATACATATCATAAGAGGATGAGCCAATCTTGCTCTAAAACTGATGGCTGAAAATGAAAAAGACAGTATTTGACATTTTGAGGCATTTAGGAGGCTTATGCTACTTACTATACCCCTAGTTTTTGAGCAAAGAAAAGCTGAGTCAAACTGTTTACTCTCTTCATGATAATTATTGTGGCTTTTGAATGAAACATTCATTTATTAAATTTAGTTTCACTAAATGGTAACTACCTTGCATGAAGTTAAAAATACATTAGAAATAAGCAAACTACATGTTAGCTGTTATTTCACTCAAATGTAAAACAAGTGAAAATAATGAGCTTCAAGTGATAAAGTTTTACTGTAACTGCTATTATTACTATAGATATTTACTGTGGATTAAAGCTAACATGAAATATAAATTGAAAGCAAGCCTAGTGAACTCTAAATATTTGTTAAAACCCTGAAAGATTATTTTAAACCTGTAAGATATATGCATGATCATTAAAACAAGTAAAATTAAAACTGAAAGTCTAGATTACATCAGATTCAGAGTGGTTATCTTCCTTGAGTTTTTACTATGTTCTAAATCTTCTCTAACACAAATTTACTTTTATAATCAGGTACTTTTATTTTAATTAAAACAAGTATTTTATTTTATTTTATTTTATTTTATTTTATTTTATTTTATTTTATTTTATTTTATTTATTATTTTTTAAGAGAGAGGGAGAACGAACCAGGAGGGGCAGAGGGAGAGGGAGAACCAGGGGGGCAGGAGGAGAAAGAGAAAGAGAGAATCCCAAGTTGGCCCCATGCCCAGCGTGGAGCCTGACAAGGGGCTCTTTTCTACCACCATGAGATCATGACCTGAACCGAAACCCAGAGTCAGACCCTCAACCAACTGAGTCACCCAGATGCTGCTATAATCAGATACTTTTAAATTTATTCTTTAAATTGTAATAAAATATGCATAACATTTACCATTTTAATAACTTTTTAGTGTACAGTTGGCATTAAGTACATCCAGTTGTTGTGCAGCCATCACCACCATCCATCTCTAGAATCAGATAATTGTTTTTAATGAACATTATTTTCTTTCTAAACGGTCTAAAATAGTTGTATTCGAAGCTAGTCATGTTTCTTAGATAGCCACAGAATTCTTAGGGCAAAACTGACTTGGCTTCTATTAAATGAAATAAAATATCAAATTACAACAGTCTAAAGATAATTAAAAGGGTCTATAAACAAAATCTATCTCTGGGGTTTGGTGATGAAGCTGTATTTCAAATATACATGACTGCTATGTGTGGACATTTAAGTAAAAAAGAAGAAAATTAAATCTTTACTTCATTGAAAATAATTTGCCTGCCAAGGCAATGTTTTGAATAAAATTATCAGCAGACCCACCTGGTTTAAAATAAAAATACTTCCTATACATTCAGAATTAAAATGATTTGTTAGATCTATAAAGTTTTTTTTTTTTACTTCCCCCCCCCCCATGGTTTTTTATTCATTTGTAGCATGCGTGCACACACACGCACACATAAATACTATAAACTGTGGGAATGTTTTTACTTTTGTTCTTTTGGTTAAAATTATGGATTGTAGGTCTGGACAAATGGATTAATGATTTTTAATACACACACTGCTTTTCACAGAGCATTATGTGAAATAACGTATATAGTTGACCCTTGAACAGCATGCTTTTGAACTGTGCAGATTCACTTATATGCAGATTTATTTTGATATGCCCATTTACAGTGGTATGAGTCTATTTTCTCTTCCTTGTGATTTTCTTAACATTTCTCTAGCTTACTTTATTGTGAGAATACAAGATATAGTACATAGAACATACAAAATATATGTTAATTGTTTATGTTATCGGTAAGGCTTCTAGTTAACAGTAGATAGTCATTTTGGGGGAGTCAGATGTTATGCATAGATTTTCTTTTTTTGAAGTTGATTTATTCTGAGAGCGAGAGAATGAGAGAGCATGCGTGTTTGAGTGGAGGAGGGGCAGAGAGAGAGGGAAAGAGAGAATCCCAAGCAAGCTCTGTGCTGTCAGCACAGAGCCTGATGAGGGCTTGATCTCATGAAGTGGGAGATCATGACCTGAGCCTAAATCAAGAGTCAGAGGCTTAACTGACTGAGCCCCCAGGTGCCCCTGGTTTTTCAATTATATAGGTGGTTAGCTCTCCTAACCCCCAGATTGTTCAAAGGTCAACTGTATACACACAGTGTTTGCTTTTGTATTTTAGGCCTCATTTGTGAACTTTATGTCAAACATTTTCTTAATGTGTAGGTACATTTGCCAGTTTACCAATGATCTGACCTATAGCTTGGTGTGTATAAGTTTATATTTAGGTTGTTCTTCAATATAATCCTCAAATATGAAGTTTCTAAATTTGAGATTGACTCAGTGGTGATTTATGTAATAGTTGGGATTTTATAATATTAATTGATTTTTAAAATTGGTTTAAAAGTCCTTTTCTTAGTCGTGAGTTGTTAATTGGTACTCCGTAAAAAGGGGTTCCGTGATGGAGTGAATTTTTTAAAAATGCTTTATACCATATTCCCTTCAGTGAATGTTAGCATATATCTTTTTTTCAAAGTCCAGTAGTAAAGACATCAGTGTCAATTTAAATCCCTATATCTCAACTTTTTAAAGACGAAACCATATTTGTGTATGACATCTGCTAACACTCTACAAAGTGATGGCCTATATTAGTGTTGATCCAAGAAATAATTATTATAGTTACTTCAGAAATCCCCCCCAAGAGATACAAGAGTACTGATGCATAGGGGCACTTGTACCCCAATGTTTATAGCAGCACTCTCAACAATAGCCAAATTATGGAAAGAGCCTAAATGTCCATCAACTGATGAATGGATAAAGAAGTTGTGTTTTATATACACAATGGAGTACTATGTGGCAATGAGAAAGAATGAAATATGGCCCTTTGTAGCAACGTGGATGGAATTGGAGAGTGTGATGCTAAGTGAAATAAGCCATGCAGAGAAAGACAGATACCGTATGTTTTCACTCTTAGTGGATCCTGAGAAACTTAACAGAAACCCATGAAGGAGGGGAAGGAAAAAAAAAAAAAAGAGGTTAGAGTGGGAGAGAGCCAAAGCGTAAGAGACTCTTAAAAACTGAGAACAAACTGAGGGTTGTTGGGGGTGGGAGGGGGGGGAGGGGGTGTGATGGGTATTGAGGAGGGCACCTTTTGGGAGGAGCACTGGGTGTTGTATGGAAACCAATTTGACAGTAAATTTCATATATTGAAAAAAAAAAGAAAGCCTAACATTTCTGTGATTTGTTTGAAATAAATCTGTCTTTATTTCGATCGGTAAATCAGTAGAAAGGAAGGGCAGAAATAAACTAGACCCCTGAAAGCCTGACTCATTCTCTTTTTTTTTTTTTTCCTTCTTAATTGATAATAAAATTCTTCTGAAACTCTAAGGATTCATGAAGCCCTTAAGGAAGTATATTTGAGAACCACAAAATGACTCCTTGATTTGAAAGCACTGTAAAAGAGGAAGATGCCTGGATAATCCATACAATTGGAAAAGAGATCTTTGTATTTAGGAATGGTACTCGTTTGTGTGCATATGTAATGTGATGTTTACTAGAGCTCTTAATGCCCCAAATCCTTAGTTTTCTCAAATTTGCACACAGTAAAAACCCTGATTGCATCATAATTGTTAAAATCTCCATAGAAAGTCAAAGAAAAATCTCACAAATAAACTGAATTTTAAGAAGAGACAGCTAATCTGGATAATTCATTTCTCAATAGCAGATCTCCTGGCTTAATCATACAGTTAATTGCCTCATTCCAGAGCCTGTGGCTGTATGTACTCTCTCCCAGACAAAATATATTAAGAAGGCTGTTCTTGGAGATTTTGAAAATATCACCTGAGGGGGAAAAACATGACATTCTTGATTTTTAATGAGTACAAAAATATGCTAATACAGTTTACTGAATGTTTACCATTTATTTTCTTGTTTTTGTTTTTACTGAAAATGTTTCCTTGTTCAAAAATCATTCTAAATACTTCCAAGATACTCAGGAGTTATAATTTCTTCAGTTACCATGTTTTGTTTTGTTTTGAGATTTCAGTCATTGAAAAGGGATGAGATAAACACTGTGGTCTGTTTTTGTACACTGAAATCTTCCTATAATTAGTTACCACTCATACTCATGTGTAGGATATTTACATACTAGTGGCTGTGCTCCCGTCATCAAGTGATAGAGAAAGAGGTCTTGAGGGCTCAGCAGACATATTAGAATAAAGATATTTCCCTCCTCCATAGCCATAATAAAAATAATCATTACAAAAATGCTAGTAAAGGGGCGCCTGGGTGGCTCAGTTGGTTAAGCGGCCGACTTTGGCTCAGGTCATGATCTCACAGTCCGTGAGTTCGAGCCCCGCGTCGGGCTCTGTGCTGACAGCTTGGAGCCTGGAGCCTGCTTCAGATTCTGTGTCTCCCTCTCTCTCTGACCCTCCCCCGTTCATGCTCTGTCTCTCTCTGTCTCAAAAATAAATAAACATTAAAAAAAATTTAAAACAAAACAAAAATGCTAGTAAATTTTACTGGAATAAAGAAGATGGAGAAACATTGTGGATTATATCCTTAGAATATAAATCACATACTGCTTTATTACTAAAATAGTTGTTACTAAAGATAGTGTACATTTTAATTTAACTTAAGCCTTTTCTAAATAATGAGAATGGAGTTCATGTTGATCTTTCTGAGTGGACAAAGTACACCAGCATCTGAATCTTAAAATTTAATATTTGTTATAGTTGAAAGAACATGAGATTTGATATCTTATGAGTTTAACTTGGGTCTCAGGTTCTAACGTGTATATCTCAGGCTAGTTGCTTAACCTCTGTAAGTCTTGATTCATTCATCTGTTAAACAGGGTGATGACACAGGTACCTGTATCTCTCAGAGTACATATATTAAATGACATTATACATATACATATATACACACAGAATAAACTGTAAACGCTTTGTAAATTGCAAACTGTCTTCCACCAGATGCTACTGCTTCTACCATTACTCACTACTCTTACTGACAATGACAATATATAGGATTATAAACAGTTCCAAATTATTTTAATACTGTCATTGACCTCTCTGACTGCTCTAATCAAAACAGATGAATGCTAGGGAAGCTTTACAGAGTTCTTTTAATTTTTTCTTTTGAAGGTGAAAAAAATTTAGTCATATAGGTAGGTGCTGTGTTTTTGTATCAGAAAACATGTCCTAAAGGTTCCCCTACCCCATCACTGATTGGGAACATCAAAATCTCTCTTTAGCCCTAATAAATCTCACAGTTCCTGAGAGAAGAAAATATGCAGCACTGGTTACTTAAATGTTTAATAACTTATTCCCTGAGGGTTTTAGCCTTCCAAGGGGACAGAAATAAATATCATATTTGATGCATTACTAAGACTGGTGTTAGGTATGGAAGTTTAAAAATATTTAAAACTGAGAAAGAACTTTGAAAAAATTTTTTAATGTTTGTTTTTGAGAGAGAGCGCGTGAGCACGAATGGGAGAGGGGCAGAGAGAGAGAGGGAGATTACAGAACCCAAAGCAGGCTCCTGACTCTGAGCCATCAGCACAGAGCCCAATGTGGTGCTTGAACTGGTGAACCCTACGATCATGACCTGAGCCGAAGTTGGATGCTTAACCAACTGAGCCACCCGGGCGCCCTGAGAAAGAACTTTTTCTTTAGAGTTCTAGAAACCCAGGAATCTGGGCTTGAATTTGGTATCCCTCCAAACCCCCTTGACCAGTTTGAAAACCACTAGTCTCAAAAAGCCTTCCAAGAGCTTTCACTTACTTCATATTAATCTATAATCTTAAAATAATCTTAAGATATGCAAGAACAGCACGCACACAGAGTTAACATTGGGACTTGCTGATAGGGGTGAGGAAGAAACAGGAATAAATCATCAGCATCACACTTTTCCTGATCTTTTTCACATCTCTTCTGCTTCAGAATAAATGCTTTTATCACCTGTATAACAAAATGCATAGCTGTGTTTTCCAGAGCTAACAGCATGTATACCTGTCATCACTTTTAAAAAGTGCCAAAGGAATCTTTATAAAGTGTTGGTTTTCTCTAAAATTATCAAAGTGATTTCAGGCTTCAGTGAAATACTTTTGGTTGGCACCTAAAAGTATCCTGTGGGTACCTAAGAACTACCCCTTCCTACAGATGAACACATCACTTGACACAGTTTCTGAATAGAGAACCCATATCTGCAGAACTCACTGGCTGACAGGAAGCTCAAAACTAAGTTTTGTGTCTAAATGTAACTATTTTCTGTAGCCCAATTTTCTGTAACAACTATTGTTCTTCTTCCATTACATAGTCCTGTATTCTTTCTTTAAATTGTTTAATTACAGGGGAGCCTGGGTGGCTCAGTCCGTTAAGCTTCCAACTTCCGTTCAGGTTATGATCTCGCAGCCACTGAGTTCGAGCCCCATATCAGACTCTGTGCTGACAGCTTGGAGCCTGGAGACTGCTTCAGGTTCTATGCCTCCCTCTCTCTCTGCCCCTTCCCTGCTTGCACTCTCTCACTCTCTCAAAAATAAATATTAAATTAAAAAAAAATAAATTGTTTTATTACTTACAATATTTAAATTGTAATGGTTGCATGACTTTAACAGTTTTTCAGTATTTATTTTTGCCATGTATGCATTTCCTTTTCAGAAGTAACAAGATATAAATAATAAATTACACAACAGACATTTGAACAAAAAACCATTATTATTATTTCCTTTCGAATGGTGCTCGAAAGAATGTTTAACAAAGAGGACAAAGAATAGTTAAATTCCTGAAAAATTGAAACTGAGCTTCAAATGAGTGAAATGTGACCTTATACATACCTCTTCCAAACCACTAGGTAATTCTTAGCTACTTAGGAAAAATTTTTTCAAAGAAATTAAAGATATACAAGTCTGTGTTTCATTACCATTCTTTGTAATCTTGATTCACAATAATTTATGGAGTAAATACTGTAAAACTATTGGTAAATAAGGACTGCTTACCCTGTTTAAACAATATTTCCCAATATTTGCTGGTTCTGTAATTATATTGTAATTTTTTTACTGTTGGCAGTAAAATATGTAGCATGTTTCATAGGTGGAATTCTCATTGCTGGTCTATTTTAAAATATTAGTGTTTGGGGGATATTCTGTATGCTAACAAATAGTTTGTTCTCATACATTTCTAGTCATAGAGAGCCCTGTAAATTTTAGGACATTAGAGGGGAAAAGATATCTTACATAAAAACCTTATGACAGTATGATGGTATCTATTTACAGATGCATTTTTACTGAAATGTAAGCTAATCTTAAAGAAAGACATCTGAGGAATTACAAAGCTTATACTAATACCTTTAAAATACTTGAATTCATTTTATTGAAAGGTCGTATAGTAATACTCTGATATTAATGAAATAGTTCATACTATTTTATGTATTAGAAAATACAGTACTTTGACACTATCAGCTCCCTTTCTGTTTATTGAAATACCGAGCTAGTATTTTTGAAAGAAAATGGGCATATACACTAAAGGCAAAGATCAAAGGTGGTAGATGATTTTCATCATTGGTTTTGGTGTCTTATTTTGTTGCCAGCATTAACTTGACTCCTAAAACTTACCAAACTTTTTAAAGAATGTGTGACATTCCCTTGTGTGGTCATTTTGTTCCTTTATGCCATTTAGTAACACTGAACAATGCTATCTTTATCAACCCAGAAAACTACTTCTTTCAGGAAAAATTATTCAAGAGATACCAGTTGAGTTTATCTCAGATGTTTGTGTATTCAAGTATTCCTTACTTCCAGAGCTGACTTTGAAAACTATGTATTTTAAACTGTGCTCCAGGGCAAAAGTAAAAGCTAAATTTCCTCCTTTGGGACTCTTAAATATTTCTTTTTTATTTTTTTTTAATCTTTATTTATTTTTGAGAGAGAGAGAGACGGAGACAGAATGTGAGTTGGGGAGGAACGGAGAGAGGGAGACAGAGGATCCTAAGCAAGCTCCAGGCTCCAAGCGCAGAGCCTGGGGTGGGGCTCAAACCCAGGAGCTACGAGATCATGACGTGTGCCAAAGTCCAGCGCTTAACTGATTGAGCCATCCAGGTGCTCCCACTTAAACATTTTTTATCTTATCTTTGATTTTTTTTGTATGTTTTTCAATTGAATGCACAAATTTTTACTTTACAGAACTGAGTTTTGGGTATAAAATCCCCAAAAATACTACTTTAAGTTGGGTGCCTAATTTATGCTTTTCATTTTGAAGTCCTCTCAAAATATTAAGATTTTTTTCCTTTGCAACTTTTATGCCAAAACTCAAAGTTCTAGACATGTTCCTTTGCCAGAATATGAATGGGGAAATGATTGAAAGAACAAATGAAAGAAGAAAAAAATACAAACCCTTACAGGCTTTTCTGTCTATAAATATGTCACTGTTCCCCACATTCAACTAATTAGAGATTCATTTAACTTTTCACACATCCATTAAAATTCAGTTACTCCTAGGCAGTTCGAAGAATGGATCAGAATAGAACAGAATATAAAAGCTTTAGAATACCCACAAGAACATACGGAAATTTGATGCGATGAAAAAGGTGGGAAATCCTTAGTGAGTTATATTTTAGGGACATAAAACTGCAAGAAAATCTTGAATTTTTATCAGTAATTTTATATTAGTAACAATGCTAGTATTGTTTCTTTAAACTTTTTAACTGTGTATAAAAGGAGATAAGCATGTCATTAGAATCCAGGATACTCAGTGTCAGAGACAGTTGTAAATATAAAGTTAAAGACATTAAGGGGAAAAAAACCTCTAGTGTAAAATTTGAATTGGCACTATCACTATGTATTCCTATTTTAAAAATATACTTCCTGTTCTGTCCACAGAAATGGGCCAGAAGCAGGTCCATCCCGGTAGCAGACTGTACCTACCACCCAAATCTTACCTTCTAATTACCATTCACCACCAAAAAACCCCCACCAAACAAACAAAGCAACAACAGTAAACAACCCCCCACTCCTCAAGATTCTTTGGAGAAACCAGATGTGGGGAAGAAAGGTATAAGATGAGCCTAGGATAATCTTGTACCAAAAAGCAAGGAAGCCCTCTAAGAGACCAACCTAATAGTGTGCTAAAAAAGCCCAGGAGCCCTACTGTCTAAATATGCGATGACTTGAAATTAAAAGGTACAGTGACAATAGAATTACAAGAGATAGTTAAATGTAATTGATTTAACATTGGGCAAACAAAAAAATCCAGGAGTCCTTTGTAATACTGAGATCGAACTGACCCAAAATTTATTTGCCAGCATTGGAGGTTACAACTACACCAATTCCTTATTTGAAAATTGGTATAAAAAGGGGAGAAAAAATTTTAACCCTATCTTCTCAAGTTGGTGAGGGAAAACTACATAAGAATGTCAGCCAATAAATGTGAATAGTATGATGGAGTAGAAAAAACAGTTTTCCAAGTACCATACCCTATGTGCGGTCCAGATTAGGTATTTTTATATCTCAGAGGTGATTTCTTTTCCTTTAGATCCTATTCCTGTGGGTGTTTTCTAGTGCTCTGCTAAGGGAAAGAATAGCTCTTGGAAGTTGTCAACGTTAAGCAGAGATCTCAATTTCAGCCTCTCCACCTTCTGTCATCTCAAGGCGTACACAACTCACAGATGAGTACCAAGACCTCTGTCAAACGTCAGAGCCCCATAGGTTTGCCGTACCCCGGGGATTTCTCTTGAGATCCTTTTATGCCTTTTACGAAGCATTTCTGTTTTTCAGTTTATTCTGTTAGGTTGACAGAAGTCCTTCTGGCAAGATGGTACTTAGTCACACTTTACACGATGGTACCTGTGGGGGCCAGTGAACTGAAGTAAGTAGGTGTGAACAGTAAGGAGTCTGGGTTTGGGTTAGATGAAAGTACGTACTTTCAGAGTGCCTCGGTGAACTCCGTCAAGTGCTGCGAAGTAGGAACCCTAGTGTCGTTTTTCCAGTTATTTTTGTTTTTTTAAAAGAAGTCAGATATGTACATCTTTGTGAGAAGTCTTCTGATTTTTCACTTTTGGCAACTCATACAATTAAAAAAAAACCCAAAACAACCTTAACACCCTGTGGGCCCAATATGCCAAATGTTTACAGTTTTTATAAACCAGTGCTTGTATTCATATTTCCAGTTCCTGGCACAGGATCTGAAATCTGGTAAGGTCTGATAAAATTTAAAAGAACCCATGTGTTTTGTACCTTTTACTTCTTTACAAACTTAAAAAATATCAATTCTTATATTAGCCGACTTCCTAGATTTGTAACATGTAAATTTATCATTTTTGTTCTTTCATGAAGATTATTTGATAACTGTTAAAGGAACAAGTTTCGCGGTGTGCCGTACCTTAGAAGTTGCAAGTTAATCTCATATCATTGATCAGCACTGTTTGGATTTGATCCTTCAGTTAACTAAGAATCCACAAATTTCTCTGTCTTGAATATTTCATGACAGCTTAGTGAATGTCTTGCAAATCTTGGTATACTGTGTCTTTAAAATCCTTCAGCTGTCAGTCTGGTAACCCTGTTAAAAGAAGAAAATTAGAATCTCTTAGTATGACTTCTTTAAAAATATAGCTAAGTTCTGGAAATCATTGTGCCTTTTTTGTAAGCGTAGGCAAAACCCATTCTTTTGAAAACTGAAGCTTTTTTGCCTAATTGGCTATCCGATGGCACCCTGGTTTTCTTCACGTTTCTTTAAATAATACGTTGGTCTTCATATAAATTTTTCAGTCTTGTGTGGATCATTTTCATCAGAATACTTCTTCAGCTACCGTGCCAAAGTCTACTAGCTGAGAACTAAAAATCCGATAGCATGAAGAAGTAGTTCTCAGACCAAAGGTAGTTCAGTGGGATCTTGAAGGCAAAGTAGGCAAAGATGAGAAACTGATCAAAAGCGTTGTGGGATATGTGTCAGGCACCAGAAATCATCCTATCTTGAATCATACGAAGTTCTAGACCTGCCATAACAGTTTGCTGAAGCCTAGGTTTTTGGCTGTAGGTAAATGAGTGTTATGGTTGGAACAATATAATAATCTAGTGATCTGTTTGTACCAGACGATATATCAGGTAAGATCAGTATGAATTGTCACCGTTCACTTAAGAGTAAGTAGAACTGGGATGCCTGGCTGGCTCAGTTGGTAGAGCGTGTGACTCTTGATCTTGGGGCTGTTAATTCAAGCCCCATGTTGGGGTAGAGATGGCTTAAAAATCTTAAAAAAAAAAAAAAAGTAAGAACTGAAAACAGTCTTAAGAGTAAATAAAAAGGACAAATATTTTATGATTCCACTTACATGAGGTTCCTAGAAGAGGCAAATTCATAGAAACTGAAAGTATAATGGAGGTTCCCAGGGACAGGGAGAGAGACAGATGGGAAATTACTGTTTAGTTGATGCAGAGTTTCTTTTTGGGGTGGTGAAAAAGTTTTAGAAATAGATAGTGGTTATACGTGTACAACATCGTGAATATACTTAATGACCCTGAATTGTGTAGTTAAACATGGTTAAAATGGTAAATTTTGTGATATGTGTGTTTTACCACAATAAAAAATGCCATCAGTTACTCAAACTGGAAAAATCAAGCCAGGCAAAAAAAAGTAAATAGGATGCTGAGGAGACCATGGCTAGATGCCAGAACCTAGTCCACCAAACGAGAGCAAAGCCACTGTGGACCAGAGCCATATGGCAGGGCTGTGCAGTTTTAAAGCAGTAAATGCCCACCCTGGATAGGATGAGAGCTGAGCAAGCAGAACTCACAAAAATCTAGTCCCGGGCACACCTGCCCTGGCAGGCTGAGGTCTCCACACGTGCTATTCCAGAGTGGCAGCTTTGTGAAGCTAGGTCATAGAAGTCTGAAGTCCCTAATTAATGAAATGTTTGCACTGTTACATATTTGAGTGTTTAGTTGACCCATGAAAATACATTTTTCTAAAAAAATTATGATCAATCACAATTCTAATGCTAGATTTTTCTTTTGTGAAATTTTTGAAAACATTTAAATTATTTTCTCTAACTTTTCAGTTTTTGTTTTAGTATCATCAGCTCTTAGCAGTTCACGATACTCTCCGTCTAGAGGTTCTGTAAGATAGCTCTTGTGGGAATAATCTCTAATGTTCCTTGTATTCATTTTTGGAGAAATTGTTCTTATGAAAATGATTCAGTATTATTTATTTTGTACAGAATAATATTTCCTAAGAACATGGAGACTTTGTTCACATGAATACATTTTTCTTTAGCTGATATACTAGTTTTTGTTTTTGGAGTGTGTGATTTAACAGACTCCCAACAACAGTGTTTGTTTTAAAACATGTCTCTTAAAAAACACTTTCTGGGTTATCTTTGTAGATATTTTTCTACTTTGAACAGCCTACCTAATGAAAGGGTGTATGAAACTCAGATTTACTATTACTGTGGTTTTGCAATAGTTATGTGTTGGCAAATAGCATCATTATATTTTTGCTTTTGGCATTCACACTTACCTATATCTAAATCACAGTAGTCATCCCATTTTAATAAATTGATAAGTAATAATGTAATATACAAGTTTATATTTGAACGTTATAGCAGTAGTGATACAGTAACTAATACTTATTGGATGCTTATTTTTTGTTTGTTTATTTATTTATGGAATGCTCTTTGTTTTACATACATTGGAAGCATTTACTCCTCACAAGAAGCCTATGTAGTAGATACATTATCCTCATTTTGCAGATAAGAAATCTGAAGTCTTGGCATGGCTAGCTACTCACCCGAAGTCCTACAGCTAGCTAGTAGCTAGCTTTATCACATTCCATTGGCAGGGTTCTTAACTTCTTAACTGTAATTTAACTAGTAGGTAATTCTAGAAATCAACCTGAGTTGCTAGTTATATTAACTATTAGTTAAGCTGTTATTTTAAAATCCTAGTCTGTAATAATACTAAGTTTGAAATTTATAATGTATGTGTGTGTAAACCATGTTTCAGGAATGCGGATGCTCGGTTGCCGGTATATTAACACGTTAAGCATTCATCAGCAACAGGGATGATAAAAAAAAAAAAAAAAAATGTGATCACTGTCCCCAGGAAGCTTAAAATCTAATTAGATGTTTCTCAATCTTTTTTTTTTTTAACCTATGTCTCTCTTGGACAATCAACCAAACTGTCATGACTTTATTAATTTAAAATCTCAAAATAAATTTAGATATTCCTTAACCATCTGATTCTCCTTGGTTCCTGAGTTTTTAATAGTGAGGGATATGTCATTATCCAAATATTTTTGGTCCATAAGTTTTGGGTAGTGAGTAGTAATGAAAGCTTGAATAGCAAAGGAAAATAATTCTATCTCAAAAAGTTTATCTCTTCATTTTCTGAGTTTGCATAGTGTGTGTTCAGTAAGGAACAGTTTGGATTGTGAGGAATATGTGTATCACATCTTAAAATAATAAAATAGTAATAAATAGAATGAAGTTGTGATTTAAGACATTTACCCCTCCATTATTGTTCCTTTTGAATGTAAAGGTATTCAACAAGAATACCTATTTCTCTCTAAAGATAATTACCACAGAAATTTAGTGGCTAGATAATGGTACTGTCTTAGTTAATGTTTTGTTTGTGCTGGCTTACATTTATATATAAGTAGGTGAAATGGTTTAGCACAGATGTTGGGTATGGAAGCATTCAAAGGATTTGATGCACATGGCAACAGTACAGTTGTTTAAAGATAATGTATGTTATGGTTTGTACTAGAGTTTGCTGGTAATACTGAGGAAATTCTAGAACAGTGATTCCCACAGTCTAGTCCCTGGACCTGGACACTTATTAGAGATGTAAATTATAAAGTGCAACTCTAGACCTACCCAGTCAGGAACCTTGGGTGTGAGACCCTCTAATCTGTGTTTTAACAGGCCCTCAGTTGATGTTAATGCCTGCTAAAGTTGGACAACCACTGTCCTTAGAGGCACAGTGGAAAAGTTTAGGAGGAAGGACAAATGAATGGTATAGTCAGAGCTGAGAACCTAATTAGTTTATGAGTTTTTATTAGTTTTGAGCAGGCGTCAGCAGACTATAGCCAGTATGCCAAAGCTGGTCCACTTCTTGTTTTTATATAGCCCACAAAGTAAAAATGATTTAAAAAATTTTAGGGGCACCTGGATGGCTCAGTTGGTTAAGTGTCCTACTTCGGTTTACATTATGATGTCATGGCTCATGGGTTCGAGCCCCACGTCAGACTCTGTGCTGACAGCTCATAGCCTGAAGTCTGCTTCAGATCCTCTGTCTCTCTGTGTCCCTCCTCCACTCATGCTCTCTGTCTCTGTCTCTCAAAATAAATAAGTAAACACTAAAAAAAAATAACTAAATAAAAAATGTTTTTAATGGCTGAAAAAAATAAAAACAAGGATAATACTGACAGATGAAAATATTAAAAACAAATTTCAGTGTCCATAAATAAAATTTTATTGGAACATACAATCATTTATCTATTGCTTATGGCTACTTTTGCATAATGAGAGTTGAGTATTTGTGACAGAAAGCCAGACAAAGCCAGAAATTCTTACTATCTGGCCTTTTACAGAAAAAGTTGCCAACCCTTGCGTTAGCACATTAAAGTGCACTGTATTTGGTCACTGGTGAAGACATAGAAGAGCAGCATGGGGAGTTTAATACTCTGGGTAGAAGATGGACTCTGAGTCTAATGGGCAGAAATCTCAGCTTGCTTGATTTGGAAAGATGAGTGCAAACAACATGGTCTTTGTTTTGTGCTGTATAGGAGCCTGTAATCCTAGAACCCATGGTTTTACTTGAGGTAGTAACTTCCCTGGTGTTCTTTGTAATCACTTGTGAAGACATAGTTTTATCAAAATGATTCTATATTGTTTATTTCATACGGTGATGATATCTTGGTATTGAATTTACTGTATATAAAAATATTCTATATTTTCACTTAAATGTGTAAATGATCTTCTGAAAGTCCTCAAGCGTGTTCACCATGAGTATGCCTTCATGGCTTGTTTAGGTAAGAATCAGTTTTATCATGGGCAAAAATTAAACTTTGGAAAATTTGGCTTTCACTAATGGTGATAAGCTCATTGTAAACCAGCCTTTTTGCTAAGAACAACTAGAAAAACTGGGCAAAACAAAATCTATTCGTAGGCATTGGAGAGCTAGTATGTCAGTGAGCATTTGAGGGGCCAGGGATCCAGGAAATGGAAGTACAGAGAGAGGAACTCAACATTTGGTACTATTCCTTACCCTTAGTCATTTGCCTAATTCTCAGCAGTAGCTAAGAATCTGACCAGAGCTTCTGGTATTGCTGTACTTCTGGTACAGAGGTTAAAAATTGGAATCCAGAGACTTGCAAGAAGGAATGACCCAGACAAACACCCCAGGCTTTCATTTGAGACCACAGGGTAGAGCAGCACTTGGAAGGTCTATAGTTCAGTCTCCAGTCAGCCCAGCGCTTTAGTGGATTAAGGTGATCTGCCGTAGAATTGCTTTGATTTTACTATTATTACACTGGGCTCTTAATCAGATAAAGCAGTTGAGCCCAACAGTTAGGCTTTTGATTATCTGGGAATAATCAGCCTGTGGAAGGAAAGCCCTTCACTTCTCAAATGAGAGAAGAGAAGGACCATTTATGTGAGTAAACCTGCTGCTTCTGGTGACATGAGGTTAAGGGTGGAAAATCTCTTAAGAAACCTGACTGGTCAGGAGAAGGGACTGCTGGTTTTTTAGATGATGCTTGTGAGCACTGCCTTGATCCCTCACAACTTCCCCTTTAGGAACAAACCAAACAGCAGAAAATGGGGAGCCATGCAGCATCCAGATTCTAGCACTGTCATTTCATGAAAGCGACTGTGTCCCTTTGAGGCTGGGTCCCAGCACCTAAAAATCCTCTGCCTTGGGGTGAAGGGTAAGAAGAGAGACAGGCAGTAGATGTCTGTTTTTCGCTGTCAGTTCTAGGATGGCAAAAGTGCTTGAATTGTTTCAAACATGCAGGTAGGTTATGGAACATTAAAATAAGCTGTTTATAAATTATCCAGACTCTCCAAAAAGCATTTTTCCTTCAGT
The DNA here is from genome assembly GCF_046562875.1 of Panthera onca. Lineage (NCBI taxonomy): Eukaryota > Metazoa > Chordata > Mammalia > Carnivora > Felidae > Panthera > Panthera onca. Next base: position 139,864,150 of record NC_138347.1, read on the forward strand.
ACCCACTATGTGCTGGGTGAATGAGAGTAAAATTAATTTCTCTGACTAGTAGACTTCTGAGTTTAGTTATTCTTGTCACCCTGATTCTGCATAATTCACATTTAGAGAGTGGTATCTCTTTTGTTTGTTTATTTTTAAGAGTGGATCCAAAAATCTTTTTTAACTTCTAATGCCTAGAAAGAGATAGTCTAAGTTTTCTCTCCGTTGACTGTATCCTGTGATAAAAAACTAGAAAGGAGAATCTGGGCATTACTGCTCTCTTCTGTCAGTCCACATGACTAGTAACACAGGCAGATGAGTAGGAATTATTTCAGAGCAAAGGGGGAAAACTTTAAAGTAAAATTTGAGTGGATATTCGATTTGATTATAGCTTCACTAAGTGCACAAGTGAATGTATTGAAATGGAATATTATGTAATGCAGTTAAATTACCTTATTTACTACCATGTTCATTATCCAAATTGTATTGGTAAATTTGGAAGATTTTCTTACATTGTTACTTTATATATAATGTGTGTTTAAATTGTTCATCACTTATGTTTTGAGGAATAGTTCTCTTTTTTTGATTACTGTGCTTTTTAAATCTGTTCAATATATTTCCTGTATTTAGTCTTTTTACAAATTAGTATAATGGCTATAGTTATAGTAATTTCTTCTGGTATATGGCAGAACTTAATCTTTTCCTATGAATTTATAGACAAACATTTCCAGAAGGTAGAATATCTTAAGAGATTTGGTTTAAAACTTGGAATTGAGCGAAAATCAAGCTTCTTGCCTTCATATTTTCAGGCATTTATAAAACAAAATCTCAGACTTTATTTATCCTGAGATCTCACAGCATAGTAGAATAGCAGGATTTGATGGAAAGAATACGGTTTTAGGAATCCAGGAGATCAGTATACCTAAGTTAGGGTCCTAGATCTGCCCTTTTCTATCTGTATGACCTCAGGCAAGTTACTTAACCTTTCTGCTCCTCAGTTTCTATATGAAATCAAGATAATAGTAACTTCTTCTATATGTAGTAAATAATACTACATATAAAGTACTTTGAACAATGCTTGGCACATGGTAAGCACTCAGTAAATGATACTTATCACTATTCCTAATAATAATAAAAAATGCCATTTTTGTTACTTCATCCCTGTTACAAGCAGGCATTTTGCTGGAGATGTGGTCACAGACCAGTTTGAGTAGATGAGTGGGAGGAAGAATGGTAAGAAATACACTGTGATATATGCTATAAGTATGATTATTTCCACCTATAGGCCCAGAGAAGGTAATAATTGGAACCCGGGTCCATAGACCAACAACTTGCCATATATGTTTATGTAGTTCAAGGATGAATGAATGCCAGGTAAAATAAATTGTTTTTGCATAGTTCCAGAGCATATAAAGGATTTTGTTACTCTTCGTGGGAGAATACATAGGAAGTGGAAGACCTTGTTGTCATCAAGAAGTTTACGCATGTGGAATGGCTAAATAATAAAAGGCAGTGCAGACTCTATAGCAAGGTGGTGACTACAAGTAACTATTAATAAATTATTAGTAGTAAGCATTTCTTTTTTAACTTTGAAAAAAATATATAAACAACATATTTACAAAAGCGAGAACAAAGTAAATGTGTAGCATAATGAGTTGTTATAAAGTGAATACCCATTAACTACCACCAGAGTGGAGAAGTAGAACACTACCAGCCACCCCTGAAAGTCAGTCTCCACTTTCCCTTTCCCAGTCCTAATGGCTTCTGTCTCCCCAAAGGCAACCACTGTCCTGACTCTTACCATAGCCACTTTCTAGAATGATAAATACTCTACATTTTTCTAAGTCTTCATTTCTTTTTAACGTCAGTATTTGAAGTATCATACAGCCACTTTATTAGATTATATTATTTAAATGAGCTCTGAAGAAACTTGGGAGGTAAGATTCCTCATTGTCGTCTGGTTGTCCAAAATAGTCATCATGTTTTGGAATTCTCATTTCATTGTCTTGATCTTTCTGCTCTGCCTAGCTTTGGGGATGGTTGGCGTATAACCAAGAACCAGAGAATTCAGGTCTTACAGTTTCATGGGTCTTATGTGATAACATAACAAATTGTATACTTTAAATACGTGTGCATTTTGTTGTATGCTAGTTATACCTCAATAAAGCTTTAAGAAATAAAAAAGAATTCAAGTCTTAGGGGAGACATGATAATGACAATTTGGCATTAGAAAAAGTAGAAGACACATTTTACTTTTTCCACTCATACTAGTGGAAAACTTTGTATAGGGATGTATATTAAAGGGATGTGTGCTGAAATGAGCACTTTTGGCTCACTTCTATATTCATGTCAAAATTCTACTTCAGTAGTTTTATTTTTTGTTTGTTTACCATTAGGATAAATCTCCTGAAAACTATTAGAAGTGCTGTCTTTCTGCAAGGAGATTTCAAGAAATTCTGAAGGCAGAGTGTTTTATAGCAGTGCCTTTACCTTGGTGATATATCTTCTTTCTTTAAAATAGTCTGAATTTGAACCTTGAAATCAAGCCCTAGAATCATATCACTTTATTAAATATTAGCATAATTATGAGAAAACTAGTAGATTACAAATCTTTTTAGATGTAAACTAAAACTCCGTATGATGAAAGTGAAAATTAAAAATTTACCCTGTAAAGACCAATTCAGATGTTTACAAAACTATGTGTACAGCTATATTTTCTTTTGCCAGGGAGTACTTTTATATTATAATCCACTCTTCACTATTTACATTATGAAATATATTTATTTACATTAGCATATTGATAGTGTGAAAGTGGAAGAAGACATTATAAAGATGATTTCTGGACTCTTCCCCACTTTGCTGAAGTAATTGCATCCTTATTTGTCACTTGAGAATTACACTCCTTACTCTGCTACACAGCAGGCCGCTTTTAATTACTTTCTTTTCTTGAACATTACATAAGTACTTCGGAGCATGAAAAAAGCAACACATCTCTGTCTGAACTATTACCGTTCCATTGATAAAACACTGAAAGAAACATTACTGTCATATATAAGTTCAATAAAAGTTCTGCTGATAAAGACTTATGAAGCCCCCTAATGTAGTTTTGCATATTTTATATTTTACAAAATGAAAAGATTTGCCAGAATAAATATCCAAATCAGGAAACAAAGTTCTTGTTACAAAAAGAAAAAAAAAACCATAAACATCCCTACAGATCAGTACTCTTGACTAATCTCTTTGTTTAATAAGCCACGTTTAGTCAGCAGAAAACAGAAAAAAGGAATGAAATGATCCATTTAACTTACAGATGAAAAATAGTAGTGGATGAATCATGTATCCTGTGGATAGAAGCATATGACTGGCTCGCAGTTAACTCTCAAAATTTATCCTAAGATCTGTAAGTAGAGAGAGAAGGAAATAAATGAACCTTCATAGATAGATAGATAGATAGATAGATAGATAGATTTATATACAGAGAGAGATATAGGTATAGATATATGTATATGTATTTTTATGTGTATATGTAACCCTGTTTACATGATTTCATGCCTTTCAGTAATGCAATTTAGCTGCAGGAATTCGTTTACTGTCCACTTAAATGGAAAACCAGATCCTCTATCCAATTGTAGCAACCTTTTAAAGCCTCAGAATCATCTTTTCACAGTCTCAAACCTCTATCCTTTCTTCCTTTCATCCACTCCATTTCTTTCTCCTTCCTTCTACTAGTACTTACAACTAGTTCTGGGTGGTAGAGATACAGCTGTGAACAAGCCTCTGTTCTTATTCAATTTATATTCTAGTGTGGTGAGACAGGCAGTAATCAAACAAATGAGTAAGAAATCAGATGTGAGTATGTGCTTTGCAGATAATTAATAGAGGGGGTTCTGCCGAAAAATAACTCCTGTGTTCCCTTAGAATGGATGGTTAGGGAGGACCTCTCTCAGGAGGTGATAATAAGCTGTGGCTTGGTTGTCTTTAGGAATCATCATGTTAATATCTCTGGGAAGAACATTCTAGATAGAGGAACTAGTGCAGAGAATCTAAGGCAGGAATCAGCTTTGCTTACCAGGTAACAGGAGACCAGATGGCTGGAGTATGGAGAAAAGAATGGTATAAGATGAGGCCAGAGAGGTAAGCCAGTATTATTGGATCATTAAATGCTTTTTAGGGTAGGTAAGAAGTAGAGATGGAAATAATCAAAAGAAGAATGACAATGGTAGCATTGTTTATGGACTCACAATATGCCAAATGCTGTCCTAAGCATATTACCGTAAATTATCCAATTTAATTCTCACAATTGTATGAGGTAAGTATTGCCATCCTCATTTTTCAGATGAGAAAAGTGAGGCTCAGAGAGAATTCATTTGCTTAAGATCACATTTCTATGAAGTAGAGAAGTAATGGAATTTTATTTGAGCTGTGGTCTAATAGACTCCAAAACCTGTGTTCTTAGCTACCATATTATAAAGGATCTATGTTGTTCCTAAGTTTCCTCTTTTGTCCCCTGCATCCCTCAAAATAATTTCTTCTTCACTTAACGCCAGTACTGGGACATAGAGAAACCCAAGATATTGGAACTGGCTTCCAATCTTATTTTCATTTTTATTTTATTTTTCTTATTTGTCACCCTGGGTCCCTTAATTGCTGACTTAATTACACTATCTTAAGTTGCAAAGAATACAAACTGCAGATAAGACTAGGATATTATGAAATAACTTCCAGTACTGTCAGCATGATTCTACTTGACAATTACTGGTACTTCAATTTGCCAAAAGAAGTACACTACAAAACCATTTTGACTAGAATGGTTTTAAAATATTCTACTTTCACTAAAAATTGTGATCACTCCATTAAAAAAATGAGTGTGAGATAAGTGTCAGGATCGATAATGCTTAGAAATTGTTTAAAAACTTTAATCCAGGAGCTGATATTTTGTATTTCAGAAATACGGTAGTATTTTAGTCACAATACCCTCGAGATCTTCGCCCATCTTTAGTTTGGCTATTCTTTTTTTTTTTTAATGTTTATTTATTTTTGAGAGGGAGAGGGAGTACAAGTAGGGGAGGGGCAGAGAGAGAGAGAGAGGGACAGAGGATCCAAAGCAAGCTCTGCACTGACGCAGAGAGCCTGATGTGGAGCTCGAACTCACAAACCACAAGATTGTGACCTGAGCCAAAGTCAGAGCTTAACCAACTGAGCCATCCACGTACCTCTAGGTGTTCTTCACAAGCAATATATGTGATCTCCTTTAATTAATAGAATTAATAGAATAGAAAAAATAATTTTATGTGACATTTGTCTCTAGATCTATAGCTGTGAGGTCATTAGGATTATAGTATATGAAATAAAGGGAATATTCCAGATACGTGCTTTTAAGTAGGCGTATTTTAACAGTAGCACAGAGAGTCATTTTGGTTTCAGTAACTTCCCAAGATGAGTACCATCTTATCCACCAAAAATCCTTAGTGGTTGTGACACTCACTTGAAGGCTCAAGATGAGCCTATGACCTTAGTCTGTTGCCTGTTTAGACTCCAGACCATAGACGTGATTGAGCCCCAGCCGAATACAAACACACCCCAATCACCCTTGACACACCTCAAGCCTGATGGGTAAAGAAAGTAGCCTGAGGTGTGGTTGGATGTTTCTTTTACAAGGTGAGTGGCAGCGGGGTACTGAACCTTGGTGTGTCAATAGTTTATACTTATTCGGAATCAAATTAACAAAATAGTGTTTCATAAAAATTGGGCAAAGGAAAAAGCTTAATGAAACTAAAATGAATTTAACTTTTTGAACAGATGTAATTATTTTTACATAGTTATCACTTAACTTGCACTTTGCAGTACTTGATCTAACCATTCAGAGAAATACCCTTAGGCAAGATTTCACAGATACTGCAGTGACTATAAAAGCAGTTGAAAATTGCACATCTTTCAAACATCTTCAGTTTTACTTTTCTGGGGTCTAGTAAAATTTGTCTTGTGCTGTTAATTGCCAAGTCTTTCTTATTAAATCTAACCTTGCATTTGGTTCAGTTTTTTATAAATCGCCGATGTCAAATGATACAATGCTGTGTTGAAAAGTTCTTTGTTAGTTCTGAATACACAAATTTAACTTTCCATGGAAAAGCACCGCAGCCACGATAGAACTCTGTCATCAGCATATTAAATACTCAGAGTGATTATATGTGATGAATGCCATAGTAGGATAGATAGTAGTGACTTTAAAAATAAACAAGGAGAACAAACAAAAGGCACTTTGTGCTTCCAGCCCAGAGGAAGAATCACTTCTGTCAGTTACCAAAAAGTGGACCATAGCTGCATCTATCATCATGGCTTCTCTTTGTATTTCTTTCTTCCTGCCTTTTCTCACTGCTATCCCATTTTCTCTCAAGTCATGAGCAAGAGCTGGATGCAAAGTACTAATGACTGTGTTCCAGAAACAGAACTCCCTACCCCTAATCTCTTGATTCCATTCCTTTAACATCATTTACTGAGGATGGATTACACACACACAATAATTAGTTTATTTATAAACTCAGTAGTAATGAAATTCTGCATGTTGGTGTAACTATATATGACGAGGAATATCTATTGGTATTTATCAAACATTGGGTTTATATTACTGCAGTAGGATTTGATGCCAGTATTCTGAACTATTCTTCTGCCCCTCAGGGGCCTCCCCACTTAACTCTGCAACATGACATCCATTCATCAAAAATAAATGCCCAAATCAATGGAGTGTTTCTGTAACAGGTAGTAATTACCTTAGACTTATTACCCATAGCCCACAGACTCTTATCATCATTCTTTATCAGATAACCCAATTGTTCCTACATTAGTAGAAATTGAGCTGTGAGTCCATTTTTCTTGTTATTTGATGAATAGATCGTTTGAGTGACTATTAGAAATATAGCATTTGGAATTGAACTAGTAACGGATTAAGACTTTCTACTGGTTTTCTTTTTTAATTCTTTTTTATGAGTTTATTTATAGCAGCCCCAATTATCTTCTTTTGCATAGATTTGTGTTGAAATCGGCATTCTTTTACAATTTAAAAAGCATGATTTTTACACTTCATGTTTAAGATAATTGCCAACTCGAGCATTCAAATATTTGCCAAGCCTAATATGTCTGTTTGTGCTCAATACTCCTATGGCAACAGGCAGAGATAATTTGCCTATAAATTTCCATCAGTTCCTGCACTGTCAAATTACATTATACAGTTGTGGATATATTGAATACAAGAGAATCCGAGATACGAGTAGTTTACCACAGCCTGTTTCCCCCTACTCTATTTATTCCAGCCACTTTGTTAATATTACAAAATCTGGCTTGTGTATTTTGACTCAAGAGTTAAGGTGTTTTTCTGATGCTGAAATAAAGTGGACAAAAAGGTGGCACTTAATTGACAGTTGTTGCTGCCAAAATCAGTGCACTTTTGAGAAATATATTACAGCAACAGTTTCCTATACAATATTTTTCGGTTTGATTTCATTTAAAATTTTATAGATGGGAAATCACATGTGATACTATAATGTGGTAGACAGATTTAGGTTTGAATTCCAAATCTGTCTTTGTGCTTTGTAAATTTGGGTAACACATCTAACTCACTGGGCTTTTGTACTCTTACTTAAAAATGTGAATGATATATCTGCCTTGTTGAGTTCTAGGAAAGAAATGAGGTTATGTAAAACATCTAACACAGTGTCCAAGGCCTTTCTTCAGTCCTGAAATCCCAGAGCTTGTTAGAGGCAGAATATCAATCAAAAAAGTCAGGTCTTCTGACACACGAAAATGATTCCTAGCCTCTGTATATTGTCTCTTTTTAGTAGTTAGTAGGAAGCCTGGCTGCTGGCAAGTAGTTATATAGGGTTATGATTTTTTCAGATAATTTTTTCCTGTAAATTCTGTTAAGGATTTTTTCTCAAGAATTCCAAAACATCAGTAGGATTTGAAAAACACAAGTGAAGTTGATAGATGTCCATGCTTTTGACTGGGTGAGTGATGTTAATGGTATTATCCACTGAAATGGGGCGTACAGAAGGAAGGAAAGCAGGTCAGAGTGACTTATGTGAGTTCATTCATCAGATATTTACCATTTTATTTAGTTTTAATCTTAGGGACTTTTATAGTCCTTAATATTACTCATTTTAGGGCACTCAAATTTGCATAATTTGCTGTTTGGAGATACCTCTTTTTTTTTTTTTTTTTAATTTTTTATGTTTATTTTTGAGAGAGATAGAGCATGAGGAGGGGAGGGGCCGCAGGCTCCAGGCTCCACACTGTCAGCACCAAGCCCGACACAGGGCTTAAACTCACGAACCGCAAGATCGTGACCTGAGCCGAAGTTGGACACTTAACTAACTGAGCCACCCAGGTGCCCCTGGAGATAAGTATTTTACCCCATGCAGGTCTGGATGAAAATAACAGAAATTCTATGGCGGTGCTGTCTCTGATGTCAGTCACTCAGAAGAATTGACATGTCTATCATTTTCCATAACTAGTGCCAACTTAATATCTCAGCCTCTTTTAATGACACTTTTCTCCATAAAGATCGTCTTAGTAAGGATCTAAACGTGTTTGTTTAAATTATGAATGAAGACAATAACTTGGGTATAAAACTGGACCACTTAGAAGTACTGATTTTATATTGACTGCCTGGAAAGTGGAACCAAAAAGTAGAAGTCAGTGTGACAGTCTTTCCAAGGTCATACAATTCACAGCGATTTGGTAGTACACTTTCTATTTCCCTTCTTTCTTTTCTTTGCTGCCTGCCTTTTTTGATTCCCTTTTTTGTTTTTCTCCTTTGTAGAAATGATGCAGCATACTGGAAGAGGTAGGTCCTGCTGACGTAGGCTCAGATCCTGGCTCTGTCACTTGCTCCTTCTGTGACCTCTGACTGATGTATTTAACTCTCTGAGCATACTTCCATTTCCCTATCTGTAAAATGGTGAGAATAATGCTTAATTTATGAGGTTATTGGGGAAAATGAAAAAAACAGATTTAAAGCACTGATTTAGTAAACAGGAGTTTTAATATTGTTATGCATCCTGTTGAAACTACAGAGTAACAAAGCATAATAAAACTCAGGTAAATCTGATGATTTATGAGTTGCTTGATAAGTTTTAGTTAAAGAGGAGATTGAGACTCACGTTGAAATGAGTTTTCTAAAAATTATCCGTGGGGTTATTCCTGCTAACCCTGTCTTCTGTGACCATGATAATTGAATTGACTGTAAGAAAGATGGAATGAGGAAACAATTCTCCTGCCAACTTAAAGAAAATTTGTATGCCCAGAGGCATGCATGTCCAGCCTTATTGGAGAAAGTGCTTGAAAATTCAGCCAGCAGTACTTGAGACTTCCCTGATGATGAATTGCCTGCTAAACTGTGCCACAGAGTATTCAATTTAATTCACTTATCTCTCTTGGCATAGCTTCTTTATAAAGTCAGTGCCCTCACAAGGGGGGAAAAGGTCATCAGGAGAAGCCCATTCCAAATCTTAAAGCATATTTTGAATTCATGGGCTAGTTTTCCCCCCCAGATTCCCCAAATATTTTGGAGACATTTTTTTCTTCAGGTTCACATGCTATAAAGATATTTTCCAAAGGATGTCATCAAGATGGCATATTCTGGGGCGCCTGGGTGGCTCAGTCTTTTGGGCGTCCAATTCTTGGTTTCAGCTCAGGTCATGATCTCACAGTTCATGAGTTTGAGCCCCATGTCGGGCTCTGTGCTGACAGCGTGGGGCATGCTTGGGATCTGGTCACACTCTCTTGTCTCTCAAAATAAGTACATAAAATAAAATAAAAAATTTTTAAGATGGTAAATTCTTTTTCTCTGGGGAATCCTGGCTTTCAGAATGGCCTGAAAAAGAGGACCAAAAGATGTCAGTAGGCATCAGATTTCATACCCTTCTCCTCTGCCCCCTCTTTTTCTTTCCCCAAGAGCCCTTATCCAAAACTAACCTGTCATAACGTTTTCCTGGTTTTCTTTTGGAAAAAAGTTATAGACTCAAGTAAGATCTGGGACATCCTGGCACAATGGAAACAGGTCTAGTTATGGGAACTGCATGTCTGTTCCCTGGTTCTGTGACCTAGCTAGGATCTCAGGGATCACAGATGTAAAATTCTATTTTGACATCTTGATGTCTTGATTAGCTGGAGAGTTCTTTTTGAAAAATTTTAAACTTTCAGTTGTGAAAATGCCCAAACATATACAAAAGCGAAGAGTTAAAACCCCCATGTGCCTGATGCCTTCCACTACCGCCACAATTTGCCCTATTATTTCATCCTCTGTCTTGCACTCCTTTCCACCTTTGTGGGTTTTTTGTTTGTGTTTTAAGTAGAGTATTTTGAAGAAAAGCCTAGTCTTCATGCTTTTTCACTTCTAAACTGCTCACATCTCAATAAAACCTAAAAATTTCAAGTCTTTGACCTCTTCTGCCCCCTCACTCCTCTTAAAAATAATTACCAATATTAGAGAAACAAAAAATTCTGTGTTCTGTGGGGTAATAATCATACCCCAGCAATTCTTAATTTGAAGTTATTGAACACCTGGTGGGTATGGGAACATTTTGATATTAATGCAGATATTTGCATGCACATGTAGTTGTGCTTTTTTTGATGAGGGGATCAAGCGATATCATTTATTTTTTTTTTAATTTATTTATTTTGAGAGAAAATGGAGGCAGGGAAGGGGCAGAGAGAGAGAGCGACAGAGAATCCCAAGCAAGCTCCACGCTGTCAGCACAGAGCCCGACATGGGGCTCAAACCCACGAGCTGTGAGGTCATGACATGTGCCCGGATCAATAGTCAGATGCTTAACGGACTGAGCCACACAGGTGTCCCTCAAGTGATATCATTTTTTAAAGTTTCAAAGGAGTCCCTGGCTCAGAGAATTTGGGCCTGGGTAAAGACTGTGTATATAGAGTCTTCACCAGATTCTGGGGTCCTGCATGAATTGAAGTACTATATGCAGAAGATCCTATAATCTTGATAAAGAATCTGTAAAAATACATTAGCACATCATAATGTCTTTGTAGCGTAACAGCTAAATTCTGGTTATAATTCTGTATTTAGTAAGGCAAGGCCCTTTAAACTATAAATGCTTTACACACAATTTTGGAAAAAGATTATTTAAAGCTAGATATATATATGTGGCTTCAAGATCAAGTTAGGAGTCTCTTACCATGTTTGTAAGAAACAAAGCTTTCTCTTTTTTGTGCTAATAAAATGTTTTCAAAGGAAGGCCATTTAGTATCAACTTTGGTTAGATTCTTTATTTGTCAAAAAATGGATATAATTTATCTGGAAAATCATTACGTGTGGGTCACACTGGACATCTAAATCTTTAAATTAAAACCCATGCTGCTCCTTCACTCCTGCAGCAGCTTCCCCCCACCGAGTTAGATGTAGGTTTAAAGCTGGTAAGTGTGCCAACCCTGGGTAAGGCTTTAGATCTGTTGAAGTGTAGGACTCTGTTGGCTGGCTCTTCTAGGTCATAAATCTTTATAGTAAGTTGTACAGGACCTGAATTAGAAATGAACTTTTTCCAATTTAACACCGGAGTTGGAAATCGGGAGCACAGTTTTGAGGATAACGAAAGCTGCTCACTGGAGCAGCACCCAGCTGGGCCTCCTGGCCTATATCTAAGAGTCACAGTTCACAAAAACTGCCAGGGTTTTGCCAGTACTGTAGTTTCATTTTCTTTTCCTTCAGGAGTACACTTCTTACTTGGAGTATGCTTGTCAGTTTTTGTTCTTTGGCTTTAGCTGAAGGTAATATCAAACGTGAGCAAATGCACAGGGTCGTATTAGCCCTTAGTGGATTTCCCTCGGGGATTGTAAAGAGTGCCTCCAGAAATCAGCAGTGATTTTTGTGTGACTCTGAGAACAGGCCCTTCTATTTAGAGTAATGCTTCATTTTGACTTTTGTAGGAAGTTATTAGATCTGAATAGCCACAATACCCAAAGTAGATGAATGATTATTACATAGTAATGAGTGTGGTTCTCACCATATCTCATAATTAAAGAGGATGATTCCGATGGTGTTATTCATTGGACTGCACTTGCCACCATTGACTTTATTTTCTCAGGAGTAAAGGAAAGTGGATGGTGCTGTATTCTTGCTTCTCTTCCAGTCAAGTAGAATTAGTGTTAGGTAGATGACTATGAAAGGATCAGAGTAGTTTGTATACCATCTTTAAACATCCAACACAATATCACTAAACCAGAAAAAGCACAGAAAAGAGAGTTCCATAGGAGGCTGTTTAGAAAATAGGTATAGGATTGCAGAAGGAGAGAGGTCTATGGCTGTGATAGAATGCCAAGCCAAAATCGGTGTGGTTTACAAAACAATCAAGCGTTAATAGAAAATAGATAGAACATAAGAACCCTTGGGTAGAATTTTCCAAAAGTAGCCTTAGGCTACTCCCTGATTAACATGTTATGTGGGTAGAAGATGAAAAGACAGTGTGTCCTTAATCCTTCTAGTGAAATCTATCCCTCAGATACCTTCCCACTAACTCTATAAGGCAACTGAGAAAATGGATGCTGTAAAACTATTTGTTTTTCAGTCTTTCTACTACAGCTAATGTGTGTTCCTCTTTAAAAGTCTGTATTAATTTAGTAAATTACCACAACTATGGTGGCTTAAAACCAAAGAAATTTATTCTCTCACAGTTCCAGAGGCTAGTCTGAAATGAAGGTGTCGGCAGGGTCATGCTTCTTCTGAAGGCTCTTAGTGAAGGATACTTTTTTGCCTCTTCCTGGCTTCTGGAGGCTCCCAGCAATCCTAGGAATTCTTGGTTTGTAGCCGCGTCACTCCAGTCTCTGCTTCCATTGTCACATAGCCTTCTTTCCTCTGTGTGTCTCTGTATCCCAGTCTTCCCTTTCTTTTCTAGAGACACCAGTCATTAGATGTAGGACCCACTCTAATATGACATCAACTTAATTACATCTGCAAAGACCCTATTTTAAAACAAGATCACATTCACAAATTTGGGGGTTAGTCACTCTCAACAATAGCCAAATGATGGAAAGAGCCTGAATGTCCCTCAACTGATGAATGGATAAAGAAGTTGTGGTTTATATACACAATGGAGTACTACGTGGCAATGAGAAAGAATGAAATATGGCCCTTTGTAGCAACGTGGATGGAACTGGAGAGTGTTATGCTAAGTGAAATAAGCCATACAGAGAAAGACAGATACCATATGGTTTCACTCTTATGTGGATCCTGAGAAACTTAACAGGATCTCATGGGGGAGGGGAAGGAAGAAAAAAAAAAGTTAGAGTGGGAGAGAACCAAAGCATAAGAGACTCTTAAAAACTGAGAACAAACTGAGGGCTGATGGGGGGTAGGAGGGAGGGGAGGGTGGGTGATGGGTATTGAGGAGGGCACCTTTTGGGATGAGCACTGGGTGTTGTATGGAAACCAATTTGACAATAAATTTCATATATTAAAAAAAATACAAATTTGGGGGTTAGAACTTGAACATATCTTTTTGAGGGAGACACTTTAACCCAGGACACAGAGGCCATGGTCAGGGGTAAGCAGAAGGATTGGTTTTCAGTATAGATTGAGAGTTATGGTTTTATTTCTTCTTGGTTTTATTATAAAATTATTAATTGCATAATTTAAAAGTGGGTATCATTCTCTAACACATACTGGAAACTTGTATAAAGTGAGAGATTAATTCCACTTTATTTAGAATGTTTGGTTAAAATACTTTTGGTGAACCAATCTATGCAGGGTTTTATTTTATTTTATTTTATTTATTTTATTTTATTTATTTAATTTATTTTATTTTATTTTATTTTATTTTATTTTATTTTATTTTATTTTATTTTATTTATTTTTCACAGTGAGAGAGAGAGAGACAGAATATGAGCAGGGAAGGGGCAGAGAGTGAGGGAGACCCAGAATCTGAAGCAGGCTCCAGGCTCTGAGATGTCAGAACAGAGCCTGACGAGGGGCTCAAACTCAGCAACTACAAGATCATGACCTGAGCCGAAGTCAGACTCTTAACTGACTGAGCCACCCAAGTGCCCCCAAGTAGACAAATTTCTAACATGTTTGCTAAGCCAAAGAGTAGAAGGTATATATAGTTGTGTGTAAAATAATCATTGCCATAATCGGTAGGTTCTGGTGTCCTTATTAATGATGCAAGTATATATGTGGGTGTGCACACATATGTATGCTATAAACGTTTCATTGTAGTATGACCTAATTATGCCTCATAGTGACTACTGCCAGTGGATGCTTAATCTGTATTAGGAACTAAGTCATCAGGTAAGGATCCATTTTGAAAGTGACTGTTCTCAACCAAGCAAAGGGAATATACACTTAACCAACTGAGTCACTCAGGTGTCCCACAACAGGTTTTTCTTTTTAAGTTATTTATTTTGAGGTGGGGAGGGTGAGAGAGAGAATCCTAACCAGGCTCTGTGCTGCACCATCAGCGCAGAGCCTGATGCAGGGCTCAAACCTATGAACCATGGGATCATGACCTGAGCCGAAGTCAGACACTTAATGAACTGAGCTACCCAGGCGCCCCTGAACAACAGTTTTAACCTTTAGCATATGGTTTCTTTTTTCTTATTTTTTAAAAATTGAATAATAATTGGCATACAACATTATATTAGTTTCAAATATACAGCTTATTGATTTGACAGTTCTATATATTACTTATTGCTCGCCGTGTGTCGTCACCATCTGTCACCATAAGTTATTGCAGTATTCTTGACTGTATTGTCTGTGATGTACTTTTCATCTCCATGACTTACTAACTTTATAACTGAAAGTTTTTATCTTTTAACCCCCTTTATCTATTTGCTGCCCCCCACACACATACACACATACCTTCTCCTTGGCAACCACCAATTTATTCTTTATATTTATAAGTCTATTTTGGTTTTTCATTTTGTTCTGTTTTTAGAGACCACATATAAATGAAATCATATGATAACTTGTCTTTTGGTGCCTAACTTCTTCCACTTAGCATAATACCCTCTAGGTCTATCCATATTGTTACAGATGGCAGGATCTCATTCTTTTTTATGGCTGAATAATATCCCATATTGTGTGTGTGTGTGTGTGTGTGTGTGTGTGTGTGTGTGTGTGTGTCTATCACATCTTTATTCATCTATCGATGTACAATTGGGTTGCTTCTGTATTTTGGCTATTGTAAATAGTGTGCAATAAACATAGGGGTGCATATACCTTTTCGAAATAGTGTTTTCATTTTCTTTGGGTAAATACCCAGCAGTGGAATTACTGGATCATATGTTTCTTCTTCTTTTTTTTTTTTAGGCATCTCCATACTGCTTTCCACAATGGTTGCACCAATTTACATTCCCATCAGCAGGGCACAAGTGTTTCCTTTTTTCTACATAAGATATTATTTCTTGATTTTTCCTTTTCTTTATTTTTCATTGCTTACATACTTGATACATATATCTCAAGATACATGTCAAGAGTAAAAAAAGGGTGGGAGGTAACTAGGTGTCAACCCTATTGTTCAGCACACTCGTAAAATTAATGAGGCATGTATTATTATGAATGTTCTAATAAACTTTATTGTGAGGACTAGGGTTGAAAACTACTATTAACTTATGAAGTGTGTAGTACTTCAGTTTTTATTTTCTACTAATTTTACTCTGTGAAGTAAGTTAGAATATGTATTATGTGCACTTAAAAAGTGCAGTATAAAAGCAGAAGTATTACAGAAATAATGTGAATCCTGTTCACTGTACCAAGTGGAAATATGTGTAGATAACATAAGAGCAGAAAATATCAAATGCCCCCTGCTTTCAAGACATTCATATCTAGTGTGGGGTACACACAAGTAACAAGCAGTTAAGTCTAATGTAATGTTAGTGATAGATGCATATATATCTAGCAAATGGAAGGGTTTTGACCAAAAAAGGAATGAAACTTTTTGAGGAAAAACCAAGAATGAACAAAAACCATTCCTTTTTTTATCCTTTCCCTCTTTTTCCCCTTCTTCGCCCTTTTTCTCCCCTGGAACTAGTATACATTTCTAAATTTAAAAAATATATAAATAAACAAATTACAGAGAGGTGATTACTGTAGAATAATGTGCACCAAATGATCAAGTGCAAATACTTCAGATCATAGAGCAAAACATAGGAAAGGGTAAATAAGTCTGTTTTAAGTCTAGGGAAATCCAAGATTCAGGTAGCAAACCGTTCCTCTCAGCTGAGGCCCTGGGAAGAGCTTTCTCTGCTTCTAAACTACACACAGGAGTCAACAAAGTCCAGAAGCAGTTTGGCTCGTGAGGGAGGGCAGATTGCCTGGGGTTGGGAGGACTGGATCCTGTGGGTGTCCAGAAGCCTCTATTCTAGATACCCCTCCAATCTGCTAGTCTTTATTCCAGGTTTCTAGACCTCGGAGAGAGAGGCAAGCCTTTCCTTACTGTTGGCCATTTGGCTCTTGCCTAATGATGAGGAAAGTGAAGTTCCGCTTGGAGACTTCAGGATAATTCTGGGCCTCACCAATGTGCCTGTTGGTTGTTGAAGATCTTCCAGGAAGAGTCGGAAGGAAAAGGAGATTGAGGTCAAATTTATACTTGCTCAGTTAAACTTGAAAAGTTTTCAGTATTAGAAATCAGAAGTACTTCAATAGTTTCTTCTGTAATACTGTCTCAAAAGTATGATATAAATGTCCTAGCTGTCTACATAATAGCTGTATCACATTAGGCAAGTCACTTGAGTTTTTTGTGGCTCCTCTCCTTCAACTAGAAGACCGAGATGGAGAGTGTGAAGATGAAGTACTTAGTGCGGTGCATGCTACCTTCTAAGGAAACAGTGAGTGTTTTATCTGTTGATGAAAACAGTACCTCTTTGTTAATGATGCATTATTAAAATTAATAATACTAATTGGAATAAAAGTGAAGTCACACTTACCTTCCTGCAGTGTGTCTACATATGCGTAGAGAGGAGTAAAGGTAATTATCTAACTGATCATAAATTAGCTGCTGTGATAGTTAAAATTGTTGTACAAACAACACATGTAGATGACAGTATGGATCCCATATGTAGCCATCTTGTTGGTTCAAAGAAGTGGCAAGCCTCCTAGAGATAATGCAGAATTAATTAGTAAGTATTATAGTCACATATTTAATTAAGTAGGATAAATGTATGTAAATGTTGGTCTTAGTTGATAAAATGCATTATAGTTGTTTAAAATTTTCATTTTCGCTTTTTTAAAATGTATTTGCTGTTTGTATTTGTTTTTATTTATTTATTTTTAATGTTTATTTATTTTTGAGAGAGGCACAGACAGAGCATAAGCGGGAGCGGGGCAGAGAGAGAGAGATAGACACAGAAACTGAAGCAGGCTCCATGCGCTGAGCTGTCAGCATAGAGCCTGTCACAGGGCTCAAACCCACGGACCGCGAAATCATGACCTGGGCCAAAGTTGGACGCTCAACTGACTGAGCCATTCAGGCGCCCTTATTTGCTTGTGTTTTTAAAGAAATTGTTGTTCATGTTAAAAATCCTTTTGGCTTGTGAGGGAACTTATTTTTACTGTAGATCATTTTGGAAGCATGTGGGTTACATTTAGTAGTAGTGGCAGCAGCAAGAGCAGGTGGGTTTCAAAGAGTTTTCAAAGGTGCAGTGCTCTTGGCTAATGTTTCTTACTAGACATTTTTGAAAAGCTTAAACTCTTTAACCATGCTTTATGAAGTTAGAGGTAGGGTGTTAGCAGCATTCCTACTGGTTCTTAGAATAGTAAATTCAAACAAAAAGATAGAAATGTCAATTTCTCAAGATATTTGGAAACGGTAACTCAGTAAGTTAAATTTGGACACCTGACTTTTGCTACCATAGGTAAAAGAGTTCAGAGACAACTCTTCTTTCCTCCTACTTTTATTTGAGTACACTTACAACATGATAATGTAATGCACTGGTTCTCAAGATGTGGTCTCAGGACCCCAACATCACATCATCTGGGAACTTGTTAGAAATACAGATCCTCTGATCCCACCCTATTCTTAAAGAATCAGAAACTCTGGGCTGGGATCTCAGAAACCTGTGTTTTAACAAGCCTTCCAGGTAATTCTGAGGCAGCCAAAGCTTGAATATCATTACTTTTTATCAGGTTGGCTCTTAGCCAATGTGATGGAAATTTTAAGGAAAAACTGACAAACTAGAGAAACTGTTGCATTATAGAAAGGGAACCAAGATGCTTTTTGAAAAGTTAATTTAAACGTCAACAAATCATGTGGTTAACGTTAATTAGGTAAACATTTTCTTCAGCTCTCTAACAGAAACAAATGGTAAATGTTTCAGGCGATTAATATGAAATTTATATCATATTGATTTCTATAACAGTATAGCTAATATTCCTTTGACCTTTTCATAATGATATTTTAACTATAAACTTTCAAGGAAGAAATTGAAAGTATCAGATTTCAAATGACAATTCTAGTCATTAAGATCAATCCAGTATTAATCATTTGGTACTTCCCTCTGTCTTGCTCTGCCAAAGACTCGGTCAGTCTAAACTACTTGATTTCCCTCAACTTCTAATGCTCCTTCTTCACCTTTTGGTGCAAAAGACTCCCGTTACCTCTGCCGGGAAGCACCTTTCCCCCAACTCTTCCCTTTGGCCTATTCAGTCTTTAGGTGTTAGTTAGCCTGGATACTTCTTGAAGTAAACTTCCCTTACCTTCTGTTCCCACAGATTCTGTGCATACCACTAGAGAGTAATTGTTTGTGTATTTCTCTGTATCCTTTAATACACTGTATGCTCTCTAAGGTCTGATTTTCTCCAGCTGGTATCGCATAGTGCCTGGTACACGTCAGCATTCAGTACATACCTGGCAACTTGGATGAGTAGTCCTTCCATTAGGTAACTAGCAGCTAAGCATTCAAGAAAGCGGTATGGGTGCATGCATGTACATGTATATAACCTGTTATTACCATATATTTTGTAACTTGGTTTTTCCCTTTTTTCCTTTTTTATGTTTGAGAGTATAATCCTTTGTAACCCACTGCCTCCCTTTGTTAGGAACTCTTCTAACATGTGCCTCATCCCATTTATCCGTGTTTTGAAAGAGAATAAACAGGACCCAAATGGTGCTTTACCCCAGTGTACAGCTCAGCTTGTGAAATTCCATTTTAGTGAAATTGTTACAGTATGAAAGAAGCTTTTAAATCTGAGACCTGCTTTTTTGAATTTTGTAATGAACCTTGGAGAAAACCATACTGGTCTGTTGCTTTTGGTTTTCAGGGGAGATCCCACTGGCTGGAGACATTCATTTTACCTGACCCTATTTCCAGTGAGTGAAAATATCTTTAATCTGTCTGTATGAACCAATCAATATACACTCGTAGAGCACCTCACACAGAGTGGTAAAAAATGTGAATTCCTTCCCTTCCCTCTTTTGAGCTTTCAGAAACAGATAGTAGACCATTTCTCTGAAGTGGAGACCATGGGAACGTTGGAAAATGTGGGGAAGGGAGGGAATGAGCATATTAACTCTCAAGGAAGGTGCTCGAGTATAACCTCATCCTCAATTTCTAAATTATTAGTTAGATGTTGTTATGTATTTTCCAAGTTAAATTTCATAATGTATATTTCTTTTTATCATGTTTAGCAAAAGAAAGTTATGGGTTCAATGAATGAGTATTAATAGCTCAAGAAATTTGTATTAGCCACTAAAAAATACCTACATCTAAGTATACTTTAGATCACTAAAGGTATTTGTTTTTACAAATTATGGTTATTGTGTGTGTGTGTATGTGTGTGTGTGTATGTGCATTTTAAATAGACCTGTGGGAATTTGGCATTCAGTCCTGAAAGGAAAACAATTAGCCTCTGCTACTGTTATACTGAAAATTTTGTTTCATTTGTATTCAAACCTGAAATAGGTTTATTTTACCAAAGCAAACAGTAGAACAGGAGAACCCAAATACTTGCAAGTCAGGTTGGCAAGGATTAAAAAGATAAAACCCAGCTTGTCAAGGATGTGGGTATATAGGCAGCACGGTACACTGATGGTGAAACTGTGGATTGGTACAGGCATTCTCGCTGGCAGTTAAGCAGTATGTATCCTGTATCTCTGAAATTACAAAGGAAGTAATGGGACAGGTACTCAAAGATGTTTGTCCATGGCTAGTCATTGTGTAATAGTAGCTGAAATTTCCAGCTGTGAGAGCTTAGTGAGGTAAGTTACCTATGTCTATTCAACAAAATGAATAGGTTATCATTAAAATGTTGGTACATATATATGAACTTGGAAATACTTGCCTAATATGTTAAGTGCAGGGAGAGAGGCAGTTACATATCTGTATTTGATTAAAACAAAGAAATAATTTCATAAGGTAATACACTGAAGTAACAATAGTAGTTACTTCTAAGAGGGGCAGCTTTCCTCCCCTTCCTCTTACTTGTATTTTCTGAAGTTTCCTTTATGGGGGTGCCTGGGTGGCTCAATCAGTTAAGCATCCAACTTTGGCTCAGGTCATGATCTCACAGTTTGTGAGTTCGAGCCCCACATCGGGCTCTGTGCTGATGGCTCGGAGCCTGGAGCCTGCTTTGGATTCTGGCTCTCCCTCTCTCTCCCTGCCTCTCCCCTGCTCACACTGTCTCTCTTTCTCTCAAAAATAAATAAAACATTAGAAAAAGAATTTTTTTAAATAAAGTTTCATGTATGGACATTTATTACTATTGTTGCTGTTATTGTTATTAGACTTCTGTGTCAAGAAAAGGAAGCCATGTTAAAATAGCACCAGGTTCTGTCTACTCTAGTAGGTAAGAATTGAATTTAAGAAAGGTTTTCCATTTCCATGGAAATTTATTTTAGTGATATTTAAAGAAGAATATTTTAGGTGTGGGATACCTGGTAAGCCATCCTGCTAACTTAAAATTTCTAGTTTTGCTGTATAATCCTGAATTTTCCAGAGGGTAAAAATTTGTTTCAAGTCAAGGTTGCCCTTATGAATGCGTGAAATAAGAAGCCCCTCACCAAGTCTGATTTCAGGGATCCTGGGAGTTTGCCTGCCCTCCAAACTCTTCTCACTCCCTTGCTGTCCATCCTATCGGACTTGAGATGGAAGCTTTACAAGTATATTCTTTAGGTTAAGCATTTTCTTCCTCTGGTCTTTTATGAAAGGTTAATGAGGGGTGATAGGTCAAATCACTGACTTTGGGGGTTTGAGGGGTTCTTTTTGTTTGTTATTGTTTTGTTTTGGTGGATTAGTCCCTCGGCTAAATCCACTCCAAGAGATGAGGGTTTTGAAGCAGCACACGTGCAGCACCTGAGGAAACAGAAGTGTGACATCTGGTACCAGTACACACATAGGAAGAGATGGGGGAGAGGATGGGGGGTATACTGAATATGTGCACTTTCTCGCCACTTTAATTTGCCCTGTGTTAGGGGAAAACCATTTACCAAGTAATTAGATAAAAGAAACACATCATTGTGATAGCAGATTTCCAAGTGGTTAATAGAGGGGGGGAGCCAGGTATAGTTTCCTGTGAGTTCTATTGCCAACTGATTTAAATAGGCTTTAAGCAAATTTGAAAACCTGAGATGACATCAGTCACCTGCTTCAGCATCTCAAACCCTTTTCCTCCTTCTGGCTTTTAATATGTTTTGACAAAAAAAAACCGTTGTGTAATTCTGCTGACTTCTGGTCACCTGCAGGCTTAGAGTAACACTTTCAAATCTCTTGCTCTCCTTGATCTTTCTGGACATTTGCACAATGGAAGACTCATTCTTTTTAAGAACTTTCTTTCCTTGGCTTCCATGATGCATTTCTTTCTTTGTTCTTCCTGTCCAGCCACTTCCTTTTTGACTCTTGATCTGGTTACTTTTCAGTTCCCTAATTGGGTATTACCAAAGCTCAGCCCTTGGCGTTTTGCTCTTCTTGCATGTGTTCTCTGTGATGATGGATGGGCTTTTTTACAACTTATGCAATGTCCTTTTTTACTCAGATCTTTATCTTTGGGTATGTCCACTCCAAGTCTCTCATCAGAATTTACCTCTTGGGAATATCTCATTTCTTCATTAAGTCAGACAGACACAAAGTCCTATGAATTCTTTTTTCACAGTTTATATCCAGTCACCTCCTTTTTCCCATCCTCATTGCCACCAGCCTCCTTTAGGCACCTTGTACTTCACATTCAGATGATTGCTAATAGCTTTTAATTGATCTTGTCAGCTAATCTTAAAATGTTGCCACTAACTCAGCCTTTCTGAAACACCTAATTTCCTCTAATCATGTCCAGTATTACCTTCTTTACAAAACCAAACTTTTTACCAGCTTCTCCTCACTGGTTATCTCCTTCTTAACTACTTCTTTAGAAATGATGGTATATTTCTTAGTTTTTAGTACTTAATCATACCATACCTTGTACTTAACTATTTTATTAGGGATTTGCTTGTACCTACTTAAATTTCCAACACCTGTTCTTTTTAATGTTTGTTTTTGAGAGAGAGAGAGAGGGAGGGAGGGAGGGAGGGTGGGAGAGAATGAGCAGGGGAGGGGCAGAGAGGGAGGGAGACATAGAATCCAAATCAGGCTCCAGTCTCTGAGTTGTCAGCACAGAGCATAACACAGGGCTTGAAGTCACGAACCGTGTGATCATGACCTGAGCTGAAGTCATGACCCTTAACCAACTGAGCCACCCAGGCACCCCTTCAAGTACCTGTTGAATTGAATTGAACAACACATTGCATTTTTTCCTTGCAAGTAGTTTTGTGAAGTAGTGTAAAATTCAGGTTTTGAATGGGTGGGTTTTCCACAGACTTCTAACTTAGTGTTTCTCAAACTTGACTAACTCATTAACTTCTTAGATTTCTTGTTCAATGTGTTAATTTCCAGTTCCAAACTTAGAGAATCCAGTTTAGTATTGAGTCTGAAAACCACACTTTGAGTAATACTGCTGAAATATTCTTTTCATAGTATCCATTACTTCCCTTTAACATCTGTGTGTGGTACAACTAGAAAGTGTATTTTAATAGCACTGTTATTACATATGGCTGTGTGCATATTACTGTTTTTTAAATTTTACACACATATAAGTAATGGCAACAGTATTCAAACCTAGCCTAGAGTGCTAGGAATCACTAGATGCTTTAAGAATGCCACAGTGAATGAACTGTTTGCAGCCAAACGGATTTAAACTTTAGGAACTCAATCCTGGCGTTTAGTCCTTTGTGTAAGAACTTCTGGTATCCCCTCCAAAAAAGTTTGAAAACAACAAGAGTGATAAGCAAAAAGTAATGAGAAGTGTACATTCTGTTTAATTACTGAGGTGAAACAGATTTTTTTAAAGTAATACCTCATTTTAATAATCCAGATTTTAATGTTATAAAAGATGCATCTGTTTCATGTTATAAAAACAAGTATCAAACTCTGACTTGACAAATTGGGAGCTGTTTAGGTCTCAAACTTATTACATTCCCATTGAAATTAGTTCGGGGGTTTTTTTCCCCTTGATAGAATTAAGCTTTCCTTAACACTTTAAATATAGGCTATTTTTTCCATCCTCTGTTTTCCATTTCTCTATGCTGTATTTTAGTTTGCTACAGCATCTGACCTCTAGTTTGAAAAAACAAAATTTGTATACAGTTGGATTAGAATATAGTAGGATCATTCATTGAAGAGAAACCGAGATAGTAGTTATTTCAGGATCCAAAAAAATTATTTGCTAAAGATTTCTTTCTATAATTTAAAACATGTTTAAAAGAAATTAGGTGTTTGGTAAAATAATACTGATTTTTTTTTATTACATGAGAATCATATTGGCAACAAATAAAGTAGAACAGACCTGTCTGTTGCAGATTTATCCAAGTTACTTTGGTTATTCACATTTTTTCAGGTTCTTTTGGTCATAGCCTTGCTTCAGGTGAACTGAAATCTCAAACCAAATTTTGCCCCATCTACACATCTTTATTAGCAAGCAGATACAAAAATAATCATAGAACCCTATTTAATAGGCAAGTGAATTTCCCATTTTGTTCTTTGAAACATATTCGAGCAAGTGCTAAAGCAAGAAAATAATACTTTAATAGTGGAATCAGCTCACTTTTCAGTCTGATTAGGCATCAGAATCTTCTTTTTTTTAACGTTTACTTATTTTTGAGAGAGAGAAAGACAGAGAGAGAAAAGAGCATGAGTTGGGGAGGGGCAAAGAGAGGGAGACCCAGAATCCAAAGCAGGCTCCAGGCTCCGAGCTGTCAGCACAGAGCCCTGTGCAGGGCTCGAACTCACCAACCACAAGTTGATGGCCTGAGATAAAGTTGGACACTTAACCAACTGAGCCCCCAGGTGCCCCTAGGCATCAGAATCTTCTAATTGGGGGAGGGTGTTTGGTGCAGAAACAAGAGCTGAAGACTTTCCTGACCTTGGATACAACTCAAAAGGTGTTAGGCCGCTGGACTTGTTAGAGAATCCTACTCCATTCATGCAAGGATGGAGGAGCTTGTATGTTATTTCTGACTAGTCCCATATTTTGAATCCTGTTTCCCCAATAAAATTTATTACCAACATCTTTTATGCTTAAGGATGAATCCACCATTGGAGATGCAGGTAAAGATAATGGATGCAAGAAAAGACATTGGATCCAGCTCCCTTTGGAGTTAAAATCCCAAATAAGGTCTTTAATAAGCTAACCAAGCACTCTCTGAAACGCAATTCCCGATTAGGTTCTTCAAACGCTAACTTGCAGACAGAGATACATCATGTGGTCTGTATTGACATTTTTTTCAAGTTTCAAATTAGCGCTTTGTGAAAAATCAGTGGGGCCAACGTCTTTAGTTTATTATAGTTTAGGATGAGATGAGATAGGAATACATTGCATGTAATAAGTATTGTTTTGTGAACCTTTACTTTCAGTTATATACAGATACACGTGTGTGTGTGTGTGTGTGTGTGTGTGTGTGTGTGTGTGTCCATTCCTGGGTAATGATGTGAAATACATATCTTCCTGTGAGTCAATGACAAAAAAAAATCTGAAATCAGCAGTTAGTATTTTAAAGTAAATAACAGATGAGGTACAATTATACATTTGGCCAATTCTAGATTTATAATGGAATAGAGTTTACTGATTTCTTGAGGATAATTTTAGTAAATAAAAATCTAAACCTTTCTCATGTTTCTGAAATTACATTACTCTTATACAGAATTGTTAGCTAAGATAGTAACTGATAAAGAAAAAGTAACTGAAATACAGTAACTGAATAATACTGTTTGTTGAAAAGCAGATCCAGATAGGCATTCTATCAATAACAGACTATTTTCTGAAGGTCTTAAAAAAATCACTGTTATGATAGATCTTTCATGTTAGCATATAGATAGACTCCTTGAATCGTCAGAACAGTAGAAGGAGAAGATGTGATGTGTTGATTACAGCAGGAATGCACTCTAAGTGCCAGATTTAACAGTATTTAAGTCATGCTGTTACTTTGCAAATGATACTTTAATATGGTTAAAATTCCCTTGGCAGTAGGGATGCTAGATTAAAGACCTTAGCACCTGTTCTGGACTTCCTGACTTTCTTTCCCAAATGTTTCTTTTCAAATGTGCTAGTCATAACCCTTGAGTTTTACTGTCTCTGGCTATGCAGATGCTTCAAATGTAGAAAAGAGTTAACACTCCTTCACCCTCTGAATGTGCTCTTTTTGTTGTTCTGTCTCTCAAGCGATGGGTTGTTAATATGTAACACACTTTCTCTTACCAGACCTCCCTTAGGTCCACCATGGCGATGCCTAGTGTGGAATCCACTCAGGACTTGAAATAACATAGGGAAGTATGTCATCAGAATCACCTGGGAAGTTGTGGGTGTTGTTTGGGAATTTCTATTTTGTTTTGTGGTGAGTGGCTTTGCAGAGATTATTCCCACTTGCTCGCTGTGCAGTCTTGAGAGAGAAACACAGACTGGACTCTGAGCTCTGTGGTAGCAGAGACATGTTCTGTTTCGTTAACATGGCGACCTTTGTGCCTGGTATGGCCTCTGACACATATTAGGCACTGAATAAATATTTGTTAAATGAATGAATGAATCATTGGTCTCACTGATACTTTCTTCTCTCAAGGCACCTGCTCAGCTGGTTTGAATTGCATGGTACCCACATGCAATGGGAAAACCCTCCCTCTACCTCCATCCACCTGCCTCTTGCTCAGGGCTGCAGAATCCTGAGGTCTTCTGACTCATTCCTCAAATACGAAGTTTCAAAACCAGCAGTCAGATTTGCATGGATGCTGACAAAATGCCTACCTACTGGTAGACTGCTAGGTCTTGGTATGCAAACGGAAGAACAAGTGAACAAAGTACATTTTAGGCATTTAGAAGGAGGCAGATGCTTAAAAGAGGGAGTACTTGATGAGGCATTAGAACAAGTGGCCCTCATTTACTATAGAACTTATGAATGATTTTCTAACCTGAATCGTCATTATTTATGTTAGTTTCAATTTTGGGCTAAATAGAAGTTCATTGAGCCTACAATCTATGTCTATTTATTTTTTTTACCATCTATTAATTTGATATTTACTTATTAATGAAGTTCAACTCCATAACCGGAATGCTGGTGACATTCTAAATAAAAATAGTTTTTTTAATTGTGAAAGAAAATCAGTCTTATGGAGAATTTGGACATAAAAAAGTGCAAAAAGATGATGAAAACCATCTGTCATCTTGTCATCCAGGGATGATTGATATCAGCACATTGATATCTTTAAGGGTTCCTTTTTTTTTTTTTAATTTGAGAGAGAGAGAGAGAGAGAGAGCGTACCCGTGTCCAGAAGGGGCAGAGAGAGTTCCAAGTAGCCTCCATGATGTCAGCACAGAGCCTGACATAGGGCTCAATCTCATGACTCTGAGATCATGACCTGAGCCAAAATCAAGAGTCAGACGCTAAACTAGACTGAGCCACCCAAGCACCCCTCTTTTCAGGTTTCTATTCTTTGTGTGTGTGTATGTAATTTTTATAGAAATTGGATGAAATCAATTTTGTATTTTACTTTTTTCACTGAGCACTTCCTCTACCATTAAAGAATCTTCAAATATATCATTTTTAATGACTTCATATTATTTTACTGTATGACTGTATTGTAATTTATTTAACCATTTTTCTATTTTTAGATATTTAAATTCTAAATTTAATTTCTGTGATTTTGTGATTTGGAAAAATAATTTTAATTGACAATCCTCTCGTCAGTCACATTGTATTCTTAAGGTGTATATGCAATTTAAAGTCTAAATGAGGCTCTTTACTGTTGGATATGAAACCTAAAGTAATTGGGTTACTAGAGAATAATGCAGAAGATAGGCACTTCTAATTAACAATGCCGCATAATCTGTCAGTGACTATTCCTTTTATCTGTATTATAGGGACAAATGATGTAGTTGTAACTTCCAAGACATGCATTCACAGTATTTTCATCATCTGTACCAGAGGCAAGAATTTTCACTAAGTATTGAATCATGATAGATCTATTGATATGTATACTTAAAATTTAGTGTAAATCCATTTCTTCTATGAAATCTTCTCTGCAAGAGTCTTCCTTTTCCCTGCAGGAAAAGAGTAGTCTTTACATTTACATTACACTTTTCTGTCTTTGTGATTTGGCACACAAAATCCCATACTAGATGTTGCCTAGTCAGAAACTCAGTAAACTTGAGGAAGATAACTGTTTTTTGACATATAAAAAGGAGGGTGTGTGGATTATGTAGAAGAGGTAGCATGCTGATTCTTTTTGCTTTCAAATGAGTAAGAGCGAAAGTTACAGGAAGCAAGATTTGAGTTTTAGTATTAAGGATAACTTTTGTGAAAGCGAAAACTCTTCCAAAGGGGCATGACTTACCTTATATTGTGTGAACTAGCAGTGTTTAAGCACCTCATGAGGATTGTTAATGTGTTTCTCTGTTACCTTGAAAGTCAGCTAAATGATCTGAGAATCTGTACCTACACATTCTCAGATCATTTAAACAAATTCAACAGAAAATACTTTGTGTGTTTGTGGTAGATACAGATACTTACATAGTTAGATATCTCTTAGAATCTAGCATTACTTGGCTTAGGAGATGCTCTTATGCTGATCCAGAGGATGATCTTAACAGGAACAAATGGAAGATACCAAGTTTGGCTTTTCCAAATAGTGGCACAGTTACTGAATGAGAGACAAGTGGTATCATGATAGCAGGAGATTTGTTGGTCAATGAGTCAAAAGTTTAATGGTGGTGTCCAAAATAACCAACTAGATGTTATGTGATGCTGAATGAGTAAATGAATAATTTTAAAAATTATATATACATGTATACATACATGTATATATATGTATACATGTATATATTCCAAATCAAGGGAGTTAAGAAGTTGGTAATTGATGTTGATCAGATCACACTAGAATATTACGTTCTTTAAGAGATTACTTTTTAAAGAGAGAATTTTCTTAGGTACTTAAGAGCACATTGACAAAAGACACAGTGAAAAAGAAGGGACGGTGGATAACCTGGCCATTTTATTTTATTTTTTAATATTTATTTATTTTTGAGAGCTAGAGATACAGAGTGTGAGTCGGGGTGTGAGGGAACAGAGAGAGAGGGAGACACAGAATCTGAAGCAGGCTCCAGGCTCTGAGCTGTCAGCACAGAACCCGATGTGGGGCTCGAACTCACTCACAGTGAGATCGTGACCTGAGCCGAAGTTGGACAGTTAACTGACTGAGCCACCCAGATGCCCCATTGTTTTAGTGTTCATTTATTTTTGAGAGTGAGAAAGAGAGTATGAGGGGAAAGCCAGGGGGGAACAGAAGATCCAAAGTGGGCTCCACGTTGACAGCACAGAGCCCAGTCCGGTGCCCGAACTTAAGAACCGCAAGATCATGGCCTGAGCAGAAGTCACATGCTCAACCTACTGAGCCACCCAGGTGCCCCTCCTATCCCAAGACTTGAATCACCAAGTTCTAGATCCTATTTAGCTTCTTTGCAAATGTTGGCCCTTATGTTCAGAAGTGAGTGAACACCCTCCCATACTGGTCAAGTCAGTACATTCTTAAAGACTGTTTTTTTTCCTTTGTTGTCTACTTAGAATATACATTGAAGATTCTTCGGTTTGCAGTTCTTGTTTAAAAGGTCCCTACTGTGTTAAAGAATCACAACATTCAAAGTCAAAGCTTTAGAGTCTCTGAAGTTGTTAACTTTTTTTCTCTTGCACATAGAACAGTTTTATAGCTACTGGTATTTTGGAGGTGTAGTACGTTAGCAATGCATTATGAAGTAAACTAAAGATAATTGTTTAAATAAATCCTTCACTGCAGTTGTCTCACACTTTCATTATTATTTATCTTATAGTAAGGATATGAAAATAGAGCTCTGTTATTTCATTTTTCTGTACTCAATATGCATAACATTGTCTCAAGATTTAATATGGGAGTGTATCTCTATTTTGTCATAACTCATTTTAAT
Source organism: Panthera onca (assembly GCF_046562875.1). Classification (NCBI taxonomy): domain Eukaryota; kingdom Metazoa; phylum Chordata; class Mammalia; order Carnivora; family Felidae; genus Panthera; species Panthera onca. The sequence continues at coordinate 139,893,578 of NC_138347.1, forward strand.
GGTTAACAATTGTTTCTTTCTTATCAGGATGACAGTTAATATATTGCCAGTCTAGATAAGAGTTCTTGGTTTTCTTTTACTTCTAACTGCTTTTAATTACTCTGTAACAGACTAAAGCTATAATATGTATGGTGCTTGTTGCATGGCCAGTATACTTATTCATTTCTAAACCAGTTATCGTAATAGGTACTAGGTGCTTAACACACATACCTTAAACTGCAATATGGGCAACTATGGTTTTGCAAAATGTATGAAGTTTTTATTAGGATACTCATGAAATGTTATCAATGAGAGTATGGTCATAAATCCCACATTCCTTCTTGAATCTTCAGATCAGTAGTACGTAGGACTTATGCTACCTGTTTGTGCCTTAGCAGTGGAATGCGTGCCTTAGCAGTGGAATACTGAAGACAGAATCCCTACACTGTCCTTCAATCTGTGATGCTTGGGAAGGCTCATTTTGCTGGACTTAGTTACTGAGTCTAGTGGTTGACCTCTTGAATAGTGACGTGATACTTAGAATTTTGAGAGTGCAGAGAGTGAACGAATATTTTAAGAATTTTCCTTCAAACTTTTCTTCCCTAATGTGGAAATACAAATACCATTCGATAATTTTATTTAATTCACTAGTTACTTCCTGTGCCAAGATCTGTAGAAAATACCAAATTAAATAAGACATAACTCTTTAAGGAGCTTCTTTTCTATATTCAACCAGGTATGTCTAAGAAATAAAGCACAGACTACATGGTTTGTCGTACAATATTAATGAAAGATAGCAAAGGCTTCCACTTATCACACTGAGGTACAAATGATTTCCTAACTGAATTTATTTATCCACAATCAGTCACTAAAGAAGTAGTCAACTGAGATATCTCCTCTAATAGGGGATTAGGTAGCCTTCCTTATTGGAGAACAAATATTAATCGACTTGAATACCTTAGATTTTCCTCTGTTTGCCTTAATTGATAACTGAATTCGATGACCTTTTTTTCTGGTTTATAAGAGTAAAACAGAAACTTCAAACCTATTGCTTGGATTTATGAGCATTTCTTTTAATGTCTTGTACAAATGGTACCGTTAATGAAAATTCCTCTGCAGCAGGCAAAATACTTCATTTGAGAATGAAAAAGCAAATTGAGTTAATGTATTGTGTAAAAGATTCGTAGCTAGGTATTGTGTCAGTTTGATCTCAGCTGGGGCTAAAGTACTCTGATAGCTATAAGATAATAAAAATAATGGAGAAGTTTAGAGAAGTATGACTGTGAATTTTATATAAATAAAGCAATTTGATTTATAAATGGTACAGTTTATTTTACCTTCATGATTTGGCAGGTGTACTAAACCAAGTAATTTTTGAGTTGGTATCAACTTTCAATGCATGCTTACTTACAAGCCTTCTAATAATAACACCAATTCTTTTAGAGATAAGAATGGATAATTAGAGTCAAAATAAACATTTGTTTCATTCTTTTCTACTTTTAACTGTGTTTACCATTTGACTATGGGAATTTTCAGTCATATACAAAGTAGATTATTACAATGAACCTATTTTCCCATCACATTTGTCAACACATGGCCATTCATGTTTTAACTATACTCCTAACAACCATCATCTCACTTCAGATTTCAAAGCAAATCCAAGGCATCACATCATTTCCTTATAAATATTTCAGTACATGTCTCTATGAATAAGGATTCTTTTTTTCCTTTAAATGTAACTGTAATGCTCTTAAAACAGAACTGCTTTTTAATTGCAGCCAGGAAGTAGGGAACACTGGGGTCTAACCAGGTTCTGATGACTTTAAATAGCTCTAGGTACTCAGCCTTAGGTACTTGAACAAGTCATTTACCTTTACTCTCCATGCTTTTTTGTCTTTATAAAGAGGTGATTCAACAAGATAATATCTAAAATCCCATCTGTCTCTAAAATTTATAATTTAAAAAATGAAGAGACCTCCAGCTTCTGGTTCAGCATGTAAGGAGCTTATAAGTTGTCACTTTGTCCTAAGTGAAAAAGCTGAAGAAACTGAAAGAACAACAACTCTCCTTAGCTCTGTCAGAAGAGTGAGGTCACAGGGCAAACCACTGTCCCCAAAATTGGAATTGCAGGTGAATACAGGGAATCACAGCTTACTAAAGCAGAAATCTCTGTGGGAACCGGTATTGGGGTGGGAAAACCTAAACTACAACCCATGAATTTCTTGAGGTTCAGAGTAGATACATCTGAGAGTTAAAAAGTCCAGGGGTGGGGGCAGTCTAGGGGGTCTCTATACTTTCCTGGTTTTACCTCCAATAGTTTGACTAGGTTCTCACAGTGAACCCCTTCTACTTCTGGGAGGGGTGGGTGAAAAGAACCATTCTGAAATGCTCCAGAACATACTGTCCTTCATAACAAAGGCTGCCCTCCAGAGAAACTGTTTCACCAGAACCTAAACTACTGGGGACTAATCAGGGCCTAACCGACCTAGAGAATGGAAATATCCATATATCCACCTCTAGCCCACTCTATCCTGTCCCACCGAAGTTGGAGGGAAAACTGAGAAGCCCTCACAGAGTTTTCAGTTCAGAGGCAAAGGCTCACTAAAAGATTGAGATCTAATCTTAGAACTAATGAATGCTTTCCTATCTCTGTACCTTGCCACCACATTATTAAAAGGCCATTTATTGAAAAAACAGTTCCCTTTACCCAGTACATCACACACAGCTAAAATCATAGGGCATACTACAAGGCAAAAAACACAGGTTGAAGGGACAGAACAAGCCACAGAACCAGACTCCAATATGGCAGGAATGTTGGAATTATCAGACTGGGAATTTAAAACAAACTATGATTAGAATGCTGAGGGTTCTAATGGTTAAAATAGGATGCATAAACGTGGGCATGGTAAGCAGAGAGATAGAAATTCTAGGAAGGAATCAAAAAGAAATTAACTAGAGATCAAAAACATTGTAACAGAAATACAGAATGCTTTCAGTGGGCTTGTTAGTAGACTGGACATGGCTGAGGAGAGAATCTCTGAGCTTGATGATATATCAATAAAAACTTCCAAAAAGGAAAAGCAAAGAGACTGAAAAAAACAAACAGAATATCCAGAAACTGTGGGACAGGTACAAATAGTGTAACATTTATGTAATGGAAATAATGTAGGAGAAAAGCAAGCAAGAAAGAAAAGAACAGAAGTATTTGAAGCAACAATGACTGAGAATTTCCCCAAATTCATGTCAGATACCAAACTGTAGATCCAGGAAACTCAGAGAATGCCAGACAGGCTAAACGCCAAAAAAGCTACATCTAAGCATATCCTCTTCAAACTGTATAATATGATTGTCATAGTATAATAACTTCTTTATGCTAATGACTTGTGAGTGTGTGTGTGTGTGTGTGTGTGTGTGTGTGTGTGTGCGCGCGCGCGCATTATGTGTGTATCTCCAACTCTGTTCTCTCCCCAGAACGCTACACTCACCTGTTCAACTACCTATTTGACACTTCATGTAGATGTCTCACAAACATCTCAAATTTTACATGTTCAATGGGAGCAGTTGATTTTACTCTCCAAACTTATTTGCAACCTTCTCACCCCTCCCCCCAGTCTCTTTTCAACTCCTAACAATAGCATGTCACTCATCTAGTAGCTCAGCCAGAACTCGGAATCAATTTTTACCTCTCCTTCATCCTTCTGAGCTGTTTACCCCTGAGATCTATCCATTGTGCCTACAAAATGAAATCATCAGCTTCTCCTCTTTAAAATATTCTGCTCTGCTTGCTTATATTCTTGCCACCCCAACCCATGCTCAGTCCAGCATCTATAGAGTAGCCTAACTGTTCTTAATAGAATATAAATGATATTATGTCTCTGTTGACTTTGCATAATGCTTGAAATAAAATTGAACTGTGAGCTTCCTACCGTGCCTTTGAAGACCCTGTATGACTCAGCCTCTGAGCCCTCATCCTCCCACACTTCTTACTCAACTTGAGGCCCTCTTTCAGGTTCTCAAAGCTGCTTCTTTCCCATCATGGGGACTTTGCACACTCTGATTCCCTCCCATTTCTTTTCTTTTTTTTATTTTTTGTTAACATGTATTCATTTTTCAGGGGGGAAGGGCTGAGAAAGAGGGAGACACAGAATCAGAAGCAGGCTCCAGGCTCTGAGCTGTCAGCACAGAGCCCGATGTGGGGCTCGAACTCATGAACCGTGAGATTGTGACCTGAGCAGAAGCCAGACACTCAACCGACTGAGCCACCCAGGCACCCCTGATTCTCTCCCATTTCTTACATGGCTCCTTCTTATTCTATAGTTCTTAGCTTAAATATCACTATAAAGTGAAGCTTTTCTTTACAACCACATAGCTAAAATAGCTCCCTCTCCCGCTGTTGGTTGCCTTTATAATTTACAACTCTTATTATAGCCTGCAAGTACTACTCTTACTTGGTCTGCTTTTGTGACATTAGTCTGGCATCATGCCAGAACATAAGCTCTATGAGGACAGAGACTGTGTCTGTCTACCTTGCCATTGTAGATTCAGGTCTGTAGTAGTGTTTGGCTCATTCTTTTTTAATTTATTTTTTGTTTATTTATTTATTTTAAAAGAGAAAGAGAGCTTGAGTGGGGGAGGGGCAGAGAGAGGGAGAGAGAGAATTCCAATCAGGCTCTACGCTGAGTGCATGCAGCACTCAAACCCATGAACTATGAGATCATGACCTGAGCCAAAATTAAGAGTCAGTCACTTAACTGACTTAGCCACCCAGGCACCCTTGGCTCATCATTTTTGACATTTCAAACATATTGGATGGATGGAAGGAGGGAGGGAGGGGTGGAAGAAGGGTGAGCAATGAGGTTGGAAAAACTTAACTAAGTTTTCCGTGAAAGAAAGAAATGGAGAAGGGAAAATACCCTAGACAGGAATGTAGTATGAACCAATGTAGAAAAATGAGTATAGTGGTCCTGACAGTTAACCCTAATATCCATTCCACCTCAGTAATTAGTCTGAGCCACTAATAATAATCGTATTTCCCTTGTGTAGATTGTCCTGAGCAATGAGACATGAGGGACAGTCTGCTGTTTGGGGTCTAGAGATGTTTTCCTCACTTCTGTGGAAGAGAACATGGGAAGTGGTGCTCTCTCTTCCTCCTCTGGAAGTGGTCCTATCTAGATACAAGGATTGGAGATCCTAGAACAGTCTTGCTACCAGCTGGACCATGAAGCCACCACAAAGAAAGAAGGAAGCCAGAGACCTGGAGCCGGAGCCCTTGTATTCGCACTCAGGAGTTTGCTCTGTTGGTTTTATTATAACATAATGAATGACCTCTTTACTTACCTCAGTTTCAGTTCAAGGGTCTAATGACCTCAGTGAAACAATGAGAATCTACAGAGATGAAAGGACATACTCACATTGGATAGCAGGAAAGATTAGGTTTTGAGACTCGGGGTCCTTGAATGATGGCCTGAAGTGGTCTATATAGTGCTTTAAAAACATAGAACCTGGGTGCAGACTGACTGAACTCTAATCTTATTTCCACCACTTTCAAGCTGTTGACCCAGGGCAAGTTACTTAACCTTTCTCTTCCTTGTTCTTCCTGTGTCAAGTGCTTGATAGTGATAATATCTACTTCACAGGGTTGTTATGAAGATTAAATGAGTTTATCCATATGAAGCTCTTAGAACACTGCTTGGGCCACGTTAAGCATTTAATTTGTTGGCTGTTATTCTTAGTGGTGGTGATATTTATTTTATAGTTAGCTGTTCACAAGCTTCTGTGTATGTAAAAAACACGTGAGAAGTTTGTGAAATGCTGCATCCCATTGCCGAGCATTTTATTGAGTGGATATGGATTTGGCCAGTGCATCTTCACAACTGTATGGGTGATTCTGCTGCAGGTAGCCCAAAGGCCTCACGTTGAGAAGCTGCAGAAGATAGTAAAGAGTCATTGGGGGCTTTGCAGCAGTGGAGTGGGATGGGACAAATGGTCTGTTATGAGAATTAATCCATTTTACAGGATTAATCTATCTTTACAGGAAATTGGAGCTTGGAGAATAGAAATGAAAAGGTTTTGAGATGTTTGCTTGAGATATGACAAAGGAAATCTTGACAGGCTTTGGCATAAAAAAAACACTTTGAGATTTTGAGCTTATGTGGCTCAGAGATTGTTGATACAACTGAAAGGATGAGAAAATCTCAGAAAGGTGCGTCTGCTTCCTTTGTTTTGTTTAATATCATGGAGGTCCACGTGGGGCCATGCCAATTGGGCAGTTAAAAGATGCTGGCCTGGGGTGCCTGACTGACTTAGTAGAGCATGTGACTCTTGATCTCAGGGTTGTGAGTTCAAACTCTACGCTGGACAAGAGATTACTTAAAATAAAAATAAATTAAAAAAATGAAAAAGGATGCTGGCCTGAAAGTTTCTCTGAACGGAGAGTTGGAGAAGCAGCAGTCTGACTAAGAGAATGGTTGCCACCAGCTAGCCTTCAAGTTTCTCAGCTAAACTCACACATCAAGCATTCTACATTTACAATTTCTCCTATCCTGACATTGGGATTGCTGTTGCTTGAAATTCTGTGTCATGGTGTAATTATTTTTTTTAATATTTACTGAGGTTGTGATAACTTTTCCATAGTTTGTGGTTCTCGTATTTTTCCTCTTATTATTTATAGAAGAACCAGTTAACTGAAGACCTAATTTCGTTACCTTTACTGAGAACCTACTACATGCACTCTGCTGGATACTTCACGCACATTATTCATGATCCTCACAATGGTCTTGCAGGACAAGCACACCTGTTTTGTATGCGAGAAAAATAAGGCTCAAAGAGGTTAAATGACTAAAATCATAGTTAAGCTAGAATTAAAACTGAGGTCTGTCCTAGAAATCCATGCTCTTACTAGGTTTCCACTAATGTGTCCTGTCATGTAACTAACAGAAACTGCTTAACCATGCTTAACATTTCTTTGAAGTCTCTGAAGGAACTTTTCATTAAGATGCTATCATTCCACTATATTCCTGTTACACATAACGTAGTATTATTGATGAGTAGCAGAAAACAGATAGATCCTGAGGTGCCTATTTTATCTTTGAATGAAAACAACTTCTCATTATTTGAAAATTTTAACTTTCACATCCATATATTATAGTCTCACATGAGACATTAAATCCACTTATCCCACTTTAGTAAATTACGTACCTTTTTCTCCAGATTATTGCTGCTATTTCTCCTTCCTCTATCTCTGCCCTCTGAAATAAATTACTTTAAGAATAAACCTTTTCTTTATGTAAGGATATAAAAGCAAAATATGGTATTAAAACTAAAAAAAAAAAGTCTTCATGTCTGAAAAAGAATAATTTTGGGCAGTGGGGGATGGTAAGAAAAATCCCTGAATGTACAGTTTATGAATCATGTAGAAAATTCCTAGCTAATTTACAAGTATTCAAAAGATGTTTTAATGTATTGGCCAATACATTCTTTGAACCACTGTTAAGAATTAAATGTATTGTCTAAAGAGTGTGGAAAGGATGTTTAATAGAGCCTTGTGAATTCATTGGAGAGTTTTACCTGGTAATAGAGTATTAAAAGATTTCCAGGAACTTTTGAGGCATTTGAAAAAGCAATTTGAGAACACTGCCCATTCTTTTCTTTTATTGCATTAATGGAATTGGGTTTTCTTTAAAGTTTTTTGAAAGAAAATAATCTGTACAGATTTCTTTTTTGTTACTCCCATCAGCAACATTGGATATATGAACAGAGATAATGACAGTGCTCTGCCTGGCTTTCTAGAAACTCTCTAGTGTCCTTACTGTCACTGGTAACACTCTTATTGATAAGCAGAGACAAAGAGTACATGTGTTAGTGGAGCCCCTCAAGTATTGAAGTGACACTGATATTTACACAGGGCTGTCAAAAACAAATTTTGTTAATAGAGAGTCATACCTCTTAATCTGTTCTAACACATAAGGGTCCGTGCGTATTCAACTTCGGTAGGATGATAACATTTAACATTAGTTTCACGACTATGGTATCTCTTCCTTTTCTTTTCTCCACTCTTACCTCCCATCCCCAATCTTTGACTCTGGTGCTGTTAAGTGTCTGAAATGTAGGGAATGTGTGTATGTAAGGGGCAGTGGGTCAGGGGAAAATAGAAAGAAGGAGAAGGTCATCTGTTTGTAAATTGGTTTACAGTGTTTTGGGTTTGGGATTTTTTTGTGCAAACTGTGGACCCTTTGCTTAAACAAAATTTGATCCCAAACTATAGAACATGTAAAAGCTGGGCTCTTCTGTTTGGAGTAGAAACACAAAGCTAAAACTCACTAACACATCCCCCACTTCTCTAAATAAGGTTGGGGACAAGGGAGAAGTCTTTTAAATAACTTACAAGAACACCGCTTGAAAATCATTGTTCTCCACTGAAGAGTCAGGCTTTATTGCATACTGAGTTCACTATGCAAGAAGATGGATTTTTACTGTTTGGAAATCAGCGAATTTTGTTTGTGAGTTCAATATGTGCAATGTATTAGATAGCATCACTTAATGGATTAAAAAATTTGGATGTCTAGATCAGTATTAGTTTACTTTTTCATGTTATTTTCCTGTTAAGATTGTCTCTTTTCTTAAAAAATTTTTTTAACGTTTATTTATTTTTGAGACAGAGATAGAGCATGAACGGGGTGGGTCAGAGAGAGAGGGAGACAAAGAATCTGAAACAGGCTCCAGGCTCTGAGCTGTCAGCACAGAGCCCAACGCGGGGCTCGAATCCACGAATTGTGAGATCATGACCTGAGCTGAAGTCAGACGCTTAGCCAACTGAGCCACCCAGGCACCCCAGATTGTCTCTTTTCTTAATAGGAGATGTAGTGTCCAATTTTTTTTACTCTCGGGAAATGGCATGAGTACAGTATAGTATATTTACTATGGGTAGATTCTAATCATTAAAAATTCTGATTTCTCTTGAGCTTTGGTATATATCAGCTATTAATTTTCTTATCCTTTCCTTAGATAACATACTTAATAGAGCTATGTTATGAGTTGCATAATGGAATTTGCAGATTTATCATCACTTTTGACATATCTTTGGATCTCCTTTTAAAAACAAACAGAGCTTTACAATTAAAATAAGAGTATAAACATATTTAGTCCTTGAAAATAACTTCATTTTAATTAACAACTATGTATAGAATAATCTTCCTTTTCTCAGGCAGTATCCATTTAAAATATACAAGGCCTGCAAGCTGGAGTTAAGAGCCTGTGTTTGGTTGTTTTGTATCATGAAGTAAGACATTATGGAAATGCAGTTAGTAGTGAAAATAAAGCCTTAGTATTTAGAGATTAATTCAAAATATTTTCAATAAGAATGTGGCCAAGTTGGCTCACATACTGCAGTTCAGGCTGATAAATAGTCATCAGATTATAATGTACATTACTAATTAAGTTCTAACAAACAGTACATGTAAAACCATCTTTAAATCTAGTAACTAAAAGCATGTAGGTAAACCCTACTAATCATGATCATATGGTAATGTATAACTTTTAGTCCAGAAGATTTGGATAAATGTCCTACTGCGATGTCCAGAGATCAGCTTTGCAGTGATTTATGTAAAGTATTCCCTGTTTTATCAAATACGGTAGTTAAATCACAAGCAGTTTCAAATTTAAGTCTCTGTGTAGAGGGAAAAAAGCAACAGTCTTTGCCTTTCTTAATTCTGATTGCCCTGATTTTGGAGAAATAGCTCCTTCTTAATTAATTAATGCTGTAAGATTGTGGGCTGAAGAGTGCCATAAAGTGCAAATTACTGTTTATTGGAGTGAACACTCTTCATGCTTAATAGTTAAAAAGTGGAGTGAAAGGAAAAGCCAAAAACTAACAAATGATGCCAGCATTTAAACGCATTTCTAAAAATGATTACATTAGACTTTAAACCGATTTTTTAATATCTGATGAGATTATTTATAATATTTAGAAGATTTTTATTCTACAACTGCACACAGCAGTATGCCAGTTATAACTTTTTGTTGGCAAATTGCCACTGTAAACCTCCACAAGTCTGACATGCTCTATTTTTCTCTTTACTTTCTTTTTCCAACAAGTTTAATACTTAAGTATAATGCTTCCTGTTATTATGTCCCATTGCAGTAGGAGCTTTCTCAATTTTGAATATCTCATATTCCATTAAAGTTGACATAAATACTTTAAAAAGCTTTCCTCCCCATCCCAACCTTATAGAGATGTATTTACATATGTTCATTAGGATTCATCTGGATTCATTCCAAGATAGCAATAACATAGATTTCTGCTTTTTTCTTGAAGTTCATAATGAAAATAATAAATATGTGGTCCTATAAAAGTAGACATTATTTGCTATCATGATAAAAAGGTTCTTAAATACACTGCAACTGAAAATACTAAACATGACGTTTTCAGCTTTTGATGTCTTTATATATACTCCTCTATATTCATTTATGTGATGGTAATGGAAGCAAAAAAATAAATATGACTTTTTGGTAGAAGACTTGTACCTACATGTCATTCATTCAACAAATAATTACTGCATGTAATTTCCTATATGTCAGGTACTGTTGCAGGCACCTGGGATAGTGCAGTGCACCAAACAAAATCAACGTTCTCACAAGTATACCCCCTTGTGACAGTAAAAAAATCATCATGCGTTTATACCTTACAAAAAGAAAAACTGTGAAAGTCAGCTGATTGAATCCTATCCTATGTGAAGCTGGAATCCTGTTTGATGTGTGATTTAATGCAGACAATTAATTAGATGTTTCAATTCTGGACTAATGTCAACAGTAAATGAATATGACTTTATAGCATTGTTTGGCACTAGAAATCATCTGAGAAAAATGTAAAAACACATTGATCAGACCTATATATTATATAGGCTGATGACATCTTATTGGCTGTAATTAACCACAGTATGTAATCTCTGAATATTAAAAATACCTTGTAATATCAAGGAGCCAAGAAAATGGCTTGTCTTCATGGCTTAAAAAATTTTTTTTCAACACCGAGCGAAGTTATGTGTTTGGTTAATATTCCCAAACTATTTGGCTCAAGGGAAAGATAGACTTAACAGAATGAGACTAAATAAGAAATCTGGCCAATTGGTGTTCTCCTTTTTTAAATTTATATTCCTTAAGAAAAGTTAATTATAACAAATCATGTCTTTCCTCTTTTTTCAAGATTGAAAATGTGTGGATACATATATACAAATGGTAAATTTTTTTAAGCTTCCTTGTTTATCAGAATAAAAGAGATTTTTCTTTTTTTTTTCCCCATTTGTGTTTAAGATAAATCCTCAGTGTTATATTTAACTACAATATAGTGAAAACCATTTTCTTTGAGCATACAAACATAAAGATTTCCAATAGCCTGCAGCTAGTATGCACTGTCTGAAGCTAATAGATTGGACAGAATACTGCTGCTGTTTGAGTAAAAGTTAATGCTTTTGAGACCAGCTAATACACTTAACTATAGTGTATGAACAGTGGGTGTCCTGCTTATTTTTATTACAAGCTTTATCACTGTGCAATTTTCTTACAACATGCTAACAGTAATCCACTTTAAGCTCATACTTAAATATTTATTGAATGTGGTAGCCAAGGAGCTATGTTTAAAAGGTACATTAAAAAATATCTCAATATGGCATTCAGTTGCTTACTAAGCAACGTAATCTGAATTATGGTTTATTTCAGATTTTATAATAATAAGTAATATTTCAATATCAACTTAGAATTCTGAAGAGAAGAAAGTTTGCATCCCCCAAATGAGATAATTATGCATCAGCTCTATTAAATTAGAAAAAATCTAAAGTCAAAAAATTCTCGGTACAAAACACATACTCCAAAATGATAACCCCATGCGTGTCCAAAAGGATTTCCAATATCCTGTTTAAGTTTCTTTCCCCACTCTTTTTTTATAATTCTAAAATTTCATTTTAGTATGAATATATATAAGGTATATTTTATAATCTTCTTCCTCTCCAAATACATAAATATGCAAACTTGTATAAATTATGTACTTACATAAAAATCAAAAGGCATAAGGATATACTACTGAATTCAGGAAACATGGGTACACTAGGGTATGTGTTTACACAAGTTGAGATGTGATAAAGAAGAAAAATCTGAAGAAGAAATTCTGCCAGAGTAAAGCTTTATTAGCTCTGTTTTTCCTCTTGTCTCTTATCTGAAGCACCCAGGTTTTTTTTTTCATTTGTTTAAAAATAAAACATTTGCACACACAATGTTAGCTTATTAGAAGGTCTTTTATCGCTGTAAATTACTACATTATTTGCATATCAAGATTCACTCAAAGCACAACTGAACCTACTATTTGGTATCTTGAAAGCAGTCTTAGTTTCATGTCTACTTTTCATTATTTGCCAAAAACTTGATAAATTCGCTTTGTAGTTCTTTTTGTGGTAGCTGGAATTGAAATGTTATTTCTTATAAATAAGCCAGATTGCTTTTAAACCAAATCTCGCCAATTTGTCATTTATATCCCCATCTATAGTTTCAAACTCAGTTATTATTAATTTTAAATTAGAAGTTTTAAATCAGTAGTAAAATTCACGGGGGTACCGAGGAAGCGATGGGGTGCGGATGGCATTAGAATCCACCATGGGTCTAGCACTGCACTGCTAGGCACAGTGTTCACAATAATAGCTGTTGGACAGAGTGCTCCCAAGTTTCAAAGTAAATATCGTTAATCCTCTTCTACAAAATAAAAGGCTCTGAGACAAACGCTAAGTGACTTGGCCTGAGGCCTAAGTCACACACCCAGTTAAGTGGCTGTTTTGATCACCCCTTCACCCCTTTGATGAGGAAAGGATTCCTGCCATAGGGTTGTGGGGATGGCTGAACACACAACACCCGATAGTTGTCAGATGAGATTGGCGGCTGTTTATTAGTCACATATACTCACAGCTTCAGGGAGGAAGACCCTGCATGCCATGCAGGTCACGTGGGAATTGCACTTATGAATAGAGTGAACAGCCAGAGGCTGTGGGAGGCAGGCTTTGTAGTATTAAGAGAGTGGTGTATCCCCTGGTTCCCACAGAATGATGTGATTGGCTTGTCCGAATATATCTGCAAGCTCGCAGGAAACTGAAACCTGCTACTCAGGGAAAAGCAGGAACTACACGTGAGCCCTTTGATAAGGTCTGTTATGGGCCCTTGTAGATAGAACCAGAGTAGAGAGAGCAACTTATGGGTAGGCTATTCAAGGCCTTCCTGATGTTACCAGATTTCAGGGCATCACATAATTTTGAACCTTAATGTTAGGTTTTAACAAAAGAGTGGCTAAAGTGGGATTCTAATCGTGGACTTTCTGATTTCAGTGACCATATGCATTCTGCTATTCAACGATATTTCTTCCCCTTGCTGGGATCACATGTTAACATTTTATAGGTAACTAAGTACTTTGCTTTCTCTGGGCATTTCTTAATCTTGTTTTGTTGTTGTTGTTGTTGTTGTTGTTTTATGAATTCACATGCTGTAGTAACTTTATTCCCTTAAAAAACTGGAACACTCTTACTTGGGAAAGGATTTGAGAACTTGTTTTCCTTTTATAGGAAATCTAAGTCCTAATTGTATCTTGATTTAGAGTTTTCTTCCTCACACAGAGAAGTTTTTCTTTCAAGAACTCTACCTCCCCTTTTCAAAACAAAATCATTTCCCCATATTCCATGTAGTTGTCACAAGAACTTTTTTGCTCTCCCGCCACAGCCATGCAGCTATAGACCACAAGTCTGGGATACCGCCTTTCTCCAGTTGCTTCTCTTAAATTAGATCTTTTCCACCACTCCTGCACACAGTGATACACTCCCCAGTCTTTAAGCCAGTTAGGAGATTCTTCACAGGGTACTTTGCAGAATACTTTGGGCTGGTTGCTGTGAGAGACGTTAAATCAGAGATGGTGTCTGCCATTGAGGCTCTTGCTATGGAGAATAAAAATAAGGATTGTACGATGTAAAGGAAAATCGGTACGTGTGGAGCTTCTTGCTTGGCCCACGAGGCTGTCCATGAGCTAGCCGCTGCCTCCCTATGCAGCCTCATTGTCTGCTGTTTTTCCTCTCTTCACTTGGCTCTGGCCACATCGGCCTTAGTTCTGCTTCTCAACTATACCAGGTTCTTCCCATCTTGAGACCTTTCTCCTTGCTGTTCCTGAAACACTCTTCCTTCACGGCTATCTCTTTCTCTTTAAGCTCTCTTCCCAAGTGTTATTTATAAGGAGAGGACTTCTTTGACCATGCTACCAAAAACTACCCTTATGACTCTTCATGCATAGCGCCTCCCAGGTCATCCTCTTAGCACTTAGGTGATTTTTCCGAGATACTTAATTTCTCTGCCACAGTTTGGTAATCTGTAAAATGGGAAGGTTTTGATAGATTGAGAACTAAATGCAATAGCACATGTAAAGTGCTAATTATAATTTTAAGAGTCCCTGGCATGTAGTGAGCACTCAGTAAACACGGTCCATTTGTAATCATCGTTACCATTAAGGGTAAAAGAAGTAGTATAATCCACAAATGTTGTAATTGATCAATGTAAGAGAAACTCAGAGACATGCCATGAAAGCAACAAGCGTAACTGTATGTCACTATGGGCAGTGGATGCAATATGAGCACAGTGATTCTAAAGATCAGTTACTGAAATGGCCCAGTTGGAGCAATGAGGGGCAGACTGTGAATAGAGTCCTAAGTTAATTATAGAGTCTGTTTAATTCAACAGAAATTTGAAGAACTTCATTTCATGCCAGTCCCTGAGCTACGACTGTGGGAGCACAAACCTGAACCATATAGGTTCCTTTAAAGCATCCAAGATTGATTCCAATGGGACTTGAATGAGTGGAGAGAAGCAAGAAAGGTGTTCCCTGCAGGCTTCAGCAAGAACTTAAGTAGAGGGGCGCCTGGCCAGCTCAATTGGTAAAGCATGCGACCAATGATCTTGGGGCCATGAATTCAGGCCCCAGGTTGGTTGTAAAAAAAGAAAGCAAGGAAAGAAAAAGAGAGAAGGAAGAGGAAAGGGGGAAAGAAGAAAAAGTACGCAGGTAGAGGTACAGAGTCATTAAGGTTCGGGAATTCACGTTGTCTAGAGAACAGGTTCCCTCGTTCCAGAGCAAGAGGAAATAAAACTGACGTGAGGCCTCCCAAGTTATGGAGGATTTAGGGTACCACTGCCAGAACATGGGCCTCATTCTGTAGACATTCAGGAGCCTGTGGGAGGTTTGAACATTGATCAGCAGAAGTAGTACTTAGAATTAGATAATATGTTTCTGTCTTTTCTCTGGTATTACAAATTCCTTGAATCTAAGTATGAAAAGGTTCGAGTTAAAAGGGACAGATCTCTTCAACTTGATGTGTCAAACACTTTCAGTAGTTGTACAATTGTGATCTTTCATTAGTTGGTACTAAGTAAATTTTGTAGCAGAGAGTGATAGGCAGTTGGTGACAGGCAGTCATTCAGCTCTTAGTCATGTTCTCTTTACTTGAGTAATATTTAAAGTGTTAAAATTTTCCTTTTCATTGTATTTTACGTATCACAAACCTGATATATTCTTGAAATACTTATGAAGTTAGATACTGTTCCATGTGGCCCATACCACATGTAAATGGAAAGGAGAAATTTAACATAGTTCATAAGTTGAAATATTTGGTTTCATCTGTGCTCAGATTGAAACCATAAAAGAATCAGAATGACTGTAGATTTATGTTGTCACAGTTACCACCGGAGGTACAGATTTTCAAACAACCACATCTCAGTGTTTTTGTATAGTTTGTAACTTCTTGCAAGTATGTTTGAATACTTACCATATACTGGCTAGCTATTTTTGTCTTCATTTTAAGGAAAATGTGAATATTGTTAGATTTTTCCTCCAATAATTGTGAGATTATTTTTGTCAACAAAGAAATCAGAGTATGAGATTTGGAATACGAACTCAATAACACTTATAAATAGGTTGATCAAAAGAAATATTTTCTATTTCTTGACATTGAGTTTATGAGATGTTTTATTTTTTGTATGTGATTAAAAAAAAAATAAGAAATAGGTTGTTGTGTTTATAGGATATCTCTATGGAAAACAGGAGACCCTGTCCCCTCAGGTACACTGTAGAAGGAAGCCATGAAACTGAATTCCTTACTGACTCGTTATCATATATTGTTACTTGGCAAATGCCAGGAATCTAAGAACTAAAGGGATACAGAGTGTATGTCCTAGTCAGGAGGTATTGTGCCCAGAGGCACCTCTCCCTTCTGGATCTGAACCCTGGAATTATGCTCGGGATTCTCATGGATAAACGTTTGAATAAATGAAGGTAGATCTGGGGGATGAAATTAGAATTTTCAGTGACCCCTAGTGTCGGCTAGCTGCCCAAAGCCTCTAACGTCCCAGAGATCATGACGGAATCTCAGGAGATCAGGGTTGAATTTTACTCTTAAAATGAACATTCTGTATCCTAGCCTCTTAACAGCTGTCCCTACCCCTCCTCTCAAGCAGTTTGAAACCCCTGTCATGTGACACCACCTTTTGAAAAAGGGGAAGATACACATAATTTTACTGTGTTTTAGTAGAGTAACACTTTCATCCAAAATGCATTATATTGCCCACCACATCCCGTAATCCAGATGTATAACTCAAGTACCGTAGCTCTCTCAGCGATTAGCCCAGTTCGTTTTAACATGCACAATCCAAGTTTCCATGGCCATGAAACCTACCTGATCTCAACAGTCTGTCTGAATGAGCCTCCAGTGGAACCAGGAAAGTTATATTTATTAATACTAGAAATTCTTACAGTTTTTTAAAATGAATATTTAATAAGATACAAAATAATGACCTGCATTATCTATAACATTTGCGCCTCAAAGTCTGAACAAACCAAGGATCGTGCTTTGCGAACAGAAATATTTTAGCATCAAAAGAGAAAACTGGGGGCACGTGGCTGGCTTGGTTGGTAGAGCGAGCAACTCTTGGTCATGAGTTCAAGCCTCGTGTTGGGGGTAGAGCTTACTTAAAAAAAAATAATAAAAATTTTTAAAGGAGAAAACGTTATTTTTTGTTACAAAGGAAGTAGTCACAGATCATACCAATCAAACAATTCTGTCAGAGCTTTGAAATATAGAGCCATCAGGCAAGATACTGAGATAAAGGATAAAAAAAAGATCAACGTAAACATTTCAGTCTAGTTGATTTGTATACTACTTATAAATTTTACTGTCCGGAGAATAGTGTTCAGGTTTTAAGGAACTATAAAGAGTTGAGTTATTGCTTGACTTAGATTTTTTTAAATGGGAAGGGAGTGTTCGGAAGACATTTCCTACCACTTTGCCCCCTCCGAGTTCCTTTCCTGCTCTTCCTAGATCTGGCTCTTATTGACTCCCAGCAGTATAGCTGGGTATTTAAATCCTAAGTGACTTGCTTATTGTTAGGCAGGTCAGAAGTCTGCTGAAACAAGCACAGGAAATTTGAAACACCTAAAGGCTATTTAAAAAAAAAAAAACCCTAGCTGCTGACATTTTACTTAGAATTGTAGAGAGAATGGATTGTTCGGGTACTGAGCTGTAGTGTACAAATGCTGGGGTTTTAAGGCCAACTTTTAAAAAATCTCTGAAGTCATTTCACCTGGTATTGCATCAGTTAGGTATTCTAAGGCATCACATGAAAACTAAATCCACTCTGGTGTTGGCAGGCAGCTGTTGTGCCTGTCATTGAATTAGAATTGCTGGAATACCATCCATGTACTTGAGCATGAATCAGAAAATTGGGGAAGGAAAGCTTGATGCCACTGTCTCTGAGGAAGGAGGCAAACGGTGGGGTTCCTGCAAAGAAGCAGATCTTATTAGAGGAGCCCACTAGCTTGATTGTAACGCTTGTGCGGCCAGAGCAGGTCTCCCGACATCGCCAACAGGTATCATCGATTCTGTCATATTTTGAAGTTATAATGTGTTCATTGTAGTAGCTTTATGCTATTATTTTTCAAAGGTGGTTGTTAACTGTACAATGCTTGAGGCACTATTATGAACTAAAGATTTTAAATATGTCATGTTTTTTAATTACCAAAGGTGGTGACAGAATATGAAACTCTCCACTTGGGTCCTCTGAAACACTTATATTTACAATTACTGTGACACTTATGTTCAAGAACATTTCATATTTATTTAAAAACTTAAAGAATGTTATTATAAAGCACTGATTTGTGATTTAAATTGAAGCTCCCCAGTGTTCATATTGTTAGAAATTTAGATTTTAGTTCTCTCACTTTTACATTGTTAATTATAACTTTAGATTTAAATGTGACCTATGTAATGCATGCTGTGAGAATAAAACCTGTCTGGAAGTTGAAAGAACAACATGAGTGTATTTTAATAAAATCTGGAGTATCATTACACTCCTTAGACTTTAATATCAATGAGACTAGTAATACTGAATGAAACAGGAAATCAGAGTGAAGTCAGGCAGAATGATTCTTTTTTTTTTTTTACACTGAACTTAATAAACTGAAAGAAGTTTGAATGAACTAAAGAAGAATGCCAAAACATTTCTATAAATTGTAAAAAGTTAAATTATGGGGGCACCTGGGTGGCTCAGTCGGTTCAATGTCCAACTCTTGATTTCAGCTCAAGTCATTATCTCATGGTTTGTGAGTTCAAGCCCTGCATCAGGCTCTGTGCTGACGGCACAGAGCCTGCTTGGGATTCTCTCGCGACCTGATTTCCCCTCCCCCGCTCCCCCCTCCGCTCTCGCTCTTTCTCAAAATAAATAAACATTTAAAATAAAAAATAAAAAAATTCTATAAATGATAGATATATACAATCAATCTTTAAAAATCTGTAAAGATTATGTAGCTTCTTATAACAGTATTCCATACTTTTTAGCCTAAGTGGTAAATTCTCAGTATTAAGGAAGATTTATTTTCTGATCCTAAGTGTTCGTAAAGGTATATAGAGCATTTTTATGAACGCTTGTGCCCTCCTGAATGTAAGGAAGAAAAATTTGCTGTGAAATAGTTTTGAGTTTACAAAACTGAAGTTGCCTTACTCAGGGTGCTGAGCTTTCTGTGTTTTTTTTCTACAATATCTCCTTACAAAAGCATGTTTTATGAGCCTTTTTTCTTTTATTTTTTTGTATCTGAGCTTTTTTTTTTTTTATCCAAAGAGATCTTTAAAAGGTAACAATTCATAAATTAATAGCTTAGCCACCAGATCATTCTCTCATCAGTCTGTATCTACCACCAGTTTGCCCTCCAGGGAGGCACAAAGGAGAAGGTCTGGTTACTGGTTACAAAGTACATCACTCTTGCTCAGTTTGCCTGGGGTTTCCCCTCAGAGGAATGTGGTTTGAAAAAACTTCCTCCACCACACTTCTATTTGCATATTACTTAATTTTCTTTAACAATGCATCATATCAAATATCCACAGCAATCAAAATCTAACCAAATTTAGTAATAAGAAAGCAACAGCTCCTTGGATGTGTATTATCTGTGTGCCCTGCTAAACTCCCTTACAGTAACAATACTTTCTAGGTTTCCACCCACCTCTCCTGCCAGTCGCCAGTCATCTTTTCTAGCCATTATCTTCCTCATGGCCATTCATTTGGCAGTTGTTAGGTCCTCTTCTCTCACTCTCTCTCCCTCTCTGAGTGATCTCATCTCTGCCTGTGGTTTCACTTACCACCTCTGAGCACTAGAGGAATGACCGCTTGGACATCATAACGACACCACATACTCTGAGGTTTGTCTTAGCTTCCTCAGAAAGAAGAATCTGAAGCAGGGGGCTTTGTGCTGTTACTTTGTTAGGGGCTGGCTATAATCTCAGCAAGTAGAGGGCAAGAAGAATGTAGTTTGGTAGCAGGGAGAGTCAATACATGGATAAGCTGTTGAGTTGCCTGGCACTGCCCGATCCTGGAGGACCATACCCCTGAGAAATAAGGTAAACTGTCTTAAGATTGTGCATTGTGAGAGGAGAAAGGAGGAAGAGTTTTTCCACTAGTTCTTACTGGTCAAGATTTTCCCTAAGATATATTAACTTCCCCAAGTCCCCCAGTAGTTAATGGGGTGATGTGCAAGTGGGGATCCACTTGCAAGTGGGGATCAATGTCAACAAAGATGCCTTGGAGTGAGAGGCAAGAGCTGCCCACAGACATGAGGCAAGGTGCTGTCACATATACCTTTGTGAAGTTAGTACTGATGAAAGCTGAAATAAGACGCAAGTGAAATTGAGAGAATCTAACGTGGTACAGACAAGGTGTCCAGTGTAATATACCCCTTTTACCACTCAGATCACTCGTGCCCTAAATTATACCTAGCTTCCATACTACAGTATGGGGCCTCACTGCCTCCCTGAGATCAGAGATACAAGTGCAATCAGTAACTGAGTCCCTTTTAAGGTGAAGCCTTGCTTTAATCCTATGGCAAAAGACTTAAGGCAAGAGAGCTAAGAGAAACTAACTACTGCAGTCCCTACTGCTGCAACGGACCCTGAAACTGTAAGTGATACTCATCATCTCCTTCTTTTACCCGGTCTACATTTTCTTCATCAGTGGCAAATGTTTTTGCCGGATTTGAGTTCCTTGCCTGCTGAAGTGACCCAGACTTCCCTCAAATGTCTGAGCCCTTAGTTGCCTTTTTCTTATTGAGTCATGCTGGAATTTCCCATTGACTGTTACCACTGGCCATGGAAGCACCAAGAGATTTCTGATGAAATCCCCCAAGTTCTGGACATATTTCTCCCTCCCTCACTTTGTAGCCATAGTCTTTGCTTCTCATAATGATCAGTATTGAGTATCCCCAAAAGTAGACTGACTCCCTTTTTTTCTATGGGTGTACAGACATGAGAAGCCCACAGTGACCAGAAGGTAGTCAGAGATTTACATTTAATGTAACTCTTTTGTGTCCTCTGGATGAAACAGTTACTTCCCCAAACCAGCCTGGGTATCAGGACTTCTAACTTAGCAGATACTGAAGTTTCATGGAAGGGAAACACAAATTCTGCAAGTGGGTCCACTGGGAATGATGATGACAGAAGCTAATCCTACTTTCATCCTTTGGTTCCCAGACCTAAGTATTCTAGCTGTTGGTAGCAGACCATACATTGAAAGCATTGCTTCAGCGTATATGCCACATCTGGAGTTGGGAGTTATCTTTAAGATTTCTCTTTAGCTGACTTTTATTTTTTAACAGTTGATTCTTTGTTTCTTACTTTTTTTTTTTTTTTTTTTTTTTTTTGAGAGACAGAGACAGAGCCCAAGGTGGGGAGGGGCAGAGAGAGAGGGAGACACACACAGAATCCAAAGCAGGCTCCAGGCTCTGAGCTGTTAGCACAGAGCCCGATACGAGGCTCGAACCCACGAACCGTGAGATCATGATCTGAGCCGAAGTCAGATGCTTAACCTGCTGAGCCACCCAGGCACCCTCTGACTTTTTAATAGGCTATTCTACCTGCCTGTAAGGCCAGCTATTTCTCTGTGGGTAGAGTCATGGTTAGAACAGTGGATTCTAAGGTTATGTACCCATTGTCACATTTCTTTGTTATAAAATGGGTCCTTGGCCTAAAGTAGGGTTTTGTGGGATATCATATTGATAGATCAGGTATTTTATAAGCCTTGGGATAGTGGTGGTAGCAAAAGTATTGGGAGCTAGAAACAAAACTCATATCCAGAGTAGGTATTAATTTTAGTAAAATAAATCATTGCCCCTTCCCATGTGCTCAGTCTTACACCCAGTGATTGACTGGTCTTGAGTAATTGTGGCACATTGAGAGCTTGACACTATATCTGTTGCTGGCAGGTTAAAGCATTTAGCAGTAGTAATAACTTTTTTCAGCATTGGTGAGCAGAAGCACCATAGCCATTTTATTCATGGGCTTGTTGTATCAACTCTTTGGTGACCTAACTGGGAGGCTGGCTGACACCCATAGAAGGACTCATCCTGTTCACCTTTTGTTGACCTTTGGCAATACACATTGACATTTGGGTAGATGCTTCCTGGTGGGCACGAATGTGAGATACAAAACTGCGCCTCATTTGTGTCCAGTCCATCTTTCCCAGACCTCCTTATCATACTGTCTTTCACCGCTGTTTTCTAGGCCCCGATCAGCAGTTGAGCCATTTGCTACGGCCCACGAGTCAAGATGTGTGTGGTTGAGGCCGTTTCTCCCTCCATTTGAAATGGATGACCAAATGCACTGCTCCAGCTGTTCTCCCTGGCCAGACTTCCTCTGCCACAGTCGTTTATGTCCACTCCTGAATAAGACTGCAGTGTAGCGGTAGTCCATTGTCGAATTCTTTTTCTTTCTGTCAGTTGGTCATGAAAGAAAGAGACATTTATCACCTGGGAGTCTGGGTTACCTGGAAATGTAATTTACTCATGCTTTCTGAGTATACTTGGGCCTAATCCAAAATAAGTCCTTTCCATCATATAGCAGGTTGTTTCTGTGCCCATCTAACTTTGTGTCTCAGTGAGTACTTCCGGTCCCAGGGTCCTTTGTTGACCCATGGTCAGGCATAAAAATTCCATTAGGGCCCTCTGTTTTCTGCCACAGAACCCCAGGGTTCTGCACTGTGGCTTCTCTTTTGGCACTTGCAAGAGACTCCACAGACACCTTTTCTATCAGGGACAGGTCCTGCACCCTCAGATCCACTGGCACAGTTGCACCACAGCCTGGACCTGCTACCTAGTCTTTTGCATAGTTCTGGGTCACTCTTGGAACAGGCAGCCACTGCATCTCTGATAAACGAGTCAAAGCAGTGTTATGAAATATGGAATATATTGTCTCCAGAACCCAGTGAGGTCTACCTTTTTCTTAGCAGTAGGTGCTGAGAAAAGCGAGATGTTTTTTACCTGACAGAGGGTATTCTTAGCATGTCTCGGAGCCCTTGAGTTCTTAAAAACATAAGCAGTGTGCGGTATCTCCTATTTTTTGTGAGGTGTCTGGTGTGCGTTTTACTAGGTCAACCAGGATTCTTTTCCATTTCTTGCTTTACAGATCCAGTTAGTATGGTGTCATCAATATAATGGATTAGAGTCACATTCTGTGGAATGAGCAGATGATCCAGGTCCGTGCAGATTAAATGTTGAGGGAGATCAGGAGAGTTACTGTTGCCCTGGGGCAGGGTAGTATCCTGTCCGTACCAGGAATCTGCTTTTGATCCACCCTTCTGTGGGCTCTGAGAAGAAAGTACTCACTCCATAAATAGCTGAATACCAAATGCCAGAAGCCGTATAATGTCATACTTAGCATGACAGCCGCTATTGGGACTTCCACCAGTTTAAGGTTACAATGATCCATCATCTGTTTTTTTTTCTGCAGGGTCACTATAAGTATAGAAAGGGTATCTAGGGGCGCCTGGGTGGCGCAGTCGGTTAAGCGTCCGACTTCAGCCAGGTCACGATCTCGCGGTCCGTGAGTTCGAGCCCCGCGTCGGGCTCTGGGCTGATGGCTCAGAGCCTGGAGCCTGCTTCCGATTCTGTGTCTCCCTCTCTCTCTGACCCTCCCCCGTTCATGCTATGTCTCTCTCTGTCCCAAAAATAAATTAAAAAAAAAAAAAAAAAAAAAAAAAAAAAAAAAAAAAGAAAGGGTATCTAATTAAGGACCACCGCTCCTGCATCTGTATGTCTCTGATAGTGGTGCTAATCTCTGCACTTCTTCCCAGTATACGGTATTGCTTTTGATTTACTATATCTAGACTGAAGATGGAGTTGTAGGGGAAAGTTTCAAGGGTTTGCTCCGCTCTTCTTACAAAAATGACACGTATCCCAATGTCAGAGAGCCAGCGTGAGGGTTTCCCAGTTATACACTTGAAGTCAAGAAGTAAGTCCATGGGAGGTCTATAGATCCCACTGGACCTGAGCCAACGCTTGAGGAATTACCTAGCCTCCATACACCTGCATTCTAATCAGAGCAATATAGTGGCATTTCAGATGCCCCAATATGAGTATAGTTTGGAACTCTAATGTGATAGTCCTCAAGAAGTCTGGAGTTTTCCTTTTCCCAGTACTATTACCTGTGTGAAAAAAGTTCCTTGCTCTCTCCTTCCTTACGCTTGCTCTTTTCTCTGCCTGACATATTTCTCTCTCCTCTCTTTCCTTAGGTACTATCTGTCCTCCTTGACAGGGTCAAATTAGTCATGTATGTTATTTTTCACCATGTGTCTCTTTTTTATAATATTACAATAATTGTAGTTTTGTATAAATTGTGTATGCTAACCTGCTCATAAGTTCCTTGAGGGTAGTATCATTACCTGCTTTGTACACTGCTCTAGCCCTAGCTTAGTATCTGCCTTATATATTAGGAGATTAATAACTATTTGGGGAGTGAATTGTTGGATGGATGACAGAAAGTGAAAGAGAAGCGTTTGCAGACTTTGGGAGCACTGTTACTCTAGCTCAGCAATTCTAGGAAGCCTTTCTTCTCCCACCCCTCTCATATTTTAACACTTCTTTTATCTTTGCTTTTGGCCAGCTAGCTGTTGTGACTTAGTTGTTAGTGCCTGTGCATTCACAAAAACACTTGCAAAAAAAGTCTGCAGCTTGGAAGAAAATTCCAGAAGCAGAAGTGGAGCAACATGTCAAGATACACTGCACCAACAATGCTCCTAATGGTACACAGGACTGTATTTTGTGGGAAAACTGTCATCTCTGAGCTGAAAAGTGGTGCAGAAGATTGGAAATATGAATGTAAAGAAGCTTTAGTAATAATTTTTTGCTCACATAGTCTTTTTATTTGTGCTCCAGTGATAATTACCATCTATCACCATTGTACTTATCATGAGAGCCCATTCAGTAAGTGTAAAATAATTTTTATGTTTTAAGAAATCACTCAGTTATAGTTTAATTTGGCAATTTTTTTCTTAATGGTTCATAAAATAATAGTGCATCATCATTTTATAGTGAATGAAATAGGGTATGATATAGTTGTCTTCAGGGCCTCCATTAACATATATGGCATCTTGCGTGGAGTAGGAAGAGACATTCCAGAACAGCCTTGCACGGGATATGAGGTGTGGTGAGGAGAGCCCCTCTCCGCCAGGTGCCTTTGGGGTGTGGGAAATCGCCACCACCACCACATGTGGCAGCTTCAGGTATCCTTGTGGTAATATGTTTTACAATTTTATCTTAGAATTGGGAAACAGAGCATTATATGTAGTTTTTAGACATTGCTGTTCTGTTCTTGAAGCCTATGACTTGAAGAAAGGTTACAGAAAAACTGATTATATAGCAAAGTGAATATTAAATCAATATTCGGAACAGTAAGTTTCTGTTTTTAAAAATCATTCTTTTTAGGGAAGTCATTTTTTCCGAATAGATAAGCCATTGTGAAGAAGTTCTTATCTGTGAATATTAGGGTGTTTCTGGGTAGACAGGAAGTCCAGCAGAATTTAATTTGATTGAATCTGTCTGGGTCAGTGACCTCATAATCTTTCCAGAATGAAGCTCTAGTCATGAAGCATTTCAGTCCCCCTCCTGGGAACTTTGGTCAACTCCTGAAAGGCATGCCTGCCTTTGCTATTTAATATAGATCTTAATATTTATGTCTTTGACAGTGTTTCTATTTGACCATATAGTCTGGAACTATTTTTCATACAGATTATGTCAAAATTTAAATTTTTACAACCTCACTTTGTCTCACAACAGCTTAGGTAAACTTAGTTTATCCACTGTAATTAAGATTTTGAATTCACTTAGGAATAGTTTACGAAATTAATATTTTTTTAGTTTTCTGATAGAAAACTAATCAAGAACGATAGTAGTTCTTCTTATGGAAAGTATTCAAACTTACAGGTAATATTATGTCGTTGGATTCCAGATACTTTCTAACTATCTGAAATGCATTTCTGTTACAAATTTCAAGGTTTATCATTTATATTCAAGTGTATCCAATTTTTTAATAAAATATCTCTTCCTGCTTCTGCTTCCTTTCTCCATCCCCCATCCTCCGTGTAGTTATAAATTTTTTTTAATGTTTATTTATTTTTGAGAGAGAGTGAGACAGAGCATGAGCAGGGGAGGGCCAGAGAGAGGGAGACAAAGAATCAGAAGCAGGCTCCAGGCTCTGAGCTGTCAGCAGAGAGCCCGACATGGAGCTTGAACAACGAACCGTGAGAACATGACCTGAGCTGAAGTCAGATGCCCAACCGACTGAGCCACCCAGGCGCCCCCCCCCTTTTTTTAAATTTTTTTTTAATGTTTATTTATTTTTGAGAGAGAGTAAGACAGAGCATGAGCAGGGGACTCCGTGTAGTTATAGACAGAGAAGTGCAATTTTTAATAACCTGATCTCTAAATTGTTGTCTGGGAGCCCAGGTAATTATAAGGGATTAGAGGCAAAAGTTGCAACTCAAGAGATTAGGAAACTAAGTCTGGCAGAACCAGGGTCTGGTATCTTTGGGAAAATCTTTCAGTGCACAACTCCATGCATTTACTTCCTCCTGCATCTTCTCAGAGTTCACCACAAACTTGCATTTTCCCTTCCTTTCAGTGCTTTATAGAAGTGTGATGTTATCTTCCCGAAGAATCCATAGTGTTCTGTTGAATGGGGCCCCTTACCTTATTGCCCAAAGGTATGCCATTATAAAACACACTGGCAAAAATAATTTAAACTGGAAGAATTCGGGGTAATAATATTACAGTTTGAAATGTTAGCAAAAATATTTTGTTGCAGTTGTGTATGTTGTGATTAAAACAATGAAAGCGCTCATCTTGAACAAATAGCATTTGTTGAATGAAAGCGTTCATGGGGGATTTTTATTGTTAGCCACATTTGTAGATCTTTACAAACTGCTTACATGGATTTCTTAAAATTTGTTTGAAAAAAAAACCTCAACAGATCCCAGTTTCTCTTGACCATTTCAAAGACCATTAATCACCCTTGGCCATTTATCACCATTTAATAATACCAAATCATAGAATGGTCAGGAGAAGTAAGTGGATGGAATTCAAACATTTGCTTCCCGTTTTCAACTCTAATTTTTAAAGTTTGGATGGGGTGAAAATGAGGAGCTGTGGAACTTTGTAAGGTTTTTGTTACATATGATTATATTTTCTCTTTTCACCACTGCTCATTACTGGTAATTAAAAGACAGTTTTTAACATTGATTGGGAAAACCCGTTATCTGGTTCAATCTAATCTTCTCATTATGTGACTAGATCTAAGATTCTAATAGTTTCAGTAATGCTGCAGGTCGTGTCCTGGGAGACTGAGGGGCAGGTAGAATCCGTCACTCATCATGGTTAACCAGTTCTAAGAGTTTATCTCATATAACCCTGTTTTGAATTAACTAAATAATCCAGTAAGCAGTGTTTTTAATATCTCAAAAAGGGAAAGATTCAAAGTTGGCTAACAATGAAATTTCCCATTTTTCACTGGCAGGAACCCCAGCCCCGTAATGGGGAAGGTCCCACCAGTGCGAAGGCCCCACATGGGGACCCCTCCCCTAGTGAGGAAATGTACCCCTGAAGAGGAGTCCTCCTGGCCACCTGGCCCACTGCTACCCTACCACGTGAGTACAGCAATGGCTTTGAGGACCTCAGCAAGTTTTCCATTTCTTGGTGGCCATTTGTCTGTGAGAAATGGCCAGAACCTCTTCCTGTTTCTCTTAAACATTCAGTAAAGGAGATATAAGCGTCTTTTTACTGTTCTGCTTCGTTTTTCCAAGTGTAATCAAAAGAACTTGTTTGGATAAGAGATTAAGACTATTGGTTAAGACTCAGGTGTGATTAGTGAAACACTTGGTTCCTTGTGTAGAACAAGCAATACTGTTGAACAGAACTTTCTGCAGTGGTGGAAATGTTCTCTGTATGCCCTTGCCCATACACTACCCACCAACCACATACTGCTGCTGAGTACTTGAAATGTGGTGCAAATGAAGAATTTAATTTCCAGTTTTATCTCATTTTAATTAATTTAAATTTAATTCTCCACATATGACTAGTGGCTACTAAAATGAACAGTGAATGCATACATTGAACGCTGTGTGCCTCAGGTGTCCAGCCTTTTTGAATATTTCTACAAATGTACCCCTTTACCTCTGTTTCTTTAATAACCCAGAAAATGTTTCCTTGTTTTATATTATTGTAAATAGAATTCTCTAAAAGTAAGAAAATACTTAAATTAAAAATTCTTACTTCGAAACTTATTCACCCATATTGCCCTTCCATAGTTTTAATTACTTTATGATATTAAGAAAATTTATTCAACCTTAAAATTACAAAGTAATAGCAATTTAAATATCCTAGCTTTATTTGCTTCTTTACATGTTTTAATTTGGAACTTCACTATATATGTAGAAGTAATTATACACATTAAAATAACTTTTCCATTTTATTATTCCTTTTTAATGAGACAATAAAATATCCTACATTAGTATAGTGCATGCAGTGCTATTACCAAAACATTAAATTCAGCATTTATTCATTATAATGCAGTACTCAGTATGTTTCAAAGTTTGGATCTGGTAGATAGGTTATTGAAATTACAGATTAACTATATTTTTAGGTTTACTACTGAGGGTAGATGTCCTTCCACTATTGGGCAATCATTAAAAATTGCTTTACGTCGTAAGATGCTAATAAGAGAAATTGTGGGGAGCGGGGGATGTATGGGAACTCTCTGTACTGTCTTTGTAATATTTCTGTAAATCTAAAATGATCCTAAAATTTTTTGAAGCTTACTAATGTTTTTTAAGTTTATCTATTTATTTTGAGAGGGAGGGGAGGGGCAGAGAGAGAAGGAGAGAGAAAATCCCAAGCAGGTTTCACACCCAGCAAAGAGCCCGGCATGGGGCTCAGTCTCACAAGACTGAGCCAAAATCAAGAATCTCAGGTGAGATCACCTGAGCCAAAATCAAGAATCAGATGCTTAACTGACTCAGCTACCCAGGTGCCACTGAAGTTTATTTTTAAAAATCGTTTCATCAAATTTTGTCGTGGTATCCATTTGTATCTGTGCAAAATAAGAATTACCAGCTCAGTAATTAGTAGTACTTACATAAGTATCACTAAATGTCATCTTCAAAATATCCCTGAGAAGTGCTGTTATAATTTTAAAAATTAGAAAGCTGAGGCATCGAATAAAGAATAATTCAGCCAGCGTTACTTAGTGGCAGTACCGGGATTTGAACCCAGCAAGTCAGTGCTTTTAACCACACTTATGTTACTTTTTTTTTTTTTTTTTTTTTAGTTTATTTATTTTTGAGAGACAGAGACAGAGAGAGACAGAGAGAGGAATCCCAAGCAGGCTCCGCACCAGCAGTGCTGAGCTCAATATGGGGCTCCAACCCACAAACCGGGAGATGATGACCTAAGCCAAAACCAGAGTCAGACACTTAACCGACTAAGCCACCCAGGTGCCCCAACACTATGGTACCTTTTTAGGAGTCTTGATTATGCCATAGAAGATACAGATTTTCTGCTGTCAGTGTAGCAGTACAAACTTCCCAGTATAAGAAATCCAAAATAAAGTAATACCATGGTGATAAATTACTTTTATACCTTGAAAGATACAGAAGTATGCTTTATTTCTGTAACAGTGATTCAGACTTTATTTCATACAGTGGTTATTTTGTTGAGTGAGGAATATGTTCATATTCTCTTGACAAGAAGCATCTATGTTAGTGGGGTTTTAAAAAATTTATTTGTACTTCCTTAAGGTAGTGACTAAGAATGAAAAAATTGAGCATTGCCTAAGAGTAAGGGGAGATGGATGTGGCTGGTTATGTCATAAAGGCAAAGTTTTAATGAGAATAAGTTTTTAAGGAACTTAGAGTAATATATGGCATATTATTTTGCGAAATTATTTCAGTGTTGTTTTACCATATGCCTATTAGAGTGTTTTCTTTTACCATATGCCTGTAATGTTATTCTTCCTGGACATTAAATTATGGATATGTAATTGTTAAAACTGAAATATAGGAAAGGTTGATGGTGAATTATCAACATTTCTTTGAGGTGTTTTTGTGAAGTTTGGGAAGTATTTCACTAAAAACAGGGAAGAAAAAAGATGGAGTTTGTTGCATAGTTCAGAAATTGTTGCAAATGGAATATATTGGTTTGTCCACTCATTGTTTAAATAGTATATACCCATTGATGGATTAACACATTCAATGACATGATATATCTAACTGCTGCAAGTATTTAAGGTCATGCCTTTAATTGTCAGTAAGAGACAGAATTGAAATGCTTTAAGGGAATTCAAATCATAAACAGGTGCAATTCTTATAGAATCATTCTTTTTCTGTTATTGTATACACTTGTGAACTGATTGGCAATCCTCTGTTGACTCTGACAAATTATTTGGAGTGCAAGAAAGCACTGTCTTCTTGCTAAGAATATATATTTTTCAAATCACTGTGAAGATTTTGTCATACTGTAGAAATTTCAGGGCAAAGTCATGTTTGCAAAATAAGGGAATTACACATTTTAGTACTCATTGACCAATTAAAATTTAGCTTTAGATTACTGGTTTAGATTGACACCCTGTCTTGATCTAGTTATAATCTTTATTAGGCCAGGCAATTCATGTTATCTTAGGTGGTTGCATTGCTACTATGCAATTCTGTGTTGGTCACAGATGGGTCTAAGGGAAAATGACATTATTGTTGTCATTCTTTAAAAGGCAGTGTATAGCTAGAGATCTGGTAAGGACAATAAGGAGGAAGAAAACTTTTAGAAGATCATAATTTATCCCAAAATGCCTATATCCAACAGATAGCCTTAAATTCTTTTCATGCCAATGGCTTCTGTTCTCTACAGCACATAGCACATACCCCTTTGTTCAAGTAACAACTATACATCCTGGATTTCCCAGAACAAGCCATCTTTCTGATATTTCATCCTGTTTTCCCCATAAGTGCACTTATACTGCTTAAACCATATGTCCCATTTTTTAAAAATAGCATATTTAGAAAAGTAACTACTGTACAGAAGAAATGATAAGTAAAATAATTTTGCACCATTTCCAAGGAACTGGAGTATACTTAAGACTTAGGTGTCTAAGTTTGGATCTTTCTGTAACTAGTAACTACTACCTTTGGTATAGAGTATCCTGCTTTATCATGTACATTTTAAATGTGTCAGTTAAATCAATCTGGTTGTGGTATTTTCAACATGTTATTAAAACTAATGAATTTTTGTTAAAATGAACACAGACTTTTTAATTCATCTGTTTCTGTTGGAAACAATACATTCTCAAGCTCTCAGTTTGTTTCTGCTTTCCATAGTGAGCAAAAAGAGAACATGCTTTATATTGTTAATCTATTTTTAAAAAGAGAGTTGGTATGAATCTGGTTTAAAGAGTTAGAACAAATATCTAAAGTATTAACAAAAGAAAAACCAAGACTAAAGTTTTGGCACATTTTCTCTTTCTGTATATCCCCTTCTCATGTAAAAGTGGTTCAAATTTTAGAAGACTAGAACTTAGATACATAGAACTATATAGTTAGGGGATTTAAAAAAATCTCTTTATGGGGTGCCTGGGTGGCTCAGTTGGTTGAGCGACCGACTTTGGCTCAGGTCATGATCTCATGGTTTGTGAGTTTGGCCCCACTTCGGGCTCTGTGCTGACAGCTCAGAGCTTGGAGCCTGCTTCTAATTCGGTGTCTCCCTCTCTCTCTCTGCCCCTCCCCCACTCATGCCCTGTCTCTGTCTCAGAAATAAACATTTTTTAAAAATTTTTAATAAAAAAATAAATTAAAAAAATCTCTTTATATGCTTTTCTCAGTTTGGAAAGGGAATCATTGAAGATCCTAATAAAGTATGAATCAAGATGTTGCATATAAAAAGTACATTGTAAAGCAAACAATAAATAAATTTTTCATTATAGGTGAAATCTATAGATTTCATCATAGATATGATGAAATCTATAGATCATTATAGATTTTCCTAATCCTTTGCAATCAACAGAACTTTCTAGGGCAAAATATTACAGCTTTCTTTTCAGGATGTATTTGCACATTGGCCCAGGAAGTATCTCTTATGTGTTAAGATGTTAATACCTTGAATAGGTAGGAACCCCTTCCTGAGCTCATTACAGAGTTGCTGGCTACTTTTTAAAGAAGATGAACACCTAAGAATAAATAGCTAGGATGTCTGCTATAAAATAACCTAAAAGTACAATTTTCTGTACTCTTTAGTTTCGTAGCAGGGAGACAGAAATTCAGAGATATTTGCAAATTGCATATAATTACAAATTCAGGTTTTTGTTAGAATTAAAAGCTACTAGAACTTAAAGGGAAGAATAAGATAGAGACATGTTTTACTTTTCTCAATTTAGTTCTCCTTGGATTTTTTATAAGAATATTTTTTTAGATACTCATTAGCTGTTCTTGATTGCTTTTAATACTTCATAACTGATTTAAAAAAATTTTATAGTACTTAATATTATAACTTCCTTCTCTCATACCTTATGTTTATTAGTTATTAATTTATAGCAGAATCTCTATTAGAAAGAGTCTATTATTTTAGGAGAAGGGAAGCTTTGAAAAAGAATGGCTTATTTGAAGTGGTTCCGCCCATGAAGGGAGTCCCTATTTTAAAACCTGAGAGCTAGGTTGACCTTCATAGGACGCTCAGGTCTGACTGCTTTCCATCTGCCCTCTGAAATCTGATTTAAGTCTCATGTTCTCCCTTGTGTCTTTGTTAGTCTCATAAAAAACTTCAAGACAGAAATTATCGAATCAATTGCCAGAAAGCCTAAAACAACAGAGTTGTGGGCTAGAGGAAGTTAGCAAGATGTAATGAGAGTGAGCATTCACATGGGCTTTCCTTATAGGACAAAGACTGTCACCTCACAAACCAGAAAGGATAATCTAACAGCTCTCTTTCTGTGTGAGTGATGGATGGATGCAAAATAATGCTGTGCATATACACGTAGAATAACTCTTTTAAAGCTGTGTTTGAACTTTGTGTAAGTCTTAAGATGCCAAACTTTTAAAACTGCATACAAATGCAAACACTAAAATAAAATACTACCTTCTTTTAAGTTGCTGTACAATGCACTAATTTAGCTGCAGCTGAACTCATATTCTGGACATTGCATAGAAAATATTGGAAATGTTTTTTATCTGCTGGCTTAAAATGTGCTCTGCTCATTTATGGGTGTGTCAGAGAGTCTCAAAGTCACTGACTCCAAGTGTGTGGATTTGATTCCAAAGAACGCATTAGGATTGTCCTATCTTTCTGCCATACTGAGGACTATACCTGCCTAGAACAGCTTAATACGGGTTTTGCCCTCTCCTGTTTCTGGGAGAAGGCCTGAGAGTTAGGTTTACACAGGCTTCCCAGCATGCAAAGTAGAGGGAGCAGAACTATTAACAGCTATAATTAAGCAAGTTAACTACCTCCCCTGTCAATACCTAACTTAATTGTCAATAGGAAGTGCACTTTGTGTCTACCAAACAAAGTAAGTATCAATAAATCAAAAAGATAATCATGAATTGCCTATATTTTATGTACATTCTGATTTGATAATTCAGAGTCTATCTCATTTTTTGCATATGTAGTTTGAACTAGATCTCCCTTCAAAATCAGTTTTCTGCCTTAATTATGGGGCCACACACATTTAAACTAAATGCAGATCCCCCTGATGACCTCTCTCTTGACCTCCAGCTTACCATGCATACTAGATGAGTCCTAAACCCTCTCTGCTCCCCCAGCTCCCTCCCCATCAATAAAACTGGTTACAACCACCTGCAAAATAATAATATTGATAAAGTAAACACAGATCTGTGCTCACAAATTATGGACTTCTATTATGTTTTCAAAGCCTGACAAATGCTTTTTTTTAAATATGCAAATCTACCCATAAGAAATTTCAGAAGGTCCAGCCTTGACTCCTGAGAGTATTGTTCTTGAAATTTCTTTTTCATTGTTTAGCTATTTTGTTAACTAGTAGAACAAAGTGATTTTTTTTATAATTCATAAGTATTCTGCTTAT
Organism: Panthera onca; assembly: GCF_046562875.1. Lineage (NCBI taxonomy): Eukaryota > Metazoa > Chordata > Mammalia > Carnivora > Felidae > Panthera > Panthera onca. Next base: position 139,927,501 of record NC_138347.1, read on the forward strand.
GATGTCTGACATGGCAGATGTGGCTAAGAAAGATGAAAGATAATAAGAGCAGAACTTGTAACCGATACACATAGTAGAATTACACCCCAAATTAGTTCAGTAATCATTAAAGTCTGCTTAATTAGTAACTTTAGTTGTTTTCCAGCTTCTAATCATGAGAAGGTAAGTGAGAACCGTAAAATGTTTACAAATGCAGACACATTATGAGACAACATTTAAACTAGCCAAGCTATGAGGAGAAAAAATAACCAATTGCTGGTTTATAATAGGGGAGCTATATAAACACCCCCATGACCTCTGCAATAACCATTCTATCGCCCTGAGGTCTGCCACACAAATTCATCCTGTGAGCAAATTAGCCAAGCCTCATGCCATTTCAAGTTGTGAGGGAAGTTTCTGGAAAAGGTCCACCAACTATTGTAGAGAGAGGTATTTGGCCTATTTTAATTACATTATTCCTCAAAACTTCTGTGATCTGTAGGAACCACAGACCAGAATGAAGCCCCCTTTTCTCGGTATACTTTCTATATAATGAATTCAAATATTTGTGTTCGTTTTAAACACTAAAAAGGAAAAGAAAAAAAAACATAAAATATACTTTGTGCTGAAAAGTTTTATTCTGAATAATTAAAAGGGTTTTTCCCCCTTGATTTCAAATCCTATGAATTTACTAGGTAGTGGTCAAGTGCTTATCTCTGTTTTCCAGATGAAGAATCCTTGGCAAGGAAGTTCAGTGACTGAGCTGGCTCTCTAATACATGGTACCGCTAAGCAGCAACTCAGTGGATGACCCTTCTGGGGTTATTTTTATGATTTGGACTAGATGTGACTGGGTGGCGCTTTGAGCCATTGAGCTGCCCCCCAGAAGTCCTTAGGCACAAAGTTGGAGTTAGTGTGAAAGCCAAAGATACAAGAACACTAGAACTGAATTTAGAAGACCTGGCTTCAAGTCTCTGTTAAATAATTAATTGCCTCATTGACCTTGTGGAAATCATGACTTTTTGGCCTACTATACAGAACACTTCCGAGGTAGTTTACCTTAGCACTCAGGCTCAAATCTCAGCTCTCCCGCACCCCTGTTCCTGTTTTCACGTGTATATATAAGGTGATGCTGGTACCTACCACATGGGTTAAATGGAAGACCCTCAAAAATCTATGATTATTGGTGTGTAATAAGCCCTCTATAGCTGGGAGCACATAATGCTGCTGCTGCTGCTTCTTGTTATTATTATTACTGTTAGTATTAGGATCAGTGAAATGTGTTTGATAGCATAGTATACACCGTCTGTTGATATATAATTAGAGGAGATAAAATATGTATATAAATACCTGTAATATAAGGTGGATGAAGACCGGCTAAACTACTTTGGTAATAACAGAAAGGAGAGATTATTTCCATGTGGATTGTCATGGGAATGTCCTTAGAAGTAATTTTTGAGCTTGGTCTTAAAGGAGAGTAACGATTTGGACATGCTAAGGTGGGAGAAATTGGAAGTGGTCAGGGACATCCAAGAAGCAGAAACATGAACAAAATTAAGTTCTTATTACTAAATTACTGTATGGATTTCAAGCAGCCATTACATTTATTTCATCTTTTGGCCATGTATCTGTGTCTGTATAAACATAGCCTACTGCTTTAGGTACTGGAAATTCTTTTAATTATCTTTATATATGTATTTTAAGTAATCTTTACACCCAGTGTGGGGCTTGAACTCACAACCCCGAGAACAGGAGTGGCATGAACTAGCCAGCCAGGACCCCCAGTACTGGAAATTCTCAAACTGTTCTGTAATTCACAAAGTACTCTTAATTTTTACAGAAAACCATCAAAATATGTTTTGTTATTTCCATTTTATACATAAGGAGACTGAGGCTCTCACAGCAGTAATTGGTAAAAGGAGGGAACAGACCATTGTACAGGCACTAAATTTCACATATTTCTATAGCAGTCTGTGGCCTCTAGTAGACAGTTTCAAAGGCATCAACCGTATAGTTGGCCCAAGACTGCTTTCTTCTGTGTGCCATGGGACACCTGGGTGGCTCAGTCGGTTGAGCGCTGACTTCGGCTCAGGTCACGATCTCGCAGTTCATGAGTTTGGGCCCTACATCTATCAGGCTCTGTGCTGACAGCTTGGAGCTGGAGCCTGCTTCACATTCTCTCTCTCTGCCCCTCTCCCCTGCTTCTGTGCTCTCTCTCCCTCAAAAATGAATAAACAAACTAAAAAAAAAAAGTGTGCCATATTCAGAAGGGCTGGAAAAACTGTTCAGATGACCCCGTGTAAATCTAGCACCACTATTATAACCTCAAACCCACAGGTTGCTAGTGATAATACCTTGAGGGCAGCCGAGAAGCAAGTGTTATTAACACTTGGTGTGATCTTTGCACCATTTTGTCACAGCTTAAGTTTGCTAGGTAGTTTTGATTCAAGTATTGTTGTCTTTAGTTTATTAAATTGAAACTGACCAGTAAATGAATATAAGGTCTCAAAGCTGTGCTGCACTTGTTAGAGGAATCCTGTTCTTGATTCTTGATCCAAAGATATTTGGAAAATAAGAACTAAGAATTTTTACATATTGATACTAGGAAGTTATAAATTCATAATAGTTAAATAGCCATCTACTCACAGATCATAGTACTCTGAATGATTCTCTAGTTACCATTAGTATGATTTTGTTTCTAAAAGTTTATTTATTTATTTTGAGAGAGAGAAAGCACTCATGTGCTTGGGGGAGGGGCGTAGAGAGAGGGAGGGAGAAAGAATCTCAAGCAGGCTCCCCGCTGTCAGTGCAGAGCCCAGTCCAGGGCTCCATCCCCCAACCATGAGACCACGACCTGAGCCGAAATCAAGAGTCAAACACTTAACCAACTGAGCCACCTAGGCGCCAGTATGATTTCCTTTTTAAAGGATTTTTAATGTAAGTAAAATGTCACAACTTGCATTTATTTATTTTAGTTGATATAATAAGTCACAAAAGCTTGTGTGTGTGTGTGTGTGTGTGATTATCAAATCTCCAAGACAGATATTTCTGGTGTTAGAATACTGTCTACTTCCCATGATAATGCTGTTGCACATTTGTTACATTTTAAATATGAAGTTAACATATTTCTACTTGAAATGTCTTGATTACATTGCATATTCTGAAAACACACTACTCCAGTAAAACTGTTATTTCAAGAGTAATATCACTATATGATGTGACATTTATATTAAATGTGATTTTCATCTACTCTGTAGGGTTTTCTGAAATTATAACAAACTGTAATTCCATCCAGTTCTGGCTATGTTGTAAACTTGGGAGTGAACTGAAGAGATTTGTCATAAATATCCCACTAAGGGATTTATTTGGAATACATTATAACATGTTTTTCATTTTTAATAATACAAGATTAACATCATTCAGTATGAAATATTATATTGCTATACAGCGTAATTCAAAAATATCTCCCTGATGCTGTCACTGGATGGTATTGACTTTAACTTGAGGTCTTCATTGTCTAACACTGTCTCTACTTTATATGCTTCCTGTTTTAACATTGCTAAAAATTGTGTGTGAATATATGCCTTTGTTACCAGGATGTAACTATTATCAAGAATATCTGTTACCATTTTTTTTTTAATTTTTTTTCAGTGTTTATTTATTCTTGACATAGAGTGTGCGAGCAGGGGAGGGTCAGAGAAAGAGGGAGACACAGAATCCGAAGCAGGCTCCAGGCTCTGAGCTGTCAACACAGAGCCCGACGCGGGTCTCGAACCCACTAACCGTGAGATATGACCTGAGCCGAAGTCGGACGCTCAACCGACTGAGCCACGCAGGCGCCCCTGCCCCACTGTTACTGTTTTAGAGGTGAACTAGTATTTTCAAGCTGTCAGTCTTCAGCAGGACACAGTATTACAATGCTAATTCTCATTAGGTGGAAACAAATTCCAGAGATTCTTCATTTTACTTTAAAAGACCAATGACTCTTCCCTGTTAGCTTTTATCTGTCTGCACCGGTATATATATGATAATGTGTGATGAAAGACTACAGCTTCTCATACTTCTGTTTTCTGTGCATGACCAACCCTGAGTTCTCAGGTTTTTCCACCCCAGCTCAGAAAACTTTCATGCAGCATGTGGGTGGCTCAGTCGGTTAAGCATCCGACTCTTGATCTCTGCTCAGGTCATGATCTTGTGGTTGATGAGTTCCAGCCCCACGTTGGGCTCTGCACTGACAGTGCGGAACCTGCTTGGGATTCTCTCTCTCTCCCTCTCTCTCTGCCCCTCCCCACCCAGAGTAAATAAATAAACTTTTTAAAAAATTAAAACTTCCCTGGTCTTCCCCTACTCCTATTTACTAGGCACATACCGATCTAGGCAGGCAGGAGGAAGTGAGTGGGATTAGGGGCAGGACAAGTGTTAAGTGATATCTGGGCACTCTAGGTCAAGGAAAGGACCAGACAAATTCTAGGCCAAGAATCAATATGGAAAAACTGATTTTGATACTCTCCCACTTCGTCTTTTGCATCCCTCACACCTGATCATCTCTCTATCTCATAGAAGAGTTCTTTTATAGCAATAAGGTAGCTGTTACAACCAGAGACTCCGGAACCACTTGGGCAGTGTGAGCTTGGGAAAAGTACTTAACCTCTGTGTGCCTCAGTTCCCATGTCTCTAAAACTGGGATGTAAATTACATATAAAGTATAGTATAAGTGAAGTATATAGAAGTGCAGTAAAGTATATGTAACAGTGCCTAGCACATAGTAGACACTACAGAAGTGTTAGCAGTAGTGATATTATAATAAATTATTCTTATTGCACGTTAGATGGTTAAGGTTATCTACAGGGGAGACCCAGTATACTCAATAAATGGGGTCAATAAATGTTGCATTTCCCAGTATTCCATTACTGAAAGACCTGCCTTTTCTTATAAAGGCATCTTGATCAAAATTAATTCTCAGCCTTTTTCCCATAATTCCTTCAGTGTACACGCTCTTAAGGATGCTAAGAGAGAAGAGATGATAATCAGCTAAACCATATCATACTAACCAGATATGACTAGTGACCCCACCCTAGGAATGTTTACTGTTTAAATGGTATTAATTGGCAGAATTGTAGGAAATTTGGGATTAGGAAGGAGAACCTGAGCCTGTCACCTAGAAGCCCAAATCCGTTTAACTTCTCACATCAGAGAGGATATTGCCTTACTGTAAGCCATGAAAGATCTAAGACTCAGGTTTTACCATACACTCCTAGTAAGCAGGGGTAGTCATAACATGATGGTATGGAACATTAGGCCATGAGACTCTCTTGCCAGTGACTTGAGATGGCCTGACCTCCTGGGTCCCTAGATGGCCAGATGTCTGCAGAGAGAGCCTCAGAGTGGCTTCTGGATCTGATGAGTAACTCTCTCTTCTTCTTTAAAATTTTTTGCTGACTTTTTAAAAGTAGTACATAAGTAAACTGCACATTATTTGTCTTTATTACCCAACGTAATGTAGTAACCATTGATTACATCATTTTGCTTCAGATTGAACCCATTTTAAGTTTATTCCAATACAGTTATAAACTCCTTTCGTGTTTAGTGATTGGCATTTATTGGCAATATAGAATGGCCCTCTGCTTTTAACTGAAAAGAAACAGAGGGATTCATGCTAGCCATTGGCTTTTCATTAAACTAATAGTAATTTTATTTTAATTTTTATTTAATATTTTAAAGATAATGTTCTTGATAAATTAGAATGTACCAAATATATGAACTGTGACATTGGACTTGATTTTAAAATAGCATGTTTGCATAACACTTTTGTGGCTGTTTCATTCCTCTAATGGCCATAAAGCCCTGGCTTAGATTTATGTAGCAAAAAATCAGCAGCTATGGCAGAGAATCTTAGCTGGTAGCAGCAGAAGTGAACAGTCATCTAGACATGAAGTTGATCTTTGAAGGATCTGCAAAGTCAACAGTATTGTCAAAGTATTTTGTTATCATTTATGGTAGATCGGTGTTTAATTCATTATTTTTTTTTCTTTTTTTTTTTTTTCAATATATGAAATTTATTGTCAAATTATTTAAATGTACTTACTACTTTATTCCAAGGAGCCAGGAACATCAACTATTGACATAAAGTTTTACATTTATTTTTAGGGCCCTTGAAACACGGGATACTTTTCTATAACTTAATGAGATATGTGAAATTTTATTGTGCCAACGAGTACTCTGTCCGTTCTGCTTATCCAAGGCAAAGCAAATAAGCAGTAATCTTAAATCAGAATTTAATTATGTAATTCCCATTTCTTTTTTTTTTCTAATTTTTTAATGTTTATTTATTTGCAAGAGGGAGAGCATTAAGTGGAGGAGGGGCAGAGAGAGAGAGAGAGAGGCAGACACAGAATCCAAAGCAGGCTCCAGGCTCTGAATTGTCAGCACAGAGCCTGACGCGTGGCCCGAACCCGTGAAATGTGATATCATGACCCGAGCCAAAGTTGGATGCTTAACCAACTGAGCCACCCAAGTGCCTGTGCTGTCGTACCCATTTCTTTATCCTAAAGTGTGAAACAAGTAGAAGTTATGAGAGACAGAGTTGGTGTGGTAAGAAAGTACTTCTCCAGTTCCTATAATTGTGGGATTATTAAATAGCCATTCCGAACTTTAGTTTCCTCATCTACAGAATGTGAATAATACTTGTACAACTTAGTTCTTAGGCTTTGTGTTGGGAATCAGATGACATAAAATGCGAGAAAATGCTTCATTAATTACCAAGTGTTTTTAAAATGTCTGTGAAGTCTTAAATACAAATGATGCAATTAGCAATATAGTCTCTAAGGCTGCACATCTGTATCTCAGAAAATAATTTGCCTAACTAGTATCCTCTGAAAAGCAAGTGTGCTGTAAACTGAGCTTTCATTGATACTTAAGTTTTCAATTTCATTTTTGTCTCATTACAGGGGATGCTACTTCACATAACTGATAACAAATTTATTGACTTCTTACTGTTATTCTACATCCTGATTTTACTCTTCAGCTATTATTTCTACATGTCATATCATTTAATCCTTACAGCAGTCCTATGATGTAGGTAACGTTATCACCGTTGAAGGAACTGAAACAGAACTGCTTAATGAATTTTCCAAGGTCACGCAGCTAATGAGTGGCAGTGAAGATAGAACTCTAGTCCATGTGGTTCTAGAATCCAGACAGCTCTACTTGCCCCTGCAATTGGCAGTTTGAGTCACACTAGGCATAGTATAGTTCATCTCATATTAAAGACACCAAAGGTCATTAATTTCTAAAACACTACGGTCGTGAAATAGTTTTAGTTATCATAACTTTTCCCCACAGAAGGTCCCATTAGCTCTTGCTAAATCTAAGAGTATCTGACAAATTCAGATGAAGATGAAGTGGATGGGGGTGCCTGGGAGGCTCAGTCGGTTAAATGTCCAACTTTGGCTCAGGTCATGATCTCACAGTTCTGGTTGGCGTTCAAGCCCCGCATCCGACTCTGTGCTGATAGCTTGGAGCCTGGAGCCTGCTTCGGATTCTGTGTCTTCCTCTCTCTCTGCTCTTCCCCACTAGCATTCTGTCTCTCTCTCAAAAATAAATAAACATTAAAAAAAAATCTTTTTAAAAAAAAAAAAGGTGAAGTGGATGACCCTTCTGGCTTCTCAGAGACCACCAGTGGTTATGCAGTGTCTGAACTGGAAATCCTGTAGCCAGAATAGAAATGTAGGCGGAAGGAATCTTCACTTTTGCTGTTCCCCAGGCCAGGTCTGTAGGACTCTGTCTGTACTTTTGTATCTCCAAACCCCATTTACCCTTCAGACTTCCAGCTCTAGCACAACTGGCATTTTTCCTTAACTCATGACAAGTATTGTGACATATTTAAAGAATTGCTTAAGCCATTTTGCTCGAATGCCTACAAACGCTCTCTTGCGCAGTAGCTATCAAAGGAAAAATGTTTAACTGGGAGTTGTGTGGTATGCCTCACTTTTTACAAAATTTCTGTTTTGACTGAGTTTCTAGTCTCAGAGCATAGTGTGCATTTATGAGTATAGGCACACATTCTCTAGAGCTGGGCAAATACCCATAACAGTTTGCACAGTAATAGAATACTTTTTTAACTGTTCCTACATTAGGAGAGTTCCTATTCAGGTGGCTCCCAAAGTATAATGCTTTACTCCTGAGGTGTGCAAAATGATTATAGGTACTACAGAATAACATTTTAAAATTTATAATTACTTATATTATCTGTATTTATTATTTCATTCTAATTTATATTATTTTTATTAATTTTAATTTATATTAGGAAAAGTTTGTAACTTTTACATCAGAGCTATTAATTTTAATTTATATTGGGAAAAGCATATAGTACATCAGAGCTGTGATTTCATGGCTTTTTAATTGAGGCTGAACTAGGTATTTTATTTTTTTAAAGGGCTTAAAATAGTCATTTGCTTCTTTAAAAAATGTTTTAATTTAAAGAAAATGTTAAATGAAGGATACTACAGTTGGTACCTGAGTAGAGATAGACAGGTACACATATAAATGATGTGTGGAAAAGATTGGTCTGTTATATGCACAATTAGCTCACAGCTAGTTTTCTACAGTATAGTATCCTGTATAACAGAGTCTTGATGATCCTTGCCTGTGTGACGGTCTGTAATGATAACTTTGAATAGCTTATTCTTTGCATTATAGCAAACTACTCTTTGCAGAAATATTTTGTCCTGATGCAAAATAATAGTTAATCTCTGAGTCTTATTTATTTCTCTTATAACAGTGCATTTTTTTTTAATTTTTTTTAAACGTTTATTTATTTTTGAGACAGAGAGAGACAGAGCATGAACAGGGGAGGGGCAGAGAGAGAGGGGGAGACACAGAATCCGAAACGGGCTCCAGGCTCTGAGCTGTCAGCACAGAGCCCGACGCGGGGCTGGAACTCACGAATCGCGAGATCATGACCTGAGCCGAAGTCGGACGCCCAACCCACTGAGCCACCCAGTCGCCCCTAACAGTGCATTTTTTATCTGCCTTCTCCTTCACATTAGGGAGAAACTTCATAGAGTTACTATGTGTTTGCAAAATGAACGCAGAACAGTGATTATTTTTCTTGGTTATTTAAATGAGATCTAACTATGGAGAAGTCTGAGATAAAATTTCAAAGCAGTTTTTACCTGAAAAAATAAGATATTCGTTAAGTGAAATTGGCTAAAAGGAATATGTAAGGGCTCTGTGAAATATGAAATATATGCTCCATTGGGATTTTAAAGTGACTGTTGCCCATAAAACACACTTTATTACATGTGTTTATATATTTTGAATTTGGCTGCATGAGAAACCTCAAGCTTAAAGGTTTTTCTTTTCTTGGCTTTTTATCTTTTCAGTATGTTTTTCCCTTTGTGGTTATACTGGAATATAGTTTAAATTGAAGCCAAAGATTTGTGCTATGGGAAAGTTTTTTTTTTGTTTTATCTGTTGGTTTTAATAGAAAAATAAGTGTCCAAAATAGTATGAATTTTGGAATCCATATGACATGGTTTAGAATACTGAGCTTCTACTTACTTTTCCTGGGACTTTTTGAGCAAGTTGCCTGACCAAGCCACAGTTATACCAACTGAAAATGAGCCTAATAATCTTTACTTCGTGGAGTTACAATCAAGATTAATGTGAAATACTCTGAAGGGTTTAGTGCAGCATAGGGACAGAGTAAATAGATGGTAACTGTTAGTTTTATTTTCAACGGTCAAAAGTGACTGCATAAATCCTGATCGTGTAAGCCTACTATTCAAAGCCTCACCACACACTTGTGGCAGCCTTCTTTCCTTGATCTTCTCTTACACAGCTCCCTTACTCTGGCTCCACATAGACCACTCTGGATTTTGCTACTCGCTTAGTGTCTGTTTTCAAGCCATGTCTTCTGCCATCCCTCAGCCCAACCTTTCTTGTCAATCCTACTTGTCATTTGCCCTTTTTATTTCATTCTTTACTACTGTTTCATCTGGACTTCCAGTTAATAGCACACAATTTAGCAGGGTTTTTTTCCTCTACTTCTCTATTCAGATCTTAATTTCTACAAATAAATGGTAAGTATTACGGGCAAAAAAGAGTGCATCCTATATTTTTTCCAAGTTACATACAGTTGTTTGGCTTAATTCCAAAAACAAACAAAAAGACCCTGATGCAGATCCGTGGAGAAGAAGAGAAGGTAGTGGCCATAAAGTAAGAACATGACACACTCTGATACCTTTAGTTTAGGGATGGTTACAATACACCGAGCATCTGCCGTGGTACCTTTCTCATCGCAGTCACTAGGAAGTGGTCAAAGTCTAAAGTTGAAGTCTACTTAAATGGGGGGAGTTACATAACTTTTTCAGTAATGGGAATGCAGTGGAAAAGAGAACAGGAAATATGCTAAATCTCTGATGTCAGAAGACCTGGATTCAAATTTTATTGCTCTAGTTGCATGACCTTGAGCAAGTCACTTAACATTAGGTGTGAAATTAGAGGGATGGAGGAGAGTTGGGAACCAAACCAGACAACTAGTAAAAAATTAAAATAGACTTGGACTCTGAAGATTTAATCTGGGCTCTGGAACTAACTGTGTATGTGCTTTTGATGAAGTCACGTGTCTCTTGATTTCCTCATCTCTAAATTGAGGGTGATGAAATCCATCTCACAAAGCTACTAGGATTAAATTGGAAGACGTGTGTGATGGTGCCTGGAATATTGTGGGCACATACTAAGTGTGTTTATTTTTAAATTAACCTCGATGGATCTACATTGACTTCATTGTAAAATGAGGGACTTGAGTTGGAGGAGCACCAGAACCTCTTGAGTTTTAATATTCTGTGTCACTTACCTCAGAGAGAAGATAATGGGTAAAGGATTTTTAAGCTCATCAGAGATTCCTAACTTAACCTAAAAGAAACAATTGTAGCAAAAAAAAAAAATGGATACATGTAAATTACATTAGGCAGTAGTAAAATATTCACATTATGGCTTTACCTTTATAGTCTGTCAGTGGACATCTGTGACATATTCTCCATGGATTTTGACATTCCATTCTGCCCAGTAAGAACTTTTGTGTATTGTACTCTTAGTATGATCTAGTACCTTAGTAATAAAGCAGAGTTGAACCTGTCAAGTTGACAGGTAATTCACTGGAAAAAGAAGCGCTATGTCTTATAATATATATATCTGGTTTGACTTTTGCTTAATATTATACATGATTAAACAAGTTCCAAGAGAATGTAACATCGATTCAGTCTATTTTTCAGTAAAGGACTCTGCCTATTACAGAGAAAAATGTAATCTGTTGTCAATATGTGTGTGTGTGTGTGTGTGTGTCTGTGTGTGTGTCTGTGTGTGTGTGTGTGTCTGTGTGTGCGTGTCTGTTTTACCTGAAGGCCTCTGATTTCTAAAATAAAGACAAAATCAGTTTTCTTTTCCTTCCTTTTCACAAGTTTTCTATACACACAAACCTTGAATATTGTCTCAGTCTGGCAAGTTTCTGAATAAGGATGTACAGTGCCTTGTGTTTATCTGGCATGCAGCCAGTTCTCAAATAATACATTAGAATCCCCCAAATAGATCTTAAAATTGGGCCTTGTAGATTTCCGAAGGGGTTGTTGTTGCTGTGTCCTACTCTTTCTTTTCCGGTTGCTAGAATTCCAAAATGGCACTACCCTCCTTGCTTCTGGGGGATCTCACCATCTAGGGAAATGAAATCTTCTTTGCTTACCAGAAGATTATTATTATTGATCCTGATTTGGTTCCAGGCGGCTGACAGGTAGGTCCATGAGGTCCAATTTCATGGGTTTGTGATATACTATAGTATATATCAGAATGTTTGACTCTCAAGGATTCATGTTTTTCTCCACAAACACTCATATTTAGAGTTCTGTTTTTATTTTTTCTAAATTTGTTCTGTGAAGCATTTTATTCACAGCACCTCTAAAGGAATTGAAATTTTAAGTAGATAAGACAAAATGGAAAAATTGAATTTGGTTGATCATTTTCATGATTAAGCATATGTAAGTTTAAATTTTTACATTTGCTCTAAGTAAATAGTTGGACAACTTAAGAACTATATTTGGTACCACAGTGGATATTCAGAAAGCAGGTAGTAAATTGGAGAAACATAAAACCAGTAAAAACTGTTAACAAAGGAATATAATAAAAATATACTTAAACCTTTGAAAAACATGAGGGATTATTAAAAGATACTTTTTTTTTGCTTGAATTCTGTTTGTAGTTCTTGGTTCAAATTATCTTTCTGAATACTAAATCTGTTTTATGAATGTCAGTTCACTTTATTTAGATTTTCAATACTAATTTTTAAAAATGACTCTTGAACAGTAGTATTCAAACAGTTTTAACCATGTAATTGATTCTTTAAACAGAATATTTCATGGAAGTACAGGATCTCTAGTGGATCCCCTCTGTTCAAAGTGGGGTGAAGGAAGGAAAGCAGAAGTACATGGACCCACGGAGGCATGCATACACATATACATAAATCTCTCGTGATTCCAAGTACTACAGTTTGAAAATCACTGATGTTTTACTAACTTTTTGTTAAATGACTGATAGCCCCAATTCATATTATTCTGAAGTAGACTTTGAACAATAATTATTTTAAATTAAAAAACACAAACTTCAAGAAGAAGATTCCTGAAAGATACTGGTAGCAGTGGCATTGTTCTTTAATTTCTTCACAAAAACAGGTAGAGCAACTAGGATATCAAAATCAAAACCTATGTATAGCAACTACATCCAAATTAGGTATCCCCACCAACCCCCAAATACTAGCGGGTAAGGACCAACTACGAACAGCTACAAGATTCATATGGGACCGGTAACTGTGTGGGAGGAAGCAGAGGAAAGGAAGCAGGGCAGTTTATATCCCTGAGAATTGGAAATCCCTCAAATTGCCAGGAACTACTCTCTGGAAAGACATTAAGCCAGTCAGAGTAGATGTTGAGATTGGATGGGTATTTTTGCAAGACCTAATCCATTGGTGAATACAAGGGGACTGGGAAGCAATTCAGTCTAATGGTGCTGGATCATTCTGGTTCTTACATACTCTCAAAACAAGCAAACCAAAGCTCCCTTCCAAAACAGATCCTCTCACTGAGAAAAGCTGCTTAAAGTAGAATCCAAATTGAGCAGGACAGGACAAGAGGGGAGAAGAAAGAAAAAGTCCAGATAAAAAGCAGGTGATAGCACAATGACACAATCAGATATCACCTTAATGATAGGTATCTGATAGGTATCAGAAAAGCTAACATCAAAAAAGGCAAGAAATAACCAGTGTTGGCAAGGATGTAGAGAAAAGGGAATCCTTGTGCACCGTTGGTGACAATATCAATTGGTGTGCCATTGTGGAAAACAGTATGGAGGTTCCTCAGGAATTTAAAAATAGAAATACCATAGATCCAGTAATTCTACTACTATATATTTACCAAAGAAAATGAAAACACTAATTTGATAAGATACATGCACCCATGTATTTATTATAGCATTATTTACAATAACCGAAATATGGAAGCACCCCAAGTGTCCTTTGATTGATGAATAAAAAAGATGTGAGATAGATAGATAGATACACACACACACATACATATGTATGGAATTGGAAAAAAAACAAACAGTAAAAGCATAAATAAATAGACTCAAATACAGAGAACAAACTGGTGGTTGCTGGGAGTGGGGTGGGAGGATGGGCAAAATGGGTGGAGAGTGGGAGTTACGGGGTTCTAGTTATGGAATAAATAAGTCACCATAGGGAACATAGTCAATGGTATTGCAATAGTGTTGTGTGGCTAGCATAACATATAGAGTTGTGAAATCACTGTTGCACACCTGAAACTAATGTAACATTGTGTGTCAACTATACTTCAATAAAAAATATATAGAAAGCTGTTAAAAATGGCAAACCATAAAAAATGCTTTTAATTCTTTTTATAAGAAGCTTAAATATAAATGAAAAAGAATGGTAAGTAAATGAGTAAATAAGTTAAATAAGTAAACAGATAAATACATAAAGCAGGTGATGACAACATAGGCAGTCCCACAAAGTGGAAGGCCATTTTTTAAAAAATCAGTTTGTGAAATCTAGAGAGAGTTCTAGAATCATGAAGTTGGAAAAACTATCCTGGACTCTTCAAAGTACAGAAGAGGTCATTGCATTAAAAAAAAAAAAAAAAAAAAAAAGACAAAATTAAGCAAAGATATTTTTAAGGAAAAAAATAAAGAATAAAATAATGAAATGGAATGAAAACATACCCCCAAAAGTCTGCAGAATAATTATTTTAAAACAAAGTAAAAAAAAATTTTTTAATGCTAAAGGATAGAAAAGAAAACATAAATCAGAATTTGAAAGATTGAAAAATTAGTTGATTCAAGAAAAATCCGTGAAGTGTTCCATATTTAAAATACTCAAGGATGGAGGGGCGCCTGGGTGGCGCAGTTGGTTAAGTGTCCGACTTCAGCCAGGTCACGATCTCGCGGTCCGTGAGTTCGAGCCCCGCGTCAGGCTCTGGGCTGATGGCTCGGAGCCTGGAGCCTGTTTCCGATTCTGTGTCTCCCTCTCTCTCTGCCCCTCCCCCGTTCATGCTCTGTCTCTCTCTGTCCCAAAAATTAAAAAAATAAAAAACGTTGAAAAAAAAAATTAAAAAAAAAAAAAATAAAATACTCAAGGATGGAAAACATGAGCAACTGATTTTCCTTAAAAAAAATTTTTTTTAATGTTTATTTTTGAGAGAGAGAGAGAGAGACACAGCACGAGCTGGTGGCGGGGGGGGGGGGCGGGTGGCAAAGAGGTGGGGAGGCGGGAGTGGGCAGAGAGAGGGAGACACAGAGAATCTGAACCAGCTCCAAGTTCTGAGCTGTTAGCACAGAGCCCAGTGCGGGGTTCCAACTCAAGGACAATGAGATTATGACCTGAGCCAAAGTTCGTCACTTCACCAACTGAGCCACCCAGGTGCCCACATGAGCAACCAATTTTCTATCCAGCCAAACTTCCCTTCAAGTATAACTACCACAGACAAATGATTATGATTACTCCAAGAATTCTCTTCCTGGAGAATCTACTAGAGAATGAGTTTCAGACAAGAGCCCTTCCCACATTCCCCCAAAAAACACAACAACTGGAGAGACTTCAGAGTAAGAGCTGGTGAAATTCTGTTTCCTAGCACTAGGTAGTGGTCTACGTGACTCAGTTCTGGCCCCTGAGGTGGGATGGCAGAAATACAGAGTACTTCTGGACACCATCTACGTTCTCTTCACCAGTTGGCCAGCTGGATGCAAAGGCTCTTGCACAGTATTTTGTGATACCAATAGAAATCATGTTATTGTTACTCCAAATATCTCAAAATAATATCTATGCCTCACTGCTTCAGGATTACAGAAATAATTATTAGATTTACCAGATTGGATTAAATTTTGTCATTGAATCTAATAAGGAAGCACATTTGTGACACCAAATTTTTGGCAACCACATTTCAATATAATGTTTCCTTTGTAATACTATGCATTTTATGTGATGCATTTGAAAGCATTCTGAGAAGAGGTGCATATGCTTCAGCAGACTGCCAAATGAGTCCTTGAGCAAAAAAGAGGTTAAGAACTTCTGATTTAAAATTTATTTATTTATTTTGAGAGAGAGTGCATGCACAGGCAGAGGAGAGGGACAGAGGAAGAGAGAGAGAGAATCTTAAGCAGGAGTCTGATGAGGGGCTCAGTCTCAAGACTATGAGATCATGACCTGAGCTGAAATCAAGTCAGCAGCTTAACCGACTGAGCCACCCAGGGGCCCCTAGAACTTCCGATTTAAATGGAAGGATATGGAGTCTCTAAATTCGTAGGAACAGAGGGCCTTTTCCCCATTCTGTCAACATATGTTGAAAATGGCTTGAGCTAGAAATTTTTGTTGTATTTAAATGAAAATGATAAAAAGGAAATTTTAAAAATTTATACTGGAAGTGATCTCTTGATTTTATTCAAATACTTTAGTAGAAAGAACTTTAGTTTTTCTGAATGCTTTACATGGTCTTTACTGATTATCTCCAGGGGTCAAAAGAAGCACCAGCCTGGCTTCAGTTTTCTGGTTGGGCACACTGGGCCAGACTGAACATTTCTATTACATGCCTGAGCCACAGTGATTCTGGTTTTTACTTTACAATGTAAATTTGATTCAGAGTTCTCTTCCCCAAGGGGACTGTGTAGATATCAGACATAAGTAAGTCCATTTCTGTACATATTAGTTCACTTTTTATAGCCTTCTATCACAAAAACAAGCAAAAACCCTCATGCGATTATGACCTGTTATTATGGACTTTATTACTGAAGGGGCTTTAGAGGGTATCTAACGCACCATATCCTCATCTTTATGAGAGTGAACTGAGGACCAGAAAAGTTTTGATTTATACAGTCAGATTTACCCATGATGACACAACCAAGGTGGCAGTCTAGGCTCAAACTGCTGTTTCCACATGTGTGGTACTAACATTGTGCTAAAACCTCAGTCTCCCGTCTTCCTTCCTCCTCTTCTCCTACCTTCCTATCACAGTAGAAGAGGTTTCAGTGCTTCTGTCGGTGATTTCATCATCCCTCTTGCCTGCCTGCTTCGTATTCTGCCCCCTCTTGCCTCCTCTTCAGGCCACATTCCTTTCTGCCCCTTCCCATCCAGACTTCCAGAGGGAGAAACACATTGTCTTTCTTTTAATCTCTTATATTGTGCCTTCCTTAATCCACAATCCACGATGCCAGTAGTCTCACTTAAACTGTTCTTCCCAAAGTCAGGAACATCAGTTTTTACTCAAACTCATGGACCATTCTCAGTGTCATTTTCTCTCCCATTCTGCAGTATGTTACAGTTGACTTTTTTATCCCCCTTCAAGTGCTTTCCTCTCTCTTGGCCTCTGTGATGCCATGCTCTCTGGAGTTTCCTTATTTGGTTGCTCTTTCTCAGTCACCTCATCTAATGCCCATACTTTTAAATGTCAGTGACTGTTTCTCATTAGAACACCCTTTTAATTTCTCACCATTCTCACTGCTGGTTCTCATATAACGTGTTGTACTCCTGGGCCTCTGAAGGTGCACTGTTTACTGCTTTCTCACAAATCTATTCTGCAGCAGCTGGCTGGGCATCTGCACCTGGACATCCTACGGGTCCTTCAGATTCAACATGCTCCTTTTGTGTCTCGGCTCCAGAATTCAGACTTCATTACCACCATCATCTTCTCCCTGAATACCATAAAGCCTCCTAACTGGTCTCATGTCCCCAGTCTCAGCCCCTTCCTCACTGCTGTCAGACTGATGTTTCTAAAATGAAAATATGTTCATGTTCACTTCTCTTTCTAAAACTTATTTGTGATTCCATTGTCCTCAGGACAAATCCATTCTAGTACTGCATAAAAGGTGCTTTCTTGATCTGGCCCTGCTTACCTTTCCTGCCTCACCCTTTGCCACAGCACCTCATGGTGCCTAGTTTTCTGAAAGAAACCCTCTTCTCTGTTGCCTCCTGGCCGGTGCTCTTCCCCTACCTGCCTTTTCTTTCCCCGCCCTTTCTTCCACTCTCCCCTACTCCTGGGTAACTTCCTTGAATCTTTCAGATCTCCTCTCTCACAGCTTGGTTGAGGAGCCTTTCCTCTTTACTTGCATAAGTACTCTGTACTTATTCCTAATACAGACCACATCCATCATAATACACTGTAATTATCCCTTAACTTGTCTGTCTTCTCCCCTTAAATGGTGAAACTCAAGAAGAGCGGCTGTGCCTTACCACCATGCCCCCAGGATCTAGCATCTGCATTTTCTTTGAATGGATGAATTAATATACCCTACTTAGTTATAATAATAAGTTCACTGCAGTGGAACTAAAGCTAGGATACAACTAGCTTTTGGGATCCATACCATATCCTTATCTCATTGGTGAGATTTTAGCCCTCTGAAAAATTAAATATATAAACTCTCTTGAACTTTTGCAATAAATAGAATAGCCCTTTTCCAGCATACTGAGTTAAGGAAACACAGATTTCCCAAAGTTTTAAATGTTTGAAAAGAACCTTACCTTCAGTAATTCTGTGATAACTCCTAGGAAAGTTTTCTGAGTTTTCTTTTTTTCCTTTAGAGACTGGGAAAAGATTTTCTTTTTCTTTCTTTCTGAAGGTTGTGTGTGTAATTCTTACCTTTACATCTGGTTACAGTGACTTTGAATTAATTATAATGGATAAATGAGAAAAAAAATCCAATGACCTTTATTATAAAAATACATTTGTACTTAAATGTTGCCTAAGAACAGGTGGCTAAACCCCAGAAGGCCCACAAATTTATCTGGTAGGCAACTTGGGAATGCAAAACATTATCTTACTATTTTTTGTTTTCTAGATGTAATGCCTAAAATTCCAGTTAACATCGTTGTTAATTATCCTACCACTGATACAAATAGCTTCTAAATCTACCTTTGTTACTTATACGCAGAGAAACAGAATTTTAACGTTCATGAATGCTGGCAACAAGTTAAAAAAGGGGGAGTGATAACACTTAAAATCTCCCTAACACTACTGAGTGTATGTATTTTTTGGGTATTCTCTTTCATCATCTTGGTGACCACCCATTTTGAGATTGAATCTGGGTTCTCTGCTCAGTGTCTTTCTCACTGTTTGGTCCCTTTCTGGTCCATATCAGCCTCTGGTCTCTCCTTCCCATAACATTCCTTCTTAGGAGTAGTGTGATAATTATCTTTGTTTCCTTGCCTTTACTTTATCATCACAGGTAGGTATATTTTTATCTACTCATCACTGCTTTGCTCAGAGAACTGATATTTTTCCAGCCCTCTTGATATCTCCGTTACAGTATCACAAATGCCAGTCAAACCTATCAGGATCTCATCTGGAGTTTCCTGTTCTTGGTATGCTTCTAGTTTCACTGTTCCTACTCCCTGAAAGTAACCATCTCAGAGCTTCTGTGTCTGAAACCATTTTTCTAAGTGAAGTCCTTCAGCAGCATTTCAGTTCTTAATATATTTCTCTTGTTCTGTGTTTGTAACTTCATTATTAATATATGCCATAGTTTAATTGGATAAAATAAATTCCTTAAAATTCAAATCAATAACTCAAAACTTAAATCAGTTAGGGTTTATGGAGAAGCAGGAACCTGCCAAGATATGAGTTTGAACTTTTTCAGGAGTTTATTTCTAAAGTATGATTAACCATGAAACGGAAACAGATCTCAATTGTTTTGTGCTGGATTTTTCAGTTAAAAATGCAACTGTCTTGAAATCCATGGGAGCCAAGTTTACAAACGTAGAAGGTCTTTCATTTTTTTCCTGGCATTGAGACTGTTTTAATAAAAGGAAGAACACATTTATGTATGTTTACTCGAAGAGAAATATGCTTATATGTGATAATATCATTACTACCAAAACATAGACCCTTCTCAACTGCTACTTACCTTAATTGCCATACAAGGTCGCTGAGTGGGCAAGCTGGGCATTAGAAGTAAGTCTGTGGATACTTTTAATGTGTCTACAACAAACTGAGTCGTTTTAAACATGCATGAGTTGATCTGTCATTTGCCATCTACATAAGAGTCTAAATTTAAAATTAGAGGGTTGTTTTGTCTGTGGTGACTTTGGAGGCTTTACAAATGGACTACTACCAACCAAATCAGAAGCGTGGGGTACCCAAGGATTCCCATTCACTATATGAGTTATCAACTATTTTATAGTATTTGAAGCTCGCATGCCTCTTCCTTTCCTTCCCATATTGTTGTTTGCATTCCCTAAATAACCCAGCAAACCAATTTTCTTTGTAAAGTGGATTTTTGTTCCTTTATCCAACATATTTTTATCAATATTGGTTTGCTTTTCTGTCTGCTACCCAGGGGGCTTATGACCTGTCCCTGAGGTTCTTGTTTGTTGCTGTTTTTGAAATTTAAAAAATAATGTTGGTGTTTTGACAGCTCAGTTATTTTCTTAATACTGACAGTGTTTCTTTGAGCAAAGACATTGAATGTAATTATTATACTTGATATACCGTAAGATTTATGAAATTAGTAGTAGAAAACTACTAAAAGATATTGACCCACAACTTAAATTTAATGAATCTAAACCATTTGATTTTTGTTCTACTATGTTCAATGTTTAACAAGCTATTCCTTGTTATAATACATCCATGTGTACTATGAGTTGCTGCTACCTGCATCATACATAAAGTTATAGGAATAACCAAATTGGAATGTTCTGACATTAACTGATAACTTCCAGAGTTTATAATTTCACTCTGGAATTTGGGTTAAATTCCTTATTGTTTCTTTTGCTAAAAACATTTTCTGTCTTGGGGTGCCTCGGTGGCTCAGTCAGTTAAGCATGTGACTCTTGATTTTGGCTCAGGTCATGATCTTACAGTTTGTGAGTTTGAGCCCTGTGTCAGGCTCTGTACCTTTAGTGCTTGGGATTCTCTCTCCCTTCCTCTCTCTCTCTGCTCCTCTGCTACTTGCTCTCACACATGCTCTCACTCTGAAAATAATTAAAAAAGAAAGAAAAAGAAAAATCTTATTTAAAAAAGACATTGTATCTGTCTTTATTTTAATGTTTAGCTGAAGAGGTGTAATCATTAACAAAATTATAATTTAAAAAATTACATTGTGAATATTTAGCATGCTCTGGTCATAAACAGTGTAATTGTATTTGCAGTGAATAAATTGTTAGCCTAAAATAGAAATCTGACATGAATTGGGACCCTTTCTTTTGATATTTTACAAATCCTTAGCCAGCTGTGAACGTTAAAATAATATCACACTTCACAGAGAAAACAGACTGTCGTGTGCTAATATATTTTTAGGAGCTTTTACATGATTGTTTTTGGAGTGGAAAACTACAACTTACAGAAGTTGATAAATGTCATAAAGTAATACCTAAATGTTCCACATATGTGGTCTAGTTTTTGTTTTGTTTTTAAAAATAATTTGGAATCACTGCCTTTACCAACCCTTTTTTTTATTGTTCACCATAGTTCTTGTCAGACAAACTGTGTGTTTACTTTTATTTGCTTAGTGTTATCTTCTCCTCACCAGGATATAAAGTGAGTTTGGATTTGTTCAGTGCTAAATACACATTACCTATGTGACCAACACATAGACGGAGCTTAGAATATGTTTGTCGAATGCATGAATAAATAAACAAGTAAATTGATTTAATTTTACATCATTTTTCCCTTTTTATTTGACATATTTTGAGCTTTTCTTCATGTTAATAGAGAGTAAAATACTTTTTTAAAGAGGAAATCATGGTACACTAAACTAAATGTAAATCAAATCTGTTGGAGATGTTTTAGTTACTCTGTGGTAAACTGAGATTGTACATGACAGTTTGTAGATTGTATGTTTTGATCTACCACAGCCTTTTTGGGAGAAAGAAAAGGAGAAGAGCTTTATAGTATAGTTATTCTTTTATATTCATGAAGATATCATTCCTCGGATTTAAAAAATAAAACCCTCTATAAATGAAGAATATTCATCATCCAATGTAAGAAAAATTACACGTATCGATGTGGAGTAGACTGTGCCCCAAGCAGGTTGTTGGAGTCAGAAGCAAGAGTGAGAAAGTGACTCACTTGGGACAAAAAACCTCTGACTGTTTGCTGGAGGGCAGTTCAAGGAAGTCAAACATGCCTGCAAAATAGCATAATAGTTGTCCTCTTAATATTTAGCTAGCAGTTTGATAGTTATATTACCTTTGAGGAACATGAAGCTGACGTTCTCTGTTTTGGTGTCCATTCAATAATATAAGAATCCTACAGCTGGGTAGTTTTCAATCATTTTTTTTTTTTTTTTTTTGCCTCCACCCTACAATCCTGCTCCGCTTTTTCAGGTAGTTGTTGTTGAATAGCTGCTCTGCTTTTATATGTTACACAATTTATTTTATTTAAACAAAATTGGATTTTATATTTATCAGGGCTTGAACTGGAGTAGGACAAGAGAATTCAATTCTTCCAGCTTTTAAAAATAGAATAATAGGGGCACCTGGGTGGATCAGTTGGTTAAGCGTCCGACTTTGCCTCAGGTCATGATCTCATGGTTCATGAGTTCGAGCCCCGCATCGGGCCCTGTGCTGACAGCTCAGAGCCTGGAGCCTGCTTCAGATTCTGTGTCTCCCTCTCTCTCTGCCCCGTGCTCGCTCACTTGGTCTCTCTCTCTCTCTCTCTCTCAGAAATAAACGTTAAAAAAATTTTTTTAAGGGGCGCCTGGGTGGCGCAGTCGGTTAAGCGTCCGACTTCAGCCAGGTCACGATCTCGCGGTCCGTGAGTTCGAGCCCCGCGTCAGGCTCTGGGCTGATGGCTCGGAGCCTGGAGCCTGTTTCCGATTCTGTGTCTCCCTCTCTCTCTGCCCCTCCCCCGTTCATGCTCTGTCTCTCTCTGTCCCAAAAATAAAATAAAAAACGTTGAAAAAAAAAAAAAATTTAAAAAAATTTTTTTAAGAATTGTAAATTGTAAATCTACCTTGTCACATTTTATTGGTCTCAAACCTCTCTTTTACTCCTAACTTTTTATGTTTCTTTTATCTCCCACTGCCTTCTCTCTCTCTCTCTCTCTCTCTCTCTGTATGTATGTATGTATGTATGTATGTATGTATACACACACACACGCATACACACATATGGTCAAATGTGAAGGTATGAGGGAACAAGTAACTGTTGCTCAAATACTTTTATTGTTACCAGCTTCCATCCCGTACTGACCTCCTTTATATCTTCATGGATAGACATTTGATAGACAGATCTAACAAGGAAAGTTTGAGACTGCAATGTTAAGAAGTGGCTTCACTAGCTCTCAGTAGTTCCACTGGAGCTCTGGTACTGCCTCCACTCTTGCTTACAGGAAGTTACAGGGATGGATATCTGGAGAGTTTGGAGTGTGGAAGCCTACCAAACTGATAAGTGACCATTGAGCATATCTTAACTATTTCGGAGGAATTTGTCTCATTGCTGTGGAGTATTAGATTGGCATATTTGCTTCAAACAAAATCTTGAATGACACAGCCTATCCATAGTCTTTGGATAAAGGGGAGATGGCTTTGAGAAGGTACTTTGGATTCCTTATATATCATCATCTCATACACTGGAAAGTAGTCATTGGCATGCCAGCTAACTTTTCTTTTACTGTATATCCATTTTCACTGAGCTTAGTAACATTATGAATAATAATATACATGGAGAGGTTGAGTGTCTGGGGAGCAAAGGATCAAGCATACTGAATTGATACACTTAAACTTGAGTTACAGAGCAGATCCAGTTGAAATATCCCCACCATCACCTCTCCCCATGCCTCTCCTCCCCAGAATGCAAGTAATTTTAAATGTTGATATTTTATTAATATCCTTCATGAGCACTGTCATATTACCAGGGTGATTAATGAAACTAGGATGTAGCTAAGGTAAAGCATTTGGCACTATTTGGGGAAAACTTCCATATAGAGAGATGAGTAATCATAGACTTACATTTAAAATTTAAACATGTGCAAGCTGAACATTTGTACATAGAGATTTTTTTAAGGAAACTCAAGATATTGCTTTTATTGTTTTCAGTGTCAGTTTTTATTTTTATTTTTTTTAATACAGAAGGCTTCATGACCTTGTGTGTCATCCTTGTGCAGGGGCCGTGCAAATTTTCTCTATATGGTTCCAGTTTTCATGCATCTGCTGCTGAAGCAAGCACAAGTTAACTTTTTATTTTGGAATAACTTTAAATTTACAGAAAAGTTGCAAAGATAGTACCAAGTATTCCGTAACACCTCTCTCAGTTTCTCTACTTAAGTTTTTATTACAAGCATAGCTCCAAGATACTCTGGGTTTGGTTTCAGACCACTGCAATAAGCCAGTAATACAATAGAGTGAGTCAAATTAATTTCTAAATTTCCCAATGCATATACAAGTTATGTTTACACTGTATTGTAGTCTATTAAGTAAGCAGTAACATTATGTCTGAAAAAGAAACCCGAATGCATATACCTTAACTAAAAGAGACTTCATTGCTTAAAAAATGCTAACCATCATCTTCACATTCAGCAAGTTGATCTTTTGGTGGTGGAGGGTCTTGCCTTGATGTTGATGGCTGCTGACTGATGGGGATGGCGGTTACTGAAGGTTGGGGTGACTTGGCAATTTCTTAAAATAAGACAATGAAGTTTGCTACATTAATTGACTCTTCCTTTCACAAACAATTTCTCTGCAGCATGCATTGCTGGCTGATAGCGTTTTACCCACAGGAGAATTTCTTTCAAAATTGGAGTCAATCCCCTCAAACGCTGCTGCTGCTTATCAACTAAGTTTATGTGTGATGCCCTAAATCCTTTGTTACCATTTCAACAGTGTTCCCACCATCTTCACCGGGAGTAAACTCATGTCAGGAAACTACTTTCTTTGCTTACCCATAAGAAGTAACTCATTATCTGTTAAAAGTTTTATCATGAGATTATCGCCGTTCGGTCGCACCTTCAGGCCCCACTTCTAATTCTAGTTCTCTTGCTGTGTCCACCATATCTGCAGTTACTTCCTCCACTGAAGTCTTGAACCCCTCAAAGTCATCCATGACGGTTATCTTGTTCATGTTGACATTTTGACCTCTTCCCATGAATCATGAATATTCTTAATGGCATCTAGAATGGTGAATTATTTCCAGAAAGTTCTCAATGTACTTTGCCCAGATCCCTCAGAGGAATCATTATCTATGGTAGCTGTAACCTTACAAAATGTACTTTTTTGAGAAAGAAAGAGAGAGCAACGTGGAAGGGGCACAGAGAAAGGGGGACAGAGGATCTGAAGCAGGCTCTGTGCTGACAGCAGAGAGCCTGATATGGGGCTCAAACTCATGAACCATGAGAGCATGACCTGAGCAGAAGTCAGATACTTAAACAACTAAGCCATCCAGGCGCCCCACAAAATATGTTTCTTAAATAATAAGACTTGAAAGTCAAAATGATTCCTTGATTCATGAGTTACAGAATGGATGTTGTGTTAGCAGTAATGAAAGTAACATTAATCTTGTTGGAAATCTCCATCAGAGCTCTTAAGTGACCAGGTGCATTGTCAATGAACAATAATATTTTGAAAGGAATTGTTTTTTCCCAAATAGTAGGTCTCAGCAGTAGACTTAAAATACTCAGTAAAACATGTTGTAAATAGATGAGCTGTCATCCAGGCTTTGTTGTTCCATTTATAGAGCACAGGCAGAGTAGATTTAACATAATTCATGAGAGCCCTAGGATTTTTGGAATGGTCAGTGAATTTTGGCTTTAACTTAAAGTCACCAACTGCATTAGCCACCAACAAAAGAGTCAGCCTGTCCTATGAATCTTCGAAGGTAGGTATTGACTTTTCCTCTCCAGCTATGAAAGTCCAAGATGGCATCTTCTAGTGTAAGGCTGTTTGTTCTACATTGAAAATCTGTTGTTAGTATAGCCATCTCGTTAATGATCTGAGCTAGACCTTCTGGATCACTTGCTGCAGCTTCTGCGTGAACAACTTACTGCTTCACTTCGCACTTTCATGTTACGGAGTTGGCCTCTTTCCTTACGCCTTGTACACAAACCTCTGCTAGCAATCAACTTTTCTTCTGCAGCCTTCTCCCTTCTCTCATTGAAGACAGTTAGGGCCTTGCTCTGGATTAGGCTTTGGCTTAATGGAAGGTTGTGGCTGCTTTAATCTGCTTTCTGGACCACTAAAACTTTCTCCATATTAGCAATGAGGCTGTTTCGCTTTGTCATCATTCATGTGCTGACCGGACCAGCACTTTCTTTTTAAATTTTTTTTTTTTTTTTCAACGTTTATTTATTTTTGGGACAGAGAGAGACAGAGCATGAACGGGGGAGGGACAGAGAGAGAGGGAGACACAGAATCGGAAACAGGCTCCAGGCTCTGAGCCATCAGCCCAGAGCCTGACGCGGGGCTCGAACTCACGGACCGTGAGATCGTGACCTGGCTGAAGTCGGACGCTTAACCGACTGCGCCACCCAGGCGCCCCCGGACCAGCACTTTCAATTTCCTTTAAGAACTTTTTTTTGTATTTACAACTTGGCTGTTTTCTGCAAGAAGCCTGGCTTTCAGCCTATCTCAGCTTTTGACATGCCTTCCTCACTAAGCTTAATCATTTCCAGCTTTTAAAGGAACATGTAACTCTTCCTTTCATGTGAACACGTAAAGGCCATCGTAGGGTTATTAATTGGCCTGATTTTATCACTGTTGTGTCTCAGGGAATAGGGAGGCCAAAGGCGAGGGAGAGAGGCAGGCAATGGCCATTCAGTAGACCAGTCACGACACACACAGTATTTATCAATTGAATTTGTTGTCTCATATGGGTGTGGTCATGGTGCCTCAAAACAGTTACAATAGTAACATCAAAGAACACTGATCACTGTAACAAATATAATAATAATAGGAAAGTTTGATATATTGTGAGAATTACCAAGGCGTGACTTGGAGACACAAAGTGTGCACATGCTATTGGAAAAAAATGGTGCTGACAGACTTGTGACTCAGTCAGAGTCACCACAGACCTTAAATTTAAACGTAGTATCTGCAAAGTGCAATAAAACAAGGTATAATAAAATGAGGTATGACTGTGTTTTTTAAAAAAGAATGGAGCATTGGGGCGCCTGGTGGCTCAGTCGGTTAAGCGTCTGACTTCAGCTCAGGCCATCATCTCACGGCTCATGAATTCGAGCCCTGCTTCGGGCTCTGTGCTAACAGCTCAGAGCCTGGAGCCTGCTTCTGATTCTGTGTCTCCCTCTCTCTCTCTGCCCCTCCCCTGCTCACACTCTGTCTGTCTGTCTGTCTGTCTGTCTCTCTCCCTCAAAAATAAATAAACATTAAAAAAAATGTTTTTAAAGAATGGAGCATTATGAAAAGGCACAACTACTAAATAATATGGTATCCTGAAAGGAATCCTGAAACAAGAAATGGATATTAGATAAAAAACTAAGGAAATCTCAATAAACTAAGGACTCTAATAATAGCAACATACCTGTATTGGCTCATTAACTGGGACAAATGTACCATACTACTGTAAAATGTTAATAATAGAGGAAACTGGCTATAGGGTATATGAGGACTCTAAACCATCTTTGCAATGTTTCTATAAATTTATAACTTTTAAAATTAAAAGGTTTAAAATAAAATAATCCCCCCCAAAAGCTAATCCTATGTTTATTCATTATCTACTCCCTCCTCAGTTGGCACTGTTACAAGCGCCAATTCTTTGTGAATTCACGTTGAATCGAAAAACATTGAGTGATCTGCTGTGTTCCAGACACCATGGCAGCTGACTAGGGTATAAAGATGAGTAAGACATAATGCCTGCCCCCAGGAGACTCCATTCCACTAAAGGCAGGCGGCAAAATTACCTAGTGTAAGTGCTGTCACGGAGACAGAAGTCATGGCCTATGGGAAACCAGGGGTAGGGATCATTTATTTTGCTGGGGCTGGAGTGAAACCAAGTGTTACAAAATGGCTAACTGTGAGGAGAATACAATAGACTGAACACCAAAGGAAATTTAAACAAGTACCTGACAGCTGGAAGGTGTTGGCGAGGGTATAGTGATGTTCAAAAGAAACAGGAGTAATGAGAACTGTTTCCAGTGGTGATTAATTACAAATAGAACTGTTAAGATTTTTAGTCCCAGCAGTTAATAAACCAGCAGTTAGTTTTCTTATATCAAAAATTGATGTGATACAGGAAAATATTAAGAATATAACAAAAAAATAGGATTCTTGTTCTCCCAAATGAGAAGCTGGTCTGTACTAAAATGGCAAATCCAGTTGTGACCATCTTTTGGTCATCTTTTACCTACTCTATACAAAGAGTCATCTCTAAGATATATCAGAAATTAGAGAAGTTTATTCAGAGAATTAAAAGAAGCATAAAAGTGAAAACTAAAGCCATTTTAAAAGCCATAAAATTGCTTAGTACAGAAAAACAGTTTTTACCTGCCTACTTCCTAGTAATTGAAAGGTTACTATGAGAAGGGCATTGACAATAATGGCTTTATGAACAGAGGTAGAGAAAAAGACCTTAAATTTAGCAAAATAAACTTAAGTACAAGAAAAGCTTCCTAATTTGAAGTATTAAAAACACATACTTTAAAGTCACTAATGAGGGGAAACTGCCCTCTTTGATTTAGGGGGATGTCCTGCCCTTTGCCGGAGGTCTAGAAACAGATCATCGTTTCCAACCATTCAGATAAAGAGGTCACTCTTTGGTTTGAATATAGAATTAAGCATTAACAACGTATTAGCAAGTATATAAAATATCAATGACTGTTTAGTGATCTTAACACATAAATATGACAGCTACATTAGATTTGGGTTCCCAGAGGAAAATTAAATCCATCAAAAGCAAAGAAGAATCCCAGCTGGCATAAGCACTTGACAGATTCAAAGGAGATAGGGTTTTCCTGTAATCTATTCTATTCTCAACCTTTTGTTTCAGCTTTAACATTTCTATCCCTTCAGATGCTATTCTAGCCAGTCCACCTGTGTTACGTGAATAATAGCTTCTTATAAGTAGTAGCAATTTGGTCTGCATGTAGACAGCACGAGTGCCCATCTTTAGAAGTAATTGTTTTTCTTTAGAATCCGTCTCCTCTCCCTTTTTTTCATCTGAACTGATTATGGGGCGCTTTCAGCGCTTTGCTTTTCATATACTACAGATATTGTAGTCACACTATGTCCTTAGCATTTGTTTCAGTTTATAAAGAATACAATTAGCCTCTTTAATGCTTGGTTCAGTCACAATTAAATCTCCCCTAATGGTTAGGGATTGGTCTTTCCAAGGCTGAGAAGGTGCTTTTAATTATTCATTCCTCGGTTTGTTTCTTACAGCAGCCTCAGCTGTGCTTTATTATTCAAAGGTTAATGCAAGCTGAGAAGTGGGTAAATTAAATCTGCTTGGCAGCCAGCAACCCTACGTGTTAGCAGACACTGTACGATGGGCACGGGCAGCGTAAGTTATTTCCACCACTGTAGCACTGCCAAAAGCAAAAACCACTGAATCCTTCAAAGACGGCCTACATTGACAGGAGTTATTAAGGGATGCTACAAATTGGTGGTTCTTAAATTGCAAATCTTCAATAAAATCTGTGTTTGTTTTGCTTACAAAGAGAGAACGCAATGGCTGAAACCTGAGAGGTAATAATAGCGTCTGTAGAGAATTGATGTAGATACCATGACTAATGAACTTTGTATAATATTAAATCACTAAGTTGAGTGCTGGAAGTCACTTCTATAAATGTTTTACAAGGGCAGACTAGAAAATCTCCGATGAAAGCAAGGGCATAATGGGCTGTGCCTGGTCAACTAGGCGGTAGGAAAGTGCTGTCATAGCTCCATCCCTGCAAAATGTTTCTAGATCCATTCATGTGCTTCCCTTTTTAAAACGTGTATTCTTTATAGCTATGGAGTCAGGAATTTTGTGGACTCCTAAGGATGCCTCATAGAAATATTGGCACAAATGATGTGCAAGGTAGGGGACATAACTCAGATTTTATGAATACACCAAAAGCCAGGAAGCAACGTCTTAGTCTTCTGTTTGGTTGCTCATTCTCTCTTCTCCCCTAAGGTGTTTGTGGGACTGGTCTCTTAAAAACTCGCCTCCAGGGGCGCCTGGGTGGCTCAGTTGGTTAAGCGGCCGACTCCGGCTCAGGTCATGATCTCGTGGTCCATGAGTTCGAGCCCCGTGTCGGGCTCTGTGCTGACATCTCAGAGCCTGGAGCCTGTTTCGGATTCCGTGTCTCCCTCTCTCTGACCCTCCCCCGTTCATGCTCTGTCTCTGACTCAAAAATAAATAAACGTTAAAAAAAATTTTTTTTTAAGAAAAAGAGTGATGGTTATATTTGTGATGAGGACTATCAGTGCCCGGGGGACTGGACATTCATGTCCTTTGAGAAGTACATTCTCTCCCTATAGGCATGCCTACTGAGAAGCTAAATTGAAATCAAAAGATAGCTGGAGGTTGTGGATCAGAGCAACAAAATTAGTGATTGGAATGTCTGGTAGCATTCAATTGGGTAGATGACTCTATTTTAAAGTCAAATATTCAGGGGCGCCTGGGTGGCTCAGTCGGTTGGGCGTCTGACTCCAGCTCAGGACATGATCTCGCGGTCCGTGAGTTCGAGCCCCGCATCGGGCTCTATGCTGACAGCTCAGAGCCTGGAGCCTGTTTCAGATTCTGTGTCTCCCTCTCTCTGACCCTCCCCTGTTCATGCTCTGTCTCTCCCTGTCTCAAAAATAAATTTAAAAAACGTTAAAAAATTAAAAAAAAAAAACTCGCCTCCAGCTGAGGCACCACTTCTGCCAAGAACCCCCAGAGTTCAGTCAGGTACCTTTCATTCCTTCACTGGAGCAAACAAGATCGCCAGACCTGTGCTACCTGCCCTGGTCGTGTTTCCTTTGACCAAAAACCCATCTACTTCTGACCTTCTCCGATGGGCTGAAGGAAGAAAGAAGG
This sequence comes from Panthera onca, assembly GCF_046562875.1. Lineage (NCBI taxonomy): Eukaryota > Metazoa > Chordata > Mammalia > Carnivora > Felidae > Panthera > Panthera onca. The sequence continues at coordinate 139,957,975 of NC_138347.1, forward strand.
GTAGGAGATGAACTCTGTGCATGTCATTGAGAATCTGGATTTTTCTTAAACACAAGGCCTGACATGAAAGCCTCTATAATGTGTTAAGAAATCCAGGTTTGTGCTATTAAATAAAGGCCCTTAAAAAGGAGGAAAAAATGGAGTGATTTCATTTTAGAATAATAATCCCATTTTACCTAGTTGTGGTGAAGGTTAAAGACTATAATACATACAAAAGTTGTTTGTGAACTCTGTAAACCTGTCTAGAGACTAAATATTGTTAAATGCTAACCAAATGCTATACAAATATTAGCTAAGTGGCTGAATGTTTCCATGATGTTGGGATTCACATAACTCACATCTGCCTTTTGTTGGTACTTGCCTGTGATTTTGGCCAGTTCTCATCTCTGACGCAGAAATGTGGGGGCTGATGCTAGCACCTCTTAGTTCATCAGGACTGCCTTGTCTTCTGTTTGTGTCGCTTCCAGTCTACACTAAGCCTTGATGCCAGAGAGCTGTGTGGGAAAGAAGATGAGCTTTTGAACGACACGTTCCTAGGTTTGAAGCTCAGTTCCACCATTTACAGTGTAATTTTTGTCCAGCCGTTGAACTTCTTTGAGCCTCAGTTTCAGATAACAGTAATTTTGTAGAAAGGCAGTCATTTGAAGGAATATGTATTAATGGTAACAGTTGCCATTTTTAAAACATTCTTTGCCAAGCACTGTACTTGAAACTTTTTATCTAATTCTTAATAAAGCCCCCACAATGTAAAGTTTCCTTTTACAGGTAAGATAAGGAAACCAAGGCTCACAGAAGTACAAAAAGTACCTAGCATCATGTCTGACATATAGAAGATGATCAGTAAATTATATCACATGGAACCTTCCTTCAGCGCCTCTCAGCCTTTAATATACATATCAGTCATCCAGAGATCTTTTTAAATTCTGATTCAATAGGTTTGCATAATACTGTTGTTCTCTGGACCACACTTTGAGGCCCTCAGTGACTCCATAGTCTGATAGCGGTTCTCAGCCCTAGGTGCTCATTAAATTCTGATTGAAATAGTCTGGGATGGGACCTGGGCTTTTTCTTTCTTTCTTTCTTTCTTTCTTTCTTTCTTTCTTTCCTTTTCTTTCTTCTTTTCTTTCTTCCTTCCTCCTTCCTTCCTTTTTTCTTTCTTTCTCTCTTTCTTTTTTTCTTTTCTTTTCTTTCTTCTTTTCTTTTCTTTTCTTTTCTTTTCCAGAAGCAGTTCAGCACTGGCCTCCCTTTATTCAAAGAAATCATGTGCTGAATCTATACGTGTGTGTGTGTGTGTGTGTGTGTGTGTGTGTGTGTGTAGACAGAAGTGCAGTTTCTGTAATTGAATCTCAGGTAGGGAGGGAGCAGAGAGATTAGTGATCCCAAAAGACCTCATTGGAGTGCGGCTGCTCCTGGAAGCAACAAATTTGAAAAACACAGGTCTCCAGAATACATTTCCAATTCCTATCATGGCATTTGAAACCCTACATTATCTAACCTCAGCCAGCTGGCATATTTGCTGTTCTCCCAACAGAGAACTCACTTTCCTCCTCCCTGCTTTATTTCTACACAGTGCCTTTATTTAACCTGTTATGCCCCATCTTCCTGTACCTGTTGAAATCTTCTTCATCTTTCCAAGCCAGTTTAGTTGCCACCTTTTTTTAATGAAGTCTTTTCCTAGAAAAGGTGTGGTTTATGTCAGAACCACCTGTGGGATATGTTCAAACCACATGCTTACCCTGGCTGAGAGAGTCTGATGTTTCTTCTCAGATCACTGCTGACACACGACCTGGGAGTGCTGTGGTGTAGGAAAGCCCACCCACCTGGAAATGCTGAAAATCAAATCATTCTTTTTGCGGGGCTCCTGTATCATCTTAATTATGAGTCCCATGGAACACATACATCTTCCTTCTCCCATGTTGCCCAGTTAGGAAGCCCATTAGGGATCAGGACTGTTTGGTTTGTTTGGTTTTGTTTCTTTTAAATCTTGCTCAGATCATAACACAATGCTCTACACATAATAGGCACTGAGGAAAAAAGGTAGGAAACTTGAAAATAAGTCTCAGCACCCAATAGCCAGTATTTTGGTCTTGTGGAGACCTTGATCTCCTGAAGTGTAATCACAGGAAAATTTTGAATTAAGTCTGCTAAATGCCATCTTTTGTTGACAGTCAATGTCTTTTAACACAGGATTATTATTTACAGTAGAGTCTATTTTAGCCACCTGACACCTCCATCTACAAGGCTGACATTTAGCCTTTCTTCTCCTGACCTTGGGGAAAAAGTGTATCTCTCTATGTATTGGTATTTTGTTGTTGTCGAAGTGGTAATGTGTGTGTATCGTGGAGCTGAGAAAATGAGTATTAAAGCCACTAGTCTACAGCATCTGAGAATTCTGGCTTGGTAGAGTCTCACATGTTGTTACAGGATGGAACATGAGAAACTGAAGCTATTCTTTACTGAATTAGAAACCAGAAAAGATGGGACTAAGCAGTCAATTTGTCACTTTCTGTCATGAGCTCAGTATTTAACAGGAAGAAGTATGGTGGACAGAGAGAGATATTAGCATACAAGGTGTCATACACCAAGTACAGAAAAGGGAAGTCAGACCCCCTAAAGAGAAACCCTTCCTATTTGCATGTCTTGGGTCCAGGAGTAAAGGATGAGGTGAGCTTCAGGACCCTGATTTGCCTGATGACTAGTCCCTCATTTGGACTATGGCTGATAATATCAATGGCATAAATTTACATAACCCTTATTATGGGCCAGACACTATTCTAAGCTGTTTACATATATTAACTCATCTACTGTTCACATCAACTCTATGAGGGAGCCACTCTTTCAAAAATGAGGCAACTGAGACAATAGGAGATTAAATAACTTGCTGTAATTCACATATTTAATGGCAGAACCAGGATTCAGACCCCTGGTTGTCTTGATCTGCAACTATACCAGTAGACTAGTGTTTTACTTAAGATGCTTGTGTATTATTTTTCAACATTTATTGTATATCTGTGTGTGCAGTTTACTTTTGCCATTGGCCTTCTATTTGACCTATTGAAAGAGAACCCTGTTGGTGGATCTTGGAGCCACAGAGCGATGTCAGGAATACAAAGAAAAATGCAGGTTGTAGGATACCACAGCCAGCCTTTTCTGGAAGAAATTAGATAGCTGTATGAAGAAATCGTTGTTTACCATTTTCCTATCCAAGAACCAAAGATGTTCCCAGCCAGTGGAAAGTGTATTGAGTATATTGGAGGTATTTAATCCACTTGGGAAAGAAATTGCCTTGATAATAACTTTGTATACAAATAAATAAATCTTTATAAAATAGCTCACAGTCCCTAAGATCTGCCACATCTCAACTTCCTTTTTTTTAATGGTTTTTTTTTTTTTTTAGAGAGAGAAAGAGAGGGAGAGCACGAGGAGGGAGACAGAGAATCCCAAGCAGGCTCCGTGCTGTCAGCACAGAGCATGATGCCTGGCTTGAACTCATGAACCATGAGCTCTCATGACCTGACTCAAAATCAAGAGTTGGACGCTTAACTGGCTGAGCCATCCAGATGCCCCTGCCCCATCTCAACTTTCAAATGGAATTTTTACTTCAATACTGTATTATAAATGTTAGAAAACAGGGGCTCCACAGGGCTCCTGGGTGGCTCAGTTGGTTAAGCGTCCGACTTCGGCTCAAGTCATGATCTCACAGTTCAAGAGTTCAAGCCTGCTGGCTCAGTCGGTTAAGCGTCTCAGGTCATCATCTCACAGCTCATGAATTCAAGCCCTGCTTTGGGCTCTGTGCTGACAGCTCAGAGCCTGGAACCTGCTTCATATTCTATGTCTCCTTCTCTCTCTGCCCCTCCCCCACTCACACTATGTCTCTCTCTCTCTCTCTGTCTCTCTCTCTCTCTCAAAAATAAATAAACATTAAAAACAAAATAAAAAACATGTTAGAAAGCAACAAAGCTACATTTGGAATGATACCAGGAAAGCTTATATTCTGTCGTCTGTGAGTGGTAACTTTTTTGAGAACTAAAAAAAAAAAAAAAAGTGAGAAGGATTTGACTTCCTCAAACTATGTAGAGGCATCAGAGGCTTGCACTTTTGTCAAAAGCTTATTTAACCTTCAGATAAGATCAGTAGGCACATTAAAGATCTATAGCCATCCTGTCTAACACATGTGTGGGGGAACGTTTTAAATAATAAAGAAACATGACCTGCTGCATTGGCTAGCTCACATGCCGAAATGGCTCTTACAGTACAGGTAAGAGAGGCTAGTTCTGGAAGTCTTGAGTACCTTGAGCACTTTCATCTCTCAATATAGAATGGAGAAAAGGCACAGAGTCAAGTTGGGAGGTGGGCAGTGAAAGCAGTGTTGCAAGAAGTCATCCGTTTGCTGAAGAAATGAAGAGAGTAGCATAAAATCAGTATTTCTAGTTTAAAAAGCTGAAAAAAAGAAGAATTTGGTAGCTAAAATAAAAATGGCTTTTTACCAAACCTGAATCTAGTCCTTGAAACATGCCCAGGATAAAAACGTGAAAGGAAACCCAGGTGTTAGTCCTGATCTCTGGTCTCTTCTCTTACACAGGGCAGTCCATTATAATGGTAACTATATAGTTTCTGCAGTTGAGTCTTCGTATCTAAATTGATAGCAGTTGTGAAATGGTAAGAGCCTCTCCTTAGGATCAGAGCACTCTGGTTTTCTGCTGTGCGTGTGGTCTTGAGCAAAGCATTTCACTTTGCAGAACCTTAATTATATCACTTTTTTTTAAAGATTTTTTTTTAATGTTTATTTATTTTTGAGAGACAGACAGCATGAGCGGGGAAGAGGGAGACACAGAATCCGAAGCCGGCTCCAGGCTCCGAGCTGTCAGTGCAGAGCCCGATGCCGGGCTCGATCCTACGAATTGTGAGATCGTGACCTGAGCTGAAGTCAGATGCTTAACTGACTGAGCCACCCAGGTGCCCCTTAATTATATCACTTTTAAAATGAAAGCTTTGGGGGTGCCTGAGTGGCTTAGTTGGTTGAGCATCCACCTTTGGCTCAGGTCACGATCTCACAGCTCATGAGTTCAAGCCCCGTGTCCTCCTCTGTGCTGATAGCTCAGAGCCTGGGGCATGCTTGAGATTCTGTGTCTCCCTGTCTCTGTCTGCCCGTCCCCCACTTGTGCTCTGTCTCTCTCTCAAAAATAAATAAACATTTTAAAAAAATTTTTAAATGAAGGCTTTGGATAGAAGAGATTTTCAGTGAGAGCTTTTTCATTTTTCAGGTTCTCACCCTTGCAAATGCATGCTAAGAATTGCTACTGAAGTCCGTAATTTTTTCTGTGGGGAAGAGGGTGTGTTGAAAAGGAAGAGAAAAAAATCTGCAGATAACTCAACTTATTTCTAGAGTCTTTCAACTAACTAAAGGATTATATAATTCAGTATTTTAAGTAATTCTTGTTGATTTTATGCCTGATTGTCTAATTCAGTAGAATTCCAGTCCTGTTCTAATGCTTCTGCTTCTTCTGTGTTTTGAAAAAGCTGAACTAGATGGTCTCCCAAGTCTTTATAATTGTAACCTTATTTCTAACAACCCACATATACAAAATAAGATTTGGTTCTTTTTGGCTGTGACTTATCTTTGTCCTTACAAAGATAATGTGTCTTATCAAAATGCAGCTTAGGAGGAAAAGGAACAATATGCAGTTTTTCCCCATGGTCTTCCTTCCTGTTTCCCAATTTCTCTGTTTCTCCCTATTCATTATTTTGTACAGTTAGGTCTTAAAATTTTGAGTCTTTTGCAAAGTTGTATACTCCTTGCAATATATCACACATTGGGAACATTTAAATATACACAAACACACACATACACGTAACACGGAAAGAAGTCTAAGGTGTCATGACCTCAGAGTCTGCCTTCTTCAGTAACTTTCAGAAGGCTAGTTTTATGCACTAAGCATACTAACTTACTTAGCTACTACCTTCCCTGGGAAAAGGAAGTATTGTGATTATTAAGTAGTAGTTATTGTTTCATTTAAAAACCTCTTTTTCTCTAGTCTCTTCCCTTCTACTGAGTTGTTGACCCGTTAAGAAAGGATACAAATAGATGACGGTAGTGACTTTAAGGTAAGATTTGATAAAAGATATCTACAGTCAAGTGAAGTCATTTTTTTCTTATTCTTCACATTTCAAATCTGGGAAGTGTGATTGAGGACAGAGATCCTCGCATTTATTAAGCACTCATTGACAGAAAGTATAAAATAATTCTTTTTCTTGGAATACTTCATGAATAAGGACCAGACCACTAAGAACTAGAAAGAAAATGTATGAAGGAGAAAATATCAACCATTCAAGCCTAGTGAACGAAATGGATCTTTTCTGTCACCACTATTATATTGTAACTTCCTAAGATGTTGTGGTGGGCTTTGGTGTTACAGGTATTCAAAACAAAATCTATAAACAAATACAGGAAACCTCAGGAGTTGATGAAATACCATTCTTCATCTGTGTTCTCAAGAGCTACAATCCTGGCCTGTTTTCTCAACACCCTTTTAGCCATAGGGGAGGTTTTTCACTATCAGAATGAGTTCTTTTTTTTCCTGTGACCCAGATAATGCTGTTGCTAAATATTTCTTCTTTCCCCAGTATTAAAGGTCCCCAAAATAACTTTTTATAATGCTGTTTTTGCATAGAATGTTACCACTTCCAAAAGAGTACTTAGCCTTTGAGGGGAAGGAAGATGTCACTGAGGAGAATGTAGCTAAGTTGAGGCCTATGGGACGAATAGAATGGTCAGACCTACAGAGCATCTTATCCGAATCCAGGAGGCAAAAAAAAAAGCCCAGCTGTCTTGAAGGTTTTATAGCTAAGTCCAATATGACCGGAGAATGGAGCTGGAGGAAAAGGGAGTGGCAAGAGATGAGGCCAGAAAAGTCAGCTGGAGCCGGGTATTTGTGAAAGAAAATTTGGGTTTGATCTTGAAAATATTAAGAAGCCAGAGAAAGCAGGCAAGCAGAAGATCCCATTTAAAGGATTTTCTGGAAATTGCCCTATCAGCAGCAGTTTGATGGATGGATTGGAGGAAAGCAAGATTGGAGGCAGGGAAACAGGATGCTGGTGCCGTCATGTAAGTAAGAGCTAATGCAACCAGTAGACAGATTACATAGATTGTACAGGCTTTGGGTAATTTAGAGAAGAGAAGGAGGAAGCACAATCAGGTGACTCTTGGGTTCCTCCCCAGATTAGAGGTTCCATCAGTGTTTGATGACGAGATACCTAGAAGGAAGATGAAAAAACAAGGAAACTGAGAGTAGAACCTCTCAGGAAGCAGACACTGAAGAGATGTCTTTGGAGAGGACAAAAGAATTGGAGAAGTACACTAGAGCAGAGAGTGTCTCTTGGAGAGATACCTGGGGAAGGGAGCTGTTTAGGAATCAGGGAGTAGAAGCTACAGTTTTAGTAAAATGAAAACAAAAGGCACTGTTGGGTTTAGCAACAAATAGGTCAGCTCATGGCCTTGAGAACAGTGTGAAAACATTTCCCCCTTAAATCCCCCACTCCCACATGTTTTTTCTCTTTTCATTCATTCATATCATTCCTACAGTTTGGTATTTCCCCTCTTCAGCTGCCTTTCCTACCTTCCTTATCTGTAACTGGTCTGAGCCTTGCTTTCATGTTTTCTTTTAAGGGATAGGCCTATTCTTTCCTTCCAGTTTGACATTAAAGAAACGTGTGTTACTGTGTTTTAAACAAGCAGCTCAGTATTCCTACAGCTGTTTACTCTTAGAGGGACTTTGGACGTATGGGCAGCAGGTCATTTGCCTGTGAACAGTGTGCTCGCCACTGGAAGGGATGAATTCGTCTATGTGGAATCTGACATATAAGAGATTTCCAGAGCTCTTGAGAAATCCCTTGTGCTGTCTCCTCTTCCCCATTCAATCCCCATCAACTTCAGGTTTGTGTGGGCATATCAGAGATTCTCTACAAAGGCAAGTTCCTTGTCCCATGGAGCCAGAATTCTTACGTTGCCTGGGCTTCCTTACTCTTTCTCTATCTCAGAGTCAGTGTTAAATGAAAAGGCAGCAGACACAGCCAAAATTTCTTGGTCTTAGAGTCACAGCTGGGGCACAGCACATTGAAAACATTCAGATGTATTTAAAACAACTTATGATCTTAAATAAAGACAGCGCTTAGTCCTTTTCAGCATTTTTATTGTAGATGTGTTACATTTCGCATGTACAGAAGGGCTCATCCTCTGTAGGCAGCAGCACAGAAAGCTGAACAGTTTACGATGTTGATCCTCTGACAGAAATTGTCCACGTGGCAACTTTGGTTATTCAACTAATTTGTACTTTGCTAACTGATACTTGCATTTTAATAGATTTGTCTAATTGCATTTTATTTTGAAATAGAATTCTGTTAGCTGTGTTTATCTTTTTTCTTTAAAAAAATAAAATCTGAAAATAAAGTTAAGGGTAGTAATCATTACAAATACTGCAAGAGGGAAAACATTGCAAATAACCTCATACCTAAAAATCATGATGTTAAATAAACGTTCCGTTCGGTGAAAAATTGGATTTCCTGGAAGTGGCAGCTTGGATTTCTGATGGTTTCCAAAGTTCTGCCCTATTGGAATACGTATCCTAAGATTAGGTTGCAGGGTCGTGGTGGTGAGTCTTGGCAGCCTGTTTTCTAGTCCTGGGATGTTGAAACCCTTCTTATAAAATCAGGCAGTTAATCTTTTGAGTGTGTTGGTGAATTTCTGTGTCATGCACAGAGCATAACGACTAGAATAGCAGCTATCATTTGGAGGCTTATTATTTGGGCTTTTACAGGCCCCATTTTCCAAGCTCCGGGAGTACATCTCTGATAAAACTTCACAGTTGTCCCACAAAGTTAGTGCTGTATTGCCCCATTTTGCAGATGAGGAAACAGACAGATGGAAAGAGTATATAAGGAGAGTACGTATTTACCCAGGGCGTATACAGGTGGGAGTGGAATTCCGACAAGCAAGTCTGACTCAGGCCCATTCATGGTCTTCACCATCACTCTGTAGTGCATATGTCCTCTGACACCAGCTTTTATTTGATCAACTTAAGGAAGAAACGATCACTAAAAATATAAAACGGTCTGCAGCTTCTGCTTCTCACTTTTTTGATCCAAGTATGTAAAAGTCCTTTCTTCTGTTTTATGTAAATCCAAGTCATTCTGACATATTAAGAAAACAATTTGGCCAGTAGGGACTACTGGAGTTTCTAAGTCTGTACTGTCCAGTATATATATGACCACCAGCTACATGGGCTAGATTTCAATTCATTATAATCAAGTGAAATTGAAAATCCACTTCCTCATTCTCACTAGATCCATATCAAGTGCCTAATGGCCATGTGAGGCTAGTGATTACGATGGTGAATAAGAATAAGCACAAAAACATTTCATTATCACACAAAGTTTTATTAGCGCTGCTCTAGAACACTGTTGTCAAATAGAAATATAATATGAGCCACTTATATAATTTTAAATATTCTAGTAACCACATTAAAAAAATAAAAATAGTAAAGTTAGTTTTAATATATTTTTAGCCCAGTGTATCTCAAATATTATCATGTCCACAAGTCATTAACAAAAAAGTAATGATGTATTTTACCTTCCTTTACATTGTCATTGAAATTTGGAATGTATTTTATAGTTTATAGCGTATCTGAATTTAAACTAGCTGCATTTCAAATGCTCAATAGCTACGTGGCTACCATATTGTACGACACACTTCTGGACTTTTATCCCAGGGTTTTATCAGCTGGGGCATATCAAAATGGGAGTGGGTTGGGGCACCTGGGTGGCTTAGTAGTTTAAGCATCCAGCTCTTGATTTTGGCTCAGGTCATGATCTCACGGCCATGGACTTGAACCCCGTGTCAGGCTCCACAGTGGGCATGGAGCCTGTTTAAGATTCTCTCTCCCTCTGCCCCTGCCCCACGCGTGCACACCTGCATATGCTCTCTCTCAAAAAACAAAAAATGGGCGCCTGGGTGGTTCAATCAGTTAAGTGTCCAAATTTCGGCTCAGGTCATGATCTGAATCTCCCCTCCCCCCTCCCCCCGCCCCACCATCGTCAGGCTCTCTGCTGACAGCTCAGATCCTAGAGCCTGCTTTGGATTCTGTGTCTCCCTCTCTCTCTCTCTCTTTCTGCCCCGCCCCTGCTCACCCTCTGTCTGCCTTTCTCTCTCCCTCTCTCTCTCTCTCTCTCTCTCTCTCAAAAATAAATATTAAAAAATTTCAAAAAACAAACAAACAAACGGGCACCTCGGTGGCCCAGTCAGTTAAGCTTTTGACTTCGGCTCAGGTCATAATCTCACGGTTCCTGAGTTTGAGCCCCGCATCAGGCTCTGGGCTGACAGCTCAGAGCCTGGAGCCTGCTCCGGATTCTGTGTCTCCCTCTCTCCACCCCTCCCCCGCTCACACTCGGTCTCTCTGTGTCTCTCAAAAATAAAAGTTAAAAAAACAAAAACAAAAAAACAAGCACAAAATGGGAGTGGGACAGAGGGCTGTGTAATTCAGGAACCATTACTATAAGCTTTGGGCTTGGAGGGAGTGCACAAATGCCACTTCTCAGATCACAGAGGAGGCCAGCCTGCTAAAACTTAATCTGTATGTATCAGAGAAGTGATAGAAGTCTTAGATGCATTTTGAAACACCACCCTGTGTTCAATATAGTTTATTACTACTAGTACTTTCTTTAAAAAGGCACATTTGGACGGTATAAACCAACTCAGAATGATGTTAGCTCTGTTATTTAATCCATTGTTGATAACTGCACAGACAGCTGACTGACTTCAAAGAACCAATAAAATTTGGTATTCTGACTAAGAACCAAATAAAATCTAAAATGTGCACTAATTAAATGTAAATTATTTATAGACAGCGGCTGCTTTTGTGAGACGTCTCCCGACTTCTGCTTCTGAGTCCCTTCCTTGGTGGCACTATTTGGTTCCTCCTCAGCCCAAATTATGTAATTAACTGTGATGGCCATTCTTGGAAGATCATCTTAAAATTTCTCAAATGACTCAGAAAAATTGCGTCTTGGTATTGTGGAAACATGTCTACGCACATTGTTTCATAGCTGTGTTCTGTGTGTGTTTTTTCAACTAAATTTCTTCATCCTCCTTGAAGTAATGTTGTAACTACAAACCTATAATTTACTCTACTTTTAAGTTCTTCCTTCTGATAAACTTATCTATTCATATTGAGTCTAATTATAGCTCAAGGCGTAACCATGTGTATTATTCATCTGAATGAGTGAGCTTGTCTGGCAACAAGGAGCTGTTGTTGCCAAAGCTTTATTGTCATCTGGCCTCGGTACATTCTGTCTGTACCTCACTGTCAGCTTCAGGAGAGGTAGGTAAAGAGGATGCGTCAGGGGTGCGTGCCCTGCTTCTCAACATATTTCAGCACTTTGCAATACACTGTGATCTGATTTTATTTTTTTACTTCATCCTTTTTAAATAAGAGAGATCGAAACTAGAGACAAAATTGAACTCTGCTTCAGGGAGTCTGGGTGGCTCGCTCAGTCGGTTAAGTGTCCAACTTCGGCTCAGATCACGATTTCATGGTTCATGGGTTTGAACCCCGCGTCAGGCTCTGGGCTGACAGCTCACACACCAAATCACAGTCTGCTTCGGATTCTGTGTCTCCCTCTTTCTCTGCCCCTCCCCTGCTCAGACTCTATGTCTCTCTCTCTCTCAAAGATAAACATTAAAAAAATTGTTTGATTAAACTCTTCTTCATTCCCCATTTTCAGAACTATCCCATCACTCACCCTACACCTCTCTCCTGTTCCCTGCACATCCACTGTCATGAATTTAGGTCTGTCTTTTTTAGTTCATTTCTTTAAAGACTTGGACATATATGTGTGTCCACAAACAATATATAAAATACTGTTTTGTACTTCTAGTTTATATAATAGGATCACACTGCACATATGCTGCATGTTACTGTCTTCATGTATGATTTTGATAGACTTTTTTGGCACACTTGTTCTTAATACAAAAACTTGGCACATATCTAAGAACATATCTAACGCGTAAGTAAATTATGAGACCTAGTAATGAAACAGGTAACTCATGAATCCACCATACATACTGAAAAGTAGACCATCATCAGAACCATTGCAGCTCCTAGATACTTCTCCTCTACCATCTGATTCTACCCAAGAAACTACTCTTTTGAGCTTTGTTCTCTTTCATTTTCTTGCCATACCACATATGTATGTGTCCTCAACAATATATGTTCTTGTTTGGTTATTTTTAAACTTGATGAAAATGCTATATCATATTGTATATATTTCTTTAGACTTGCTTTTTTTATTCGATCTGATATTTTTAAGATTTTCCATGTTAATCAGTATATTTTCACTGTATGTAGTATTCCTTTGGATGAATTTATTCCTTTTCCTGTCAATGGACATCTGTGTTGTTTCCAGTTTTCTATTACAAATAGTGTTTCCATGAACATTCTTGTATATGTCTTCTGGTGCACATGTGTAAAAATTTCTCTGTGGTATGTACCTAGGAATGCAATTGAAATGTTGTAACACAGGAGTATATAGATTCAACCTAAAGTCCACGTTCTTATCCAAAGTGATTGAGCACTCTTCAGCAATGTATAGGAGTTCTTGTTTTTCCACATCCTCAACAGTTGATTTTGTCATGCTTTTATTTTTGCCTGTATATAGTGTAAAATAATATTGAACTGTAATTTGAAGTTTTCATTTCCATAATTTAATGAAATTGAATATTTTTCATATGATTATTGGCCATTCATGTTTCTTCTTTTTTGGAAATGCCTATTTATGTCTTTTCTAAGTTATTGCTAGTCTTTTTCTTTTTGATTCACAGGAATCCGTATACTGGACACTAGAATTTGATCAATTTTATATGATCCAAAAGTCTTTTCTTAGTTGGTGGCTTGCCATTCTCTTTAGGCAACCTCTTAAACTTCTGACTTTTGCATTGAAGTGCTTAATCCATCTACAACAAGGGTTTGTATATTTATTGAAGTAGAAATCCAGTTTTTCTATTTGTCATATACAAAAACTGTTTGCTTAGCCCCATCACTTCTGACATATATCAGATTCCTGTAAGTGTGCAGAAAAGTTTGATGATTTTCTCTAAGCTTCCAAACACATCTTAGAACCAAGTTGTCAAGTTTATTTTTTTCATAAGTTTATTTTTATTTATTTTGAGAGAGAGAGAGAGAGGGGGAACCCCAAGCAGGCTCCTCATTATCAGTTCAGAACCCAATGCAGGGCTCAATCCCACAAACCATGAGATCATTACCTCAGCCGAAATCAGGAGTTGGATGCTTAATCATCCGAGCCTCCCCATCAAGTTTCATTTTTTAAATAACTGTTACACTTTTGATTGGAATTGCGTTGGATCAATATGGGGAAAATTGACATCTGTAGGATGCTGGATCTCCCTACTCATAAACTCTCCATTTATTTGATTCTCTTCAAAAAAATCTTACATATTTTTATGAAACTTATTCATAGGTTTTGTGTGTGTGTGTTTCTAATACTATTACAAGATATTTTAAAATATATTTTCTAATGTTGTTAGTGTGTTGAAATTCAGTTGGCTTTTCATATTGATCTTATATCTAGCCACTTTATAAACTCTTTTATTAAGTTTAATAAATTGTATATAGATTTTTTTGTGTACATAAATACTGCAGATGCTCACAGTTTTATTTTTTCCATCTCAATCCATACCTTTTGTTTTTTCCTTCCTTATGTCTTCCATACCTTGATGGATATGATCTCTAATACAGTATTGATTAGAAGTATATGTAGTGGGCGACCTTATCTTGTTCCTCAATTTTTAAAGGGTATACTTTTGGTATTTTGCCACTGAATATATTAGTTGCTGTGAGGTTTTTGGTAGATATTCTTTATCAGGTTAAAGAAGTTTCTGTCTATTCCACTTTTGCTAAAAAGCTTCTTTGTCATAAATGGCTATTATTAAAGCCTATTGAGTGCTTTTCCTGCACCCACTGAGATTATGCCTTTTTTTTCCAACTTTAATATCTTAGGTAAATTACATTAATGATTTTCTATTATTAAACTATCCTTGCATTTCCAGTGCATATCCCAACTTAATTAAGATGCATGCTTTTGTGCTACACTGCTCAACAATGAAGTTTTTGTAGATCTAAACTAATTTCAAAATAAGAAAGAGTAGTAACTAAATCTTTGTTGACAATAAAATCCTCCCCAAAGGGTTTGCTACTGGACATGAGGGTAATTTGTGGCTATTAGATGTAGGTATTAGCTTGATGTAGCAAAAAGAACACTGAAAAGCTGAATTATAATCTCATTTTGTCCTTTTGTTCACCTGAGAGATTGCAATTCATGTGACTCATGTGGGCATTAGTTTCCTCAGCGAGTTTCTCAGAGTCAGAGACAGATGTTTACCGCTACTCGCCATGTGGCTTCACTTGCTTTCCTATTAATGTATCATCATCGAACAAAATGTACTTACTAGGCCTTAAGACGGGGCAAAAATCTATTCCTCAAGGAACTTCTAGGGAGTGGCAGAAAAAGTAAACACTTTAAAAATACAGTTATGGGGGTGCCTGTCTGGCTCAGTTGGTAGGGCCTGCAACTCTGGATCTCGTGGTTGTGAGTTCAAGCCCCACGTTGGGCCTAGAACTTACTTTAAAACATTTATTAATTAAAAACATTGTTATAAAATGAAATACATCTTGTTTTCTACAGGCCACACTATTCATGATACATGAGGGCCAAGGGAGCAGATTCTTTGGCGGGAAAAGAGAAAAGAGGAAGATTCACGTGGGATATGATACTTGAGCTGAATTTTATGGCTGATGAACATTTACTGATCTCTGTGAACCTCATTTGTATTCTCAGTTGTTAACAGACAGATTAGACTATTTTTTATTAGACTTTATTTTCTCTAGTGGCCCTTCTGTCTTCAGAAATTTGTCTCTTTCACTCTATGACCAAATCATCTTTTTTAAGACCTCACAAATAATTTCATGCTTTATTAAACATTTGTGCTTCTACCTCTGGTCTTTGGTCCTAGGAATCTTTTGTTCAATAGGTACAGGATTGTGGATGGCAAAACAGAATCTTCCTGATTCTGTTTTATTAAGTAATACCAACATCTTTTCTTTATAGAATATTGATGATACTGACAAGTGAACCATCATATAGAATTATCCTACTTGTTGTGTTTTATTGCAATTGCTCAATTTATTGTTACCAAAATAGAATTTTTTTTTAATTTCAGGGTTTACATAATCTCTAAGCACATTTCATTTGTATGTCTTATTTCAGTGCTGGACCCAAAGGAGACAACATTTATGAATGGAGGTCAACTATATTGGGACCCCCAGGATCTGTCTATGAAGGAGGGGTGTTCTTTCTTGACATTACCTTTTCACCAGACTATCCGTTTAAACCCCCTAAGGTCAGTATGAAGTATTCATCCATTTTTAGCAATATGTACTGTTGTATATGTATACACATATACATATTCTTAAATATACATATCTAGGAATGCATGTCTATTCTGTTAACACAGACAGATTTCCAGGGCTAATTGTATTTAAAAGGAAACAATGTGAAAAATTATAGGCTATATCCCTACCCCAGCCCCTCACTCATATTTCATTGATTTTTCTCATCCTTTCTCAGCGTCTCCTTTCTGTGGTTTATGTTGTAATGTAACATAAAACAGCATGTAATGGGTGGAACTAGGTGAGTGAGATTGGGCCTGTGCCAGCCCTGGAACCCAGAAAACCAGACACAGCCTGAAGCTGGAGCCAGAACCGAGCCCAGGAGCCAGACTAAATGCAGAGGGAGTCCCACCACTCAAGTCTTAGGGTACTTAGGGTACTCCAGCTGTGGAGTTTTGAGTTTTGAAAGTTCAGCTGCTCACATGAACTACACACGCGCTAGAATGGAAAGTGTGACCCACAAAGGCTGAAAAATGATGCCAAGAGAATTTAGTAAAGAAGTATTTGTAATAGTTGGTTAATGTAAATGACTAATTAATGAACATAGGAAATTTACACTTATTTAAGACAAAACTATACACTTTAAGAATTCTTCACATTCCTTTCTACTGTCTGTAAGTCAGTCATTTGATGATTTGATGGGTTTTAATTCATTCTCCACTTTGAAAAGGAAAAGACCCTAAAAATACTGACTCTGTGCATTGGCCACCAGAAAAGAATTCTTATTTGACCTGACTTAACCCCTCATTGCAGAGGGAAATAAAACTTACTTGAGATGTATGTTGGAGTGCACAGTTTTAAAAAGTGAAAATAAAACTGCCTTTACCATGAATTTCTGTAATTCCTCTCCCTCCCTCTTACCTTTACTCCCTTTTTTCCCTCTCTTCCTTCCTTCGTTTCCACTGATGCTTGGATATCAAAGCAAAAGTAACAAGTATAATTTTACTAAAGAAGAAACCAAGGCACAGAGAAACTAAGTAACTGTCCTAGTATTACACAGCATGCAAATAGTGGTGTCCGTATTTGAACCCAGGAAATTGGAGTCCAAAGCCCATGTTCTTTTCTACATCACACAATACATTTTATCCAAGCTGACAGAGCTGGTGGCACCGGTGACCCCCCATTCCTGCATTAGGTTGGTTTTCAGTGACGAAGCAGTAGTGTGTCTAATATTTACTTTCTCCTTTTACTGGAAGGGAACCTTATGTGTTTCATTCTACTGGGACCGAGCCCATAAATCACCTGGAGTAGTTCCCGCACTGCCAGTGATGCGAGGACCTTTCTCGGACAGCCTGTTCAGTAGAGGAAGGACAGAGCAGGGAAGAGGAGGAAAAGTTCAGATCAGGGAGTTGTGCAGCCTGTGAGTCTGGTGCAGGCTGTTCTCTACATCCGAAATACGCATCTCAGAAAACCTGTGGGCTTATCCACGTTCGGCATGACAGAAATGTGTAGATTTAAGCTGGAAGGGGGAACTGATAAGTTAGATAAAATAATTGTTTCCAGAAAGGCTTGGATGGACTGCAAGAATGGCCTGAAACTAACAGGATGGAATTTAACGTGACTAAATGTGTAGTATTTCAGTGAGAATTAGAAGGAAATCATGATACAAGACAGGAAAGAGAGACCTACTTCATGTTCATGTAAATAAAACTTGTGGGCTTTTAGCTGACTGAAATTCTTTGGGAACTTAAGGTTCCTGAAGCCTTACGGTGACATTTTCAGGACTACGATCCCCAGAACTCTGCACCAGTTGCACTGTATCTGGAGGGCTTCATTCACTTCTAAGCTCTTCATTTTAAGAAGAATAAACAAGATTAAGCTGGGGAAAGAGTCATCCACATTCCTGAGCTGCTTCGTTGGGTAAAACACTACAGTGGACATCAGCCGTGCCAACTCCTTTCTTTTCTAAAACACCCCACAAAGCGTTAGATGTTCCCTTTCACAGATGAGGAAACTTAGGTGAGGCTTAGAGAGGTTTCCGGTAGACAACCAAGAATTTACTGAAATCTGACTTTACAGACCATGTACTTTCCGCTGTTAACCTGGAGATGTTAACCTAGGAGGAATGTGGTATCTGTCCTCAAATGTTTCAGGAACTGTGGTGTGGGTTAGGGTTTAGACCTTACTCTGGATGGCTGGATGGGACAAAAATAGACACAGGAGGGTGTCACAGGGAAGTAGATGTTAATTCTTATGGGGAATATCTGATCCACAGCTGTACAGTCTGCTTTTGAATAGCTCGACTTCGGAGACAGTGGGCTTCCCTTTCCTGGGAGTAACTATTTGCTAATATTTCTGTTTTTAAAAAAGCTGAATTATTACCTATCAGAATATTACCAGAAAAAAATTAAGCTCCACCACTGAATGAATTTGATTAAACAATCTCTTAGGACAAAGGAAAAATCAAACTTTGGTAACTCAAATCACAATTCAAATGCACACTTAAATGTGCACCCGTGGGAAGTTTTTCAGAGCAAATTATCATCCCCTAATTTATCAGTTTTAGAAACCAGATTTTGTAGACAGATATGCTCTTCGGTGGGGGGAGGGGGTTGTGGGTGTCTTGAAAGCTGTTAACTAAAACAAACACTTTTATTAATAGTTTTGCGGTACCATGTCCATGTCTTCCTAGTCTCCTATTATTCTAAGTAGTCTGCATTTGGCATTTTCTTGGTGCTTTTCCTCTGTTGCCATCACCCTTTGTTCTTTTTACATCAGTCTTAGCCACATAGTTTGATTAATGAGCCATTTCCCAATACTCTGAAGAATGAACCCAGATAGTAGTAGGTGTCAGAGAGAAGTGTTAGTGAGGCCAGATGTTCACAAATAAATCTGACTGGCTGCCTAATGGTTATCAGATATCCATACCATAAAATTAGAATATAGCGTAATGGGATTTATGAGATGACTTTTCCCCAAAATCTTACACTTGGAATCCTAAGTGAGGACTTTAAATGTCCTCATGCTCAAAATAAATACTTTGACATAATAAGCCATTTAGCCATGTTTTTCAGTTGAAAAATATCAATAAATAAACCTCTACCACTTAAAATGTAGGAAAAAATAAATACTACACTGCTCAAATACATCATGTAAATGTCAGTGGAGTGATTTGGATGCCTCTTCAAGCCATAGGAACTTTTGGGAGTAGGACTTCTTTAGTTTGAAAATCCCACACTCCACTAGCTGATTTTTCAAAATCAGACAAGCCATTCCAATCATTTCTTCCAAAATCCATCTAAATTTTACTAAGGCAAGCAAAACAATTTTTAATTGAGTATTTAATGTCCATTAAATTTAGTATGCTGGTTTTAAATAGGTCAAGTACTAGTTACATTTGGAAATGCTGCATCCGAGTACGATTCTCACTGCATTAATTTTGTATAATCAATATGTTTATGCTGTCTTACTAAAGCTACAGCATTCTTGTTTGTACAGCCTTGTTAATTGTATCTGTGGTATCTGATGCCAAGTCTTCAGGTGAATATTTAGCCATCAATGATAATATTATTTCTATGGGAAAATATCCATTTAATGAAACTATCTAAGAATAATATGGCCAAAAGAAAAGCATATCCAAAAGCTTTTTAATTTCTGGTATATCCCAAAGCTTTTTAATACTGTATTTTTTTCAGTATAGACATATATTTCAGTGTTATAATTCAGATATCTATTTATTTGTAAACTAGAAATTGCTTTTTATCTTATTGGGGATTACATTTTCCTATTCATATTATAATTACTCCTGTGCTCAAAACCTATACTTTTTTATAAGTCCAGTGTGTAAATATTTTAATGTTCTTTACTCTACAAAGTCTACATATTTGTTATAGAATAAAAAGTAATTGAAAATAAGCAAAAGGAAAAAATGTTAATACCTATAATCCTAACCCAAAAATTAATTATTCACGCCATTTTGTATATCTCCTTTGAGACTTTTGTTCTCTGCATATAAATGTTGTATGCATACTCACAAACATATAAATAAATATTGGGCCCTATTGCTCCTGCTTTTAGAATTACTTTTTGCCTAATATTCTGTTTTCACCAAACACTTAATATTGCTCAATAAATATGTGGTTGCAATAGAATTATTGAGGCTACAGGGTATTCCATTGTATATATATGCCAAATTTAATTTCCTGTTATTGGACATTTAAGCTGTTGCCAGTATTTCTGTTATAATCATTGATGTGATGAATATCCTTACAATTACATATTTCCTATACTTGTATAATTATTTCCTGAGGCTAAATTGATTGACATGGAACTTCTGAGTAGATAGGTTTATATCTGTAAAATTTTGTTAAGGGCTGACAAATTGCCCTCCAGAAAAATTGTATCAGTTTACATCATGGCCATCAACATAGTGAAGAGTACAGTACCTCCCTTCAGTCTGCTCAGCTCTGAGGATTCTTAGTCTTTTTAAATCTTTGCCAGACCAATAGAGGAAAAGTTGGGAGATGTGGAGGTTTTCACATATACTCTTGTCCAGCTTTTTCTCTTTTTGTGAATAATATGAAAATCTTTCCCTGAAAGTTATACACCAAATAAAATTAACAAGCATACTTGAGAAATTCAGAAGCAAAATAATAGGATATGTTTTATTTCTATATTGTTTTATTTCTGTATTCTCTTTTTCTACTGAAAACACTTTGCAAATATTGTGACACCCTGTGTGCAGCATATTGTGTCTCAGAGATTCTGATGACAATACGTGCCAACTTAGTCATCTTAGGTAACAGGTCAGATCTTTGTTTTTACAGCAGAAATGCGTAGAGGTAGCCCTTTCAGATTTGATTTTTTTTCTGTCTCCCTGTGGATCTGCATATTCTTATAAAAAGTAAGTGGGCATTTTAAAACAGATTTAAGAGTAGGTAGGTAGGTAGAATGAAGTATGTTTGTCAGTTTAGTGTCTCAGGCAGCCTGTGCACAAGTCAAACATGCTGTCAGTGTTCATATCTTTTACTGGAAAACACTGTTTTCTTTGGTAATGGCAAGACGGTATCTGCCGGTAGGTATTTTCCAAAAAGGAATGATAAAATCTGTGCCTAAAATGTTTTAAAAACTGAGTGCATGCATAAAAGTATTTGTGTGAGTAAAAGAAAGCTCTTTAATATTAATAATACCTAAAAGCTTTTTAATGTAATTTGTTTTTCGTAACAAATTTTATCAATATATTTAAAAATAATCTTAGCAGTCGTTTCAGAGCATATTTTATGTTTTATGGGTTTTTTTTAAATCTAACTATAACATTGCTTACTAATGAAACATCATCAAATAAGAAGTCTTAACTGCTTTCAGGCAATGAAATTGATAATTTAGGTCCATCATATTTTCAAAATCTGTATTTTATTACCCTCATTAGAGTTTAACCTTAAATTGACGGCACAAGGCTAGTCGTGAATAAAGTAGCTAATTAGTTATAGGAAGGAGCAATGATATTAAGCATTTGAAAGCCAGAGTGAGATCTATACCTAAAACAAGTTCAACGAGGAGTTTTGCTTTTTATTTGAATTAGGTTATTATTATTTACTTGTTTTTATTGTTGTTTCTGTTTTTGCTGTTGCTCGAACAAGTTGATGGTGTGTCAGGTTTTGAGAAGGAGCCATGGTTTGCATACGTAAATGCAGTTTCCCACTCATTTGCTCTGGCCTTGGGGATAGAATACACACGTTGTGGAGTAACATGAATTAACTTGTTTAACCTGAGTTCATACATTTATACAAAGCCTGGCTGTGAATTAAGTGCTTTCATACATATTGAATTGCCTTTTTGGCATCTCCAGTTTAACATCAACAGTCATCTCAAACCTAACAGGTCCAAAAGCAAACCATTGATTGCACAGCCCCATCCCACTCCTGCCAAACCGGCTCCTCCCGTCTTCCCCATCTCAATTAAAGAGAATTCCATTTTTCTAGTGGCTAAAGGTAAAAACTTTGCAGTCCTTTTTAACTACTCTCAAACACCCTAGCCAGGCCCAGTCTCACTGGCTTAGATAAATATTCAAAATAAATCCAGACTCTAACCATTTCTCATCACCTCTCCCTAGTAACAAACACTCTGGCCCAAACTAGCATCAGTTGCTCCCCTTCCCCAGATTATTGTGGAAGTCTCCTGTCTTGTATCCCTGCTTCTGTTATCCCTTCTGCTGTGTGCACCCCTATACCAAATGGTCCTTTTATAATACGTCAGATATATCAGTTCTTTGCCTAAAGCTTTTCAGTGATTCCCAACTCACTGAGTAAAAGCACACAAAACCTTGTAAAATCGCAATATACTTTTCAAAACCGCTGTTGCTCAGGGCACCTGGGTGGCCCTGTAGGTTAAGTGTCCGACTTTGGCTCAGGTCATGATCTCGTGGTTCATGAGTTCAAGCCCCACATCAGGCTCTCTGGTGTCAACACGGAGCCTGCTTTAGATCCTCAGTCTCCCACTCTCTTTGCCCCTCCCTCACTCGCTCGCTCTCGCTTTCAAAAATGAATACACCTATTTCAAAAATCACAATCACTCTTGACTCAGGTACTGTAAGTATACTGCTTTCACAGAACCTTGACATTTGCTCTTCCTTCTGCCTGCGTTGTTTTCCTCTGCCTAAAATTCGTGTGGCTCACTCCATTTTTCCCTTCAGGTGTCTGCTCAAATGTTACCTTTTCAGAGAAGCTCTTGCTTGACATCTGCTCCCCATGAGCTTTCCCACCGCAACCACCATACTTGATTTTTCTCCATAGCACTTCTCCCTCCTGGCATGATACATTTCTTTGTCCGTGAGTTTATGTTTACCTTTCTTCATTTAGCATGTAAGTTTCTTGAGCACAAGGACTTTGTTTCGCTGTCACTCCTATATTCCGGCAGCTATAACAATGCCTGGAGATTCGATAGGCATTCGGTAAAAAATTGTTGAATTAATTTAATCCAAAGAACTTTGCCCTAAAGGCTGTATTCATTACTACCATCACCCCTGCTTATAGACTAGAAAACTGAGGCTCACTGAGGTTAAGTGGCCCAGAGGTCACATGGAAAGTAAGCAGCTAAACTGGACTCCAAACCCAGTTCTAAACTGATCCTTTCATTCCCCAACAGTAGAGAAGATTTGAATTGCTCAGGTTCCTGGGAGAAGGAACACTTATATTTTACACTCTGGTATAAGTTAATTATATCAGATCATTCTCTAAAGCAGTTTTGGGGGGAAAGCAGATGAAATTGATGATACAAGGAGAAAAGAATGTTAGGAAGAGATTTCAAGTGCCTTTCAGTTTGGGCAAGGATCTTTTTTTCCAAAAGGCACCTGGGGCTTTTCTCCAGTGTCTTCCTACTTCAAAGACACTGAGGTATTAACTCCATGTTGAACCACAAATAACTTGACTTCTGGATTTTGTTAACCCTAAGCTAAGAGAAGTTACTTCCCATTTCACAGGTCCTTTTCACAGTTAATTACTGTCGAAGTAGCCTTGTATCCTCAGTGTCATGACTGGGCTACAGCATTACTTGTATCTCATAAGTTTTCTTTTTTAGTCCATTCTCCTTTATAATAAGCCATTTAAAAATGCCATGGTATATGTTAATGTGGTGTGAAATTTCATATGATGAGTAAAAATTGATCCAAACAGTGGTCATTATCTTCCTACTTTTAAAACAGTATGCATTGTATCCATTTGTGTGTCCTACCACCAATTTAAGAATTACTAAGAAGGATTGGATTTTGTTTGTTTGTTTATTTTCACCAACTTTATTTGTTCTAAACAAAATTAAATTTGCCGATAAGCTGAAAGGGAATCAGCCATTTGGCTGACAGGAAGGTCAATTTCATCCTATTTTGTGAGGATTCCCCCCCTTTCTAGTTTTATAGACGTGATGTAGTCCCAGATTTTGGAGAAATACCTTTAATTTATCACTGTCTTTCTTGAAATGCTTATTGCCCAAGACATCTTAATCTGTTTGGGTTGGATCCACTCAGCCACCTACACCTTTGCCCAAGCTCAGATGTTGGTGTGTATTCAGCCTCTCTCATATCTACTCACACACCCCTTTGAGAGTCTTGCCGTAGAGGTAGGCGTCTCAAACAAGTATTTTACTATGTTCCTTCATAGTCTGAAGTTCCATTCTCTCTGACCTCACTCCACATGGGAGTGGGTGTTCGTTGATATTACCGTCACCATAACTGGAAGGAATGGGCAGACCTAAATTCCTTCACAAGGGGTGTTCTTCTGTAAGGAGGTTCAATGAACAAAGGAAACTGGATGTTTGGAAAATGAGGAACCTTCTTGCTGTCACAGCCATGGGAAGATGGCAACTCACCAGAGAGAGGTGGTTTTTCCAAAGAAAGGTTCCCAAATTCAGACAAGTGACACTCTCCCCTCGAGAGGGTTTTCTGAAGAGAAAAGGGTGGGGTGGCTTCAAGATGAAATCTTCGGGATCCCAACATCAAAGGGCAGGGATCCACTAGTCCCAGAAAACAAGGTTAACACTGGGGACTCTGAGAGAAACACTGTGAGTCTCAGAAAGTTCAGAGATAACAAGGCAGTGTTGAAGGAATAGTCTGGTGAAGAAGGAAATTTCTTCACAACTAAGCCCGAAGAAAGTTCAAATTTGCAATTTTCTTAACCTTGTAGAAAAGACTCCCTGATGAGAACAGATCAAGACCTAGAACAGACAGCATGTGTTGATGAAGTGTCTGTAAATTTTAAAACAAACTATTTTCTGTCATCCACTTGAGAAATGAGGTGGGGAAAATGGTATTCTGCATGTAAGAAAAAATTGTGATTGTTCTTTACCTTATTTAAAGGTATTACTTGTTTGGATGGCTATATATGTAATGCTGTTTTGTTCATGTTTGGATAGAATGGGGAGGTCTGAGTTCATTTTTAAGACTACCAGCCAAATATCAGCTCTTTTTTAGCAAATGATCAAGTTTCCTTGATTTTTCCCCTTAGACTTGAATCTGGATCTCTTATTAAGATAGCAGCCTCTTAGAGATTTGCTTAAGCAGGTCCAAGGAAAATTAGGGAGAAAGGAATGTTCTCAGTTCCTAGCCGACCAAGATCACAGTATGTAATCGTGGCTTGTCACTGAGTTAGGGGAAAGATGTGATCATTTGGCCCTTACAAGTATTTTGCAGTCTTCCCCTATAGAAAATAAGGAGAAACAGAGTCACGCAAAAATTAAAGATTATGAATAGAATAGACCTAATATCAGATAGCTACACTACTTCATACAGGTGTAACTATTCTAAGCGATCAGATACATTTTTCTTATGGTATTAGTATGTTAGCAGAAACCTGCCAAAAATTCTTATAAATTCTTATTAGTTTCTATTTAAAATGTCTGTGCTAAGGCTAATAAAGCAAAGATTTATTGAGCCCTTACTGCTTTCTGGGCCTTGATACATAAAGATCAATAAGACACAGCCCCGGGGACCATGTAGACAAGGAGAACAACAAGCAGGGGTTAATACAGTAGTCCAGGCTAGGAAACAAGGAAGGCGGAGCTTTGGGGATAAAGACAAGGGGAATAGTATGTGAATTCTTTTTTTTTTTTTTTTTTTTTTTTTTTTTTTACTTTCTTCAGTAAATTCGCGTGTACCATGCACCGTCCAGATACTGAACATACAGAAATGACTCTTTCTTGAAGAGCTTACATTCAAGAAACGATAGAGCAAGATTTCTCTACTTCAGCATGGTTGATACTTTGGACAAGATAACTCATTCTCGCGGAGGGATATCATTTGCATTGTAGGATCCATAGCAGCATGTCTGGCCTCTTCTCACTAAATGCCAATAGCAGTCTTTCTCCCCCACTCTGAGCCCCCCAATTTGTGACAGACGGAAGTGTCTCCAGATATTGTCAGATGTCCTCTGGAGGCCCTAGGGAGATCACCTGTGGTTGAGAAGCAGTATTCTCTTTTATTTTCTTATTCGAGTGTAATTGATACGCTATGTTACATAAGTTTCAGGTGTACAGCGTAGTGATTCAACTTCATTATGCTGTGCTCACAAGTGTAACTACCATCTGCCAACCATATACCACTATTACAGTATCATTGACTACATATCTTTTATATGCTGTATCTTTTATTCCTGTGACTTACTCATTTCATACCTGGAAGACTGTACTTTTTTTAATGTTTATTTATATTTATTTATTTTTGAGAGAGAGAGACAGAGAGAGAGAACATTCAAGCAGGAGACAGGCAGAGAGAGAGAGAGAGAGGGAGAGAGAGAATTCCAAGCAGGCTCCGCACAGTCGGTGCAGAACCCAACGCAGGGCTCAGTCCCACAAAGCCTGAGATCATGACCTGAGCCAAATCAGCACTTAGATGCCTAACCTACTGAGTCACCCAGACACCCCTAGAAGACTGTATTTTAACCTCCCCTTCATCCATTTTGCCAATCCCCTATACCCCTTCTCTCTACCAACCATCAATTTGTTTTCTTTATCTATAGATCTGATTTTGGTTTTTGTTTAGAGAAGCACTGTTTTAGCAGTAACATTGGTATCCGCTTTTAACTGATTAGAGACATCTGTGAGGACTCTCCAGTTTCTAACGAGTAACCAGGTAGGGACATGTTTCCTAGGAGGAACATATAGGACATTTGGCTGGGAAATGTTCATTAGGCAGCTTTACAGATCTGGAATTCAAGTGAGGGATATGAGCTAGAGATACAGGTTTGAGGATTGAAACCCTAGAATAAATGACCTCACCCACAGAAATATGCAATTTTGAACCAAAACTGAGTTTTTGAAATTAAAAATTTCCAGAATGGGTGTCCCAAAGGAAAGACTGATAATCGAAAAGAGCAACAAAACTCACATTTTCTTTCTTTCCATATGTTCTCAGTATTTGAGGATTGGAGGTTATTTTCCATGCAAGAGTATACAGTAATGCCTCACAAAATATCATATTCTTATTTTTAAAAGACTCATCTGTTAATAAATCATAACAGCATGAATAATTATACCAGTCAAACAAATTAATCTTCCTACAAGTGCCTAAATAAGGACTAAAATAAATCAAAATAATTACTCCTGCAAGGGAATGGACTAAATGACCTTCTGCAAGCTCTCCTTGAGCCTTTTTTCAGCTTCAAATTCTACTGACATCTTGGTGGTTATGGAGCGTTGTGTACTAGATATCATACCGTATTTCTTAATGGCTAGTATTTTATGCTAACATTATGTAATTTTACATTCACTATCGTACTTGATCCTCTCACTTTGATAGGTAGGTTTCATTATTGCAGGAAACTGAAACTTTTTTTTTAACGTTTATTTATTTTTGAGACAGAGAGAGACAGAGCATGAACGGGGAAGGGTCAGAGAGAGGGAGACACAGAATCCGAAACAGGCTCCAGGCTCTGAGCTGTCAGCACAGAGCCCGACGCGGGGCTCGAACTCAAGAACCGTGAGATTGTGACCTGAGCAGAAGCCAGACACTCAACCCACTGAGCCACCCAGGCGCCCCCAGAAAACTGAAGCTTTTAAGTAAAGTGATTAGGATCACATAGCCAATAAGTGCCAAGGCCAGGATGAGAACTCCTGGCCTCCTCATGAGATTAAGCCCCACATCTGGCTCTGTGCTGATAGTGCAGAGCCTGCTTGGGATTCTCTCTCTCTCTCTCTCTCTCTCTCTCTCTCTCTCCTCCACCTCTGTCCCTCTGTCCCACACTCTCTCACTCTCGTTGTCTCTCTCTCTAAATAAATAAATAAAAATAAATAAGTAAATAAAGAAATTTGGCCTCCTGATCCATTCCAGCTACCCTGACCCTTCACATCTGTAGTAGCTAAACTGGAAGTGATCTTTGCTAAAAACACAACAATCCAGTTTATTGCCGACAGCCATACTTTAGATGACCCCTTGCCTTCTTTTATGTACTTGATGGAAAACATCCATTTTGCTTATGTTTTTGTGAATAATTAGGTTAAATAAGGTTTTTTGTTTTGACATTTGCAAAATTATAAATTTACATATATATGATATATATATTTATATTCTCCCTATACATGCCCACTAATTTATTTTAATCTCTAACTCTATAGATTATATAAAACAATAGTTTATACAATAAGGAAATAATACATAAAGCAATATGTTTATTTCACGTTTTTGCCATTATTTTATTCATTTCCACATTTTTTCTTCCTTTCTTTCCTTAAAACGAATTCTTTGGGGCACCTGGGTGGCTTAGTCAGTTAAGTGTCCGACTCTTGGTTTTAGCTCAGGTCATGATCTCACAGTTTTGTGGGTTCAAGCCCTGATTCGGGCTCTGTGTTGACAGTGTGGAGCCTGCTTGGGATCTTTCTGCCCCTCCTCAACTCGTGCACACAATCTCTCTCTCTCCCTCAAAAATTAATAAACTTAAAAAAAAACCCATCATCTCTTCTGTAGTGGTTTGCTTTTAAAAACAGACTGATTTTTTTATTGAATTTTATCTGATATACAATATAATATTAATTTTAGGTATATAACATAGTGATTCAACATTTATATATGTTACAAAATGCTCACAAGTATAGCTACCATCTGTCACCATACAAAGATATTACAGTATTATTGACTATATTCTTTTTTTAATGTTTTTATTTATTTTTGAGACAGAGAGAGATAAAGGATGAGCAGGGGAGAGTTAGAAAGAAACAGACACTCACACACAATCTAAAGCAGGCTCCAGGCTCCTAGCTGTCAGCACAGAGCCCGACGCGGGGCTCGAACTCACAGACTGTGAGATCATGACCTGAGCTGAAGTCAGGTGCCTAACCGACTGAGTCACCCAGGCACCCCAATATATTCTTTATGCTGTACT
Source organism: Panthera onca (assembly GCF_046562875.1). Classification (NCBI taxonomy): domain Eukaryota; kingdom Metazoa; phylum Chordata; class Mammalia; order Carnivora; family Felidae; genus Panthera; species Panthera onca. Next base: position 139,986,290 of record NC_138347.1, read on the forward strand.
TTTCAGCCCACTCACTTGCATTTTATAACTGGAAGTTTTTACCTCTTAGTCTCCTTCACCTATTTTGCCCATCTGCCCACCTCCCTCCCTCTGACAACTGCCAGGTTTTTCTGTGTTTAAGAGTCCATTTCTGTTTTTTATTTGTTCATTCATTCATTTGTTTTGTCTTTAAGATTTCACATATAAGTGAAATCATATAGTAATTGTCTTTCTCAGTCTAACTTATTTCACTTTACTATAGTATCCCTTAGGCGCGTGCGTGTGTGTGTGTGTGTGTGTGTGTGTGTGTGTAATCTTCTGTACGCACACACACTTGGGCTGATTCCATATCTTGGCTACTGTAAGTAATGCTGCAGTAAACATAGGGGTGCATGTATCTTTTCAAATTAATGTTTTCATTTTCTTTGGGTAAATAGTAGTGGTATTACTGGATTATATGGCATTCTGTTTTTAATTTTTTGAAGAACCTGCATATTGTTTCCCACAGTGGCTGCATCAATTTACATTTCCACCAGAGTGTACGATTTAGAGTGATAGTAGCCATTCTTATTGGTGTGATATCTCATTCTGATTTGCACTTGCATTTCCCTGATGATGAGTGATGTTGAGCATCTTTTCTGTTGACTGTCTTTCAAAAAATGTCTATTCATATCTTTTGCCCATTTTTTTTCAATATATGATGTTTATTGTCAAATTGGTTTCCATACAACACCCAGTGCTCATCCCAAAAGGTGCCCTCCTCAATACCCAGCACCCACCCTCCCCTCCCTCCCACCCCCCATCAACCCTCAGTTTGTTCTCAGTTTTTAAGAGTCTCTTATGCTTTGGCTCTCTTCCACTCTAACCTCTTTTTTTTTTTTCCCTTCCTCTCCCCCATGGGTTTCTGTTAAGTTTCTCAGGATCCACATAAGAGTGAAACCATATGGTATCTGTCTTTCTCTGTGTGGCTTATTTCACTTAGCATCACACTCTCCAGTTCCATCCATGTTGCTACAAAGTCTTTTGCCCATTTTTCAATCAGTTTTTTAAACAAATGTTTAAAACAAACATTTTTTAATGTGTGTTTTTTTGGTGTTGAGTTGTAGGAGTTCTTTATATATTTTGGATATTAACCCTTCATTGGGCATATCATTTGCAAATACCTTCTCCCATTTACTAGGTTGCCTTTTTGTTTTGTTGATGGTTTCCTTCACTGTGCAAAAGCTGCTTATTTGAAGTAGTCCCAATAGTTTATTTTTGCTTTTGTTTCCCTTTACCTTAGGAGACATATCATACATACGTTAAGGCCAGTGTCCAAGAGACTACTGCTTGTGTGGTCTTTTAGCATTTTTATGGTTTCAGGTGTCACATTTAGGTCTTTAATCCATTTTGCACTTATTTTGGGGTATAGTATACAAAAGTGGTCCACTTTCATTCTTTTGCATATAACTGTCCAGTTTTCCCAACATCATTTATTTTTTTTTAATTTTACTTATTTTTGAGAGACAAAAACAGAGCATGAGTGGGGGAGGAGCAAAGAAAGGGGGAGACACAGAACCTGAAGCAGGCTCCAGGCTCTGAGCTGTCAGCACAGAGCCCGATGCAGGGCTTGAACCCATGAACTATGAGAAGCCGAAGTCAGATGTTTAACTGACTGAGCCACCCAGGCACCCCCCCAACATCATTTATTGAAGAGACTTTCTTTTTCCCCATTGTATATTCTTGCTTTCTTTGTCATAGGTAAATTGGCTGTATAAGCATGGGTTTATTTCTGGGCTTTCTGTCTTCTTCCATTGATAATTATGTCTTTTTGTGTCAGTACCATAACGTTTTGATTACTGTAGCTTTGTAGTATATCTTAAAATCTGAGATTGTGATACCACCAGCTTTGTTCTTTTTTCTCAAGATTGCTTTGGCTATTCAGGGTCTTTTGTGTTCCATACAAATTTTAGGGTTTTTTTTCTAATTATGTAAAAAATACTATTCATATTTTTTATAGGGATTTCATTGAATCCCTTTCCATTTGTTTCTGTCATCTTCAATTTCTTTTATCAGTGTCTTACAGTTTTCAGAGTACAAGTCTTTTACCTCTTTGGTTAAATTTATTGTTAGGTATTTTATTCTTTTTGATATGATTATAAATGGGATTGTTTTCTTAATGTATCTTTTTGCTACTTTGTTATTAGTGTATAGAAATGCAACAGATTTATGTATATTAATTTTGTATCCTGCAGCTTTACTAAATTCATTTATTAGTTCTGATAATTTTTTGATTGGGTTCTTAGGGTTTTCTATATATAGTATCATGTCATTTACAAATAGTGGCAGTTTTACTTCTTCCTTACCAAAATGGATGCCTTTTATTTCTTTGTCTTTTATTTTCTTATTTAAAAAATGCTTAATGTTCATTTATCTTTGAGAGAGAGAGAGAGAGAGAGAGAGAGTGTGTGTGTGTGTGTGTGAGAGAGAGAGAGAGAGAGAGAGAGAGAGAGAGAGTCATGGAGGGGCAGAGAGAGAGGGAGACACAGAATCTAAAGCAGGGCTCTTGGCTCTGAGCTGTCAGCACAGAGCCCGACAAGAGGCTTGAACTCACAAACTGAGAGATCATGACTTGAGCTGAAGTTGGACACTTAACTGACTGAGCCACCCAGGTGCCCCTGGATGCCTTTTATTTCTTGTCTGATTGCTGTAGCTAGGACTTCCAGTACTCTATTGAATAAAAGTACTGAGAGTGAACATCCTTTTCTTGTTCCTGATCTTAAAGCTTTAAGCTTTTCACCATTGAGTATGATGTTAGCTCTGAGTTTGTCATACATGACCTTTATTATGTTGAGATATGTTCCCTCTATACTCATTGTATTGAAAGTTTTTATCATGAATGGATGTTGAATTTTGTCAAATACTTTTTCTACATCTAGTGAGATGACCATGTGATTTTTATCCTTCATTTTGTTAATGTGGTGTATCACATTGATTCATGTGGATATTGAACCATCCTTGCATCCCTGGAATAAATCCCACTTGACCATGGTGAATGATTTTTTTAAGGTGTTGTTGAATTCAGTTCAACATCAGGGATATTGGTCTATAATTTTTTTTTTTACTTTGTTAATGCTGGCTTCATAGGATAAATTTGAAAACATTCCTTCATCTTCTATTTTTGGAATAGTTTGAAGATAGGTATTAACTTTTCTTTCAATGCTTGGTAAAATTCACCTTTGAAGCCGTATAGTCCTGGACTTCCATGTGTTGGAAATTTTTTGATTACCAACTCAATTTTGTCACTAGTTATCACTCTCTCCAGATTTTCTATTTCTTCCTAATTTAGTTTGGAAAAGGTGATGTATTTCTAAGAATTTATCCATTTCTTCTAGATCTTCCAGTTGGTTGGTGTGTAATTTTTTGTAGACCTTTCTTACAGTCCTTTGTATTTCTATTGTATTGGTTATAACGTCTCCTCTCATTTCTGACTTTATGTGAGTTCTTTCTTTTTTTCTTGATGAGTCTAGCTAAAGGTTTATTAATTTTATTTTTCTTCTCATACAATTAGCTCTTAGTTTCATTAATCTTTTCTAATTTTTTTAGTCTCTATTTCATTTATTTCTGCCTTGATCTTTATTATTTTCTGTCTTCTAACTGAGCTTTGTTCTCCTTTTACAAATTCCTTTGGATGTAAGATCAGATTATTTAACTGATATTTTTCTTGTTTCTTGAGGTAGGCCTATATCACTCTAAACTTTCCTCTTCAAACTATTTCATTTTTTTTTGAGAGAGAGAGAGAGAGAAAGCATGCAAGTGGGGGAGAGGGGCAGAGGGAGAGAGAGAGAATCCCACACAGGCCCAACACAGACAAAGGCCTAAATCCCATGACCCTGGGATCATGACTTGAACCAAAATCAAGAGTCAGATGCTAAACTCACTGAGCCACCCCAGTGCCTCCAGAATATTTCATTTTTAAAAATAGTTTTAAATAGGTGATATAAAAATGCATACACACACACACACACACACACACACACACACAGAGTAAAAAGTTCAAACAGCACAAATAGATTTAATAGATTTAAATAGTTTTAATAGATTTTTCCCAGACTACTCTCTTTTCAAAGTGTATACCAAGTTATACTCACAACTGAGATGCACCTGCACCTAAGGGTTGTAGGGAAAACCCTACTTCCTCACCAGTGCTGTGTAGCACACCAATACATAGGAAAGAATATTTAATTATTTGTATTTCTCTTATTATGAGTAATAATACCTTTTCATGTGCCTGAAGGTTAGCCTTTTTCTTATTGAAAAGAAACCTTAGAGAAACCTGTGCTCTTTACACTTTCCAACCACGTAACTTTGATGACACTAAACTCTCTGGAATTTAGTATTTGTATCTGTAGGAAGAGGAAGTTCAACAGTCTCCAGGATTCCCTTAATCTTGCACTGTCAGTGATCCTTGCTTAAAATCTTTAATGGCTTCCCATTATACTTAGAATAAATTCAAATAAGGTTGGCCTACAAGGCCCTCATGGTCTCTTTACCAGCCCCACCACACTGCAGCCCTCTTTGGCCTCCTTTTTATTCTCCAGAACCTTAGGATTTGGTGATCTCCTTGCCTAGGACATGTGTGATCAATTTCTTCAGGTGGCCAGCAACTTCTCATTTTTAGGCCTCATCTTTAGTGTTAGCTAATGAGAGGTGCATTGCCTGACCACCTTATATAAATAATTCCACACTGTTTATTTTCTGTCATATCAGATCATTTCTTTCATGAAAAAAGTCTGACATTTTTATTTATTTGTAGGTTGATTTTCTACCTACCTTCACTAGACTCTAAGCTCTGTGAGTGCAAAGACCTTATTTATTTTGTAGTACCTGACATATAGTAGGTTTGATAAAACAAGAAAATATTCATTTATCTTGTCACATCTTTAACACTGCTGAAGTCTTGTTTCTTAATTGGTTTGTAGTATTGAAAAGTTCAAAATGAGCGAGCAAGAGAGTGAGTGAGTGTATGTGTGTGCATGTGTGTATGTGCTCATTCTCTTCCACAGAATTAGATACACCTGGAGGGTAGGGTCATTCTTTTCAAAGAAGATGTTTGTCATAAAAACATTTAATAGACACGATAGAAAGTAATACAATTTTTTAAAAAAACAGTGAAAGATAATGCAGTTTATCTTAAAATGCTTAAAATTATGTGCCACAGATATTAGCATGACATTTAATGTCAAAAAATTAATCTTTGTTAAAGAAAAAAAATTGTTTTTATTTTCATCTTGTTTGAAATAACTATACTCTTGATTTCATAAAGTATCTAGGCTATATTTTATGCAGACAATCTGTTGACATAAGTTATAAGCAAATAATTTGCATCTTTAAATATAGGTTCAAGTAATGCTAAGTACATATGCTAAGTTTTGCAAAGCTGGGCTAAATTTTGCAAAGCAGGAAAATAGTGTAATCCAAGAACCAAGTACCTTTTTCTGTGGGTATCTACCTTCAGTAATGTAGTATGAACATACTCAATTTTCTGTGCCATTTTTACAGCTTTAGAATTTAAAGTCAAATCGTGAAAGCCAAATCAGCGCATGTGTTTGTTTTCCAAGGAATACATAGGCAAAGAAAATATGTGAACTTTGTCTTTGCTTCCACTTTGTCACATTGCACTGTCACTTCTTAAGCTTTATTTAAACAGAAGATTCCTGGTGGGGGAAGTTCATGTCTAGTAGAATAGATTAATAAATTGTGGTGTATTCGTATAATGGAAAATAATATATATTAGTGAAATAAACGGAACAATGACCAATACATATGAATCTCACAAACATGATATTGAAGGAAGACACAAGAGTATATACTGTATGATTCCATTTATATGAGTTACAAAACAGGAAAAACTGTTGTATAGAAGTAGGAGTCATAATAGTGGCTACATTTGGGGAGATGGTTGGTTGTGACTGGGAAGAAAAAGAAGTGAGATTTTCTGGGGTTCTGGCAATATTCTGTATCTTCTAGGTGGTTGTTACTCGAGCTAGTTGACTTTGTATAAACTCACCAAGCTGTGCACTGGTTGGGTGTACTTCATTTTTTTTTATATATATTTCATTTTTTCTGATAGTTTTCATTCAGAAAGCACTATATCATTACATGTTAGCCTGCTCTCCTCCATCTTGTGAAAATTACATGCTTTGAGACTAAATGTAGGTCATTCTCTTTTCCTGAACAGTTTGTATTATTTCTTTTAATCTATAGTTTGACCTGTGTAGATCTTGATATTCTTCGTCTGACCGGTGTGTAAACTAGCTTTAGGTTACCTGCAGCTTGGATAAGCATGCCTTCTGTGTCTCCATTTCATTTAAGTCATTGATAAAATGTTGAAAAAGATAGGCTAATCACACATTACCCTACTAAAGAGCTTTTTTGTGCCTACTTGATGTATTTGGTCACTCAGCAAAATCTGCTAAAATTTACTTACCAAGCTTATTGCACATCTACCAAAAACTAAGTTATCATCCAGCCTGGAATTCTCCCTCTCACCCACAAGGATAAAGTCAAAGTGAGGCTTTTTAGCACAGTTTGCCTTTGGACTCTACTGTTGACAGTCTCATTGGTCATAAATTATACTTCCCTACATAAATAGAAGTCAAATTTATAACTGCCAGGCTACTGTGTTTATTTTGGCACTGAGCCAGTACCATTGACAATAATAAAGGAAGAAGACTTCGGAGAGTTTTGATTGTATATATTCCTGACCAGAATAGGAAGAAGCTGTTAATGGGTATGAACAAAGAATGATGCGGTCACCTCAGAGATATAACTGGTTGGCACAGCGCTTGGCATTCAAAGAGAATCTGCGTATGACCCTCAATTTATGCCTTGACTTAATAAGTTTTTTTAACAACTTTCAAAAGACCTCATCATAAACCATGCAGGAGTTCAAATATGTCTGCTTTATTCCCTTAATTTGTAATTATAATAGCCACGTTGAGAAGGAAATAGAGTGACCCATGGCACAGTTTGTTTTTGGTATATCCATGCTTAATCCCATTGATCATCACATCATTTTCTCAATACTAACAAATCTTCTGTTTAATAATCCTTTCTAGAGATTTGTTTAAAACTACATCATTCTCCTTGTTAACAAAAAAAATAAAATTTAATAGAATTGAATAGAATTGAAAACTGTGCCTTCACTCTACTATTTGTTACAGTTCACTTTTATCTACTCCAAGGAGTGATTCCCTTTCTTCATTTGCTACATAATTGCTTGGATAAGCCTTATTTTCTTTAGTTGCTTTTGTTTTCTTTTGTTGTTTTGTTTTGTTTTGTTTTGTTTTGTTTTGTTTGTGATGTTTTTTTGCTAGATATGTCTAAATCCGTGAATTGATTTTAATGGTAGGATTTTATGATAATTAAACGTTAAAGCTAGGAGATAGTACCTTCCCTGGAATAAAAGAGACCCAGCCTTAGCCCTCATGAAACTTACAGACCAGTAGTGGGGACAGACATACCAGTAACGGCACCAAAGGTAACAATCCAGTGGGAACATTGGAGAAAGAGCTCTTGAAGGATGGTAGAGTTCCCCCCCAGTGAAAAGAAGCTGTATTTCTGACAAAACGAATAGCATACACGGAAGACTGCACATGTGTGACCTTTTCAGGGCAGTGTGGTCCATGGAGGACCAGGATAGGCAGATGTGCCACCTTAAAGGATTTATCCTGCAAGCAATAAACAGGTGAACATATTTGCGTGCTGGACGGATCACCCTTGAAGCAATATGGTACGTGGTGGTGGAAAGAAGAGACCAAAGAGAAATAGTGTCGTGAAAGAGACTGTTGTAATAATTTCATCCAGTAATGATGAATGCCTGAACTAAAGTAGTGACAAGGAGAATGAAGAGATAAGAGAAATCGAGGAGGTAGGTTCTACTCATACATTTCTCTCATGTCAGTTCTTTACATTTCTTGCAGGATGCATTAATATCCCTGTGTATTTTTTCTGAAGATCTAAGCTTTTGTGCACAATCATTGCTATGAAGCTGAGAGTATATGAAGTCAGTAACTGCAGATGAGTATGTCATGACATAGCAAGAATTTTTGATGTAGACATGTTTGAAGTTCACTCTCTTCTTCTTGGTGAGCAATTCAGGAAAATAAAAGGGAAAAAAAGATAATCATCAAACCCTTGTTACCCCAATCCTTCAGAATTCAGTTTGTTCCTACCTCTTCTCTGATACTTCCTGGGATTTTTCCCAGCCAGACATCGTCTGTTCTATCTGAACCCTAGAGCCCTGTGTTCTCTCATAGGACGTTTATTTCTTCATAGTTCTCTCTATGATCTTTTTCTCTCTCTGGTAGATGGTCAGGCATGTGAGGGTCAGGACCTGACTTCTGCATCTGGGCTTCCTCTCCCACCCATTAGCCTTATGCTTCTCAATTCCACCCAGTGCTTTGAAGGTAGTACAGAGTCCATGAATATTTGTTGAATAAATAAAAATTTATCCTTTGTGTTCTTTGTTCTAAATCAAACCTTTTTTTTTTATAATTTGCAGCAAACATTCCTCAGAATGTTCCTCAGACCAGTATTTATACTTTTGTATCTTCCCTAGAACCTAATGTAGACTGTTTAGACTTTAGGCATCAATAAATACCTTCTTGGTTTATTATTTTAGATTTGATTATTTTGAAATTTTTGATGGTAAGGACAAAGAAGAAAGAAATAAAATTCATGGCATATTCACTGATGCATCTTCTCAGAAAAAGATTCTCACCTACTAGGTTGTATTTACTTGTATAAATGCTCACTCAGGTGAGTTGAGTTATATTTGAGCAAGTTTGGCGGACCTGCAAGGAGGACTGGTAACTATCCAAAATAGTTGACTCTAATCACTATTAAAAAAAAAAAAAAACCACCATCTAGTCATGTCAGGCATACTCCTGAGATTAAATATCCTAAAATATCCAAATCAAATTAAAATTTAAATACAAATCAAGTACAAAATCAGTAAATACATTCAGAGAAAACTTCTCTTCTTCCCCACTTACTCCTGCTCCTGTTTGGGGGTTGAGGAGAAAGAGGCATTTGATAGTTGGAGGCTTTTTTATAGAGAATTACTGTTTATTTATCCAGTCAATAAATATATAGCCACGCCCCATTTAGATGTGTGGCAGTACTGGATATCATGGCTATTGCAAAGGATCTCCCACATGCCTCACCCTCAGACACCCTTCAGTCTAGGTAGGAAGAAAGAAATATATGTACACACAAGGGTAGGCTTAAACGTAAGAGATTTAGAAAAAGGAGTGAGTACTATGATTGGAAATGGCAAGGAAATGCTTCATAAAAAAAAACTATCCATGAAAGATGGATAACATTTCCATAAGTAAAAGAAAATATCAAGTTATCAAAATGTAGGATGGCAGAACTTGAAGTGTGGAAAAAGCAAGCTCGTTCTACCAAGCATGTCCTAAGCATAGTAATCTATTACATATATGGAACCTGAATTTAGAGAAACATAACATCTAGAACAGGATACTTGGGTCTCATTTGAAACTTTTATAATAGGAAAAACCTCAGCATTAACAGTTAGTGAATATATTCCTTGTCGGTCTGAGTTTTTTTATAAAAATTTGAAAAGAATAAAACTGAATGAGCTAGGAAGTATTTCCTCACAAAGGCATACACACATGCATACCCAACATTTTGGAATACTATTATCAGACAAACTGGGAATAGCAGGGGAAATTTTCCTAAAGGAAATACTGTTTAGTCCATAATAGATGATAAGTGTCAATAAGGAGAAAAGACAATGTAGGTTTATCAAGGTATAGAATACCAGTGTTTTGAAGTATGGAAAGTGCAAGCTTTCCCTCTTCATCAGAAACGAACACCATCTCTGGCTGGGAATTGTCTGGCCAACACCTTATACCCACTGTAAAACACACGTGCGTATACATACACACAGACTCGCACATGTAGAAAGACACGTTTGCGATTGTAAGATATTCTTATTAATGAGAGATAAGAATGTTAAGTTAAAAAGAAGTAACCAGATTAATTTTTCTCAAAAGTATACTTCTTTGTATCATTCTACTCCCCAAAAAAGATGCTGATGTTGGCATGCGTGCTTTGAAACCTGAAATGTAGGTGGGCGTTCAGAGACCTTTGTATCCTGTCAGTGCCAACACATTGCTACACCACCACATCTCGAGACCCAAGATTTAAGAGCAACTTTTCTTCCTCAAGCGACTGTGTGAAGCAACAAGTGCAGGCAAAAGTGTTAGAGTACATCATTTATTTATGAATATTATATATACTATATTCTTATACATATTATATTCTTACATTTTAGAATATAATATATATTTTAATATTTATATGTGTGATAAATATTGTGTGTATATGTGTGCATATATATAAATGAATATAAATCAGGGCAAAAGCATTAAGTCTGCTCTTAAAAATATTCCAAAACATCTTCTTAAAACAGTACATAAGACTTCGTTTGTGAGATTAGTTAAGTCAAAGTGCATTATCACCATGGACCAAATCCGTGAGGCAAATTGTTGAAGGGGAGCTCCATTTCAATCTTCCTCAGTTACTATTAGAGGGAAGAAAATCTTAATAACTATAGCAACAGTCTGTTATATCAGCAGTATCTGTAAGCAATAGTATATTTGTTCCTCCACTAAGCTAGGTATAAAGTAAGCAAATGTGTATTGTTTTTTTTTTTTTTTAACGTTTATTTATTTTTGAGACAGAGAGAGACAGAGCATGAACAGGGGAGGGGCAGAGAGAGAGGGAGACACAGAATCTGAAACAGGCTCCAGGCTCTGAGCTGTCAGCACAGAGCCCGACGTGGGGCTCGAACTCACGGACCGTGAGATCATGACCTGAGCCGAAGTCGGATGCTTAACCGACCAAGCCACCCAGGCGCCCCAGCAAATGTGTATTTTTAACAATCAACAGTGTTCAATAAAATGCTATTCCTCCACTATAATATCAAACTGAAGAATTAAAAATTTTTCACAGGGGTAGGTGGGTGGGGCCTGGGTGGCTCAGTCAGTTGAGTGTCCGACTTCAGATCATGTCAAGATCTCACAGTTTGTGAGACATAGAGCCTATTTCGGGTCCTCTGTCCCCCTCTCTGCACCTCCCCCACTTGCTGTCTTTCTCTCAAAAATAAACATTTAGAAAAAAAATTCCTTTGATTGTGAAAATGTACTAATAATTAGAAATTTGGATAAAATGTTCAGTTTATTCATATATCTTCTATTCTTAACATCTTTCATGAATTTTTATGCTCTGTGAAGAATACAGTTACTCCTAACCAGACCAAAAATATTCCATAATGTGACCATAAAGTAGTGATACAGATTTTAAGTACATACCTGAGAAATGAAATGTTACTAATTTTTATAGTTTTATGACATCCAAGGTCAAACCATCTATATGTTAAGAGTTTTGGGGCCTCTGAATACATATGTCTTTGAACACCTTAGACCTGGTCAATGCAATGGTCAGCATAACCACTTACATTAGTTCCTACCTCAAACAAGAGGTTGATGTCTTTTTCCTTTGTATGTCACGAAATAATTCTGACCAAAAAAAGGACAAAAGTAATGAAAAACTGACTAGGTTAGACCTTTGAAGAAAAGTGTATTATTCTAATATTGTCAGGATAAAAATAGGTGAATATTCTTATGAGGGGAAAAAAGGCAGTTTGTTAGTCATTTTTACCCAGATATCTCCGATTTTTAAATTCTTCATTCTGTTTATTTGAAGTGTACAATGTAGTACCATATGTCCTACTTCTGGAATGTCTATCAGTTCTGTTTTCTACTTTGTTGGGTTTTTTTTAATTTATTTTTATTTATTTTTTTAATGTTTATTTACTTTTGAGAGAGAGGCAGAGCGTGAGCAGGGGAGGGGCAGAGAGAGAGGGAGACACAGAATCTGAAGCAGGCTCCAGGCTCCGAGCTGTCAGCACAAGGCCCGACGTGGGGCTCGAATCATGAACCATGAGATCATGACCTGAGTCAAAGTTGGACGCTCAACCAACTGAGCCACCCAGACACCCCTCTGTTTTCTACTTTGAAGGATCTATGAAATATTCTTAATCCCAACTCTGCAATCAATATTTGAGATTCATAATCTCTACTGACAAAAATATTAATTACAAGACTTTGGAAGTTGCCCCACAGCAAAATTTGAATAACAAAAAAACACATATCCCTTTATAAACTTTATACATAGTTCAGTTATTCTCCCCTACCGCCCCCCCCCCCCACAATGTCACTGTAAACCTGTTAGAACATCAGAAGTTTTCAGTTGGTTGTCATTTTTTTTCTTTTTTAATTTTTTTTTTAATGTTTATTTATTTTTGAGACAGAGAGCATGAACAGGGGAGGGTCAGAGAAAGAGGGAGACACAGAATCTGAAACAGACTCCAGGCTCTGAGCTGTCAGCACAGAGCCCAAGGCAGGGCTCGAACCCACGGACCGCAAGATCATGACCTGAGCCGAAGTCGGACGCTTCGATTAACCGACTGAGCCACCCAGGCGCCCCTTTTTAAAATTTTTTTAATGTTTATTTATTTTTAAGAGAGAGAGAGAGAGAGAGTGTGAGCACAGGAGGGACAGAGAGAGAGTGGGAGACACAGAATCTGAAGCAGACTCCAGGCTCCAAACTGTCGGCACAGAGCCCAATGTGAGGGCTCCAGCTCATGAACTGTGAGGTCACGACCTGAGCCAAAGTCGGACACTTAACCGACTGAGCCACCCAGGCACCCCAGTTGTCATTTTTAATTATGGTACGTATGGCCTCTTTTCAAATGTAAATATTCTATATTTTTCCAGTTCATCTGTTTACTGAACAAATACGTTGACATCCTACTCTCCCCTATAGCGGATAAAAATCAGTATCAGATAAAATCCTTGTTCTTAAGAACTCTGTATAAATTTGTTCCCTTTATAAATAAATATTCATTGCCAGCTTGTCAACAAAAATTCATTTCTAAAATCTTTATTTAGCTATATGTACAGCTATCAGTTTTGTAAAATGAAGTTGGCACTATTTATTTAAACAGAGTCATGTATGGTGCCATTGTTTGCTTTTAAAAGGTAGTATTTGTTGTTATACCACAGCAATCAATTTTCTACCGCACAAAATTGAATGTTACAGATTATAGGGAAAAGCAGCTCAGAGTTACGATACTACTTCATGGTTTGTTTTTTTTTTTTAGGGTTAAGAGATTCATGCAGCAGGAATAGATCATTGGGAATGGGAGTGTATTTTTTCCACACAATTTTGAATCATACCTATTTGACATTTCTTTCTCCTTGTTTCTATCAGATGCATTTTCACAAAGCCTTAGGGAAAACTAGCCTCTGAGTATTTTTAGGGTAGTAGTCCTACAGAGAATACTGGAAGGAAAAAGGTAAGCCCAGAACAATAGGCTTCAGAAGCTCTGAGATGTGAATGAAGCAAGATAACCTAGAAGGTGGAAATAGAGACTAAAGAAATAATGTTCAAAATCACAGAATGGTAGCAGAGATTAGATTGTAGACAAGTGAAGAATGGGAGAGGAAAAGAAGGAAAGAAATTCCCTGGGATAATAGAAAAAGGAAATTTTAAAAGGAAAACAAACCCATGTTGTTATCATGAGATAAAAATAAAATTTTAAAAATCCCTTTTAATAGCAAATACTCCTTCAGCAAAACTAACTAGTAATTCTTGAATACTTTACTGGACGACAAAAAGAGATACATTAGCAGTAGTTCTTGGCATGAGGTAAAAGTCTACGTACCTCTTTTTTGTGATGAGGAGGGAAATAAATATCCTTCCGTATAAGGATACCTCAATCCAAAGAATCACTCAAGGTAAGAGTGGTTACCTTGGACTGTTCTATTATATATTTACCATTTACCTTTTCCGGGGGGTGAGGGCCACAGTTAGCCATTTCTGGTTGTTCTTTGCCTGCAGCATTTGGTCCCTCCTTTCCTACACACCTGCTTCATATTGTGGTTTGAATTGCCCATCTTTTCTCCATTTCCCCTCTCTTTCTATTTTTGTTTGTTTCACCTCATTCATTTATCTCTTGGTTTGGTCAGCTCTTACATGTACAAAAAAAGCTTCCACTGTATGGATCATAGAAAAGCCATTTTGTGAACTTAGGAATAAGTAGTGTCATCAACCATAAAGGATTCATTCCATGCTTGAGGGTTTAGTTTAAGAATGCTATATAACAACCCTGTTATAAATTCTTAAATACCCCTTTCATCACTGCACTCTCATCATCAAAAACTACAGAATAACAGACCAGCTTCTTTAGCATTCAACACCCACTCCTTCATTCTCTCAGTCTGACCTCAGCCTTATTTTACTTTTTAAGTAAACTACCTGGTTAGCTGTCAATAGTATACATTATCATGAGTATCAGATTAGTTCATCATATCTCTTCTCCACAGATGTTTAAAGATTCTTTACTAGGATAGCAGCACCTGGGTGGCTCAGTAGGTTGAGTGTCCGACTTTGGCTCAGGTCATGATCTCACAGTTTGTGAGTTTCAGCCCTTCATAGGACTTGCTGTCAGCACAGAGCCTGCTTCAGATCCTTCTCTCTCTGCCCCTCCCCTGCTTGCGCGCTCTCTCTTTCTCTCTCTCTCTCTCAAAATAAATATTTTTTTAAAAAGATTCTTCACTAGGATATTCTACATGCTGAGATTTTTTTAATTATTCAGAGATTAGATAAATCTTAAGTGACGATTTTCAAGTCATATTAAAATATTACTTGTTTATTTTTTTTTTAACTGACTTGATTTTTCTTGCCTTCAGTAATCTTAGCAATGACAGGTCATTTGGCATAAGAACGATAATAATAATAGTGAATATCATTAAACATTTTTTTCTCTTTGCTAAACTTTATATGAATTCTCATTTTACCAGACTTGATTTGAAAAAGCTACTAAATCCCTATATGGTTACCTTTTCTGTTACCTCCAACTGTTGAGACCTAGAAATCATATAAATTTTTTTATTCTCTTCCCGTTTGCTTTCCTGTAGTTTTCAAAAAACTCTGTGGGGCTGTGGGTTGTTTCCCTGTGTGTGTTGGTTTGTTTTTGTTTCCTTCCTCATAACGTTTTTTATGTATTTATTTTGAGAAAGAGTGTGTGTGTGTGTGTGCACGAGCTGGGGGAGGGACAAAGGGACGTAGAGAGAGAATCTCAAGTAGCTTTGCACTGTCAATGAAGAGCCCCACACAGGGCTTGATCTCACGAACTGTGAGATCATGATATGAGCTGAAACAGAGAGTCGAAGGCTTAACTGACTGAACCACCCAGGCACCCCTATATAACTTCTCTATTTGCTATTGAAATTGCTTCAACTATGCACATTTGAATTCCTCTGAACTTGTGTGTCGGTTTCTTTATCCATAAATGAGAATAATAACCATATCTACCTCACGGGGTGATTGTGAAGATTAAGTTATGTAGTAAGCAGATCACTGAGAGCAGTGCTCAGCACGTAAACATTGCATAATCGTCCACCGTTCTTAATTTTTATTATTTTTTTGGTTACACTTCTGTGTTATACATGCTGTATTTTCTTATTTCATGGTATAAACATAGAGAAACCAGTACCTTTCCCTCTCTGGTATACATGCAAAGTTTAGAAACTTTTGTGGTATTTGTGAACACTCCCACATTCAAAGAATGTCTCTTTTGTGTGTAATATAGCACTCACTGAGAGAGTGGGCATTAAGCCAACTCTATAATTGCTGTTAATTTACTGTATCATTAACAGAATTAGTCATTGTTTCATTTTACTGTGTGTTAAAATATAGTTTACTTCAACACTGTTGCCTGTATGAAAAATCAAATTGTCATTTCCAGCTAGTTATGATGAATACTTTGTATTGTGTGGTATGTATATTGAATTATTAATCTCTTAAATAAATAACTGCCACTTCGTATGTCTACAAACATAAAATGTATTACTTCTTTCCCAAAGGATAAAGGAAGCCTGTATATTATTTCCATTTTACATTTAGGAAACCTGTAAATATGCTACATTTTATATAATCGCTTTGGGTAGTGTGAGACCTATAAAAAATGTAAACAAAATAAAAAGGAGGGCATTCTCCTTATGTTTATGTTTATGTCACTGCCTCTAATTTAATAGAAAGTGTCATATGGTTGGCCATTTATTATCCATTAATCCATTAAGTATCTCAGCTGTTGTGCTTCGTAATTAATTGTCGTTATGTATGAGATACTTTTGCAGTTATAAAGCAGAAATGAATCATCTTGTCTTAGAAATGTGGGTTCATTGGACATCTGTTAAATTATGTTTTCTCTATGCAATACTAATTAATAAGTAAGTGTTGTTGGATCAACATAGCCCCACATAATAGTTTTAAGTTCACTGTTCAAGAGCAGCTGTTCTAGTATCTGATTGGGGGGTGGGGGTTGGAGGGTGATGCGTCTGGTGGAAATATTAAACTCAGAGAGCTTTGGGTTTTGGTTTTGATGGACCCTCAGGCATTGATTGATCCCCTATTGTGTGTATGCTCAATGAATGAAGATAAGAGGAATTGCTTAAGTGATATTTTGTGTACATGGTTAAGTTTAGATACCAGATCATTTCTTCCTCAATTGTTGGGGATGCAGCAGTATTTTAATCCATATGTGATTATGTTACTGGAGAAATTGTCCAAGCCCTGAAAACCCATTTGTAGAAAAGTCATTCAGCCAGCTTTAAGAAAAAAAAACGTAATTGTTTTAAAGTACCATGTTGCTTTTTTAAATAGCCTTTAAGGGGCACCTGTGTGGCTCAGTTGGTTAAGCGTCTGACTTTTGGTTTCAGCTCAGGTCATGATCCTCACAGTTTGTGAGTTCGAGCCCCACATTGGGCTCTGTGTTGACAGTGTGGAACCTGCTTGGGATTCTCTCTCTCCCCCTCTCTCTCTGCCCTTCCCTGACTCGCTCTGTCTCCCTCTCTCAAAAATAAATTTAAAAATTAAATAAATAGCCTTTGAGAGACTGTTAAAATACAAGCCTTCAGATGGTAAAATTGTACTCCTAGGAATGTGCCATTCCTCGAAGCTTTGTTAATTTGTTTATTTTGTTTTCTTTCTTTTTTAACTGACTGGGGAAGAAAACCTGTATATGCGTGCCAAACAAGCATTGGTTGATCTGGTTTCAAGCTACTGTGTCTTTAACTGATAGTATTTTGTTCAAAATAAAGTAATCGAGACATCATCTATAAGAGATTTTTATAAAGATTTAAGTATAAATCAGCTCTTCCTAAGGGATGAGTCTATAGGGCCTTATATTTTGGCATATATGATACAATCTGTTCTCAAACTAGTGTTGTCCTTGAGGCCCATGAAGAAGCAAATGCAGAACATTCTACAGTCCAAGGCTCACAGAACTTCTACAGGAAAATAATGTGCACTGAGGATGAGCTCATACTCAGATTAAAATCCACTCTATGATACAATGCTACCCTAAAGGAGAATCAGCTTAAGTACCATTAAAACTGGAGGCAGTAGAACAAGTCAAAAAAGAGGTGAGATAGTCATCTAAAGAGAAAAAGAATAGAAAATATTATAATGAGAGAACAAGTCACTAATAAAAAAGAGCACACAAATTTGAAAAAAACTAAATTGAACCTCATTCAATATAGATACATTCCTGAAACATTCTATATAAATTGAATTTTTATAAGTTAGATAAGAAGGAATCTAATTATTGGTTCCTAATCAAGTCATACCAAGTATCTTCCCCTTGCAGGGCTTGGGTGTAATCAGGTGCTGCACGGTCAGAAAGGGCCCTGGGGAGTGAGTGTGATGCTCCCGTCTTCTAAGAGATTTACTTCTCACGAGAGGGGACATTTTCTAGTTGTGTGCTTTTCTACATCTGTACTTACAAGGAACTGAGAAAGACTTAAAATTTAAATACCTCTACTGTAAATATCTTTCATTCTTCATCATTTAAATAGTATTTGAAATCTTAAAAAAAAAAAAAAAAAAAAAAAAAAAGCTCTAGCCTGCAGTCAAATGTAGCATGCTACCCAGCCTCATTCACAGCAGGGTGAGCGTCATCTTTCCACTTGATGGTTTCTAAGTAACGTTTAATTTTAATTCCTTTACTGTCACTTAGGATAGGAGAAACCTATTTCCAGGGTTGTTGTTTTTTAATTTGGGAAGGGGTTTTGTTGTGTTCTACTAATGTGTATTTCTTAGAGTTTCTTTAAGATTTGTGATTCTCCTCACTTATAATGAGTTTTTCCAGTTTTTATTTTGTCTTAGGATGTGTTACTTGTTGGTGCAGTGCTCTTAAGTCCATTTTAAGAGCACTTGAAATTTCAAAAAGTATGGTAGCACATTTTTAAAATGTGTATTAACAACCTATTCATATAAACTAGTTTCATAGTGAGCTTAGAGCCAAGATCCATTTGAATGATGTTAACCCTGCTATTTTTGGACTTTTGTTACATGATTCACTGATTTATGGCACAGGAGCTCCAAATATTTCCTCTCTGGGTCTCCATGGAAAAGTATTTTTAAGAGGAATGTATTTCTCACTGATCTCATACTTCCTCAGTAAAATCACCGTGTCATGTATATCATGATGAGAAGTTTTTTGAAAAATGTAAGCTATGTGAAAAATAGAGGTTATTACTGAAATATTATTTTAAATGATCATTTTTAATATCATTATCAGCTTTCCAGCCTGGAGGTATTTCTTTACTTTAAAACATTTTCCTGAATTATGTCTTGAATCAATTTGGCAGAAATAATTTATTAAAATATTTTCTTCTTTGTCTATACTCATGCCCTACATGATTTCTCTCCCTTTACAAAAATACTTTTTGTCTCTGTATGAAATGTTGTCCATACTCTAGAGCAAGGGAGTGGTATAAAGAAAACACATCTAAAACTCTGGCGATAGGGCAATTATTATGTGAACACATGCATTCTGAAATTGCTCTGTAAAACCGGGAGACATGAAGAGGGGAAAGGAGACTGGCGCTGTTTGAATCCGTGCTGAGTGCCAAGTGTGGTGTTAGAACTTCTCGGGTGCTTCAGTCTTCACAGCCACAGTGGGTATAGCTAGTATTCTTCCCATTTTAAGATGAGGAAACTGAATCTCAAACAGGCTAATTTGATTCATCCGAAGTCAGAATTCCAGCTCAAGTCCAGCTAGCTCCCAAAACCACATATTCATTTCATAATATAACTTTTGGATCTTGGAACTAGAGTGGGCTTTAGAAATAATCTAATTTAAGTCTCATTTTGTCAGGATATAGGGGCTCAAAGTAGCAAAGTAACTTCCCATAGATCATTCACTACTTAGTAGCATTGTTTTATGCTGTAGTCAACATAAAAAATTGTGTTAATTCTTTCGAAAATTACTTTTTAAGGAGTGATCCTGTGAAGTATAGAAATAGCACAGCTACATTTACCTTTTAAGATAAAGTAATAATGCAACTGAGAAATATACTTACATGTTGTATTGTTTCCTGTTGCTGTTATAACAGGTTAACGCAAATTTGGTGGCTTAAAACAATGTGAATTTCCTGTCCTTCAGTTCTGGATGTCAGCAAACTAAAACCAAGGTGTCAGCAGGGTTGCGTTCCTTTTTGAGGCTTTAAGGGGAAATTTATTTCATTGCCTTTTCTGTCTTCTTGAGGCCGACTATGTTCCTTGGATCATGGCCCCATCACTCCGACTCCTTGACATCCCCTACTGATCTTCCTGCTTCCCTCTTGTAAAGCCCCTGTGATTATATCCAGCCCACCCATATAATCACCCCATCTCAAGAGCCTTAACTTAATCACACCTGCAAAGTCCCTTTTACCATATAAGAACATATTCACAGGTTCCAGGGATTGAGATGTGGACATCTTTAGAGGAATAAGCCAGTGTCCTGTCCACCACACACATACACACCTACCTGCCTCTGTGTGCATTTAGATATCACGCATAAATTAAAACACTTCTTGAAGCACCTGGGTGGCTCAGTGGGTTGAGTGTCCAACTCTTGGTTTCGGTCATGATGTCACGGTTCATGGGTTCAAGCTCTGCATCAGGCTCTGTGCTGACAATGCAGAAACTGCCTGGGATTCTCTCTTTCCTTCTCTCTCTGCTCCTCCCACGCTCTCTCTCTCTCTCAAAATAAGTAAATAAACTTAAAAAAAATTAAAACGCTCTTGTCCAGAGTCATCTTGGAATTAGACATTCTGGACAAATAAGTTTTCGGTATCACTATAACCAAATCGTTTTAAAATTTTCCTTAATATATGGAAAATGTTCTAAAATGTACTGTCTTCCCAGCCTTTGAAAACAGTATTCTCAATATAATTTTACCTCTCCTTGATGAATGATAGCTATCATTATAAACATCAGTATTGAACTATGCTTCCAAAACAGCAATAAATGCAAATGCAGGTGTAGGTTATGTGATACACAGAACTCATTGAGAATTAAGCCCTGCAGTCGAGCTGGAAATTCCTTTATGGTCATTTTTTTATCATTTGTTTTTTTGTCAGAAGGGTGAAGTGAAGGATGTACTGTTGTCCAGCCCCCTGAACAAGATAACATGATGGGCTTTCTATAAAATTGAGTCAGTTACGAGCAGCCTTCTGTAGGATGAGGGTGGGAGATGAGTGCTTTCTTAGCCTCTAAAAATCGTCTAACATGTGCACATCCCTTGATATTTGTCAATATTCAAAATATCATTTTTGAT
Organism: Panthera onca; assembly: GCF_046562875.1. Classification (NCBI taxonomy): domain Eukaryota; kingdom Metazoa; phylum Chordata; class Mammalia; order Carnivora; family Felidae; genus Panthera; species Panthera onca. Next base: position 140,007,015 of record NC_138347.1, read on the forward strand.
TTCTGCATCACTAATGTCTAAAAGTACTGCAGACAATTCTTTATCAGTTTGCATGTGTTCTTGTCTCTCATTTCCCCTGGTTTTGTTGATAGGGTCTGGAAGACAATGCTGACTGTTTCAAGAACTGTCATTAGCAAGGTTTTGCCTTGATTATGGAACTCTTTTGCTGATCTGACCAGGCCACATATTTTTAAATTTTCTTTATTATTTAAATAGGCAGTAACAATAATAAAAATGTTTATGTTGGAGTACCTGGCACGTATTGAGTACTTACTAAATATTTATTATTTTTTATTATTGGTTTAACCTATATGAAATCTTTTCTGAACTAATATTTTAATCTATAGGACAATTTAGTAAAGTAACATTTGGGTACAAAAATATTAAAAATATATCCTGCTTTCTCAGGTTATTCTCCACAGTTTTCCAGTTTTCAGTCTACTGTAAGTTATGGTTCTAAAATCTTCTTGTATCTAAAGAACAATAAGATGTTACAACCCCTCAGAAAGATACTTGTCTCTTTGAGCACTAGCCAGTGATTTGTTAGCATTTGTTCAGCAAACAATGGACTCTTTCTATGTGCCAAGCACTGCACTGGAAGTCAGTTGAAAGAAGAGACTTTCATGGGTAATTCCCGGTTTGATGAGGAGGTCCAGGAGGTCCTGTGGCAAGTGTGGTAGCAGAAGTAGGAGTGTGATAAGGGAACCCTGAAGAAGTTATTGTTTACTTTACAATAGGTAAATATGTAACACTTCTTAAAACTCTGGGATCATCAGTTTTTTTATCCAATTCAAATAGTGGTATTTGTGAAAAATAAACTCAAAATAGAATAAAAACACAAATGCGAGACCTGAAACTGTAAAACTCGTAAAGACCCAAATGTGAGACCCCAAACCATAAAACTCCTAGAAGAGAACACAGCGGTAATTCCATTGACATTGGCTGCAGCAACATTTTTCTAGATACGTCTCCTAAGGCAAGGGAAAATAAACTGTTGGGACTACACCAAAATAAAAAGCTTTTGCACAACAAAGGAAACCATCAACCAACAAAAAGGCAGCCTACTGAATGGGAGAAGATATTTGCAAATGATATATCTCATAAAGGGTTAATATCCAAAATGTATAAAGAACGTATATAACTCAACACCAAAACAAACCAGAAAACACAGTCTGATTAAAATATGGGCAGAGGACCTGAGTAGACACTTTTCCTAAAGAAGCATACAGGTGGCAAGATGCTCAGCATCACTAATCATCAGCCACTGTGGAAAACAGTATGGAAGTTCCTCCAAAAATTAAAAATAGAAATACTTATGATTTAATAATAACAACTACTGGGTATTAACCCAAAGAAAATGAAAGCACTAATTTGAAAAAATATATGCAACCCAAGTGTCCATTAATAGATGAATGGATAAAGGAGATGCGATGTATATATACATACACACGCGCGCGCGCACACACACACACACTCATAGATACACACAATAGAATATTAACCATAAAAAAAGGATACAATCTTGCATTTGCAGCAACATGGATGGACCTGGAGGCTATTATGCTTAGTGAAGGAAGTCAGACCGAGAAAGACAAATATCATATGATTTCACTTACATGCACAATCTAAAAAAATAAATGAATAAACAAAAGGCAGAATCAGACCTATAAATACAGAGAATAGACTGATTGATGGTTAACAGAGGAAAGGGGTTGGGGGACAGGCAAAATGGGTGAAGGGGAGTGGGAGATCCAGGCTTCCACCTCTGGAGTGAATACGTCACCAGAATAGAAGGCACAGTGTAGGGAATGTCATCAATGATACTGAAATAGCGTTGTATGGTGACAGTTGTAACAGCACTGTGTGGTAGCTACACTTGAGGTGAGCAGAGCATAATGTATAGATGTGTTGAATCACTGTGTTGCACACCTGAAAGAAATGTGACATCGTCAACTATACACACACAAAAAATATTTTAAGGTGCTCTTTGTGGGAGCCTGCAGCATTAGCACATGTAGGAACGATCAGCCTACCTGTTTGATTCAGTGTGGTTTCTTTATGAATATCTGTTGGGACAAAAGCTAACAAACGTCACTAAAGTAGATCCTTTAATCAGTATTACAAAATATTGAAATGTAAAGCATTCTCTGTCCAAAAAATCTGCAAGATTCTTTGCAAACTCATGCTTTATTTTTCTTCCAACCATACTTCACTTTTATTTTATTTTTAATTTTTTTTTAACGTTTATTTATTTTTGAGACGGAGAGACAGAGCATGAACGGGGGAGGGTCAGAGAGAGAGGGAGACGCAGAATCTGAAACAGGCTCCAGGCTCTGAGCTGTCAGCACAGAGCCCGACGCGGGGCTCGAACTCACAGAGTGCGAGATCGTGACCTGATCCGAAGTCGGACGCTTAACCGACTGAGCCACCCAGGCGCCCCCATACTTCACTTTTAATATCTCCACTTAAAACAGAGTCAACAGTAAAAACAACCTAATTAGAAAACAGGCAAAAAACCTGAAGATCCTCTCTCAAAAAAGAGGGTAGCCAGATAGCAAAAAAAAAAAAAAAAAAAAAAGCACGTGAAAAAGTGCTCAACATCATTAGCAATTAGGGAAATGCAAATTAAAACCACAATGGTACCACTTCACCTAATCAGAATGACTGAGATAAAGCATGGATCCATCTTAGATGGATCCCATGGGAAATGTGCGAGTAACAAGAGCCAATTTCAAAAAGTTCCATCCTATATGATACCACTTATATGACATTCTTGAATGACAAAATCACAGAGATGAGGAACAGAGTAGTGGCTGTCAAGAATTAAGGAAGGAAAGGGTTTGGAAAGTGACCTTTAAATGGTAGCACAAAGAGTGTTTGTGAAGGAACTGTTCTGTGTCTTGGCTGTGATGGCGGTCATACAGATCTACATGTGATAAAATTGCATAAAAACACGTGTACATGAGTGCGTATAAAACTGATGATAAATGGAAAAAGGTCAATGGACTGGAAAAGGTCAACGGACTGTATCAGTGTGAGTTTCCTGTGATGTGATATTACAGTTATGCAGGATGTTACCATTGGGGAAAAGTGGATGAGGAATATAGTGTGATCCATTGGTATTGTTTTGTGTGTTTTTTTTTTAATGTTTATTTACTTTTTGAGAGAGAGAGAGTCAGAGCATGAGCAGGGGAGGGGCACAGAGAGAGAGAGAGAGAGAGAGAGAGAGAGAGAGAGAGAGACACAGAATCCGAAGCAGGCTCCAGGCTCTGCCCTATCCACACAGAGCCTCAAACTCACGACCATGAGATCATGATGTAAGCTGAAGTTGGACGCTTAACTGACTGAGCCACCCAAGGGCCCCAGTCAGTATTGTTTCTTACAACCTAGTGTGAATCTATAATAATCTCAAAATTAAAAGTTAAAAAAAAAAAAAACAGAGGCAATGAGGCTGACTAGGAGAGCGTGAGCTTTTAGGTCAACAAAGCTGTGTTTAAATTCTGGCTCCCCCCCCTTACAACTGTGCAACTGCATGCCAGTCCTTTAACCCTTCTGGGCCTTCATTTATTTTTTTCCTCCATTTTTATTGAGATATAATTAAATTTAGCACTGTATTTATTTTAGGTGCACAGCATAATGATTTGATATATGTATGTACTGCAAAATGATTACCACAATAAATTTAGTTAACATCCCTCACCTCACAGAATTACAGTTTCTTTATTTTAAAAGTGGCTACAATAATACTACTTACCTCTTTGTGTTATTTTGAGGATTAACTGGCTCGGAATAGCCAGTCAGTATCTGATAGGTTTTTAAAACATTGTATATAAAAGCCACTCATCATTTACATTGGATCATAAAAATATTCTGTATTTTCATCTAGCACTTAAAGGGATAAGCCTCTGCAGAATTTTATTATTACCAGGTATTCTCTATTTCATTCAATTCTGCTCATGTCTTTATTTCTTTCTACTTTTATGGGATTAATTCTGTTCTTTTTCCTTCCTTAAACACTTACTAAATGTCTTTCTTCCTTTCTAATTTATGTATTTGAAACTATAGATTTCCCTTTGATAACTGTTTTAGCCAAATCACAAAGTTTGTATTGACAGTCCCAACATTTCATTGTCATTTAGTTATAAATGTAACTTATTTTTTTTTTTGATCCAAGAATTATTTGAAAAATGTGCTTTTCAGTTTCCCAAATATTTGATAGGGGATCTTTATGGTCTTAATAATTCTTTGAGATATGTTAAGCTTCCTTTGTGGCTTAGCATGTGATCAGTATTTATAAATGTTTCTTATATGCTTGGAAAAGAATATATATTCTTTGTTGAGTGTGGAATTTTATCTTCAATCCCTTGATTTTGTTAAATTGGTTTTCATATTTTCAGCATCCTTACTACATTTTCTTTCATCTGCGTGACCTCAGTTCCTTCAGCGAAATGTCCCTCTGATTGTAGATGTCTCATTTTTCTCCTTACAGTTCTGCTGAGTTTCACTTCTTATATTTTTGGGTGTCTTGTTAGGTACAGCAGATCCAGAATTGTTACATTTTTCTGATGAATTGTTCATTTTATCCTAATGCATTGATTATCTTTCTGCATTTTACCTTAAACATATATTTGATCTGATAGTAACATAGCCATTTAGGCTCTCTTTCAGTTGGTGTTTGCATAGTTTATGTGCTGAGGATTTAGAATTCTCAGGGGATACATTTTTCTCCCCACCAGAGCCCAGGCTTTCTCCAGCAAGTGTCTTTGCTGCGTCTCCCAGAAGGCATTATCTTTTCAAGTCCATCCACTCACTAAAAGACTAGCTGCTCACGTGTTCTAATCTGTGTAAGGGCTCTCAATCCCAACCTCTTGCCACATGCAGACCTTAGGTTTCACCTTTTTCCATGAGGGCATCAAAACCCAAGCCTCCATTTTAATCTAGACTGGGTACTGTCCTTCACCCCCTCCCTCTTACCCAAGTCCTGCCCCTGGCAACGACACTGTCAGCTCATGTGCTTACTGTAATTTTTGGTTTTCAGTTCTGGCCTCTGGGGATTTCTGTGAAAATTCAGCTATGTATTTTTTTAAAGGTTACTTACATTTTCTTCAGCACTGGTAGGTGTTTGGAATGTGTCTGTGTGGAAGGGATGTCAAGGTTATCTATAAGGTCCAGCATGTTACTAGGACAGTTCTTATTAGGAATACTGATCTAGCCTGAAAATGGTACTGTGTTGTCTAATAATTACAGAAGACTGGATCTGTCCTTTCTGAGTCTTGATATTATATGAATTAAGTAAATGTGATGTTTGAGCAGATGCTGGATACCCTGGGAGGTAGCAACACATACAAAATTCTGCCACATAGTTTTTGGTTCAGAGCCATTTTTAATTTAGGGGACCAAAAGATTGGTCTTTAAAACACTAAGGGTTTTTTTTTTTATATTTCAACTTATAAATTTGAGAATGTTTATAAACATGATATTAATGAATAACATTAAGATCTTATTGTTGCTTACATAAGACTCTTAGAAAACAGAGTTTTACCAGAGTTACAAAACTGATTTAGACTTAGCTTTTTAATTAAGTTCTTGAAAAATGTTATAAACATGTTTCAAAATTATACCTAAATGACGTGCAGTGGTGATGGAACTATTATAGGGAAGAGAGACTACACTAGTATTACATTAAAATATAGAATTTAAGGAGAAGAAGGTTCATAAATTGTAACCAATAGTTTTTTATAAACTAGGTATATTATTTACATGCATGCCTAATTTGTGTTTTTAAACCATGACAGAAAAGAATATTTATGTCCTTTTTATAGTGTTCTCATGCTATTTTGAACTTCAAAATACACAAAATCCTTAAAACAACTGGACTCCAACAAGTTTCTTTTGAAATTTTTATGTTTGAAATTTATTTTTTCTTTGAAATGTTACTTTTATTTTAGAGAGAGAGAGCAGGCATGCATGAGTGGGGGAGAGGGACAGAGGGAGAGAGAGAATCTGAAGCAGACTCCACACTCAGCACAGAGCCCGACGTGAGGCTCGATCCCATGACCCTGGGATCATGACCTGAGCCAAAATCAAGAGTCCTATGCTCAATTGACTGAGCCACCCAGGCACCCCTTTGAAATGTTTTTAGAAGCCACAGCTAGTTTTTCTCTTACGAACATTCCTACACTTGTACCAAGAGCAAATTCAGTCCCTAGAACACTAGCTAATCGATAGGACTCTTCATCAAAAGCAAAAGGATATGATTTTGCTGTTGGGGGTTATTTAGTTCTCTGTGCCCAGAATAACAAGTTCTAAAATAATGATTTTGTTTCTTGATGCTTCTCAGGTGCCTAAGGAATAATTAAGTATATGGTTCTACCAGTGACCCTTGGATTATTTTGTCTAATAAAAAGTATGTCTATTTATAATAACATTACATTTTCTTCTAGGTTACTTTCCGGACAAGAATCTATCACTGTAATATTAACAGCCAGGGCGTTATCTGTCTGGACATCCTAAAGGACAACTGGAGTCCAGCGCTAACCATTTCTAAAGTTCTCCTCTCCATCTGCTCACTTCTTACCGATTGCAACCCTGGTAAGAGACTTAATCCAATATTGAATTCAAGTCTATTAAAGACTTCAATGTCAGACCTTAGGAAATTGTTTACTTTACTACCACCACTACCACTGTAACTACTGTTATTACTATTGATTTTAAATTTCCATAATATCTAACTGCTTTCTTTTTAAATTGGGTCTTCTCATTAGTCTTTTTGAGACCTATTATTTGCCGAGAAGGAAAAAGCACAATGTGATAAAAATTAATGAAAAATCATTTTGGATAGGGAAGTGCTTTCACAGAATGCATTACATTCTGCTGGCAAATAATAATAAAAATTCAAATTGAATAGCTTAATCTTTAATTAGATGCCTACCAGAAGATGTTAATTTGAGAAATGTGGGCTATTAAAATCTGATAACAACCAAGCAGCACCACGCAGACATGACCTTGTTGGCATTTTAATAACCATGCGTCCTTTCAAGCTAATAGAACAAAAAAGCTGAATGGTCTTCAACTAGGAAATACAACTTCCCAGGAAAACTAAAGAGAGTTTATGACGAAGCCTTGGTGGCTTGCTGGTGTGCTTAATGCTGAAAGTTTTTACTTTCTGTGTCGTCGCAGATGTATGATTATGTGTTTGACCAACTCCTTTTAGCTAACAGACAAACCCAACTGCCAAATTTTTATGTATCTGGGTTTATTTTGGAAACTTCAAAAATCTAAAGTAGCTACAGAGTTTTCATTTATGTTTTTAATGAGAAATTCTTCTTTGAGTATTTAATTAGTAGTGTTAATATTTTATAAGATTCTATCTTCCACATTCAGGAATAAACTTTATTCACTAGATAATTGAAGTTTTAGACAAGAGAGAAATGACAAAGGGGAATCAGGGTCTCTCTTAAGCTCCTGTCTGGTTTATAAAACATGAAGAATTTACAATCTGTTCAATTTTTAAAACTTTTAAAAATAAGGACATATAAAAATACTTCCACCAAAAGAAACATAAAATATAATTATGCAAGATCATTATAAAATACTTTTTAAATTATTTCATACTTTTACCCCAGATAGCGAAGTTCATTAATGCTGCACTAATTTAAAACTGAATGACAAATAGTGTGTTTTTTCTCCTTATTACTATTTCATTCCCATTTGTCTGTATGACTGTGTGTAACTTCATTTGGAGGTAATGTCATAAGAAGACATTTTTTGTGTGATAGAGGCTTAAGCCCAGTGGTCCTCCTGGAAATGTTGGAACATGGAACTATATCTGTCTCCCCTCTCCCAACAGAGGACTTCTGGGCTTTGCTGAAATTTAGAGGGAGTGGTTTTTTAAGAAAAAAACACTTATCTTGAGAAGTAAGTCACCCATACAAGAAACTTTTGACATGAGACCATCATGCTATACACCTTAAACTGCTAGTGTTAGGTGTCAGTTATATCTCAGTAAAACTAGGGGGAGAGAAGAAACTTTTGAGGCCATACTATGCGTGAGGCACTTCTGAACACTAGACAAGTAAGAAGTCCTTCCTTCTTCCACATGGGTAAGATGTAACTGCACACTTAGAGAGAAAGCTCCGTGCTGAGAGGCGTTCCTTACTCAGCCGTAGCCAGGCCTGTTCCGTCTCCCAGCCAGTTGAAATGGTCCTATCCCCCTGAATCAGCTTGTATGTGGGAAGCTCTTCTCTGTACAGGTAATCGCTGCTTAGAGGAATACATTCATCCCACCAAAGCCTTTTCTCAGCAATCAAAAATATTTCTCTTCACTAGAGTTTTCTTTTGCTGTGTCTCAGAAAGTTACAGATATATGCTACAAAACAATAAAAGTAAAATCACCCCTGGCTAAAGCAAAATCACATAAATAAAATAGATTTTGAAAACAATAATATTGGTAGTAGGATAAGTGTAAGGGATAAAGAAAAAGTAAAGAATAAGCCTAAAGATTAAGCCTCAAGTTTGATCAACTAGATACAGCTCATCTTATCTAAGAATAGACTATTGTTTGTAAAATACGTGGCAACAAACTAAATGTTTGTACTTTAAGACATAATACAAAAATTTCCTAATTGGCACATCATCGATACGTGTGTTCACACTTCTAGAGTCTTAAAAAGAGTTTTTAAGTCAAAATGGCCTTTCGTTTAATGGGTTTACTTCACACCCTTTTCTGGTACACTTCCAATGTGTAGATTTTTTTTCCCCCAGATTTAAGTTAAACTTCAACCTAACCTATCTTCAAATTACCACAAATAATAAGTTTGATAGAATACAAATAAATACGATTTTCCTATACTAAATCTGTAGAGCTAGTTTAACACCAGAAATGCTGTCAGCTCTGAAGTAGGTTTTGCATAAGGTTTTGCACCAATTTTCAAAGTGCTTTTCTCACTCTTCTCTCCACATAAACTTACTTTTTTAATCTTTTTCATACTCTTCTCATAATTTACACTTGTCTCTTACTTAAAGAATTTTTGGTCTATTCAGAAATAAATTTTAAAAGTTCGAGGGTGGGGCTGTACATCCTTACAGCATGGTATTTATAGTCCACAGATAAAGATTTTAATACCAGCTCCACTGTTAATTAGTTGTGCGACTTGCTCTGGGCGCTTCACTTTCCTCAGACTCCGTTTCATTTACAAAACAGAGATAACCATCAGCCCTACCTAAATCACGGGATTCCTGTGAGGTACACATGCAAGCCCTCTGTAAACAATCATGGGCTGTTGTTCATGTCATTTCCCAGGGTACTTAGGACTCCAAATGGGCATACATTCAGTGGCTGACAAATACCTACTCGGTTGAGTTTAACTGAGAGAAGAGAGTATTGAATAATCTCTAAACACCACCACCTCAGCACTGACACTCTTGGGTTTAAACTCTGGAAAAAGCCTAACCTTCAATTAGTAGTCCCTATTGCATTATTTCCTAGGAAGGATTATCTCGCGGGTGGCAAAATGTCCAACAGTCACCAGCCAGTTGACGGGTGCACCGGTGATAATCATTCTGTTCCCAATGCAACGGTCTAGGTAGGTCTGACTGCTGGCCTTGATAGGGCTGTTCACACTTCACAGTGGTGTTCATTGACCCTGCCAGAGCACTCTTATTTGTCAGACTCTCCCTGGCTGCCAGAGTCTGTCTGTGTCACACTGCTGAGGAACAGAATGGCAGCAGAAAGGAGTAGAAGTTGATAAGCTCCAAAGGCCCACACTGGCCTTCCAAGCTCCCAGAGTTTAGTCCTCCTTGGTGAACATGATTTAATCCAGGAATTGCTGTCATTTAGAGTACTAATCAGATTTCCGTCTTTCATGGAATGCTCTTATCTGTCAATACTCTCTTCTCAAGCATATACAAAATTTAAGCTCTGTTCTGTTTGATTGTATCTTTTGAAGTTTGTGCTATTTTGTGGTTGTTTTTTTAAACTCTTAGATGTTTATCATATTCTTTACATGAAGTCTGGTTATTGTTTCAAATATGCTTATCTTATGGTCTTCAGACCTAAAAATAATGGGTGTTTTCCCTCATAAAAAATGAACTATCCTGAGAACACTGACAATTATGAAATAAAACAAGGAGGTCAACGGTTTTCCCGTATCAGATGCTTTATTTACGGAGTAACTTTCAGAAGTATTTCTAATCCTTTTTTTCCTCTTTTTTTTTCCTGAAAAGTATATCAATCTGGATGTTATCTGGCATTATTTTTTTTAACCTCAGTTCGACTTTCTTGCTCTATTGCTGTTGCTATCTAAAGTGTTATAAGCTTGTTTTATTCGGAATGTAATTCTGATACTGTATCATTTAAAAATTATCCCCCAAATGTATGGCTTTTATGGGATAATTGGAAATTTGAAAATGAGCTTTTGATATTAAGGAATTACTGCCAGAAATTTTTAGGCATAGTAAAACAGAACTGTCATGAAGTTTTTACATATCCTTACCTTTTAGAGATAGGGAACTACTTGCAATAAAGTCCTTTGATATCTAGAATTTGCTTCAAAATAATCCAGAAAGATTAGATTGGAAGTAGATAAGGATGTGGAGGATACAAGATCGACCATTGTAATCGTTGAATGATGAGTGATGAGCACACTGTGGGGGGGGGGGGGGGGAGGCTTCATTATACTCGTCTACCTACCTTTGAATATGTCTGAAGTTTTCCATGATAAGGATTTCCTCGTAACTGCCGAAGATGAGCAGCAGTGTAGTCTGTAAAAGGCGTGTGATTTGGCCCTTTTGCTCTGTGGGAGAATCGTTTGGGCCCTGACCCTCACCCTCTGTATTCCATTCCCTATCATTTGCCTTCCAACTAAAGACCGCCTCATGGTTCAGCCTGGGCCATCAGGGTCCTGCATTCACACAACCATAAAGTCTTTGTCTGCCACTCTTCAAACAGGCAGAACCGTATAGGCCAGGTCAAATGAAAATGCTCTGAGCACACCCACAAACATCAGTGCCCAAGATGGATGAGCTCTTCCCCCTCCCCCCAGCACCTTCCAAATAAAAATCAAGTATCAGTTACTCCCCGTCTTAGATTTATGCGTATCTTTTATTAAAACAACAAATAGAACTAAGAATGGCGCTAATTAACCCTCAGCCTTACACAGTGATTAAGTCGAGGGTGAGCACAGCTGCAGCGTCATTGGCAAGAGCTTTATTCTTCGCAAATGGACTGAGCAAATGGAAAGAGGAATTTGCTCCCAGTGGCTCTTTTATAGTGTTCTATAAAAGGTCGGAGAATGGCTCCTTCCTTATTCTCCAACTTCATAGCCCTTTGTTTCAGATCACTTACAGCCCAGTTTTCAAACAACTGATAAATACAATCCTTATCCATACATTGTCTCATATACCTTAACTTTGATTGTTATTAATCGCTTGTCTTTGACCTGGTTATGATTGGATAATAAATTGTGTTACTAACCATTAAAATGTTATAATTGGTAATGACTACTAGAGGGTGGGGACCATAAAGTAGAATTAATTATTTCAACACAGGCATATTTGTGTAGATTATTTACACTAAGTTTGTGAGCTATTACACTGATGAAAGGTATATAAACAGACTTTTAAGAGGATTCTACTGCCTGCTATAGCAGCATGAACTTGGCTTCTACACATTCTACTCTGCTACACTTGAGAACTGGCAAAGAACAATTTCTTTAACTGAAATTAAGATAAAGCTGTAAAAATGATAAGCCTACCTGTTTTCAAGGCAAGCTATCTTAGGAATGCAAAAAAAAAAATTTTTTTCTGTAGGAGGTATTAAATATGGATACATAGACCTAAGGTTTCTCCTAATGCCTATGACTTTTTTTTAAAGTGAGAAAATTTATAAAGTAGAAATATATGGTACGACATACAGCTAACTTGAAGCTGTTTTCTTTGTGAAGAATTGGCTCTCCTCTAGAATGTCACATGATAAATTCCAAAAGTCCTTGTAATTGGTACTTCCAAATATGGATATAGATAGGCTGTAATCCATAGTCCTGTAACTTTTCTGACACCTTATGTAAAGGAAAGCTATAGTTCTATGTAGATAGTCAATCTACCCGGTATTTTAAAAACCGGGAGAGTACATAAAGTCCAAGAAATGTATAAAGGACTTTGGGTTCCAACTCCGTATTATCTACAGAATCCTGAGACACTGACCCCTCATGCACTACAGGTTCCCATAGACTCCCTCGGATCTGTTTGGAAATAGGCCTTCCATGGTGTGGAGGTCCTAGAAGAACCAAGGATTCATTGCAAGGATGAATAAAATCAGGAATACACATCATTAAACAGAGAAGAACATTTCTGTTTTGTGCATTAAAGAAGTTTTTGGGTACCTGGGTGGCTCAGTCAGTTGTGTCCAGCTTTGGCTCAGGTCACGATCTCATGGTTCGTAAGTTCAAGCTCCACGTCGAGCTCTTTGCAGACAGCTCAGAGCCTGGAGCCTGCTTTGGAGTCTGTGTCTCCCTGTCTCTCTGCCCCTCCCCCACTCATGCTCACTCACTCTCCAAAATAAATAAACATTTCCAAAAAAAATTTCACAGAAGTGATTCTGTACCATCATAAATTTGGGTTTTAAAAAAAAAAAGTATCAATTCTGTTTACCTGTATATTTATAAATGTGTTTCCTTACCTTGTCATTCTGTAAAAAGGAACTTTTTAGTTGTGTTACAAGGGATACTAGTGTATAACAATGTAAACTAAAAGATCCTATTTTATGGTCCTTTATCAAAAATGATTTTCAAGGAGCACCTACGTGCCTCTGTCAGTTAAGCGTCCGATTCTTGATTTCAGCTGAGTTTGTGAGCAGCACTGAACATGGAGCCTGCTTGGGATTCTCTCTCTCTGCCCCTCCCCTGCTCACCTTGTCTCTCTCTGTCTCTCTCAAAATAAGTAATTAACATTTAAAAAAAAAAAAAAAGAATGAGGGGCACCTGAGTGGCTCAGTCGGTTAAGCGTCGGACTATTGCTCCGGTCATGATCTCGCAGTCCATGAGTTCGAGCCCCACGTAGGGCTCTTTGCTGATGGCTCAGAGCCTGGAGCCTGCTTCGGATTCTGGGTCTCTCTGTCCCTCCCCCACTCATGCTCTGTCTCTCTCTGTCTCTCAAAAATGAATAAACATTTAAAACTTTAAAAAAAAAAAAGAATGATTTTCTAAAAAACACAGAATGAGAAAAGAAAGCTAAAATTATTTGATCATGGGTTTAGGTTTTTGATTGCCAGGTAGTGAAACAAGTAAAGAGAACTTGAGTCAGAGTTGTCTGGAAAGGATTGGTGGCTTCACTATGTAGGGGAGTGATGATTCCATGACAAAGCAAGTGTCCTAATCAGCCCTTGATATTTTTGCTTTGTGTAGGCAAATCTTTATTTAACATAGCCATCAGTTTTATATCCTTCCTGAACATCCAGTTTGCCTAGTCTAAAAGAATATTACCAAAAAAAAAAAAAAAAGGAATATTACCTGTTTATTATTTTTTTGACATGTTGTCCAGAAATGCTGACCTTTACAAAAACTTTATTACTTTGCTCAGTTAAATATATCTGCTTGGTAGGTTTGATTCTTTTAAAGATGGTAAAAACTATACCTTATTTGCAGATATCTGAGTTGCATTCAAAATATGCCTGTAAAGTTTTACCTTCATATCTGATCTAAAGGAAAGACCCATTGGAGAAATCACTCTCCTTGAGTAAAGAAGAAAATACAACCGTGTATTTATGATGCCTATGTTCGTTTTTCTCACTTGTTTCCTTACCTCTGACCCAGGAAGTAGCTCTGAACCAGGTAATAACTGTGCTTCCAGCATGGTTAAAGCAGGAAGATGAATCCCTAGGGTAGCAATCTATAATATCTTTCCTGGTTTTGTTTTGTTTTTTTACCATTATAGAGCTGTCCGCTTATCCTTTGTGAGATTCTGATTGGCTTGTCCTATAACAGGAGTAAAATCTCACCAATTCAGTATAATTAGGATGTCAGATAAAATTTTTTAATAATTGTAGGAAATTTTAAATGAATGAAGACCTATTAAGCACATGTAGGAAATACTAGTAAAATGTTTAAGCTACATGGCCTTAGACTCTGCTTTACCAAGGACAGGAATGAAGTGGGTTTTTCACATAAATAAAATAGAGAAAATGATTATAATGAGCCCTAATGTATTCCTCACTCAGCCTCAAAACTTACCTTTATTTAGGGTTTAGGTATTTTTTACAGGTTATCTAGGCCTTCTTTCAGACAGGCTAAATATTCTTAGATAATATTGCTTGACACTGTTGGGGCGCCTGGGTGGCGCAGTCGGTTAAGCGTCCGACTTCAGCCAGGTCACGATCTCGCGGTCCGTGAGTTCGAGCCCCGCGTCAGGCTCTGTGCTGACGGCTCGGAGCCTGGAGCCTGTTTCCGATTCTGTGTCTCCCTCTCTCTCTGCCCCTCCCCCGTTCATGCTCTGTCTCTCTCTGTCCCAAAAATAAAAATAAAAAAACGTTGAAAAAAAAAAAATTTAAAAAAAATTAAAAAAAAAATATTGCTTGACACTGTTAATTTTCATGGCAACCCTTTTTAAAAGAGATAATACAGTAAACTTCAGAATAGGTCTCTGCATTCGAATTACTGTTAATATTTGTTACTCAAGGGTACAGTATGTGTTGTTTTGGAAAGTAGGCTACTGGTAAAGTTTGGTTTTCTTTTTAAGGAGAAATGATATTAAACAAAACAGTTAAATAATATATATTTGAAAATATAACAATGCACTATAGTGTTTTAATATGGAAATTTAAGAGTTCTGAAACAACATAATAAAAATCCTCTAACTGTCCAGAAATTTATTTGCATGGACAAAAAATCTGGATGATTGAATAACATGTTGCCTTTTTAATTTAGATATTTGAGATCATATTGTGTCTTGGGAGAAATGTTATAATTATGAAAATACGAAGAATTAATGTAACCCTACCAATGTCTGAGTCTGAGACCCTCAATTACCAGGCAGTTATCTTTATATTTCCTTACTTTCCTTACTTACAGCCTTCCATTCTGTATTTGGCCTGGGTAAAGTGCTTCCAGTAACAGCACTCAAAATAATTCTTAATTATTTTTTTAAGTGTATTTATTTATTTTGAGAGAGAGGGGAGGACAGGGGTAGAGTGAGGGGAAAAAAAAAAGAGAGAATCCCAAGCAGGCTCCATGCTGCCAGCACAGAGCCCAGTGTAGGACTCAATCTCAGGAACCGTGAAATCATGACCTGAGCCGAAATCAAGAGTCAGATGCTTAACTGACTGAGCCACTCAGGCACCCCACAGTAATTCTTATTTTTAAAAAAAAGGATGCTTCTGACATGTCAGACTAATTATTCCTACACAACAGCAGTAACTTCTTTCTTTTTTCCTTCTTATTTTTGTCCTTTAAGAGATCCTGGGGCTTATGGGTGTTGAATTTTTGGTTATGTCATATTGGTGAGGAATTTGCATAATAAGCAGTATAGGAGTTCCTTTAAACTACAGGCATATTTCTTTCCACAATAGGTAGTGTTCCTGGAAAGAAATCATAAATCAAAATGTCTTAGATATATTTGAAGAACTTCCTACTTAAACGAGTAGCCTATGGAGAAACCTGTTGCCAAATAAAGCATTTATAAGTTTGAATAATGAATTTATTTTTTAATAAAAATCAGTTTTTTAAATTTATCTTTTCTTGAAAATACAAGGATATTTCCCCCCTAATTCAGCACTGCCTTCCCTCTGAGAGCGTTTCCCCCAAATAAGCCATATTTTTTGCGATACTCACATACCTAGCACAGCCTACAAAAAGCCTACATAGCTGTGTGCCTGTAGGCGGGGGGTAGGTAGTGCCTTATGGGGCAGCCGCTCACGTTAGTGAGGTGTGCATCACCTTTTATTCAGAGAACTGTGCCCACACACGTACTCCAGTGACTGACTTTCTTGTCTAGACTGGCTCCCGTGATGGAAGCATGGTCATACACAGTCTAATTCAAATACATAAGGCAAGTTAGGACAAATGGAGACCTAGAGGAGATGTCTTTATCTAGCGTTGGGTACCACCATTAGATTTTTATAAGAAAAGCTCTAGGGGCACCTGGGTGGCTCAGTCGGTGAAGCATCCGACTTTGGCTCAGGTCATGATCTCGCGGTATGTGAGTTCGAGCCCCGCGTCGGGCTCTGTGCTGACAGCTTGGAGCCTGGAGCCTGCTTCGGATTTTGTGTCTCCCTCTCTCTCTGACCCTCCCCCGTTCATGCTCTGTCTCTCTCTGTCTCAAAAATAAATAAACGTTAAAAAAATTAAAAAAAAAAAAAAAAAAAGAAAAGCTCTAGAAAAGATCATTCAGCTACACTAGGGAAGAGGCACCAGCCACCCCTTGTCCTCTATAGAGGATTCCTCTACCTGAGGAATATATACATTTTTATCGAATCAAGGGTCTGATAGGGCTGGTGTATTTTAATTTTAGCCTTACTCAGAATGGTTCCATTCCTGCAGGAAAAGCATCCTCTTGGTGGATTCGCACTCATAGGATTGTGGATAGCTTAGAGTTGGGATTCATATCTGAGTTCAGAATAGTCTTGTATCCAATTTGGTGAAAGTTTTTAAGTGAAAGTTTACTGTTAATGGAGCTCTCCATTAGCTTGTTTAATTCACTGGAAAGACTATTTAAATTTATAATTATACTAGACAAAGAAGCCATTGATTTGTATATGGTATTGATTTGCATTTAAGGAACTCTGGCTATGTTGCATATTTGTAGTTTTCATATTCATAGTTTTCATGGTGGAGCTAGGATATCTTAAAGGTAAAGAAAAGGTCTAGATGTACTCCTTGATAATGTCTCAGTATTGGCTTTTCTTTTTTTCAAAATGGAAATATCTTCATTTTTTTTCTTGCTTATTAAATTTCTCTTAAATCAACTATCCTTTAAAGATACGTGTTTAGTTTTCATTTGAGGCTCCTTGCTCTGCAAACTCAAAATTGATGGGACTTAGCAAAGTATATTTGTCAGTTAAGTTTGTCTCATTATAATTTTGGTGTAAATTTAAACACATGACCTCAATGTTTAGCCCTGGCTTTGACCTGCTTCTACTTAGCATTTCCTTGTGCATATTTATTGCCCCTTAATTAATATAAATCTGGACATGGGTATTAGCTGTTGCTACAAGTTTTCTGCTGTAAAGTCTATTGCTGTCCCAGCAATAATAACCTCTAATTTACTGGTTTGGAAGTTGATCTCATTATAAAGCTATTGTATATATTAAGCCATGATGAAAATTCCCTTCAATTTACTTTTTAGAGAATGGCATTTTGAGGTTTTCCTTTTTAGAGATCACCAGTGATTTGTTGTTGTTGTTGTTGTTGTTGTTGTTGTTTTAGGGAAACACTAATAAGAAAATGACATGGTGTAGATCAGTACTTCTCAATTTCTACATTCTCCCAAAACTGACCTCTTCCTCCACTTAAATCAATTAATGTCTTTCTGATTTTAGAATATAGCAAATTGTATTAGAGGTATTTTTCTCCCGTAAAGCAAGTTTTTGGCATCTGATGCTGTTTAGGGAATTGGGGAAAGCTGTTGAAGCAACACATGTGTTCTGTTGTTGCCAGTGAAAAGCTCAGAAAACACAAATAAGAAATTGAAAAGTGAAGCAGACCCTCAGTATAAACAAACACCATTCTTTTTTTTTTTTTTTTTTTTTTTTTTTTTTTTTTAAATTTTTTTTATTTATTTTTGGGACAGAGAGAGACAGAGCATGAACGGGGGAGGGGCAGAGAGAGAGGGAGACACAGAATCGGAAACAGGCTCCAGGCTCCGAGCCATCAGCCCAGAGCCTGACGCGGGGCTCGAACTCACGGACCGCGAGATCGTGACCTGGCTGAAGTCGGACGCTTAACCGACTGCGCCACCCAGGCGCCCCAACAAACACCATTCTTTACTCACATGGGAATGTGTCTTTTACTTAGAAGAGTTTACCCAAGGAATGATTCAAAGACTTTTTTTCTTTCCTTTACTTGAGGAATTTCTGACAAGTCCAGAACATTTAGTCTAGATTTTAATTAACTTTTTCTTTATGATTTCTGGAATGAAAATAATTGAGAAAGAATTACAAGATTAATTTTTCTCATTCTAGAGTAAAAAGAGGGGTTTTTTGATGATAGGGAAAGAATTATGCAAAAATTGTATATTTTAGGTCCAAGGTCTTTCCTATTCCCCTGGATAACCTCTCCCAGTGTTTGTTTGTTTTCCATTTTTCATTCTTTACAGTTGAGGACCAGTAATAAGTTTGTCGCTCTCTGAAATTAGTCTTCTTTTCTTCTACATGTAGTCTACCTTTTTTTTTTTTTTAACCATAGCACTCACTATTTGGGTTTATTTACAGCTTCTGTCAGGAGAGACTTGACTGTGTCAGGCTTCACTAAACAGTTTTAGTTCCAACAACAAGACTTACTTTTCCTGTGTCTGTTCTGTAGTCTCTTGCTCTCCACATGAACAGAAAGGTTTCCGGTGTTATTCCCAGGCAAGCATCTGCCACAGGTGTCTTTTTTATCACTTAAAATATATGTAGAAATGATGAGATTATTAAGTAGCTGACTGTGGTTCATGTCGTTCTTTCAGATCTTAAGTGCTTTTGAAACTCTTAAGTGCTCGCTCTTTGTTGGTTAATTTATTTTGCAATTTAGACTTCTGTCCTCATTCAGTTCGTATCTGTAATGTGGTGGTTTGTTAATACCATAGGCTTGTTATTGGTAAATCAAACTGTTCTAATATTTATTGTCAGAAACATCTGTACCTGGTTAGTAAATGATATAGCATGGATTTTACTTTATGTAAATTTTAAAAGTGAATACATTTTTTAAACTTGATAACAGCATAAAACACTGTACAGGATGTTGACTGCCCATTCGGCACTCAGAAGGATCCCTTAGTCTAGAGGCCATGGTGCCCTGATCTCCTTTTTGTCTTAGTATGATTTGCCATGTGGCTGTCACATTCCCTTTTCTGGCGACCTTTCAGAGAGTACCATCTTCTGAAACTACTGAGACCACCCATCCAGCACTAAAGAGATCCCTCTGTGATCACAGTGACTTTTTTTTAAAGTTTATTTATTTATTTTGATAGCATGTGCGAGGGCATGCAAGCAGGGGAGGGGCAAAGGGAAAGGGAGAGAGAATCTCAAGCAGGCTGCACGCCCAGCTCAAGAGCCGAATGTGGGGTTCAACATGGGGCTCGATCTCAAGACTGAGATCATGACCTGAGCCAAAATCAGGAGTCAGATGCTTAACCAACTGAGCTACCCAGGCACCCCTAACGGATCCTTATGTACAGAGGAATTTTTAATGAAACTATTCTGTATGTTGTTAGTAGTTGGCTAATGTCCTCAGGGACCAGGTCTGGAGACTGGAGGGAATAATGATACTCTTAAGGTGAAGCATTAGATTTTTCCTTCTGCCCACAAAAAGAAATAGCCAAAGCAGTGTAAACCACTGGGCTTTTGCTTACATTCTCACATCAGCTTGTTCATTGCTGCCTCCTACAGACTGTCTCTTTCACAAATACTAATAGAAAAAGCAATTAAGAGAAAGAGAATGAACCACATCAGAGTTCATCTATAGAGTAATATAATATAACCCACATCATCTTTTGAAAGAGATAGGTACTGGAACTTCATGAATAGCCGTTTCCCAGCCTTTGGTGACCCTCCAGTGCTTTCTTACTCATCTTTGGCCTGTCCACATTAGCCTAGGGACTCTTTTGTGCTTTACCCTCTGGAGTCTGTAATGTAAAGGCAATTGATCTATTGCATGTGTTTTCACAGTACATATGTACAAATTCCAGCTTCACCCCAGGCTCTGATTTGACTCCTCCCTCCCGCCTGAAGTGTATCCTATTCTCCATAAGAATCACTGAGCTGGAGCTAATGGCAAAGGGAAATGGACCCACACACATTTATTTCCTCAGGACAGAGCTCTGTGGTGTATCTATCCGTGGTTAGTCCTCCTTTCTCCCTTTTCCTGTTATCCAGTCTTTTCTTTTTTATCTGTATTTATAGCTTTTTTTGTTTTTCTGCTACTGCTTCTCTTTCTTTTCTTTTTCTTACCCTAATTTCTGCTCTCCCTCTTAATTTCCTTTAACCTTTCTTTCACCAAGGAAAAAAAAATTTTTTAAGGGATATCCAAACTGTCTTTTTATTTGTTTTTATTTAAAAGAGCTTTATTTAGTATTATCTCTATAACCATATGACTTAGCTTGTAGCGTCTATTGGCCTAGTATAACCTTGGAATATTCCATTTCACTTCACATGCCAACTGATGGCTCTTGTCCATCTTGTGTGCCAGGGCAGGAATGGCCCCATCAACTCTCAAAAGGGGTATGGTGTCAACTCAGAAAATTGGCTGAACACTGTGAGTAATGCTCGAGTTGTTGCCAGTCTTAGCCAGTACATACCTTCTTAATTCCATGGCCTCTTCTTCCAGTTAAACAGTTGCTTTTTTAAATCTAGTTTGGAAAATATATTAAAGTCCTATGCTCTGTAAGTAGCGTTGCTAAAGCAGTATCACACGTGTAGGACGATAATCTCATTTTGACGGTCTGAATTGATTGTCCTGTGTACATCCGGATGGCAGGGCTTTAAGTGAAAAACACAGGAGTTAGTCTATAGTGTAAGATGGCTCATGTTATATAGCTCTAAGCTGTTGCCCCTCACTGTATTTATGCCTGACTTCTCTAAGTAACAGTGGCATACCTTTGCATGCATGCATCTTTTCAGCAAACCTTATGATGCTCCTTGCTAGATTCACCAGTGTCAGATAGAGCATGAGCACAACGAAGGTTATATTTTGCCATGTTAAAAAAAGATTAAGTCAAAGGAGCTAAATTATACTGAGTTTTGAAGATGTCAAGAAAACTAGAGTGTTGCCCAGCTCTTTCCCTTACTAGGTAAATTGGTGCCTTCATTTGTGAATTGAAGACTACTTATGACCCTGACTATCTTGCAGCATTGCTGTGAAGATAAAGTTGTGTGTGTAGACCTCTGTAAACACTTTGAAAGCTGTGAGTATGATTGTATGGCATGTATTGTACTGAAGGCCTACATTAGCTCTGCAAGGTGCAGTTCACCTGTCCTTTGAGATGTCAAAAGAGCCATTTTGTTTCTTGCATAAAATCTTTTAGTGGCTTATTCATAGTTTGATGAGTTCGGAGTTTCATATGTGATGGAATTTACCTTTCAGAAGGAAAACTAATAGGAAAAATGAATTGAAATTCAAACTTGGCTTAATGATTTCAATTTGCTTTAGGCTTCTATCTTTATAATCTAAAAAACTTTAAGTATTTAATATTATCTTTTGTCATCTATAAAATGAAGTCTCCTTCTTTATTCCCAGCACACATAATGCACAAACTGTATGCCCATAGGCACCCCCATCTGGCCAAAGAACTTCCTAGGAAAATCTGCCTTATTTCAAGTCCAGCCAAGCCTTTTAAAATCTTTACTCCCACCCCTATTGTTCCTTTGCTCTTGCCCTGTATAAACTATGTCTCAAGCCCAAAGGCAGCTTAAAATTTCTCAAGATATTATATCACATGACAGACTCCTGAAGTTCAGAGACTGTCTAGCTAAGATAGAAGTGAAAGCTGGCTATTTTTAGCCAGGTTTAAGTAAATTTAATTTTACTGAACTAGATATACTGTACTCTCTGGATTGTCTGTAATGTTTTCACAATGCATCAGAGTGGACTTCAGCTTCTGGCCATGAAGAAATAACAGGAATTAGATTTATACTCTTCCCTTAACCAACTAGAAAAACAGACACTGAACAACAGGCAGCCCAAGACAAAGATCCCTGAGAGAAGAGAAACATGTGAAGTGAGCCCCACACTTGCCCCAGCTCACTGCTTAGAGGCAGTGTCCAGGTTGCATTATAGAGAGGAAAAAAACAAAGCACCCAGCAGTCTCACTGAGTTGAGGAGACAGAGATAGGGGTTTAGAAAGACCCACGTGCTGGTGTTTGTAGGGCAGAGATCCAGAGAAGAGAGACCACACAGAGAGAATGCTCCAGAGATCCGAAAGGGATCCCCTCAAGTCTTTGGCTACGTTTAGAATTCTTCATATGTCAGAAGAAGCCACCTGGGGCCAGGGAAAGAACCTGCACAAAGCAGTAGGCCAGACAGTTCCTAGAGCTCACACAAGGCTGTGAGTGACCTCACATTAAGCAGGAATCCATGTTGTCCTCATAAGATACCGTCTTAATAGTAGGGGTAAATTAGCTCTACACCAAAGGCTCCACTGGACCTACCTACCCTAAAAAAAATTTAAAAGAAAGCTTGGAAGCATCAAACTTTTCTTAAATAAATACATGCTAGGACAAAGTACAACATTCTTTAAGGGAATACAACAAATTCCAACACTCAACAGTGTAAAATTCACTTTTGTACCTCAAATAAAATATTACTGGGCATTTTAAAAGCAGGAAAATAGAACCCGTAACCAGGAGAGCAATTAATCCATAGTTCCAGACCCTGAAAGGACAGAGATGATGGAATTAGTAGGCAAGAATGCTAAAACAGTTATTATAAATTCCATATGCTTAAGAAAGTAGAGGAAAGTGCAAACATGATGAGGAGAAAAAATATTAACAAGATAGAAATGAAACTTGTAGAGTAACAAAATGCAGTCTCTGCCATTAAAAGTACATATTATAGGATTAACAACAGATTGCATACAGTAGAAGAAAGTTGGAAATGAAATTGAACATAGTAATAGAAACTATCCATAAAGAAGCAAGAGAAATGAAAGTTTAAAAAATAAAATGAACAGAGCCTAAGTGATCCATGGGATGACCTCAGGCTACTTAACATACCTGTAACTGGGAGTCCCAGAAAAGGAAGTCAGGAAAGAAAAAATATTATAAAAATAATGAGAGGAACTTCCACTTCCAGTAACAGGGATAACCATATTTGCCCTCCCTCCTGAAACAACCAAAAGACAGACAAAATAAATAAAACAATGGTTTTCAAGACATGGAGCTCAGACAGTAAAGGTCAGTGATCCCTGATACATGGGAAACAAAGTGAACCCTGGACTACTGCCTTGTGAGAGTTTCCATCCATAGTGTGAGGAAAGGAACCCAGGGGAAGCCCAGCAGACTCTCTAAGTTGAGCAAACAGAACTGAGTCCAAGGAAGTCGAGGCGCTACAGTTCCAAAGACGGAGTATAGAGAGGAGAGAGCTGCACACACAGAGGGAACCCCAAATATCTGCAGAAGGTACCCCTCAAGTATTTAGCAGAAGGTGCCCCTTGCACATTCATGCAAGGAAACTACCCAAGTTTGGGAAAGAACTGGTGTGTTCCACCTCTTTGCCACATTGGTGAAAGATGGATTCCCACCCTAGGGTTATGAGGAGTGGCCAAACACACAACACCCAACACTGGACAAATGAGGTTGACAACTGTTTATTAATCACTTACATTCTTAGCCTTGTGGGGAGGACGTCACACATCTTGCAGGGCCACATGGGGATTGCACTCAGGAACAGAGGGAGCAATCAAGGGCTGTGGGAGACAGGCATTGTAGTCTCAAGAGGGCAGAATGCTCCCTGGTTCCTGCAGGAAGATGCGATTGGCTTATTTTAATAATTCCACAGGCTGGCAAGAAATTGAGTAACACTATTCAGTGATAAGCAGGAACTATTCCCCCTGTCCATGGTAAAGAGCATTTTTCAACTAGTGACCCTTATCCATGGGAGCAGAGTCAGGAAGGGAATTTGTGGTTAGGCCATTTGAAGCCTTCCCAGTTTTCCTGAGATGTTAAGGCAGCACATGATGCTGAACCTTAATTTTAGGTCTTATACTACAAGAACCATCTTAAAGGGTTAAAAGAAACAGTGCCTTTTCCCACCAGCCAGACTAGAAAAATTCATAATTCTTGGGACATTTGGATACACAGGAAGGGTTTGCCTTAGCTTGTGGAAAATAATTAGCCCTAGACTAAACGCTGCTTCAGCCTACCTACCTAGTCATAAAAGCAAAACCAGACAGGATCCAAGTGTCTGCAAGAACAAAGCTCAAGAATATAAGAACACAAAAATTAAAAACTTAATAATTTTTAATTTTTTTTTAACTTTAATTTTTTTAATTTTTTAAAAAAAGAATACAAAAATAATCTATCAACCAACATGGTAGAACCCACAAGGTCTGGCCTCCAAAGATTACCAGGATGCAAAGAAGCAGGAAAACATGACACACGATAAGGAGCATAACCACTTACTGGAAACAGACCCAGAACTGACACAGACGTTAGAATTAGACTAAATAATGGATGATAATTTTCTGAATTTGATGAGAACTTTAAACACATGTATCAAAGAAGCTTTATGAACCCCAAGCAGAAGAAACATGAAGAAAACCCACACCCAGGTACATCATATCAAATTGCTGAAGAATGATAGAGAAATTCTTAAAAGCAGCCCCACCAAAAATGGTTATATTATTAGAGAGAAGCAAAGATAGTCATGACTGCAAACGTCTGTTGAGAAACTGCTAACCAGAAGATGGTGGAACTACATCTTTAAAGTACTAAAGGAAAAACTGTCAGCCCAGAATTCTATACCCAGTAGTAATATATTTCAAAACAGGTTATTTCCAAGAAAACATACCAAAGCTTATGCACATTCTGAAGTAAAAATTGGCATTAGAAGAAGGTCTTTATAAGCAAGATAAAATCCAAAAAGCATAAAGAAAAAGCATCAACAGATTTGACTACCTAAAAATTTTTAAATTCTATATGGCAAAAATACCGTAAATTGTTCACAGATTGCAGTCTTGTAACATATATAGTGGGCAGAGAGTTAATATGCCTAATGTAGGAAGAACTATAAATCAAGAAGTGAAAAACCAATAACTCAGTAAAAAATTGGGAACGTGATCTAAGCACTCAATGCATAGAACAGCAAAGTATAACTGAGAAACAAAAGAAAAGATCTTCAGACTCTAGTAAACACCAACTAAAATGAGATTTCTCTTTTTAATCAATTGACAAAAATCAAAAGATTAATAACATCTGATATAGGGAGAGTGCTGGGAAAGGCACTTTTACACAGTTTTTAGGAATATAGATTGGTACTACGTTTTTCAAGGACAATTTGGAGGCACCTGTCAAAATGTAAAATGCACATAACCCCTGACCAGCAGTCTCACTTCTGGGAATCCATCCTGTAAAAATACTCACAAGTGTTCATGGGTATATGCTCAAGGAATACTCCACAACATTATTTTTTTATATAATTTATTGTTAAATTGGCTAACATACAGTGTATAAAGTGTGCTGTTGGTTATTGGGTAGATTCCCATGGTTCATCACTTACATACAACACCCAGTGCTCATCCCAACAAGTACCCTCTTCAATGTCCCCTCTCCTCCAAACCCCCATCCGCCCTCAGTTTGTTCTCTGTATTTAAGAGTCTCTTATGGTTTGCCTCCCTCCCTCTCTGTTTGTAACTATTTTTTTCCCCTTCCCTTGCCCCATGGTCTTAAGTTTCTCAAGAACCACATATGAGTGAAAACATATGATATCTGTCTTTCTCTGACTGACTTATTTCACTTAGCATAATACCTTCCAGTTCTATCCACATTGCTGCGAATGGCGTGATTTCATTCTTTCTCACTGCCAAATAGTATTCCATTGTCTATATAAACCACATCTGTATCCATTCATCTGTTGATGGACATTCAGGCTCTTTCCATAATTTAGGTATTGTTGAAACCACTGCTGTAAACATTGGGGTACATGTGCCCCTATGAATCAACACTCCTGTATCCTTTGGATAAATTCCTAGTAGTGCTATTGCTGGGTCATAGGGCAGTTCTATTTTTAATTTTTTTGAGGAACCTCCACATTGTTTTCCAGAGTGGCTGCACCAGTTTGCATTCCCACCAACAGTGCAGGAGGATTCCCTTTTCTCCACATCCTCACCTGCATCTGTTGTTTCTTGAGTTGTTAATTTTAGCCCCTCTGACTGGTGTGAGGTGGTATCTCGGTGTGGCTTTGATTTGTATTTCCCTGATGATGAGTGACGTTGAGCATCTTTTCAAATGTCTGTTGGCCATCTGGATGTCTTCTTTGGAAAAGTGTCTATTCATGTCTTCTCCCCATTTTTTCACTGGATTGTTTCTCAGATGTTGAGCTTGGTAAGTTCTTTATAGATTTTGGACACTAACCCTTTATCCAGTATGTCATTTGCAAATATCTTTTCCCATTCTGTAGGTTGCCTTTTAGTTTTGTTGATTTTTTTCTTTGCAGTGCAGAAGCTTTTTATTTTGATGAAGTCCCAGTAGTTCATTTTTGCTTTTAATTCCCTTGCCTTTGGAGATGTGTCAAGTAAGAAATTGCTGCGGCTGAGGTCAAAGAGGTTGTTGCCTGCTTTTTCCTGTAGGGTTTTGATGGTTTCCTGTCTCACATTTAGGTCTTTCACCCATTTTGAGTTTATTTTTGTGTATGATGTAAGAAAGTGGTCCAGTTTCATTCTTCTGCATGTCGCTGTCCAGTTCTCTCAGCACCGTTTGCTAAAGAGACTGTCTTTTTTCCATTGGATATTCTTTCTTGCTTTGTCAAACATTAGTTGGCCATATGTTTTTCACAACATTATTTATAATAGTAAAGAACTGGAAAAGTTCTTACTGTGCATCAGTAGGGAATGGTTAAATAGAGCTGTACAGTCCTAAAAGAGAAGAAGGAAAATCCACAATATTATGTAGTTTGATCTATTAAAAAATAAAATAAAATTGGCCATAAACACCCTCACACATGTATTCGACTATAAAATGCATAGAAAAATTGTATAAAGGGGCACACAAAACTGTTAAAAAGCAGTTACCCTCTGGGGAGTTAGAATTTGAAGGTGTAAGGTAGGAAAGAAGGATTTTCATGATTTACTTCTATATTTTATGGTTTAGATTTTTAAGGGTTAGTAAATAATTTTAAATGTTTATATAACTTAAATTTTTTAAAGTAAGTATTAGCAAATTAAAATGAGAGTGCCTAAAGTTAAATTTCAGCTGATGAAAGGGCAAGCTTTTTAAGTTAGTTTCTGAAGCATTATTAGTTTTTAATTAATATTTTCAAATTTATTCAGGTCTTACCTTCAAGTAAATGCTTGAGAATTGACTAGAAAGTCTTTTTTAAATTTGTTTTTAATGTTTATTTATTTTTGAGAGACAGAGAGAGACAGAGCGTGGGCAGGGGAGGGGCAGAGAGAGAGAGAGAAAGACACAGAATCCGAAGCAGGCTCCAGGCTCTAAGCTGTCGGCACAGAGTCCAATGCAGGGCTCAAACTCACAAGCCATGAGATCATGACCTGAGCCGAAGTTGGACGCTTAACCGACTAAACCACCCGGGCGCCCCGAGAATTGACAAGTATGTCTTTTGCTTATTTAGAACCAAAATACCATATGTTAAGCCAGGCAGAAACTTGTGTTGTGGTACAAATGTGCAAGTAACTATTCTATTCAAATTTGCAGTAAGTTGCTGTTAGCAGTACTGTACTTTATGAATGCTGTCTGCACCTCTTTATAGTTTCAAAGCATCAACCTGTTCCATCCACTCAAGTTGCTGATGACTCATTCCTAAAATTAGGAAGTTTCTTCTCTTTGTCGTGAGAAATTACTGTTTTTATGAACAATTAGTAATGTGTGTATTTACTGCTTACTTGTACTATATTAATTTACAGAGCCTTAGAAACTCATCAGGAAATAAAAACACATTTCAGAATTAACAGAGAATTAATTTCCACTTTTTTCAAGAGGTTTTAGTAAAGAAGTGTTGCTTCAGCTCCACTTTGATGTCAGTGAAGGGATTTGTAGAGGTGTCCCCTCTTGAGAACTAGAGAGCATAGGAATAGGCATCATCTTCCTGGGTATCAGGGAAAAAACGTAGCCCTCTTATTTCTACCGTGGTCTTCCTAATAGAGAATTAGAATGCTTTTTTTGAGTAATTCTAATTTTTACTTTTAAAATGTGTATTATATGTTTATTGTAATATGTCCTTTGCCTTTGTAATAATCAACCAAAAGATAAGATGGAAAAAAATTTTTATCACCAGGAAGGAAGTTCTTAAATGGCTGTGACGTTTTCTTCTTAAATGTTCTCTAGTCTAACATTCTTTAAATAGTCCTAGAGGCAGTAGGTGTTATGCAATTTAAGTAGTCAAATAAGTGATAACATTATTATCCCCCATGCTGTCATCCCACCCCCAGACAATCTATTTACAGTGTAGGTTTTCTATTTGTGGCCCAGGAGATGAAAATTAGGTCTGACTTCATGTCTTAATTATGCATCACGTGACCACAGTTGATTCTCACCGACTACTGTGTGATGACTTCACTGCCCATGAAAACAAATGTTGTTCTGATCAGAAGAAACTTAGACCAAGGTCTTAGTAAATCTCAGTGCCAAGGCATGGACACTGCATGTGCTACAGTGCCTGAACTGAAGCAGACGCTTAGGCATCACCCAGGAGGCCCCTGGTCACTGTCAGGGTCATCACTAGACTCAAGGAGAAAGGAAAATGCCCTGCAGGTTGTTCCCAGGGAAGCCATAAAATATTGCCCTTCAAGAATCACCATCCAACAACAATGTGTGTGCACTTAATGCCACTGACTTGCACCCCTGAAAATGGTTAAAATGGTAAATTTTATGTATATTTTACCACAATAAGACAGATTTAAAGAATCACCATCCCCTTTCTAAAAGCAGCTTCCTAGGGACTCGAAACAGCTTACCCCAAAGGTTAACCTGTTGAGTGACAGTTTGACCCAGCATGGCAAAGACAGGAATGTTGAGAAGCAAGCCCTCTCTGCAGAGGCAGCTGGAATGGAATGAATGCAGCAGCATTAACACCCAGGCAGCTGTGAGGGTAAGTAGTGGCTGGTAACTTCTCTACTATTCTTTCGCCAGGCGTGGCCATGGTCATGATAATGAATGTGATCATGAATGCGGTACCAGCTGGCTAATTTTGAGCCTACAGAGTACCAGGCACTGTATTCAGTGCTTCTCATTAGTTTTCTCATTTAATCCTCTCCACCACCTTACGAGGTAGACACTGATGTTACCTGCTTTTTGCAGATGAGAAAACAAGCTCAGAGAAGTTAAGTGATGTGACCAGGTAAGAGTGGTCAAAACCAGGATTTCCATGTAAGGAGTTTGACTCCCGAACCTGAGCTCTTACCAGCTGGGTTACATGGCCCCAACCACGATCTCTGTGTGACACAGCTGAGCTGTAGCATCTGTGCATGGACACCACATGGATGCCTTAAGCTCAGTCACTTGGTTGTTCAGCAAACATTTACCAAGCTCTGGTTCAGGCCCAAGGCCAGGGAAGAAAGCAGGCAGTAGTTAAATTACTTGGATCAAAGTCCCTGCTTTTGAGGAGATTAAAGTACAAGAGTCTGACAGTACTCAAATCATCACTTAAAACCAGAAGTTGGGGCCAGGACTTGTGTTCACTATGAAGGCCACCGTGACCAATGATGGAAGCCCTCTGCCTCAGGATACCTGCTCCACCAGAATGTCCGACACTCAGAAACCACTCATCATGGCCCACACAGTTCTGTGGCTAGGATACACAGTGCTCCCTTTTAAGGAATCCAGAATGCTTTCGGTCAGCATTTCCTCAGTGTCCAGCCCTTTGGCTAGTTAAGAGACTCACAACACCATTAATTCAAGGGGTAGAGGCATGGAGTGGGGCATGATACTACAGTAACCCCGCTCTCTCAGTCATCAGACTCCTTTACAGGGTGGGTCCTTAATAGTCAAACACATTAGACCCTAGAGGTGAACACAACACATTCCACTGCCCTTCCATCTGCTCCAAGGGTGCCTTGTCTCCTTGAACTGCCCTATTCAGAGGACCCTAGCAATCTGTACAAAGAGATCATGAAGAGAAAGAAGAGAGCTCTGCATGGTCAAGATTCCAGAAGCTGGATTAAGAGTAGATCACCCTCAAACATGCCATTGTAATTCACTGATTTATCTATCACCAGAGTTCATCGTAGCACACTCACATGCACATTTTATAATGTACACATGGCTCAAAGTCGCCTGCAGGAACACAATTTTAATTCTAGGTTCGGGATTGCCCAGCATAGGGTGAGGTAGAATAACCTACCTTTGTAGTTCTGAAAGACTTCAGAACCTGTGTACAGAAAGGAGCGATGTGTCAATGCTGCCTGCATATATTCTGTGTAGCATCCATTTTTCTCTGTCTTTAGAAGATCTGCCAGTGTTGACATCTGGTGATTATAAGGTTCCAGTATCTTTTCCAGGGCACCTCTAGCTACTGGATGTCTTGCTCTTGGCATGGTAACAGCACTCTGTAAGTCTCTCTCTGAATGAATGTCTAGGGGTTAGTCTTTTCAAAGTATTCTTCATCTACCCCAATTTTTTCACAGTATTCTCTTTACACACTTGCCTTCACACAAACTATTCTCACAGATTTCTAAATGTAAAATAATTTTCCTCTTCCCTATAAAAGTACTCATTTAAAATTGGCCAATTAATAAATAGCCATTGCAGCAATTATTAATTACTATAATTTCAGAGAATCCTCAGGCGCTCAATTCAACAAACACGTTTATTTTTAGCACAAAATGTTGGAGGAACTACACCAGACACTACAGGAGATTCTACGAGGCCTATGATCACTACAACTATGGGAAATATTCGTCTAGCTGTTACAATCTAACGGAGGGTGGGTTGAGAATAAAAGAAGCACATAAATAGCGTATTGCCACAGTGGAGCTTGGAGAGAGTGTGGTCAGCAAGGATTGGGACAGCTGGGAGAGCCATTATCCTGAAGAAGTATAGGACAAACAGATGTGTAGATGATATTGTGAGGATGGCTGACCAGAGGACTTGTGTGTCAGAAAAGGAGGATGGAGATATGAAACATGGCTTGCTCCACTTGGCCCCCAGGCCCAGAGAAAGCAGCCTCTGAGGGGGTGCTGAGCACTAAACTGTATCCTCTCAAAATTCACATGTTAAAGCCCTAACCACCAACGTGACTGTATTTGGAGATGGGCACAATAAAGTGGTAATTAAGGTTAAATGAGGTCATGAGGATGGAGCCCTTGCTAATAGGATTAGTGTCCTTACAGGAGGAGACACCAGAAAGCCCCCTCTCTTCTTCCCTGCTTTGTGAGCACACAGGGAGAAAGTAGCCACCTGCCAGGCAGAGAGAGAATCCTCACTAGAAACCGAATTGGCCCACACCTTGATCTTGGACTTCCCAGCCTCCAGAACTACGGGAAATAAGTTTCTGTTGTTCAAACCACCCAGTTTCCGGTATTTTGTTGTGACAGCCTAAGCCCACCAGTACAGGGTATATGTCAAGTTTCAGTCAGATAAAAATATCAATGCTGATAAAAATATTCTGCATTGCGCACCAGTTCCTAGGGGACTTTGGAGGTTGACTAGACCAGAATTTCCTCGATTTATTTAAGATCCAACACTACCCACTGGCCTCGAAGGTGGACCTGGTATTATTTTATCCAAAATTTTATTTTTTTTATTTGTTTAATGCAATTTATTGTCAAATTGGTTTCCATACAACACCCAGGGCTCATCCCAACAGGTGCCCTTCTCAGTGCCCATCACCCACCCTCCCCTCCCTCCCACCCCCCATCAACCCTCAGTTTGTTCTCAGTTTTTAAGAGTCTCTATGGTTTGCCTCCCTCCCTCTATAACTTTTTTTTTCCCCCTTTCCCTCCCCCATGGTCTTCTGCTAAGTTTCTCAGGATCCACATAAGAGTGAAAACATACGGTATCTGTCTTTCTCTGTATGACTTATTTCACTTAGCATCACACTCTCCAGTTCCATCCATGTTGCTACAAAGGGCCATACTTCATTCTTTCTCATTGCCACATAGTACTCCATTGTGTATATAAACCACAATTTCTTTATCCATTCATCAGTTGATGGACATTTAGGCTCTTTCCATCTTTTGGCTATTGTTGAAAGTGCTGCTATAAACATTGGGCTGCGAGTGCCCCTATGCAGCAGCACTCCTGTATCCCTTGGGTCAATTCCAAAATTTTAGACATAAGGGCAGGAATTGATCCTCCTCCCCGTCTTGCTTACTCCTTAGCAAGATGTCCCGCATTGTAAAAGGCTCATGGTAAATGTCTACTTCACTGAATTCAGATGTTGATATTATTGAGGCACTAGGTAAAAAGAACCTACACAAGGATGTCCCCACAGAGAAGTTTTGGGTTTGAGCCTTTCTGCAGTCCCAAGAGCTAAATAGTTAGGAGGTAGCCCTTAGAGAGGTCGCCCCTGCAGCTCAGTGTCTGCACAATCAGGAATCCTGGCTCTTGTCATTAGGAATAGTCACTGTTTCTTCTTTTGTAATGACTTTTTTTACAGATTGTACTTGTGAAACTTTAAGAATATACGGTTTTGAGGCATCTCAGCTAGCTTAACCTCATCTCTCCAACAGTTTTTACCACATGAAGGAAGCACAGTCTGAAATGCTCTTCAACTACCATTCAAACCTTTGAACATGTAGCCATGGCCATAGATCATCCAGAAAAACATTGACTTCTAGGATGATGAAAATTCTGGAAGCCTGTTTTCCTCCTTTTCCTGCTATTGTCAGCCAGTTGTCTGAACTACTAATACATTTACATGTTGCCATAAGAGTTAGTCATTTTATAACAAAATGAATTTTCCAAAACATGTTAATAACATTTACCATAGAAATTTTTAATGTTAAAAAAGTCCTTTATTTTCTGAATTTTATTTAATTTTGTAAAAAAAAAATTTTTTTTTGAGAGAGAGAGAGAGAGACATAGCATGAGTGGAGGAGGGGCAGAGAGAGAGGGAAACACAGAATCTGAAGCAGGCACCAGGCTCTGAGCTGTCAGCACAGAGCCCGACATGGGGCTTGAACTCACAAACCATGAGATCATGACCTGAGCTGAAGTCGGATGCTTAACCGACTGAGACACCCAGGTGTCCCTATTTTCTGAATTTTAATAAACATTTTCTTATCGATTCATAATCACCTTGATTATATCTAAACTAAGGTCTTCATATCAAAGTTGAAGATTATTTCAGGGGGAAAAATTTTCACCTTTATATAAATCATAAAATTGGTCTATGGTGTTTTAGTAAGGTAACAAAATCAATAAATTGACAGGTTTCCATTGTTAACATAGCCCAAAATGTTCTGCATTTCATCTCTTTTTATAGAATAATAGAGGGGCGCCTGGGTGGCTCAGTCGGTTAAGCGGCCAACTTCGGCTCAGGTCATGATCTCACGGTCTGTGAGTTCGAGCCCCGCGTCGGGCTCTGTGCTGACAGCTCAGAGCCTGGTGCCTATTTCAGATTCTGTGTCTCCCTCTCTCTGACCCTCCCCCATTCATGCTCTGTCTCTCTCTGTCTCAAAAATAAATAAACGTTAAAAAAAAAAAAAATTAGAATAATAGAAACCTTTGGTCACACTTTAGTCAAATAAAATGCTAAAATAAGAATCAATGATACTATGAAGTTTATAACCTTTTGAGGGAAAAAGAGGATAACTACAAAGAAGCATGACTTGTGGGCGTGGAGTGAAGCCGTTTCCCATCACAGTGTCTTAAGTTTTTTTAATGTCTTGTCAAAGCATACTTCAGCATGCTTATAGCCGTAATTATGGCGCCTTTGTTTTGGTCAGTGATTTTTAACCTCCCATTTACATGAATAAACTGACACAGCTCTTAAAATGGATTATACATAGCCATCCAAAATTGGACATCTGTTTCTGGAAGAAATGGTTTGGTTTTCTAAACGCCTCTGTTCTGTTCTTATTTTTTTCCAATCATTAACAGTAAGTTCCTCAGATTTTTTTAGACATGAGAAGGCTTTCTCAAAAGCTGTACCCAACAAAACCTCAGAAAGAAACAAGAAAAGAAAGCAGATTAGAATTGTTGATATTCTATCACTGTTAAAAACTAGCTGATCTTGGATTTAAGGTGAAATCAGTGTTAAAAATAGAATTCAACTGAGTGAAGTTAAAGGTCCAGTTGGCTTTGTTCAATGATTCATGGATTGAGCAGCATTCCATCCAGCAGATAGAAAGGAGCTCCAAGGAGCTGTACAAAATGGAAGGCTCTTGAGCAGGAGTGGGCAGGGAGTAAAAAAAAAGCAACAACAGATTACCTCATCTTTCTTTGGGGGAAGGAAGGGGTCTATTAGGTGGATTACGTCACTAGTGCTGACCCGGAAATTCCAGACCGACCAGTTAAGATTCCATTCCTGGGAGGGGCTAAAACAGCAGTTGGGTTAGGTATTAAGTCTTGGTTTGCTGACATGGGGTTTAGCACACGAGATTCCATTTGGGGCCTGTTGTTTCTTTTTTAACACCGGTGTTATGTACATTCATTAAGTTTATATGAAGTTAAAGATTCATCCTTAATATATATAATACAAATTCATGGTTTAGAATTGTGTCCTTTATGCCCCTCAGGTGGCTAAACCGTATATCTCAGGAACCCAGCATTTCTTCAATCCCATCAAAGTTTCTATTTAAAAAAAAATTTTTTTAACGTTTATTTATATTTGAGAGAGTGCACAAGCAGGAGAGGGGCAGAGAGATGTAGACAGACTCTGAAGCAGGCTCCAGGCTCTGAGCTGTCAGCACAGAGCCCGATGCGGGGCTCGAACTCATGAACCATGAGATCATGACCTGAGCCGAAGTTGGACGCTTAACCAACTGAGCCACCCAGGCACCCCTAAAATTTATATTGTAAATTAACTCATTAAAATCCTACACAACTTTAAAACAAATACTAACATTTTGTGGGGAGCTTTCGGCTCAGGTCATAATCTCACGGTTCATGAGTTTGAGCCCTGCATCGGGCTCTGTGCTGACAGCTTAGAGCCTGGAGCCTGCTTCAGATTCTGTCTCCCTCTCTGTCTGCTCCTCCTCTGCTTGCACTCTGTCTCTGTCTCTTTCAAAAATAAACATTTAAAAAAGAATTTTTTTTTAACAAATACTAACATTCTGAAATCGTGCACACAGAATTGGTCTGTTATGTAACATTATTCCTTTCTTTACCTATCAGTAATGTATGATGTATTTCATACAACTGATGAGATTCAACTTCCCAGTCATTTACTCAGTTTTTCAAAGAAGCCTGGCAGACCTCATCTGTAACTTTTTTCAAAGGTAAATTCTCAGTTCTTTATTAGCGAGGTACTCTGTTATTCTGTTTCTCTACCCTCTTGTCCACCAATGAGGCTTAAGTAGGCTTCCTTGGAGTTTACAGGGAATGACAAATTCCATTAGAAAGTCATTCTAGTTTTTTGTGTCTCTTGACATCAACACACTAGGTCAGCCTACGTCCGAGACGAGCATGTCAAAATGGCTGTCTTACTGCATTTCTCATTGTTATACTCTGGGTTGATATCCCTTGAAGGTTATATTATAGATCATTTTATCGAAGACACACCAACAATAGTAGCTGGGCAAGCGTTGGTTCCGCCTAATGAGATATGTCCTCCGAAGCCACTAATGGCTTGATGCCCTAACAAAACCTGGTTGCCTGAATACTTCACCATGACTTTGGGCT
Organism: Panthera onca; assembly: GCF_046562875.1. Lineage (NCBI taxonomy): Eukaryota > Metazoa > Chordata > Mammalia > Carnivora > Felidae > Panthera > Panthera onca. Next base: position 140,042,656 of record NC_138347.1, read on the forward strand.
CGTCTCAGACTTAACCATGTCTGATCTGCACATTCATTCTCAGAACTCAAAAGTACATTGCTTAATATCTTCTATTCTGTAAGTATAGGGTGAAAACCCAAATAAGTGCAAGTATACACAATCAGTATTTCATTTCATTATAGCTTCTCCTTTGCCCCTCACTTTTATACACCTAAGAAGACACATACACAGACTTGTGTATAAGTATACACACATCTCTTCTCAGTTTGATGCCTGAATCTCAGACCCATTTAAAAGTAGCATTGATGTTTGGACCATCCAGAAATCAGTCTCCAAGAAAAGGAATTTCAAGGTACCATCTCAGCAGATTTTCCCAAAGTGGACTCACTTGTGGTTAGTTTACAGAATTTCATCCTTCCTTTAACTTGTGGCATATTTTAAGTGAATGCGAGGGGTAATATGTACCAACTTTTAAAATATGACATAGTTTCTTAGGATCCATCAGTTGGATAATCCCGATCCAGGATGGGCTATTGGTTTGCCTGTTTCCACACTTGTGTTCACTAAAATCTGCTCATCTAAATGGTATTTATTGACCAATTCAAGTTCTTAAACCAAATTTTTACAACACCTCCATTCCCATGATATAAATTAAGTACAATTTCCTGAGAAATTCTAATGAGATCAGTCAAATAAATCATCAGAAAACTGAAGTCTCAACACAAGTGTAATGTAACGATTTGCTATAGATTTGGGCTAAACATTACAACTCATGGACTTTAGTTTTGACAGATTAAAAATAACCAGCTAATGAAATTAAGCACTAAAGTTTTATTTTTATGTTGTCTCTGGAGAAACAATTACTCATTTTTATTTTGGTTTAAAACTTGGTTGTAAATTTGAGGGTTGCCTTGTTAGCACAGCCAGGCACCTTTTAAGGAACCCAAGTGCATTTCATTCAGCATTTAACATCACTCCCAGGGACAGGCAATCCCAACGAGCCATTGAGCATGGAAAATATTAAACATTAATTTCTCTGCCTTTTAGTCAGCCTTAACCATGACCTGTCACCCCCACACTAGTTTACCTGAGGGTCTTTCTGTGTCAGATATCACATACTAGAGACTTGAACTTAGTACAAACGAGAATTAGATTTAAATTACTAAGCTAATTTTCATGTCCGATTTTAAGCAAAACTTACTGTCTCCAGAAATAAGATATAGTCATGTTTAATACCAGCAGCCTAGGGGCGCCTGGGTGGCTCAGTTGGCTGAGCCTCTGACTCTTGATTTTGGCTCAGGTCATGATCTCACAGTTCATGAGTTCGAGCCCCTTGTCAGGCTCTGAGCTGACTGTGAGGAGCCTGCTTAGGATTCTCTCCCTCTCTTTCTGCCTTTCCCACACACTCTGTCTCTGTCTCTCTCAAAATAAATAAAAACTTAAAAAAAAAAAATACCAGTAGAGCCTGACTGTCCTGCCATGAGCAGTTTATATATCCTTATATATCCATCCTTCTTTCCTTTTTCTTTAACGATACTGAATAAAGGACACAAACTTCTACTTGTCCCTTCGATAAGAATTTTGAAGTTTGGTTGAAATATTTTGCATGAGTTGACACAACAGTGGCTTGGTGGCATGTACATTAGAAATAACCTCTAACCAAGTTAAATGCTGATAATTAATTCTTTTGTTATCTTTACAGGAATAGTTCTCCAATATTATTTTGATTGATTACTAATTTTTTTGATCATCCTGGACTGAGAAATTTAAATATGGAAAGCCCTATAGTACCTGCTGGACCTAATTTGCAATTGAAAATATAGTCATTGTTCACACAAATAGTGGCCGTATTCTCATTTAGAGGCCAAGAAGCTGTTCAGTTATCCCTCTATTATCTGTTTATTACTATGGAACTGGAAGGCTCTCCTGGTGTGCTGAGCAGGTCATGTATTCTCTAATGATTTTCTCTTTGAAGCTTTTGACTTAGTGTTTTATCTGGAAGAATAAAAATATTTTTGATGTCCGTAAATTTCAAACTGACAATTTAGGGATGTAAACAAGAATCCTCACTAAAAGTATTCTATAAGTGAAATGTAACAAATAGATAAAATTTAAAAAGACATCCACTCTATTAATTTTCGTCATCACAAATAGTCTTTGAGGAGTATATTTTCCATAGGGCTGTATTTGTGTGTGTGTGTGTGTGTGTGTGTGTGTGTGTGTCTTTAAACCTAAGTAAGTAATGTGTCAGTACCAAAAATTTGTTCTCATGACCTCTAACAAAATAGAGCAAAACTAACAAGTCTAGAGGGTTGATTTAACCTTGCAAAAAATGTATATTTTTAAAACCATCATTCCTAAGAATATTCACTGTGTGTATGTCTGAAGAATGGCTGTTTAAGCAAGGAAAACCTTATAGATACAAACGGTACCTAATTTGCAAGTGAAAATATAATTGTTTATGCAGATATGAGTTCATTCTCATTTAGGGGCAGTAGGTCTGTTCATTCCCCCCACCACCACCACCACCACCAAAAAATATTAGCTCCAGACATATAATCACTATGCAAATCTAGTCAGAATGTTTATACTGGGAACAAATGTAGCCAATTATAGAAAAATAGGTGGAGCTGTTTTAAGCATTCATTAAATCTCTCAGGGCAAGGGGGTAAATTAAACTTTATAAGGCTGCTGTAAAAATAACTATTTTAGAATTTAAATATGCTTGTATAATTTAGTGGTTGTTACCAGATTGAATTTTAACACCGAAATTTAGTTTCAAAAAAATACTCCACATGAAGCCTTGCATCTAGGGACCTATGACTGTGCCCACCACACAGTATTTAAAAATTAGGGCCTCATCATGTCCTATTTCTTGTTGAATCAAGGGTGGCCTTTGAATTTCCAAAAAGAATGCCATGGTGTGACCAATCTTGAATAAATATAGTAGTGAGTTAAAACCCCCGTAGGTGAACCCCTGTTAGCATCATCCACGGGGTAAAAAAAGCATGGTCCCTCCCACCCATTAAATGATCTATATGATCACAGCCAAGAAGGTAGTTTTCTATAACCTATCTTCTCACTTTTAATGATGTGTTTTGGAAGAAGAATTAAAGTAGTAGAATATGAATGCTAAAATGTCATTTGAAAAGTTAAAGCGTCAATGAGGGTCAGATTTCCATGAAGAATGACTAGCACAGCTAGCTACCTGAAAAGTAGTAATCAAAACCAGGCTTATGAGAGAGGATGGAAAAGATACAGTTGTGTGTCAGACGCTGCGCTGGGTGGGTGCCTTAGTGGCAGAGTGGATGGTAGCCTTCGGCTGTGTGATCTGAAGAACCCCAGATTCCTCCTAGTCAAAAAACAACTAAATTACGCACACACTCTTTTGTTCCAGTCACGTTTCATTAGTTTCATTACTTGGTGCTCCGTGTGGTCTCTGTATTTCTCTTTGAAAATGTGCATACCTGTAGAAAAGATGGCACCTTAGAGGAGGGTCACATTATGATCAGGCATATGAACATTTCCTCTGGGAGAGAAAGGTCTGTGCATGTCAGGAGGGGGAAATGTGCCAGGAAATCAGCCAAGTGGGGAGGGAGCCAACCAGACACAAGCTGGATTTCCCCTACTTTACAAAGTTGCTATGCAGTCAATTAGAGAGAGGCCCAACTCTGAATTACTACACTCAGGTGAAGAGTGGGAAAGGTGGAGAGTTTTTATGTATGTCCTTGTCCCAAAGTAGGCCTGGCATTTTTTTTCAAAGTAAGAGAGGCTTGCAGCTGGGCTGAGAAGTATTAAGGTGAAGAAAGGTCAGCAGGTTAGAGAGGCCGGTGCAACAGGGCTTGTTAGGAGTAATCAAAGACCTACTTAGGGAAGCATCAGGAAGCGAAGAGGTGGGATTTCCACCAGTTATAGGGGCCAGCTGGCTAGAGAGAAGTTGGCTTCATTCTGAAAAGGTTTAAAATCCAGTTTAAAATGCTGATCAGAAAAATCCCACAACAAGCAGTTTGATCTTTTTTTTCTCTTTCTCACATACAGGCACGCATGACTGCGACTAAATAGTTCAGCATTATTAGGGCACCAGTCAGTAGAGCATACAACCCTTGACCTCAGGAGTTGTAAGTTCGAGCCCCACGTTGGGTGTAGAGATTACTTAAAAATAAAATCGGAAACAATAGTTCATTATTTCTAAGGAGTTAATATGTAGACAGATAACTTTGATAAGTGCTTTTTTTGTTTTGTCTCACCTCTTTTCTTTCTTCCTTTCTGCGTTTCATAACACACACCCCAGTCTCTACCATGAGATCAGTGGTTTGTATTTTCTTCCTCTTCTGCACAGATTGATCTCCCTGGGGAAGACAAGGACAATGTAGACTGACCAAATTGTTGTCAGGAGTTGTTGTTCTGGGCTGTAAAGACGGAAGCCACTTTGCTTTGATGCTGTTTTAATATATAGGCCAGCACTTCGCACTTACCACAAAGTTTTTAGCATGAATTTTCCTTTTTGAATGATTTCACACTAATCTGTGTTACAGCGTTCTGTCACATTAATATGTTTACCTCTTTTGAAAACATATTTCCTCCAGAAACAGTAAACACTAAATAGTTGTCTAAAGAGAAGGGAAAACAGAACAGCCCTTATTGAAGATAAAAGTATGATTAAGATATTGAAAAAACAGGGGTACCTGGCTCAGTCGGTTAAGTGACCCACTCTTGATTTCGACTCAGGTCATGATCTCAAAGTTTGTGAATTTGAGCTCTGCATCAGGCTCTGCACTGTCAGTGCAGGGCCTGCTTGGGATTCTCTATCTCCTCTCTCTCTCTCTCTCTCTCTCTCTCTCTCTCTCCCTCTCTCTCCCTCCCTCCCTCCCTCCCTCTCTCTCCCTCTCTCCCTCTCTCTGCCCCTATCTCTCTCTCTCTCAAAAATAAATATTTTTTTAAAAGGAGATAAAAAAATTTTTTAATGTACTGAAAAAACAATTTGTTAATGTTTATTTTTGAGAGAGAGAGAGAGCGTGCGAGTGGGAGAAGTGCAGAGAGAGAGAGAGAGAGACAGAATCTGAAGCAGGCTCCCCGCTCTGAGCTGTCAGCACAGAGCCCCAATGCAGAGCTCAAACCCATGAACCATGAGATCATGACCTGAGCCAAAGTCAGATGCTTAACCAAGTAAGCCACCCAGGCACCACGGAAAAAAAAAAACAATTTAATGGGTGAAAATCATCAGGGACATCAAACAGGTTACTAGCAAAAGTACATCTTTATGCATAGTTAGCCTTGCTATTGGGGATCTCATGTGGGATGGGCATGGTGGTGAAGTTGGGCAGGAATAGAAAGTTTTGAAAGAGAGACCTTACATGACCAGGTTTGTGACTTTAAAAAGTAAGGTTTAGTTCACCTGAGAATAAACTGAAGGCAGAGAGGTTTAAGAATGTATTTTGATGATCCAGGTAAAAGATGACAGAGACCATGAAGAGGGAAGAGGAAGAGAAGGGCCAAGAGATATTTGGGGATCAGAATCGCCAGGATTTGGCTTCCTAGCCACTATGACAACATCCCTAGCACCTGTGTAAACTTGGCTATGCCTGATCTCCCACAGATTTCTAAACCAATCCTGTTGAACAAGAAGGATGCATTCTAAGACCAGTGAATATTACTTAGTTTATGGTACCCAGTGGGTTAACCCTCCTGTCACCCCATGTTGCCAGCAGAAAAATGAGAAACAGTTTGCCACTTATGATATATTAGAATTTGTTTGGAAATGGTTCTTTACCTATATTAGAAGAGTACAATAATAGTTTGAGTCCTAGAATTAGACCTGCCCACTTGGCTGAAGCAGAAGTAGGGGAGAACATTTTGCCCACCGGGTTAAAACAACCGGTTCGAGTTCAGGCAAGATACCATAAAACAAGAAAATACTGAACAGAGACTAAATATACAAATTTCAGTCACCTGCGTAGCTCAGTCAGCTAAGCATCCAGCTCTTGATTTGGGCTCAGGTCATGTCACAGTTCATAAGTTCAAGTCCCGCATCAGGCTCTTCCCTCACAGCATGGAGCCTGCTTGGGATTCTGTCTAACCTCTCTCTCTGGCTTTCCCCCACTTACTCTCTGTCTCTCTCTCAAAATAAATAAAAGTAAACTTTTTTAAAAAACTTAAAAAAAGACTATATGAATTATGAGAATTGAAATCTTCAAGGACTGAGAAAAGAAGATAGGGAAGCTTGAAGAAAGCAAGAGTTCAATTAAAGGAAATAGATCATTTTGTCTGCTTTAGATTCGGAGCAGAGATAACTAAATATTAAACCACAAAATAATGACACTAGGGCTGCCCAAATGTTTACTATCTCAAGTCAGCAACTTGGAGAGCTGCTGATCCTACAGGTATAAATGTCATTTAGCCTTATGCACGAGAAGGAGGAAGATGCCAGGAACTTGATAACATCTACATGCTAAATTTCATCCTCATCAGTGGGTCTGATTACCCATTAATTCAGTCATTAAACAAATACTTATTGACTGGTCACCCAAAGTGCCCAAATACTACTGGTTTTGTGATACAAGACTGAGAAAGAAATACTGCCTACCCTCACCAAGAGATAGGAGTTAGCAAGCACAGGGATAGACAGAGAGAATGGTTGGGTTCTAGCTTTAGCATAGAACTCAACAACATCCCTTTCAGAGGAGAGGATAAGAGCAAGGCCTGCGCCCTAATCAAAGCCTACACCCTCAGTGTTATTCCTCAACAGGGACAGCATCCTTAGAGCTGCTTCAGTTACAGATGTCTGGCACTTGAAGGCAGTCAGAATGATCTGGTAAACTGAAACCCTTGAGATTCTTGTCCATCTCTGGCTCTGAGCTGGGCTATTTATATCCCTGGACTCGAGTCCAGATTCCCAGATGCAACGGAGACTGTGGACACGTATGATAGTATGTAGGACACAATTGCTATATTCACACTCACTCTTGAAAGCCATCTCCTGTACCACTCTTAGCTACTGAAGAGTGTAAATAGAAAACACTGTGCAATGGGAAAATTGATAAATTACAATACTTGTTTGTAGAGAGTGGACTACATCCGAGGACTATGGAATAAAAATAAAACTTTTTATTTTGAAGAAAAGATATACATTACAAACAAGTCTCGTTAGATTGCTGTTGTCGTTTTTACCTATATTTGGGGTTGGAAGTAGAGGGAAGAGCGGATCCAGGATAATCTTCAGTCTCTTGCAGCTAGAGACCATGAGAAAAATACCCTTTTGAAGATCATTTGTTTCCCATGGTTGGCGGTAACAAGTGTTTATAAAGAGTATATATTTTTTAATAACTATTAAAAATAGCTATTCTCTCACTATAATCTACCATCCTCAGATAATAACAAGTATTGATGAGGATGTGGAGGATTGGAACCCTCACACATTGCTAGTAGGGATGTACAATGATGCAATCTCTTTGGACAGCACTTTGGCAATTCCTATAACGGTTACACAAAGAGTTTCCATATGACCAAGCTGTTCTACACGTAGGTATATACCAAGAGGAATGAAAACATGTTCAAGCAAAATGTCCATAGTAGCATTATTTCTAATAGCCAAAAAGTCCAAATAGCCCACAGGTCCATCAGCTAATGAATGGATAAACATAGTGTGGTATATTCATACAATAGAATATTATTTGGCAATAAAAAATGAATGTGGGGTGCCTGGGTGGCTCAGTCAGTTGGGCGTCCAACTTCAGCTCAGGTCATCATCTCACGGTTCATGGGTTCAAGCCCCTCATTGGGCTCTGTGCTGACAGCTTGGAGCCTCGATCCTGCTTCAGATTCTGTCTCCCTTTCTCTCTGCTCCTCCCCAGCTTGCACTCTGTCTCTCTCCCTCTCTCTCAAAAATAAATAAACGTTAAATTAAAACAAAATGAATGAGGTCTGATTTGATGCATGCTATCACATGGATAAAACCTTGAAAATACTATGTTTTGTGAAAGAAGCCGATCTCAAAAGACCCTATGTGTGTGATTCCATTTATATGAAATGTCCAGAACAAATATATACAGATAGAAAGTAGATTACTGGATACCACAGGCTGGAAAATTTGGGAGGATGAGTGACTGCCACGGGGTCCCAGGTTTCTTTTGGGGATGATGAAAATGTTCTAAAATGGATTATGGTAATAACTGCATAACTGTGAATGTACTAAAAACCATTGAAGTGTACACTTTAATTGGGTAAATTGTATGAATTGTATCTCGTTGAAGCTGCTTTAAAAAAAAAACAAAACCCAGTTTCAACATCTTGGCATCTTTGACTCCTGCTTGGTTCAGCAACAGCTCTTTGCAGCGGTCTTTTGGGGAAAGCAATGTGTGAATTTCTGGTGTCTTAAGCAAGTCCTCTACTGTAAGGCTCTTTTCCTAGAGTTCATTAGGAATTATTGCTTAACTAAGCCTGGCATTGTAATCCAATAGCTTCTCAGTAGGAATGCACCATCTGTGCTGTTCTTTAGATGAGCCTATTCTAACAGAACACTTTATATTTCCAAACACATTGATTTAATGTACATAGCACTACAGTGTTAGACTTATAGGATGAGCTTTTAAATTTTTAAAAATATTTTATCAACCGTGTACTTTAGATCAGAGCCAGTGTATTTTGTGTTTATTGAGCAGTCTCAGTTCAGTGGGCGTTAATATGGAATGGTTTTAATTTTCTCCCATCACTGCCTTAGGCCTTATTTTGTTGATCTTGCTTTTCTATTCCTTAATAATATTTAGCAGATCTCATATCATCCAGGTCACTTTCAGTTAGCCAGTCTGGTCAATTTTTAAACTCCCACCTCATACCTGATTTAAATCTAATTTCTTCCTCCACTCCCATCAGGGTGGATGGAACATGGTCTGCCTCTCAGATACCACCTTCTCCTCCCTTTTCAAGGCCTAACTCCTAAGCATATGGAGGCTAGGTAATGAATGAAGACGGTGTCCCTTTACCTAATTTCCTGTGGTTATTATCTTCACTGCTTCTTGGCAAGCACCATCTTGCCATCCATGCCTTCTAGGTGACAGGTGACAGGTGTCAAAATGCTGCCTCTCATGAGTAGTTGGGAGAGCTCACTGCCCGATTCCCTGATGTGGAAGACCCAGCCCTGGCTCAGCCTCTTACTAACCCCTTCTCCTGTGGTGTCCTGGTAAATATTTAACAACGGGCTAGGGGTGGGAGTGGGGTGGTGTACATAAGTTTATTACATATTTTACTGATGTAAAGAATGTGTAGTACACAACTTACAAGTAATGAAATATACAATACTCATTAATGTAAATTCCATGTAGTCAGTAGACTCTCCCAGCAGTGAGTCAGTGATTTTTTTCCATCCTGTGGTTGCAGCTGACAAATGAGTGGAATTCTAACATGAACGGATGATATTTTCATTTAAGAACTAAGACAAAGTGGGATGCCTAGGTGGCTCAGTCGGTTAGGCATCCGACTTCAGCTCAGGTTATGATCTCATGGTTCGTGGGTTCGAGCCCTGCGTCGGGCTCTGTGCTGACAGCTCAGAGCCTGGAGCCTGTTTTGGATTCTGGGTCTCCCTCTATCTCTGTTCCTCCCCTACTCACACTCTGTCTCTCTCAAAAATAAATAAACATTAAAAAAATTTAAAAAAAAACTAAGACCAAAGTGAAATAAAGAAGGATTTTGGAATTTCACTTATTAGTGTCATGAGCAACTCCTTTGCTGAATTGAGATAATAGGTTCAATGCTGGAAGAATATATCCTCCAGTTTTTATGCTTTTGACAATGTAAGGACTCTAGACATACTACACTTTTAGGTTTAATCTGTATTATTTGCATTTTTTCCATGGCTTTCTTAGCTCCAGACAATCAATAAAACAATAAACCAAGTCCTAATTTTGTAGCATTTGCCAATTCAGGCTACATGCATGACCTTATTGGATGCATAATTGGGGCACGATGCATGGCAGCACATTGTTTTTTTCCACCATACAGATAGAGTAGGCATAAAAAAAATTTTATGAGAATAGTAATCATAGCAGTAAAATAATTAAGAAATGATGAGTTTTAAGGATTCCCCTTGTGTAAATAATTTATTTAATTGTAATGTTAATTTTTAATAATGGTGGTGTTTAAAATTCCTAAAAATTTAAAAATTGGCTGGCAAGCTGGTTCCAGAATACCACTGCCCCTCTCATAGCATTCTCTTAAGAGCCTCTTAGCTACTATGGTCCCCTCTTTTGGGGAGCTGCCTTCTTGATAGGACACTCATGAGCTAGCAGAGACAGTACAGACCATTTCCTTGGTGTCCCCTCTCGCTACTCAGTCAAGGGGCAAATCTCGGGCCGGGGATCACACTCCAGTCTGCTTCTTACAGGCACCCCAGTCTTTACTGTTGGGTCTCTTGGTACCCTCTTCACCTGGCTTTGAGAGGGAAAAGTCATCCTCTCCCCATTTTTGTGGTGGTGGGAGAAGGGAGACAGGGAAGTTCCACACTCCCAAGATAATAGCTCCGTACTCCCACAAAACTTCTTTCTCTCCTTCCCCGTATTTTATGACGGGACTGGGGCTGTCCAAGCCAGCTCATCTTCTCTTAATAAGTCTTATGGAAGGTACTCATGGTTTCTTTAGAATTTGAGATACTCAGTACCTTTTACCATCACTGGTTATTAATTCGGAAGTAACAGCGTATCTTGCTAGACTTGTATGCAGTTCTATTTAGCATTCTCAAATTTAAATCTAGTTTATGTTATGGATAATATTCACCATTTGGTTTAAATCAAATGTATCTTCTCAGGGTATTTAACCATCTTTCTGGTTTGGGCTAGGCCTATAATTAGTAGTCTTGTTTCCCCACATTCCAAAATACAAAAACCTTAACTCTGTCCTACTCACTTGATTTAATTAGCAGATCCAGAGGAATATCTCAGATATTCCTAAATCTTGATAACATTCTTCAAAAGAAACAGAAGATTCCTATACCCGTGGGTGAAATTGCTTTAAATGCTCTGAGTCTTAACCTCATCAAGATTAGGGTTCTTTAAGTAAAATTTTAGTGAAGAAAAAAAATGGGAAAGGGTAAGAACTTACCCTACCAGATATCAAAACACACTATAAAACTATAGTGAGAAAAGCAGGATGAACAAATAAATCAAAAGACAAATTAATCTATTGAAAGAACATCAAGTACAGAATCAAATCCAGATATGTATAGGAATCTTAGGAATGACAAAGCTAGCGTTGCACATAAAAGTTACTATATGTAAATAGAGGGGGATATTTCTAAAATACTGGAGTGAACGAAGGGGGCCTTTATAAATAAGCATGACATGAAACTGGAAAATATTAAGGAAAAATAGACTTATTAAAAATTTTAAACTTATGTATGGCACGGGGCATCATAAATTAGGTGAAATGGCAAATGATACACTGAGAGAAAATATTTTCTCCACACATAATAGATAAATAGTGTTATTGTTAGAGGTGCACTGAATTTATTTTGGCTGAATACTGAAAAGCCAGTGTTAAAATCAATGAACAGCCTAAGGCAAGGCTGAATATTCCCATCGTAAAATGATCCTCTGAGATACAGCAGTAAATATGAAATTTTAAGAATTTAAGTAATATTATAATTTCATTATTAAAAATTCAGTATGTTTTTAAAGTTTGTCATTATGATGTACCAATGTAATTTCTCAGCACTGCCAGCTATTAGATGGCTCCTGTGCATATTTGCAATACTTAAATAGATGTTTTCATTTAATGAAAAGCATGAATTGGGAGGAGAGGTTATTTATGCCAGTGTAGGTTACTGGTAGATTTTGCTCTGAGGTCGGTAAGCTTCCTTTTCCTCTAATAGTTACAGAAAGGTAAAGACTGGCCTTCTCAACGCCCAGACCCTGAGGATCTGGCTGATGGTGGGGGCACAGGGTCTTTGAAGTGCTCCCGTGAGCAGAAGCTCTGTGTGGTGCTGAAAGAAATCACTTTCTGAATATTGACGAAGCAAACATAAGGTTTTTTCCCCTCGCATTTTAATTTCTCATATTTCTACATGCTTGCTGCTTCCCACAGTCACTGGATGTGCTGCCTTCCCTGCCAACAGCCGCTGGTCTTTCCCAAGTCCTTTCCTGTCAGTGCCGGTGTTTAACAGCAGACAGTGTTACCAACCGTTTTGTTCCAGCAGCCTCTTCACATGTGGTAGCTGCTCTTCTATCTCACTCGGAACATTTGTTTGAATACCTGAGGAGGCAGGTCCAAATTACTCCCCTGCGTGTCACAGCGTTTGTCTTTGGCTGAAAGAGATTTTCCGTCCAAAGTGACCCTCGTATCGCTTACCAATACTTTTAAAGCCACTGTTCACATAGTAGCATTGAGTACGAATGAGGGTGTTGTGCTTATTAAAGATGATGGTAACTTACATGATCTGTGAGCTCCGCAAGTTCGGTAAAGCTAGAAATGGTGTCAAAGGAGGCATCTGTCTGTTCGGTCTTCCAAACACTAATGCAGATTTTGGCTAAATACTGAGACCCAAGCTAAACTTCAGTGCATGCCTGATATTTGTAATGCATAAAGTGCTCCTTCATATTGGTAAGAAAAAATGGACAAAGGCAAACAACTCACAGAGAAAGAAATATAAATAGTGAACAAAACTGAGCAAATGTGAAACCTTAGGCATCAAGTTAAAGGCCGTTACAACAATAACAGGCTTTGTTAGCTTAACAAAAAAAAATTACAAAGATAGGTAATGCAGTGTTGCTGAGAATGCCTAGAAACTAGGTAAATTCCTTGTAGTGAAGGCAGTTCTCAGCAGTATTCCCCAAAAGTTTGAGATGTGTACTCTCTTGTCCAGCACTGTTACTTAACAGGAATCTCCCCTCCAGAAGTACTTCCAGCCATGTGCTCAGAGATTTATACAAAACTGTAATACTAGTTGTTATAACAAAACATCAGATCAAATTTAAGTGTGCATCTGTAGAGGAACGGAGAATTGAATGCTGAAGAACCATGAAGGAATGCCCTACAATTATTAGAAGTAATGAGCTAGGTGTATTCATGCTGCCATATAAATGCAAGCACAGTGTATTGTTACAGAGGAAAATGCAAGTTGCAGAATGTTTTTATGTGATTCCCATTTGATGTAAACATAAATTTAAAAAAGTATGGAGGGATGAGTTTCGAACCGTTAACAGTGGTTACCTTGAGATGGAAGGAGTATAGGGATGGAGGAAATAGAAGGAAGAAGGTAATGTTTTTGATATCATACGTACTTCTTTGTTACTTGAGTTTATTATAATGAGAATCTATTACTTATTCATTTTATATAAGACTTAAATAAAACTAGGTTAGACCGAACCACAGAAGAAAGATTCCATGAAAGACACAAAAATGAGCTACTTGACATCATTTCAAGGCAGACATACAGAAAGCCTCCAGTGACTTGATGGGAGCTAAAAGAATCATGTTATCACAGGTATTATGAAACGGCTGGCAAGGCAGTCGTTTATAACCTTGAAGAATCGAAGAAATGGCGAAGTGCAAAGCACAGATTTCAATAATAAAATAATTAAGTTAAAAAAAACAGAAAAGTGAAAGAAAGCTGTCACAGTCACCATCAGGTCCCCTTCTCTGACTTGCCGATAATTCACATCTAGAGAAGAAACGTCTGTGATGAACCAACTTATGATGGTACTACCACACAGGGATACCTGCCATATGGAGTGATATGGTTGCTATTTTGTGTGTGCTTCTTACTTATTGTCTCATGTGTTTCTGTCCATACTTATATTCACTCAGTAAACAGACTTAGCAAGAGGGAAGCGGAGTGACAGGCAGAGCCCCATGAGGCAGGATTTTGTTTAGCTCTAGTTCTCCAGTACCCAGTACAGAGTAGGGACTCAATAAATATTTGTCGAATGAATGCATAGGTTCTAGTCCAGGGGGGAATACAGATTAGTAAACAGCCAACTAAAAGACAGTATTCTCCGTGCAGTAATAGGGATGGGAACACTCAAAACAGAAATGGGACGACTAAGACTGCAAGAAAGCTCCTAGAAGACATCCCCAAGGATGCTATGCTTGAGCTAAATGTTGAGAATGAAGAGAAGCTTTCTAGGCAAAGGAGATGGCAGAAGCAAAAGTTCAGACTTACGGAAGAGCAGGGCTTATTGAAGAAGCTGCAAGCTGTTTTTTCTGGCTTCAAGCATGAGCAGAGGAGGCTAGAAAGACTAGGTCTAGATCAAAGATCTTGGGAGCCCTACTAAGGACTTTTAGATTTTATCTGAAGAGAATGTCTTCACGAAGACAATCAGATTTAGATTTTAAAATTTATTTTTATTTTATTTTGAGAGAGAGAGAGAAAGAGCGAGAGAGAGAGAGAGTATGGGGGAAGAGCATAGAGGGAGAGAGAGAATTCCAAGCAGGCTCCACACTCAGCACAGAGCCCAACGTGGGACTTGATCCCACAACCATGAAATCATGACCTGAGCAGAAATCAAGAGTCCAATGCTTAGCCAACTGAGCCGCCCAGGCACCCCAACAGATTTATATTTTAAAAGATGCACAAGAACACTTAGTTGCCAGTCTTTATTTTGAAAGTAATAGCAATTTTGTATGTGCATTACAAGAATTAATTCATTTAATTCTTATAACAATCTATGGAGTCGTTACTGTTATTGTCTCCATTTTGTAGTTGAGGAAACTGAGGCACAGAGAAGTTAAGTAATTCGCCCAAGGTGACTCGGTTTTTGGTGGAACTGATATATAAACCCAAGCAGTCTGTATCCAAAGCCCATGCCTTTTTCCTATATTCTGTACTACTTTTGTTTGTGTTTTTTAAGAACATATTTGTTTTCTTAAGAAAAGGGAATCAAAATTTTTTTCCATGTAATTTTTCCCGTATCGCCTACCAACCAAGATAGAATGTTCTTTGACCTTGCAAATAGAATCATTCAGCAGTTTAGTAGTCTGCCTGTCTTTTCCAGTCCCCTCTTACCATACAGCTGCTTCTTTATCTCCTTTAGTCTTGCTTCTTGTCTCCCTCCCCTCCCTTTCTGGATAAGCTTTAACCCATTTGGCTTCCAGGGTACCCAGTGTAGCCCCAGCCAAGAGAGAGAGGCCAGCTGGGCGATGAAGTTGCAGGAGTTGTCTGAGACTTCACCGTCCAGAATCAAAGGTGCACAGATCACAGATCTCAAAAAAATGGGAGAGGGGGCAGAGTACTCAATATGATCACCTTTCACTCACTTGTAAATAATCATGATGGCTGTTCAGTCAACAAGCATTTAGTGAATAGCTTCTCTTTGCGCCTGAAACTGTGTTGGGAGGCAGAGGTGAGACCAGGAGGTAGAGCTGGGAGAAGAGGAAGTTGTACTGCCCCTTGCCAATCAATGGTCTTTCAGTCTTGCACTTTCATTCAGGCTAGTATTTCATAGCTAGTATTGTGTCAACAAAAGTGATGGCATTTTTATTAAAGAGACGAGATGATGTGGTTTAGAGGTCTAGTTAATGAAGAGCATTATAAACCAACTCTCACCCCCATTATTTTCCATTGACCCCACCCTGTAAATCCTGTTCCTCAGCCTCAGGGAACCTTTAATAGATGCATCAATGGTATTTGGGAGAATTAAGTGCTTAAAATCATCCAGCCCTGTGCTGTAAGCATAAACATGCTCCTCTTCTCAAAAATTCAAATTTTTGCTGTGAACAAGGCAAAAAGTGTAGAAGACTTAAACTTTAATTTACTTATCCACTGATAAATTTTGTGGATCTTCTTTAGTAAGAGGAGGAAGACCAATAGAGGATAATATCAAAGACGGATGAAGATTTGGGAAAGTACTAACAACGTAGAAACCTAAAGTGATGGGAATTTTTCTTCTTTTTTAGAAAGAAATTGTTAGAGACACAAGTAATGCATGTTTGGAAACTGTTATTACGTCCCTGACATATCTGTATCCATGAAATATGAAACCTATGTAAGGAGATTTGTTTTTACTTAGGATCGTAATTATAAATACACTACAAAGAGTGGGTCTCATTCCATTAAATTCTCTGTGATAGTCATTTGCTGCTTATATATTGCATAGTTTTGACTCACTAACCTACAATCTTAATTTTCTTCTATTCACCAAAAACATTTTAACATTGAGAACTATGTGGTTAACAACACTCGATGTTTAAATTCCCTCATTTTATACCTTTATGTTATTCCTTCATTTGTACATTAAACAAACTTCAGATTTGCATAAATTTGTGAAAGTGTATGCACAGTAATGTTCCTCACAGCATTGTTTATAAAAGCAAAAATTGAAAAGAGCCCAAATGTCTCTAGACCAGAAGTTGGTTATTCAGGTAAATGTTAAAAATGATGAAATCAATTTGTGATTATTGACATAAAAACTTATTTACCATATCATGATTTTTTAAGATGATAAAAGCATTCTGTACATTAATCTTTTTTTAATTGTGTGTTTAGAGAAGAAGTTCAGGAAGATCTATGAATGTTAACAATACTTCTTTCTGAGTAAATTTGGAGATGGTCTTCACTTACAACTTTCTGTCATATGTATTGTTGGAGGTGGTTTTTATTATTAATTATTGCTTTTACAGTTAGCATGTATAATATGAAAAAATAGCCTTTTTAAAATCAGACTTGAAAAGGTAAAAGGATCTCTGAAAGAAATGTAATGTTAAATTGTTTAAGCATACAAAGAAATTTTGCACAATGCATGTTAATTTTACCAGTTCTCCGCCTTATGAGATTTTCCTTTCTTCCCCTACTAAAATAGTATTAACACTTGATATAAAACCTTTCCCTCCCACAGCTTCCTGTTCCCTATCCTTCATCTGTCCCCTTCTTCTTCCTTTGAGCTGCAATGACAGACCTATCTTGTTCCCGTATGCCCACACTGTGAGGATATGATTTGAGGCAGAACATTAACATCACTGGTCATTCTGACATTAAACCTGTCCTTTACCGTGACCATTGAGTTAGGAAGCACAGATGGGTCTTTAGTGCATTTCACTAATGGACATTCTGTTCAATTAAACACCTGTCTTCAGTGACGTAGATCTCAGCTCTTAAGAATACCTATGTTTTCACTAAGGTTTTGCATTCTAGACTGAGAAATTAGAGCAAGATGATTTTTTTTGTGTGACTCAGACTTCTCTTCGTCCCTTTAGACTCTAAAGTCATTACTTAATCTGAACTGCAAGACTGCATTTTTTTTTACAGTATCTTAGCCAGTTTCCAAGCATTTGGTATTCCTAGTTTTCATCTTCTTGAACCTGGTTGGTTTAGGCAGTGGTTTCAGTTATAGGATTTGGGCAAGTGAAGAGAGGCAGAAGTTCTGAACAAACCCAAATAGTGGGTAGTCTATGAATTTGTTTGTGATATAAGTGAGCATAAGACACTGGCCTCTGCCTAGAATAATCATAACAAGCTGAGCGCAAATCCAAGAAAACATAAGCAAGGTTGTAAGCAGTGTCTTGTCGAGAAGGTTTTCAAAAGCTTCAGCAGCAGCACCCTAACCAGATCATTAAAAGGTGGTGTTTCTCTTGGACCTCTAATATTAAGAAGCTATAACCATGAATGTCTTACTAGGCTAGAGTCTCAGAATCTTCCCCAGTTATCAGTTGTGTTAGAGCATGGGCACACTTCCTTACTCTTTTCTTGTCTTTAACATAGTGTTTGCTAATTTTTCTCCTGTTCCCTTTTGGTTCTTTCTTATCTACTTGCTCTAATACACCCAAATTCTCAACACCAAAAGTAGAGGAAATAAAAATCAGACGAGAATGGAGGAAAAGGGGGTGCATTCTGGGGTCCCCAGAAACCTAAATTACTTTTTTTTAATTGCTCTGATTTTTGGGGGTCCTGTCTGGGTGGAGAGCAGGCTCCCGAGCAGTGTGTAGTGAAGTGTGGGGGCTCCGGGCCCAGAGCTTGGCACCTCCACTTACTCCGTCTGGAGCAAGTGACTTACCCTCCTGTGTTTCACTTTCCTGGTGTGTCAGCTCCTCCGAGTTTTTTGGAATTAGTATGTTTGTGTTAGGACGTGGTGTATCTGAGTATTAGCTATTATTTAATATCTACCAGTATTTTTGTAATAAAGAGCTATATGGATTTTGACATTCCCCAGTTTGGAGGGAGAGGTAGATCAGCTTCCCCTGTGTCAGTGGGTCTCACTCGGGGCTGCTGCTTGATTGTGTTTGGCTGAGGCTCTTGAAGGTTCCCTCAGTGTAGGCCACCGGGGGGGCTAAGCCTCCGGGTGGAGGACTTAGCCAGTCCATCGCAACCACTTCCCGAAGAGTTCTCAGTGAAGAGTCTATCTGAAAACGAGGGGAGGAGGATGGGAGACGTGCGGTGGGCACAGGGAGAGAGAATGAGACCTGTCAGGAAACATGACAGGAGCCATCAGTAAAGGCACAAGCAGACGACTCTTTGGGCAACTGGTGTGAGATGTGATCTATCTCTGGCAGGGCATTTACAGGTCTTGCTAAAGCAACGTGGTTCCAGGGTAGAGAGCCGCTTTCCACCACCTCCCCGTCTGCTCCTTGAACGAGGGCTAGCTTTCCAGACACTCCTTTTCCCCAGCTCTGAAAGAGGAGGTGCTGCTGCTGTTTACTGACTCCCGGCTCTGCTTCCCTTCCAGCTGACCCTCTGGTGGGCAGCATCGCCACACAGTACATGACCAACAGAGCAGAGCACGACCGGATGGCCAGACAGTGGACCAAGCGGTATGCCACATAGGGGCCTGCTGGCTGCTGCCCCCGCCGGACCTGTGCAAGCACATTCACCAAGTGCATCAATAGCCCTACCCACCCCTCCGGACCTCGGTTCTGATCTTCTTATTTTTATTACATTTTGAACCTTTTTCTGATGATGTGTCATCCATCCCCCGTCCCTTGTCCCTTCCTCCTCTTCCTCCTCTTCCTCCTCTTCCCTCTCTCTTCCCTCCACCCCTGCCTTCTCAATTTATTCCCTTTTTTTGATTTCTATTAACTTGAAAGATTTGGGGTTTTTTTTTCCCACCTCAACATGGATGGGAACTTTTGTTTTCAGTGCAAACAATGTCGGATCTGTAATAGTAAGAGCTTTCTTACAAAGCTTCGTATTACTGTGTGGTTTTGTTTTTTGTTGGTGTTTGTTTTATTTTGGTTTTTTTCCTTTTATGTGATCTTTGGGAAAACACAAATTCAGAATTATATCTCATTTCTACTTAAATGTAGTGCTTAGGATTAATTTTTTGTACTGAAGTCTTTATTGGTGGGTGCATGCTACTGGGAACAAGTTTTTTGTACAAAAGCTTCAATCAGAATCACTGTGCATTACTGAGACTCTGTTTATCACTAGCCTTCTGTCTCCCACACAGAAGACTGTTGGATTGAACAAAATAATATGTATTTTGATTTACTTAAAGTGCTTGTAAATTTCTTAGGGACCTGCCACTTTTGACTGTGGATCAGTTGATGTACACTTGTATTATTAAAGCACTCAATAAATCACTGTGGCTGATAAATGCACTTCTGGTAACCCAGCGTTTGCTTTGTATCCTGGTGACCAGCATAGCCCTACGAGCAGCGAGGCTTGTCTAATTCAATTACAGATTCAAGTGTATTTTTCATCTCAGACCTCTAATATTTCTTTGTAGCTAAGTTGCTTACCATGTGGAATTTCTCCAGCTGTCAATAACCTGATGATTTTATGGTTGTTTCAGGTCACTGTCACTTTACATATTGGCCACACATTACTTTGTCGTAGACCTCCTTTCTGTTACAACCTTCTTTACTTGACAATTAAAATACGGGACTCCAAAAACAGCCTTCTAGGGGCGCCTGGGTGGCACAGTCGGTTAAGCGTCCGACTTCAGCTCAGGTCACTGATCTCACGGTCCGTGAGTTCGAGCCCCGCATCCGGCTCTGGGCTGATGGCTCAGAGCCTGGAGCCTGCTTCTGATTCTGTGTCTCCCTCTCTCTCTGCCCCTTCCCTGTTCATGCTCTGTCTCTCTCTGTCTCAAAATTAATAAACGTTAAAAAAAAATTAAAAAAAACAAAAACAAAAAAACAGCCTTCTAGTGAAAGTCAAGTCAGACTGATCATTGTGTTTAACCACTGTTGAATTTATTTCTCTCCCTTTTTCCTCTGAAGATTGTTGTCGTGATTACCCTTGAGTTTGGGTTTTGTTTTTTTTCTATAGTTATGGTGGGAGAAGTAAACTGTGTCAGTCATGGTCAACGCATTCACTGACAAGGGTATGTATATCTGGCTTTAACCTTCAGACTATTTTAGGTATGTTTTGTTTTCTCCCATAATTTTAGTGGAAGAAATAAACTCAACTGTATCATTCATGGTCAATACATTTGTGACAAGGGTATGTCTGTCTCGCTTTGACCTTCAGACTATTTTAGGTATGCAGCTATAGAGGCAGAAGAAACTTGTGTGTGGTGCAGTTTGAAAAACATACCGATGGGGCGCCTGGGTGGCTCAGTCGGTTAAGCATCTGACTTTGGCTCAGGTCATGATCTCACAGTTTGTGAGTCCGAGCTCTGCACTGGGTGAGCCCGTGCCCCGTGTTCAATGAGCACAAGCCCCACTTGGGATGAGACCCACTTCTCTCTCTCTCTCTCTCTCTCTCTCTCTCTGCCCCTCATAGGATTCTCTCTCCCTTTCTCTCTCTCTCTCTGCCCCTCACTCACTTGGGCCCTCTCTCTCAAGAAAATAAATAAAATTTAAAAATAAATAAATAAAATTTTAAAAATAAATAAAAGATTTTGAAAAAAAAGAAGAACATACTGACCTGCTGACTGAAATTCAGGGTTCTCTGTGTTACAAAGTCATATTGGAAAGTCCTGCTCTCACTAATCACAGTTAGAAGCCCACCATAAAGCTTGGTCTCATTTGAGGAACATCTTTACTGCTAAATAGTGGGATTTACAAATGGAAGTCATTCACCTCTTAAATATTTCTGATTCAGATTTAAAATCTTTATTTGGAACAGATTTAAATATCTGATTCAAAAGATGCAGGTTTTTGTGGTTAAAAAGAAATCCTAAAGAAAATATTGTTTAAACATCGAAAAGGTAAGTTTTAAACCAGAGTACATAGGGTATTTTTTGTCTTTCTAATAATGATTTTACCACTCTCTTTATTTGAAAACATTTTCCTACAGACCATATGTGTGAATGGGCATAGCTGTATTCCAATAAAGCTTTGTTTATCAAAATAATCAGTAGCCAAAGTTGGCCCATAAGTTGTAGTTTGCCAGTCCCTGATATATAGACCAAAACAGACAGGGGTGGGGGTGGGGTGGGAGTCAGATAACTGTGTGTTTAACATCTCTTTCTTTTCTTTTTTTTTTTTTTTAATTTTAATTTAATTTATTTTTTTTTTAATTTACATCCAAGTTAGCCTATAGTGCAACAATGATTTCAGGAGTAGATTCCTTAATGCCTCTTCCGCATTTATCCCATCCCCCCTCCCACACCCCCTCCAGTAACCCTCAGTTTGTTCCCCATAATTATGAGTCTCTTATGTTTTGTCCTCCTCCCTGTTTTTATATTATTTTCGCTTCCCTTCCCTTAGGTTCATCTATTTTATGTCTTAAAGTCCTCAGATGAGTGAAGTCATATGATATTTGTCTTTCTCTGACTAATTTCGCTTAGCGTAATACCCTCTAGTTCTATCCACGTAGTTGCAAATGGCAAGATTTCATTCTTTTTTATTGTAACATTTCTTTCTTTAAAATAAAATTAATTTTTTTTAGTTTTGTGGGGGGGTTTTGCTGTTGTTGGTTTTGAGAGAGAAAGTGCACACACTCAAGCAGGAAAGGGAAGAGCAGGAAGGAGAGAATCCCAAGCAGGCTTTGTCAGTGAGGAGCCTGACTCCAGACTCAATCACTCAAACCCGTGACATCATGACCTGAGCCAAAATCAATAGTTGGATGCTTAACCAACTGAGCCACCCAGGTGCCCCTAAAATAAAATTAATTTAATTAATATAATACAAGACTAATTTTTAGGAAATTACCCATAATGTGTTTTTATCTACAGATTTTCTCACCAAAGTTTTTTATATTTACTTTAATACTTTAGATTTAAAAAGTCAATCTTAAAAGCACTTAGCCCTCTTAATATGCAGTCTTATTAAACTGATTTTTATTTTGCTTTTGACTGATTAAACTAGACTTGCGATATTACAACTGACTTTTATTAAAAATCTCTAAATTCACTTTGCTTTTCTTCTTTTAAAATGTCAACTCCATTGGACATTTTTTAAATGATGTGTCCCATATATTACATGTACATCTCCTATCTGGTTGTACTTCAGATCATTTAAAAATATGTGTTATTTGGGAGCCAGAGACAATAACAGTTCTAGTAGGAATTCCTGTCACAAATCTGTATTTGCTTTCCCATGAGCCATCTTTAGATTTTATGTCAATTTGATAGGAAATCTCTAAAATTTTTTTCCCTGTGTTTATGAACTCTAAATACTTAATGACAAACAAATGTACCCTCGCCTCAACATGTGAAAGCAAGAGAAACTCCAGAGAGAGCAACAAATCCTTAGCTGAGCCTGTTAAGTCTAGACTCCAGATAACATAGTAATTTTACTGGAAATCTATAACCACAGCAGGCAATACAATTCCAGTGTTTCTTAAAATGTTTGCAAAGTAAGATTTAAGAGTAGTTTAGCACTCGGAAAACTAAGTCGTTTCACTAATAATCATGGGAAAAGCATCTCTAAAATTCAGGCGTCATTTTGAACCTTAATCTTTAACTTTCCATGCCAGCGATTGCTAGTTGTAGTATTTCACAGATTTGTCAAATAAAATGTTGGCAGATCCTTGTGAGCCAGGACTTCTGGTCATTGAGAAAGTAGTTTGAAATGATACTTATTGATCTTAAGTATTTCAGAAGGTTGTGGCCTTAATTTGCCATAAAACTACAAATAAATTGAACAGTCTTCATCTCTTTTACAAGAATCCATTGAATGCACCAGGTGCAGAAGTAGTCAATCTTTTCTTCTTATTCTAAGATTAGAGAGTCAACCTAGAAGTTCATCCTACAATACTGGTTTGGGAATTAGGAAGAAAGGAAATATTTACTCAGAATATACTGTGCACCAGGCCGTAAATTACCTAATAATAAGACCTTAGCATAGTCCCTCAGGGTGTAGGCTGCCATGGTCTAAACATTTGTGTCTCCCCCTCCTCTGCCATATGTTGAAACCTGAATCCCAAGGTGATGGTATTAGGAGGTGAGGCCTTTGGGAAGTGATGAGGTTATAAGAGCAGAGCCCTCAATACTGGAATTAGTGCTCTTATAAAAGAGACCCCAGAGGGCTCCCTGACTCCTTTCCATCATGTGGAGACACAGTGAGAAGTCAGCAGTCTGCAACCAGGAAGAGGACCTTTGTTGGAACCCATCCATGCTGGCACCTGGATCTTGGGCTTCCATTCTCCGGGATGGTGAGAAGTAAATTTCTGTTGTTTATAAGACACCTAGTCTGTGGTGTTTTCTTACAGTAGCTCGAGTGGTCTAAGACAGTGGCCCTTGTTCATGCGCAATGAACAAGATACCAAAGTGAGATTCCCACCCAAGCATGTGATACCAGAGCCTTGCTATATACAAGACCACATGCACCTTTCTGCAAACTCAGATCATACTACAGAAACAAATTATTGTAATTCAGTCTTAGAGTCGAGGTGCCATACAATTTCTAGGTGGTGGGGGTTTTGCCATCTTCAACAGCTGGAAAAAATTTGAAGAAAATATGGACCTGGTATTACATGGGAGACCAAACAGCACTTCTAATCTTAGACGTGACCCAACTATGGAAACCTATCACTTGGAAGACCCCTGAACATCTCTGCATTTCAATACTGCAGTAAAAGGGGCCATTAATTATTCCTAACAAATTCCACAGCAATTTGTATTTTTTCTTTCTTTTGTTTCAAGTTTTTATTTAAAATTGTAGTTAGTTAACATATTGTGTGTAATATTGGTTTCAGGAGCAGAATTTGGTGATTCATCACTTACATACGGCACCCAGTGCTCAACCCAACAAGTGCCGTCCTTAATGCCCGTCACCCATTTAGCACATCCTCCCACCCACCTCCCTCCAGCGACCCTCAGTTTGTTCTCTGTCATTTAGAGTCTCTTATGGTTTGCTTCCCTCTCTTTTTTTTCTTCCTCCTCTTATATTTATCCATTTTGTTTCTTAAATTCCACCTAACGAATGAAACCATATGGTATTTGTTTTTCTCTGACTGATTTCACTTAGCATTATACTCTAGCTCCATCCATATCATTGCAAATGGCAAGATTCCAGTCTTTTTGATGGCCGAGTAATATTCCAGTGTGTGTGTGTGTGTGTGTGTGTGTGTGTGTGTGTGTATACACCACATCTTCTTTATCCATACATGGCAATTTTTAAATGTCTCTATAATAAGTTGTGTGTTAAAAAGAGGTATGTCCATAGTCGATATTGACAACAGTTGTACAAAAAGCCCTACCAGAGGATCCTGACCTACCTATGCATTTTATTTCAAGGTAACTTTATAACACCATCAAGATATCCCTTCTGTACGAGGCTCTCTGGTATGTGGGGTGGAATCTCTCATGCCATAGGGGCGCACCTCGTGTCCTAAAGGAGTCCTGCAGCTATCCTCAGAGGAGATCCAGAGCAGAATATAGCATAACTATATTCTGGACCATAATTCTGTAAGTTACATCACATCTGGTATCTCTTAGAATTGACACATTCAGGGACTCAGGGGAGCCTGGCCTCTGAGGACCTGCCCTAGTAGACGTGCATTTCCCTACACCCAGACACCCCTGGGGCGCTGACTGGTTCCTTGCGCCTGGAGCATGGCCCCTCCCCTACATACCTTTCTCTCTCACATTCCACCATGTGCACTGGTAATGTGGGTTGGGGTAAAGAACTTACCCCAGTTTTGCCAGACTTGCCCTGTTTTAAAACAGAAAGTCCCATGTCTTGGAACCCCCACAGTCAAGGGCAAACCAGGGCTGTTGGTCATTCGAGCTTTTGTGCTCGTGCTAAATTTCAGCAGCAGATCTCAGGCATTACACAGGGCCAGTTTAGCCCATGGAAATGTTGGGCTTGGGGAGCAGTGTTTTCCCTGATATAAAGTGGTCCTTTTAGAAGAGATGCACACTCGACAGTCTGAAGAATCTTCACCACTCTCTATGGCTCTCACACCCAACCGTCTCCACTCATTCCCTGGTGCGGAAGCATGTGAGTGATTTAAACCAACTGCAGACTTCCTTTACATCTTCAAACATGACTTAAGGTACGTATGCCTTTCTCTGAAATAGTCTTATGCATAATACACTTTTTGAGAGGATTTTTTTTAAGTGTATTTATTTATGTTGAGAGAGCATTTATGAGCGGGGAAGGGGCAAAGAGAGGGAGAGAGAGAAAATCCCAAGCAGGCTCCACACTGTCAGCAAAGAGCCTACGTGGGGCTCGATCCCACGAACCATGAGATCATGACCTGAGCCAAAACCTAGAGTCAGACGCTTAAAGGACTGAGCCACCCAGGCACCCCGGGTGGATTTTTTTAAAAGGGAAATTCCTAAATTTTAAAATCTTTTAATGTATCAGAGCCCCACAGGACACTGGAGGAAATAACGTGATCATCTCTCTCTTACCTGTTTATAAATCCACATAGTCAAAGTTGGGGGCAACCCCAGCTGTTCCGGATCTCCAGGTATCAGGGCTTTCAGTTCTGGTTACAGAAAAAAAAGCCTTACCCAATCACCTTGGCATCCTTTGGGGCTGGCGTGATTCGTAATCCCACCCTCCTATCACCCCCTCCTCCCGCACAACATTGCAGTCTCATCCATCTTTTTAAAAATTGGACGGGAGGTCACAGTTCAGGATGACAATCACGTCCTGCTTTGCAGGAAATTTAGACCTCCTGAGAAATTCTGTCAGGCTATGCAACAGCAAGGTAACAGATGCTTTACAGTTGGTGCCACCGAGAAGCACCCCACCAGATTCTTCTACTTAATCTGTAGTGCAAGAACAGTACAAAGGGGCAGAGAGAGGTCATGCTCGCCTGGTACAGCCTCCCTCTGCTGAGCTTGTCTACAAGTAAGATGATAACATTCTTCATTGTTCAGTCTCCCACTCGAAACTGCTGGTGAACAAATAAATGAAGATGGCCACTGCCATGAAACTGGACAGTTTTCGTCTTTGTCCTTTAGACTGACAGCTCATGACTTTATGTTCACCAAACATGTCCCAGCTACCACAACTTAAAAATCAAAGCAGCTTGTGGACAGTTAATCAAAACCTATGATGAGAAACTCCAGAAGCTGTTATGAATCCCCAGGAGACCCCATTCGCTTTAAACAATAATGGGGAAATGATTTTAAATTCAAGCGTGATTATGCATTTTTACGTAAATGTAAAACATCTGTCCCTATTAACGAATCCCAAAATTCTTGTGTGTTCTTAGTGGTGTGTAATAAAATGCCAGGATGTACTTGTCAATCCAGATTTGAGCTGTTGGACTTTGGATGAAAGGTAATGTTCTTGTTTGGGGTTTTTTTAAATAGTTGAATAAAATAGAGTAAAAAATAGGTTTAGATAAAAAATACTGCTTCCTGGGCACTGCAAAATAACATAAAGACTATATATATTAAACTCCATAATGTTTGCAAGCTCCTTGATTTGTTTTATGGGTTAAGAGGTCAAGAAGCAAGTTGCTAGGTCAACAGAGTCCAGGGAAATAAAAAATGTGTGCACTAGTTAAGAACAGAAATTTTGGCAGAATGGTAATATTCTTATTGATAGCAAGAGATTGAGAGTGTAGCTTCCATTTAAGGAAGATGAATAGGGAACTACAATTCTTTCTGAGGCCGAGTCTATAAATTATCCCCAATACCCATTCTCTCTTTCTTCCCTTCATAAATAGAACCATCAAGTTTTGGCTGGACACATGACCACCTAACTAGGAACTAAATTCCCCAGTCTTCCTGTGATAGATTCATTATAAAAAAGGGTCCCAATTCTCAATCCTTCTAGTATCCACATTTTTACAGCTTCTTCCATGAAGAAATGGAGTCTTTTTTTTTTTTTTTTTTTTTTTCACCGCTTAAATCAGAGCTGGCCTCATGACTTGCTTTGGCCAGTAGACTTTAGTGGAAATGATCTTATGCTGGTTTCAAGCCTGGGCCTCCAGAAGCCATGTGCACTTCCCAGCTCTCTTGGAACCCATCCATGCCCTGAGAGTAAGTCCCAGGCTAGGCTGCCAGGAGACGAGAGACCATGTGGAGACGAGCTGAGATAATCCTAGACCAGCCCATCCACCAATATCCCAGGTTGTCCAGGCAAGATCAGCAGAACCGTGTACTCGGGCCTGACAGCAGTTGCATCCATCAACCCAACTAAGACCAGATAGCTGCCCACCTGATCCTTCTACTTGTGAGCAATAATAAATGGTATCGATTCCAGCCACTTAGTTTTGAAGTGTTCTGTTATACAGCAGTAATTAATGCCAATGCCAAAGGAAGTGAGCAGAAGCGACAGGAGCAAATTCCAGATCTCGTCCTGTAGGAGGGAGCTGCTCACCCTCCACTTCCTCTTTGCACTTTCCGTGGTCTGGAGTGGAGGTGTGCTAGTGAGCCAGCTGTGACCATGTCAACAAGGGCCACACCCAAGAGAGTATGGAGCAGGCAACAAGCAGAAGCTCAGTTTGGAACATGTTGAGACTGGAGTGCCTCGGATACATCCAACTAGAAATGTCTGGCCTTCGGACACGTGAGGCTCACATTGAGGAAAGCTGAGTGTCCCGGATGTAGCTATAAAGTTGGGAATCCTTGTATGTGACTCTAGAAGAGGATGATACCGCTCAGAGTGAGTGTAAAATAAGAGAAAGAAGGCCAGAAACAAACTTGGTGGATGAACCACGCGGCTTACCAACCGCCCTGACCCAAATGTCCAGAGATGACACTTTAACACATTTACTTTAAAACGTTTATTTTTTGGGGGGTGGGAGGCCGGGGAGGGTGGGTGATGGGTACTGAGGAGGGCACCTTTTGGGATGAGCACTGGGTGTTGTATGGAAACCAATTTGACAATAAATTTCATATATTGAAAAAAATAAAAATAAAAATAAAATAAAACGTTTATTTTAAAAATAACATCTATACTACTGGTGGAAAGAAAAAAAATGCCATCGGCAGACAAAATATTCCGAGGTTGACAGAGCAGCTGGAATTATTGATGGACCATAAGCGGAAGTATAGGCAAAGTAGAACTCACAAAAGGGAAAACTCTACAGGGTAAGAGCCATTCCAGAGTTCGACTTCCTTCCTGCTGCTGAAATGCAAGAACCGGGGCTGCTACCATAGCCTACGAGAGGATGGGGCCACGGGATGGTGGAGCCTGTACCGTAGAGCACTGGAGGACGGTGGACGTCCTGCCAGACTTTCATGCAGACAGAAGTCAACTTTTATCTTCTTTAAGCCCTGCCGTGTCGGGGTTTCTGATGCTTGCAGCTGATCCGAGCCTAAAAACATGCACACCAACCTCATGCTGATGGCTGCCTTTGAGGAAGGGAAGGAACAACGCTGGGGAGACAGACGAGACTTCAGTTTTACTTCTCATGTTATGGTTCTTTTTTGTATGGAGCTAGAAAGCCAATAACTAGGACAAATGTTAACACACGTTGGGTGGTTGAAAACAGGGTGTTTGTTACAGCATCATCTGTACTTTGCTATATGTAAATATTTTTCCGAATTAAAAAATGTAATGTGAAAAACAGATTGTAAGTAAGCTTTACATAAGAGGGGATAAGTGTGATATATTTTGGTAAGTTTAAGTTTTTTATAATGGTATTGCCGTTGAAATCAGAAGGAAAATAAAGACATAACAAAGGAGAGAAGAGTTGGAATGGGTATTGGCAGCCTAGGTAGAAAATCCCTTCAATAAGAATTGTTTTTGAAAAGATAAAGAGGGGCACCCGGGTGGGTGGCTCAGTCGGTTGAGTGTCCGACCTCAGCTCAGGTCATGATCTCATAGTTTGGCTTGTGGATCCGAGCCCCGCGTCGGGCTCTGTGCTGACAGCTCAGAGCCTGGAGCCTGCTTCGGATTCTGTGACTCCCTCACTCTCTGCCCCTCCCCCTCTCGTGCTCGGTCTCTTTCTGTCTCAAAAATAAATAAGTGTTTAAAAAAATTTAGAGGGGCGCCTGGGTGGCGCAGTCGGTTAAGCGTCCGACTTCAGCCAGGTCACGATCTCACAGTCCGTGAGTTCGAGCCCCGCGTCGGGCTCTGGGCTGATGGCTCGGAGCCTGGAGCCTGTTTCCGATTCTGTGTCTCCCTCTCTCTCTGTCCCTCCCCCGTTCATGCTCTGTCTCTCTCTGTCCCAAAAATAAAATAAACGTTGAAAAATAAAAAAATAAAAAATAAAAAAATTTAGAAAGTAGAAAAAATGGGATGGTAGTGTGAGAGAGAGGTTTGATCAATGGAAGGGATTTGAAAATGGAAGATGCCAGAGCCTCCTTATGATGATGAAAATGACCAGAAAAAGAATGAAGGGAGAAGAATTTAGTCTTGCTACTCCAAGCACTGGCAGCACCTGAGAGCTTGTGAGATATGCAGAATCTCAGGCCCAGACCTGCTGGATGTGACAAGTTCCCCAGGTGGTCCACGTGCACACTGAAACAGAAGCAACGCTGAGCGCAGGGGGACAGCCTGTGGCAGGAAGGGCACTTGGTCATAGCGGGGGAGGATCCCAGGGGCTGGTGCGGACGAGGGAAGATCATGGGTTTGGCAATGGGGAGGTGAGGGAGTCCCCACCTGACAGCTTCTATTTTCCGAGTAGAGAATGAAGCAGAATCACCTAGGAGGCAGAAAGGGACCGTGGGAGGTTTGAGAGGAGAGAAACCCTGAAAGGGTCATCTCAGAAAGGAGAAAGTGACCAACCAGTGTGGAGCACCGCCCACGTAGAGATGGGAGCTCTGAGCTAAAAGAAACCAAAACAACTAGTCGTCCAGCCCGGATGGCTTTCTCCAGCACCGTTCAGGAACAGGAGGCAGACAGGCAACCAAGAATGGACTGTGCTGGGCCATGTAGGCAGGAGGGAGAGAGAAAGGCCAGAGAATTAAGGGTACTCACAGGGAACTGATTAAATGATGGACCCTGACATCCATCCTGACAGTGGGGTCAAAGGCAAGGGAAGGATGGAAAGTGGTGATTACGTATCAGTAACGGGCAGCGTGGCACTGAGACATGTCACTGTGTGACTAGTCTCTGAGGTTAGTTATGAACCACATAGTCAAGTTACTGTAACTGGAACAGGTCTCCTGTTTTGAATGCAGGGGTTTGCCTTCCACATGATTCGCGTTTTGTGGGCAGTTTGGATATGCGTGTCACTTTCTGTCGGCTAGTGTCGAAAATGGCAGTAATCTGTATTCTGGGTTTACTGGTAACGATAACATCAGGTGCCCTGCGAAGGGGAGGAGAAGAAGTATATGTTCTACTCACACCTCTATCCCTAAAATAAGCCCTATAGGAGAGGCATAATCACCCCCAGTTTACAGGTGAGGAAACAGACACAGAATGGTTACGTAACTTGCCCAAAGGTCACCCAGCGAGGAAGTAACCTTGTCAGGATTCTGAGCCCTTCCTCTCACACCTTCCTGCCTCTCCCTGTAAGAAGAGTGACTTTGTTGGTGATCACGTGTCCAAACAGGTGCACCCGGCCCAGCGCACACGTTCCATGGTTCTTGCCACATTTTGTTCAACTAACAAAGTAACAAGAAACCCTGGGCAGTACATTCTTGGGTGGTGATGTGACTTGCTGAAGGTGGGGGTTCTCAAGAATATGGTAACATTTCTTATTTGTAGATTTTTTTTTTAAGTTGGCATTGCGATTAGGGGTGAAACTGTTTTAAAAGTACTAATGTCAGAGGCTTGAAATTCTGGAAAGCTGAAGACTGTGTACCTTTGGGCAACAAAAGTAGATTTCTGTGGCAGGATATTTCGGGCTGCTTTTTCTGCTCTTTTGGCTTATTTTTGCTTTATGTTTAATGAATAAAAAGGGTAATCTATTGGGACAAGAGTCTGTATTACTATTACCATCATCCTTGTAATTATTACTAACACCATAATCACTACCAGAATCACCACTATGCAAATATTCAGCACAGGGCATGGAACACACTATATAAATATATATGTATGTATGTGTATACATATAATCTCATTTAACCCTTTCTACAATCCCCTGAAGTGTGTATTATCTTCATCATATGGGTGTGGAAATTGAGACCCAGAGGTTTTAATAGATGCAAAACATATTTGCTGCTCTCAAACCCGGATGAGCGTGGCTGCAAAGCTCATGGGCTAAACTACTGTGTGATCCGATCTCCCAATCCAAGGCAATTTGAGAGCGAAGCATTGGTGGTTCAGTGGTAGAATTCTTGCCTCCCAAGGCAACTTGATATGTACATAATTACAAGTTCACTAGTTGATGATGTAGGAAATTATTGGGTTTATACAACCAAAGCCCAGGTAAAGCAAAATATTGCATGCAGCTCCGTTGAGTTTAATAGCCCCTTAAGTGGAAAGCAAGGAGAACAAAGCAGGAGGAAATGTGAGTGATCCTTGTAGTCTGGGGTATTTGGAAGAAGGCAACAGAAATCCGTTCCAGAGAGCACAGAGTCACCCCTGCGCTTCACAAGCCCACCAAAGAGCACTGTGGCCATTTATTCTCTTCCCTCTGGCAGGAAGTTTCTACTTTTCCTCTTTTCTTTTTTTTTTTTTTTTTTTCCTTCCAATCCCCGTGGGAAGATTTCTAGTCATTTTATAGCTGAATTCAGTAGAAAAATAATGTTTATTCACTTCACAGCCAATTTGGGCAGCACACATCTCTATTCCGTAACATAATGCATTGATACGTTTATGATTCAGAACTGCAGGCACATTCCTTGCGTTTCAGGCTGGATAAAATTAAAATATCACTTTCCTTTTTCTTTCCTGTGGATTCACTTGAGGTGCCCTCATTAGGCAGAACTGGTGCACTTGGGAGAAATGCCAGGCTTCAGAATAGAGGCTGGTAAATCTAACCTCATAAAGTTGCAGCAGGCCAAAAACGAGACACGAGGTGAACATGAACACTAACTGGGCTTCTCTGGCTCCCTCGTCCTTCTGCCCGCCTCTCCCTCACACACAGTCTGGCTTCCTTCCTGCCACTTTCCCCACTCACCCGAATGTCACTGCTCATCAGAGCCAATGGTGTCTTCTCAAAGCCCATCTTCAGGCTCCAGATAGCACACTCCATGCGGGCACCCTCCTTGCCGAACTTCTTTTCTCCTTGGCTCAGGTTTGAATCCCACAGGCCCCGATGGCAGGCTTTCACTCACTGAATGTATCTGATCCCTGATTTTCTGTCCTTTCTTCTCGCCTCCCCCCCTCGTTGGATCATCTCATGTTTTCTGATGACTTCTAAGTCCCTCACCTGGGGTCTCTCACAAATGTCAGCTCCAAATCGGCTACTTCCCACTAAAACTGGGAATCCCACCAGCACAGCAAACTCTGTATGTTTTTGAGTTGAACTCATGCACTCAGTATGCCTTTATCACATCCCTAGACGACGTACGGCAGCAGGAGGACCGCAGACGCAGACAAAGCACATCCTGCAAGGGACCAGATGCGCCCGTACCATGTTCATCTGTTCCCCCAGGGGAGTCACGGGACTGACCTGCCTCAGCTCCTGCTCCAGGAGGAAGCACGTTCGAGAAAACTCCGGAACCGTACAAGCTGGGACTTAGGCAAGTTATATAACCTCCTGCACTGCTGTGTGCCTGTCCACAGACTGGAAATAAAACTCCCGCCTCATGAGGTTATATTTTTAAATGCCTGTCCAACAGTGAGTGCTGGATACATGCTATTACCCACCTTCTATCCCTTCCCGAAACGTCATCCTGCCAAAATCACCAGGTTGTGCAGCCAGAATCTGCTGTATGAGCCAAAGGTATGGCCGAAGCTGCCTCCCTTCCCCCTAGCCTGGATTCTTAACCCAGGGACACAAAAGGGTTAAAATTTAATTAAAAGAGGAAGAGAAAAGAAAGAATGTGAGCTAAATAGGAGGCGGTGTAGAAACACTAGATCAGGGGAGATTGAGTGGTTTTTCCCAAAGTTATTAATTCCAGTGAAATTTGTTTCAGGTATTTCATCGGTGCTCATGGTTAAGCTACACTCCACCTGCATATCTCTAGAAGGATACATGAGAAACAGTAACAGCAGTTGTCTCTAGGGAGGGAATTTGGGATATTATAAGTTAGAATTATAACTTTTTATCACTTCCTTTAATTTTTTAAATGTTTTTTAACGTTTATTTATTTTTGAGACTGAGAGAGACAGAGCATGAACAGGGGAGGGGCAGAGAGAGGGAGACACAGAATCTGAAACAGGCTCCAGGCTCCGAACTGTCAGCACAGAGCCCGACGCGGGGCTCGAACTCACGGACCGTGAGATCATGACCTGAGCCGAAGTCGGACGCTTAGCCGACCGAGGCACCCAGGCGCCCCAGGTACTTTTAGCATTATGTGAATTTTAGCCGTATGTAACTAAAAAAAAGTTACCAACATAACAAACAAAATTCTCTCCAGCAAACAGTTTGAGGGTAATTAAGAGAAATGTCTTCACCCAAAATGTACCTTTCTCTTTTGATAACAGCAAACCGAAACTAATAAAGACGCATGATGGCCAAAGAGTGTGAAAATACCTGGCTTGTCCTCGTCATCCACAAGTCGGAGCTCAGTTGCAATGCAAACCCACTTTTGATCGAATGCAGGATGCGAAGAAACAGGCCCTAGCCCTGGGCGTTGAGACTCCAGAGTACCGAAGGGTTAACTAAACTCACGAGGCACTGGGAGGTCAGAGGATCAGGTTCCAGCCTTGGCCCTGGCACTGACCGGCCTTCACCTCTCCCTGTCTCCTTATTCTCTTCTATAAAATGTGATTTGTAAGGTCGCGGTGATCTGTGGTGCCACAGCAGAGTAGTTAGACCTTGTCCTCCTGCGCAAGCCCCAGCAGACCACGCTCGTCTCTGCTCCCACCCCATTAAAGTGCCTGAAATCCCCGTGCGGAGAGTGCCTTCTGAGCTTCCCATGTTTCTAGAAAGGCCTCCCAGCCCCTATCCAGATGAGATGTATGTGTTTCCCTCAGCCAGAGGGACACGAAAATGATTTGGGGCAGTATCATGACAAACACTTGTTGTAATAGTTACATACTTGTGTTTATTATACCGTCTGTGTTTATACGTGTGAATTCCATGTATGACGCTTACTATTAACTCCCCTATGCTGTGTGACATTAGGTGTCCACTATGGTCTTAGGTGAAGATACAAGAGGTAACAGTATAGGTGGCATATTATTCATGAGAACAGTCGCAAGGTGGTTTAAAAAATGGCTAAAGTTTGAAGAACACTGCTAGGGGTTGAATTGTTTTCCCCCAAAACTCGTATGTTAGAGTCCTAACCGGTGCCTCCGAATGTGACCTTATTTGGAAATAGGGTTGTTGCAGATGCAGTTTGTTAAAATGAGGTCAGACTGGAGGAGGGAGGCCCCCTTGTCCAGGGTGACTGGCGTCCTTATAAAAATGGGAAATGTGGACACAGACACGCACACAGGGAGAACGGAGTATGAAGACATAGCCACAGGCCCAGGAACCTCCAGAAACGAGGAGACAGGCCTGGAACATGGCCTCTCCTAGGGCCTTCAGAGGGGGCACAGGCCTGCCCACACCTTGATCTCAGACTCCCAGCCTCCGGAGCTGTGAGACGATAAATTTCTGTCGTTTAAACCACGTCATTTATGGCACTTCATCCTGGCAGGCCTTGGAGACGAATACAGTCACGCAGAGCACTGCACGGCCCTGGGGAAATGCAACACAAGAAAGATGTGCAAGCTGAACCACCTTCAGGAGTGTGGGGTATGAGGTAGGGCTTGGAGATGTCCCCACACCGCCAGACATCCTATCTGCCTTGATGACCGCAGCCCCAGTGAGGGCGTCTATGTCCAGGATTGGAGAAAGCTGCTGGCTCCAGGGGTCTCACAAGATGTTGCTCCTCCTCTGGGTTTGATTTCAGGACTGTGCACCTCCAGGTGGGCTTACTACCACCCTAAAGAAGCTTTCTCAACTTTCCTTTCCAGGAACCGCTGTGGTAGGCCTAAACTGGAGTTCTTTTTTTTTTTTTTTAAGTGTATTTATTTATTTTGAGAGAGAGAGAGAGGCTGCGTGCACGCAAGCAAGCAGGGAAGGGGCAGAGAGAGAGAGAGAGAGAGAGAATCCCAAGCAGGCTCTGTGCTGTCAGCGCAGATCCTGACGCGGGGCTCGATCTCACAAACCTCGAGACCATGACCTGACCTGAGCCGAAATCAAGAGTCGGATGCCCAACCGACTGAGACACCCAGGCGCCCCCTCAACTGGAATTCTTTAGAAACTTTTTTGCCGCATCCCTAACTTTGCCAGGACCTCACATCGAGAACCATTCACCGTTTTGAAAAGCGTTTGACTAAGCTAACGACAACTGCCCATGGACGTGAGGTCTGTAACCGTGCTCTTTTCTCGCGGTGATCATTTTTAGATGCCTTTAACCTCAGCACTGCCTTCCCCAATCTGAGTTACTACCGAACACCAGGACAGCATCCTCCCTCATTAGTGCCTGGATGATGCAGAGAATGAAGCCTGGCCGGGGGGGCTCATGCTGGCTGTGGGACTTTGTACAATCCTCCCTCTCTGTACTCGGTCTCTTCATCTATCACAAGCAGGTCAGGTCCCTTTAGTGCCTCAAATTGGTGCTGTGAGGATCTATGGAGATTTTCTACATGAAAGGGGCTTTGACATTTTAAAAACAGTAAGAGACCTTCACCAAACACTTGTTGAGGACTTCCTAAGTGGATGGCAGGGAGGGGAACCCAAGAGTGCTTAAAATCCTTCCCCTCTTGCAACATTCCCCACTGAAGGTAACACCTGTCAAAAACAACCACCAAAGATTTATGTATGTTGAACAAAGTCAAGTTGAATAAAGAGCTAGAACATTGAGACAAGGGAGGAGTCACCGCAGGCTAGAGGGTCAGGGGAGGCTCCCTGGCCTCATGACAGGGCGGGAATGGGTAAGAGCGTTTCATATAAAGAGACTACTGTGACCAAAGAGGCAGAGCTGGGTAAGGCCAGGCATGAGCCTGAACCACGAGAATTCCAGGTCAGCAAGAACGGGGAAAAAACCAGATTGAGAAGAAGCCTGGATATCAGCAGGAGGAGTCTAAACACAGCAGATTTGGAGGCGGTGGGACTGGAGGCACCATAACCTTGAGAACGTAGAACCCACCGGGAAACCACTGAAGATGCCCGGGTGAGAGACGGCAGGGCCTGCCCTCAGCAATGCTGGAAGATGCCGGCAACTAGAGGGGGCCTCGGTACCAGGACTGATGGAACCCAGAGGCCAGGGTGTGGGGGTGTCTGAGGAGGAGGGACAGACGAGGTCAGGTCACCGGGAAATGTGAATGGGGACACCACCGAGCACGTGAAAGCTTCGATGAGTGCCCTTAAAATTGCTCAGGGAAGAAGAGGAACCTTACACTTGTTCGCCAGTTACTGAGAGCTTTGTGGGCTAACATGGGCCCGTTTAATGTTCACAACACTTGTGAGGTTAAGTACTGTTTTTGCCGCTGGTGAGAAAATGGAGGCTAAGGGAGGATAATTACCTCGCCTGCGTCCTCCAGCTGGGACCCAGTTCTGGAGCCAGAATTTGAACCTAGACCCTCCAACCCCAAAGCCTGTAAAGTTTATCCAAAGACATTTAATAACCATTTAATGTAAGGTGCTCTTGAATTCTTTTTTTTTTTTCCTGCTTATTTCAAACGTTCTTAAACATGCAATGAAAATGCACAGATCTTGGATGTTGAAGTTGATGAATTTTGACAATTGCACACATCTGTATAACCACCATCCAAAACAAGATACAGAACGTTTCATTCATACCAGAAAATTCCTTTATGCTTCTTTCCTGTCAATTCCCGCCCCGACCCCCGGGGAACACATTCTGATTTCTATCTCCGTGGACTGGTCTGCCTGTTCTAAATTCCATATAAATGGAGTATGTGTTCTGTTGTGTCTGGCTTCTTTCACTCAGCATCTTTTGGGCATCCAGCCGTGTTATTGTGTGTATCAATAATTCAAAGCACTGTTTAACTCTGATTCCCCTGAGAAACAGGTAAGTACTATGTTGGTAATACTTCGGAAAGTATCGATAGGCTGTTCTCTTTTGGCTTTCCGAGACCCTGATGTTCTCTGGAGTCCACCTGAAGCACCCATTCCCCTGAAAGGAAAGTAGCATCAACTGCTGAAGAAAGTCAAGAGACTTGCCTCATGTAATGACTGTGGAATTAACTTATCGACATAAAACCACAGTTTTGGACGAGGGCTTATTTTTTTCTCTCAGTACAGTAACCTTTAATCCAAAAGCACACTAAATAAATATGTTAAAGGCAGTGATATCTTGACATCCAGGCAGGCAAAAACACACTCGGCAATTTAGTCAATACAGCGGCGTCTTGTCAAAGAAAATCACACGGAACGGATTTGAATTGCATGCCGTGTCTACATGAACCCAGTGTAAAGCAGGCAAGGGACGTGGAGAACCAGCATTTCCTAGGACTTCAGCTGGGACTGTGGCTGTACCAGCAAGCTGTACCCTTGTACTGTTTCCACGTTTCCAAGAACTCTTGTGCTCAGCCTTTATCTTTCCCTAACCATGTTTCTCTGCAGTGCAGCATGAGAGCAAAATACTCGTGAGCCCAAAGGTTGAACACTTAGGAAAACACAAAGAAGATGTAACCCTCTCTCCCAGCCCTCTTCCATCAACCACTCTTGCGCCCTTGGTGAGTTCAAAACAACCTTTGTTGTGTTACATTTTATGTATAAACTAGATTCATCTACCTTCCTGTTGTTATTACTTGCATGAACTTAGTTTCATTGTTCAATTGATAGAGTTTTGTCTGTGAAAACTACCGAGGTATCTGGGGTTGGGAGAAAACACATCATCATCTTTTCATGAGGAAAAAAAAAAAAGTGTTTTCATTAAATGACTTGCCCTTTAAATGAGATTGGGCGCATTCAGGGTGGTATGGCCCTGGACTAAATGACTTGTCCAAAATGACTAAATTACTTAGTAGCAAAACTTGCAGGAGTGAATTAGGTTAAGCAGGGATAGGTAGGTTTAGACTTCTAAACTTCAAGAACAGGATTTTTCAGCAAGAAAGCACTCTTGCATCGTCTGCATCCCATTATCACTCCTGTGGTGTATCAGTGGGTGGGGATTTACATAAAAGCAGTCAGGACAGAAAGGGAAACAGAAGAACAGCTGGTCCCTCCACCAGCCCAGAGGGAGGAAGGAAACGGGGAGAGAAGAAAGGTTAAGATGTACAAAAACGGCAATTTCCTCTCACAGGCTTTTGCTGGAAGAAAGTGACAGTGGTTCCAAGCAGAGGGGCCATGTGGGCCTTAGTTCCATTGGAGAAAACCAGGCAGGGCCGGAATCAAGGAGGCCCTTGTGGTCACCCTGAGTCACCCTCAGATGCCATAGCTGGAGCCCGGGGGGCCTGTCTAGAGCCCACGTTGGCAGGACCCCTAGGAGCGTGCTGCCCCAAGCAGGGCCACTGCTGGACCCTGAAGGTTCAGGACACTCAGTTACAGTGGCCGCAGACCTCTGAGGACATTTCCTCAGCGACCCAGAAGGGGAAGCCCTCACTGTGAGGACCCTGCCTCCAAGGCAAGTCCACAGACGCTCCTCAGAGATCTACAACCTTGCTGAGCCCTTTCTCGGCCCCCAGTCAAAGCCCTTCGAAGCCCAGAGGGGCTTCTCTAACTCGAACCCAAGTGCCAGGGCTAAGGGAGCAGGAAAGGAGAGAGGGGGTATGGCCAGCAAAGTACAGGCTCTAGAGACCCTACAGGGCAAGTGACCCAGGTACTTCAACAGAGAGAGACTGGGGGAGGGGGTGGGGGAGATAGAAATTAACAGCAGCCCAGGAAACAAACCCACCGTTTGCAGTACCTGGACCTTATTTAGATTCTCGTTTTAAACAATCTGTAACCAAGAAATGTCTTAGACATTAAGGACAATTTAATGATTTAAGGAATTGTTCGTTGTCTTTGGTATGATAATAGCATCATGTGGGGGTTTCTTTAACCTTAATCTGTACACCCAACGTGAGGCTCGAACCCATGACCCCGAGATCAAGCATGGCACGCTCTTCCAACTGAGCCAGCCAGGT
Organism: Panthera onca; assembly: GCF_046562875.1. Lineage (NCBI taxonomy): Eukaryota > Metazoa > Chordata > Mammalia > Carnivora > Felidae > Panthera > Panthera onca. Next base: position 140,081,920 of record NC_138347.1, read on the forward strand.
GCCCCAGTATGATAGTGTGTGTGTGTGTGTGTGTGTGTGTGTGTGTGTGTGTGTGTGGTTTGCTTTGTTTTGGTTTTTTTCTTAAAGAATCCTCAGAGACACATCGCGAAACATTCACGCATGAGATGATATAGTATCTGGGATTTGCTGCAAAATGATCCCATAGAGCGGAGTCAATAGAATTCCACTAGCCGTGTGCTCGTATAGTCAAAGCTGGGCAGGTGTCACACAAGGGTCTGTTGTGCTATTTCGTCTACTCTTGAATATGTTTGAGGTTTCCCGTAATAAACTGTTAAAGAAAGGCAGGAAAGAGGGTGGGTGGGAGGGAATGCAAAGCCCGAAGTGGGGGACATCTCATAACCACTGGGGGAAGTGGGTCAGGCCATGAGGGAGATGGTATCTGTTGGGTAGGATTCTGACCACGGCGGGAAGGAAGACAGGGCAGGCTCTCAGGAAGGGAAGAGAGCCCATCAAAGGCCTGGGACAGCACGTTTGGGGGCTGGGGGCCCAGGCTGTGGTCAGCTCGGTCCCATTCCATTGGGGTTGGTTCTGGGAGCCGCCTGAGTGCAGGCAGAGCCTTGGAGCTGGGCAGTCATCCCACTGCGCAACACAGGGCTGGGTGGGCAGCGCCGTCCCTTGTCGGTCCCCCTACCTGAATCCGTGCAGCAGTTTGGTCTGAATTACCCACATTATTACATGCACCTGCTGGTGCCGCCAGAGCCAAACAGATGTAGCCAAAGAAATGAAACAGAGATAAAGATTTACAAGGCCTGCAGGAAAATTAGGTACAACTACAAAGGCTTGGAGAGACTGGGGGCGGGGCAGGAAGGAGGAGAGCGGAAATAGCAGAAGGGTGGTTAATTTCGCTCTGAGGAAACAGCTCCCTTGATGGAAGCACAGAGCCTAGAAGTCAGGGTGTGTTGTTGAAAACTCCCGAATGGACATCTTGCATCTGGATCTGTTTTAAATACAGCCTGATGAGGAGTTGTCCTGTTTTGGTTTCTGCTATTTATAGACTTAAGATTCATTCACTGTTTCTATTAATAGAACAGAGTATTAATGTCAATGATGATCATGATGATGTTCACAAATATGCGAATCATTTAGGCTCCACGGAGTTTTAAATATCAAGATAGCAGAGAAAAAGAAATTAAGGGGGAAATTGTTTTTCCACGTACATTTTATCCAGCCTGAAAATGTACAGCTCAAGAACTTGAGGCTGACAGTGAGAGAAAGTAAGCTTGGGAGACTCCCCCCTGCCAGAGACGTCACAGGCATCCCCTAAACACATGGGAGAGAATTCTTGCAAGAAGGGGGTCTGAGTTCCTAAAGTAATCCTGAGTATCTACTATAGGAAAAGCAGACTTTGCTTTCCTCTGATACCAATTTCCCAATTGCATGATTTTCTTTCTGACGCTTAAAAGAAAGTGACATTTCCCTTAACCTTTGACTTGAAGAGGTGGGCACGTGGCTTTGCCGTGTCTCTGTGCACAGGACCTCACTGACAATGACAGCCCTTCAGTGGCCAAGGGCTTGAGGTGTAGCAGCCTTTCTAAGCTCAGTCCTCTGGGGATTTGAAAATGCGGAGCCCCGAGGCCCTTCTTCTTATTCTTAGGGCCTCAAACCCCCAAGAGAGAGTCCTCACTGGCTTTTAAATTCCGAAAAGCTTTCTAGCTGGCATGGGTTTGGGGTGGCTATTTAACCTCTATGAGTTTACGAGGACTCAGTGAGAAAATTTCGGTTAAACATTTAGCCCAGGGTCGGGCTCATGTTAAGCGCTGGGTAAATGAGATCTACTGTTGTTATTATTACGCGTTGTTATTATTGCTAGCATTATTATTTTATGGGCGAACGAATGAGCTGGCAACACGAGTGCAGACTCCAGCCAGAATTTGACAAGGACAAAATAAAACCAGACCCAGCCACCCCATGAGGGAGCCTGTGCCTGACAGGCCTTAAGAATTCATTCCCCAGCTGCCGCGGGCCTGCCCTCGCTGCTCCTCTCCACGGCTTTTAAATAAAGCTGCTTTGAAGCCCGTAACTCACTGTTGTGCCTCAAGGAAGGCACAGCGCCCAAAGGTGTTGTTTCTTAAATTGGTGATGGACAGTCTGCAATATGCAAATCAGCCAGACTGTGTTTCTCTCCGGGCTTGCCAAGGTTCCGTCCTGTTAAGGAATCGGGTGGTCTTGCGTTGGAGAAGGGGAGCTTACATCAAGGCCAAGCAAGTGAGCGTGAACCTTTCTGCCAGAGTGGGGGAGGAGCCTTTTCTGGAGGTTTGTCACGGGCTGCCATTTTATAAGCATATAAAGGAGAATCTGGTGGTTTTACTTCACCGAAGCCGGCAAACCAGAGATGATGGATTGGGGTTGGAGAGGGTGGGGAGAAGGTATAGCTGGATCAAGAGGAAAAACATCTGCCCCTCCTCATATGCCAGGGTGGGCTCAAAGCCACGTGGACATTCGTGCTGCTGCGGCTCTCCACGTGTGGCTGGTGCAAAGGAACTGGGAGTCCGAAGCAGTCAGGAAGGTGTGGGGAGTCTGCCGAAGGTCCCCCCTCGCCCGCTCAGAGGACACTCCTGGGTCCCTCAGGCAGAACACATCTCGGGGCTTAGTTAGGAACAACCCAGCCCCAAAGGAGCACATGGGTAGAGCCCAGTCCCAGCTGGTGATCATTCAGAGAACATCCCAGGGCCCTAAACCCTAAACTGGCTGCCTCTCCTCAGAGCCAGAGGGAAAAGCCAGACGAAACCCCGTCTTTCTGTGCCACAGTGTTTTAAGAAAACCATCGTTCTAATAATTGGGTTCTGTTCAAAACAAAAAAAAGAGAGAGAGAAAGCGAGAAAGGAGAGAAGCCTGAACACAATTCATGCTGGGAGAACAGGCTCACACTTAGCTTGTTTTAAAGGTGTACAAATACACCTTCTCAAGCAGAAATTTCGGGGGGAAAAAGAAGCTTCTGGCTGCAGCATGCGGTGTGGGGAGGGAGCAACACCAGATAGGAGCGGGTGGGTGTAACTCCTGGTGTCCATTCCCCCCACCCCGTCAGCCTTCCCCTGCGATCTACCCTGTCAGCCCTTTCCCTGCCATCTGACAGCTCTCCACCTTCTTACCGGGAAGTGAGTTTATTTCATTTCAAGCTCTCACAAATGAAAAGAAACAGGGCTATAACCCTTTTATGGAGTGAGTGAAAAATGTTTTGTGTAGGGTAATTTGAGCACAAACTGGAATTCACCAGGTGATTTTATATCATTTCCATAAACTTTTATTGAATTAAGATAATAGTGTTTTGAATTTACATGTCACATTTCTTTAGAAGGAGCAAAGCACATTCACAAATATTTCCTTGCTTTCCAAAAATCCCTGTGAAGTAAGACCTAGCAGGCACTGTCACTCCTATAAAATAAAATCTACATGCACAATGCCTTGGGGCCCCTGGGTGGCTCCGTTGGTTAAGTGTCTGACTCTTGATTTCGGCTCAGGCACGATCCTGGGGTCTTGGGATCAAGCCCCGAGTCAGGCTCAGTATGGAGCCTGCTTGGGGTTCTGTCTCTCCCTCTGTCTGTCTCTGCCCCTACCCCACTCACGCCCTCTCTCCCCAAAAATTAAAAAAAAAAAAAAAAAAAAAAGCTTTTGCCTTTCCCTTTACTCCACCAAGATTATGGTTGAGTCCTTTAAGAGATTCTTGCATGCACACAAGGGTCTCCTCATAAGTCACAAACACTTTTATTTTATGATGTGATACTCTGCTTTATAACTCCTGTACGGCTTCACGAATTCCAGCTTTGAAGCTGCAACTTCTGAAACCCTCCTTTCTCCAGTTAAACATCAGTTTCAAAACTAATCTTTTTGGATATTTAAAAGATCAGAGGAACTGTTTCAACCCCTCTTTAAGGCAGGCGTATGATTGAGTGACAATCCCCTTCTTCAACAGATGCCCCAAACTATAAAAGAAGCTTCTTGCCTTTTTATTACAAAATGGCATTTATTATACACCATTCCAATTATTCCAGTGAGCAATTTAGAAGGCGCAGTGTTTTTCTTCTTTCAGGTTTTGCCAGAGAGGGGGAGAGCATATTATGGAAGACGCAGCTATCATCATCATCAAAGACTATGGGAGCCGGGGTGGAAGTTTGAGAGCAAATGTGTTCTTTTTTTTTTTTTTTTTTTTTAATGTTTCTTTATGTTTGAGAGAGAGAGAGAGAGAAAGAGAGACAGAATACGAGTGGGGGAGGAGCAGAGAGAGACAGAGACGGAATCCGAAGCGGGCTCCAGGCTCTGAGCTGTCAGCACAGAACCCGACACAGGGCTCAAGCTCACAAGCGGTGAGATCACGACCGGAGCCGAAGTTGGAGGCTCAACCGACTGAGCCACGTAGGTGCCCCGAGTGCAAATGTATTCTTAAAGAGAGTGCCTTTTTAAAATTAAGATACAGTCACAGACCATAAAACTCACCTTCTTAAAGTGTGCAATACAGCTGTTTCTAGTAGGGAGTTGTACAACCATTGCCAGTAATTCCAGAATATTTTATCACCCCCAAAAGAAACTCCATACTGTTAGCTGTCACTCCCCATCCACCCTTACTCCCAGACCCTGACAATCACGAACCTATTCCCTGTCTCTCTGGATTTGCCGATTATGGCCCTTTCATAGATGGAGAATCATGAACGTGGCCCTTTACGTGCGGCTTCTTCCACTTAGCATTTCCATGCTGTAGCGTATGTCAGTATTTTCCTTTTTATGCTGAGTAATATTCCATTGTATATTTTAGTTATTCGCCAGTTTGTTATTACGAATAGTGCTGCCTTGAACGTTCACATGTAAGCCCTTGTGTGGACATGTTTTCAGTTCTCTCGGGCACATACCTGAGAGTGGAATTGCTGGGTCATACGCTAACGCTGATTAACTCTTTGAAGAAATTCCAACCCGTCTTCCATAGTGGCTTCACCAATTTACATTTCCACCAGCAACATATGAAGGTTCCGATTTCTCCGCACCCTTGCCGATGCGTGTTACCTTGATTTTAGCCGGCCTACTAAGTACAAAGGGTTACCTCATTGTGTAAACAGAGTGCCCGCTACAGGATCGTCAATAAAGGTTTGCCAATAGGGCGTCATTTTTCTGCCCAGGAGACCAAACAGCTGCTATTTCATGGTTACATAGTCTGTAACTTATTTCTAAATCCTGCATCTTAGCTGAGCGAGATATGTCTCCTGTGTGGGTTTCAGTATGGATGACGACTGAATAATGAGTACTCGATCGCAAGAATGACTGTCCTCTCAGGGACCACCTCCTCTGTTCCCATCTTACCTGCAGCGATAACTAAACTCTGCCAGCCCCATGCACGGACGGCTGTGGCTGTCCCAGGGTGGCCCGGCATGCTCCACTCCGCTGGTAAGGGCCAGAGTCAGATCAATGCCCTAGCCTAGGCCCCCCAGCTCGGCTCCACATCAAGCCAACCCTGAGAGCTCGCCACATCTGCCCGGGGAGCGAGGGGGCGGAGGGCGGAGGAGACAAAGGCATAATTCAAGTCTCCGGTAGTTATTTGACCCTCATCAAGGTTAGGCACTGAGCTTTCTCACCTCTGGGCTTTTTTCTTCTTGTTCCAGTTCCCCTTTGATAGCCCTGCCACACCTCAAGACCTCAACCCCTTCCTAAAGATGTGCTACTGTTCCTCCGCCCACAGACATGGGATCTTAGGTCACCCCAACAGGTTTAAAGGTGGAAAACCCCAGAGTCAGCAAGTCAAGTGCGCAAAGATGGAACCGTCTTCGTTTCCGATTAGAACGAACTGAGCTTTTCAGCCCTCATTTCTGCTGAAGGTGGAAAACTTCATCGCGTCAATTCAAAACAATTAGTCGCTTCTAATTTAAAAATCATGCCCTTTTGGGTAACCTCAGGGGGAGAACCTGAGATTCTCGTGACCCAAGGGCTGGGAGGCTCCATAAAGTGTGCCCGGCTGTCCCCGCTGGCCTCTGGGGGTGGGACCTGCGTGGCCTTGCCTGCATCTCTTCTGATGTCCTGGCGGTCAGGCGCCTGCCCTCCTTATCCTCCTCTTCCCCTACAGGCCCGGGCTGGCCCACCCCGCCTCTCCCCGAGGAGTGGGAGTTCGAGCTACTCGCCAGTGGCCACACCCGAGCCCTAAGGCCCTGAGGCCTCACCTGAGCCCAGCCTTCAGGACACTACCAGGCCCCAGGCTCCAGCATCCTCCAGGAGGGTTCGTAATCCGGGCGACGCGGGGAAAGGCAGGCAGCTGCAGTCTGCTTTCCAGTCCCCTGACCTCCTTCCACCTCCACCAGCCATTTGGAGCTTGCCCTGAGGCAGAGTCACCCAACACTGGGCATTTCTCGGGGACCCCCTACCTCGAGGCTCCGGTCCTGTCCACTGCAAGTCTTTTTCCTTTCCCCTCAAGTTAGCCTCTCCTCCGAGGCAGAAAAGCTGAGCTTTCTTCCTCACTCGTTCCATGCTCTAGGCCAGCGTTCCGCTCTCTGGACCAGCAGAGACCGTCTAAGGACTCAAGAGGCAAATCCCCAGGCTCCGTCCCAGACCTGCCGAGGCAGAGGAACGGGTGGTGTCCTGGGACTGCATGGGTTAACCAGCCACCAGCTGCTCCCGGCCAGAGTTTGAGCAAAGCTCTAGTCCCAGTGTCCTTCACCGGCCACATCCAACTGTTGAGAGTGAAAACCACGTGTGGGATTCAGAAGGCTCTTTTCTCTCAGGCACCAGGCTTTCAAAACTTACCTGATTGAAATATTCATAGGCCCACCTGAGAGCTAGCTCAACAGCCACACTTGATTTTTTAACAGCCTGATTGAGAGATAATTGACTGCAATCAAAACTTCATATATATAAAGTGTACCATTTGGTAAGTTTTGACTTAGGTATACATCCGGGAAACCATCGCCACAATCAAGATAATGATCACCACAAGAAGTTTCGTGTTCTGTCAGGATTTGCTTCTGGTTTTGATGGGTTTCTCCTTCCGTGGCAGAACAAGCCTCAGCTTCTCTTGTTTTCGTGGTGAAGGGTTGGGAGGACGGACGGGGCAGGGGGCGGGAGGAGTTGCCAGGGAAGAAGGTCCTCCGGGTGAGAATTTAAAACATTATCTCGCTACAGAGTCACTCTGCACGCCCTGTTTTGGAGGGGAGACTAGATTCTGAGCACCAGGCTAGGAGCTAGGGGTACCGGGACAAACGAGACAGACACATCCCTGAGCCCCGAGCTCAGGTCTAGCTAGGAGTCCGGGCATTTGTAACCACTAAGAAGTACCTCAGCAGAGCGTGTGCTGAAGAGAGCCAGCCTGGGAACTGGAGAGCAAGCTGGGCATTTCAACGGAGACCTGCAGCATAGGTCTGAATGGACGGGGTGAGTTCCAAGCAAAAGAAACTGTGTGTGTGTGTGTGTGTGTGTGTGTGTGTGTGTGTGTGTGTGTCTGCCAGGGGCTGGGCGGCTCGAGAGGCGCCGGGCCCCTAGGAACTGAGCAGAAAGCCCACTGTCCACTTCTCACCAGGGGACTGAATCTGCCAGGGCCTTGATCTGACTTCCAGCGTCCAGGCCTGTGGGAAAGAAATGTTTGCTGTTTGAGTGTATGGGATTCTGTGAGAGCAGCCTACCAGACTGAGACACTGACGGTGACGTGTGAACTCATCGTCAGCGTCAAGGGGTCCTTGACTATGGGAGGGCTCTGTCACTCCTGCCCCAAGCGTGGACACGGGGTCTTTGTGAGCCTGGAAACCCAGAGCTTCCTGGCTGCACCCGGGAGCCTCTCCCTGGGGGCCCTGGGGTGAGGAATGGTGGACCCACTCCCCGTCTCTCGAACTCTCTCCGTAGGCCAGCCTTTTCAACTCCCTCCATCCCCTTCCCTCTGAGCCGGCTTCTTCGTTACTTCCCCTATTGGCTTCTCCAAGTGAGGGTGAGACGCTGATGCCTGCGTTTCCTGAGGGGCTCCTTCTGTCCTCTCTCCCTCAGCCGGTGCACTATTCTCCATCCCGGCATACCCTCAAAGGGGTGGGGTGCAGCTGGCCTCTCCCCTCAGCTCCCGGGCTCTGTCCTAGTTGCTTCCCCAGGACAGTAACTCCCACGGGCCAGGGGAGAAGCCTCGGGAAAGGTGAATCTCCCACTTCAGGAAAATGGCAACCTCCTTGAAGGATCTCCTTCCTTCCTGCCCTGTGTCTCCTGGAGGCTCCGTGTTGCCCGGGGAGGAGCACTCGTCTTCAGCTGGAAAGGCCTTGAAGGAGGACTTGGGCTGGACACCGCTCGTCTTGCTCTCAGAGCCCCACACGGAGTGGGAAGTGCGGAAGTCGCTCATGATCCGCTCGAATCAGAGTATTGGTTGACTTGAAACTCTTACCTGACTTGTATTCAGGGCTGGTCTCTCCATTCCTCGAGGCCCGCACACTGGGGTGTCTGTTTTTAGAGAGGAAAACGACTGTACAGGCATAGAAAGATCTTCAGCGTCCGCACAGATAAGCAGTAAGGGCAGTGTGAGCGAGCACCACCCGCCCCCTACCCCGGGGCTCCACCGCACACAAGGCCTTCGCTGGGCACGTCCCCAGGCCCTACCCTGTCCCACATTAAGGGTCCACTCGCCTCCCTGTGCACCGCCGTGGCTCACACCCCTCCCCACCACTTGCTCTCTAACGGTTATGCCCAAACCCTTTACCCAGCACACTTAATATTTGCAGGAACCAGCCACATGCACGTGAAGGGACTCTGATGAATCCCCCTCTGACTCAGAGTCGTTTAATGGGATCCTTACTGTAATCTGGTTTCCGCCTCCCATGTCACCTAGAAGGAAAGGGTCCAGGGAGACAAAATGGCAGATGGGTCCAGCACGGTGAGCACTTCCCCGCCTGGGGCTCCCGCAGCAGGCTTTGCCAGACCCCTGCCCACAGACGTGGCCAAGTCTGAAGATCAACCAACAGAAGTGTACGGGCACCGCCTTAGGTGGGGTCCCAGAGGCAGTGAGACCAGGATCATGGACAAGGGATTTACTACCCAAGTGCTCCCAGGAGACGCCTGGAAGCAGGCGTCCCGCCTGGAGGGACCAGGAAGGGTGAGGAAACCACACGTCAGGAGCTTCCATCCCAGGCAGGCTGTGGGGTGTAAGCTATTCTCAGTGTATCTCACCCCGGGGCAAGAGAGCCAGCCCTCACCTCACCTCCCACGTGGGTCAGTTATTGGGAACAGGCCCCCCAGGGGACATAAACTCCCATGTGGAGGCATAAGGCATAGACGGGCACATCCATGTTCTCTACTGTATGCTATGTCCCACTATGAGTAGAAAAGAGGCATCTTCAGCTCTCTGTGTATTTGGTAAGGGCTCCAGTGGCCTCTGGACAGTCCCTGAAGAGGGTCACAGCTGTCTGATGTCAGCAGCAAATCACACGGACTCCTGGAGTCCAAGGAGCTTGGCGGGTCACCAGCGGGATCACTGCAGTCACTACTGTGGGCCAGCCCTGTTCCAGGTGCTTCCAGACATTGGCCATTTAAGCCTGACAACAGCAACAGAAATGAGAGCACTGAGAAGTTAAATCACTTGCCTAAAATGCTCAGCTAGTGTCAGGAGATTTCCAACGAGAACTCCACTCTAGACTGTCAGCTTCTGGTGACTCAGCAAGTCTCAGGATGGTGCTCTGCGTGTCCCTTTGGTAAAAGAAAACAAACACGTATTTACATGTGTGAATGTGTGCATGGGGAGGAGGTAACCAAGCAGTGCTATCTTATACAAAAGAATACTGTGTGTGTGTGTGTGTGTGTGTGTGTGTGTGTACAAACATTCACTTAAGTAAAGCTCTAGAACAGGCCAAGCTAACCTAATCTGTGGTGGGAAAATACCAGCACAATGGTTGCCTGAAAAGGAAGGCAGGCAGTCTGTGGGTTGATGTTTGTGTTTGGCTTCTTACTTCTGTCAAAACCAGCAAATGTACACGTAAAATCTGTGCATTTCATTGGATATAGATTTTACCTCAACAGACAAAAAAATGTAAAGAAATCGTAACGTCTAGCTAATGATTTGCATGCTGAACTATTGGGGGGAAGTATCGAAGAGGAAGTAGGAGGGGGAAAGTGCCGATGTCTGCTGTTTACCCAGAAACACATACTGAAAAGAAGGAAGAAAGATGGATCGATGGGTGGATAGAGGCATGGAAGATGGGCAGAGATGTGATAAAGCAAGAATAGTAAAATGTGAATTGTGGGATGTAGGTTGAGCATACAGGTGCTCGCTGCAAAATCGTTACTTCTAAAGATTCGAACATTTTCATGACAACATGTTGGGGGAAAAACGTAGCTACTCTAGAGAAGCCATGGAGGAGATTATGAGTGGATGGAAAGGGACCTTATTTTACTCGGTATGCTTCTTAATTGTTTCATTAAGCAGGTACTATTTTTGTAACAATTTGTTTTAATTTAAGAACTTAATAAAAAAGTGCCATGAAATATGATCTTTCCCTCGTGGAGTTTCTGGGAAATGTGATGGGAAATTGAAGACACACACACACCTTTCATTGTATGGCTGTTGCCAAAAGAAATGGCCTTAACAATGCACATGAATTGGTGACCCACCATGAAGGCCAAATGTGCTTTGATCCTGCTCTGTCATCCACTGGCATTGTGACGTGAGCCTCAGTTCCACAGGGTGTAAAACAAGGGGGTTGGTTTGGGTGTCCTGGGGTGCCTTCCAACTCTGCTCAAGACATTCCTAGGAGACGTTTGCACGAATGGTGTCTGTAATGTTTGACGACATCAGAGAAGGAAAACCGCTGAACACAGGAGATTTATAGACTTACACTTTAAAAATAAATGTAATTGTTTGGAAGCAAAAACCTAGGGCAGATTATGCTCTGGGATTACTGTGGAAAGGGATTCTTTGTGCTCTGCCAGCAGAGGCGATTTTACATCAGCCTGTGATTCCACACGATTGTGTCTCAGTGCGACTCTCTACGTGGGGCAGGTAAACTGGGACCCACCACCTGCTTTGTAAATAAAGTTTTATTAGAGCACAGCTGTGCTCACCTGCTTCTGGATCGTCTCTGTGTGCTTCCTGGTGACAGTGGCAGAACTGAATAGTTGTGACAGAAATACCCTGGCCTGTAAAGCCTAAACTATTAACACTCTGGCCTTTTACAGAAAAAGTTTGCCAACAGCCGCTCTAAACATTCACTTCTCCTCTGCTGTAATTAGCGGTGAGTTTATATTTTTTAGTGCATTTTGCCGAACATTCCTGTGGCTGACAGAGCTGATCTCAGCCCATCACTAAAACGCTGGGGAGGCTGTAGGTGCGCCTGAGCTACGGCTGGGCACGTTGATTTTCTGACTCTTATCACGCACAGCCTCTTAAATCTCCAAGCAGAAGCGCGAAGTCACCTCCAGGCAGCTCTGTACATGAACTGTCGCTGAACACGCACAGGAAGCTGGCCTTTGCGCTCCTGGATGGCGCAAACCATAACACCGTGCCGAACAGGTGAGTGTGTTTGCTCCATCCAGACTCCACAGTGGTCAGCGCACCAGCCTTTAAAAATGAAACGGGGGCACCTGGGTGGCTCGGTCGGTTAAGTGGTTAACTTCGGCTCAGGTTCGTGGGTTTGAGCCCCACGTCAGGCTCTGTGCTGACAGCTCAGAGCCTGGAGCCTGCTTCAGATTCCGTGTCTCCCTCTAGCTCTCTGACCCTCCCCCTGCTCATGCTGTTTGTCTGTCTCTCTCTCTCAAAAATAAATAAACATTTAAAAAAATGAAATGACATAAAATACTAAGATGGGAGCAGAATGCAGCTGTCTCTTCCTCAGTGGGACAGAAGAAGAGGGCTTCTTCTCTTTCCCTCTCTTCATTTTAAGTGGTTTTTCCATTTGGCTGCTTACATGGTGACCAGGGCTTTGAAAGCCACAGAAATTGCCTCCGTGGCTGGCAGTTCCATTAGTTCCATTAGTGACCGACGGCCCAGGTCAGCAGAGGCTGTGAAGTCAGGAGGGCAGGGTGCAGGGAGGTGGAGACCACACCAGATGCAGCAGCCGCAGAGGGACCGAGGGGACCTCTGGCCAAGGACCACCGGAGGGATCTATCCTCTGTCACCAGTCCTGAAATACTCCCCACATTGAGACCCTGGCCTGAGCCTACAGCACAGCCGTGTGGAAGACCAATGACTCATCTCCCCAATTACCCGCTCTTAACATAAAAAAATAAGGCACAGGGGCACCTGGGTGACTCAGTCGGTTACGAATCTTATTCTTGGTTTCAGCTCAGGTCATGATCTCATGGTTTGTGAGTCTGAGCCCCGCATCGGGCTCTGTGTTCACTGAGCAGAGCCTGCTTCAGATGTTCTGTCTCCCTCTCTCTGGCCCTCTCCTGCTCGCTCTTGCTCTCTCTCTCTCAAAAATACATAAATGTTAAAAAAAAAATTTTTTTGAAAACAATAAAAATTAAGCACCAACCTTTGTCCCGTGTACTACAAGGGGAGACGAGGATCCTGGGCCAGGCGTCCATTTTGTTTCCATTTTGTTGTCCTATTTCCGTGATGGCTTTCTCAGTCCCCATAGTACGTGGGAAGCCACAGAGCTGTGTGTGTATGGACAAACCACTTGTAATGGGTACGGAGCTCACAGGACCGGGGCTGTCTCCTTCAGTCCTCAGTCTTAGGTGCCTCTGAGGTATTGCCAGAATCTTCTCCCCAAGGTGATAGACAAAGGAGGTGATCGGCCGGAGGAAACACAAATTCAGCTAAACGAATGGTGCTCTTTTGTGGCCGCTTTCTGTTTTCTTTCTTTACACTAGTGACATCGACCGATGATTTCTTATCGAAGCCTCCGAAGACAGAATCGTGAAATAAACTCAATCAGACTTCAGTTCAGTGAAGACTTATTGAGCAAAGTGCAAGTCGGTGGACAATGCAGGACACAGAGGTGCGTAAGATGTGACTCCTGTCCTCAAGCAGGACACAGTCAAATGTGGGTGGGGGACAGACACTACAGGGGTCTGCTGAGAGCTGTGAGAGGGGTGCATGGTGCTGGGGGCTCCAAAGAAGGAAAGAGTCACAGTCAGTCACAATGAGGGTGTGCGGGAGAGGGCAGAAATGGCTGGGGGAGATGGGCTTTAAGGCAAGGCTGATAAATGATGCCCTGCACACCCCCAAAACTCGTTCACGGGTCTGCAGGTCAGCTTGAGGTTGGCTGATCTCAGATGGCTTGTTTGGGCGGCTCTAATGCATGCTGAGGGCTCTGCTGGACATGGCTCAGTCTGTTCCACGTTTGTTCAGTCTGGGCCAGTGCTTACACCCTGCTGGAGCTTTAATACTGAATAAGTGAATACCTGAAGTGTTGGCACTGTGACTAACAATACTCTTGGAGACAGTTTCTTTTAGCGTGTAAAGTGCTGTCTGAACTCTTACATGCAGGGAGCTGTTTGCTCAACGCTTCATGTTACAGTTCAGACGTCCAAGGAAAGCTACCCCAAGTGACTTCGCTGGGTATGAGGACATGAGTACGTAAAGGCTCCTAGTATGCTTTCCGGATGAAAAGGTTGGGTGCAAAGGGCATAGCCTTTCTTTCTTTGTCCCTTCTTTTGGTTGTGGATGTGAGTGGGATGGCAGGAGCTCTGGTCACCCTTTTGCAACCATGGGGGAAAACCGAAAGGAATCTCAGAGTTACCAATTGTGTCAGTCTAGGTCCTTCAAGAAGCAGGTGCCTGTGACTCTTGATTTAGGCTCAGGTTATGAGCTCCGGGTCCGTAGGATTGAGCCCCATGCCTGGCTCTGCACTGATAGCACAGAGCCTGCTTGGGATTCTCTCTCTCCCTCTCTCCCTGCCCCTCCCCAGCTCATGTGTATTTGCTCTCTCTCTCTCTTTCTCTCTCTCTCAAAATAAATAAATAAATAAATAAATAAACAAAGTCCAGCAAAGCCATCAGGAAGTCTTCAAACCAAAGTTGGCTGTCGGAGGAGTCCCAGATCCCCCAGAGTGGGTCTGCCTCGGTATCCCTGCTGAGTCATCATTAGTTGCCACGGAAGGCAGAGCTTAGGCACAAACATTGTGATGGATTTTAAGGAGAAACGGTTGGAGCCCTTGTTCAGTTATGCTCCCTGTGGCAGGAGGTCCATGAAGCATACCCCAACACCAATCTTTACACTGTTGAACCATAGCCAAAAACTAACCTCCTTGAAGTACTCACTGTCAGAGAAAAAAAAGCTATTTGTCTCTCTACACCCTTGCTGTATAACTTGTTGCTGAATGAGTTCCTAACCTGTGCCCTTCACGGGTTAAAGCCCAGCCTCCCTCCATTTCCCCTTTCCTCTTTCCTTTTCCTCCTTCTTGTCTCCTCTCCCCGCTTTCCTCCCTTCATCTCCTCATGCAGAGAAGCTTAATTCAGTCTCTTTCATACTTGAACTCATGCCAGCACCCAGGCCGCAAGATCCCACCTTCAACCCCAAGCTGAAGTGGCTTATCAAGTTGTTTTTCCAAAATAAACACATTCTCTCCCTAAAAGGAATTTGGGATCCAGGTGGTAAGGTAAAGATTTTGGCTCAACATGCACACATATGTACATACACGTGCATGCATGTGTGCACCCATACACACACACACACACACACACACACACTGACTATTCTCTAGGATAGGTTACTTATCTTCCTCCCTAACGTGTGAACTATTCTAGAACTGATACCTTATCTTTTGATGTATAATTTAGTTTTACTATAAATTATTTAAAAAAAACAGAAAAATATCAAGAATAATACAGCACTCACAAAAACATCCCATGGATTTAACAAATGTTAACACTTTGCCATATTTGCTTTGAGTCTTATTTTAAGCAACAAATTATTACAGATAACAATTATAATAATACTAACACTTTCACAGTGCTGACTATATGCCAGGCCCTGTTCTAATACTTCGTGTGCATTAACCCCTTTAATCCTCATAAAATCTGTGAAGTAGATATTAATGTTGTCTCTGTTTACATTCAAGGAACCTGGGCACAGAGAGGTTGAGTAACCTGCTAATAAACAGCCAAAATTTGAACCCAGGAAGACTAGACTAGGTACAGTTTTGGATCATATTTGATTTATTCTTATACGTAGCTTGAGTAATAATTACTCAATAGCTATTTGTTAAAGAAAGAAAAGAAAAAGAAAGAAAGGAAAGGAAGGGAAGGAAAGGAAGGAAGGAAGAAAGAAGAAGAAAAGAAAGAAAAGGAAGGAAGGAAGAAAGAAGAAAAGAAAGAAAAGGAGGGAAGAAAAGAAAGAAAAGGAAGGAAGGAAGGAAAAGAAAGAAAAGGAAGAAAAGAAAGAAAAGGAAGGAAGAAAGAAGAAGAAAAGAAAGAAAAGGAAGGAAGAAAAGAAAGAAAAGGAAGGAAGGAAGGAAGGAAGGAAGAAAAGAAAGGGAAGGAAGGAAGGAAAGAAGGAAGGAAGGAAGGAAGGAATAAAGGAAGGAAGGAAGGACAGAAAATTCATTTAGGGTATAAATAAATACATGACTGACTTGCATTCTGGGAAAACCAAGCTCAATGAGACCACAACTCCTTTCTGAGATATTGTTATCTTGGGTCCTAAAAGTGTTTTTAATTTCCCTGCCTAGTGGCTTCCTACTGGGAAGAGGATAGCTCTTGTATTGGTTACCTATTGCTGCCTGATGACTTACCCAACACAAAATGGCTTAAAACAATACTCCCTTATTATCTCACACCGTTGCTGTGGTTCAGGGATTCAGGGCTGGAGATGGCTTGTCCCTGGTTCACAAGGTCTGGGGCCGGGCTACAAAGCTCGAAGACCAGAGCTGAGCTCATCAGGTCAATGTTCCTTCACTCACATGTCTGGCTGTTGTCTAAGGACGTCAGCCTGAGAGTCCTTACAACATGGTAGCTGCATTCCAAGGACAAATAACCCAGGGAGGGAGTCAGGCAGAAGCCATATTGCCTTTATGGCCTCAGAAGTCACACAGTGTCACTTTCACCCCATCCTGTTGGTCAAGGCAGTGATGAAGTTTGGCCTGGTTTCGAAGGGAGGAAATACAGATCCTTCCTTTCCTTGGGGGGGGTGGGGGGGGGTGGGGTGGGGGGGTGGCGTGTCAGTGTCCTATTGTGAGGAAACCAAGCAGGATGGGGTAAATGTATAATCTACCACAGACCCTAAGAAACAGACATGTAGTAAGTATTCTTTCTATTATGGGGGGACAGTTATTTCTTTTTAGCCAGTTGGATCCCACTAAAATGTATGAGAATGGACTCTACCAATGTGTCCACTATGAAAGCAGAGTGAGACCAAAAATCACTGTGCATGTCAACGATTGTACCAATTACCATATTCTTTTCTTTACCTGTTCCAGTGTTATCAGCCCTTAAAACACTGAATATGCAAGCACTCTTAAAAATCCAACCATGTCTTAGGGTGCCTGGGTGGCTCAGTCGGTTAAGTGTCCGACTTCAGTTCAGGTCATAATCTCATGGCTCGTGAGTTCGAGCCCCATGTCGGGCTCTGTGCTGACAGCTCAGAGCCTGGACCCTGCTTTGGATTCTGTGACTCCCTCTCTCTCTACTCCTCCCCCACTCACGCTCTGTCTCTCTCTCTCAAAAATAAACATTAAAAAAAATAAAAAGTAAATAAATAAACATTGAAAAAAAAATTTTTTTTAAATCTAGCCACATCTTGGGGCACCTGGATGGCTCAGTCAGTTAAGCGTCGGACTCCTGATTTCGGCTCAGGTCATGATCTCACGGTTTGTGAGTTTGAGCTCCCCCTGTCAGGCTCTGTGCTGCCAGTGCAGAGCCTGCTTGGGATTCTCTCCCCCTCTCTCTCTCTCTACCCCTTCCCCGCTTGCTCTGTCTCTCTCTGTCCCTCAAAAAAAAAAACAAAAAAACTTTAAAAAAATCTAGCCACACATCATTTTCTAAAATTACAAAGTGGGTCAGCTCCTCTCTGTGCCTCACTTTGTCTCATGAACCCACAGTCTACAGGTCAGGAAGTGGCAGTGGGTCCCTCGGCCCCAGCTCCCCCCACAGCAGCACCAGTCAGCTCCCCCAACTCAAAGCAGGTCTGACGAAGGTGAGGGGGTGCTGTGTTATTCCTGCATCCTCGCGGAAGGAACTACAGTGTGGCTGGTTTACATTCCTGGAGCGAAGCAGATGTAATTCATACCTTGAAGACATAAAGGCCAGATCCTATTTGACAGTTCAAATGACTTATTCTCCCATCCTCGTAGAAAATATCTACTCCTAGAACTGAGCAGAAAAATGTAATAAAGTGGAAAAGGCTCGTGAAGAAGAGGTTATGGCATCTTTGCTCTGAAAAAGAATGGCAGGTCACTTTTAACGGTCACATCTCACACACCGCGTTCTTCTGAGAGCGGCGGTAAATCGAGCAAACCCTTAATGTTTTCTTCACTTGTAATAGGAGAAGGCGTGTGAGGTGCTGACTGGAGGCTCCTCTCCTGCTAAGGTTTTCAGTCTCCTGTGTGTGTACCAAACACCAGGGCTTGTGGGCAATTCCTGCCGTTTCCGGAACTGCTCCTAGAGAAAGGGGTGAGATGGCCGCGTCTCCGGGACGTTGTTCCTTCTTCTTTGTTATTAAAGAAAATCAGCCTCCTCCCTGTCCTGTGACCACTCAATTTCCACTGTCACTCCATAAATAGCTCTCTGATTTGGGCCCTATTTTTTCTAAGGAATGAGTTACTGAAGTCATCTAATTTAATCATCAGGAGATTATCTTCCTACATCGATTTAATAAAGGAAATTAAAATGTGTTTTCTTTTTGTTAGTATCCTCAACTGCCATCTGCTTAAAAATGTGGATATAATCAGCCACTGGAAAGTATAAGAAACAGATCATGGTTACAAAGGAGTTTTTCTCCTTTTAAAAAGCATGTGAATAAAATTTTGAAATCCCCATGAGGAAACAAAACAAAACAAAAAAAATCTGCCAGAATTTTTAGTTGAAAGAGATTTCATTTCATAGCAAGAACTGGTAATGTAAAATGATCCCTCTAAATAGAAACCCATGGCTTCCTGGTAATTGTGTTATTTTTAAGACAAATAAGGTATTTTTTTCTAATTTATTGTTTTCCAGAAACCCTTTTTTTTCTTTTTCTTTTTTTTTTTTTTTTTTTTTTTGCAGTCCCTCTGGTAACACTCAGTGGGACTAAATCGGCCACCTGTTTCCATTGGTTTTCAATCTTACATATCTGGAAAGTCTCTCTAGTCATCTTCCCCAGTGAGGATTATTCTGGAAAAATAAATACTGTTTTTACATTAGTATGAATGTGTTTTGAGTAAGGGGTATTAAGATTGTTTAACTGCTTGCAAGATTGACATTAGTTTTTTATCTTCATCAAGGAAAACATACATTGATTTTTTTTGAACAGCTTTATTGAAATATAATTAATATACCATGCCATGCACTCAGGTAATATACACAATTCCATTTTGTCAGTACATTCACACGGTTGTATATCTATCATCACAATCTACTCTTAGAACATTTTTGTCCCTCACAAAAAAAAACCCTGTACCTTTAAAGCAGTCATTTTTCATTCTTGCCCCCGACCCGCAGCACGGGTATCCATTAATATACCTTCTCTACTGATTTGCCCTCTCTGGACATTTCCTATGATAAGATTCATTGGAAGGGCACCTGGGTGGCTCAGTGGGTTAAGCGTCTGACCTCAGCTCAGGCCATGATCTCACGTTTTTGAGTTCGAGCTCAGCCCTTGGCTCTGTGCTGACAGCGAGGGGCCTGCTTTGTATTCTCTCTCTCTGCCCCTCCCCAACTCACACTTTCTCTAAGTAAATAAGTAAACTTTAGGGGCGCCTGGGTGGCGCAGTCGGTTGGGCGTCCGACTTCAGCCAGGTCACGATCTCGCGGTCCGTGAGTTCGAGCCCCGCGTCAGGCTCTGGGCTGATGGCTCGGAGCCTGGAGCCTGTTTCCGATTCTGTGTCTCCCTCTCTCTCTGCC
Source organism: Panthera onca (assembly GCF_046562875.1). Taxonomy (NCBI): domain Eukaryota; kingdom Metazoa; phylum Chordata; class Mammalia; order Carnivora; family Felidae; genus Panthera; species Panthera onca. Next base: position 140,100,853 of record NC_138347.1, read on the forward strand.
CCTCCCCCGTTCATGCTCTGTCTCTCTCTGTCCCAAAAAAATAAAAAAAAATAAAACCGTTAAAAAAAATAAGTAAACTTTAAAAAATAAAAATAAAAAGATTCATTGGGGTGCCTGGGTCGCTCAATTGGTTAAGCATCTGACTCTTGATTTCGGCTCAGGTCGTGATCTCATGGTTCATGGGATCAAGCCCCTCTCTCTGCCCCTCCCCCCCCACTCATGCGTGTGCCCATGCACATGCGCTCTCTCTCTCTCTCAAAACAAACAAATAAATAAATATTTTAAAAATAATAATAAAAATTAAAGGATTCATATAACATGCAGTCTTGGGTGACCACCTTCTTTTACTTCGCATGATGTTTCTGAGGTTCGTCCAGGTGGTGATAGGTATCAGCACTTCGTTCCTTTTTATTACCGAATAACCTTCCACTGTTCAACTAATCCACGTCTTACTTCTCCACACATCAGTTGATAGACGTTTGGGTTGTTTCTGCCTTTTGGTTATGAGTAATGCTGCTATGAGTATTCATATACCAGTGTTTGTGTGAATATATGTTTCCATTTTCTTGGGCATCTAGGAGGGGAATTGCTGGGCCGTATGATAATTCTATATTTAACGTTTCGGGGAACTGCCAAAACATTTTCCATAGTGACCGCGCCATTTTACGCTTTGGCTAGCAATAGGTGAGGGCTCCGATTTCTCCATATACTCACTAACACTTGTTATTGCCTGCGTTTTTCACTACAGCCATCCTAGTGGGTCTGAAGTGGTTGGTGTCTTATTGTGGTTTCCCTAATGACTAATGATATTGATCATGTTTCCATGGGCCTATTGGCCATTCATATATCTTCTCTGGAAAAAGGCCTACTCAAATACTTTTTAATTGGGTTATTTGTCTCTTCATTATTGAGTTGCAAGAGTTCTTTATTTGCTCTTGGAAACAACTCCTTTACCAATGTATGATTTGCAACCATTTTCTCCCATTCTGTAGGTTGTCTTTTCACCTCTGCGATAATATGACTACAGGCAGTAATGTTTTTAATTTTGATAGACTCCAACCTATTTTTTCTTTTGTTGGTTGTGCTTTGGGTATCATAGCTAAGAAACCAGTACCTAACCCAAGGTCACAAAGATTACCTCTAAGAGTTTTATAATTTTAGCTCCTACGTTTAGGTCTAAGATCCATTTGCAGTTCATTTTTGTGTATGGTGTCTAGTAGGGTTCCAAATTCCTCCTTTTGCATAAAGATATCGAGTTATTTTAATACTGCTTGTTGGGAAAGACTCTCCTCTCCTCATTAAATTATGCTGGCCCCCTTATTGGGAATCAATTAATGATAAATGTAAAGATTTACTCATGGATTCTCAAAGCCACTCCATTGATTTATGTTGCTATCCTTATGATGACTGATAAATTACAGTAGTTTTGTAGCAAGCTTTTAAATCCAGAAATGTGAGTCCTCCAGCCTGATTTTCTTTTCCAAGACTCTTTTTTCTGTTCTGGGTCCCTTGCATCTTCATATGAGTTTTAGGGTCATCTTATCAACTTCTGCAAAAAGCAGCCAGAGTTTTGATAGCAAATGCATTGAATTTGTAAATCGATTTGGGGAGCATAGCCATCTTAACAACGATAGTAAGTCTTCCAATCAATGATTTAGACCATTCTGATCCACTAATTTAGGTCTTCAGTTTCTTTCGGCAGTGTCGTGTAGTTTTCAGTATGCAAAGTGTGCATTTCTTTTACATATTTTATTCTTTTTGATGCTATTGTAAGTGGAATTGCTTTTTTTTTTTTTTGAGAGAGAGAGAGAGAGAGAGAGAGAGAAAAGTGGGGCTCACCCAAAGCGGAGCTCATGCTAACCTGATATGGGGTTCGAGCTCCCAATCCATGAGATCATGACATGAGCCAAAGTCAGATGCTTAACAACTGAGCCACCCAGATGCCTGGAAATTGCTTTCTTAATTTCAGTTTTGGAATGTTCATTTTTAGTGCATAGAAATAACATTGACTTTTGATGTTCATCTTGTATCCTGTAACCCTGCTGAGCTTGTTTTTTAGGTCTAATGGTTTTTTAGTGAATTCCTTAAGATCTTCTACTATAAGATCATGTCATCTGCAAGTAGAGTTTTAATTCTTCCTTTCTAATATTGATGCTTTATTCTGTTAACAGTATGTATTAAGATGTTAGCTAATCTTGTATTGTTGATATAAATCCCACTTGCTTGTGGTGTAAAATCATCTTTAGGTGTTCCTGTATTCTGTTTGCTAGTATTTTGTTGAGAATTGTTGTGTCTATATTCATTAGGGATATTGATCTTTAATTTTCTTTTCTTGTGACGTCTTTGTCTAGTTTTGGTATCAGGGAAATACCTCAAAGAAGGAATTAGAAAGTGTTCCCGCCTCTTCTGTTTTTTGGAAAAGTTTGTGAAGAATCCAGTGTTACTTCTTCTTTGAATGTTTGATAGAATTAATCAGAAAAGCCAACTGCTCTTGGATTTCCCTTTAAGGGAAGTTTTAAAATGACTAATTTGATCTCTTTGCTTGATATAGCTCTATTCAGATTTTCTGCTGTTTCTTTAATCAGGTTTGCTAGTTTGTGTCTTCCCAGGAGTTTTTCCATTTCATCTAAGTTATCTAATTTTTTGCCATACTATTTTCAAGGTATTCTCAGAATCCTTTGTAACATTGGTCCTATGCCCTTTTTTCATTCCTAATTGTGGTAATTTGAGTCTTCTCTCTTTTTTTTTTTTTTTCTTCCTAGTTGATTTAAGCTAGGAGTTTGTCAGTTTTGTCAGTCTTTTCAAATAACCAGCTTCTGGTTTCATTGACTTTCTCCGTTGTGTTTCTATTTTATAAATCCCCACGCTAGTTCTTATTGTTTTCTTCCTTCTGCCTGCTTTAGGTTTCGTTTGTTCTTTTCTTCCCAATGTCTTAAGGTAGGAGGTTAGGTTATTGATTTGAGAGCTTTCTTCTTTCTTAATATAAGCATCTACCTATGTAAAATTTCCTCTAAACACTGCCTTAGCTGCTCCCAGTGAGTCTTAGTGTGCATGCCTTCATTTCATCTCAGAGATTTTTCCTTTTGATTTCTCTGCCAGCTCAAGTTTACTGTTGAACCCCTCCGAATTTCCCATTTTGGTTTGTACTTTTTAGTCCAGGATTCTATTTCGTTCTTTTTTTTTAAATTTTATTTTATTTTAAAAAAACCTTTTTAAATGTTTATTCATTTTTGAGAGACAGAGACAGAGTATGAGTCGGGGAGGGGCTGAGAGAGAGGGAGACCCAGAATCCCAAGCAGACTCCAGGCTCTGAGCTCTCAGCACAGAGCCCAACACCATCTCAAACTCATGGACCCCAAGATCATGACCTGAGCTGAAGTCGGACACTTAACCGACTGAGCCACCCAGGCACCCCTCTGTTTGGTTCTTTTTAATGGGTTTTCTTTATTGACATTGTCTTTTGGTAAGACGTTGTCATTATACCTTCCTTTAGTGCTTTAAGCATGGTTATCTTTAGTTCTTTAAACATATTTATAATAGCTGTTTTGAAGTCTTTGGCTGCTAGGTCCACTATTTGGACCCTTTCAAAGTCAGTTTCTGTTGTTTGCTTTTTCCCTTGTGTATGGCTCACGTGTTCCCGTTTCTCTGCATGTCTTGTCACTTTTTTTGTGGAAAACTGAACATTTTAGATACTGTTTTGTGGTGACTGGATACTGACACCACTCTCGGGGGTGTGGGTGGGTTGTTTGTTTGTTTAGGGACTTGACTGCAATAATCCTGGGAAGTCTAGTTCCCCCAGTGCACAGCCTCTGACATCCCTGCTCACGTTTCTCTCACCTTGTTCTCTTCTAGCCTGGCCACCTAGGAATCGCTTTGGATGGGTGTAAGCCATTTATTGGTCAAAGGTTGTGCTCAAGCCCCCTTAGCCAGTTAGGTTTTGACCCTTTTCGGTGGCACATGTGTACGGCTTGAAGTTCAGAGTATTAACTTTTTTGTCCCATGTTCTAGTATCTTAGAGTCCTCTGATTGCTCCTGTCTGATTGTTCCCTAGGTGGGTGCCGTCTTGGCCATGCACAGTCTTCCAGATTGTCAGGAATGACTGCAATAACGGTTTTAAAACCTGATCAGGTGTCCTGTGTCGAAGTGACTTAGTTTTCAGTCAGTGCTTGATCAGAGGTTGTATTTAAGCCCCTTGAGTCAGCCCCTCCCCGTGCTGCTGGGTCTTTTTGAGACTCGTAGGATGCTTTCAAGTCAGCTCCACTGGCTGCTCTGATTGCTTCATCGGGTTGGAGGTGGGGGGGCAAGGCGGGAGGTGCTAGGCAGCCCCCGCCTGCGCACAGCTTTCCCAACCCCCTGAGTTCACTGTGACCCCAGGAGGGCTCTCCTTGGTGGTCTCTTTCCTGCTTCTCTCTATTAAACTTCTGGCTGCTCTCTGCTTATCGTGTGTCAGAATCACCAGCCTCTTCATTTCCACCAAGACCTCCACTGTTTTTGACAACACTTTTAGGGATGGAGCTCTCCACTCTGTTCCCAATAGGCGCCTCAGCTGAGCTACTGAGCTTGTTGTCTTTAGCGCAAGCCTCCACCCTCCCCACTATCCCCCCGACCTCCCCCTCCCCACGGCAGAACTCCTGCACCACTGCACGGGCACTGCGGTCAGGGACCCGCTCTTCCAAAGGGTGATAAACGCCCCTCTCTATAAGCGTTTACCGGGGGTGGGGGCTGCGACAGTGCCTGGTCATCCTGGCTTATCTCTGGCACCATGGAACCTCCACCCTCCTAGCCAGGGCACGGGGCCAGGGTTGGGGGTGTCAGGGCCCCAGGACTCTCATCTGGAGTAGAGCTTCTTCCTCAGGAGCAAGCTGGCTATGCTGTCCAGAAGACAGCTTCTGCCCCTGGTGGTGGGGGTCTGGCGGTGGTGCTGAGCCTGCCCCTACAAGAGTGAAACCATAGCCTCAGATGGTTGCTGGGGTAGGAAGGAACCCCCATCTTCTTGGCCACACCTGCCCACAGGAGAGCGCCCAGCAGCACGTCCCTAATCAGGAGCTGGCCTGAAGGAGGTAAGGAAACAGGATGTGACTCAAATACCACAGACACTGGCTGTTCTCCCTCAGGTGTGATCGATTTTCTCGAGTGACTTTTCCTCCATGTGCTGTATACCCTTCAAACAATTTCTGGAGACTTTAAATTCCTGCGTTTTAAATAATGTTTACCAGTTAAATTATGGTTTTGCTAAAGAGGGGGTCTGCTGAGCTCCTACTTCCCCGTTCTGGAAGTCCTGGCCTACACTGATTTTTTGCTTTAAACTCTATATCTAATTGGATTGATGAGCCCTTGACCTCTCCATACGGGAGGCTTGGGATGGGAAAGGATATGACCTTTCATATGTGGATGTTCCCAGAAAACAGCAGTGGCTTAATGCAAACTCTGGTCGCCTTTTGAAATTGCAAATGATATCCTGCATTTCCTCCTCCTCTCCCTCATAGTTAGCAAGCAGAATGCTGGTAGCTCACTTTCATTTTATATCAGGAATATGAGACAGACTACATTTTCAAGTTGGAAGCAGACCTCAAATAAATGAGGATATAAGTCCCAAGAGAACAGAACCCGCTATTCCAGCTTTCCAATTTTTGTATGAAATAGGAAATGGTAGTCAAACAACAAATGATGTCTTTAAAATGGTATTTTCAAACTGAGTACTGCTTCTGGATGGCACAAATTATTCATAACCCAGCAGGGTCACAGCAAGCTTTATATTCTCTGCAGAATGCATTTTGTTTCCCCAGACACAGGGCCCAATGCACAAAGGGCCGAATTAAGACATTTCCTTACGTCAGCAGCAATTGTGAAGTTTCAGTCTGAAGAAGAAGAATACAGTTTGAGATCTAAGGGCACTCAAATGTGACACTGCAAACTGTTAAGTCTCCACTTAAACAGTTATGTCCTTCCTGTTAAAGAAGAAAATAATCATATTTAGGAAATATTGTGGGAGGGAAACAAAACCACAGCACTCAATAATCTATGCCACGCTTGTTCCACTGAGATAGTGGCGCTTCAGTCTGGTAAGTCGTGAATTAATTTTGTTAAATATTGAAATAACTCTAATAGTGTGCTTTAATATATTTCCATTCACAAGAGGTTCCGGGTTGTTTTTTTTTTTTTTTTAATTTTTTTGTGATGTTTATTTATTTTTGAGAGACAGAGAGTGAGCAGGGGAGGGGCAGAGAGAGAAAGACACAGAATCCAAAGAGGCTCCAGGCTCTGAGCTGTCAGCACAGACCCCGACGCGGGGCTCGAACTCACGGACTGAGACATCATGACCTGAGCTGAAGTCGGACGCCCGACCGACTGAGCCACCCAGGCGCCCTGAGATTCCGTGTTTTGTTTTTGTTTTTTTTACCTCGATGAGAGTGTGGTATATAAACATGCTTATAGTTTACTGAAGATAATTTTAATAATTTTGCCCATTTCCACAGCCCTATGCATGACAGCCACAGGGGTCTGGGTAGCTGTTTTTTGATGCCTTACCAGCATTCTATAATTCACCAGAAATAATAGCATTGTAGGAAATCATAGAATCCTAAGATTCTAACCTCCTGGGAAAGAGACACAAAGAAACTGATTCTTCCCGAGACCCAGAGTCAATAATTGGTAGAGATAAAATGAAAACCCAGGTTCTCTCAAATTCCTGTGAATGCCCTTACCCTGTGTTAAGTGAGGCATTATATTCCGCAGTGATAGGAGAATGCGAGATAGACAACAGGACATTGAATAATGATAATGTCATTTTTTATCTTTTCACTTCATAGAGTTTTCATGTTCCTTTTCAAAATTTTTTCTTCACGTAACCCTTTGAAGTAGAAGGCAGTGGTAGTAGGTGTAGTAGGAAGACTATTGACAGTCTCAGTTTGAAGAAGAGGAAATTGAGGCTTCTTGTACTGATTTGAGTAACATCGTATAGCCAAGGAGTGGGAGAACCAGGGCATGAACCCAGATCTTTTCATCCAAATTAACGTTTTAAACACCCCGTGAAAAGTCAGCGGGACTTAACACAAACCAGGGTGTCCCAGGACCCATCAAGATGAACAAGGCCTTGCCCTCAGGCCATTTGCATGCCAAATAGTGGCCCCTCACATCCCTTCCTATTACACACAATGTCTACACCATTAAGGACCTGACTCAATATTGACACCAGGCATCTAGTAGCCTTGGGCACCTGTGGGGCTGGGTGGTTCGTTTCATTGAGGGTCAGACTCTTGATTTCGGCTCAGGTCATGATCGCACTGTCCATGGGGGTCCATGGGATTGAGCCCAGCTTCAAATCCCGCATCAGGATCTATGCTATCAGCACAGAACCTGCTTGGGATTCTCTCTTTATCCTTCTCTGCCCCTTCCCCACTGCTCGCTCTCTCTCTCTGTCTCTCAAAATAAATAAATAAACTTAAAAAAAAAAAAAAGAATCTAGTAGCCTCCTTGTAGTCTGCCAGTGTTCTGACTTTGAGTAAGTCATTCAATCTCTCTGTACCTTGGTTTTCACTTTAAAAAACAAACAAAATGAAACACCTCCCAGTCCTCAATATGATACAGCAAAGGTCAGCTGACTACGTAATAAATATGAAACTTTATTTTTTATTTTTTTTAATGTTTATTTACTATTGAAAGAGAGAGAGCATGAGCAGGGGAGGGGTAGAGAAAGAGGGAGACACAGAATCCGAAGCAGGCTCCAGGCCCTGAGCTGTCAGCACAGAGCCCGACCCGGGGCTCGAACTCACAAACGTGAGATCATGACCTGAGCAGAAGTCAGACGCCCCTAAATGTGAAACTTTAAAAGCAAAAGTGACATAGGGCGCCTGCGTGGCTCAGTCGGTTAAGCGTCCACCTTCCACTCAGGTCATGATCTCACGGTTTGTGAGTTCGAGCCCCGGGTCGGGCTCTGTGCTGACAGCTCAGGGCCTGGAGCCTGCTTCGGATTGTGTGTCTCCCTCTTTCTCTGCCCTTCCCCACTTGCGCTCTGTCTCTCTCTCTCAAGAATAAACATTAAAAGAAAATTTTAAAGCAAAAATGATATATGGTACTCCCAGCGGCACCCTTTCTCCCAAGCATCTCTGTGTAACAATGATTTCCATGTTCTCAGAGATGGACTAAGGGAGCAGCACATTGTTAGTCTAGTTACAACACAAACGTCCCACCCAGTCTTTGTCTGTGTTCCTTGCACCTCCTGTATAATCCTCTTACACAGTGTGTACACAGAACACCATTAAGTTAAGAATAAAGGCTCAGAGGGCAAGAGAAGACACGAACTGTAAAAAATTTCCCATGCGGCTTCTGTTCTGCAAATCAACTCACCTCTCTTTCATATGAAGGTCATCATTCCCTTTCCTAACATTGAACTGAGAATGGTGATTGGAATAATGGGGAAAATAGTACAAAGAACAGGGGAGGTCTGTCACTAGGAAGAGATGTTTCAGTATTGCTGCATCAAAAACCATCCCCCAAACTTAATGGCTTAAAAGCACCATGCTTGATGATTTCTCACTATTCTGTGGTTTCGCCTGGGGTCACACGTGTTACTGCAAGCAGCCGTTGGCTCAGCTGGGGCAACAGCCCTCCACATGGCTGTTCTCCTCCACATGGCTGGCTTGGGGCTCTGCACCCCACGGTGGGCTCAGGGTTCTAACAGAACAAAAGTGGAAGCGGGGCTCCTATGGGACAAACCGGCAGGGCATTCCACTGGTCAAAGCAAATCACATGAGTCAACTCAGATTCAAGGGTAGGGCAAGTACACTATGCCTCCTAGTGGGCGAAGGGATGTGCCCATTCAGCAGTGGAAGAGATTGTGGGCGGCCAGTGTGGGAGCAAAGTGCCACCGAGGACGTCAGGGGATCGAAGGCTTGAGACGTGTCTTTGGAAATTCCAGATCTGCAGAAAAGGTGGGTGAAGTAGGAGAAGCCGTGTGGAGTGGTCTGAGGGTCTGAGACAGTTCTGAAGAGATCAGTTCAGTGGTCCAAGTGTGGGGAGGGAGCGATCTGGTCTCATGTCTTCCAGAGACATTCTGCTCTAAGCACGTGCCCATATTCCTCCTCCCCTCACCTTTGGGGACCAATCGGGAATTGGGGCAGGGCTAACTGAGGCAGAAGGATTATGCACTGAATTATGTCCTTCTCAAAATTCAGGTCAGAATATGACTGCATTTTGGAGCTAGACAAATTAAAGGGGGTAATTAAGTTAAAATGAGGCCTTTAGGCTGAGCCCTTATCCACTCCAACAGGTGTCCCTACAGAAAGAGGAGATGAGGGCACAAGACACACACCAGCTCCTGCACAGTCCACCCTGCACTGAAGGATGACCATGTTTGAATTTTTTATTTATACTTGAGAGAGAGAGAGAGAGAGACTGTGAGCGGAGAAGGGGCAGAGGGAGAGAGAGATGGAGACAGAATCTGAAACAGGCTTCAAGCTCTGAGCTGTCAGCACAGAGCCCGATACGGGGCTCGAACCCACAAGCCACGAGATCATGACCTGAGCCGAAGTCGGATGCTTAACTGATCGAGCCACCCAGGTGCCCCAGGATGACCGTGTTTATTTATTTATTTGTTTAAGATATGAAATTTATCGTCAAATTGGTTTCCATACAACACCCAGTGCTCATCCCAAAAGGTGGCCTCCTGAATACTCATCACCCACCCTCCCCTCCCTCCCACCCCCCATCAACCCTCAGTTTGTTCTCAGTTTTTAAGAGTCTCTTATGCTTTGGCTCTCTCCCACTCTAACCTCTTTTTTTTTTTTCCTTCCCCTCCCCCATGGGTTTCTGTTAAGTTTCTCAGGATCCACATAAGAGTGAAAACATATGGTATCTGTCTTTCTCTGTATGGCTTATTTCACTTAGCATCACACTCTCCAGTTCCATCCATGTTGCTGCAATAGGCCACATTTCATTCTTTCTCATTGCCACGTAATATTCCATTGTGTATATAAACCACAATTTCTTTATTCGTCAGTTGATGGACATTTAGGCTCCTTCCGTAATTTGGCTATTGTTGAAAGTGCTGCTAGAAACATTGGGGTACAAGTGCCCCTATGCATCAATACTCCTGTATCCCTTGGGTAAATTCCTAGCAGTGCTATTGCTGGGTCATAGGGTAGGTCAGGATGACCGTGTTTAAAAAGCAGCAGCAAGAGGGCATCTATTTGCAAACCAAAAAGCTGTAGGGTTGGGGTCTGTGGACCCCAAAAGGAGGGGGCCTGTGGACTCCAAAGGAGAGAGGCCTTGGGAAAAACCAATTCTGTGGACACCTTGATCTCAGACCTCCCGCCTCCACAATTCTGAGCAAATAAGTTTCTGCTGTTGAAGCCACCAGGTGTGTGGTATTTTGCAATGGCCGCCGGGGCAAACAACTATAAAGAGGGCAAGCCCGAGACTGCTGAGCTCGGGAAAGTAAACCGCAGTGCTACCTCGAGGCCTCCAACACCAGGAGCAGTGAGGGGAGCCCCCCCCAAATCGGAGGCCCCGGAGTCGGGTTCAGACGTGGCTCTGGAGACAGAGAGGCCAAGTCCTGGAGAACCCGCAGCCTGGTTGGTGCCCTGGCCACTTAGCCCCAGGTACGTCTTGTGGAACCCACTGTACCTCTATAGAGATCGTAATTAGCTGCCAACATTTAAAAATCCGGAGGTTTTGCTCTTGAAAGGAAAAAAAAAAAAATAGGGTTTCTAGCTTTTCTTGAAAAATTAGATTTGGCCACACGGCCCCACACGCGTTCGCGGTCAGAGGTCAGGGGCTTGGTTTTTCATTTGAATCCTGGTCGTCTAAGCGCATTTCCAACGCGAAGTTTGGTGAATAACAAGTGAGAAAAGGGACAAGCCGTTCTCCCAAATTGCAGCACTTGGAAATGCAGGGATTGAAAGTCTTTATGGTAATTTATGTCTTGTCATTACCGTAAAAAGTGTGTGATTCACCTGCTCGGCTCTGTTCATTGTGATTTACGGTGGAGGAAGTTCTATAATTGGCCGTAACCAGAAGAGGTGGAAACTTCTAATATCCCAGGTAGGGCTTTTAAAGGGTTTTTGTGATCTTAAACTGAGTTTTTATAGGTGTTTCTATTTCCGGAAGACATTGGAAATAGCTTGAAGTGTGCGTGTGTGTTCAAGTAGCTTCTCACTTGACACTCTTAGATATGCGTTCGCAGCTTGTAAATTCCTGCTTTGGTGTAATGAAAAATCTCGTTATAATTTGCACATCAAACAAGAAGGGCTGGTTACTCTAGCTGGGGGAGACTTGATTGAATTTCTAGGCTTTTGAGAAACTCCAAACGCTCCCAGTTGTTCATGTTCTTTATACATAATATCGGAGACAGAATTAGCAACAGAATTACTGCTCAGATCTGGGTTGCTTTTCTTTCTTGCAAGGCACTTTGCATATTTTAGAGGGTTCTCCCTGTTCCTGTGTTAAATTAGGCACTCAGAGGCTGCAGTCTCTTTCCCTGGGTGCTGGCACTTTATCTCCACTTGGAGCACCTGATTCTAGAACAGGGATGATGCCTGGTCTTTCACACCTGAACCTCATTAGGGCGTGTAGGCACAGCCTCCCCACTGGGATGCGTGAAGAACACCCCCACGTGTCTTTGGCACCCCTGTGCCCTCAAATCCTCTTGTAATGACCTCATCTTGCACCCACCACCTCCACAGACCCCAACCCTACAGCTTCTCAGCTGTTCAAAAGGGAACATTGTGCCTCTCTGGAAAAATAACCTTGGTCCAAACTTTCCCCCAGTTCCAGCAGTCATTGTGTTAAAACTGGCTGTTCTCCTCTGGCCAGTCTAGTCCGAGATCCATCAGTGATGTTCCCTCAATACGTTAGTAGTCGTTGTTCTTGTGTCACCTTGTGGAAGTCCCGCTTTAGTCCCCCGTGGCGGGAATCCGCGTGGGTTGGCCCAGACAATAGGGTGTGCCTGCTGTGATAAAAACCATAACTAGCCTTTATAGAGGGCTCGTGGTGTTAAGGGTTTTCCAGTGCTAGCTCACTGAACCTTCACCTCTACTTGCTGGGGTAATATTCTTATTCTGTCCATTTTACCGCTGTTGAAACTGAGGCACAGACTCTTAAAAAGTTACACAGTGGGAAATAACAAAGCTGTTGAACCCAGACAGCCTGACCCCGAAGCCCTAAAACTCTACTCCTGTATTTTTTAAACGTTTATTTTTGAGAGAGCGTGCGCGCACAAGAGAGAGAGATCACAAGAGGGAGGGGGGTAGAGAAAGAATCCTAAGCAAGCTGCACGCTGTCAGCACAGATCCTGGTGTGGGGCTCAAACCACAGAACCACCAGGTAATGACCTGAGCCCGAAGTAAGAGCCATACACTTAAGCAATTGAACCACCCAGGTGCCCTTCTACTCCTGTTTATATAAATGACAGTTATCCAACCCACACCTCGTTCCAGAAAGGATCTATGATAATTTACAGAAGTGCATAAAGAGCAAATAAACTTTAAAATCCAGGGTGGATCAAATCAGGACGATACGAAGAGAACAGGAAAGAGCAGAGGGAGCCATCAGTGTCTCTGTGCAGAATTAGAGCCTGTGGCATTGTTTCTACACCTCTGGCTGGCAAGTCGGGACCTGCCATCAAAGTCCTCTTGGAGCACATCTCGGCACCACCGACCTGGTGGCTGCTTGAGGGCAGAGTGAGCCCCGGCTACAGGACTGTGATAGTGGAGGGTGCGTCCTCTGTCTTTGTCCCCTCCATCGTCTTAGTTTATGCAACAAGCTTTTCTACTTCTCCGGGGCCCTGGAGAAGTTGCTCCTAGGAGCCTCCCGCAGGATCCACCCTGAGGAAGAGCAGTCCCACCGACCGCAGGAGGTGATGGAGGTGCCCCGTCAGCCCGCATGACCCTGCAGGGTGGGGTCAGCGCTACGAAGGGACCCTGCTCCCCCATGCATTGTCTGGCCCTCCTTGGGCTCTCAATCTTGGTGTTGATGGCTGGAGGCTCTCGTCCCCGCAGGCCCTAGTCCTGGGGGTGGGGATGGGGTGCTGGGAGAGGTAGGGATGTGCAGCAGGGGGTGTTGGAACCTGCAGTTCCCCAGCTGTTGGGAGTGCGCTTCAGTGAGTATGAATTCAGTGGAAAGTCGTGGCCATTTTGGCTTCAGCTCCAGCTTTTGCGGTAATAGAGTGGACCTTTTGATCACTGACTTGCACATCTGTTTCTCAACTTAGAATGTAGAAGGAAAGAGTCTTTTTTTTTTTTTTTTTGACCCTTAAAAATCACTTTGCTTTCTCATAATCCTTTCTGTTTTAAAAAAAAAAATTTAAGGTTTATTTTTGAGAGCGAGAAAGAGAGCACAAGCAGGGGAGGGACAGAGAGAGTGGGAGACACAGAATCTGAAATAGGCCCCAGGCTGAGCTGTCAGCACAGAGCCCGACGTGGGGCTCAAACCCATGAACCATGAGATCGTGACCTGAGCTGAAGTCAGATGCTTAACTGACGGAGCCACCCAGGAGCCCCGCATTTCTGCCCTTAGAATAGGGATCTTCCAAGGGTCCGTTAGGAAAGCTTGTGGTAGCAAGTGATGGAAGAAGACTACAATGGCTGCATTTTGGAGGACTTCTGAGGGGCAGCTGCCAAGACAGGAGTAGAGATGCCAGAAATGGATTGGAGCGGCGCTGGGGGAGGATAAAGAAGAGGGGCCGGAGAAGGTGAGGAAAGACAGGGATGCAGGTCTGATGTGAGCAGGTAAGATGGAACCAGGGAAGGAAGGAGGGGGAGTAGACAGTGTCACACTGCAGGGCAGCTCAGCTTGACGGGGGAGTCCCCGATGCAGTGTTGCCTACTGAAGGGTCTCCACGTCTCTCAGGAGTGAGCCTGTGCCGACCCGGTGGCCTTGTTCAGTCACCGGCCGGGAGTAGCCTGTGGGAAGTGGGCCTCCCAGAAATGTGTTGGTGGATCCAGAAGAGAAGCAGCAAAGCCTTCCATTATGCTCCTTGCAGCGGGAGAGCCGAGTGGTCGTGTTTGATGGCCAGCACGGTGGCTTGACCTAGTAAAGGTTTGAATGAAGGGGGTACCTGCTGGCATCTGGGCTGGTGTCCCTGCTATACCTTGGGTATGCCACGTGGTTTAGAGATCAGTGCAGCACTGCCCGCCCCCCCCCCCCCCCCCCCCCCAGCTGCCACATCCACAGTCAGCAGGAGAAAGGCGGAGAGGAGCATCGCTATCAAGAAAGCCAGATCGTTCCCAAGAGCCTCACAGCAGCCTTGTGCCTCCTTGACCAGGGCCAGGTCGTGTGGTCGGGTGGCTTAGAGAAAGGAGTGGGGTCAGCCCCCGCGGTCATCTGCCTGCCACAGACCTAACGGTGAGCCCCAGCTGGAAGACCTGAAAGCTGGGTTTGAGTTCCGCGCAAACTCTATGTTGGGCAGTTCAACCTGGACCCCGCTGTGCCTCCCATAGAGGCTCCCGGGCGTTTCTGGCCAGTCATGTCTTCATGTCCTCCATGGAGGGGACCTGGACTGCTTTCTCCTAGCTCATCCTGGTGAGACCAACCCTACAAATGCTAGAGTTCATTTCCCCCCTCATCGGAAGGGGAGGGACTTTTGTTTGGCCACCACCCCACCTGCGTCTGTGTGTGTCCTCTTGTTTTCTCCTCCCGGTGAACTTGTGTGCGAGGTAGATGTTGTTTCAGGTACCAGGGTGTCTCCTTCTGTCTACCCGCCCCCCTCCTGTTGGGTGGCAGCCAAGGGGTTTGGGACATAGATGCCAAATCCACTGGGTGGTCTGGATTAATCTAGGCCAGTCAGTGCAATCCCCTCCCCCTGTGACTGGTTCAGAAATGGATTTATGACCAGTTTGGCTCTGAGATGCGGGACAAGGTTGCTGGGGCTTCTGGATTTGCCCCCTCCCCTTTGGGTTGGAGAGAGAGCCACAGACAGCCAGTTTGCATCTTCAGCTGGATATGAACAAGAAGACCAGGATTGCCTGTGGCTGTCATTGTGTGTGATGCTGAAGGGAACCCTGTTAGAATGTGCCCGACGCTGAACAGCAGCATGGACTCAGAAAGAGTGGATCCTTGAGGACATGGCTGAAAGGTCGGACCAACCACCCTGAAAACCTCCTAATCTGTAGACTCACTGGTGTCCGAGCCCATAAATTTCCTTATTGTTGAAGCCAATTTGGTTGGCTTTTTTCTGTTACACTGAAAGCAACCTAACTGTTCCAGATGTTACACCCATTTTAGAGATGAGGAAACCTATATCCAGAGGGATTAAGTAACTTGCCCAAGATTGCACAGCTAGTGTGGCAGAACTGGGCTTGGAACCAAGGTCTGACTCCTCGTTCCACACCCTGCAATTAATCTGGCTTTTCCCCCCCAGATAGCTGATTCAAAGGTTATAAGAACAGCTTAGACATGCTGAACTTAGTTTAAAAAAAAAAAAAAAAAAAAAAAAAAAGGAACTGGTCTTTGACTTTTTGTTTCCTCGATGAGTCCAGAGCTGGGCCGTTTCCTGTGTAACAGGGATCTCCAGAACATCAAAAGACTTTTATGAATCACACTAAGGCCAAATCAGGCAGATTTATGACCAGTTTTCAGGGTGACATCAGTACTTTACCTTCATTTGTTAAAACAGGCTGTAATAATGACAGAGTGTGAAACAAACACATACAGGGTAGTGGCTTCTAAGCTTCTCTTATCATAGTTGACAAATGCCCCACACCTGTGGGAACGGTGTGGGTGGAGAGTAGGCACTGAATTGTCACTGAATTTTTATACTGTGGGTAAAAGGACTGTGAATGCAGCAGTCTAATCCACAAGTGTAAGACCCTTCTCTAAAGCAACTTAAAATCTTAGAATTGGGTGGAATTGGGAAGGTATCTGGTCTAGTCTCCCACCCGTGGAAGACCGGAATCCCTTCCTGGATGCCCCCTTTGAAGGACTTTGCCTTGAAAATGTTTCAGGATGGGAAAGCACTCTTGTCTATTCCCCTTGCTAGGAAGTTCCTAATGCCGCATTGACTTTGTACTTCAGTTTTGTTATAGAACTTTTTCTTGGGAGCATAATGGATACCACCTCCTTAAAAAAAACAAATGGTAAAAAAAACAAATGGTGAGGGGTGCCTGGGTGGCTTGGTCGGTTAAGCGTCCGACTTTGGCTCCGGTCATGATCTCACGGTCCGTGAGTTCGAGCCCCGCGTCGGGCTCTGTGCTGACAGCTCAGAGCCTGGAGCCTGTTTCAGATTCTGTGTCTCCCTCTCTCTCTGCCCCTCCCCTGTTCATGCTCTGTCTCTCTCTGTCTCAAAAATAAATAAACGTTAAAAAAAATAAAAAAAAAAAAATGGTGAAATGGGGCGCCTGGGTGGCTCAGGCAGTGACACAGCTGACTCTTGATTTCATCTCAGTCCATGATCCCAGGATCGTGGGATCAAGCCCTGTGTTGGGCTCCACACTGAGTGTGGAACCTACTTGGCATTCCCTCTCCCTCGGCTCTTCTCCCCCACTGGCTTGTATGCTTGCTCACTTTCGCTCTCTGGCTCTCAAATAAAAAATAATGACAGATGATCTTGGTTACTTCTTTTTATCAAGAAGATGTGATGATGGGTCACCAGTAATCTGCCCCCTCAACAGGGTGACCAAACCCACTTAGCCCTTTCTCTCCTAACTTTGGGTAAAAGAGAACACCCATCCGGCCCGTGAATTTGACGTAGCCCAAGACAAAGACCAGGGGTAACTTCAAGGTTTTATGTAGCGAAAGGGTGACCTTTGAGAAGGAGGGGTGGATTTGATTTTTGTTCTCAAAGCACACATTCTGGTTTTGAGTTAAATAGCGCTACAAAACTAATAATCAAACACAGCAGTCTCCTACCCTTCCTATCTTTAAATATTGCTCTCCAGAGGCAAGTGCTTTGAAATCTTGGAGCTATTTCTTAGAGTATTTATACTTGAATGTGTTCCTTTTTTTTTTTTTTTTTTTTTTTTCAGTTTTAAGTATCCTTTAGTTCCTATGGCGGAAAATTAGGCCTTAGCGTGGCCACACCTTCCCTTCCCTCCTGGTGCCAGCCTCACCACTATTTACACACACACTCTCCCTCCCCTGTCTTCCCAGTAGGGTTATGTCACAATTGTGGGTTGAGTCAACTTTTAGTTTTGACATTTTTATGACGAAGTAAATCTTGGCGACAGCTGAGCTGTGCATTGAAACCCAGAAAGAATAAAGAAGCATATCGCGACCTCCCTAATGGAACTTGAGTGTGACGCAGGGGTGCCAAAGCCCCTCCGGGAGTGTTCGAGAGCAAATACCCAGGCTGTGGGCAAAGTATGACTGGGAGTTAGTTATCCTGTGTCTACACTGGTTGAGTCAAGACCACCTCCTGAGGTGGCAGGTGAGATTTTCCACAGCAGAGCGGAAGGATGGAGATAGTGTTCAGAGGCGAAGAGGGCATCCAAGTTAGGAGAGCCAAGCTTAAACTACCTTCTACTCGTGTGGGAACTTTTTTGAAGAGGTTTTTTTGGTATTTTCTTTGTTGGTTTGTTTTCTTTTGGGCTCTGGAAACATTCCTGTTAGTCATCCTCTTTAAATGCTTTTGTCCTTAGAGTCTGTCCTTTCCAGTTCTTCATAACCATTCAGTGATTCACAAACTACTTTGTGTTGCTTAGGAGTTGGTGTTAAAAGGATGAGCAAGGGACAAGGCGGTAAGGGAAGCCCCCCGTCCCCGATCCAAAAGCATCTCCTTTTCTTTGAGCATGGCCATCCAGTCACGTCTCTTTGATGGTGGTCATCTTGCCTCTGTCCTCCCCTAGCAAGGCTGGGCCCCCAGTGTGGAGAATCCTGGTCACAGGAGCGCTGGGGGGCGCCATTGCATGTAGGGAAGGAGGGGCTTCTGTGTGCCCTCACTCAGGAGGGGGAAAAAAACTGTCAAGTTGATTCTGTTTTTTTTTAAATGTTGCTACTTTTGCATGGATTGGGAATTGAAATTGAAACTTCACTTTCTCCCAAATAGAATGGAGTCCATCTTTTAAGGTTTTTTTTCTTTTTGCAATGGAACCAATCTCTAAGAAGCTCCCATTTTACTAAACTTCAACGTAGGCATTTATATAATGGCACAGACCATATATCTATCGTTTTCATTTCTGCCGTAAGAATTGTCCTTGTTGTCACAAAATTTTTAGTCCGCAGTTTCTTAGTGGAGAACAATCACTTAAGCGACTTTAATTCTCTTTCAGGGGTTATTTTTTAATATCTATAGAGAGGAGCTGAGCCCAGGAAAACCTCATTGCTTTTTTTTTTTTTTTTCATATTGATGGAAAAGTTCAGATGAGTTACACAAAATCAAATGAACAAGTACCTTAGTGTTCTTCTACTTTTTCAAATGTTCAGCTTCGGTTTCTACTCCACAGAAAGCCCTCCATTTCTGAAACTCTATCAGTTACTTTTCTAAGCAGCTTCATTTGAATGGTTCCCTTCAGCTGCTTTCTTTTATGGGTCTGTAAACTTTTGAAGATTCAGTTATGCAAAAGAGGTTTCAAGTGCTGTCTTCAAAGGAGGGGAAAGCCAGAAATGGATGTGAAAACAGGCATCTGCAGCATTGGGGTTGTTTTTGGAGAAGGATGACCTTCCTCTTCATTAGAGATTAATATTTAGTCACGACCTGTCAGTCTTCCAGCTTAGGCTTTGCAATTACTTGGGCTGGACCAAAACCCAGCCAGCAGCAGCAGAATCGATTTTTAGATGTCCTTTCAGGCCATGTGATAATCATGGCTAGCAGTGAGATTTTGCAGCCTGCAAAGGGCTTTTACCCTTTTACTGAGAATACTGAAAAACTGGATCCTTAAAACAACTGGGTGGTGGGGAGGATGGTTGGAAAGATTCCCCAAATCGATACTGTGTCACGTCCCGGTTGTGAGTTTTCCGTGTATCGACTCTTGATCCATAGCCTGGTCTTCTGAGATCCGTAGTAGCATCTCCTCTAATCTTCTCAGATGAGAAAACTGAGGTCATGTGGCTAACAAATGGCTGAACAGGGATTTGAACCCAGAGAACCAGTTTCCAGGGTCTATCCTCTTCACCAGTACAGGACCGTCTTCCTCCCACCCCACCTCAGTGGGAGATCATCCTGTCCATGTCACAGCTGGGAAAGCAGAGACCCACAGCCTGTCTCCTGAGGCTCACAGCGCTAGTGACAACGGCAGAATAAAGAGCTAAAACTCAGGTGTTCACTGCCAAGTCCTTGGCACATCTAGCGTTACACCACCTCCCTTTGCTGTCCTTCTGACCCAAGCAACTTTGGGGTGGACGGTCTTTCTGGAGGGCCAGGACTAGGGTGCACAAAAATTTCAGGGGCCTCTAAAAAAAAAAACCTCAGTAATAATATCTATGAAATATTTTTCAAATAAAAAGAGAAAAATCCATGATGAATAATAATTACATGATTGCCAGTTCTAGCCTTTTTCCTGATTCCAATTCCTTCATGCCTTGCTCATGAAGAAATACTCGAAAGTCTTGAGATAGGACTCGTCTATTCCAGGGGTATTGACATTTCACACCTCAGGTGTAAAAGAATTAGATGCAGTGGGGATTGCCAGAACTGGAGGAAGGGCTCGACGAGGAAACGGGAGGGACAGGGATGGTCTTGATTTAAAGTGTCGAGACCCGGTTCATGACAGGTTTTTATATTTCTGATGTTTTTCAAGTCGGATTTATTTGATGGCTAAGTTGTCTTGAAACCTGTTAAATTTTGTTGCATTTAGTACGGGGACTGGAAACGAGTGAATATGAACCACTTTCAAAACCAGCGGAACAACCAAATAGGAAGTTTCAGTGGCTTGGCAGGAGGGAGCAGGTGTGTAAGGTCGGAACAATGCTCGGTAGGTTCCCAGAATTAGCTGGACACCTACTTGCATGACCGTTCTGTGAGGTAATAAGTGTCCTGTTCAAGGTCAGTAAGTTGCCCAAAGCCAGGCAGCTAGCAAGTGGTGAGCCAAGATTTAAATCTACTTTTTTTTTTTTTTTTGGTTGTAAAGCCCTGGACAGCAGTCTTTCTGCAATGAATCTAGAGCAAACAGAGAGCATGGAGGTGGGGAAGAGACTACTCAATGTGTGTAATGAAATGCCATTTGATGGCTTTCAAGTAATCAGAAAACTCAAAGGAGACAAAGAGCTTCTTGAGGAATAAATACTACATCAAATAATTTTGAACCTATATCTTAGTCCTTTAACTTGAAGTATCCTTGAGGAATATAAACTGCATATAGTCAAGTATAAAATTTGGTACACATAAACACCTGTGAAAGGAGACCCACATCAAGATAAAACTTTGATCACCTCCCAAAGTTTCCTTGAGCCCTTTTATAATCCATCCGTTCTTCTATCCCTGTTTCCAAGCAGTCACTGCTCTACTCTCTGTCACTGTGGATTTGTTGGCATTTTCCAGTATTCCATATAAATGGATTCATACAATAGAGTCCCCTCTCATTTGGCTTCTTGCAGTCAGCATAATTGTTTCAAGATTTAGCCCCACTCTCGTGTATATTAATAGTTCACTCCTTTTTACTGCTGAGCAGTGTTCCATTGTATAAATATAGGACAATTAGTTTATCCATTTACCTGCTGATGGTTGTTTGCAGTATCTTAGTTACCTTATGTATACAAGTAGATTTTTAGATGTATTTTAAGTTTTACTTATTTGTAAGTAATCTCTACACCCAATGTGGGGCTCAAACTCACAGTCCCAAGAACAAGAGTCCCATCCTCTTCCTGAGCAAGCCAGGAGCCCCTCCCTGAATTCCTAATTACACTGATAGGGCAGGGGCAAGCCTGTGTGTTCACCTAACCGTGCTTCTTTGTGTTCCCTCCTGGTAACGTGAAAATAAACTTTGCACCCCTTTGCATGTAGATAGGGTGTTCTGGCCAGCTTGGGCCCAAACAGTGTAAGCAGAGGAGGTGGGTGGTATTTCCCAGTGGGGCAGCAAGAAGCTTCCGTGTGATTATTCAGTTTCTCTTCCCCTTGGGCAGGGAAAGTGGAGGCCATGATTGGCCGATGGAACCACGTGACAGGAACAGGTAGGGCCACTGAGTCACAGGATATAAGCAGCTGCCGTGGGGAGCCCCATGCCCCTACAGTGAACTACATGCCGTGAGAAATAACCTGTTCTGTGACTTGGGGTTGTTTCTGTAGTAGAAGCCTAGCCTGTCCCTACTAGTGCCCTTGAGCTTAGCAAACCTTCCCTTTATAGATATGCCAAGACTCCACTTCTGCCAAGGCCGATGAGAGTTGTACTATTTAGAATTGTCTAAGAAATCAACTAATAATGTACAGCCACAGACCACCTTTCTCTTTGGTGCCTGGGAAAGAAAGAAACATAATCAGAAGAGGAGCATGGGGGGAGGCAATAAAGAAGGGAAAGAAAAATAAAACCTTTCTCTTCATCATGTACCAGCAATTGAACTGCTTTAACTTACTTCGTTGTCAAAACTCTAAGGAGATATTTATAGTCCCATTTTTACAAAGGAAAGAAACTTAACAAAGACACAATGAGGTTCCCAAGGATACACAGCTGGTAGGTAGCGGTTCAGGAATTAAAATCTAGGTCTGCCTAGCTCCCAGCTACCTAAGGGCTAGTCCCATCGGGTTGGGAAATGCAGAAAGGTGTGAGGAAAAAGCGCTCCTGCCCAGCATCCGTGCCACCCCCTTGCTAGGTGTGAAGTCTAGGAATGGGTGAGAGGTGGGTGGTCGAGCAGGAACGACCCACAGCCCCAGTGATAGACGGCTGGCCATAGCACATGGCCAGGGCCGGCCAGCCAAGTTGATGCAGTGACGTAAGGAGGGTAGGGTATGGACTGAGCAGGCCTGGAGTCTCAGTTCTGGACCTGAGACCATCTTCCATTGCTGTTGCTCTGAAGAAGAGCCTGCTCTCCATTCCAATCACTTGACATGTTCACCTTGTGCAAACATCAGGCCTTCAACTATTACCAATAAAAAATAAATAAAAAAAAACACTTGAGAGAATCCTCCTGGGCACCTGGGGTGGCTCAGTGGGTTACGTATCCAACTCTTGATTGTGGCTCAGGCCATGATCTCATGGTTCATGGGATCAAGCCTTGGATTGGGCTCTGCTGGTTGTGGAGACTGCTTGGGATTTTCTGTCTCTCAAAATAATAATGAAAAAAGTATAAGACCCTCAGAGACCGCTTCATCCTAATTCTCAGAAGAGTTTTGTCTCCTGGTTAAACTTCTCTCACAAAGAATGGGAGTTGCAGTTGGGCCAGGTCCGAAGGCCATTCTATATTATCACATACAGTGAAGATTTGTCCTTTTTTTTTTTTTTTTTTTTGCAGGTGAAGCACCCCTTAGAGCTTGGGAGGGAGCTTTGTGTTTGTCAGCCATGAAGAAGTCCCAACTCTTCTGCTCTGGGAGGATCCCCAGCCCAGGGTACAGGAGCTGAGCAAAATATGTTATAATTAACAATTAACCATATTGCATTTATGGACTCGAGCCACGGCTGTTTTACGTAATATTGAATACATGAAATTACTGCCTTAGTAGGTTCAGATGGTTCCACCTACTATATTTTATCATTTGACACATTCCAGGAAGGAGAGGGTTCTCTTGATAACTTTTAACACTTCTTTGTCTGTTTTTCCCTGCTTTTCGTTAAAAGCATCAGGTATGAGCAAAAAGCTAGGTGCAACAAAAATACACCCTTTAAATCTTCATCTTCTTAATAAATGAATGTTTGGGTTTTTATATTAGGTCTATGGAACTGTGTTAAGAGCTGGATAGGAAAAGGTGCACATCCATAGCACTAAGCCTTTTCTCAAGAAAAGGCATTGTTTACTACATCTGAAAAAATTATGAGCAACTAAAATTAGGGATGACCTCTTCCCCTCAAATCCCTACTCTGAATTATCTGTAGAATAGAACTAAAGATATTTAATTATGTGATAAAGGTCCTGGTGTTTGGGTATTATTATTGGGTGTTACCCCATAGAAACAAATCATGGGTCAATTACAAATGTATTGAAGCATAAGCTACTTGATTAAGGCTGTGCTTATTCAGGTATGCTTTCTGAAGATGCTGCCACCTTGATAGGTTCATTCTCAGTGTCTTTAACTCCATCCTCCGTGGCGCCTCTAAGCTATGCAAGTAGTTAGCATATCCAAGTACTTAATAACAAATTATTGGATCTATTATATTCTTAAGTCCTTGGCTATGACCATGTAATTAGATCCCTAGGTCCTTTAAAGGAAAGGCACTTCATATAAATAGAGATACAGCAATAAAAGAGCGTTTGGGGGCCTGCCGGCATGTTACATCTACACTACATGTTCCAGAACCCAGCGGGCACTTAAGGGATGCTAGTGTTGATGATGGGGCTTTATTGGATTCACCCAGCCTTGCTATAAATCTGCATAAAATAATTTTCAGTATAAATTGATGACCTTTTAAGAAACTCTGAGGTAAAATAACAGGGTAATTTTATATGAGCTGCCATATAAAAATCCTGATCACAAACTCCTAGAGGTAAGGAAAAGGAGGCATCAGGCCCAATTACTAAATGGCAAAGAAGGGAGAAAGTAGTGAAACCTTCATAACAGACTGTAGGAAGCAAAGCTATGGGTTACCTGTATGAACAAATGTTAATTAACTACATGAGGTTGAGGCCTACAAGCAGAGAGGTGGCCTTTGGGCTCTGGGTCCCCCTCTATGGCATTGTCATTTCTGGAATCTCACAGTGCTGCCAGGGTATGTCCCCCCTCATTAAGCTTTTCTTCTTCTTCTTCTTCTTCTTCTTCTTCTTCTTCTTCTTCTTCTTCTCCCTCTCCTGTGTCATTTCTTTCCTTCGGTTCCCCACCCCATCCCAATTTCTTAATCATTTAACATCCCGTAACTATTATGAACTGAATTCTATCCAGAAAACCTCAAACTTCATCATCCGTTCTCAAATTTCCATTGCCCTAAGTGATACTTTCTATTTGCTTGAAAACAATTTCTAAACGAACCAGAGTAAAAACCTTAACATGCACCTAAAACGAACAAGCAAATGTTGACATTTTGTCATGAAAAAATAATTAAAAGGAAAAAGAACAAATATTGTAGGTCCACTGAAACCCTCCTTCCCTCCCTCCCCAAGGCATGCCTGGTCATCATCTTTGTGTTCTTCTGGTTTTATACTTGACTGTGTGGATATAGGTCATAAACAGAGTACAGAGTTGCTAGGTTATCATTTTGCATGAATGTACATCCTTCCAGAAGCTGCTGTTTTCACTCGGTTGTGAGCTGGAGTCATATGAGCACAAATAGTCTTCCTTCATTTCTAGGGTTGCCTTGCAGGGTTTCATCATGAGCATTCCTTGGTGTATTTATTCCCAACTTGATGTCCAGTCAGGTTGTTTCCAATTCTTAGATATTTCAGACTGGCTTGTGATTTCCTACCGCACAGGCGGATTCACCCGTTCTCAGTCTTGGTCAGTTGGCCTGCAGAGTTGCACCGATGAGGTGACTGCCAGGGTGTCAGCACTTCTGTCTTCCTTTCCTACATCCTCTCGCTTGGTTTTCCTCTGACTTGTTGATTGCCACTCATCTGATGGCAGCTCTTTGGAGTTGTAAATGTTACTTGTTTCTCTGATGATTTAAGGCGGGAGCATGTCCTTCACTGGAGATGCTGGCCATCCAGACATCCTCTTTTGTGCCCTGCCTGCCCTTGTTTATTGCTGTTTTTCTGTTTGTTTGTCCTTTTTAAAAATAATTTATAGTTCTTTGCATATTCCAAATGTAATCCTTCACCTGCTTGTCTGTTGCAAATATGTTCTAGTCTGCCGTTCGTTTATTTTTTTTATTTTTATTTTTAAAAATTGTCTTCATTTTTTTTAACGTTTACTTTGAGAGCCAAAACAAGCAGGCAAGGGGCAGAGAGAGAGGGAGAGAGAATCCTAATCAGCCTCCACACTGTCAGTGCAAAGCCTGATGTGGGTCCCGAATTCATGAACTGTGAGATCATGACCTGAGCCCAAATCAAAAGCCAGACACTTAACTGGCTGAGCCATCCAGGTGCCCCTAAATTTTATTTTTCGTCTCTGCACCCAACAGGGGCTTGAACCCGCAACCCCGAGATGAAGAGTTGCACTCTCTACTGACTGAGCCAGCCGGGCACCCCTGCTGTTGGTCTTTTAATACTTTTTCATGATACTGCTGGAGTACAGATGGTTTTCATTTTGATGAACTCAGATGTGTCCGCCTTTTGAGTTCTGCATTTTTGTGTGTCATTGCTAAGAGATCTTTGCTTGTCCCTAAGGTTATGAAAATATTTTAAAGTTTTGCTTTTCGCATACAGGTGTTCAGTCTCCTCAGGATGAGTGAGGTGGAGATCTAATTTCATTTTGTCTTGTTTTTTTTCCATTTTTTCCATTTCCATTTTTCTCATTGGGATCGCCAGCTGTCCCAGCATTGCTGATTTATAGAGACATTGCTGTCACAACTTGAGCCCCCAGTGTATCTAGGACAGTTTCCCAGCTCTCTATTTAGTATGCTATTTTGTATCTGTTTCCTACTCGTTCCACTCAGTTTACCTACATGGCTGTTGGGATATATTAAGTCTATGAAATGGCTATTCAACTTGATTAAAATTTACTTGGAAAGCCATAAGTAATTTTTTTTTTTTTTTTTTTTTTTTTTTTTTTTTTTGGCCTAATGAAAGAGCACTGGTGAAGGCTGAGCCTGACCTTCTGTGTGGATGGAGTTTAGTAAACACTAAATACAACAAGTAACTAGATTAGGAGGGGTTAGGGGTGGGAGAAAAGAACTCAAGTTTGTCAAGCACCTAAAATGTGCCAGTTATAATTCTGGGTTTATAAACTCCTTTCAGATTGTCAATAGCACTTTGACTTAACTTTTGCACTCATCTTCTAGATGAGGAAAACTGGAAACTCAGAGCAGTTTCCTAACCTGGTCAAAGTCACATGGTGAGTGAGCAACAGAGTTAGGACTGACCCTTTTGCCTTTCGGCCTCCAAAGACCTTGACCCCTCCACTTGGCCACAAAGATTAAAAAATTTGTTGCTAGGCCAGGCCACTTCAGTTAGGAGGAGTCCTATCCCCCCATTTCACAAAACCATTTGAGATCAGGGCTGGGACTAAAGCATAATCTTTTGCTAGGTTGCTATTACTATGCATCAGGTCATTTGCGTACATGATCATCTT
The DNA here is from genome assembly GCF_046562875.1 of Panthera onca. Lineage (NCBI taxonomy): Eukaryota > Metazoa > Chordata > Mammalia > Carnivora > Felidae > Panthera > Panthera onca. Next base: position 140,127,026 of record NC_138347.1, read on the forward strand.
ATGTTCCATCAATCCTGCACAGTAGGACTTACTCCACAGGTGCAGATGAGAAGCCTGAGCTACAGAAAGGGTGAGCATTTGGGGCACCTGGGTGGCTCAGTCAGTTGAGCATCCAACTCTTGATCTTGGCTCGGGTCACTTTCTCACAGTTGGGGGTTTGAGCCCCTTGTGGGATTCTACACTGATAGCATGGAGCCTGCTTGGGATTCTCTCTCCCTCTCTCTGCCTCTCAGCTCCCCCCACCATCTCCCCTCATGCTTTAAGGAAATAAACAAACAAACAAACTTACAAAAATGGGGTAAGCATTTTCCTAAAGTCACTCTGCTACTAAAATAGACTACCAGGGTTGCAGGCAGGGAGCCTGTATGCCTTTGTGTACATGAGATTAAAATAAAACACAAAAACCAACAACAACAAAAAAAAAACGTGCTCTTCCCCTCCCCTCCTTCCCACCCCAGGGTAGACACAGCCCAATGTAAGGAGCTTGGCTGGCAGAGTGCAGGCTGGATCTCAGGCCCAGGAGCCCCTCCACACCATGACCCTGTCCAACTGCAGCCTGCAGATTGGAAGGTGGAGACCCTGAGAAGGGCTTGACCTTGGATGGGTCTGACTCCAACAACCTGCCCTATTTTTCCTATACCCCATTGTTTTAGACTAGTGCTCACCAACTTTCCTGGTTTCAGACCATTTGGCTGAAACAAAGGACTCCAATGCCCCACCCATTTCAACCTCCCTATGAGGCAGCAGCTAGGTAAGAGCAGGAAATTGTTACTTGCACGTAGGTGTATGTTTTATTTAGCTGTGGTTAATTCACGTTTGAACCACAATGCACACTAGGTCATAAAGTCTATTCATTAGGAAAAAAATGAGTCAAATTAGTGATGCCAAATGTTGTCATAGCTGGAACTCTTAGGGGAAGACAAAGTATAATTCTCTGCATACTCCAGTATGGTGCTTCTTTTAAGATTATAGATGAACAGTAAATGGCGCTGAGTGGTACATACAGATACAAATCGGTGACAGGAGTTGCACTTTTGGATTAGTTCACAGCCACTAGAGATCTCACTTGGAGAACCACTTCTTTAAACAAAAGTGACATTATGTTGGGTTTATCCAAATTCTCAGAAACCCTAGTTTGGGAACCTTCTGCAACATGTATTGGTAATGGCATACCTGAGCCATTCCCCATGCTTAATCCCTGAAGCGTCCACGTGTCGTTTATCTAGGCTCACAAACTGCAGACACAAGTCCAAAATGACAGCAGTCCCTTTGCATATTTAAAAAGAAATAATCCGAACATAGAACTGGAAGGGCCTATGAGGACCAGAATCAAAGTATCCAAGAAGGAAGGATCAAACAATTGTTATAATTGTGCCAGAAATATGATAAGCTAGAAGGAGTGGAGACAAATGACTTTATTGAAGTTCTAGAAGAAAAAAAAAATGGATTCCACGCGTCCTAAATCCAGATATTGTTCTCAAAAGACCATGTTTAACAGCTGAATGAAACAAAGAACAAAGTAATACCCTTTAGGGAGAAATAGAGAAGCCGAAACCAATAGCTGCTTATTCTACATTTATGACTTTTCCTCACCGAGCAGCTATTGGCTCAAACTTAATCAAGTTAAGACATTTGCTTCCACATTTGCTTTTTCCCTGGCCTCATGTCCGCCTCCTTTACTCATTTCTTCAGAACCTGTCCTTCAGGCAACCCTTGAATAAAAAGGGGCGGCGAAATGACAAACTGTGCTTTAGCCTTCTGGGAAAGAAGTGACCACTTGATTCGCTTTTTTTGAGATCGCCTCCCACTCTGGTCCACACCAGGAGGAAAGCAAAGCCTGTGACACCTGAGTTGGGTGATTCAGATGTCCTGTGAAGCTAAATTCAGGCCTCAAAGATTCCCTTCTTTCTGGACTGAGCGCCATCCATTTCGTTCTCAGGAATAAATGTCCCTCTTTCTGGTTCCTTTTGGCTGCTTCTGGTTTTCCTCTGCTCTCATTTTCCGATTCGGTCTCTGTCCCAGCTGTGTTCTCAACAATACCTCAACTGGATGGGACTTGGCACTTACTTCTCTTAGTCACTGGTGTGTTATGAATCAAGCTTGTGAAAGCTGCTTCCTTGAAAATCGTTAACATAGTCTCATTCCACAGGCAGAACATTGCAGCCCTTTGCTACCCTTACCTACAGTAAGGCAACTGAAGTTCCAAGTGGGACTTTATTCACCAGTCTGCAATAAGTTGCCGGCAATGAGGGCTCAAGTTTGCTTATTCCTATTAGCCAGAAGAGTTGGGAGAAAATAAGTCTTTGACTTTGTTCCTACCCCGGAACTTGCCTAACTTGCCAAAAGTGGAAAAGAAGTAAAATCTAATTCATTTCTCTTAACCTAGGCGACTAGCAGCTTTACTGTTTTGGCTGAAGAAATCCTCCCATTAAAGAGTAAACAGACCAAATAAGGAAATGATTCATCTTGCCAGGTTCACTGACCATAATTTTGTTGGCAAGCGTTACCTGACATGGAATAATGTAATTTCAACATTGGAAGAGACTTGCGAAGTCCTCTGGTCGAAACGGCCAATGGATGCTCAGATGTCCTTTATGCACCAGTGGCTCCAAAGCCTGGCTGCACATCAGAGTAAGTGAAGGCACTTGTTCAAAATAAAACTCATTTAGCCTCCCCCCAGCGAGATTCCGATTCAGTAGGCCCGGGTAGATCTTTTTGAATAACACCAGGTGATCCTGATGCGGCCGTGCCACGGAGCCGTGTTCCAGAACCACCCTATGGCATCGCGGTGTTTGGGAGTCGGCCAAGTGACCAAGCCTTTGCCTGGTCTTGTCCCGCACCCGGCCCTCCCTGCTTTCCACGGTAGCTGAATTGGGGCAGCTATGAAGGCTGAAAAATTCTTGCTCGATCTCCCTGCAAATATTTTTCCTCACCACTTCGTCCTCCTACTGTCCTCCTCCCTTAGAGCTACCCAGAATCCATCTGACCACCGCTGAACCTTCAGATATTTGAAAACAGTGTCTGTGGTCTGGCCTGAGCTCGCTTCTCTACACTGAACACCTCTCAGTCCTGTAACAGTTGCTGTGTGGCTTGGTTCTGACCTTCTCCCCACTGGGTTTTCTCTCTTGGGGGGGGGGGGGCCCTACCTTTGTGCTTTAGAATTCAGTAAAGGTAACTTCTCCTCTCAGCTCTTGCTCTCCCTAGCTGAGTAGTTTGGGCTCTTGGTGATACTTAGCCTTTGTGAACCTGTGCACTTTGTCATCTGGAAAGTGGAGATGATACAGCTCACTGCTCAGGGCGGTTGTGGGGCCAGGCACAGAGCCTGTCACCCGGTTGGCCTCAAAGGCAACCCCTCCTACCCCCTGTTTGTTCGTCTTTCTCCTGGACTGCCATGTTGGAAGTAGCACCATCACAGAGAAATGGAATGGGACCATGTCTCTCATTTTAAGCTTTGTGGCAACCACGTGGAAAGAGTATACAAACAGGTGACATTCATTTAAACATTTTTTTTAATGTTTATTTTCGAGAGTGACAGAGACGGAATGTGAGTGGGTTAGAGGCAGAGAGAGGAGGAGACACAGAATCCGAAGCAGGCTCCAGACTCTGAGCTGTCAGCACAGAGCCCAACGTGGGGCTTGAACCCATCAACTGTGAGTGAGATCATGATCTGAGCTGAAGTCAGACACTTAACCAAATGAACCACCCAGGCGCCCCAAGAACCACTGTTTTTTGTTTTTTTTTTTTTTTTTTTCCAACGTTTTTTTATTTTTGGGACAGAGAGAGACAGAGCATGGACGGGGGAGGGGCAGAGAGAGAGGGAGACACAGAATCAGAAACAGGCTCCAGGCTCCGAGCCATCAGCCCAGAGCCCGACGCGGGGCTCGAACTCACGGACCGCGAGATCGTGACCTGGCTGAAGTCGGACGCTTAACCGACTGCGCCACCCAGGCGCCCCAAGAACCACTGTTTTAAGCTCACTAACACTTTCCTGTGTTTCAAGTACTGTAGGTAACAAGATGATCAGTCATTCGAAAGCAGGCGAGCCACATGTGGAGATGGGTTTGTATATTGGGGCAAGGAACACAAAGCTTAGCAAGATCACTTTATTGCCGACAAACTCAGATGAGAAGTATTCTTCCTTAATTATGGTTACAGTTAATAACGGTGTTATATTTAATTAACATTCGTTCATTCAGGTAACCCAGAACTTTACTTCCTACAGTCTGTTACAAAGGTTTCACTTTCTTTCTTCTTTACCATTTAGTAACTGTGTCTGACGCCTCCTTTTCCTTGCCTGTAGGAGTTTGTGATCAGGGTTTTTATACCGAGACTGAACACTAGGAGGGTAAAGGCGGAGACAGAGGGAGACACAGCCAAAGCCCGCTCTAGGCTCCGAGCTGTCAGCACAGAGCCTGACGCGGGGCTCGAAGCCACGAACCGTGAGATCATGATCTGAGTCAAAGTGGGACGTTTAACTGACCGAGCCACCCTGGTGCCCCTCTGATACATCTGGTTTATTTTATTTTATTTTTCTAATGTGTTTTGCTTTTGAGAGAGAAAGAGAGTGTGGGAGAGGAGGGGAGGCGCGGAGAGAGAGAGGGAGATAGAGGACCCAGAGCAGGCTCTGTGCTGACAGCAGGGAGCCTGATGCGGGGCTTGAACCCACGGACTGGGAGATCCTGACCTGAGCCAAAGTCAGACGCTTAACTGACTTTGCCACCTGGGTACCCCTCACGCATGGGTTTTTAAATCCCGAGCGATTAACTCAGTTCCTCAGTAGCGGCTTGTTGAGCACCAATACTGGCTAAGGGCTGGGGCTGCCGGTTCTTGTCCTCAAAGCACTTGAATCTAGTTAAGAAACATACCCCTACAACTATAAGGTCAAGGCAGCGCTATTATGTCCATAAAAGCCTAAATATATTGAGACATTTTATTAACCACTGACAAAACGATTCCTCTTAGAGGTTGTTGGCACTTTGGTCATGTCGACTCCTCCCCCGCTTCACCCATGTTCCCAGGTCTGTAGCGGACCACGCCCACAGATGTCTCATGTGCATCAAATTTTACTTTGGGGGTTGGGATTCAAAGACGTGGCGAAACCCGTGGAGTGCCAGCATGTGCTATGAGGAAGGACCCCCGAGAAAGAGGTTATGGCGAGGACGTGCCCACGTCCCCACCCCTGCCCGAGACGGTTTCAGAACAGAGATCTCATGGGAGGCTCTGGAATTTCCTGGGGCCATGGGACAAGGACGGAGTGACTGTGCTAAGCCAGTGGTTCTCAAACTTTGCTGTGCTTGTGTAGTACGGTCACTTGGGCAGTTTATCAAACTCTCCCTTGTCAAGCTGGCATCTCAGATTATTTCATCACAATCTCTAGGGGCGGGACCCAGAGGTCAACATGTTCTAAAACTCCCCTCAAGAGATTCTAGGGCAGCTGAAGTTGGGGACCAGTGATCTTAAGTGCTTCTGAAACTTTCGTGTCTAATACAAGTCATGTGGGAATCTCCTTAAAATGCAGATTCTGAATCAGCAGATCTGGGTGGGGCTAAGATACAGCATTTCTAACCTGCTGCCAGATGAGGTCTATGTTCTTGTCTACAAAACAGCAAGGTCTAGATTTCAAGGTGCTGGAAGACGCTGCTTTGTTGCTGGGCTAGGTGAAGTTCTCTGAAGTTCAGAGGCTGGAAAGTTGACTGCCTGCTGGGAGGACACGAGCAGGCAGGCCCCGGGGAGAAGAAACGGTAAAGCAAGAACGGGAAGGACAGGTGAGATTTTAAAAGCTGAGAAGGGAAGAAACAGATTTCAACAGGAAAACAACCCTGTCTTGTCCCCAACAAAAGGCCTATGTTTGGGGAAAGGAGCTCCCTGTGCAGGGTAGAAACTAACAAGACAGCCAGAAGGAAGCACTGAGCTAAGACAGTAGGGGTGGGACTCTGGCTTGAGAGGCCCTGGAAAGCTCAAGTTTTTGACTTGGACCACAGCTTTCTGAAAACAACTAGTGACTTACCCGTGCAACTAAAATAGCTAAGGATAGGAATACACCCAGGCAGTCAAGCCCAGAGGGCCTTGCAAACAGCGGACATTTGGGTGTGAAAACAGATTAAGTCGAGCCAGATGGGTTTTGAAAAACACTGAGGTTCTGACTTGAGCTACTGCTCCTAGAGTAGGGTTGAGGAGAAATGGCGACAAACCCAAAGCAGCAAAAATACTAACACTTGCTCTTCTTGGAAAGAAAAATGTAACTTCTCCTGTCTTATCTCCCCTGTTTCGCTATCACCATGTACCAGATCCAAAATCCTCAGCTAACGTGTCTGAGCAATTTGGCAGGCCCCTGAATTAGAGCCCGAGATCTCGTGATTTTCCCCATGTCCCCTGAATATCAGTGCCCCGCCTTCGAACGTTTGAGCGTTTTTAGGATTAGAGCACCCCATCTTGTTCCAATCCTATCTGCCACCAGCCCTCCACGCTGGCTGTTCTTTGTCATCCAAACAGATCCTGAGCACACAGGCCACATCTCCGTCCCTCCTCATGGCCCCCCTGAGGTTGTAAGGCAGGTTCTGGCTCTTTGTAAACCTGCTTTGGCTAACGCTGACATGCACAGCTTCCTTCCACTCTCTGCCCTGCTCGTTCATGCTGGATGCGTGTACAACATAAACTCTTAGTCTTTGACTTGGTGGTTTCTTTGGCTGGCTGTTACCTGTATCCCCTTCCCAAGTTTGGGGAATTTGTCACTGTATGTGTCTGGAAGTCCCAAGAGTCCACCTCCCTTTACAGCCAAAAAGGATGAATTCTAAGCTGCCTTCTTGACCCCACTGTGCATTTGCGGACACGTAGCTTGGCTTAGCAAATCAGATGCCCCTACCCAAGGTCTCCGATTTCAAGGTAGAAGAGAAAGAGGAATTTCTTCTTTCAAAAAATTCCTGTAAGTTGATTAGAGCCGGTTTCCCTTCCTTCTCAGGTCGGGATGTGGCAGGTTTGTGCCAGGAAGACAGGCAGGCATGGGTGCAGTCCCCAAGTCTGTGTGGTTGTCAAGTTGCCACTGCTCTGTGCCTCCTCTGAGAGCCCACACCAGGGCCACTGGCCATCCTGGTTTTCCTGGGATGGAGGGGGTTTCCTGGCATGTGGGACTGGGGGAGCTAAAACCGGGACGGGCAAAGCTGAATGGTTGGTCAACGCGGTCTGAGCCCTGGGAACCTAAAAGAGTTTGCTGTTCCACTTGCCTGTAACTGAGGATACATCAATATGTCCTGGAGGAAAGAAGGATCCCAAAAACACACTCCCCAGAGAGAGCTTTCTCAAATCCAGGGCTCTCTGCAGGAAGTGCTCAGCGATTTTCTAGAGTGGCTCAAAATATTTGATGGGAGCAGAGGTGGATTTGCCAAGAAGCTACTGAAGCTTGGGCTTCAGAGCCCCTCACTGGCCCTAGGAGGCCCTGGGAGGGACCCAGGGGGCATTCACAGCATACGTTTTGCTGTGTTTCTGTTTTTTCGTAAAAGTAAGATTTATTTTTAGTGTCGGAGGTTAAGGTGCCTATCTCTTTCCTTTCTGACTTGCCCTCCTGTCAAGAGCGGGGTGTGGAGGGAGGGTCCACGGTTGTTGTTGGAAATTCTGCCAAGAGGAAGGAAAGCTGAGACACATTTAATTTGGGTGTAGTGGGATGTGTTTATGTAGTCACTGTCACTTCTTGTGTAGTTGAGCTGTTGCTGGCAGAGCTGGTGTGGAAAATGCTTATCACTCATATGGAGGGTTTTATCTGATGCCTTGCCCAAGGTGCTTCTTGAACGCCCAGGGAAGAAGGGTTGACTTATCCATACCTTCCAAGCCTGGAAGTGGGTGTGGGGAGGGATTAATAGAAAACCCTGAAAAAGAGAGCTGCCTTGAGACACAAGCATGGGTCTCTCGTGAAGGAAGAACCAGATGAGCAATAAATGAATTCTGTCTATACAGAGAGAGGCTTTGGGGAGCAGGTGCATTCCTCTCTTGGATGCTTTGTTTTGGATTCAATTGGTTGAACTTGAAACTGCCTCTTAGTTGGGCGATAGAACAAGTCTGGGAGCCTGAGAGTATAACAGGAGCTACATGTGAGATGAAAGTTTGAAGAATGTACATGGTAGGATGCAACATCTATGATGTCAGAGGTTCTGCTCGCAGAGAAGGCATGCTGCAGTCACGGCAGGTGCCCTCCCCCAAATGAGCTCAAGCTTCTAGCACAATGCCCGGTTTACCCCGGCACTGCTGATAAAAAACAGCACCTTCCATAGTTCTGGGTTTTGCCACCTGGGAACTCCTCAAGGGCAAGGTCTCATTGATGAGGATTCTATCAGCTGCACCTGGCAGGGTGCCTGGATCCCAAAGTAGGCTCTCAAGAAGTGTTTGCTGAATTCAGTTAAAATAACCATGCAACATCTATGACCACAACAGCACCCAGTGCCCTGCTAATGAACAAAGGTTAAGAACATTCAGGTGCTCTTAGAGTGAAAGGATTCCGTAGAAAACCAGCTGAGGGTGTTCTGGCACCACAGGTCCTTTCCCCTCCCAATGCCAGGGAATGTGGACAGACAACTGTATGTGCCCAAGGCTGGGGTCTCTGTGGCCAGGATGGAAGCAAGGGTAGCAGGACTTGCCGCACCCTGGGTAGAAGGCAAAAGAAGGGAGAAAGGTGTTGCAGGAAGTTAGAAGCAAAAGAGGAAAAAGAAAACCATTGCACTGAAATGAAATGCACGTATATTACTGCAATTACACATTTGAGTAAGATGGTACATAAAGATGTAAACACGAAACAATTTTTAAAAATTTCTAACGTTTACTTTTTTTTTTTTTTTTTTTTGAGAGAAAGAGACTGAGCACGAGTGGGGGAGGGGGAAGGAGAGGGAGGCACAGAATCCAAAGCAGGCTCCAGGCTCTGAGCTGTCTGTCAGCCCAGAGCCCGACGCGGGCATCAGAGTCCCAAACCGCAAGATCCTGACCTAAGGGGAAGTCAGATGCTTACCCAACTGAGCCACCCGGGAGCCCCACTGCATACCAATTTAAAAAAGCTCTTAAATCAGGGCACCTGGATGGCTCAGCTGGCAAAGTGTTGGAATCTTGGTTTTGGCTCAGGGGATGATCTCGCCGTTCATGGGTTCAAGCCCCTCATTGGGCTCTGTACTGTTGGAGCCTGCTTGGGTTTCTCTGTTTCCCGCTCTGCCTCTTGCCTGCTTGTGTTCTCATTTTCTCTCTCTCTCTCTCTCTCTGAAAATAAACTGAAAAAAAAATGTTTTTTTAAAAACTCTTACAGCTGCGATGCTTAGGTGGGTAGGTGGTGACAGCCTGGTCCCATGAACACCTCTGGGTGCACTGCCCGGTTTGAATTAATGTGTAAAACCAATTGGGCTACAGCTGAGGACAGACGCTGTTGTGCTACGCTCTTCCAGGTGAAACACTGAGCAGTGAGGGGCCAGAGAAGGGCTCTAGAGCCGGGCATACCTTACTTTGAGCCAGAAGAGGTGTCCAGTAATGATCATGTCAACCTGTAAACGGAGAATGGAGTTTCCTGGGACTGGGGACACTTTGCCCAGTGAGCATGAAGGCACCACGAAGGAAGTGAGAAGTTCTGAAGGGCCACGGAGGAAACGTGTGGGATAATTATGTGTGTGAGGAAACCCCCTGAGGAAGGCCATGAGATGGGGTGTACCATGGACAGTTGAGGACCACCCCTTGTTTAAGTCAACATGGTAACTTTCTTGGCTTCCCTGGAGTTTGTGTGTGTGTGTGTGTGTGTGTGTGTGTTTTCCCCTCCATTTCCCCCCTTTCACCCTAACTTCAGAAATGATTTCAAATTTTCAGAGACGTTGCAAGAATAGTACCCAGGTTCACCAGTTATTAGGGTTTTGCCACATTTGCATTACTGACCTAAGTACATATGTTTTCTTTCTACATTATGTGAGAGCAAGTTGCAGGCCTCTTGTCTGCTTTACCCTTACGTATTTCCACATATTCATCCAGAGATAAAAAATTGTTTTACATAACTATGTTATATGGATCAAAATTAGGAGATTTAATATGGACGCATGTTACCAAATACATACCTTGTATTCAAATTTTGACGATTGTCCCAATCTGTCCTATATATTTAGCACTGTCCGATGGAACTTTCTGCCATGATGGAAAAGGCTGTTGGGTGCTTAAAATGGGCTTAGTGTGACTGAGGAAGTCAAATTTTAATTATATTAATAATTATATACAATTTAAATTAGTTTTAATTTAAATAGCCACACATCCCAGTGGCTAGTGGTTAACATGCAGGTTCCATCGTCCTGGCTTTTAAATGTATAATTCTGAAACCTGAGCACTATCAAGAGAGTTCCCCTTTCTCGGAGGTCACAGACTGGGGGTCCACCAGCTGAGTAAGGCCGTCAGATGTGTTTTGTTTAGCCAGCACAGTGCTTTCTTAAAAAAGAAGTTGAATGAGTCGCCTACATTTAAAAGCTCTGCAGTTGCAAAAAAAAAAAAAAAAAAAAAAAAAAAGTTTCTGTAATTGCATACGACATTTGGAATGCCTGGCTTTGCATGAAAAATCAGAAGGCCTAGCGACACAGCACCTCCTTCCTACAGGCCTGCTCCTTTCCGTGGGCCTCAAGGTGCTTCCCAGGCCCACCCCAGCAGGGTATCTAGATCCACCTCCCTGGGGTGTGATCCACAGGTGCCTTCGCTGGGACCTCATTGCTCTCCCCAGGGTCCCACCTCAGGGATGAAGGTGGGGGCAGGCTCTGCCAGCCGGACAGAAAACGCTTCTCCGTGGGTGGTACCATTTTCCCCCAGATCTGTTGCATGATAGGGACAACCTCAGATTCCAAAATTCTTTTCTCTGAGGAGTTTCTTCCCCCTTGGGTGAAATTCCAAGGATTCCCTGCGGCATGGGTTTGCCCATTGGAAATGGATGAGAAGTCATGGCTTGACACCTTGAACAGATGAGAGTAGAACTTCTTTTCTGAACCACTGTGAGGTGGTCTGAATTCCACCCCCACAGACTCTGCTCAGAGCCTCAGCTACTCTAGGTGTTTGCCTGGTGGGCCTGCAAGTTTCCCCTCTGAAACACAAGCCCATGCTCTGGAGAGGTGTGTGTGTGTGTGTCATTGTAATGAACTTTTAATTTTTTTAAATGTTTAATTTTGAGAAAGCGTGAGCAGGGGAAGGGCAGAGAGACAGACAGGGACAGAGGATCCAAAGCAGAGGCTCCTCGCTGACAGCAGTTGGGTCGATATGGGGCTTGAACTCATGAGCAGTGAGATTGCGACCTGAGCTGAAGTCGGAAGCTTAACCGACCGAGATGCCCAGGCGCCCCTGAACTTTTAATTTTAAATCATCTAGAACTAGGGGCGCCTGGGTGGCTCAGTCGGTTAAGCCTCCGACTTCAGCTCAGGTCACGATCTCATGGTCCGTGAGTTCGAGCCCCGCGTCGGGCTCTGGGCTGATGGCTCAGAGCCTGGAGCCTGCTTCCGATTCTGTGTCTCCCTCTCTCTCTGACCCTCCCCCGTCCATGCTCTGTCTCTCTCTGTCTCAAAAATAAATAAACGTTAAAAAAAATTAAAAAAAAATAAAAATAAAAATAAATCATCTAGAACTATTGTGACAGTAGTACAGAGAATTTCCACATACCTGGCACCAACATCCCCCTCAACGTTTTACCTCAGCAGGGTGCAGTGATTACAATTAATATTGATACGTTATTATCAAAAGTTCACACTTGACTCAGATTTCCTTTATTTTTACCTACTTACCTTCTTCCGTCCCAGGACTCCATCCCGGATACCATGTTACTTTCAGTTGTCTGTTTAGGCTTCTCTTGGAAGCGATGATTTCTCAGACTTCGTTTTTTGATAGATTTGAGGAGGGCTGGTCAGGGATCCTGCAGAATATCCCTCGATTGGGATTTGCCTGACGTTTTTCCCACGATTGTACTGTGGTTCTGTGTTGAGGGGGTGAAGACCTCAGAGGTGAAGGGCCATTTTCTCACATCCTATCAAGGTTGTACTGTCAACATGATAGTATTTTGTCATTGTGGTGCCCGGCTTGAGGCAGTGTTTGTCGGGTTCCCCCAACAGTAACGGTAGAGTTACCTTTTCCCCTCCTTTCCATACTATACTTTTTGGAAGGCAGCCACTCTGTGCAGCCCATACTTGAGGAATGGGAGACTATGCTCCAGACCTTCAGGGTAGAGTATTGACATAAAATGGTTGAAATTGCTCCTCATGAAAGATTCTCTATTCTCCCCCATTCATTTATTTATTCAGTTGTTTATTTGTACCAGTACAGACTCATGGGTATGTAACTTATGTTTTGGGTAATAAGCCAATAATACTACCGTATTTTCTTAAATTGTTTCAGCTTTGGCCAGTGGGAGCTCTTTCATTTGGCTCCTGTGTTCATTTGACATCCCCTTCTCCTCACGGGATTGTACTGTTTTGGGTTAGCACTTCCTTACTTTCTGGCCTTCTAGATGTTCCAAGATCATCTTGTATATTTTCGGCCCCAGTCCTAGAAGAACCAAAGGGCTCTAGTTCCTTTTATTGGGGAATAATACTAGAAACCATGATTTGGGGAGGTGGGGGGGGCACCTGGGTATCTGGAGCCTGTTTCAGATTCTGTGTCTCTGTCTCCTCTCTCTCTGCCCCTCCCCTCCTCATACTCTGTTTCTCTCCCAAAAGTCAATAAACATGTAAAGAAATTGGAAAAAAAAAAAAAAAAAGAAGAAGAAGAAACCAAGATTTGGGTGCTAGGAGTGTTTGTTGGGACTAGGGTAACTTTGCTTCTAGGCCCTCTTAGCTGACAGAACAAGGAGCAAATATACAAACCTGTGTATCTGTATGAAGCTAAACGTGAGTTCATGCTGTTGTTATCAGCCCTAATCCATTGCTGCATGGAACATTCTAACCTCCCCACTCCGATGGATGGATCCCTCCACCTGCTATCCGCTTACTTAATGTTCAATTCCAATATGCGTGTATGGCAATATATATACATTAACCCATGGTTAACCTATACCCCCCCCCCCCCCCCGCCATAGAAACAACCTTATTAGAGAACAGCGCTCATGGACAGTTTCTTTTGCCTTTAGCCTTGCAGACTCCAGTCATTTCCAAAGTTACTTAGGTCCCTCACTCCTTCAGTGGGGTTGTTCATATATTTGTAATATAATTTATTTTGTTGCATTCTATCGTAGGATCTCCCAGCTTCCTAAGGGATCTGTTTGCAGCATACATTAAGGTTCATTCTTTGTGCTATAAAGGTCTGTGGGTTTTGACAAATAGTGTCCTGTATCCACCACTCTAGTATCATATGGAATGGTTTCGCCCCCCCCAAAATTCCCCTGTGCTCCACCCATTCAATCCTCCTTTCCTCCCGCTGACCCCTGACAACCACTAATCTTTTTTACTTCTCTATTTTTGCCTTTTCTGGAGTTTAATATAATGGGAGTCCTAAGGGCGCCTGGTTGGCTCACTTGGTGAAGCGTCCAACTTTGTCTCAGGCCATGATCTCTCGGTTCATAAGTTCAAGCACCGTCTGCTATCAGGACAGAACCCACTTCGGATCCTCTGTCCCCCTCTCTCTCCCTCTCTGCCCCTCCCCAGCTCACTCTCTCAAAAATACTCAAATAAATCAACTTTAAAAAATGGGAGTGACAAACCATGTGGTCTGTTGAAACTGGCTTTTTTCATTTAACAACATGTACTTAAAAGTCATCCATGCATTCTTGTGGCTTGGTAGCTCGTTATTTATCACTGAGCAATATATGTATACCACAGTTTGCCCATCCGTTCTCATATTGAAGGACATCCTGGTTGTTTCCGATTCCTGGGAATTAAGAGTCAAGCGTCTGTAAACATTCACATGCAGGTGATTATGCAGACTGGAGTTTTCAGATCCCTTGGGTAAATTGCTAGAAGCATGATTGCTGGATTACGTGGTAAGCCTGTGTGTAGCCTTGTAAGAAACTATCGCTGTCTTCCAAAGTGGCTGTGACATTGTGCAATCCCACCAGTAACAGATGAGAGTTGCATTGCTTCACATCCTTGCCCGCAATTGGTACTGTTCGTTTGTTTTTTTTTTTTATTTTGGTCACTTGTAAGTTACTTTTTTCATCATTGTAAGTGTACTTTTTAATCCCCATCCCCTATTTCACCATCCCCTCACCCACCTGCCTGCTGGTAACTATCCATGTGTTCGCTATATTTAACAGTCTGTTTCTTGGTTTGTCTCTCTCACTCTTTTTTTCCTTTGCTCATTGGTTGCTTAGATTCCATATATGAGTGAAATCCAATGTATTTGTCTTTCTCTGACTGACTTATTTCACTTAGCACTGTACTCTCTAGCTTGCAAATGGCAAGACCTCATTCTTTTTTTTGTGGCCTAATATTCCTTTGTGTATATATACCACACCTTTATCCATTCATTTACCGATGGACACTTGGACTGCTTCCATAGTTTGGCTATTGTGAATAATGCTGCTATAAACATAGGGATGCATGCGTCCCTTTGAGTCAGTGTTTTTGCATTTTTGGGGTAAATAGTAGTATGATTGCTGTATCGTAGGGCAGTTCTATTTTTAACTTTTTGAGGAACCTCCACACTGTTGTCCACAGTGGCTGCACCAGTTTGCATTTCCACCAGCAGTTCAAGAGGCTTCCTTTTCCTCCTTCTTGCCAACACTTGTTTCTTGTGTTTTTAATTTTAGGCCCTGTGACAGGCACGAGGTGATATTTCATTATACTTTTGATTTGTATTTCCCTGATGATAAGTGATGTTGAGGGGCACCTGGGTGGCTCAGTCAGTTAAGCATCTGACATCAGCTCAGGTCATAATCTCACAGTTTTTGTGAGTTTAAGCCCTGCACTGGGCTCTGTGCTGACAGCTCAGAGCTTGGAGCCTGCTTCTGATTCTGTGTCTCCCTCTTTCTATGCTCCTCCCCTGCTCACTCACTCTCTGTCTCTGTCTCTCTGTCTCTCTCTAATATAAATAAACATTGAAAAAGTGATGTTGGTCATTTTTTATTGTAGACACAAGATGTTGGCCATCTGTAGGCCTTCTTTGGAGATAAGTCTGTTCATGTCTTCTGCCCTTTCTTAAATTGGATTATTTGTTTTGTGGGTGTTGTATCAGTTCTTTACATATTTTGGATACTAACCCCTTTATTGGATATGTCATTTGTAAATATCTTCTCCTATTCAGCAAGTTGCCATTTAGTTCTGTTGATTGTTTCCTTCACCGTGCAGAAACTTATAATTTTGAAGTAATACCAATAGCTAATTTTTGCATCTCTTTCTCTTGCCTCCAGAGACCTATCTAGAAAAATTTTGGTACAACCAATGTCAGAGACTTTAGTGCCTGTACTCTCTTCAAGGATTTTTATGATTTCAGGTCTTACATTTAGGTCTTTAATCCATTTTGAGTTTGTTTTTGTGTATGGTCAGTTTCACTCTTCTGTATGCAGCTGTCCAGTTTTCCCAACACTATTTGTTGAAAAGCCTGTCTTTTTCCCATTGCATATTCTTACCTCCTTTGTGGAAGATTAATTAACCATATAATCATGAGTTTATTTCTGGGTTTTCTATTCTGTTCTATTCATCTATGTATCTATTTTTGTGCCAGTATCATATTATTTTGATAACTACAACTTGTGTATCTTAAAATCTGGGATTCTGATACTTTGTTTTGTTCTTCCTTTTTCAAGGTTGCTTTGGCTATTTGGGGTTGCTTGCGGTTCCTTAGAACTTTTAGGATTATTCTAGTTCTGTGAATAATGCTGTTGGTATTTTGATAGGGATTGCATTAAATGTGCAGATTGCTTTGGGCAATATGGTCATTTTAATAATATTCTTCAGTCCATGAGCATGGAATGTCTTTCCATTTCTTTGTGTCACCTTCAGTTTCTTTCATCAGTGTTTTATAGTTATCAGACTATTGGTCTTTTACCTCTTTGGTTAAGTTTATTCCTAGATATTTTATTGGTTTCGGCCAATTGTAAATGGGATTGTTTTCTTAATCTCTCTTTCTGCTGCTTCATTATTATTGTATTGGAATATACAAATTTCTGTACCCTAATTTTGTATCTGTGACTTTGCATCCTGATAAACTGATTTATTTATTAATACTAGTAGTTTTTTTGGTGGGGTCTTTAGGATTTTCTATATATAGTATCGTGTCATCTGCAAATGGTGAGAGTTGTACTTCTTCCTTACGAGTTTGGATGCCTTTTATTTCTTTTTGTTGTCTGACTGCTGCACTAGGACTTCCAATACTGTGTTGAATAAAAGTAGTCAGGGCCACCTAGGTGGCTCAGTTGGTTCAGCATCTGACTTCGGCTCAGGTCGTGATCTTGCGGTTCGTGAGTTCAAGCACAGCATTGGGCTTTCGCTGTCAGCACAAAGCCTGCTTTGGATCCTCTGTCCCCTCTCTCTCCACCCCTCCCCTGTTTGCATGCTCTGTCTATCTCTCTCAAAATAAATAAACTTACACAAAAATTGTTTTTTAAACTAGTGAGAGTGGACAATCTTGTCTTGTTCCTGACCTTATGGGAAGAGCTTTCAGTTTTCCCCCATTGAATATGATGTTAGCTGTCAGGTTTTTCATATAAAGCCTTTATTATGTTGAGATATGTTCTGTTAAGACCTACTTAGCAGAGGGTTTTTATCGTGAATGATGTATGTTGTACCTTGTTGAATGCTTAATCTGCATCTATTAAAATGGTTGTATGGTTTTTATCATTTCTCCTATTGATGTGATGTATCACGTGGGTTGATTTATGAATATAGAACCACCCTTGCATCCTGGGAAGAAAGTCCACTTGATTTTGCTGTATGATTTTTTACTGTATTGTTGGATTCAGTTTGCTGATATTGTGTTGAGAATTTTTGCATCTATATTCATGAGAGATATTGGCCTATAGTCCTCTTTTTGTGGTGTCTTATCTGGTTTGGTATCAGCATGATACTGGCCTCATGGAATGAATTTAGACGTTTTCCTTTCTCTTCTATTTTTAGAATAGTTCGAGAAGAGTAGATATTAAATCTTGTGTAAATGTTTGGCAGAAAACAAATAAATGGTCGGTAGAATTTGCTTGTGAAGCTATCTGGTCCTGGACTTCTGTTTTGGGGGAGTTTTTTGATTACTGATTCAATGTCATTGCTGGTAATCGGTCTGTTCAAATTTTCTATTTCTTCCTGCTTCCATTTTGGTGGAGCTATATGTTTCTAGGACTTTTTCCATTTCTCCTAAGTTGTCTAATCTGTTGACCTATAATTTTTCATAATATTCTAAGTGTATGTCTGGGGTATTGGTTGTTATTTTTCCTCTTTCATTGGTGATTTTATTTGTTGATCTCTCTCTCTCTCTCTCTCTTTTGATGAGTCTGGCTAAAGGTGTATCAATTTTGTTGATCTTTTCAAAGAAACAGCTCCTGGTTTCACTGGTCTGTTTTACTATTTTTTTTTAATTTCTGTATCATTTATTTCTTCTCTAATCATTATCCTTTCCCTCCTTTGATAGATTTGGGTTTTGTTCTTCTGACTTGTTTAGTGTAAGGTTAGGTTGTTTGAGATTTTTCTTGCTTCTTGAGGTAGATCTGTATAGCTATAAATTTCCCTCTTGGGACCACTTTTGCTGCATCCCAAAGATTTGGACCATTGTGTATTCATTCTCATTTGTTTGCATGTAATTTTTAATTTATTCTTTGATTTCTTGGTTGACCTATTCATTGTGTAGTAGTATGTTATTTAACCTCCATATATTTGTGCTCTTTCCAGATTCTTTCTTGTGGTTGATTTCTACTTTCATAACATTGTGGTCAGAAAAGTTGCAAATTTTAGTCTCCTAATAGGTGTATAGTGGTAACTTGTTTTAATTGGAGTAATTTTTAAAATGTAGTCCTGTATGCCAAAAAAGGGAGGGAGAGATGGCTCATGATATTAAATCCTATGAAAATAGGTTATAAAAATAATAAGAAAGCAAATTAAAATGAACAAAAAAAACCAGGCATTGCCAAATAGCTGGAGTAGTTTATTTTCTTAAAAATTTTTTTAATGTTTATTTTTGGGAGAGAGAGAGTGCAAGTGGGGAAGGGACAGAGAGAGAGGGAGACACAGAATCCAAACCAGGTTCTGAGCTGTCAGCACAGAGCCCAATGCAGGGCTCAAACTCATGAACTGTGAGATCATGACCTGAGCTGAAGTCAGACACGAGCCACCCAGGCACCCCTGGAGTAGTTTATTATTGTGCTTCTATAGTAAATTTAGCTTTAGATTGTAAACAGTTTCTTTTATACATGAAAAGCAAGCACACACAACTGCTTAGAAAGACAAAATTTTTCCTGCCTCCAAATTTAAGTAGAAATTTATCTTGTGAGTTTTGCATAGGCATTGGATACCATAAAAGACAGTGTTGGCAACCAGTTTTACAACTGTAGCAACTTGCTCCCAGCAGAATTTCCTTATATCTTCCTCCGGTGGAAGCTGAATTCCATCACCCACCTCTTCCAAGAATTACAGTTTGCTGAAATGCATGACCAAGAGCATCATCTGCCGTTCTCTAAAGAATTTTACAACAACAGACGTGGTGATACAGACATATTAAAGCCTGCTAAAAACTTGTGAATTAAATTGAATGAAGACAGTGTAGACACCATCCGATCTGGTGATAGGGGGTTGGTCTGTTGGGTTTCTCCTAGTAGTTCCCAAACCTGTGATGATTCTCCTCTAGTGGCCAATATGAGAATTAAAAAAAAAAAAAAAAAAAAAAAAAAACCAACAACAACAACCGTACCCTAACCCTGGAAGGTTTCTCTCCATTCCAGCCCTAACTTGGAATTTCTTACTGTTCATTTTGCTATTTTTTAGATAAGAGTCTTTCAGTACCTTTTCTTAAAGTGTAGTCGTGTTCTTCCACTGGATGGACATACCTAGATTGGAAGGAATCTCTGAAATCGTGATCTCCTCACAGTGGTTTTATTTTGCAAGGGCTGTGTGTGCAAGAGTTATTGCTAAGCAATTACTATTCATCTGACAACTGTGGAATGGAGTCAGGTATTTTAAATGGATCAGTACATTGAGGCATAACTCCTTTACCTGGAATTAAAAGGAGCAAAAAAGGTTCTTGATAATATTTCAAGTTAATTTTCCACAGTATCCCTTGAAGACAAAGCAGCGAAAGGAAATGCAGCGGTCTGTCAGCCCATTTGTCTATCTCAGCTTCGAGATGCAGAGAAGCAGGTGAACTAATACCACCCCTCACTCTGTTTTTATAAAGCCACTGTGCAGAGTATACTGTCCAAAAAGAAAAAAAAAATGGGAAGAACCAAGAGTGTCAGTAGCTATTTAGACGGAAAGACAATAATGCTCTTTCTAGAGTGTCCATTAATGCCAATTTACTGTGAAACTTTCCAAAGCTAATGAGATATTAAATGTGTTTTGTCAAGGGAAGAAGCTGATTAGTCTTTGGTTTGATTTTTTAAATGTAATTGGCAAGGAAAAGTACATGGCTTAAATTTTGGAAGTAACTTTCATTCAGAGCCCTGTCGAAATATGACTGGACTTATGAAGGAAATGAAGACCCCTTAGCTGGGAACTTGACAGCAGTTATGAAGCATGACTTCTCCTCTGGATGGGGTTGATCATAGGACTTTTCTTGGTATTTGTAGGGATCCCTGAGCCCCTTGTGTAGATGCCTGAACATTTTATCTTCCACACATCACTGTCATGGCTTTCAAAGACCGTTTCATTCTGAGAAGGGTTTTTAGAACTTAGGGCTTTCCAGATAACCCTTCACACATGGATTAACCCGGTAATCAATAGTCAACCTGTTACAAAACCTACAGATAGCTAATATGGAACACCATGTTGTATAACACACAGATAATGCTCTAGTTGGTGTAAGGCATTTGGTATTATGGAAGCAGGAAATCTTGGAACTGGTGAATTGTTCATTTTTTAAATGTTTATTTATTTTGAGAGCAAGCGTGGAGAAGGGGCAGAGAGAGAGGGCGAGAGAGAATCCCGATCCCAAGATTGGAGAATCTCCAATCTATGCTGTCAGCATAGAGCCAGATGCAGGGCTCGATATCATGAGATCATGACCTACCCTGAAATCAAGAGTCAGACAGCCAACTGACTGAGCCACCCAGGTGCCCCCTGAGTTGTTTATTTTTAAACTGCATCAAACCGAATTCTTATTCTCCTTGGGTGAACTCTTGCTCTCCCTTGGGTGGGGAGACAGTTTGAAGAGTCCAAGCTTGGTTCCACTTGGGTGGGCTTGAAAAGACAACTCTACAAGCTTAAAGAGTACTTTCACACCAGTTTCCCAATATCCAGCCATATTTAAGATTGTTGTATAAGGTATGATAACCTTAAAAATAAAACTGTCAGTTCTTTTACTGGCAAAAACAGGTTTATTTGGGAATAGCAGCTGCAATTTGAGACATGCAAGCTATGACAAAACCATAGGCAAATCTGGAAAGGAAAGGAATATTCTTTTATGAAAAAAAAGGAGGTATTGGGAGAGTCTCTTAAGTCCACCGGAATAAACTGGGAGTACTAAGTTTCATGGCTTTTCATTGGCTGAGCTGTGACGGTCTCTCATTGGCTGGGCTGTTGCCAGGCAAGGAGAAAATCTTTGTTTCTCCTGGTGGGGTAGTGAAGCGTAGATGTGCTTCTTCCTGTGGGGAATGCAAGGTCCTTCTCTTCCTGTTGCTTCAGCATTTGAGGACTTGTGGTGGGGTGTGAGGGCTCCCCCTTCTGGCCTCCTGACTCCACTTTAAATGAGGTTTCCTTTTATTCATTTTCACAGGCTAAATATCTTTGTATGTAAAAGTCCCACTTGTGTGGGACAGTAGCTACTTAATCCACACATAGGCTAGGGGCGCCTGGGTGGCTCAGTTGGTTGAGCCTCTACCTCTTGATTGGGACTCAGGTCATGATCTCACATTCGTGAGATGGAGCCCTGTGTCAGGCTCTGCATTGACAGTGCAGGGCCAGCTTGGGATTCTCTCTCTCCCCTTCCCTTCCTTGTGTGTGCGCTAGCTTGCTCTCTCTCTCCTCTCTCTCTCAAAATAAACTTAAAAAAAAAAAAAAACTGGCTAGATATTCCCCAAGTTCCTGTCTTGTCCTTTAAAATGTAGCTAGAGAGGTAGATTGTTATATAACAGATTAATCAGGTAAAAATAGCCACTGCATCTATGAGAAAATTAAAATACTTTCTTTTTTTTTTTTTTTTTTTTTTTTAGCATTTATTTATTTTTGAGACAGAGAGAGACAAAGCATGAACGGGGGAGAGTCAGAGAGAGGGAGACACAGAATCTGAAACAGGCTCCAGGCTCTGAGCTGTCAGCACAGAGCCCGACGCGGGGCTCGAACTCACGGACCGCGAGATCATGACCTGGGCCGAAGTCGGCCGCTCAACCGACTGAGCCACCCAGGAGCCCCGAAAATTAAAATACTTTCTAACCAGTGAACATATCTACAAATCCGGAGTGGTTGTAACTCTATTGGTAATTACAAATTATAGAATTCAGGTGGAAATACGTAGTGCTTCACATCCAACAAGGTCTTGAAATGGTTAAAGCGGAGAAAAACAGGAAAAGATGTTAAACTCTGGCATTCGAATGTAGGAGAGACAGGCAAAAATCAGATGCACTCTTGAGTGAAACATCAATGTATAAAGTAACAGTGTGAGAAAATAGGAATTAGAATGGGCTAGAAGGGGCTGGCTCAGTGGGTAGAATGTGAGACTCTTGATCTCAGAATTGTAAGTTCGAGTCCCACATTGGGTGTGGAGATCACCTAAAAGATAAAATGTAAAAACCTTGGCAAAAAATTAAAAAAAAAAAAAAATCACTGCCCAAGACTCCTCTACGGGATGGGTGAGGTCCATGAGCCGCCAGCTGAGACTTTGCGAATAGAGGAATAGGCAGTAAAGTCAAATGATCGGGTGAGGAGTAAAGTCCTGCAGGCCTGTGTTCAACTACTAGTTTTGCCACTCCCTGGCCAAGCCACCAAGAGCAAATTACAGGTCTAACAGCGACCCGTCTAGAACTGTGGCTAATACTGATAGCCAAATGATAGTCATTGTGAGGATTACGTGAGAGAATATAGACGAAGCCTTTAGGTTAATTTCAACAAAAACCAAACTTAGTTGGTGATGTGGAAAAATAAAACTTTATTTTACTCTCTGGTAAAATTCTTCAAGCAGACCGAAGGTGAGGTTTTAAAAAGATGCCGAAAATCTCCGCAGATAGATGACCTTAAGGCTGTGAGGGAGAGAAGCAGAGTATAGCACGAGCTACCCAGGAGTAAACAGACGAAACTTTCCTTCCCTGTGGAAACGGAAGGAAACTCTGAGGCATCTTCCTACTGTTTAGTTTTCAACCAAGGCCTAAGGGTTTACAGCAAACATGTCTCCGGGCTAATTAGCACACCCAGACCTGGCTGGTGCCTCATCGAATCACTTACAATGTTGCTGATTCAGAAACAAGAGGACCGTTTGTTTGTTCAGTGATGGCCGAAAATTGCAAAGGCTTTGTTTTAATATTCATTAAAGGGAAGTTCAGCTAAGACAGGCATCAGACTTTTTATCAAAAGTCCACCTTTTCGATATTGTTGAGGCAGGTTAAGTTCTATGAGGTTTTGAGCCCCTAAATGATTGTACTTTTATTGTTTTTAAACGATGATTTCTGGAGAATGGTAAAGGGGTCCTTAAATAGGGGGTACCATTTTACCTAAAAAAGTTGATACGCTGTGTTGTAGGTTAAACTGTGGTGCCCCAAAAAGATACGTTCAAGTCCTAACCACTGGGGCTTGTGAATGTGATCTTGTTTGGAAGTTGGGTCTTTGCAGATGTAATCAAATTGAGATGATGAAGTAGGGTGAACCCTAATCTAGTATGACTGGTGTCCTTCTAAGTACAGAAAAGATACAGATACACAGGGAGAATACCATCTAAGAACAATGGTAGAGATTGGAGTGATATGTATACCAGCTAAGGAATACAAAGGATTGCCAGAAATTCCAGAAACTAAAAAAAAATGGATTAGATTCTTCTCTGGAGCATGGCCCTGCCAATAGGATTTCTATGTTCCAGTCTTCAGACAGAGTTTGCTCTGGAGAAGGAAACCTCAGTTTTTGCTTGTAAAGCCTTCAACTGATTGAACGAGGCCCACCTGTTTTATGGAGGGTAATTTGCTTTACCCTGATTTTAAAGGTTAGTCACGCCTCAAATTCTGTCACAGCATCTAGACTGCGGGTCTAGCATCACACAACCGGCCACCCTAGCCTAAACAAGTTGACATATAAAATCAACCAATATGCTTCCACACTTCATGCATTCTCCCTGCTCAGCCTTTCTCTCTGTCTCTGGCACCTTAAAGCCTGTGCTTACTCTCTTCGCTTTGCCTGCGAGGCTTTCCACCTCTCTCTTCACATGGTGTCCCAGCATATGCAGAAAAGCCCTCTCTGATTCTTCCAACTTAGGACTCCTTAACTGGTATGATCCTACCCAGCTTCCTATATTTTCTTTCCCATTTTTCGGGGTGTGTGTGTGTGTGTATGTGTGTGTGTGTGTGTGTTGCATCTACGTAATTAATCGCTACATGTCTTCCCTCTTGGCCTGGAAATTCCTTGTGGGATACTTACTGTTCTCACAGTGCTAGGTATAGAGTAGATATTGATGAAAACCTTGTAGACTCTCTGATCGATGTAGAGAACTGGAGGGTACTCAGCTTTGTGTACAGGTGAGGCATCTGATGCCCAGAAAGGTTAAGACTCTTACTAGGGTAAACAGGATTTAGACCCGGGTCGTCTTCTGATACTGAGTCAAATCTTCTTTGCACTTGAACCCGCGGCCTCCCATTTCAAGGCAGAACGCCAAGTGCCTCATTCTGAGCTGGCTGACTTCTTTGGTCTTTACTAAGAAAGTCTGCCTCTCTGACTGTGGTTTCCAAATTCGTAAATGAAATCCATGGGAAGAGGATGCTTCTTCTCACGAGTTAATATGGAGAGACCAGTGGGTTGAAGATGGATCCCAAGAGCAACAATCTCATGCCCCGTTATCCCCGACTCCTCCCTGTCTGCTTCTTGGTTTTATGGGAAACTTGGAAGTGTAGATAATAACGAAGGCAACTATGTATGAAATGCTTACTGTAGACCCTCTTCTGTGTGCTTCACGTCCATGTTCTCAGTCAAGCTTTCCCCACCTTTATGCTAGTATTAGTCCCATCCTAGACATGTGGAAAACAAAACACGGGTAGTCTATGTGACTTAACCAGGTCTTGCAGCCAGATAAGGGCAGATCAGGGATTTCAGCCTAAGCAGTCAGGGTCCAGAGCCCATGTTCTCAATCACTCTGCCTTAGGAGAGATGAGACTTGAATGTGTCTAAAGTAGTGCTTCCAAGGAAACAAAACGTGAACCACAGATAAGAGTCACGTGCGTACTTGTAGTCACCTTTCTAGTAGTCACATGACAGGTCTGAAGCATCTCACTGTCGTCCTGAGTCACTGAGCTACCTGGCCATGCTCTTATTTCCTGTGCATTAAAGTCCCCACTGCCCCAATCAGGAACAGCCAAGTTACACCCACTTGAGAATGCCAGTTGGTTATTGGAATGCATGGGCCTCCCTCTCAACTCAGCCTCCAGGAATAGGAAGGTTACCACCAGCCTCATAAACTGCACGCATCTTTTGCCCTGTAGACAAAAATTCCGATTCCGCCGTCCTTGTCTAGATTGGGTCTGCCTCTGGCTGGGCGGGCCATTCTGTGGGCTCACCCTGAGCCTCTCACTCTGTCTCTACCTGGAGAGGGTCCAGGTTGGTGAGTCAGGGCATGAGTTATGAGTAACCCAGAAGGCCTTGGAACAATTGTCTTCCTGACTAGCTTTTGAATCACCCGATCCTCTCTGGGATCAGATCAAGTTGGGAAAATTGGTTCTGCCCAACCAACCAGGGCTCCCTGCCAAGATTTCTCACATCTGGTCCCTCCTTTCCTTCTTGGCTCCCAGACAGTCCAGGCATTTGGCAGAGAAAGCTTGAATTTTCTGGAATTGCTTTTGCAGGGAATTTGGCATAAGCTAATCAGCCCCTTCACGGGGCTTCCAGTCTCTCAACGTTTACTTTATTGGTTCCCCACCCCCTGTCCCCGCCCCTTTCATTAAAAAAAAAAAAAAAAAAAAAAAAAACCCTTAGCCATTAAAAACATAAGCTAACTCAGGAAGCTGAAGGAGTGGTTTCAATAGGATGAAAAATCGAAAGAAGATTCTGGTTATGGTGTATTAGCAACTTCTCACTTGACTGAAACCAGTCTCCATCCCAATCTTCCCCAGAAAATCCTGCAGGTTCTACTTCCAGGCCCCTCTGCCCGGAGATGCTGGCAGAGACTTCTGGACACAGGAGCAAGATTTAAAATTTTTGCAAGAGAAAGAAGTGCTCCAATACTAGAGGGACTCTAATGTTGAAAACAAAATATAACAATGCAGCTAATTAGCATTGCATGGCTCACAAACCCCCCTCCAGGGGCTGCTCCTCGGATTTAAATCAGGGCTGTGCGAGATGGAACAGCTCCCACAGAGAGACCCCTTCTACCAACAGTCCTGCCCGCTGTTTTTCATCCTTCTCCTTTGGCTCTGGGAGGAGTAACAGCTGAGCCTGGATCAGTGGGCAGCATTTACCAGCTGCATGCTAATAGTGCCCGGCCCCAGCTCCTGCCTTGCCTTCCCCTCCACTCTTTGCTTCTGAATTCAGACCTTAACCCTTTACGTTCACAGTTAGCCCAGGCCCCAAGAGGCTTCAGGCATTTCCCTGGCGGCCTGTAGGAGAGCTGGGACCAAAAAAGTCCCAGCTCTCCTCTCTCCTAGCCAAAGGAAGGGCATTTCCTGACTGACCCTGGCATTCTTTCGCTCTGATGATGAACTAGATGCTTCATAGATTCCCTGCATGCTCACAACAACCCCACTGGTAGGTATTACAATCCCCATGTTTACAAAGGAGGAAGCAGACTCCAAGAGATTGCTGTTAATAGGGTTGAACCAGTATATAGGGTAGACCGGAGATTCCAACCCAGATGTGTCTTGCTCCAAAGCCCTATGCCGGGAATACTGTTCCTCGTCTCTCCCTGGGACCCCAGTGGTGGGGATGCCATGCTAATGATGACAGTAATGGTAAAATAGGAGTACAAATACTTGGTGACTGACTGCATCTTGCAAAGATGGACAACTATAAAAATATAATCCAGAAGGTGGTGGTGGAAGGAGCTGCTCTGTGGGAGCTGTTTTGTCTCACACCCAGACCCTGATTGTGATCTGAAGAGTTCTTCAGGGGGTTCAGAGCCACGCAGTGATATGTTCATGTGTATGTATGTACACGTGTTGATACATAAATATACATATACATATATACACGTGTGTGTATCTCATCCCGAATATTCTTACAATGAGACTGACATTCCTTCCACTGAGACGGTGGACTCTGTTTTCCCTCCCCTTGACCCGGGTGGCTTCCCACTGCTCCAAACAGAGGAACCCAGTGGAAGTGATGCTGTGTGGCTCTTGAGTTTTGGTCACACAAAGGACTCAGGCTCTCACACAAGGCTACAAACACCTGCAGGCTTGACTGGAGAAGGGCCCTGGCCCAGCGCACCTATATACCTCAGGACCTTGCTGTTGGCCAGAGACCTCAGTTCCTTGCCCCATGGGCCTCCCACGGGACCACTTACAATGTGGAAGCTTGTTTTCCTCACAAGGGCTCTGAGGCAGAGAGAGATGGAAGTCACAGTCGTTTTGTAACCTTAATCTCAGAAGTGACATCCCGTTGCTTTGTCATTTTCTATTCGCTAGAAGCTGGTCACCAACTCCCGCCCACGTACAAAGGGAGCAAACAGGGCCTGAACACCAAAAGGGAGATCCCCCTGGGGCCGTTTTAGAGGCTGACTGCCACATCCTCCTTTGTTGATCTTTTGCTGTCGTGGGCACTGCAGGCACGCACACACTTAGGCACATGAGGCTGAGTGCCTTGAATGGGGTTGCGCAGGGCTAGCATATTTCCAACTGAATATTCTGGCTGCTCCTGCTTGTCAGGAATTTCAGTTCCAGGACTGACAGGCTGAAAAGAACACAGAATCCCATTCAAGTATTTTAAACTGTGAATAACTTTTCCAAATTAACTTTGCATTTAGTTATAAGGGTCTGTGTTTATAGAGTCCTGAGCCCCACTGTCCTCTCCTCGTTTTGAGGCCATGAAGAACGCTGGTAGAATTTCTGAACTTGGTACTGCTCCTCCTCCCTGTCTGCTCTTGAGAATGCTCTGCGGAGGTTTAAAAAGTCCAGTTGCCCAGCCCACACTCCAAGCCTATCACATCAGAATTGCTAGCGTTGGGCCCGAGGTGCTGAGACGGTCTCTTGAAAGCTCCCCAGATGATTCCGGTACGTAGTCACCCAGGGATCTTGGGAGAATATGGGTTCTGATTCAGCAGGTCCGAAGTGGGACCACGCTTTTAACCAGCCCCCAGGTGACGCTGCTGGTCCACGGGCCACACTTTGAGCATCACCGGGTTAGGGCAGTGGTTCTCAATCCTGGCTGCACATCGGCCTCGCGGAAGCCTGAAAAAGGCCGATGGCTGGCTCTGTCCCAGAAATGTTTAGTCGGGCTGGGACGAGGTGCGAGCATCCCGCACCCCCCGAGTGAGTCCAGTGTGCAGCAGTTGCCTGCTGTCCTGACACTCGCGGGGTCTTCTTCCGCGCTTCTCTGTCCCCAGCCCCCCAACCCCCACTCCTAACCGATGTCCTCCCCACCCCCTTTCCTCGCTGATGTTCTTCCTCATTGAGAGGCTGCCTCCAGTGTGGTTTCAGCCACAGGGAAGGCATCCAGGCTGCCAGACCTGTCTCTGGGTGCACCGGGTTCCACCATCAGGGACTCCTCCCTGCGTGTGGAGCACCACTCTTGCCTTGGAGGTCTTTTAAAAATACAGCATTCATGAGAGTGGTAGCACATTAAATCTCTAATAAATCTCTAATAAATCTCTCCTGGACTTCCTTTTTTTTTTTTTTTTAAGTTTATGTATTTATTTTGAAAGGGAGGACAGGAGTGGGGGAGGGGCAGAGAGAGAATCCCAAGCAGGCTCTGCAGTGTCAGCACAGAGCCCGTTGCAGGGCTCACACTCCCGAACCACGGGATCATGACCTGAGCCAGAGTCAAGAGTGGGACACTCAACCAACTGAGCCACCCAGGTGCCCCCAGAAGGCTCTTTCTAAAATGCAAAATCACATTCTACCCTTGGGTACCCTCTCCCATTCTTCCCACTGCTTCCTCTAGGATCCCGTGCCTTTACCAGCTACATTTCTGCTACTGGATTCTCTGCAGTTCCAGAACCTGCCCAGCTCCCCCGGCCTGTGCCCCTGCTCCTCCCTCTGCAGTGCTCAGCTAGTTGGCCCCTCCTGACCCAGCAGTCAAGTGAGAGCACCCCGGGTGACAGTTCTGTGTTCCCCACGAATCTGACCCAGCACCTAGCTGTGCCCACAGCACCTGTGACATAACTACTCACAAAATAGGAAGGAAATAACCTGGGCTCTTGAATGGGTTGGGGTTGGAAGGGCAGGAAATGCCTAAAGGAAGAGAAGAAAAGGGGATGGGGCCCTCTGCCCTATATATACACCTTAGGGTGTAGGGTCACAAGTTTATAGGGTCATTGTATTCTGGGTCTTCAAGGTGGCAGTAGCCAGTAGCTGTGGCCGGGGCTCCAGGTGTCATTGAAGGATCGCTAGAAAGTGGAAGGGTGATTGAACAGGCTTTCTTGACCAAACACATCCTTTCCGTTTGGTAACTCTGAAAGCCCCTCGTGCTAATTCAAAAATAATGACTCAGTTTCATAAAGATTGGAAAGGGGTGCCTGGCTGGCTCAGTCGATGGAACACATGACTTTTGATCTTAGGGATTGTGAGTTCCAGCTCCATGTTGGGCAGGCAGCCTTCTTAAAAAAAGGCGGCGGGGAGGGGAGGCTGGTGGGGGGTGGGACGGCGCCTGGGCGGCTCAACTGGTTAAGCTTCCAACTCGTAATTTCAGCTCAGGTCATGATCTCACGGTTCCTGAGTTCAAGCCCCCACACTGGGCTCTGTGCTGACAGGGCGGAGCCTGCTTGGGATTCTCTCTCTCTCCCTCTCACTCTGCCACGCCCCTGCTCCCTTCGTTGCTCTGAAAAATAAACTGGAAAAAAAACAAAAGGTTGGAAACCCTTTTCACTGGACACAAACATGCATGTATCCCACTGGGGTGGGGAGACCATTGAACCCCGACTTAGGAAGGCTATGTCTCTAAAAGGTGGTCTTTCCGTCAATCGGGAGTTAAATCCCAAAGGAAGATGAAGCGAACACGATTTCTACTGTGACCTTTCTCTCTCCCCTCCTCCTCTCCACTCCCCTTTTCCTCTCCATTCTGCTGGCTGCTTTTCAAAGTGTCTTGGTGTAACTTGACTAAATTGGAGCCCTAGCCCTGTTTTTACACACGACCACAGGTCCAGCTTTGGGAGCCCCCGCCTGGAACACACCCTCGTCCTTTCTAGGTCAGCTTGGTTTTGGCCTGTTTTTCTGCCCAAACCACCGAGATGGAGGAGAGTCTCTATCTTGCCCTCCCACCAGCGCGCTCAAGGCTGTGGGCTGATCCTTGTGAGCCTGCTGTCATGCAAGTGAGTGAGAGCAACATTAAAGACCCTCAAATACACAAAAAACAAGCCAGGCTTTTGACAACCACAATGTTTTGATTCTCATTGATAATAAACAACTTGTTGCAATAAAAAAAAAAAAAAAGAATCAAAATGCATCCATGTCGGGGCACCTGGATGCAATTAAGTCTGACTTCGGCACAGGTCATGATCTCCCGATTTCCTGAGTTCGAGCCCTGCATCGGGCTCTCTGCTGTCAACGAGGAGCTGGCTTCGGCTTCTCCGTCCCCCCCCACTCTGTCCCCCGCTTGCATGTGGCACGTGTCTGTGTGTGTGTCTCTCTCAAAAATGTTTATTTTTTTTTTAGAGGAAACATTTTTAAAAAATTCATTCACATATTCTAAACCAGAGGCCTCTTAAACTTTAACATGTATACGAAACACCTTTGAAAATGTACTTTAGGGGCACCTGGGTGGCTCAGTCGGTAAAGCAGCCGACTTTAGCTCAGGTCATGATCTTGCGGTCTGTGGGTTCAAGCCCCGCGTCGGGCTCTGTGCTGACAGCTCAGAGCCTGGAACCTGTTTCAGATTCTGTGTCTCCCTCTCTCTCTGACCCTCCCCTGTTCATGCTTTGTCTCTCTCTGTCTCAAAAATAAATAAATGTTTAAAAAAAAAAAATGTACTTTAATTCTGTACTTCCTTTGGTGAAGAGGATGTTCAGGGACTTAGTGGGGAGAGACATGGCTTTAAAATACAAACATTTTCAAGGTTTTAGTACAAGGTAGGTGGAGGATGTGCTTCCTTATTGCAGAGAATAGTATGGATTTATAGTAAGGAGAATAGTAAGGATTTATTTAATAGAACACCTGATGAAGTGAAAGTAGCAGGGGGCATTTTCCCCAGCTGTCACACACCATTGTCGTCTGTTGGGTTCTTGTCTTACCTATGAGTTCCTTAGAAGGCAGTATAGTGCCTGACACACAGTAGGGGCTCAATAAATGTTTATTGAACTGAATTCCTTGTCTGATGGCTGCGTCAGTGAAGCAGATGTAAAAAGAAATTGCCCAGCTCTGAAAACTCCCTTTGGATTTTAGCCAAAACTCTATTTCAGCAAATACTATTAGGATTAAAGATACACTTATTCACAGGAAAAAATAAAATGGGAAGTCACTCTCTTTTTTTCTCATCATGTTAAAAAAAGATCTTTTGAAATCATCCTCTGCCATTTCTTATCCATCAGAATTACATTAACATGATATGTTGCTGTGAAAACGCTTCCCTTAAACACATCAAATGGATTAATGCTGGCACTTTATCAGGTACAATTTCTGTTTCCATAAAACATCTTTAGACATATAAAAACTACTTGAATGAGAAGGGGAAAATCCTTGCCTTCTCACATCATCCAGTCGGCTCTGTGGAAAAAGCTGACATTTCTAGAGGCCCGGCTTTGTTCCCTCCTGCGGGAGCTGTTGCTTTGTGAAGGGGCCAGCCTCTCCCTGGGAACCTGCCTTCTCCTTAAGCCTGTAACAGCCTGGGGAGCCCAGCTGGCTGACTACGGGCTGCAGCCAGCACAGACCAGGTGGAGGAGGGGACCTAGACGGCAAAGAAGGGCACAGGAGCTGAACAAGGTTGACTTCTTGCAAAGCGCATGGAAAATCTTCCTCAGTCCTGTCCCTTGGGGAACAGTGGAGACATAGGACATAGACTTGGGGTCATCATACTGGACATCTCAGAATGCCCAGGACGTCTATGAAAGCCATTGTTGCCCAGAGCCTTCCCTCCCGCCCCTACCCCTCCCTTTCTTAATTTTTATCTTCTGAGGCACTAGGCTTGTGGCTCTCAACCTGTGGCCCCCTCATCCTCGACCAGCAGCATCACCTGGGAACTTGTTGGAAATGCTCATCCTTGGTCTAAGACCTACTGACTCTGCCCTCTGGGTATCAATAAACCAGCCAGGGAATTCAGACGCATGTTCAAGTTTGAGAATCACTACATTTGGCAAGCCCTGGAAAGGAATCTTTCTCTTTTTCAGCTGGCAAGGATTCCCATCAGTTCTCCAAATTCCCTTCTAAGGTTCCCACCAGCTGAGTGAGGCCTAAACTCATCATTTGTTAGAATTCTGAAGGGTTTTCAAGAGGACGGAAAGAAAATAGCTATTATTGAGTGCCTGCTATGTACGGACACCGTCACAAACCTGTCAGGTGCCTTGTTTCTTTAATCTTCAAAGCAATCCTTTCAAGTTGATGTTACACCATTATAGGCTGAATCCTGTCCCACCCAAATTCACATGCTGAAGTCCTAGCCCTCAGTTCCTCGGAATGTGACTGCATTTGGAGATAGGGTCTTTAGAGGAAAAACAAAAAACAAAACGATTAGTTAAAACAATTCCTTTAGGCTGGGCCCTACGCCAGTCTGATTGGTGTCTTTATAAGAGGGGGAGATGACAACCCACAGACCCCAGAGATGTGTGCACACAGAGGAAAGACGACGTGAGGAGAAGGTCACCATGGATAGGCCTCAGAAGAAATCAAACCTGCCAATACCTTGATCTTGGACTTCCAGTCTCCAGACCATGAAAAATGAATTTCTGTTGTTTAAGCCACCCCGTCTCACCATGCAGTCTGTGGTATTTTGTTAGCCCAAGCAAACTACTAAAATGGGTAACAAAGCGTTTCTCCGGAGAACCCTGACTGATACAAGCATTAAGAACACAACCCGGACGATAAAGATGGCCACACCTGTTACCCCGTACGAGTAGGTACACCGCAGTAGCTCCTTTGATTTTTACAGCGTCCTCCTGTACGGCCCGTCCAAAGCCCCATTCTGCAGATGAGGCACTGACACAAGTGATTTGCCCAAGGTGGCCCAGCTGCGGAATGGCAGAGGCAGGTTCTGAAACCAAGCATTTAGACTCTAGGGTTTATGTGTTAACCACCACTCTCCACAGCCTCCCTGCTCCAGGCCCTGTGGTGAGTGTTTCAAGTTCATTGAAGCCTCACTGGAACGCACGTTATCCCGTTCTTTCGGGTGAGAAAACTGAGGCTTACTGAAGATAAAGAGGAGTGCCTAGGGCCATACAGCTAGCCACTTGCAGAGAGGAATTTCAGCCTACGGCTTTGTTCCCTCCAGGGAACTCACTCCCATCAAGGAGGCTTTCTTTTTCCCCAGGCATTTTGTGTTTCCATTGGAGACCCCCCCGCCCCCACAAGCCTTTAAGACTCCAGAGAATGCACCTCTGATGGAGAATTTTAACAAGAAGCAGAATATGGCTCTCAGGAATAAAACAAGAACATTGATTATAATGTGTCTTGTGTCTTCTGTGTGCCCATCCTGCTAGAGCCTGGTTCTCTCCCACGATGTTACTTAGACACAAAACAAGCCGCTCGCGCAATCTCTACAGCGGTAGAGAGGGGCAGTTAATGATATAAAGGAGCTCAGCTACCAGGCAAATGCTGGCTTCCTGGCTCACCAGCTGGAAGACCTTGGACAAGTTGTACAGCCTCCACATGCCTCAGTTTTTTATCTGTAAGATGGTTGTGACAGTAACAGCTCCCAGGCTTGTCGTAAGGAGCAGCCGAGTTAATACAGGTAAAGCGCTTAGAGTCATGCCTGGCGTGTGGCAAAAGCTTTTGCAAGTGTTTCCTGGTATTGTTATAAAAAAGACTGAAGAAATGCCCTTAGTCCCTTATTGGACAAGTTCTCAGGAGTCTTCATGTCAACCTTGGGTTGTCTAGGAGAACTGTTTGGTCACTAAGGATGAGCTTTATG
Organism: Panthera onca; assembly: GCF_046562875.1. Taxonomy (NCBI): domain Eukaryota; kingdom Metazoa; phylum Chordata; class Mammalia; order Carnivora; family Felidae; genus Panthera; species Panthera onca. Next base: position 140,160,457 of record NC_138347.1, read on the forward strand.
AAAGTCTGTGTAAGTTCATTTCTAAGTACTGGGGGAGGGGAACTGTAGAGAAATGGGCTTCGTGACCTACATGGTGTGTCCATGAGTATTTCTTGCCAAACCCAGCCTCGACAATTAGTAAATAGTGTTCTATCGAAATGAAGCCACAAATATCCCCATTTTTTCCCTGCTGCTTTCCTGGCCAAGCCACTGTCCTCATGCTCAGTCTCAATAACAGTAGCAATAATAATAATAATGTATATTGCCCAATATGTGTTAAAACCCTAGGCCAAAACAACAGAACAGTGTGGAGGTATGTTTTGCGAGCATCGTGAGTGTGTTGGGTTGTAAGAGGTGTTATGGACGTAACTGAGGAACAGATCCAATCTCCCAGGAAAGGGGGACAAGAAGAGAAACTTCAGAGAAATATTTGGACACGCACCAAGACCTAAGTCCAAGGGTATTCATTATCATGGGAGCACTGCCGGCGACCTAAATGCCCAGCGATCTAGGAGTAAATAAAATCACGGTACATCCATACAGTGGAATGAGATGCAGTCAGAGAAAAGAACAGGATGGATGTGATCATGCTGACAAGGAACTGAGATAAATGATACATAAGAAAGCAAGGCACGCTTTAAAGGGGTGAACTGTATGGTATGTGAAATACCTCAAGAGAGGTGTTGTACATTTTTTTTTAAAAAGGCGTAGGAGCGCATTGTGCGCATTTGCCTTTTTTAAAGTGCACACAAATACAAATGTGTGCCTCTGTTGACCATCTGGATGGTTGCCCATGACACTGACATTCTTGGAGAGGGGAATGACGGGTAGCAATCAGAGGGAGGGTTTCTTTTCACTGTAATCCATGCCACGCGTGAGTTTAATTTTTTTTAAAAATCACGTTCCTGGGGCACCTGGGTGGTTCAGTGTGAGACTTCGGCTCAGGTCACGATCTCGCGGTTGATGAATTCGAGCCCCACATCATCGGGCTCTGTGCTCACAGCTCAGAGCCTGGAGCCTGCTTCGGATTCTGTGTCTTTCTGCTCCTTCCCTGCTCACACTGTGTCTCTCTCAGAAATAAATAAAACATTCGATAAATATGTTCATGTATTTCCTACTCAATCACTGAAGACAACCTTTTCTAAAACAGAGGAAGGGAAAAGGGAGAAAGAAGTATTTTTTGAATGATACCGTGTGCCAGGCACCGTTCCAAGATATCAGTCCTCATTCTACACTCACGAGACACATACTGTTATTATTCCCATTTCACAGAGGGGTTAAGGACCTTCCCCAAGCTCTCACAGGAAGGGGGTTTGACCAGGGAAGTCTGCTCTGCTGAGCTTCACTAGCCCCCTTCCCCAGCTTCCTTGGATTTCTGAAAGCTTAGAATTTGAGATTTCCCAGGGGAGCCCTGCAGGAGCTTTGTCAAGATCAAACAGGCTGAAGTATTTTAAAACGTAAAAACAGCTCACAAATAATTCTAAAGCCCCAGGCAAAAAGGTGACCCATCTGCTCGAAACGGGGTTTGCTCAGGAGATGGCGCTCCTGGCCCCAAGAGGTCATCCTCACAGGCTGGGTCTCCCCAGCGCCCCAGGAACTTTGGAGGGGGGGGGCTGACTCTTCAGAGGAATCTTGTCAGACCCACAAAGAAGTTTGCTTGAAAATTGATTGCAGTGATGTGCAGCTAGCCCGGGCTTTCCCCAGGGCTATAAACGGGTGTTTAATTACAAAGCAGGTGGAAAAACTTCAGAATAAGGGGTCAGGAATTCCACTGTTTGTTTAACTTCTTTACATGAGAACCGTGAGATTACACCTCAGATTGGCTGCTCGTCGCGCAATTTACATTTCCTCTGCTAGAGCTCAGTTGCCACAAGGTTGAGAAAGAAGGGACCAGTTTGCTTTTTTTTTTTTTCTCTTGAAAAAGGAAATACCATGGGCCAGAGCTGGCAGTAATTCTGAGAAAGTACAGTTTATCACTCAGTGGTAATGTTTAGAAATTTCTGAAGGAAAAGTATGTACTGAGCTGGGATTATGGAGTTTTAGGGTAATTTTTAGAACAGACGTTCACGTAGGACTTACTATATGTCAAGCGCTTTATATAGAAGTTATGTCATGGGGAGGCTGGGCAGCTCAGTCGGTTAAGCGTCCCACTCTTGGTTTCCATTCAAGTCATGATCTTGAGGTGTGTGAGTTCGAGCCCTGCATCGGGCCCTGCACTACCAGCGCGGAGTTTGCTTGGGATCTCTCTCACCCTCTCTGCCTCAACCTCACTCGCTCGCTCTGTCTCTCTCAAATGAACTTTAAACAATTTTGTACTAAAAATATAAGTTATGTCATTTGATCCTCATACTTGTAGGGAAGTGTTAAGGAAATTGCTGCTTTCTTCAGATAAACCGCCTGGGAGTTCCCAGGTTGATTCAGGACAGAGGGGGCACTGCAGTCAGGATTCCTGGCTCATTAGCTATTGTCACCGGTGTCCTGGTATCTTCAGAGGTAGGGGATCCTCTAACCCTCAACCTTTATTACCCCGTGGCACTGCTGAGACACAGTTGGAATGTTTAAAAAGAATGACGAAGGCTTTGGGGACAACAAAAGGAAAACAGAATAACATGAACACAGAAAACGTGGCTCACAGGGTGCAGCCTCTTTCCTGGAGCTCTTCAGTCCCCTCCCTCCACGTAAGATGCCAGGAAAAGTGATCCCCGTTATATTCCCTTCTGTTTCCCTCTTGGGTGTCCATCTATTCATTCGTGCATCCATTTATTCAGTAGAGAGTTATTAAAGAGCTAAAATGTGCCGGGCACTGACAATACAGCCTTGAATAATTCAAGGAAGCAAGCTCCTGCTCTCCTCGGGCTTTCATTCTGGTGGGGGGATAAGGGTATAAATGTATACATAAAATAATTTCTCATGGTGATAGGTGGTACAGAAACTACGGTAAATAAGGAATCCCCGAAAAGGCTTTATTAGCCACTTAAAGCAATGTCCTCATAAGTATATATAATTATACCCATTTTATACATGAGGAAATCGATGTGTAGCCTAAATGACTTGGCCAAAGTCACAGCGGTAAGTCTGGATTCATGGGCTGTCTCTAGAGCCTACTTTTTCTCACTACATCCTCCTGTAGAGATTGTCTTGTCAAGGTGCATTTGGATTCCTCCAGCTCTGTGGAACACATAGGCTGGATTAGCATATGGTACCTGGTTCACCTATTGTCTTAGTCTATAACCAAATGTCACAGACTGGTATTCACAAATATTCTATGACATTCTGCTCCAAGTCACGTTCTTTTGGCACGTGAAATACATTCATTCCGTCCAAACGGCCCCAAAAGCCTTAACTTGTTCCAGTATCAACTCCAAAGTCCAATTCCAAAGTCTCAGCTAAATATCAGCTCAACCAGATTCAGCCTTAACTCCCAATTTGTCCTGAGGCAATTCCTCTCCAGCTGTGCACCTATGAAATCAAACAAGTTATGTGCTTCCAAAATACAATGGTGGGCAGATACAGGATAGACATCCCCGTTCCAAAGGGAGAAATAGGAAAGAAGAAAGGAATGACAGGTTCTGAACAAGTCCAAAAACCAATGAAGCAAACAGCATTAAATCCTAAGGCATGAGAGTAATCTTCTGTGGCTTGATGCTCTGCCCTCCATGTCCACTGGGGCAGAAGTCTCCCCTTCTGGACCTACTAGGGTAAAGCCCCCCTCCCTGCATCTTTTTCAGGCAGGACTTGGCCCCCATGACTTAACCTAATGGCCCCTCCCCCAGCTCTGTGCCTGGGCATCCTTTGAAATCTGGGTGTCAGTAGCCATGCCCCCACAGCTCACGCATTCTGCAGAAAGTGCCATAGAGACACTGACAAAGTTTGCGGGTTCCTTCTGGAGGGGTGTCCACAGGAGCCACGCTTGGGGCAGCTCAGAAACACTAGCACCCCGCCCCCCCATACCCCCACCTAATTGTGGGAAGCAGAGCTGGTGATCTGAAGCAGCCCCAGCAACAAGACGGAGGTAATGCGAACAGCAGAAGCCGCTCTGGTGACCTGTGAGTTCCCTCAGGTGGTGGTTCTTCCACGTCTCGGATAATAGCTCTAGGCTTCTGTTGAGGTGGCTGATTCATAGTCTCCTTATCAGCTGTGGTTAGGCCACATCCGCAGTGTTCTCTGCCCATCACCCTGCGTCATTTTTTAAAAAATTAATAGGCTGAGAATTTTCCAAATCTTTAACTTCTGCTTCCTCTTTGGTGAACGAGTCCATCTTCAAGTCATTTCTCTCTTCTCGAATTTAATTATAAGCAGTCAGGGGAACGCAGACCTTTCCTTCAACATTTTGCTTAGAAATAGCTTCAGCTGAATATCCAAGTCACCACATGCAGATTCTAACTTCCAGAAAACACTAGAACCTGAGCACAATTCAGCCAAATTCTTTGCCACTTGGTAACAAGAATGGCCTTTCCTCCACTGTTCAGTAACATGTTCCTCATCAGAGACCTCACTGGGATGACCTTTAGCCTGAATATTTCTGTGACATTCTGTTCAAGATCACTCAAGTATTCTCTAGCAAGATTGAGGCTTCCTCTCTGGCTCTTTCTTTCTGAGCTGTCACTAGAATTGCCCTGAAAGCTTCATTCACAGCAGTGTAGGCTTTCTCTAGCACAAGCCTCCAATCTCCTCCAGCCTCTGCCCAATACCCAGTTCCAAAGCCACCTTCACATTCGAGGGGCACCCCACTTCTCAATACAAATCTCTGTCTGTGTGTTTGGGCTGCTATAACACAATACCGTAGACTAAGTGACTTAGAAACAGCAGAAATGTATTTCCCCCAGCCCTGGAGGCTGGGAAGTCCAAGATCAAGGTCATGATAGACTCATTGTTTGGTGAGAGCCATTCTTGGCTCATTGAGGTCGCCCTCCCATGTGTCCTCACATCACAGGAGGGGTGAGGGAACTCTCCGGGGCCTCTTCTGTAAGGTCACTAATCACCTCCCAGAGGCCCCACTTCCTAATACCATCACACTTGAGATTTGGTTTCAACATATAAATTTGGAGGAGGCACAAATACTCAATCCGTAGCACCTCGGCACAGTGACATCAAGTCTCTTGTTGGTGGCAACACCTGCTGGAAGCGTGTGCTATCCAAACACTGAAAAGACTGGCAGCAAGACTGAAAGAGTCAGACCCACAGACACAGTAACACAGCTCAATCCAGAGCCTTACCCACAATCCAGGTTCGGTCAAAGCGGTCATGTTGGTATGTTCCCTAACGACAGCCATCCACCTCGTCCCTCCTGCCTCCTAATAACAAAATAACAGATTGTGCTTTCTTGTTCTTACCCTGAGCCCATCACTGGCACCTACAGTGACGTCCAAGGGCAGAAACCCAACCCAGCCTGACATGCCAGATGCTCTCTCCTAGGAATCTGAAATGTGAGTGGTGGTGTCCAAATCTCTATAGTGGCTGGAATTGTGGGAGGACTGAGAAGTCCTATAGGGCAGGGGGCGGGGTATCCATCGTTCTTGTCCTTGCAGAGGCTGAGGTGGGGGGGGAGGGGGTGGGCAATGGTTTTTTTTTTTTTTTTTTTTTTGAATCATACAAGCTACTCCTCTTTTTATAGTTTAATCAAGGCAGAGAGGTTTCTGTTGCTTGCAACCAAAAGAGTGCTGAATAATATATAAAGCTATATTCTAGTGGCCCAGCAAGCAGAGAAATCAATATATAATTACAGAATGCGATAAAGTGCCAAGAAAGGGAAGAGCGGAAGCTGGGGGAGACTGACACTGGAGACCAACTTTAGCCTCGGGGGTCAGAGACAGAAGCTTTTGGGAAATTGTATTTAAGTTGGAACCTTAAGGATGGACTCAGCCATATGAAGAGTGGAGGAAAGACCATTTCAGGCAGAAGGAAAGCTTGTGGAACTGCCCGAGAGCAGGGAAGAGCTTAGCACATTCCAGAGACTTAAAGGAAATTAGGGAGGCTGCAGCAAGTGGAGAGAGATGCGCTTTATTCTCTGAGTTAAGTCCAGTGCAGTTTTCTTCTTCTTGGTTAGAGTGGTGAATGTCTGTAGTTTCTCCCTCTTGAAAATGGGCAAAATACGTGGTAACATTTAGCTCTACCATTGTGTGTGTGTGTGTGTGTGTGTGTGTGTGTGTGTGTGTGTGTGCGCGCGTGCCATAAAGGGGATTCCATTTGGAATTGACAAGTTTATTCTCTGTTTCACATGATTTTAGCACCTGCTTACAGGATCTGCTAGGCTAAGAACTTGATTCCTTCAGGATTAACTTGGATAGATCAGATCGTAGAAAGTGTACCCTGGGCTTTGGTAGATCCTTTTTTTGTTTGTTTTTTAAAGATTTATTTCTTTTAAGAGAGAGAGAGAGAGCAGGGGAGGGGCAGAGAAAGAGGAAGAGAGAGAGAGAATCCCAAGCAGGCTCCATGCTGTCAGCACCGAGACCAGTGTGGCGCTTGAACCCACGTAGCATGAGATCATGACCTGAGCCGAAATCAAGAGCTCATTGCTCAACTGACTGAGCCACCCAGGAGTCCCTAGGCTTTGGTGCGTGTGCTTTGTCTCACTTTCTCTCTCTCTCAGAATAAATAAGTAAACTAAAATTAAAAAAAACAAAAACAAAAGAATCTTTCCTTACGGCTGGCTGCAGGAGTAGGTCTCCATTTTCCCTTGCTGTCACATGGGAACCACTCTCAGCTGCACGAGCCCACCCTCTCTGGCAAGGGCTCACATCATGGATGTTTGCTTTCTTCCAGGCCAGCAGAGTACATCTCAATGATGTTCTCTTCTGCTACCAGTTGGAGAAGACACTCTGCAGTCACAGGGGTCATGTGACTAGGTTAGAGCCGCAGGGACAATCTGTTCTAAAACCAATTGATTAGTAGCCTTAACTACAGCTGCAAAATCTCTATGCCCTTTGAAGTAACGGCCACAGGAGAAACACCAGGGAGTGGAGATCATGGCCATCCTAGAGTGCTGCCTGCCACAGGATATCATTGCTGTTTGCCAGCTCGCAGACTCTTTGCACAATGACAGAAGGTTCTGGCCTCCTTGAGTATGCAGTTAAAAAATAATTTCCTTCTGTCTCCTCCAGCCCATCCAATATGCCAAAAGGAAAGAAGGCTAAGGGGAAGAAGGTGGCCCTGGCCCCTGCTCTCGTGAAGAAGTAGGAGGCCAGGGCGCCTGGGTGGCTCAGTCGGTTAAGCATCTGACTTCGGCTCAGGCCATGATCTCACGGTCTGTGAGTTCAAGCCCCGCGTCGGGCTCTATGCTGACAGCTCAGAGCCTGGAGCCCGTTTCAGATTCTGTGTCTCCCTCTCTCTCTGCCCCTCCCCTGTTCATGCTCTGTCTCTCTCTGTCTCAAAAATAAATAAACGTTAAAAAAAAATTAAAGAAAAAAAAAGAAGAAGTAGGAGGCCAAGGAAGTGTCAATCCGCTGTTTGAGAAAAGACCCAAGAACTTGGCATCAGATCGGACATCCAGATCCAATAGGACGTCACCTGCTTTGTCAAATGGCCCCGCTATATCCAGCTGCAGCAGCAACGAGCCATTCTTTATAAGTGTCTGAAAGTGCCTCCCACTATTAACCAGTCCACCTGGCCTTGGATCACCAACAGCTAGTCAACTGCTTATGCTGGCCCACAAATACAGACCAGAGTCGGAAGAAGCTGAAATCGTTGGTCCCAGGCTGAGAAGAAAGATGCCAGCAAAGGGGATGTCCCCACGAAGAGGCCGCCTGTCCTTCCAGCTGGGGTTAATACTGTCACCACCTTAGTGGAAAGCAAGAAGGCTCAGCTGGGAGTGTTTGCACGTGCTGTGGATCCCACTGAGCCGGCTGTCTTCCTGACTGCCCTGTGTTGTAACATGGGGTTCCCTCCTGCTTCATCAAGGGGAAGGCCAGTCTGGGGCATCTGGTCCACAGAAAGACCTGCACCACTGTCACCTTCACACAGGTTAACTTGGAAGACAAAGGGGCTCTGGCTGAGCTGGTGGAATCCATCAGAACCAATGACAATGACAAATACGATGAGATCCGCCATCACTGGGGAGGCAGTGTCCTGGGTCCAAAGGCAAAGGCTAAAAAACTGGCCACCAAACTGGACTAAGTGTATGCTGTTGAATTTTCTGTACATAAAAGTACCAAAACATTCTCTTTCTAGTAGTAATAATAATAATAACAATGATAATGATGGATGAGACCCTTCTGCTTTTGAGTGTTCTTTTTGAAGTGTAAAAACAGAATTAGCTACAGGTCTCACCTGCCCTTCTTTTCCCCTTTGATACTTTCCTATCTAAAATAATAATAATAGTAATAATAATAAGGGAGGGGACCCTTCTGCTTTTTTTTTTTTTTTTTTAATGTTTATTTTTGGGAGAGACAGTGCAAGCAGGGGAGGGGCAGAGAAAGAGAGAGACGCAGAATCTGAAGCAGGCTCCAGGCGCTGAGCTGTCAGCACAGAGCCCAATGCGGGGCTCGAACTCATAGACCATGAGATCATGACCTGAGCCGAAGTCAGACACTTGACCCACTGAGCCACCCGGGCACCCAGATCCTTCTGCCTTTGAGTGTTCTTTTTGAAATGCAAAAAGAGTTAGCTGTAGGTCTCTCTTGCCTCTTTTTTTTCCCTTTGATATTTTACTATCTAAAAGAGTTATTATTATTATTATTATTATTATTATTATTATTATTAGGTGTCAGTAGAGTCACATTTCCTACTCAGACTTTATGGAAGTTCCTTGCCTCACCTGGTGGTGACAAATGTTTCTTAGCTCCTGGCGGCATTACTCTGGTCTCTGCCTTTGTTTTCTTAGTTATCTCTTCATCTGTGTGTGGGTCTGGGTCAGAACTTCTGTCTCACTGTTGGAAGGACACACATGCTTGCATTTAGAGCCCTCCTAGATAATCCAAGGTAGATTCTTCCTCCTTAACTTAATCACATCTTTTGCTGTATAAGATAATATTCACAGGTCTGGGGATTCGCTTGTGGACAAATCTTTGTGAGACCGCTTTTCAACCAATCACACCTTCTGTCTCCATTCCCATGACCTGGGTACCAAGTATCCAATTGTCAGATGACAGGTGTTTATGACATCTTCACCCACTGCTCACACTGGGATGTTAAAGGTGATTTGTTTCAGACTTTGCCATGAACAAAATAAAACCTTTAGTACCAGATGTGAGGTGTATGCTCATGGCTACAACTACCTCATCTCGCTGGCAGTTCTGAAGACCACTGAGCTCAGGTTCTAGGTTCTCTGCCTCTAGAGGCTTCATGAAACCTCCATCACCTCTATGGCAGGTTTATACCTGGACAGCAAACCAGGTGGACCATGCAAGGTCTTCACGAGATGCCTACATCCCACAGGGAGACTGGGGGATGGGATGCTTCTGCTTTTGAGCCTTCTTTTTGAAATGCAAAACCAGAGTTAGCTATAAGGTGTCTCCTGCCCCTCCTTTTTTTTTTTTTTCCTTTGATACTTTCCTATGTAAAGTATCCATTGTGGTTTATGTTTCTTCTGTTTTCAAATTTTTACTTAAATTCTATTTATATTCATAGAATATATTGTGTTTTGATTTAAAAGCTCTTTCTTAAGAAAAAAGCCCTGGGGCACCTGGGTGGCTCCGTTGGTTGATCAGTTGATCTTGATCAGTTGATAAGTTGAGCCTGGGACTTTGGCTGCAGTCAGGACCTCCTGGCTCATTAGTTGGAGCCCTACATCGGGCTCACTGCTGTCAGTCTGTCAGCTCAGAGCCAGCTTCAGACCCTCTGTCCCCTTCTCTCTGCCCCTCCCCGACTTGTGCTCTCCTAAAAATAAATATATTTTGAAAAAGAATAAAAAAGCCCTAAAATTCAACTGATGCATACAGATTACTTTTCAATTCATCTTACAATATGTGAGTTGTAAGCACTCTTAAAATGTGATGATTCCTGGTTAAATTTGGGATCTGATTATCTTTACCTACAGCTAGAAAGTTTCTGTATAAAAAACTGTTGGAATAATGAGAGAAATGAACCCACATTGATTAATCATCGTGCTCTGTAAAAGCAACAGACTCTCTTTATAAAAGGGATCACTGCAAGGAATTCTGGAAAGGATGCGGGTATTGTGTGAAATAAGGACAGGGTGGTCTTTAGAAAGAATGTTCTCCGTCAGTAGCAACTGCCTGTCCGTTCATCTGACATGGTATCATTTTCAAAGCTCAAGACATATTTATTTTTATTACAGACTTGAAAATATGGTTTGAGAAACATACAAAAAGAGTGTATATAATGTATATTGTGCAGTTTAAGATTAATAATAAAATGAACATAAAGCATTCTTTTCAAAGAAAGTAGTAGTACGCGTAGAAAGGCTGAGTATCGCCAGGGTATGAAATATTTGACATTCTATTGTGGAAATGCCAACACACAAATTGCCCTTGTTCGTTTTTTATTGCCGTAGTTCTATATTTCCCCATATAATGCTGTGCAAACATTTTATCAGAAACGGTGGAGGAGAGAAAACCCATTGTTAACCACCGCCAATAAAGTAATTTGGCTGCTGATATTACAGCCTGTGCAGTTGGATGGTTATGTTGTTTTCTACATTCAACAAGGGGCAAGAATAACATATCGAGGGTGGTTATAAAGAAGCAAAGTGGAAGTTAAAGAGGCAATGTGCCATAATATTTTCACCTCCCTGGCTTCTTCCATTTGAAGCCCATTATGAAAATATTACAGCGGCACAGCCCACAGCTGATCGGCGACTTGAACGCAGTCCGTGAAGCTCCGGGATCCCGCGGCGCTGGAGTGGGCCGGTCACACAGGGAGGCCGCAGACAGGGTTTGGCCCAAGTGCAAATCAGATCCTGAAGCCTCACTGCTTGCAACCTGACGCAGTGTGGGGAAATAAGAGAGCGGGACTAGCTGGCCGTGAAGCCCCACTCTGCCCCACGGGGCTCTGTGAACGTGGGAGCATCCTCACCCCTCCTCGGGCCTCGGTGTTTTCACTTGCGGCAAGAGGGGAATAATGAGAGGAGCCTACCTTTGTTGTGAGGATAAAATGAGTTAGATTACGTAAAGCCCCTGAGAGTGTCTGGGCCCCAGAGATGCCAGGTCGCTGGATGAATATTGTTGCAGGATCCTAGCTCCTTACCGCGGCCTGAGGGACATACCCGCCTGGCCCGAGTGGGCCTCCTGACTTTATTTCCTGCTCTGCTCCCCTGCTCACTGCACTCCTCCTCCTTTTCCTCAGATGCGTGTGCCAACTTTGTCCCTGTTCCCTCAATCTGCAATATACCTCCCTGGCTCCTGGGGCCTGGGTTCAGAGTGGCCCCCTCCACCCTGCTGTCAGCAGAAGCCTCCTCCCAGCCCCCAGCCCCCACTCAACTGGTATCACATCAGCCTGGTTATTTCCTTCACTCCATTTATCACTATTTGAACTTCAGGTGTTTATTTGTGTACTTGTGAATGGTCCGTCCCCCTGCGTGGGTGACCAACGTGTCCCAATCTGATCAGGCCCTTCCCGATTTTAGCTCTGAAAGCCCCACACCCTGGGAAGCCCTGTGAGGGCAGGGACTCTGCCCTGCACCTCCGTCCCTGGCCCCTACACTGCGCCTGGCACGTGGCAGGCCCTCGGTACCTATTTGTGGCGTAAGCGAACGAGTCACCCAGTACCCGGGTGCAGAGGAAGCAGAGTGGCAGAGCCCCACTATAGAGCTACGGTCACCTCGCTGGAGAAAAGAGAGGCCTGGGAATCCTGCTTTCATCATTTACAACACATCCCGACAGAGCCAAATCGGCCCGCCAATGCTTTCCTCCTCAGACAGGCGCCCGCTCCCTGACATCCTCATCGACGTTTATGTTCCTGTCTCCATAGTTACCGAGACGCCTCAAAGGCCAGCAGCTGTTTGCATCCCAAGATCAACACACACAAGTGTCTGGAGACCCTGGGTGATCAAGGCCAGGTGGAAGTTTTGGAAGCTGACACGGCTGCACATGTCACTTCCTCACGGACTGAATCCCTGGAGGCGGCTTGTCACAGAATGAGACTTAGCTTGTCGGGGCTCTGAGCTCTCCCTCAGCCTGTAAGCTGCAGATTAAGAAAGAACTTCCAGAATCATTCTAAAGAGCAAGAGAGATCGGAAGGAATAGTCCTAAAAGGAAGAAAACGGAGGCTACCGGATATTTAGCGGGGGGATTGCAAAACTAGATTTCTCTTTCCCTATCATGATAAAGAAGTCCCAGCATTTGGCTTTATGGCTAAGAGAAGTACACATATAGGGATGCAAAGGAAGCCTGGAATTCATCCTCTAGCTAAGGAAACCGTGCGAGGATGATCCTGTTAGGATGATCTGGGGAACACATTCTTAGGCTAGGAGTATTTCTCTTGAGTAACTGTGAAAACTGTACTCCATTTCCTCCATTTATTAAGTGGGAATGGTCATTTCTACCTTGACTTCCTCAAGAAGATGTTACATTATTATGTGATGATCAGCCTGATCCTATGGGTTGAATGAAGTAAACTGCTCCCTCTCAGGGGATGTGTTAAGTGGCTCGGGTCATTCCAGTTGAGCGAATAAATCGATTTCACTTGACAGGTTGGTTTGCCGCTGCTCCAAAAGTTTTTGCAATGGGGAGAATTTACATTATCAACAGAGACAGGTGGAGCTCACTACGAAACTACTTGAGATCTTCTAAAGAAACAGCCTAAGGAATCGTGACTGTAACTTAACATCGGTATACGCAAGAGTCATCCTTGAAGCTATTGGGGTAAACTGTTTTAGAATCTAGCTTTCCAAATAAGAAAGGAAGGGATGGGCTTTGGGCTATGCCCTGGGAGTCAGAGACCCCACCACGATCTGGGGTCCAGCTGGGGACACAGACCAAGATCTGAGTGTTCCTCTGAGGGAGAGCTTCTGAGGTTCTGACTCCTGTTACAAACCTTCCCTCCACAGTTTTGTTCCTCCTGGTGCCTAGATTTTGCTGACCTCCCAGAGGTCATTACTGAAGCCCTTTATGGCCCAGCTCCAATGCTGCCTCCTCCATGAGACACCCCCCTCCCCCAGCCTTTCCTGCCAAGGGACATCTCTCCACATCCCCGTTCCAGTCACGGCTACTACTGTGCAGGTCCTTAATGGTCTCTTCCCACATTGCAACAATTTGTAGATCTCCTTTCCTTGCAAACAGCAAACTCACTGAAGCTAGACCCTGTGCATTATTAATTATTGTATTCCTCTGGAGCCTAGCATGGTGTGATGAGCACCATAGGGGCTTGATACTTATTAACTGAATTGAGTCCAAGCCAGAGGGAGTCTATGAAATCTACAAGCAACATGTGAGTTTGGGGAGAGACTGTATGAAATCTACAAGCAACATGTGAGTGGGAGCCTGGGTCTGCAGAAAGCTGAGAAGCCGTCCTGTCAGCGATCAGGGGCAGCATTATCAGTGGTTACGTCAACCTTGGTCCTCAGATGAGTGAACTGTGGTTTATGTCAAGACCGTTCTGCACTGATGACCGCATTATGCACGTTTGGTTTTCATGATGTCATTTATCAGGGGATGCAAAATTTTAGCTGGCCAGCGTCCCTTTCAGAAATCTGTCTTTGACCAAGGCCACGCGTGGGTGAGCCTGGTGCCTGTGTCCCGACCAGTGCTCTGGAGCAAGGCCTGCTGTTTCAGTGTCAGGGGAAAGGGAACCAGGAATGAAAGTAAAGAGCCATAAGGATTTGCTTAATCATGAGAAATCAAATGGAGAAAAAGTCTCACATCTCCATGGAAAAACTGACACACTTCTCCAGCCAGCTGTGAGTGGAGGAGTGATGGGGAAATTTGTAATAATTTGCAAGTTTGCCCAGAGGATGAAGTTGTTTCATTTTTCCTGCAACAGTCTGTGCTGCTGGCTGACAGCATGGAACTCCTTCCTGGATTGAGTTGGTGATTATTCACAAAGATGGCCAATTAGGCTGTGCAAAACCCAAAACGGTGACTGGCCCCAATCTGCTAAAGAGAGATGGAGGTGGAAGGTGGACTGAGTCCCCCAGGCGGCTTTTCTGCACTCTGGCCTCTTTAGTGTTCGATTTCTTCTTTCTGATTCATCCAGCCCTGCTGGCTTCACTGGTTGCTCCCTACTTGCCTGACCTCTTCCCAAACAGTCCTTGGACAGTCCCTTCCGGGGCCTGGGCTGCAGCCCTTCTCTCCCTGCCCCCCGCAGCGCCTTTCCCTCGCAGGCACCTTGGAGACAGATGGTGCAGTAACCCGGGAAACGCGTCCTGGATCCAGCAAAAGGGATGCAGGTTTCAGGTTGGGAGGGATGCTTGCTGTCGTATCATAGACCGCTGGAACCAGCCCTCCCCATGAACCCCCAGTTTTAGAGTGGTTGAATAGCAAGGCTGAAAGAGACTTTCCCCAACCACTGGCAAGCCCACCCTTTCCTAGTGTTTCAGGCAGCTTTTTGTCTGATTCCGTCCCTTTAGGAAAGGCTACGTGAGAGACTTAAAATCTGCCATGTACATGTTGCCTAATGGAGATGGGAGGAGGTGACTTCTTATTTTCAACTCTCTTTTTTTTTTTTCAATGTTTGTTTTTGAGAGAGACCATGCGGGCTAGGGAGGGGCAGAGAGACAGGGAGACAGGGGATCCCAAGCAGGCTCCACACTGGCAAACTCATGAACCACGAGATCGTGACCTGAAACCCAAGTCAGATGCTCAACCGACTGAGGCACCCAGGCATTTTTTCTAGCTCAGGCCCATTTTTATACACAAGTGTTTTCTACGTGATGTGACTCTTGCAAATGTGCCAGAACAGGGTCGCCAGATAAACTATAGGATGCCTAGCTAAATATGTCATTTAAATAAACAATGAACAATTTTTTTAATGTAAGTATTTCCTAAATATTGCATGGGACATACCTATACTAAAAAATTATTTGATGTCCATCTGAAATTTAAATTTATCGAGGGGGATGACACGGACACAGAGTAAATGAATGAATAACCTTTATTTGCTAAATCTGGTGACCCTAGCCAGGCAGATCATGAGCCTTTTCCTTATTCCCAGCTGTCAGTCATCCATTTATTTATCTGGATGGCAGGCATTTTTAGCGCATGGTATACAGTTCGTTATTGCTGCGAAAACTGCATAACCAACACTTCAAAATTCAGTGGCTTAAAATAACATTTATTCATCTGGATTCTGTGGGTCAGCTGGAGGACAGCTGACCTAGGCTGGGGCGTCTCTGCCCCATGTGTGTCCCATCCTGTTCTTGAGAACTGTGGGCTGGTTTAGGCTTGTCCCCATTGTTGTGATGGCAGAGGTGCATGAGATCAAGACCCAAGTCGTAGGTACTTTCACGACTTTGGCCACATCACGCATGCGAATGGTCCATTAGCCAAAGCAGCCGCGGTCAAATGCAGTAAGAGGACGTGGAAGTGTAAAGAGTGTGGACACAAGGAGAGGTGAGGACTGGACCAAGCAATCTCTCACACTGAGAAAAGGCACAAAGGCCAGGTTGGCCTAGGGCCTGACCTCACTTTGCCACCTACTAACTATGAGACCTTGGAAAGGTCTCCGAACTGTTGTTTCCTTTTTAAGACAGGCCTGTGGCGCAGGTTGGGGTGATGTGATTGATCACTAAGTGGTAGCTATCGCTGTGGTCAAGAACAGCCATGGTTTCCAGTTTCCAGACGCTCACCCCTAAACTCCTGATTCTGCTCCAGAGTTTCCTTAAGGGGCTACCCTGAGGAACTGTGGCACACGGATCCATGGTGCAGTGAGCCAGGCCCTGTGCCGCGTCCTCTGCCCCTCAGCCCTGGAACCCCCTCTCCGTTAGGGCACGTACTGCAGACAGGCTCATCCCTTACCTCCAGCTCTACCCTGCTGACTTTCTCACCGTTCAATCTGCATCTGAAATCAGCGTTCTTTCCTTCTCTAGAGAGGGAACTGATTACGGGGACTGACGTCTTCTTTTCTAAGAGCTCTGGCTCTGGGTTCGACTCTAGACTTTTCCGTTTACCAGCTGTGCCTTGGAGACATTATTTAACGCCTCCATAAAACAAAGTAATAGAACCTACCTCCTGGGATGGTCATTTGGAGGACTCAGTGAGTTAATACATACACAGTTCTATTTAGAAGAGGGCCTGTCACATTGTACAGACTTAGTAAATATTGGGGTAGGGGGCAAGGGAATAGTGTCATTTTGTTGTTATAATATATCCTAGTCTTCTTTCATGGTTGTGATATCTTACTTTTTCCATCTGAAGACTTAATTCTTTTTTTTTTTTTTTTAATTCCCTTCTGTTTCCTATTGTTTTGCTTTTTCTGAGTTCTTTCTTTTTGTTTTGGTCTCTTTTTCTTTCTTTTTAAAAATATTTATTTTTGAAAAAAAAAAAAAAGATGTTAGAGTGGGAGAGAGCCTAAGCATAAGAGACTGTTAAAAACTGAGAACAAACTGAGGGTTGATGGGGGGTGGGAGGGAGGGGAGGGTGGGTGATGGGTATTGAGGAGGGCACCTTTTGGGATGAGCACTGGGTGTTGTATGGAAACCAATTTGACAATAAATTTCATATATTAAAAAAAATATATTTATTTTTGAAAAAGAGAGAGAGAAAGAGAAAGAGAAAGTGAGGGAGGGGCAGAGAGAGAGGGAGACACAGAATCCAAAGCAGGCTTCAGGCTCTGAGCTGTCAGCACAGGGCCCAACGCGGGGCTTGAACCCACAAACCTTGAGATCATGATCTGAGCCGAAGCCGGACGCTTGACTGACTGAGCCACCCAGGTGCCCCTTTTTGGTCTCTCTTTCAAGTGAAAAGTTTTCCTGGTGATCATCATCTCTATGTTCATATTAAAAAGTGAGACATTTAAAGAGATGAAGGAGATTTAGTGGCCGGCCTTCAAGATGACACCCTGTGGTTCTCACTGCCTGGTATTTGCAACTCCTATGGAGTCCCCTCCTGTATGGAGTAGAGGAACCCGAATCACCAGGATAATACTGCAGAAATGGTGGAGTGTGACTTCCGAGGCGAGGTCATAAAAGACATTGTAGCTTCCACCTGCCGTCTGGGACCACTGGCTCTGGGTAAAGCCAGCAGCCATGTTGTGAGGTTACACAAACAGCTCAGTGGAGAAGTCCATGCGGTGAAAGACTGCAGCTCCTTGCCCACAAACACTAACTTGCCAGGCATGGGAGTGCGCCGTCCCCATAGGAGGTCGATCCTCCAACACCAGTCAAGTCTTTAGGTGGCCACAGTTCCCACCAGCATCTTGACTGCAACCTCATGAGAGACCCTGAGCCAGAGCCACCCAGCTAAGCCATTCCAGAATTCTTGACTTACAGAAACGGTGAGGTAATAAGTGTTTATTTTTGCCTTAGGCCCCCAGATCATGAGGTATTTCATTATGTAGCCACAGATAACTAATACAGGAAGGGTATTTGGCTGACTGGGTGAGGGAAGGGAATCTGGGTCTAACTGCTCCTCAGTTCAACTTTCAGTCAATTCCTGGGGTTAGCCCCACCCTTTACTCAGTGCTTAGAGGTCCTCCAAATCCTGTGTTCAGCCAAGCAAACATGCCTCCTGATTTATAAGAAATAGGTTTCAATTTCTTTGTTCTGTGAAGGCAGTTATCATCTTTCCATCTGCTTTCACTTTTCTAAGGTTTTATTGATATTGCTCATCTGCTGCCAACTCCTCCTTTGTTCCCTTTTTCTTGTGGCTTTATATTGTTGTTTTTAATTTACTGTCATTTAATAGGATGTGGAGAAAGGGCAGAGTTAATGTGTTTGTTCAATCTGCCACATTTAGTCAGAAGTCAGAGGTGATCTTTCATTACTTGCAAAACCTCCTTGCCTGCCTCTCATAGCTGGAGACCACAGCTATGGCCACTCCACTTTTAAAAGGTTGGTTGTATGGGCAAATCGAGCTGAGAAAGCGTTTGAAGGACGGAGCAGATCCCAGGAACTTCTGCAGATCCTTGGAGCTATGATAGTGTAGATGATGGCTTGGGGAGGGGAGAGGGGAGGAGGGGGTCTCTGCCAGCCCTTTGAGGAGGAGTCATGTAAGACAACTGAAAGGAAACGCCTGGGCAGATGCTAAGAACAAAGACCATGTAATCAGAAATGGGTTGAAATGTGCTGTCGAGTATGTGGAATGAGGGTGTGCATGTGATAAAACTCCCATCAATTCCATCCTCAGAATGTTAAATACAAATCAGACCACACCATCCTCTACTTCTACAGAAGATAAGGAAGAAAAATGAACTACATACGACATTTTAAGAGTACAGTATTGAAAAGGAGTGATGAGAGGAAGCACCCTTGCCTTGTTCTTTTTTAACGTTTATGTTATTTTTGAGAGAGAGAGAGAGAGAGCATGCGCGCGCAACTGGGGAGGGACAGAGAGAGGGGGAGACACAGAGTCTGAAGTGGGCTCCAGGCTGCAAGCTGTCAGCACAGAGCCCGACGCAGGCTTGAAGTCGGAAGAACCGGGAGATCATGACCTGAGCTGAAGTCAGATGTTTAACGGACCGAGCCACCCAGCCACCCAGGCTGCCTTGTTCTTGATCTTAGCAGGAAAGCTTCTCATTTCTCACCATTAAGTGTGATATTTGTGATATGTTTTTTGCAGATGTTCTTTATCAAGTTAAGTTCCCTCTCTATTCCTAGTTTACTGAGAGTTTTTATCATGCATGGGTCTTGGACTTTGTCAAATGTTTTTTCTGCATCCATTAATATGATCATGTGATCTTTCTTCTTTAGCCTGTTGATGTGATGGATTACATTAATTGATTTTCTAATGTTGAACCGGCCTTGCATATGTGGAATAAATCCCACATGGTTGTGGTGTACAATTCTTTTTATACATTCTTGGATATGATTTGCTTTAATTTAATTATTTCTGCTCTAATTCTTACTATTTCTTTTCCTCTGCTTACTCTGGATTTGATTTTTTGGCTCTTCTTTTTCCAGGTTCCTGAAATGGAAGCTTAGGTGACTGATTTTAGATCTTTTTTTCTTTTTAATATATCCATCGAATGCTATAAATTTCCCTGTAAGCACTGCTTTTGCTGGATTTTTGAGAAATTTTGAGAAGTTGTATTTTCCTTTAACTCACAATATTTTGAAATTTCTCGTAACATTTTTTCTTTGACCTGTGTATTATTTGGAAGTATGTTGTTTAACCTCCAAGTATTTGGGGATTTTTCTTGCTCTCTTTCTGTTATTGATTTCTATTTAATTTCTTTGTGGTCTGAAAACATACATTGTATGCTTTCCATTCTTTTAAATTTCTTGAGGTGTATTTTATAGCCCAGAATGTGGGCTATCTTGTATATTCCATGTGAGATTAAGTAGAATTTGTATTCTGATGTTTTCGATGAAATCATCTATAGATGTCAATTATATCCAGTTAATTGATGGTGCTATTGAGTTTAGATGTTTTAAATTTTTATAAAGAGAATATATTCGTGGATGGCATGTGATGTTTCCGTAAAATAACAATGCAGCAAAACAAAAACAATGCATGCAGTTTTTTTCAAAGCAATAATACGCCAGGGCGGAAGGTGTTTGTGGGAGCAACTTTGTCGTCATCGCTGAGGGCTCATCTACTCATTCTGCCAGCCCTGCCAAGTCAGATGAGGGTATGGCAACCATGGCAACCGAGGGTCTGGACCCGCTGCACTGACCACAGTCAGTGGCACAGTCAGTGCCAAGGGATGGGCTTGGGCTGGGGAGAAGATGGTGTATCTCTGAACCACTCCCAAACGCAAGCACAAACTGCTGGTGATAAATGACTGAAGTCCAGCCAAGCCTGTTCAACTGTGATTATAATAAAAGGCATGAAGTTTATGTTCAGGCTCTAGGCTTGTTTATTTGATTAAGCAATTGGAGACTTATGTCATATTTGCCTTCTGTTTGGGGCTGGGCGTGAAGCATGCCAGTTCACAGAAGCAGAGGTACCGACCAGAGAAAAGGAAGGCATCGCAGATGAAATTACAGTTCCAGCCTTTTCTTAGGCAACCGTCACCGAACATGTTACACTTCTTTGTTACACCACTCCTTCTTTCGTAATGGACGTGAACTATAGGGAATCTCAAGTTCAAAAAGAAACCACAGCAACCAAAAAACGTCTAGTAAGCGAATTTGGAGACTTGAATGTAAATAGCTAATGTTGCTGCCAGTAATTCTGCCAAAAGTTCTGTCCTTTGTCCCTTTCTTTATGGCAACTCTCGTTCTTCAAATGGAAGAAGTCCTCTTATAAGGAAAGGCTCAGTGCCCTATGAAGTCACAGAGCGGGATGCTGGAGAAGTATGCGGTGCTATTTTCCAGTTGTTAATATGTTCATCGGATTTTATCGAGGTATTCAAAATTAGTTTCTGGATATCAACCACAGAGAAACTTGATTTTATAAATATAGCAATTGTGACAGGTTAGCTTTAAAACAAACATATGGGACAGGAGGCAAGGATATAGGCACACTTAGCTAAAAAATCGTGATAAAAGTTCCATTGTCTTAGGCACAGGCAGTTAGAAGTACTGTGAATTTCACAGTATTTCTGGATAATTAATTTTGTGTGTGTTTGTGGGTTTTTTCAAAAGTTTATTAGAATGTAAGATTAGAAAGTAAGAATAGTAGGAAAGCTCTCTTTCCAGAAAGGGGGCATGCGAAAGTGAATTCCCCCCGATAATTAATTTTTTTAAGTTAGAATAACCTAAAATACTCTAAAACCTTTTAGCCCAATATCAACCTGACTGTGTGAGAAAGAGCACGTGATTGTGTCCATGTGTGCATATATGCACGTGTGTATATGTGTATCTTTTGGGAAATATGTTAGTTTACTATGAGATAATGATATCATTGGTAAGGACAAAGCTATAAAGAGAAAGTTTAATTTATAGAACTGTTTGTGGAACAAACGGTTGAGCATCCAACTCTTGATTTTGGCTGAGGTCGTGATCCCAGGGTCGTGGGATGGAGCCCAGCATCAGGCTTTATGCCCACTGTGGAGATTCTGTCTCTCTCTCTCTCTCTTTCCCTCTCTGCCCCTCTCCCCAACTTGTGCTCTGTTTTTCTCTCTCTCAAAAACAAAAAAATAAAAATAAAATTATGTACCTTTTTGTAATAAACTCATGGTTCATGGGAAGCAAAAAAAGTTTCATAAATCAGTCTGCCCACCTGTTATATACAAGTTACAGTATTTGGAGGAACAATGGATTTTATTATAATTGTATGACACTTCTCAGTGAATAAAATTCTCTAATCACTTATAAATGTTAGAGCTTTCAACTTCTAAATTCAAAAGCAATGTCTTTATAGATTCTGTAAAAAAAAAAAAAGTCAGTGGTTTTAAGAGAAGAGTTCAAACTTCTATGTAATTATTCTGGAGAAGACCAACTTTTTTTTTTTTTTAATGGTAGGATATGAGGAATAGTTGTTTTGTGAACCTGCATATAATTTATAGACTTTCCAAACACGTGTTTGCCTGGATCTTAGAAGTAACAGATTAACTTGTTGTTTTTTTTTTTTTTTAATGCTTATTTGTTTATTTTTGAGAGCAAGAGTGGGAGCAGGGAAGGCGCAGAGAGGGAGGAGAGAGAGAATCCGAAGCGGGCTCCACACTGTCAGGGCAGAGCCCAATGCAGGCCTCCAACCCACAGACCATGAGGTCATGACCTAAGCCAAAGTCAGACGCTCAACCCACCGAGCCACCCAGGTGCCCCAGTAACAGGTTAGCTTTTATTGTTCTTCTCATGACCGTGTCCAAGTGCTTACACGTGGCTGCCCAAAGCCAGAGGATGCACTGGGTACATTTCTCAGAGTCCCTGCCTGTATCTAGGTCTACACAGAAGAGTTACAAGACTCCAAATTGTACTTCAACCAGTGCCATGATGCTTCTTTTGGGTAACACACTGTGTTTTCTGGTGTCCTTTTATAAGTCCAAATACGCCTGTGGGAATGTGTAATCAGACTGCTGGCCTCCTAGCCTGCTTTCCTCATTGACTTCTGGGATGAGGGTGGATAAGTGAAGTTTGCTTCATGGATAATTGTCAGTGAAAGAAGGAGAAGAGGGAAACTGTAGATTATGTATCAGTCGGGATTAGACTTAGCTGTGTGAAACAGAAAAATCAAAGAATGGCTTAAACGTGATAGAAGCCTATTTCTTCCTTCTACAAAGAAAGTGCAAAGGCAAGTGTCCAAGGATGATGGGATCTAAACTCTGTATTACTGGGGCTCCATCCTGTTT
Source organism: Panthera onca (assembly GCF_046562875.1). Taxonomy (NCBI): domain Eukaryota; kingdom Metazoa; phylum Chordata; class Mammalia; order Carnivora; family Felidae; genus Panthera; species Panthera onca. The sequence continues at coordinate 140,182,660 of NC_138347.1, forward strand.
TGTAGCTTCTGTCCTCCAAGTGACCTCAGGGTCCAAGATCAGCTGCTGGGGCTGCAAGCCAGGAGAAGAGAAGTAAAGGCAAGAAGGGGCTCCGCCCTGCTGAGTCAGCTCCCTTCACACTGCCTTGCTGGGCGTCCCACACAATTTATCTTACTGGTCAGAAGCAAGTCACATAGACACATCTAAAGGCATAGGAGGCTAGGAAATCAGTGTTTTTCTCTTGGTCACAATGTGCCCAGCTAAAAATAGGGGCAAGTAAAGAGGAAGCAAGGAGTAAAGCACAGAAGGGATCCTGGGGGTGGCAACTAGCCATTTCTGCATTTGGCAAGATGTGAAGGTCACGACTGGCCTTGGAACGACGTCTGGGCGGACGTTGTCATAGGCTCTTAAGAGAATGCCTGTTTTGTCTACACTTGCCTGCTTCATCTAGGCTTTTCCTGGGTGGGGGACAAGCCTAAGGGATGGAGTAGCCTAGTCCTGGCAAGTGTGTGTGCCCAGAGACTTCAGGCCTAAAATCAACACAAATGCAAAGAGATTCGCTGACTGCACTCCAAGTGGCCACACTGATGCAGGAATAACGCCGGGGATGGGGGGCAGATGGTGTGCTGCCCTTCCCCGAGTGGCTTGTAAGATGCGAAGGCAGTTCAGGACACTGCTTCTGAAAGTGCTTCCCCCATGTGTAGCAGACCAACGTGCGGTCTTACTTGATGACCACAGGAGTTCAACAATACCCAACACAGGCCATTCCTTGTTGGAAACGACCAGTCCTCTGATCACACACTTGAAAGTCACCCTGTCAACTTGCTATAAAAGTGCTCTACGTGTTTATTCTGGTTCAGGGATGGGAGCTCATCCTGCCGACGCAGCCAACCCACTGAGGCAAGCTGCCTTCTGAGCCTCCTGACTTCATGCCCTCTTTCCCTCACCTCTGGGATTCCATCAATTCCAATAACTCCCCTTCTTGTTTACTTTAGGCAGACTTGGTTTGCATGATTGCAAACAAGGCCAGTACTGATGCTGTGGGTATTATCCCCATCATACAGATAAGGAAACCAAGGCCCGGGTTCAGTGACTCTCCTGGGGTTATGGCAGAATGAGGATTAGAACCCAGTCTCAGGGCACCTGGGTGGCTCAGTCGGTTAAACGGCCAACTTCAGCTCAGGTCATGATCTCACGGTCCGTGAGTTCGAGCCCCACGTCAGGCTTTGGGCTGATGGCTCAGAGCCTGAAGCCTGCTTCAGATTCTGTGTCTCCCTCTCTCTCTGCCCCTCCCCTGCTCATGTTCTGTCTCTCCCTGTCTCAAAAATAAATAAAAACATTTAAAAAATTAAAAAAAAAAAAAAAAAACCCTCAGTCTCAATCCATGCAAAGGGAGAGACAACGTCAAGCCTGATTTTGGTAACACCAGCATCACTCTTACCCTGTGACTTTGTCTCCCTCCTTGCAGCCAGGGGACTACATGGCTGTGCTGTCATGAGGAGAAATGCACGGGTCCCTTCCACAGCCCTCTGCTTCCCTTGACAACATCAACAGGCAGCTTGAGATTGTTGCATCTCAAACCTCTGGCATCTCCGACCTGCCAAATCCTATGTCTACCTCACTCACTTAACCGTTTCTTCAGATCAGAAATGAAAACCCATCCCAGAATGCAGTACAGTCTTGCATGCTTTTCTATGGCTTAGTTGAGCATTGCCTTTAAACCCTGGTTCTGATCTTTGTTCCGAGTTTTCAGAAGTGGGTTCCTTTTATTCCTTTACCCCCCGTGGCAATAATCCCTTGGGAATTTAAGCTTTTAAAGAGCAGTTCCTTGGATTACATGAAGGCAGCTCTCCTCCTCCTGCAAAGAGGGGTTCTGAGGCTGGCCCGGGGCTGCATGGGGACACACACCTTGAGGCAGCATCGCAGCATGGGGAGGGGCCAGCCCAGGCAACTGGAAGGAAAGGAGTTCTGGCTCTCTTCTCAGATCTGGCCTCTCCCTTCCTCCGGCTTCCCCTCCATTCCATGCCAGTCAGCACCAAGAGCAATCTTGAAAAAGAGGAGGGAGGGACAGAGTGGGTGGAAGAAAATGACGCAGAAGTGTCACCCACAGCCAGAGAGGGGAAGGACTGTGCCATAGTCAGCACACCCAGGGCAGGGCCTCTGTTTCTCAGGATTCCCGGGACATTGAAACATGAAGACGGCTGACAGGACTCACCCCCTCCGGCTCCCTCTGCTGTCGCTCAGCTGTTAGGAGGAGGACTGTCAGTGGACAGCCTCAGCTGTCAGCCCCTTCAGGGGTCACCTAGACCAGGGTCACTCCTCCAGAGGTGGTCCACATCCGGTGACCGAGGGCGGCGGATGGTCTAAGGGCCTGGTTGTGTCGGCTCAAATCAGGATAATGCTGAAAGGCATGGGGTCACCAAGGCTGCTGTTGGGTTGCATCTCAGCTGCCACTTCTCAATGCCCTTTGCTCCTTTCCACAGTCGGTGGTCCCCGGGGTGATCCCTGATAAACATCCCGCTCACAAACTCTCTCTGAGTCCACATGGTTCCCAGGGAGCCCAGCCCAGGACTCAGAGACTGTTGACATGCAAGTTAATGTCCCCGACACATGAAAATACTTTGCACCTAGCGCTGACTTCGGCAGCATATATGCTAAAACTGGAACAATACAGACAAGATTCTCCTGGTCCCTGTACAAATTCATGAAGAGTTCCATATTTTTACAAACCCAACTGCACCACAGTTTTACTTCCGCAGGACAATTGTAAAATCAATCGTTAAAATGTTGATTCACTGCTTAGGCATCAGTGAATTCCATCAGGCTTCGGTGAGCATCTTTGTGTACATTATGTGGAGATAAAAAGTCCTATGAGGTAGTTGCTATTATTATCCCACTTTACAGACGAGGCAAGCAAGGATCAGAGAGGACCAACAATTTGCCCGACGTGGCATAACTCATGGCGGAACCAGAACTTGAACCAAGCAGGCTGGTTCCAGAATCTGTGCTCTCGGGCACCACATTCACTTTCCTCTCAGTACGTTGTCTGTCTCTGGACTATTTCTTCCTATAGGGTTGGGGCATGAGGTCAAGGATTGTGTTTCAATCTCAAAACCTGTCAGGGTCAGGAGGGTAATAATAATAATAATAATAATAATAATAATAATAAGTGTAAGAATACAAGAGAAAAGAATAGCACAAACTTGAATATAAATGACAAATCTCAAAGTAAAATTTTTTAAACTTCAAAATATGATTCTTGGGGTACCTGGGTGGCTCAGTCGGTTAAGCATCCAACTTCAGGTCATAATCTCGCGGTTCGTGGGTTCAAGCCCACGTCAGGCTCTGGGCTAACAGGGTGGACACTGCTTGGGATTCCCTCTCTCCCTCTCTCTCTGCCCCTCCCCCGATCACTCTCTCTGTTTCTCTCAATGATAAATAAACTTAAAAAATATATATATGATTCTCATAGAAATGTAAAATGAGCATATGCCAAATGTTTGTCTAACTGATCATATCAGTGTCCTAAGGCTGCTGTAACAAATTACCACACACCAGATGGCTTAACCCAACAGAAGTTTGTTTTTCTCACAGTTCCAGGGACCAGAAGCCCCATATCACGAGGTCACCAGGGCTACGTGCCCTCAAAGGCTCTAAGGGAGACTCCTTCCTTGCCTCTCAGCTTCTAGTGACTTTGGCATTTTCATAGCCTCCTTGACTTGTGGGCACAAGTCTCTGCTCTCTGCCTCCGTCTTCATTCTGCTGCCTCCTCCTCCTTTTCTCTTCTGTCTCCTGTAAGGACACTTATCTTAAGGCTCACACAGGGGATCCAGGACGATCTCATCTCAAGACCCTTGATTTAATCATACCTGCAAGGACGCTTTTGCCAAATAAGATGACATACACAAAATCAGGGATTTGGGCCTCACCTGTGTTTTTGAGAGCCTCTGTTCAATCCACTACGTGCACTAATGAGGGAACCAGCAGGACGGCAACGTAAATTTAAAGAAAAATTTGAGAAACAGGCTTCTCTGGTCAGTCAGTCAAGGCATGCCAAGATAACTTCGCTAAGGTAGAGAGAAAAAAATTGAACAGTTCATGTCTCACAGGGCAATGAAACTGTAACCTGGTGTTATCTTTTCCCACAGAAATCTATTTGGACAAAATCTATAAGTTAGCGCACGACTTTATAAGTTCACTAATTGATTATAAATGGTCAATTAAGCCAAGTATATCTCTGAGACCAGCACTCTCTTGACAGAACTTTCTACAGTGATGGAATATTCTTTATCTGGGCTGTCTAATCCAGGAGCCCCTAGACACATGTGGCTAAGGAGCCCCTGAAATGTGGCTAGTGTGGCTGAGAAGCTGAATTTGGAAACTTATTTAATTATAATTAAAGCTTAAATAGCCACAGGTGGCTAGAGGCCACAGTGTTGGACAGTAAGGCCCTAGAGAACTAAACCCCTGGCAGGGCCTGAGAGGTCATCTTCTTCTGCAACACTGAACGGATATGCTATCACCTTATTTCCAACTTTTTGTAGTTTCTCTTAAGACATTAACAGTCGAGCTTAGACTGAGCAGACTATGGAGAATGGTGGGGACTGGAAAACTGCTCGTTGCATGTCTGTGTAATCAGGAAAGCACATCTATTTAAAGCCCCAATCACGGGGCGCCTGGGTGCATACATCAGTCATTTGAGCGTCTGACTTCGGCTCAAGTCACGATCTCACGGTTTGTGAGTTCAAGCCCTGCATTGGGCTTTCTGCTGACAGCACAGAGCCTGCTTCGGATCCTCTGTCACGCACCCCCCCCCCCCAAAATAAATAAACATTTAAAAAAGTAAAGTTCCAATTAATCACTGTCCTGTTGCAAGAACTGTTCCTCTTTAAGGAGAGGCCAGGCATGTGGGTTTTTATGCAAAATCACAGATCAACAAATATTTATAGAGCACCTACTGCATACCAGGAACTGACCGGGAAACAGGTCAGTATAAGAGTGAGTAAGACACTGCCCTTGCTCTCACAGGCTCCTCGTCTGACGGGGACACCGCACAAAGTGCTTTATAAAGTGCATCGTTGGAGGCGAGCATTGGGTGCACCAGGAGTCAGGGCACACCTGGCTCCAAGTGGGCAGTTAAGGGAGAAGAAGATGGCCACCCAGCTGAACCTTAGGTAGGAGCTGACCAGGTGAGGGGAGATGGAAGGGACATCTTGGGCAGAGGCATCAGCGGGATGAGACGCAAGAAAACGTGGTCCTGGGCACAGTGTGGCATGTGAGGGAAACAGAGCAGTCAGAATCATCAGAGCTTAAAATCTGAGGCCAGAAGTGTCAGGAAGTAAAAGGATAGAGGAAACAAGGGTCAGATCATAGAAGGTATTACAGTCTATGAAGTGAAGGGCATTTTGACATTGACTTATCAAGACCATGGGATGGTCAAGCGGATGAATACCATCATTTAGCAAATAGTCTCCAGTAGTTGGCGCTGAAGACACTGGGGATATAGGTAACTAAAATAATGGGGTCTGTCTGCTCATGGGGTTTACATTCTACCTGGGTAAAGCAAATGGTGATAAGGGAATACATACATAAATAAGATAGAATTCTAGATCGAATTTTGGCCTGGAAAAGAGGAAACAGAATATGGGGGCGAATGACTGGAAGCTGGGTAAGGGGGTAATTAGGTGGCTTCTCTAAGAATCACTTGGTAACATTTTTTGTAGTCAAAGTTTTTAAAGAATCTAAATAGGAAAACAAATGGCATTTGAGAACAGAAGAGAGAAAAATCTCTTGTAATCATACTACCTTAACATCACCTCTTTTTTTGGTTAGAGTGAATTGCATTCAATCTGGACCCACATACATATGTATTTAATATGATTGATCATGATCAAATGTATACACAATTTTGCAGTCAGCTCTTTTTACTTAACTTTATAAAAAATTTCTGTGATAACTATCGTCCTGACCATTATAATTTTCAACTTCTGCATTATTGTCTGTCCAGTGGGCCTCACGTGCAGTATTTGTCCTACACATTTAGGTTGTTTTATAAATTTTCACGTTTATGAGCATAAACATCTTTACACATACATATTTTTCCTCTTCTTTTTTTTTGAATAACTTCCCTAGGGCAAATTTCCTAAAGTGAGAGATTCCTATGTCAGAGGAATGTTAGTCTTAGCCTTAGAGCTTATGATAATAGTGGCCAAACTGTTGTCCAAAAGGAGTAAGAAGGGAGATAGTGATGGGGAAATGTGCGTGCGTGCATGTGACAACATGAGCCGTCATGCTCTGTGAGGGTAGCAGCCTGCTTGGCTTGTGACTGGTACACAGTAAGAGCTCAATAATGGGATGAATGACTGACTTCCAAGCTCAGGTTTTGCAGCTCAGGGTTTGAGGCCGAATCTGTCGTTGTGCTCCGAAGGTTAGAGATGTCCCTGTCAGAGATGGATATTTCGCATCGCCCTGCTTTCTGTAGCTTTGGCTTCTGATTAACAAAACGAAAACTGGATAGATGTTTATGGAGATTGAGCTACAAAGGCAGACTGAGGACAAGTGTCAGCTTCCCCTTCCAAATTTCTAGAATAGACTTAAAAGATACATATGCCTTATGTTAGATACCCATTTGCGTGCGCACGCGCGTGTGTGTTTACATGTCCCATTCAGGCCCTCCCTGTCCCTGGACCCAGCCGTGGTGAACTACAAGATTCACAGAGAGCCCCGCACAGCCTCCAGGGGAAGATAGGCACAGTCTTCCGCTGGGTTCTTGTAAACAGCTTCTGAGACAAAGATTTGCGGGAAGCTGATTTATAAGGAAATATTCCCAGGAAGAATGGAGGGGAGAGTGGGGAAGTGGCACCAGGAGCGGAGAAGGCCATCCACGGGTGTCGTAGCAAACAAGAGCCCCTCAAGGGATAACTTTGGCCTAATGCAGGGAGCTCTGGAGACAGCACAGGTCAGAACTCAGAGTCGTCCCCATCAAGGAGCGAGGGGCCTGGAGGATTTATCTCTCCTGTACCCATCCGTACAGAAACTGTCCCCAGGGACATTAACTCCCAGGCATTTCTGGCTCTTGGTATGCACTGGCAAAGTGTGCCAGCAGGCTGCAGCCTGGCCAGCAACAGAGATGCAGGTGCCCGCTGTTGGGGGTGAAAGCACACAGGAGCCTGTGTAGACAAAAATGGTCAAGGGACCCGAGAGCAGGTGGATGGAGCCCTGCCAGGTCCTGCTTCAAGCTCACAACAGTAATCGCCATGAAAAACAACCCCATGAAAGCAGACATCAAATTTAACAACTAAAAGAGCAAACAGAAGGTGAAGTTAATCAAAAAAGACAGAAGAGGGCTCTAGAATAAGTTTAATCAGTATCTTCATGGACACAGAAGCAGACAGTGCATCTGCTATATTAAATGGAGGTCCTGAAAATTAACTTTTTGATCACTGACATTAAAAAAAAGTAGACGGGGTGCTTGGGTGGCTCAGTAGGCTAAGCATCTGATTCTTGATTGCAGTTCAGGTCATGATCTCACAATTCGTGGGATCGAGTCCTGCACGGGGTTGTGCGCTAACAGCACAGAGCCTGCTTGGGATTCTCTCTCTCTGCCCCTCTTCCACTTGTGTGCACACATGTGCACTCTGTCTCTCTCAAAATAAATAAACGTTAAAAAAAAAAAAGTAGATGTATAAAATAGCAGAATGGGAACAGAAGAGGAACAAGTCAGTGGGCTGGAAGATTAAACTAAGGATTTCCCTGAAAAGAGATGAAAAGTATGAAAAACAGTTAGGAACATGGGAAAGAGTTCCATAATTATCCACATCTAGCTAATAACATTTTCAGAATAAGAGGACAAAGAGGAGAGATGGGTGAAAATGCTGAAATGATAATAGAAGAAAATTGCCAAAGTTAATAAAACACATGAGTCCTCAGAACAAAAGTACCCAACAAGACCCAAGCAGGAAAAATGAAAAATGCCACAGGTATAGTGCTGACATCATCGTAAAATTTCCGAACACCAAGGATGAAGAGAAAGTCCTAAATCTTCCTGAGAGAAAAGCAGATTATACACAGGATTAAAAACAAGAAGAATATCACACTGACCTCATACTTCACATCAGCAGTAGGTGACGGTATGGGGGGGGGGGGGGGCAGGGAAGCTAGAGCTTTAAAATCCTGATGATGGAAAAAGGTTGTGAACATAGACTCAAGTGAAAATATCATTCACATGGGGAACACATCTAGGTAGTTCAGATAAGCAAGAAGATGAAAATGTACCATTTACAAACTCTGTTTGAAAGGATTGCTAGAGAATGTAGTCAACAAAGCAACAGAAATTAATTTTTTTCATTTTTTAATATGAAATTTATTGTCAAATTGGTTTCCATACAACACCCAGTGCTCATCCCAACAGGTAACAGAAATTAATTTAAGAAGAGCAGCAGAGAAGCAATAATAAACTAATGAGAAAATAAACTGGTGAAATGTACTGTTAAGAACATTTTATTGAACATTTATTGTGCAAACACTTATAACGTGGGCCACACCATGCGACTTTGCTTGTGATCATCTTCAAAGGAAGTGTCAGGCAACCAACATTTCCAAACTAATAGTCTCTGTAACATCATAATGAACTTCATTGAAAATCGGTAAATGCACGGAGACAGGGCCACCACAGCCATGACCTGAAGACTCAGTTTATATGGGAGTGTGAAACGAAGGTCTGGATGGAGCCTCTTACCTGGGTATTTGTCAACTAGACCAACAGTCTTTGTCCATCGAAAGGGCATCCTGGATGGGGCGCCTGGGTGGCTCAGTCGGTTGAGCGACCGACTTCAGCTCAGGTCATGATCTCACGGTTTGTGAGTTTGAGCCCCATGTCGGGCTCTGTGCTGACAGCTCGGAGCCTGGAGCCTGCTTCTGATTCTGTGTCTCCCTCTCTCTCTGACCCTCCCCCGCTCATGGTCTGTCTCTCTCTGCCTCAGAAATAAATAAACATAAAAAAAATATAAAAAAATAAAATTTTGAAAGGGCATCCTGGATAATACACACTCCCCGCTGGTTTGTATTCTCTCTTCTCAAACCACAGGTTCTCAAAATGAATTTGTATAATTTGCCCTTCTGTTCTTTCTATTAGAGTGCTTAAATTATTCCACTGAAAACTGCCAAAAGCTTTCAAACCTGTAGCATTGACTGGGGGGTGAAATTGAGTAACAAATGAGCTCAAGTCATCCCGGGAGCTCTTGTGCAAAAAGAAAGGACAGAGCTGCCCTTAAATGGTTTTGCTTCAGACCCCCTCATTTATAACACCTCTTAGAAGCTGAGAACTATTTGCTTTTCTTTGATCGACTTGATCCTTTTGGAGTTCTCTCCCTCTTGCAGAGCAGGCTGTGACATGAGGGTGGCTGCCTTTGTTTCATGAGTCCTGTCCACTGGTTCAGACGCCGCATTTTGTTTCCATATCAGGAACTTCAGTGATCTCGCTCTCCTAGGGGATTAGAGATTGTTAATTACTTTCTGTGAAAGAGGGAGCTGGCAGCACTTCAGCTTGGCAGGTTTGCTAAAAATAGAGGCTATAGGTTATTTTTAAAAACCCTCATCGAGAGATCATGACCATGAGTCACATTTATCTCCAGAGTTTGCCGGCTGAAGGAAAACCACATGGCTCTGTAGACATTTAAAACCCTCCCTAAAACACTGCCACCTCGGCAGAGCAAACACTCACACCGACCCACCCAGGAGGAAATGGAGAGGAACTTGTCCACGTGGAATTTTAAGACCCAGTTTAGTCTAAAATAGATATTCCATGCCCCAAGGATGAACACTATTTTCTCAGCACTAACTCTTAACTAATGTGTGCCATGCTGCGGTACAGCTCTTTCCACTTCTTGTTAGCTTTTTTTCTTTTCCTTTCCAAGGAATGTTCATAATCTAATGAAGAAATATTCGCTGCAGAGGAGTTCCATGGCATGGGAGGTATCAGTCTTCTCTGAGACATCAATTTCACTTGCTTACAGAACATTAAAAAGAAATTTTAAGTGATAAATGCATTAATCTACAGCTACTTATGATTAGGCTGTTCGGGCTAAGACAGAATACATTATCTGTAAGACATCTTTCATACTCCCAAGGCACTTTAAAATAATGAAAACATATAAAATAATATCTAAGTAATTAAAGTAATGGCAAATAAAAACTTAGCATTATATGGAATTGCCTATTGGAGTAATATATCTCTTTTTATCAGCCCTTTGTGATATTGCTATTAATTTTTAAGTAACAAAATATTGCTTTTGAACCAAAAATGGGATATTAACTAACACACACACTATTAATTGCTTTGCAAATGCAAAGTGCTGAATTCTCATTTATAAAAATGAACCTTTGAGGTTATCTAATAAAATCCATACACAGTGCCCACTTCTGAACCATGAAGGGGTAGAGGAGACTCTGCATATGGAAAGCATAGAAATTGCTTCCTGAGACGCTGTATCTCTTCTGCCACTGATCCGTGCACATCCCAAAGCCTTGTATTATCCCCCCTTTCTTCCCATCTCACACTGTCATTCTGCCTCTTAGCCTACTGCCTTCCCTGATGACTCAGGCATTATTTTCCCAACCCCTTTCAGCTAATGGGTTTTCTGAGCCACAAGTAGGACACTTCTTAAAACAATGTCAATTCTTGGGGTGTCTGGCTGGCTCAGTCAGTGGAGCGTGCAACTCTTGATCTCGGGGTCGTAGGTTCGAGCCTCATAGTGTGTATAGAGAGAACTTTAAAAAAATAACAAAATTCTTAAAAACAAAACAAAACAAAAAAACGATGTCAGTTCTTATAGATGACATTCTGTCCCTAGACCTGCCTGTTCTCTTGGCAACCTCCTGCCATCATGATGTCTCTAGTGCCACATGTCCCGTGGAATTGGACTGATGACCCGTTTTGTCTTTATTGACCACAGTGTGATTGATTCAGGCAACACGTTCTGAGTTACCCCATCCCAGCGGACTCATTTCTCTGGGGACCACACTCCGTGCCCCACTGTACCTACCACTCATCCCAAGGACAGGGCAGGAGCTTGGGCTGCATGACTTAAGGAGACACTTACCCTTGGATTCAGGTAAGTGTGGGCTCAGCATGTAACAACCCCAAGAGTGAGTGCCTCCTTCAGTTGTGCCCGAGTGCCTCACTGCTCACTAGAGCCCTGACTTATTCACAGTCCAGCTTTTCCAGCCCCCAAGGTCCAAGTAGGATTCACTGGAAATAGCAAGCAGCAGCAGAGAGGGGAGGAAGTGGAAGATCACTTTACACTGGATACAAGTCCCCCTTTTGCTCAACTTCCCATGCTTCCCAGCTCTCTGCAAGAAACAGTGTGTCCCTGGAACCAAGAGAATGGGCTTCTCAGCTTGTAAAACAGATGATTTCTCGCCAGCACCTTCCATAAACACTTAGAGGGAAAACAAATGCTCTGTATGTATAAAATCATGACACTTCCCACCATTTTTCAAAGTTTATTTATTTATTTTGAGAGTGAGAAAGAGAGAGAGAGAGAGAGAGAAAAAATCCCAAGCAGGCTCCACACTGTCAGCACGGAGCCTGATACGGGAATGAACTGAACAGAAACCAAGAGACAGAACCTTAACCGACTGAGTCACCCAGGCACCCCAGAGTGCAGAGGCACCCCAGGTTCCCCCAGAACCTCATCTGGGGAGTGGGAGGCATCTGTTAGTATCATACAGAGCTAATGTTCTGAAACCATAATGAAGTAGATTATGCTTTGGATTTAATACAGGAGATGTGGATTCAAAGCCTGCTCAGGAGTAATGGTGAATGCTCCATTCACCCTGTCCCAGATCTGTAAATCGAGGGGGTGACCAGATGAACCTTTCTAGCTGCAAGATGCAAGTGTCTTACAGCTTATCACTTCCTGCCTTCACTGGTGACCACTGTCCCTTGCTGGGTCCCAGGGGAAGGATCTTTATACAAAATAGTGTGGGGCCCCAGATTGCCATTCTCAGGTGCAGCCGCTGTTCTCAACGAACAGCTTTGAGGCGGTATTTCAGGAGGATTCAGAAAAGCGGTCTCAACCAGCAAATTTGCTCCCCTTCAATGTGTCAGAAACACTTAGGTAAAATGTAACAATGGGGTCACTGAGTAGGGCCATCCCCTCAGCTTTTTCACAGGCTGAGAAGAAACCCAATGCCAAACAAAAAATACCAAGATTACCAGTAACTGCAACTTCCTAACTCTTGCAATAATTAAAAAAAATTTTTTTTTTCAATGTCTACTTATTTTTGAGAGACAGTGAGCGAGCAGGGGAGGGGCAGAGAGAGAGGGAGACACAGAATCCGAAGTGGGCTCCAGGCTCTGAGCTGTCAGCACACAGCCTGACCCGGGGCTCAAACTCACGAACGGTGAGATCATGACCTGAGCTGAAGTCGGACACTGAACCGACTGAGCCACCCAGGAGCTCCTACCCTTTCAATAATTTTTGATAGGTTCCAGGGTTTCAATTCTGCATCAGAGTTTAGGGACTTCAGCTAATGCCAACTTCAAGCTGACTTTGGATGTTAACACTGATTAATTGCCACCCTAATCTTTATTCAAATATATCAATATTTTTAAGACCAACATAAAAACGCAAATATTTGCCCCTTTACTAAAGTAACCAACTTTTAAATAATAAATAGACTTTGCTTGAATCACTAATAACTGTTCTTTATCAATTTTCCCCCCACAGTTTTGAGAGATCTTGTATAGCAAACTATATTTACCAAGTAATTAATTTGTTTTCCCTTAAAAAATTAATCCAAAACACATATCACTTGGCTGTCTTCCCAGCCCAAAGCAAAGCCACTTGTTATAGGAGTTATATTTATTTGTTCAGCTTTAAAATTTGTGTTGATTTTGTCTTGCCGTAGTTTATGTTTTAAGTAAATGTACAGAAATTCTGTGATTCTATTTAACAAAATACCTAATGACTATGAGCGAATGCTTGCAGTGCCTGAGCGGCTGCTGACAGGGGCTTTATAGAATGGAGTTCAAGCACATTTTAATTCACCCACTCACTTGCTTTTCAGTGTACAACTGTGGGACCTTTCCTCAGGAGAGTTCGTGTCCCACTGAAATTTCTTATCCTCGATGTAATAAACCTGTCACCAAGATCATAAAAAATTGGTAGGGAGCGCTTATTAAATGCAGATCCTTGGTGCTCGGTGATAACCCTACCCCCAGCACTCCTCGTGCTCGGGGGCGGTGGGGTGGGGGACGGGGGTGCTTCAGGCTCTGCACACAGCATTGCAGACTCCATCCCTGTCTTTCAACTCCCCAGAGGTGAGGGCCCCCCCTTTCCCTAAGGCAGTGGGGTACAGTTTTGACCTCTTGGGGATTCAGGGTTTCCTTTATAAAGAACAGACTCTAATGGGTCTGGTTTACTTTGTCCTAGAACTCACTAAGGATACGTGCAAAGATAAGGAGGCTTAGTCCCTCTTTCCTAGGTGCCCTGCCTTGGAGAAATGAATTTCAGTACCATCAGATTGCGTTAATATTTCTGGGCTAGCCATCTTTATCCCCCTCCCAGTCTTGTTTTCTGCCCACCCCACCCTTTCCCTGGACCAATTCAAGCCTGTTGAGCAGCTGTGAGCTTATTATCCCAGGGGGTGGATGTTCCTGGGCAGAGCAGAAACAAAGAAAGCTTCACTATTTGATCTCCAGGAGGCCAGAAGCCAGCCAAACATTTGTAGAAGCAAAATGTTAGAGAGAATTGATGTTCGAGGAAGGAGTTCCCAGGGCTAGAGAGAGGAAAGACCGGGGTGCGTCTGGGGAGAGAAGCCGTATGTCCTCCCTCCTAGCAGAACCCCAGGTAGGCAGCAAAACCGGAAGGAGGTTTGTTAAGGCCTGAGGGCTGGGGGTTCTGCTTCCGCTCAAGCCCCACAAAGGTGGCAGAACCCCGCAGAGGAAATGGGATTTCTGCTCCATGGGAAGACACAGGAACAGCAGAATGAGGCCTCTGGACCAGCACAGGACCCAGTGTGGCAGTTTGGTGTCTTGGAGTGACCCAAGCGAGGGATGACCAAGAAATCAATGATCCCCTCTGATGCGTTGACGATGCATGAGTCGCAAGAGGAGAGATGAACACCTGATTTAGGTTAAGCTTCCGCCACCTCAGGAAGAATGGAAACTTAAAAATTAGTGACTTGTTTTAAAAATTGTGTTTCTTTTCTTTTTTTCTAATGTTTATTTTAGAGAGAGAGAGAGAGAGAGAGAGAGTGCAAAGGGGAGGGGCAGAGAGAGGGAGAAAGAGAATCCCAAGCAGGCTCCCCACTATCAGCACAGAGCCCCATGCTTGGCTTCATCTCATGGTTTGTGAGATCATGACCTGAACTGACATCAAGAGTCTGACACTTGACCGACTGAGCCACTCAGGCACCAAACTGTGTTTTCTATCAGAGTTCTGGGCTGAGATTTCTATCCACCTCCTGTCCTGGGGAATAAGGGAAAAGTGACCTAGCCCTCCAAGCACAGGCCCCCTGTTCTGAGTTTCCTGCTCTCTTCTCCCCACCCCTCCCACCCACCCCCTCAGCAGTCTTCCCAACTTGGTGAAACTCTTGCTCTCTGAGAAGCCAAATGCTTCCTTCTCCAGAAGGCAGGAACCTACCCCGCAAGTGATCGGAGTGAACATCAACCTGAGGCTTAGGAAGAAGGCAGGATAGTCTGACACCAAGGACTAAATTCTAAAGACCATTGGTAAATTGACCGTGAAGGAGACCAACAGGGAGGGGTTCTCCAAGACTGGAGCAAGCTGTTTGGATGCGAGTGTACAAAGGGATAACTGAAGGTGAGGACAGGTGAATGGGGAAGCCTGCCTTTTCCCATTTGCCCAGATTCCTAGTCTTTTTTTCTTTTCTTCAAGTTTCCCGTGGCAACAAATTGAAGGTAACCAAAGAAGAAAGGTTTAATTTGTCCCATCTTTGAACACATTATCCCCCCCACACACACACATTTCCCCTACAAAGATAATAAAAATTATGCACACACACCTACACCCTAATAAAATTTCAAAGTCAAGGAGGCCAAGCTCATCTTTTCCCAGAAATGGAAAAATTAATACTATAATTTCACTAGAATCCAGTACTCAACAGGTCTGTTTTGGCAGACCACTTTTCTTTGGAGAGGAGAGAATGCTTTATAAAGCCCAGAGGTCTTAAATTTAAGATTTGGCCTGCATCGTCCCCTATTGGTTATAGAGCCCCTCCCTGCCATCCTCTCTCTGTGAAACCCACCAATTCTTGAAAGAGTAAAGTGAAGACATGAAGAACAATGGTGTAAAACTTGATAGCTCTGGTGCAAACCTGCCATAAATTGTCAAACTGACCCAACTCCTTGCAATAGAAGTTGACTAGGAGGACCCGATACCAATTCTTCTGGGTTTTTTATTGAATTACCATTAATGTACAATATTGTATTAGTTTCAGGTATACAACATAGTGATTCGATATTTTTATATATTACTAAACGATTACTCTGAAAGGTCTAGTTACCATCCGTCACTACACAAAGTTATTACAATATGACTGAGTATATTCCCTGTGACTTATTTATTCTATAACTGAAACTTTGTACCTCTTAATCCCCTTCACTTGTTTCACTGGTGCCCCCCCCCCCCCCCGGCAACCACCAGTTTGTTCTCTATATCTAAAGGTCTGTTTATATTTTGTTTTGTTTTTAATGGTTTTTTTTTTTTTTACTTTGGGTGGGGGGGATGCCAGAGAGAGAGGGAAAGAAAGAATCCCAAGCAGGCTACCAGCTGTCAGTGCAGAGCCCAACGCAGGGCTCCATCCCACAGTTCATGAGATCATGATCTGAGCTGAAATTAAGAGTCTGAACCTTAACCAACTGAGCCATGCTGGTGCCCCAGTTCTTTTCCTTTCTTTTCTTTTCTTTTCTTTTCTTTTTTTTTTTTTTTTTTGGTGGGGGAGAGAGAGAGAGAGAGAGAGAGAGAGAGAGAGAGAGAGAGAGAGGGAACGCTTGCATGCAAGTGAGGGAGCGGTAGAGGGAGAGAAAGAGAATCTTAAGTACGCTCCACACCCAGCACAGAGCCTGACTTGAAGCTCAGTCCCACGACCGTGAGATCATGACCTGAGCCAAAATCAAGAGTTGGATGCTTAACTGACTGAGTCACCCAGGCACCCCTTGTTTGTTCATTTTTATTTACTTGTATATTGGTTTATTTATTTAGATTTCCATATGAGTGAAAGCATACAGTATTTGTCTTTCTCTGTCTGATTTATTTCACTCAGCATAAAATCCTCAAGGTCTGCCTATGCTGTTGCAAATTGCAAGATTCCATTTTTTCTGTGCGTGTACCTGAGTAATATTCCATTGTGGGTATAGCACATCTTCTTTATCTATTCATCTGTCCATGGACACTTAGGTTACTTTCCATACCTTGGCTTCTGTAAATAATGCTGCAATAAACATAAGGGTGCACGTATCTTTTAGAATTAGTCTTTCCTTTTTCTTCAGATAACTACCGAGAAGTGGAATTGCTGGATTACATGGTATTTCTATTTTCATTTTTTGAGATAATTCCATACTGTTTTCCGTAGTGGCTGCACCAATGTACCTTTCTCCCTACAGTGCATGAGGATTCCCTTTTCTCTACAACCTTGCCAACACTTGTTATTTCTTTAGCTTTTTTTGGCAGGGGTTGGGGCGGTGGGGGGGCAGATATTAGCCTTTCTGACAGGTGTGAGATGATATCTCATTGTGGTTTTGATTTGCATTTCCCTGATGATCAGCGAAGTTGAGTAACCCTTTATATGTCTGTTGGCCACCTATGTCTTCTTTGGGAAAATGTCTATTCAGATCCTCTGCCCGGTTTTTAATCAGGTTGTTTGTTTCTTTATTATTGAGTTTATGAGTTCTGTATGTATTTTGGATATTAACCTCTTATCAGATACTGTATATCACTTGTAAGTATCTTCTCCCATTCTGTAAGTTGCCTTTTCCCTTTGTTGATGGTTTCCCTCATTGTGCACCAACGTCAGTTCTGGTTCTCTGTCATTTCCAACCCTGACGTCAGCCTTCTCTTGTGTTCACCAGGTCCCACTTCCCTCAGGTCATTTAAAAAAGGAAAATATTCTTCATAAGATCCAACTCTCAATAACCCACCTAGCCAATAAAAAAATGTGTATGTGGAAACCTGAGATAATGCAAATAACTAATTCTGGCCATTAATTTTAGTCTTCTCCCTCCCTAACTAGGAGACTCAAGAGCTGCTGAAACATCAAGAAATAAATTATTGAATTGAGTTTCACTTCTCACAGCTTACCATCTGGTGAAGGTGCTAATGAGCAATGATGTGCCCCACAGGAAGGAAGAAATTAGGGGAAGTAGGAGTGGGGCCCGAGTGCTACATGAGCTATAATCAAGTCCTTGGTGACTCAAGGTTGCCTGGACTTTTAAGCAAATATGGTTTGGGTTTTACTTCTCCAGGTTTTCTTCATCATTAGAAAGGAAAATTAGACTCCTCCAGAAAATATCTCCTGGCCGGCCAGCCTTCCAGTCTGCCTTCCTTCTTTCCTTCCTTCCTTCCTTCCTTCCTTCCTTCCTTCCTTCCTTCCTTCCTTCCTCCTCTCTCTTTTCCTTCCAGTTCAGCAGCATTGTTGAGTGTTTATAGAGTGCCCATCATACTGCCAGTTTTACACTGGAATGCCAAGGGTCTGAAAGTGGAAATTGCCACCGTTTTCATCACATATTAGAGCTCTGGGCTCAAACTAGATTTCTGGAGGAAAAGACAGCTCAAAACTGGCATAATTTACCTTTATTGGTAACTATTATTAATACACAGGTTTTAACAACCAGAAAGCCTATATTGTCTCCACTCAAATCTTGATCTTGTCTCTTTCAATATGGTCACTGAAGAACGAGCAAAGTAGGACTGCTTTTTCAAAAAGGTTTTTTTACCTAAACTCTGTGCCTAGCATGGGACCCGAATTCCTGAACCCCACATGCTCTACCACCTGAGCCAGCCAGGTGCCCACAATAAGTGTTTTCCCGAAAACAAAGGTCAGTGAGTGGGAGAGAGGACACTAAATGGAGATTTCTTCAGATGACACCAGCTGAAGGATTCTTCAACCTAAGTTAGGAAGTGCAGAATTATATAAGGCATATGATACAAGGGGCATTTGGCAATTTTGTTCCAGAGTTAATATGCAAGATAATGAGAGATTTGCCTTGCTGTAGAAAAACCCATATACGGCGTTTCCAGCAATATTTTGATTTCCACCCTAGCATTTTATTATCAGCATCTGTAACTCTGAAAATGTGTTAGAGTTGTTGTTTTTTTGTTGTTGTTGGTTTTTTTTTTTTTTTTTTTTTTTTTTTTTTTTTTTGCTTAAATGGAATAAAAGCATTGCTTCACTAGAGCATGGGTATAAGAAAAATAAATAAATAATCCTGTCCAGTTTTATAAGCTGAAGCTGTATTAAAGTGATTGATTAATACTCTGCATGTCTTTTTCTGGGCCTCTTGTAACCCTAATAACATTTAAACCATTAACTATTAAGATAATTGCCTTCTGAAAGGAAAGGAAAATGTGAGGACTGTTTGCCTGTCTTATTCAATTCAGTGCCAAATAATAGTATTAGAACTAGGTTCTAGGAGCTACAGCCCTGGAAATATAGAGCCAATGTTAGGTGAAACCAGGAAATGTGTTTCCTATCTCTCTCTCCTTCAAAAATAAATAAACATTAAAAAAAATTTTTTTTTAAGATTTGCAAGCTGGTTAAACCTATAAAAATTAGTTGAGGAAAAAAGAACATCAGGCAGCAGAGAAGAAAATCAGCTTCAGGAGTCCGTGAACCTGCATGAGAATCCTAGCTCTACATTTAAATAGCTGTGTGGCCTTGAACAGGCCCTCTAATTTCTCCAAGTCCAAATTATCCCATTTGGAAAATG
The DNA here is from genome assembly GCF_046562875.1 of Panthera onca. Classification (NCBI taxonomy): domain Eukaryota; kingdom Metazoa; phylum Chordata; class Mammalia; order Carnivora; family Felidae; genus Panthera; species Panthera onca. The sequence continues at coordinate 140,201,591 of NC_138347.1, forward strand.
GAATAATATTATTTATCACATTGGGTTTGTGGTAAGAATTAAATAAGACAATGTCTTTTATATAAGACGTTTGGTTCTTGCTCAGTAAGTGGTTTTCTCTGTTGAGCCCATGTAAGTTAAGGTTTAATAGTTCAATGTGTTGTCACTTTTCATATGTAATTTTTTTGCTTTCACATTTTTATAAGACTTTCTTAGGCATTAACTCAAAAGAGGAAGTCCTGTGGGAATTTCCCCTGTTGTGGCAGATCAATTGGGAAAGACAGACTTGAGACATCAGGCCTTCGGGGAGTGTGCTTACGTGTGCCCAATTACGTCACCAAGATATTATAAGATATAATCCTATATGTGTCCAGGGCTATACGGACCAAAGAACAACTGGTTTCTCTGTTTCTGTCGGTAATGTCATTTGTGCTGTCATTTGGGCAAATGGTGGCCTGAGTCATGGCACTCAGAAATCTAGGGATGAGATGCCTCTGAGATCTAGGCCATGCCCTTCTTGTAACATTCTCACAAATAGGTCAGAGGGTTATGAATACTGGTCTAGGACAGTGCTCGTTCACCCCTGTTGTCCCTGAGTGATTATTAACAGCACCTCCTCCCCTTTTCACTCTTAAAATGATCCCAGTTTGGACGGCAAGTTAGATGGCTACCTTAATCAGAGTGAAGTGTATGTGGATAAGAACAATAAATTACAAAAGGGAAAATGATGAGGTACTACACTAATTCATAGACTCTGAGAAGCTTAGATGGCATTAAAGTTTATTTATTTATTTTGAGAGAGAGAGAGTCTGCATGCGGTGAGTTGGGGAGGGGCAGAGAGAGAGAGAGAGGGAGGGAGGGAGAGAATCCCAAGTAGGCTCCACACTGTCAGCACGGAGCTTGACATGGGGCTCGAACCCACAAACTGTGAGATCATGACCCTGGCCGAAATAAAGAGTCAGACGCTTACCTGAGTGAGCCACCCATGCGCCCCTAGCTGACATCAGTTTAAGACACACTAACACGTCGTGTACCGTTAACAAAGAAAAAAAGCCCACTGTGTTAGTTTCCCAGCACCACCATAACAAAGTACCACAGACTGGGAGGCTTAAACCACAGAGATTTATTGTCTCACCGAGCTGAAGCTAGAAGTTCAAAAATAAGGTGGCTGCTGGGTTGGTTCCTTCTAGAGGCCATTCTCCTTGTTTTGTTTTGGTTTTTAAGTTTATTTATTTATTTGTTTGCTTATTTACTTATTTATTTAGAGCGGTTGGGAAGAGAGTGCAAACAGGGGAGGGGCAGAGAGAGAGGGAGAGAGAGAATCCCAAGCGGGCTCCATACTGTCAGCACACAGCCAGATGTGGGGCTCAAGCCCACGAACTGTGAGATCATGACCTGAGCCATAATGAAGGGTCAGTCGCTTAACCGACTGAGCCACCCAGGTGCCCCCACTCTCCTTGGTGCCCCCACTCTCCTTGGTTTGCAGGTGGCTGTTGTCTTCACAAGCTCTTCTCTCTGTGCTTGTGTGTGTCCTAAGCTCCTCTTCTTCTAAGGATACCAATCAGATTGAATTAGGGCCCACGGTGAAAATTCTGTTTAACCTCATCACCTCCCTAAAGGCCCTCTCTCCAGGGGTGGCTCCGTTGGTTAGGTGTCTGACTTCGCCTCAGGTCATGATCTCGCGGTTTGTGGGTTCGAGCCCCGCGTCGGGATCTGTGCTGGCAGCTCGGGGCCTGGAGCCTGCTTCGGATTCTGTGTCTCCCTCTCTCTCTGCCCCTCCCCAGGCACACTTTGTCTCTCTCTCAAAAATAAATAGATACACGCATACATACATACATACATACATACCTTATCTCCAAATACAGACACATTCTGAGGTACTGAAGTTAAGACTTCAACACAATTCAGCCCATCACACCCAGCAACTGAATTCTGGCATGCCATTAGTTGTTAGATGTATCTTGACGTCAGAGATACGAACATGTGAACAAGTGTGCGTGTCAGAACCACACGGTTCTAAAATGCGGTCAGTCGGGAAGGGGGACTAGAGCCATTCTGTGTGCTTCGGCTAGTGTGAGTGTGGAAATTTATAAACCTCGTCCTCTGAAACCATCGGTATCTCCCGTCCACCCTCCTGAGGGACCCGGGAGAGGAAGGGAGCGCGTAGCTATCCAGATTGTGATCTTGATTGCTTCCCCTCCCTGGTGCCTCACTTCCTGCCAGTTCTCCTTTTGTAACACTGTCCATGACTGCCCCTTCCTTTCTCCCTGCCCACACCCGCATCAGCCCTTAGCTCATACCTGGACAGTTTCCACAGCTTCTGAACTGGCTCCCCGCCTCCCTCCCCTTCTTTTCCCTCCTAATCCACCCTGATGCCAGCATTGGTCTGCAAGGTGACTCTCAAAACTGCAGCCTGGGTCATGCCACACCCCTGAGAGAAAGTCTCAACGGGCCCTTCGTTCCTAAAGAATAAAACCCAAATGTGCTGTAGCCGAATGCTTAGGTCAGGCCCTCCATGCCCAGTTTGGCCCCTAGCCTCCCATCCAGCTGCATCCTGTGACCCTCCACCATGGCCAGCGTTCCCACCTCCTGGCATCTGTACGTTCCGTGCCCCTAGTCTGGCGGGCTCATGCTCTGGGCCTGTCTGAATGCCACCATGTAATTATTACATGTAGTTATTTATGTCTGACTCTCCAACTAATAGCCAGCCAAATTATCAAGACTGTAACGCACTCCATTAACCACATTGGTTGAGAAAGGATTTGTTTCTCCTTGGTTCCTCCAGAAAGAATGAAAAGTATTTCCCCCACCCCCTTCTGTCTCCCTCCCCTGAGAGAAGGTAGCTGGGCCTTTGTGTCCTGGAAGCCTGACTTCCCTCAGCCCCAGGGAGAGTTAACAGCCTTTTTGTGTGTTTTCTGTGGGAAAAAGGGAAGCAGCCTGGTGGGATGGCCTCCCCCTTTGTTTTCTGAGGTCTAGGCCACGGGTTAAAATCGGTGGCTTGGGATATCTTTTATTTGGCCTGGAAGTATTTTCACATGAATTTTAAATATGAGTTGCAATTTTCAAAAAGTAGGAGATTTCCCACGAAAACCTAAATTTCTGGGTTCTTTAAAGCAACGACAACAACCACCACCTCAGATTTCGCATCTCTGGGTCCCTAGTTTTACTTGGCAAAAGTTGGCAGGATCCGAGTATTGTTGGTCCCTTTTCGACAGGTCATGTACTTTCCAATTTACCACAATCTCCACCATTCCCCAAGATCTTACACGACTCACATCGTTCCTTTATGTACCTGCCTGTTTTTGTGAGCATCTGAGTTCTCGGCCCCTGCTTAGACCCAACAAGGGTATTCATCTGAAGCATTAAGGGAAAGGAGATGGTGACCAAGAGCTTCAACAGTGAGAGAGAGCACGGACATTCTGTAGGTCTTTAGAACCTATAGAACCTTTAGCCTCTGCTAACCTACCTTCCTTTTTAAAATTTGTATTACGTTTTTAATGTTAATTCCAGTATAGTTATATTAATTTCAGGTGTACAATATAGTCACTCAACAATTCTATGCATGACTGAGTGCTCATCTTGGTAAGTGTGTTCTCAATTCCCACCATTTATTTCACCCATCCCCCCACCCACCCTAACATACTCTCTTGAAGGAGCAGGATGAGGGATAGAGTTGGCTGAGTGGGTGCCTCTGAGGACTGGGCTTTAAATGTTTTCACCTTGAGGGGGCCTGGGTGGCCCAGTCGGTTAAACGCCTGACTCTTGATTCTGGCTCAGGTCATGATCTTATGGCGCGTGAAATGGACCCCCACGAAGGGCTCTGTGCTGACAGCACAGCGTCTGCTTGGGATTTTCTCTCTCCCTCTCTCTCTGCCCCTCTCCTGCTGGCACTCTTTCTCAAAATAAATAAACTTAAAAAAAAAATTATTTTCACCTTGACAATGTCAAGACAACCTGCCAGGGCTGAGCTGGGCCTAGAGAAACCAGAGCTACCCTCACAACCACCCACAGAGATACCTGCCTTCAGTGGGCCTGCCCAAGGAGCAGCAGCATCAGGGAGCATATCAACCAAAGAGCTGACGTATCTCGATTTTCCTGCCTAGCATGATCCCCCACAGTTCTTGGGCTGCCTAAGTGGGGTGGGGTGGGGTGGGGTGGAGGGCGTTGCACTACATGACAACAACCCTTCATAACCCTACACGTTTTCTATGGAATAATTCCTCCTGTGGTTGTTCAGTGCACAACCTGAGCGAGTGTGTGTGTCTGTGGGGGGGGGGGGGGGTAGCCTCTCAAATTGACATTTGACTTGTCACCAGCTTTGACAGTGAGAGCCCAGAACTTTAATTTAATTTTTTATTGATTGATTATTTTTTTAAGTAATCCCTACACCCAGCGTGGGGCTTGATCTCACAACCGCAAGACCGAGAGTCAAATGCTCCACTGACTGAGCCAGCCAGGCATTCCTAATTTAATTTTTTAAACAAATGTAATATGTCTTACTCCTAAGTGTGGTTTAGTGATTGAATTTCGTTACAAAAAATAACTTTCTCGAGAACAGAAAGCATGCTTTGTTCTTCTATACCCCTCCCATAGTGTTTTGCAAAATAAATATCTGTTGACTCAAACTACAGTTCTTAGCACAGAATTTCTCTTCCTGGTAAAACTTAAGTTTCCCATTTTCCTGGGTCGTAGGCAAAACTGGCTTTTGTCACCCAAACTCGTTTGAGGCTAAAAGTCACTTCCATGATTTGCAGTGAAAACGTTTTTTTGTTTTGTTATGATTTTTAATTAATTGATTTATTTTTGATAGCACATAGGAAGGGTGGGGGGGGGGGCGGAGAGGGAATCCCAAGCAGGCTCCACACTGTCATCGCAGAGCCTTATGCGGGGCTCACATTCATGAACCGTGAGATCATGAGCAGAGCCAAAATCAGGAGTCGGATGCCTAACCAACTGAGCCACCCAGGTGCCCCTGCAAGGAAGAGTTTAAGCAGCATATGAGTTTCCCTTAATATACACCAGCCGGTGTGTAATCTGTCCAGGAGAGAATTCAAACACAGCTCTCTGCCATTAGTACTCTGTCCACAGCCTTAAAATTTTGAGCCCCTCTGGTAAGAAATTTCACTTCTAGGAATTTATAGTAAGAAAATAATCAGGAGATATGAGCCAAGACTTGGGTACGTAGATGTTTATTGTAATATATTAATTACAGTAGCAATAATGGGGAGCAAGCTCAATGTTCCCCCACTGGGGAGTGATGAAATGACATTCTGACACATTCATATGGTGGGGTACCAGGTAGCCTTTGAAAAGAATGTTCTCGGGTATTAAAGGGAATGAGGAAATGGTTGGTTATATATATTCCTAAGACCTCTAAATACCTCTAAATAGGTTGTTAACATTTGGAAAAGGGTATAACTATTAATAAAAAACACTTACTCTCTTCCCCAGCCCTTGACTGGGGTTCCTGTGAGATTTGTTGTAACTGCCGGGATATAAGCAGACGTGATCCTAGGGGAGGACTGAAAAGCAATTGTGTGATTTGGCTTGCTCTCTTGGGCCTCTCCCACTGCCATGAGAACATACTTAAGCTAGCCCACTGGTTCTAGAGAAGGATGACAGACGTGCTCAGCCAAACCCAGCCATCCCAGCTGGGTGCAGTCTGGTTCAGCCAACCCCAGTGAACCCTCGGATCCAGGAGAATGGAGTATGGAGAATCCACTGATGGGCGTTTTGTGGCAATCGTCGACTGATACAGGAAGAAGCTACAGTCCAATGCTAGAAAGCTCTTTTCTCCGGTGATCAAGCATACACAGACTTGCGCAGATAGTCCTCTACTTTTCTCTTCAAGTGCCCGTTTGATCCATACTGGGTTCGCCCGGGTTCAAGGGGAGGGGACATAAACCTCAGTGGGAAGAATATCACATTACAAAAAGAACATGTAGGATGGGAAATAATTTATGGCCTTCTTCGGAAGATAGAATCTAACCATCTAAGATTCTCAGAACGTTGCTTTCTGAGCACTATATATGTGTTAGCTATTTTCATTCAACTAATATTTACTGAACACCTACTCCGTACCAGCTACCGTGCTACAACCTGGAGATGAGCAGTGAACACCTCAGAGGTGGTCCCTGTGTTCACAGGCTACCCAAAGAAAAGCAGCAGGCTGAAACCCATTGTAAGACCCCCCTGGTAACTGACCAGATGAGCTGTTGAGCTGGAGATAATTTTCTAGTGAGTAGGCCAGCCCCAGAGGACCAGAAAATTATCCTGGCTATAGATGCATTTTGCCTGACTGTGTCTGCTGTGACGGAGCCTTTCCTGGCAGCTTCTCTGAGTGTAGAATGCAGAGGCCAAAGTTCTCAAAGGGCTTAGAGTCCGATTCCATTTCATTCAAGCAGTTACTATAGCTTTAATGCAAAGCAGGTGTTGGGCTTGTTAAAAAAAAAAAAAAAGGAACTAAAGGCACCTGGCTCAGCTTTGTAGTAGCTTGCAGCTCAAAGTCTGATCTCGGCACAAAGCGTCCTCCAATTGCATGGGCCTCACCTGGGAGTTGTATGGCCCTCTCAGGCCCTGCCCCTGAACTTCTGAATCAGAATCTGCATTTTTAAAAACTTAACTGTGGTAAAATACGCGTGTAAAATTTATCATCTTAACCATTTTTTAAGTTTATTTATTTATTTAGAGATAGAGAGGAGGGAGGAGCAGAGAGAGAGGCAGACAGAGAGAGAATGCCAAACAGGTTCTGCACTGTCAGCACAGAGCCCGACTCGGGGCTCGAACTCACGAACTGTGAGATCATGACCTGAGCCAAAGTCTGACATTTAACTGACTGAGCCGCCCAAGCGCCCCTTCACCACTTTTTTTAAAGTTTTTTTTTTTTTTTTTTTAAGCAATCTCGACACCCGTCATGGGGCTTGAGCCCATGACCCCCCAAGATCGCGAGTCACGTTCTTCTGACTGAGCCACCCAGGCGTCCCTCATCTCAAGCGTTTTTAAGACCACGGTATAGTCACATTGAGTACTTTCACACTGCTATGAGCCATCACCACCATCTGTCCAAAGAACTCTACATCTTGCAAAACTGAAACTCTGTACCCATTAAACAGCAGCTCCCCATCCCCTCCCCCCACTCCTGTCTATGAATTTGAATACACCAGGTGCCTCATGTAAGTAGAATCATGCAGTATTTGTCCTTGTGCAACTGGCTTATTTCACTAAGCATAATATCCTCAAGTTCTACCCATGCTGTAGCAGAATCTGCATTTTGTCAAGATCTTCAGGTCATGTGCGTGCACGCGAAGGTTGGAGAAGTCCTCCTCTACTGGATTGCTGGCAGCTGAGACAGGGGAGGAAAGAATGTCCAAGAGGACTGGCCTCGCTGGGATTCAGCTTTCCTTACTCCTCCTCCAGCCAGGAGGGATCATCTTCATAGTCACGTGTCTGAGGGCAACTTCGGATTCCTAAGATCAACCAGTTGGGCTCCAATCGGTCAATAAATGGATGGCTAAGCCGGCCTCTGGGCATCAGAAGTTTCTGGCCTACGGGGAGTAGGCTTGTGGAAGTATAACTTGTATATCACGCACAAAATAGCAAGGGCAATTAGATGTCTGTGGCTGGACTGCACAGAGTTACCAGCCCACTTAGATTCCCATTTATGTAATAACACATACACTTATAAAGTGCCAGCCACTATTCCAAGTAGTGGTCAAATATTAATACCTTTCGGGCGCCTGGGTGCCTCGGTTGAGCGTCCAACTCTTGATTTTGGCTCAGGTCATGATCTCGTGGTCTGTGGGGATTGAGCCCCACATCAGGCTCTGCACTGACAGCCCAGAGCCTGCCTGAGATTCTGTCTCTCCCTCTCTCTCAAAACAAATAAATAAACGCTAAAAAAATATATTAATACCTTTAACCCTCAGGGTGCTTGGGTGGCTCAATGAAGCGTCAACTCTTAATTTCAGCTCGGGTCATGATCTCACGGTTTGTGAGTTTGAGCCCCATGTCATGCTCTGTGCTGACAGTGAAGAGCCTGCTTGGGATTTTCTCTCCCTCTCAATTTCTCCGTCTGTCTCTGCCCCTACCCTACTTGCTCCCTAAACAAAGAAACAAACAAACAAACAAACAAGCAAACAAATGTTTAGCCCTCATAACAATTCTAGGAGTAGGAACTACTATTATCCCCATTTTACATATGGGGAAACTAAGGCACAGACTGGTTAAGTAACTTTCCAAGGTCCTATGACTGGAAAATGGTGAAGTTGGGGTTTGAACTTAGAAGTAAGACTCCAGGACCTTGATGACTACACTATGCCTCCTCCCTTGTAGTGGTTTGACTGAGTCTTCTGTCAAAACTGAGCAAGAGGGGATTATACAGATTGTGGGTGTGTTGTGGGGAGGGGTCTACGTTAGCCACAGGGGTTAGTTTATATATAAGAAAAAAGCCAGCAGATGCTAGGATGTCTGGAAGTAAGTAGGAAACCCTTGCAAGTTGGTGGATTTTTTTCTCATTAGGGCAGAAGAAAATTTGTGGTTCACGTTCACACTACTAAATACTCAGACTGGCTCCCCTCCTACCACCCTAGCCACCCTTTCGGTGCCTCCTACACAGGCTCCTTCCCCTCCCACATGCTCTCCCTCACCAGTCTCAATTGCCCTCTTAGCTTGCAAGCAAATGACCCCCAAATCCATGTTGCCTACTGTGATCTTTCTTCCTGGTTCCAGATCGTATTTCATGCTTTGCGATGGCTCAGTGAGAATGTCACACTAAGATCTCCAACTCCACCTCTGGGAAGATGAGCCACATTGATTGACAGCTTGGAGATCAGTGAGGAGCCCGATGTCACAGGCAGACTGCTCTCATAGCAACATCCCCAAACAGCACCCATCATCTCGCTGCCCCAGAGCATTCCCCCAGACTCCCAACTCACTGCTGGCCCCACATCATTCTCTCTAAGAAGCTTGAAACCTTGCTCATCTTCTCCTCCTCTTCCCCAAAACGTAAGGAGTCTCCCTCCTCAATGGGTCTCAAGTCTGCCTTCCGCTTTGCATGTTGTCACCGTCAGAGCTCAAGCCCGGACATCTGCCTCCAGTCTCCCTAGCCCCCTCTGCCCTGCTCCCAGGACCCCACCCTGCACACAGCTGACGGCAGCTTCCCAGAGCACAGCTCAGTGTGTGCCACATCTTGGTACTGCCCTTCGACTCCATCCCTGGAGGGATGGGGGAAATTTGCCGACCGCTCCGCAAAAACAACCTCCTTCTTTGCGCTTTTCAATAGCAATCTCAACCTTACAGAAAAGGTGCAAATACAGTACAAACAGCACCTTTGTTCCTGAACCATTTGAGAGTAAACTGCAGACACGATGCCCTAAAAATTTGAGTATTTACTTCCCCCCAAACAGGGACATCCTCCCCAAGACCCACTCAAGGTTTGCCAACTATCCCCGTAACACCATTTTCATGGCAAATGTCCAGAATCACGCATGCGTCAGTTGTGGTGTCTCTTTGGGCGACTTCCGTCCGAGCAACTTCTCGTTCTTTCCTTGGTTTTTATGCCTTTGACATTTTTGAGGACTACGGTCCAGACCGGAGTGTGGAGTGTCCCTCGATTTTGTTTTGACTTGATTATCTCCTCTTGATTACAGTCAGGTAGGAAGAGCGCATCTTGGTCAGGAATACTGCAGAAGGGATGCTGGGTTCTGCCCACTGCATCTAACTGCATGGTGCACGGTTTCCGTTTGCCCCAGTCCTGGTGATGTTCATGTGGGTCCCTTGACTAGAAAGGTGTCTGCCAGCTTCCTCATCAACAGTGACAGTGACTCTTTTCCCTCTCGTAAGTATTGTGTGGAAACCATTGAAACTATGTAAATATTTCATCCCTCATCAGACTTTCAATTGAGTCATTTCTTTATGAATATCAGAATGGACCAGTGGTTTTCTATCTTGTTCAATGTGTTCTATATAATCTGTTACCGTCCTTATTTTCTTACTCTCTCTCATCCTATTACAACGGCCTACATAAAGAGGTTTTTAGCCATGTTTTTGGCCACGGAGCCTTGTGTTTATCCAAACTGCATGCTTCATTCCTAACAGAGGATGGTTTTTATCTGAGTATTTGTTACCCAAATGCCTACAGTTATGACTTGCTTATGAAGCAAAGTTGTCATAACATGAAACCCACGTGCTAATGGACCATAACACTGTCTACACTCAAATAAAGTCTCTCCCTGTTTCACACTAGCAGACATCCCTACCCATCAACACCTTTGTGGTTTGCAGCAACATCCAAAATTATAATGCAAATTCAATGCAAATAAGTTCATAAGGTGAAACTGCAAATCTTACAGAGCTGCAGGGTTTCCTGAAGTCTGTGAAAATAACTTAGCAGGACTGCTCAAAGCCTTGAGTGAGGCCACTTAGCAGCCACCAAAAACAGAGAAGGGCGAGACAATGTGAATAGCGAGGATTTAGAAAAGACCTTAAAAAGATTGGATGGGGGCACCTGGGTGGCTCAGTTGGTTAAGCATCTGACTGCGGCTCGGGTCATGATCTTAGGTTCGTGGGTTCGAGCCCCCTGTCAGGCTCTGTGCTGACAGCTCAGAGCTTGGAGCCTGCTTCGGATTCTGTGTCTCCCTCTCTCTCTTCCCCTCCCCTACTCGTGCTCTGTCTCTCTCTCTCTCTCTCTCTCAAAAATAAATGAACATTAAAAAAATTTTTTTAATTGGATGAAGTCATCAAATATTTTGTAACCCTCTTTATGAAAGTGATGTGAAAGTCAAAACTGAAGTAGAGAATACCGTAAGGTTTTATCAGAAAAAAAAAGTTTAGATTTTTGTTGTTGTTATTCTCAGAATTAGCACATGGCTGAAGCCATAATTTAAATTTCATTAGAGGGATAAACTTATTGTCATAATTTCGGTGTCTTCTTTTTTTTCAGGATAAGATGTTAATCAAGTATTTTCCTCTTTATTTCCTGTAATGTTCCCATCCCTTCCGTAAATGGGTCCCCTTTAAATGGCCTTGTCTTGATGCCAGTTACTTGCAGGTCACAGCCCCTCCTGCACACACAAAGGAAACTCAAAGCTGCTGTGGCAAGAGTGAGCCTCTGTCCGTTTCGATGCCTCTTACAAGTGTCACCTTGTTTCCCCATCCTATGAACATCTCCTCTTTCTCTCCCCGCCTTGTCTCCCCTGCCCCCATGTTTGTTTTTTTACTTTCTGGTCTCACTCTCTTCATTTATACCACTATTCTTTTAATTCTTTAAAAAAATTTTTTTTATGTTTATTTATTTTTGAGACAGAGAGAAACAGAGCATGAGTTGGGGTAGGGGCAGAGCGAGAGGGAGACACAGAATCCAAAGCAGGCTCCAGGCTCTGAGCTGTCAGCACAGAGCCCGACGCAGGGCTCGAACCCACCAACTGTGAGATCATGACCTGAGCCAAGGTTGGATGCTTAACCAACTGAGTCACCCAGGCGCCCCATCCCACTATTTTTTAAAATTTTATGTTTATTTTTTAAAGAGAGAGAGAGAGAGAGAGCAGGGGAGGGGCAGAGAGAGGGGTTACAGAGGATCTGAAACAGGCTCTGGGCTGACAGCAGAGGGCCTGATGCAGGGCTTCAACCTGTGAGGTCATGACCTGAGCAGAAGTCAGGTGCTTAACCGACTGAGCCACCCAGGTGCCCCTACCACTATTTTTTTTTTTTTTTAGATTTATATATTTTGAGAGAGAGTGAAGGAGAGAGAGCAGGGGAGAGGCAAGGAGAGAGGGAGACATCCTGTATGGAGACATCTCTGTATGGAGAATCCCAAGCAGGCTCCATGCTGGCAGCACAGAGCCTGACGTGTGGCTTAATCCCATGGACCATGAGATCATGACCTGAGCCTAAATCAAGAGTCGGATGCTTAACCAACTGAGCTACCCAGGTGCCCTCACTTTCCTCATCTAGAAAAGAAGAAAATATCTCAGCCTCATCAACTTCACAAAGGGTTGTTCTTATAGTCAATGAGATCATGGATAATAATAGCAGTCACAACATGTCTTCAACATGTTTATTCTATGTCTGACCATGTGCTAAGAGCTTAACGTCTATTATTACAATGAACTCTCCCCAAACTTGTGAAGGTAGAGGACATTATTATCTTGCATTTTACAGATAAGCAAACCGAGGCTCCAGGAGGTTAAGCGATTTACTGAAGCTTCCTTAGTTATTAAAGGGCTGAAGATTCGGGTCCAGTAGTTCAAGCTCTTAACTGCTAGACTATCCTGCTTTGAGGACTGAATGGTGCTCCGTGAATATAGACATCATGATTATTATGTTTCCTGTGTATGCTCTGGACTCTGGAAGGCTTTGAATGATAGAGGAGATATTACCAGAAAGCATTCCTTTTGTGTGTGCCTGGTAGTTTGGGCCCCAAAATACTTCACTACTGGCACCCAGTGGCATCCATTGGCATTGCCTAACCCCACACAGACCAACGAGCCTAATCTATATGCCTTGGAAGACCAATTTGCCTCTGAGTCGCAAAATAGAAGCAGACCAACTCATCCCAAAGGACATTGCCAACCCCCTCCCCCCTCCCAGCAGCTGTGGCAAAGGCTAACCTTGGCCACTCTGCCCTATCTTTCCTCGGCCTGGGTGGGGGGGGGGGGGGGGTTTGGTACCAGGCACAAGGACCTAAAAGGACGTTTGGTTTCTCTTCAATAACAGAGGTATCAAGGTATGCGTGGGGTTCTGTGCTGGGCACCAGAATTTGCTGTTGGCAAATGCAAATAGGCATGAGAAAGACTCTACGCACACCAGTCAGTTCTCAGTACCCCCAGGTAGGATTTACAATCCAGGGTCGTTTCTCCCCTACAGATACCTCTGTTTAGTGGTCCTCCTTCCGCTCAAGCTGTGAGCAACCCACCCCTTGGGACAGAAGTCCCACTGCTGGGCTTTGCTTTTGGTTCTTCCAGCCGGCTTCTGCAGGGGCTCAGGTCAGTGAGTGGGTGCTAATTTGCCTAACAGGCATAGAAGGGGTTTGTGGGTCACCAGTGCTGCAGGGGAAGGAAATTACAATCTGAGCATACCCCGGAGGTGATGGCTCTGACGAGGCAGTAAAACCACCAATTTCACACAGCCGAGGAGACCTGCTGAGGGGAGGGGGAAGGAAGAACTGTAGTTGTTGACAAAGGCAGTGGAAGACTGGGAGGAAAGCAAAGATCCCCCCCAGACACCAGAGTGTCTTCCCAGTCTAGACTTCTGGTGGGAGGGCAGGCCACTGGGGAGGGTCCTCTTGTCCTACACATGAGGAAGCTGAGACCCCCAAAAAAGCGTCAGGACTAGAGTAAGTCTGCCCAGATGGTAAAGGACAGAGCTGGTCATCAAACCACGTCTGGACTCTTCCACTCCCGCACACCCTCTACGAGGAAACATCACACAAACCATGTGAACAAACGTTAACTTGTAAAACAGCTAATGCATATGCGCTTGTGCGGAAGCCTTAGCTTAAGCATATCAGGCAAGAAAACTTGGGACGATGGGTCTCTTTTAAGATGATTCGGGGTGGATGTCCGGGACATCTGCTGGTTTCGCCCACCACCAGTGCCACTTACATACAGTTGTTCAGGTGTCACACTGCATAAGAGCATCCTGCCAAAGGGGAGAGCGGGCTAATATCCAACTTTAGCTCCACTCGCTCAACCGTGTGTCTTGAGTGTGGGGCTACTTTTGCCCCACAGAGGCTGGAAGGTAGGTGCCATCCTCTCCCCAAGCAGTGGGCACACAAGGCTGCATCAGCCAGGAGGGGATGCCTGTGTCCAACTCACAAAGGTCCCATATGGGCTAACTACCTCTTTCTCCATCCATTGCCCCTTTTTCTGAAGCTAAAACGCAATTTTCTTTTGTGGAGCCAATCCTGACCTAATCTGAGTCCTGTGTTTCGTGGAGCTGACCCCACTCACGTCTTCAGGTGGACCAGTGACTCAAGCCATAATCAGTTTGAGGATGAGCACCTTACTCAGTGAGAATTCACTTCTAAATTATTGCTGCAACTATTAGTTATTAAGGCAACACTTTCCCTGGGGTTGTCAATCTTGGGAGAGGGAGAAGGAGAGGACAAGAGGATGGAATTGTTTGAAGCTTTGGAATCTGTCGTGTGACCTGATTCACCCCCACCCCCCCAGCACATTTCCCACTTACAGGAACCAGTTCTCCTTTTTGCTTGTGCTGGGTTGTGTTGAGTTCTGTCCCTTGTGACCAAAAGAATTCTGACCACCACAGGGAGAAAGAGCTTCATCGTTTACATGAAAGCAACTTTACCAGACTGGTCAATAGAACTTGCTGTATCTGAGCCAGTTCTAATCGTGTGTCCCCACCCCACCCAGGGCGTGTTAGAAAGACTGGGGGCGGGGGGGGGGGGGGGGGGGGGGGGGGGGGGGGGCGTCTATTAACACACACCTGTAATACCTACCCCTTCTCTTCTCCTGGTTCTGGAAGAGCTGAAGCACTTATCCCTCAGGTCACTAATGGTACTGTCAAGCAAAGACCTGCATTTTAAATTCCATTTAAGCTCTTTCTGCAGAGCTGGGTAACCAAATGAGACAGCCATGGAAAATATATGACTTTCATTATTATGACATGGAAAGCAGAGCTGTCTAATTGCTTTTGTCCACTGGTGTATAAAGATTGAGACCAGATGTGTTAAAAAAAAAAAAAAAAGGAAAAGAAAGAAAGAAGAAAAGGCTTATGTTGGCCGTTGCTTTGAACAAAGCAGTCTGATTTCCTCTCTCCCTCTCTAAGGGGAGGAGGACATAAAAGTGTTTTAACTGCTTGTAAGTTTTCATAGCCTCGTTGATTTTGCTTTTCACAGAAGATAAAATTGTGAAATTGGCCTTGAAAACTTTATTTTCGCTTTCCTCAATTCAAAGGGACAATCGTGGTGCTAAAGAACCGAGCTGCGGGTCGGACCCGCGAGCTCCTTTCTCTCCGGGCAGCTGCCGCAGCCACGGGCGGGCGCAGGGGGTCGGGGGAGGAGTGGGTCCTGATCCAGATGAGACCCCACCCCCGCCCTCAGCTGGCTCAGTAGGGGAATAAAGTCTCCACATGGAAATCCACGGGAAGGGATGAGATGGTGATCATCTTTAAATAGAACCACCCAGGGCCCAGCTTCTGCGTTTCATTTTCCACAAGAGCCCCTAAATCTGCTTCAACATTTTTTTTTTTAACCTACCCGGTTATTTTTAGCACACCCAGCCAACAGCGCCCAGCAGGCCCATGGAGGTCTTAATGACGTCCCAGAGTTGGGCGGGTGGAGTTAGAATCTCCTTCCGCAAAGGTGCATTTGAAGCATGAAAAAAAAAAAAAAAAAAAAAAAAAAAAAGGAAGAAAGAAAGAAGAAGAAAAAAAAATAGTGCAGACCCAAAGAAGATAATGATACAGAAGCCAGGCTGCATGGTCCTGAGCCTTCTGGATGGAGCCGGGGTTGCCCACTGGAAATACACTTCATTTAAAGATTATCTCGTTTTTTCAAAATTGATTTTTTTCCTTGAAAAGGAAGAGTGTCTATGGTGAACTGGGAAAAGAGAAGGTTCCCAGAGCGGCCGTTTCTGGAAGGCCCGGGTGCCGTGAATCATGGTGTTGAGCCAAACCTGGGAAACGGGAATGAGCGGAAGGCAGGCTCTTCTGTAAAAACTCAAAGCGGCTCCTTCAGCCCCAGTTCCTGGTAGCCAGCTCATCACTTTCTCATCTCCTGGGGAAAAGGAGGTTGGTGGTTCACTGCTCCCCTAGCGCAGGGATTCTCCTTCCCCTTCCTGGCTCTGAAGCTGTGTAATTGCATTTCCCGTTATTTACAGGGATCCCATAACTCCCTGGGGGTCTTTTCCACTCCCTGCTGGAGCCCCCCACAGTTAATCCTCAGTTGGGGAAGATAAATAACATTAATGAATGTCCTTCATGTGTTGTATAGGCAACAAGCCCTCAGTGATAATACCCGAAGAGAGAAAAAAAATGATTGAATGAATATGAGATATTTTTGCTGGAGTGGGCAACATTCCCCAGCACTTACATTCACACATCCATCTCTCCTTCCTTACATTTATTCTCATTCCAAATGAGAGCTGCTCTCTTTTCTAAGATGGTGTCCTTGGCTTTAAATTAATTCCAACCTGATTTCCAAAGGGAGTGACTAATGTGTGGCATTAATGAAAACAGCCATTACGGAGAAATTGCAGTGAAGAAGGCTGTGGACTCATTCTGGTGCTGTACTTAGAAGCCAGGTGACCTTGGGCGAGTAATTTAGCTGCTATCAGCCTTGATTTCCTCCTCCATGGCAGGCTGGCAGAGCTAAGGACTCCTTGCCTCGTTGTTACAAAGATTAATGAGAAATGCAAGTGCCCCATGAATGGGACTGCTATTATGATTATATCATTACCAGAGCCTCCCTTATAACACAACCCCAGGATTCCTGCTGTACGTCTCCCCAGAAATGTGGCCGCCTTATAAAAAGGAGCATGACACTTCGATAAAGGGAGCAGAATCTCAGGTACAGCATGGAACCTGAGATTCCACCACATTCTTCTCCAAGGGCTCGCACAAGAGATGTCTGCTCACATATCCTCCTTCTAAGAGAAGCTGTTGCTCCACTAGATCCACCGGAGAGGACCGAAGGAGTAGACGTGGGAGGCTGTGTTCTGACTCATGTGGCTGTGCTGTGCCCCTTCCCCACCGCCTCAAGATCTCCAGTGACTGAACCGGAGAAAGGCACCTAACCTGAGATCAGCCTACGCCCAGACTGGCCGACAACCTTTCATTACTTGGAAATTTGATTGGGAAACCTGGAAGGACCCAGGCCATGGTAATGGGATCGTGAGGGCGTGAAGTTGGGAGAAGGGAGACCATGAAAAGCAGGGGCACCTTGAACGAGAACCATGGAGCTGACCTGTCCTCTGGTTCCCTTTCCTGTCCACATGTCTCCTTACCACAAAGGACTTTTCTCCCGGGACAGAAGAAATGAGAGACACTCTATGCCTTGTGTAGTGGGCTGAACTGTGGCTCCGGAAGAAGACATGGGCACATCTTGACCCCTGGAACCTGTGAATAGGACCTCATTTGGAAAAGGGTCTTTGCAGATGTAGTTAAGGATTTTAAGATGATATCATCTTAGATTATCTGGAGGGGGGGGTGGGCTATATCCAATGACAAGCATCCTTCTAAGAGACAGAAAAGGAGAAGACACAGAAAGACATGAGGAGGAAGGCATAGGAGGAGGAGGATGGTGGCAGAGATTGCAATTATGCGGCCTTGCATCAAGGAACGCCCGGAGCCACCAGAAGCTGGAAGAGTCAAGGAAGGATGTTCCCCTAGAGCCTCTGTGGGGAGCACAGGCCCGCCCCCACTTCACTTGTGGACTTCGGGCTTCTAGAGCTGTGAGTCAATTAATTCCTGTTGTTTTAAGTCACCAGGTTTGTGGCAATTTGTAACAGAAGCTACAGGAAACGAATACATCTTGCAAACCAAAACTGCCTGACGACAGACATATCAAAATTACGGGCAAGTTTCTCTTTGAGGGATGACGCCTACTCTAAACAAGTCGGTACCACAGGCTAATAGCTGCTTAGTTCTCATCTTTAAACTTTTTTTTTTTTACTTCTGCCCCTACAATAAAATAATAACAGAAATAGCTACCATCAAGTGAGCATGTACTGTGTGCCAGGAAATTTATTGTGCTTTATATTTTAACCCTCACAGTTTTTTCTTTAATCCTCACAGAACATCCTTTCCTTTAAGACTGCCCTAAAATCATTCCCATTTTGCAGTGAAGGAAACTCAAGTTCAGCAAAGGGAGATAGCCGGGACAGGGAGCCAGACCAAGCCCTCCAGCCCAGAAGAGCAGGAATGTTCTCTGCTTCCACGTCCCCAGTGGCAGAGGCAGAAGAGAAGGAAGGGTGGAAGGAAGCCAGGTGGGAGAGGTCTCGGCAGGCTCAGGCTGGATTAGGTGTATACATGAAGGGTCCAGGCCGCGTGGCATCATGGCAGGCCGAAAGAAACTGGCCTGAATTCCAGTCCTAAAACTAGTTCCTAGCTGAGGGACACTGGGCCACTATTTACCCTCTCAGAGCCTCAGTTTCCTTTCCCCAGCCATAGAGATTAGTATGGTCCTTTCTAGCATTAGGATTAAAGTAGAAGAACATTGTGTTCAGCAGGCGGCAGAGTCTCAGGGAAGCTTTAGCTTCGCTTTAGAGAAAGTGTCAGACCCTGAGGCTGATAGTCCTTCCTGAAGCCCCCAGGCGTTTCGGAATTCCTTGAGCTAATACTCAATCCTCCTAAAAGATGCTTACAATCTCTGTCTCTCTCCAGCGGATCCAGTTCCCCCTTTGTCTGTAAAACTATGCCTTTAAAGTATTGCATTCTACAGTTATCTGACCAGGAGACTCACCTGGAGGCTTGTTAAAAATTCACATTCCAGGGTCTCTCCCTAGACTCACTGAATTAATCTTTACTGTGGGGGGCATGGGAAAGTGGATTCTTTAATAACCAGCCACAGATGGTTGTTCAAATTAGAAAAGTTTAGGGGCACTTGGGTGGCTCAGTTGGTTAAGCATCCAACTTCAGCTCAGGTCATGATCCCACGGTTTGTGAGTTCAAGCCCCATGTCGGGCTCTGTGCTGACAGCTCAGAGCCTGGAACCTGCTTCGGATTCTCTGTCTCCCTCTCTCTCTGCCCCTCCCCCACTCACGCTCCGTCTCTCTGTCTCTCTTAAAAATAAATAAACATTAAAAACATTTTTAAAAAATTAGAAAAGTTTAGGAGAGTGCATTAAAGCAGCTCTTCTTAAACTTTAATGGTCATGCCAGGCACGCCAAGGTGGCTCAGTGGATTAAGCATCCAACTCTTGGTTTCAGCTCGGGTCATCATCTCACTGCTGCATCGGGCTCCACGCAGACAGCGTGGGGCCCGCTTGGGATTCTCTCTCCCTCTCTCTGCCCTTCCCCTGTGCATGCATGCACACACATCCTCTGTCTGTATCTCTGGCTCAAAATAAACACACACACACACACACACACACACACACACACACACACACACACACTTTAATGGGCATGCCATATACCTGGGGATCTTGTTGAAATGCAAGACTCTGGTCCAGCCAGTGCTTGAGCTGGACAGTCTGCATTTCTCACAGTCTCCCAGGGGGCCCCTGAGTGGCCGGTTGGGGAGCCAGCTCTGAGCAGCGGGAGTAACCAACAAGGCTGATGTGAACTGAATTTGGAGGCCTTAGTTATGATCCTCAAGGTCTGTCTGTGCTTTACAGTCTTTGGTAGACTTTTGCCACATTTGTGTTCTTTCACCATCAGAACAGTCATATGAGATGGATCATATCCTCTTTTTACTTATGAGGGTCCCAGTAGCATGGTAGTCAGGCACATTTCTGTAAGGGTTTCCCATGGATGACCATTTACAAAAGCCAGGTTCCAAGAGCATGCTCACTCATGCATTCAAAGCCACTGTGCCCACATAGAGCTGCTAATGATGCCCCAAAGGAGGAGAGAAAGTCTGGGCACACTGTGGTTTTCTCCACCTGCCTATGGCTGGGTTTCTGGCCATGGAAGTGCTTTGGATGCACTTTTAAACTGTGTCATCCCTTAAAGAAATTTCCACGCTGGCATCTCCCCTCAAGTAGCTCCTGCCTATCACCTGAACCAGTCCACAGGCAGATCTGCCTGGTTGGATGAATCTGTCACCACTCCCCCACTTTTGTGATTTTATGTGTCCTTTCCCTTCTGCCTGGCTACACACACACACACACACACACACACACACACACACACTCTCTCTCTCTCTCTCTCTCTCTCTCTCTCTTTTTAAGCTTTTTCCTTTGAAATAGTTTCAAACTGTGAGAAGAGTTCTAAGAACAATATAAACAGTAAAATGATGCAGACACTCTGAAAAACAATTTGGCAGTTTCTTAAAAAGTTAGACGTGAATTTACCATATGACCTAGCAATTCCACTCCTAGGTACGTGCCCAGAAGAACTGAAGAATTCACTAGAGCCAAAAGGGGGAAACAACCCAAACATCCATCAATGGGTACGTGGATAAGCAAAGTGTGGTATATACATATACTGGAATATTATTCAGACATAAAATGAAACGAAGTTTTGATATGTGCTACAATGTGGATGAACTTCAAAAACACTATGCTAAGTAAAAGAAGCCAAACATAAAAGAGCACGTGGTAGGGGTGCCTGGGTGGCTCCCTGGTTGAGCATCTGACTTCAGCTCAGATCCTGATCTCATGGTTCATGGATTTGAGCCCCTCATCAGGCTCTGTGCTCACAGCTCAGAGCCTGGAGACTGCTTCAGATTCTGTTTCCCTCTCTCTCTGCCCCTCCCCCACTCACGCTCTGTCTCTCTCAAATATAAATAAATATTAAAAAAAATTTTTTTTAAATTTTTTTAAGGGGTGCCTGGGAGCTCAGTCAGTTAAGTGTCTGACTTTAGCTCTGGTCATGATCTCACAATTTATGAGTTCGAGCCCCGTGTCGGGCTGTCTTCTGTCAGCACAGAGCCCCTCTTGGATCTTCTGTCCCCATCTCTCTCTCTGCCCCTCCCCCATGCTCGCTCTCTCTCTCTTAAAAAAAATTTTTTTAAGTCACATGGCATATGATTCCATTTACATGAAATATTCACAATAGGTAAATCTGTAGATACAGAAAGAAAATTGGTACTTGCCAGGGACTCAGGGGAGAATGGAAATGAGATGTAATGCTTAATGGGTATGAGGTTTTCTTTTGAGATGATGAAAATGTTTTGGAGCTAGATGGAGGTAGGAGTTGCACAACATTGTGAATGTATTACATGTCACTGCATTGTACACTTTTAAATGGTTAATTTTATGTTACGTGAATTTTACCTCAATTCTTAAAAATTGCACTAAGGCTTATGGAAATCTGTATTTAAATACATCTATATACTTCTTTTTCTGAACCATTTATGCCAACCAAATATCTCAGCATGTGTCCCCTCAGAACAAAGACATCTTACATAACTCTGGTAAAATTATCAAATTGAGGAAATTTAACATTAATGCAATACTATTATCTAAGCTACAGTCCACATTCAATTTTTGCCAATTTGCCAACAATGTCATTTACAGCAATTTTCCTCTCAATTGAAGATCTAGGATTGTACGATGCATTTAGTTGTTAAGTCTCTTTATTCTCCTTTAATCTGGAACCGTCTTTCAACCTTTAAATTTCTTTTCCTTTTTCTTTTCTTTCTTTTTTTTTTTTTTTTCTTTTTGGTCTTTCCTGACATTGCCATTTTCGAAGAGTATAGGCCTGCTGTTTTTTAGACTGTCTCTCAGTTTGGATCTGATGTTTCCTCGTGATTCAGGTTATGCATTTCTGGCAGGAATAGCCCACGAGTGATGCTGTCCTTCCAGATGCATCATATCAATTTGTCCCATTACTGACGATGTCCACATTAATCACCTGGTTCAGGCAGTGTCTGCCAGGTTTCTCCACTGTTAAACTACCATTTTTCTCTTTGTATTTAATAATAGCATATGGTGTTTTTAAGGTCTAGCAAAACTAATTCATAAAATCATTTTTTGGTGCCCGTTGCTATTTTTGTCACCCATTCATTCAATCTCTACTTAGTCCAGGGAGGATGGATATATATATATATATATAGATATAGATATAGATATATAGATATATACACATATATATTAATATACATTAATATGTATATTATATATATAATTTATGGTATCATATATATATATATACATATATATAATTTATGGTATTTTTTCCCAAAGAGTTCGTTGTTTTTTTGGGGTGATGGGTTTCAAAGTCCCCAAATTCTGGAATGCTGATTCTGTCCATTATATTAGCTACTTCTTTCATCAGTTTTGTAAGCTGAATGCAAGAGAGAGCGATACGAGAATCAAGGATAGAATATGATCATTTTGACTATGGAAACCAAGCAGTTGTTAAACTCTTACAAACAGTAGAGCTAATGAATCTAGAATATTCAACTGCAGAGAACTGAAATGATATACAGGCTAATGCACAGGTTTTTGTTAGAAAATCTGTTTCAATATTTTGTGCTTTTAAAATGATAATTGTGTGGCACCTGGGTGGCTCAGTCGGTTAAGCGTCCAACTCTTGGTTTCGGCTCAGGCCATGATCTCCCAGTCTATGAGTTCGAGCCCCGAGTCCAGCTCTGCACTGACAATGGCAGGGCCTGCTTCAGATTCTCTCTCTCCCTCTATCTCTGCCCCTCCCTCACGTGTGTGTGCGTGTTCTCTCTCTCTCAAACAAACTTAAAAGAGAGAGGAATAAAATAATAATTGCTTTTTCTTTAGTTGAATATTTTTAATGGACTGATTCTTTGGATTGTCGGAATAAAACTTGAATTAAAAGGAACCGAGAGAGGGTGCCTGGGTGGCTCAGTTGGTTAAGCGTCTGATTTCGGCTCATATCATGATCTCGAGGTTCATGGGTTCCAACCCCGAATTGGGCTCTGTGCTGACAGCTCAGAGCCTGGAGCCTGCTTTGAATTCTGTGTGTCTCCCTCTCTCTCTGCCCATCCCCCGCTCACACTCTGTCTCTCTCTCTCTCTCTCTCAATCAATCAATATTTAAAAAACTTTTTTTTTTTTTAAAAAAAGAAACTGGGAGAGTAATGACAAGTAAGTACCCATCCTGGAGGCATAGTTAAACTGTGCTATGTGACTGTGAACTTACTTGTTTCCACTCATTCGCTTTCCCTTATGTGATTAATCTTTATTGTCCCCAGTGTGAATTGTCAAAAAGAGGGGGGAAAAAGACACACGGACAAAAATATATTTCTTGTGTAGCTTCCAAGTATTTATCACACTGTCACTTTATTAATTTTGAGTGCTAGAAAAATGATAAAATATACAGTTAAAGAATAACATGTTTATGGCTCGGATATTTGAAAGGATAATTTCCATTCCATTATTTATTTGATTTTCATAATTTCAGATTGGTTTCACTATTAAAATTACCTATTTTACTACCAGAAAAAATTTTTTAATTACCCAACAGAATGTAGGCTCAGTTTCTCACAGGTTCACAGCAGCTTGGAATAAGTGCACTGACCCAATCATGTTTTCAGTGCCCTTTTCTGGAAAAGACAGGCCACCATGTACCTGACAAAAACACATGAGTAGGCAGCCTGAGAAGGGTGGTCAGTGGGTGTTTTAGGTCATTGCTTTGCAAATTAAAAAAGAAATAAAGCGTATTTGCTCTCAACCTGCCTTCTCTTAGGTCTGGTTACATTTCTAGATCTGCCTGCTGTGATGTAGTTTTAAAAACAGTTATTATTTTATACTATTTAAGTCATACATGTTCACCCTAAAGAAGGTAGAATATAGCACAGTAAAAGCAAAATCCGATGCAGAAATAATTATATATAAATAATCGTGTGTGTGAAATTTTAAGGCATGTTGAGTTCCCTTTTATATGGTGAAATTTATATATATGTAAATTATAAATATATATGTGTGTATATATGTACGTATACGTGTGTGTGTATATATATGTGTATGTGTGTATATATATACACATACACACATATATATACACACACACACACACACACATGTACATATATATGCGATATGTGTATATATATGTGTGTGTGTGTGTATATATATACACACACACACACACACATATATATATATACACACACACATATGTATACACATACACACACACACACACACACACACACATATATATATATATATATATATAAAATACACACAGTTGATATTTAAGCCAAGGTTTTGTAACTGTGCTGTGAAGAAACTAGTGATACCGGGGCACCTGGGTGGCTTAGTCAGTTGAGTGTTCAACTTCGCCTCTGGTCATGATCTCATGGTTCATGAGTTCAAGCCCATATATGGCTAGCTGCTGTCAGCGAAGAGTCCACTTCTGATCCTCTATCCCCCACTCTCTGGCCCTCCCCTGCTTGCTCTCTCTCAAAATTAAGAAACATTTAAAAGAAAGAAAGAAAGAAAGAAAGAAAGAAAGAAAGAAAGAAAGAAAGAAAGACAGACAGACAATAGTGATACACAGAGCAAAGTAAAGCCCACCTTTACCCTGCTTCTCCCCTTTCCCTGGCCAAACCCCTGTGTGGGTTCTCTAAGGCCCAACCAATGACACGGTCTGTTGTTGGGGAGCAAGGAAGCTTTTCCACCCTTTGATTTCCCAGTATGTGGGCTGTTCCCACTGGCCTGTTAGCAGCACCTCCCCCATCTCGAACCCTCGGCAGGCGGAAGCCACCGCTTGCTGGTCACTACCTGGATTTTTGACTTGCTGCATCTCAATTCAACAAGGTGGCAGTGATCTCTTTAAACCTGGGGACAAATAAAAACAAGGTGCAAGGTTCTTCCCTTTAGACCTGCGTATTTGTGCTGAGGTACAAAGCCTCGGGGACTCCCAAGGAAATAAAAGAAATGATGGAACTGTAAACAGAATCCTAGGGCAAAAACTGCTAAGCTGAGTGGCCCCAATAAAAACGGCCAATATTTCACAAGTGCTGCTACAGGATGCTCGCTCTACTAGCGACCCAACATTTGATGTCATCCATCCTTTCAAGATAAAAGCTGTGATTACACTCACTTTTCAAAATAAAACACGGTGCTCAGAGGGTGCAGCAAACGCTGCCGTTGCGCCGCCCATATCCCCTGAACATTTTGGTGCACCCCAGACTGGCTCCCAAAGGCCAGTATCTTCGTATCTTTGTGAGCCTTTGGGTGCGAAAATCTACTTTGCCCGTCGACGTGACGGGCCAGAGACAACTGAGAGTCAACTGCCCCCTTGGGAGGCTCTTAACATGTGCCTGACATGTGTGGGTTATAAATAACGCAGCTCCCTCCACCTCTTGGCCAGGATGATTTTGAGCTGTGTGCACTATACCGCTTTCTGGACTTTCCCTGCAGGTTGGAGCTTCAGTCGCCCGCTGTGGTAGCTGGCTTAATAACGCACCTTTAGGGGCACCTGGGTGGCTCAGTCAGCGGAGCACTGACTTCGGCTCAGGTCATGAGTGCACAGCTCGTGGGTTCGAGCCCTGCATTGGGCTCTGTGCTGTCAGTGCAGAGCCCGCTTTGGATCCTAAGTCACCCTCTCTCTCTGTACCTCCCCTGCTCGTGCTCTCTGAAAAATAAATAAACATTAAAAACATAATATTAATGCACCTTTATTGGCTGCTGCCACAGACTAAATATTGGTGCCCCTTCCCCCCAAATTTATATGTTGAAACCTCGTGCCCAATGTGATGATATTTTGAGGTGGGGCCTTTGGAGGCATTAGGTCATGAGGATGAAGCCCTCATGAATGGGATCAGTGTCCGTATAAAAGAGGACATAGATACAAACGCCCAGGGATAAGAGAAATCAGTCCTAGGCATGTAATGTATGGCACGGTTAACAATATAGTCAACAATACTGTGTTGTATATTTAAGAGTTGCTAACAGAGTAGACTTAAAAGTTCTCACCACAAGAAAAAAAAATTGTTACTATGTATGGTGATGGATGTTAACTAAAATGATTGTGGTAATCACTTTTGCAATATTTATCAAATCTTTACAGGGACGCCTGCATGGCTCAGTTGGTTAAGTGTCCAACTCTTGATTTTGGCTCAGGCCCTGATCCCAGGGTCATGGGATAGAGCCCCTTGCTTGGCTCTGCACTGACCGTGGAGCCTCCTTAAGATTCTCTCTCTCCCCTCTACCCCTCTCTCCCACTCGCATTCTTCCTCTCTTAAAAAAAAAAAAAAAAAAATCATGCTCTACAACTAAAAGTAACAGAATGTTATATACCATTTATGTCTCAGTTTAAAAAAAAAAAAAAGCCCCAAAGAACTTCTTCACCCCTTCTGCCATGTGAGTCCACAGTGAGAAGACAGCCAGCCATCTATGAGCCAAAAGCAGGCTCTCACCAGACACTGAATCTTCAGGCACCTTGATCTTAGGCTTTTCAGCCTCCAGAAACTGTGAAAAATAAGTTTCTGTTGTGTATAAGCCACCGAAAAAAAATGGCATCCTGTGATAGCAGCCTGAATGGACCAAGAAAGCTGCCTGCCCTCCCCTTTCTCAGGCCTGTCCCTGTACCTCTCCGAAGCCCTAACTGCCCTGACTCTTCCCCTGAGGGTAGGCTTCTGTAGGGGCAGAAAGAAAGGAAAGTTTGAGCAACTTGCCAGAGGCTACGTGGCGTAGTAACTAACAGAGCCAAGATTGGAAATGCAAGTCTCACCAGAGCCAACTCTCGTCACTTTTAGATGAACTGCCCGTGGAGGGAGCTTGGGGATGCCCACGGGGATCGTCAGCCTTGGGCCAGTGGGATCAAAGAGGTGCAGGGAGGAGGTAGCTTCCTCAGGCACTGTTACAAAGGCCCCACGGCTCAGCCCACGGATTTGCCACCATGTCCCGGCCACTCCAGCAAAGAAGGCACTCCTTATCGGCCCCAGGTCCTGCTGGTCAGACCTCACATTGGTTTAACCTCATTCTACTGTACCGGAATGCCCGGAGTCAGGCAGTCAGAGGGCGTTTGGTGACCCGAGGCGCACGCCTAGGCAGCGCACTGGCTGCTTGAGACAGGCGCAATGGCTGTCTTTGTTCGTGAACAGCGTTCTGTTGCCTTAGGCCGGCAGAAGCCGGGGCTTTGCCCTCCGCGCGGCAGATGGGCAGAAAGTTTGGGCAGTCTGCACGCCTGGCACAAAGCCCCAAAGGACACACAAATGTCTTTGTGGTGGATGCCAGGGCTGAACCGTGCCACAGAGAGCCGTGTGATGTCCTTTTAGAAAGGACAAGGCATCTTTCCTTTCAAAGGAAAACCCATGTTTCGGAACCACTAGGGAGTAAATAGCCAGACAACATGAAACCATTATCCTTTGTCCCTCTGGGACTGAGTGTGAGGTTGCATATTTCCCAAGGAAAGCATGTGATTCCTCTCTGCAAAGCATGATTCATTCCAGAAAAGTCCACTTTGTTCTCCCGGTGACAGACAATTAGAATCAGTATCTTGCACATATAAACCGAGGAACGTCCTCTATGCTCACGTAACAAAAAGAATTCAATTTTGTAAGACTGCAAAGTAGGAGGAACGATGGCGTTCAGGGTTTCCTGAACATTACAACCTCAGATTCTGGGAAGAACAATTTTATGTAAACATCTCTGTTTTATGTTAATATCTACCGTAGCCCTCATCCGGAACCCACGGACCATTACCTGGACTCTTGCAGCAGCCAGGAGCCTGATGCGAACAGACATTAGCTTCATCTCTTTTTCACAGGGGCTCATCTGGATTTGCGGGAAGGACCCAGGTCTGCACGGGGCATCAGCCCTCTCAGAGCCCACGTGCTGCCTGGGAGGTCCTGACCCCGACCCTCTTCAGGATAACCTCTAGGGGAAAGGTACCCAGGCCTTCCTCCTGCAAAGAGGCCTTGTCTCCTTTACTTTGTCCTCAGGGCCCAGCACCTAGACACTTTCCTTTCCTTCCAGCACCCTAGTCTCCACTCCCTGCCTCTCAAGCCTGGAACTGTCTTCTCAGCTCCCCTTTCCTTATCGCTCTTATATTTTAATTAATCAATTAATTAGTTAATTTAGTAAACTCTACCCCCAATGTGGGGCTCAGATTCATGACCCCAAGATCAAGAGTCACATGCTCTACTGACTGAGCCCGCCAGATGCCCCTCCTTATTGCTCTTGTATTGTATTCTAATTCTAATTCTATTCTATTCTATTCTATTCTATTCTATTCTATTCTAGTCATGTATTTATTTAGTAAACTCTACCCCCAACATGGGGCTCAAACTCACCACCACAAGATTTAGAGTTGCATGCTCCACCTGCTGAGTCAGCCAGGTGACCCTCCTTATTGTTCTTGTAGACAAGCCCATGCACCCTTTTCACAGGTCGCTTTTACCACTAATTGCGGGGAGACTGACTAGAAGAAAGAATATCAGCAAATATGGGAAAGAAGTCTTTTTTGACAATCACGACATTGCTGAATGGCTATTGTGTGGATTAAACGAGGTCATATAGAAAAAGTATCCAGCCCAAGGAAGAGAAAAAAATGGTAGACTTAGAAACATGGGACATGCTAAGCTGAGCTGTCTCAGTAATAACAGCAATCCCTTAATGTTCTCACACTAAGGGTCTAACTCGGAACTATCCAGTGGAAATGTAATGCAAACCGTATGTGTAATAATAAAATTTCTAGCAGTCGTAATTTTAAAAAAGTAAAAGGGGCACCTGGGTGGTTCGGTCGGTACGACTGCGGCTCAAGTCATGATCTCACAGTTTGTGAGTCTGAGCCCCGCATCAGGCTCTGTGCTAACAGCTTGGAGACTGGAGCCTGCTTCAGATTCTGTGTCTCCCTCTCTCTCTCTCTGCCCCTCCCCAGCTTGCTCTCTCTGTCTCTCAAAAAATAAAAATAAAATAAAAATAAATTAAAAAAAAAAGTAAAAGGGAAGAGGTGAGCTTCATCTTAATAACATTTTTAAACCACATTATCAAGAAAAAAAAAAAAACCACATTATCATTTCAACATGTAATCAATGTAAAAAGCTAATGAGATGGTTTGCAATCTTTTTTTTTTTTTTTAAAGGAACTCTGTGAGGGAAGTCTGGGTGGTTCAGTCATTTAAGCGACTCTTGATTTCAGCTCAGGTCATGATCCCAGGGGGCTGTGGGATCGAGTTCCGGCATTGGTTAGCAATGAAGAGAGGTTTCATTATTAAACAGAATCCCATTTGAATCCTGGCTTTGCCACTTCCAACTTCCAGGACCTCTGGCAGCTTGCTTAAAGTCTCCCAGCCTCAATTTCCCCATAACTAGAATAAAAGATAAAATCATACCTACTATTAGAGTGGCTGGAAGGATTAGAGATCAGGTATGTGGAGGCCTACCAAGTGGCTAGCACATCAAAAAAGCTTAATAAATACTGGTTATTCTGGTACAAAGGACTAGGCAGATGTCTCTGCTCAGGAGAAGTGATTACTGCTTCCTTGGGTCTGTGAGCCGAAAATGGGCACTTCCTCCTCTTACCAGTCTTTCCCCTGCACCTTGCACCCTCATGCATCCGGTTGGCTGTCACAGACCCAGACTGCCCAGCCCACCACATTCCTCCCTCTGGAGCCAGGAATCTCTCTCCCCTCCCTGTCTTTTTCCCTGTGAGTTTTGCTTTCTACTGGGTGATCATTAAGCTGATGGAATCTCCTTATGTCTGTGCTAGCTACCTATTACTGCATAAAAATGACCGTAAAACACAAGGGCTTATCACAACATTTATTTTGCTCACAAATCTACAACTTGGGCATAAATTAAACTGCCAGATTTGAGAGGCGTTTTGTGTGCCTATTGGGTGCCAGGCGCTATGCAGATTCTGAGGACATAGACATGAATGTGATTGAGTCCCTGCCTCTCAGGGAGTCAAGAATCTGGTAGAGTCGTACAGAGGTGCCTGCCTACTCTTTCTCTATCAGCCATTCTACTCCTCAGGGAGATCATGCCTCGGGAGTTCCGTGTCAATTTGTGGAGTGTAATTTTTAATCCAGGTAGCATGAGTGTCTTCACCTTTAGGGGCATTCAAACCCCTTCACCTTTAGGGGCTTTCCCTTTCCCTTCCTAAGGCAGGGAAGACTATAATGTAGATAAGGGTCTGGGTGGGACATCTGTTTCGGAAATGGCCAAAAGGAATTCCCACTACGTAATTTCATTTTAATTCTGAAGGTGGATTTTTTTTTTAACTTAGAAAAACTTCACTGTGGTTATTTTTCTCTAAAATTGTACTTAAAAAAAAAGTTTACTTATTTATTTTGAGAGAGAGCATGAGCAGGGGAGGGGCTGAGAGAGAGGGAGGGAGAGAGAATCCCAAGCAGGCTCTGGGCTGTCGTCACAGAGCCCCACGTGGGGCTCCATCTCATGAACTGTGAGATTATGACCTGAGCCGAAACCAAGAGTCAGAAGCTTAATGGACTGAGCCATTCAGGTGCCCCACCATAACTGTACTTTTACAAAACCAGTGCTCTAACCCCTTAGCTACAGAGCCAACAGCTATCAATGTACTTTTTTTTTTTTAATGTTTGTTTATTTTTTGAGAGAGAGAGAGCACGCAGGGTTGGGGCAGAAGAGAGGGGGACAGAAGATCGAAAGTGGCTCTGTGGTGATGGCAGAGAACCCCATGTGAGGCCTGAACTCACCAAGCACAAGATCATGACCTGAGCCAAAGTTGGATGGTTAACCGACTGAGTCACCCAGGCGCCCCTGTAATTGTACTTTTAAATATTCTGTATTCCACTTTAAGGAAAAACAGTTAAATTTGCAAAGTCCAACATCCTTTAGGGGCTTTTGGTTCATGATTGCTGACTAAGCATGTGTTTATATCTCACCCATACCTAAATCCCACTTAAGTGGCGGAAGACATGTAACAATCATATGAACCTTGTGCCGTGTTGGGAGCTGGATGGGGTGCCACCAAGAGATGAGAGCAGAGAGGAATCTTGAGATGAGATGAATCGCAAAATCCTACAAAACTGGAGGACTCAACCCTATAGAACCCAAACAAAGTGTCTTCCCCAAAAGTGAAATTTCCCAAAAGAATCATGGACAATCCCCAAGGAAAGAAGGCAGCAAGAGCCAGGGCAAGGACTGAGCAGTGGGTGATCAACTTGATCATTTATTAAAAGGCAGAAAAACTAGGCTTTGCTTGTCAGAGGCTGACTCTGGTTTTCCCCTCAGGAAAGCCTGTCGGAACCTGGTTGTAAAAAGCAAGGTTCCCTGAGGGAAACTACCTGAGAAGGTACAGGACCCAGTGCTTCTTGGGTAATGCCCCAGGTAAGCTCTGTTTCCACAAGGAACAGGGAGCTCCATGTCTAGGAGACATTGGAAAGAAAAGGCCACCTGGCTGCATGTGCTACCTCCTGCCCCTCTCACGATGACTAGAGCGAGAACTCACCTTGTCGGAACATGCACTGGCTGGCAGGGATACAGGGAGCGTCCTGTCCAATCTAGGCCATCATCTACAAATATAAACAAAATGCCAAGCATTGCCAGATGCTTGAGGAAAATCACAAGCATGAGAGAAAAGAATCTAAATTGATACAAGAAGCAGAAGAAAGCCTTAATTATGTATTGTGAGTCTCCTCAGAGAGTCAAAGTTCGCAGACCAATAACAGACAAGGAGAAAATATTTGAAAGTCATGTAATGAAAGGCTTATTTTCCATGATATGCAAGGAGATTCTATAAATCAATAAATGAAAAAACAAACATCCTGATACAAAAAGAGACAAAGGATAATAATGGGCCGTTCGTTGAAAAATTACAATCGGTCTCTAAATGGAAACGCTCAGTTTCATTGTTAACTAAGGAAAGACAAATTAAATGAGATGTATTTTTGTTTACCAAATTGGCAAATTTAGAAGGTTGGTCACATACGTTTTTGGCGGAGATGTGCAAAAGCAGGAACTCGCATGATGTGGGCGGCAAAGCTCTCTTTGGAAGGCAATTTGGCAATACCTACGAAGATTTTAAATGCGCCTGGCCTCTGACCTGGCAGTTCTACCTTAAGTAATCCAACCTGCAGAAATATTTGTGTGTATGCACAGAGGTACACGTAGAAGAAAGTTTCTGGTCTCAGTCTTTTCAGGAGTAAAAAGCAAAAGAATAGAAACCCGAATGTCCTACAAGACAGGTGCGTTTAAGCGGACCACAATGGTAGACACAATGCTGTCATATTCTTTTCTGAGTGGCTAGTCTATATGTTCTGACACAGAAAGATTTCTAAACTGTATGTATGTGGTAGGAAACAAAAACATCACAACTAAATATATCTAGTGTGGCCGCATTTCTTTCATTCATTCAGCAAATGTGTTTAGCAATGTCTATGTGATGGGCCCTGGAATAGACGCTGGCGATTCCACATAGAAGGTAACCTTCTAGTGGCCATGGTAGACAATAAAGAAATACATAACAAGACAATTCAGATTGTGATGAGCCCCATGAAAGAATAAAGTGGAGGATGAAAGAGTGATTGGGGAAGAGGTTTCTCAGAAGAGGTGACATTTTTAAAAAATGTTTATTTATTTATTTTGAGACAGAGGATGAGAGAGATGGAGTAAACGGGAGCAGAGAGAGAGAGAGAGAGAGAGAGCGAGAGAGAGAGAGAGAGTCCTGAAGGTGTACTTGAAGAAATAATAGCTGAGAACTTCCCTGAACTGGGGAAGGAAAAAGGCATTGAAATCCAAGAGGCACAGAGAACGCCCTTCAGACGTCACTTGAATCGATCTTCTGCACGACATATCGCAGTGAAACTGGCAAAATACAAGGATAAAGAGAAAATTCTGAAAGCAGCGAGGAATAAACGTGCTCTAACATATAAAGGGAGACCTATAAGACTCGTGACTGATTTCTCTTCTGAAACTTGGCAGGCCAGAAAGGAATGGCAGGAGATCTTCAATGTGATGAAGAGAGAGAGAGAGAGAGAGAGAGAGAGAGAGAATCCCAAGCAGATTCTGTGCTGTCAGGGCAGAGCCTGAGGCGGGGCTCTATCTCACGAACTGTGAGATCATGACCGGAGCTGAAATCAAGAGTCGGACGCTTAACCCACTGAGTCACCGGGGCGCCCTGAAGAGGTGACATTAAGAGACACTGAAGGATGGGAATGACCCAGCTCAGTTAGAGGACCTCCTCTTGGGCAGAGGGGAAAATAAGTGCAAAGACCTGGCAGAGGGGAAGGGCTTAGTATATTCAGGCAGGAGACAGAAGTTGCAGAGGGAAAGGAATCATGGTGTGAGAGAGAGGAGGTTGGAGAGGATGTGAGACACTGGTCCAAGAGCAGAGGGTTTGGAATCAGCCTTCGGAGCAGTGATGGTGCTGTCAGCTGAAAGCCGCAAGCAGGGGAGTGGATGGTGGGGAGGGGTGACAAGTCACTGACGAGCCGGGGTACTGAAAGACCCCTGAGGCGCATGCTGCCAGTAGCAAGAAAGAGAACAGGAGTCAAATGGAGAGGAAGACAGTAAGTGGGGAGATTAAATCCTCAATGAATAAAGTGCAGCAAGAAGGCAGCTGGTTGATGGCTGCATGGAGCGATGCCAAGGGGTAGAGAGAGCTGTCAAGACCTTCCAAAGTCATTTAGGTCTTTGAGAGAGAAGGAAGGTAGAATGGTTTGGCAAGAGCTCTGGCAAGCAAAGTGGACCTCCAGTCCCCTTCCTGCCCTCATGCACATGTTTTGGGATGCATAGAGAATGGTCTGGAATGATATCCACCGACCCAGAAATGTGGCTGCTTTGGGTGTGGAACTTTCTCTTTTGACTCATGTGCTTCTGTTTAGTTGGTTGGTTTGTTTTTAATAATGAGTGTCTATGCACACAAAAATTCATTTGTGGGTGTTTTCAGGGCGCCTGGGTGCCTCAGTAGGTTAAGCATCCGTCTCCTGACTTCGGTTCAGGTCACGATATCATAGTTCATGAGTTCGAGCCCTGCTTAGGATTCTGTCTCCCAATTGCTCTGCCCCTCTCCTCCTTGCTCTCTATCTCCCTCTCAAAATAAATAAAAGTAAACCTTAAAAAAATGCATTTGTGAGGTTTTTAAGTAGTGAAAATGAAGGATGGGATTATGGTGGGGGGGGGGGAGCCAACATAAACATTATACGACCCCCAGCACAGCTATTAACAGAATAATTTTCACAGACAATGTGTCTCGGGGTATACAGGTTGGCATTACAGGGCTCCCCAGATCGTATAAAATCAGCCACTAGACTTCTCTGATGGAGGAGTTATGCTCACCTTCCTATCACTGTTCTAATACCAGAAATGAGCAATAAGAAACCATAATGGGTCCAAAGGGGCCATTATAATTGATTGGATAGTCCAAGATATTCTCAAATTTTAAAAGGAGGTGTCATTATGAATTTATCATCCTAAAACTTATCTTGACAAGAGTAAAAAGAATGATCTCTTAAAGCTGATCATCAAAAACAGGAGAGTTTGTGAAAGGTTGGGTTCTTCCCAGTCAGTCTCTATTTAAAGTGCAATTTCTTTTGGGGGGCACCTGGGTGGCTCAGCTGGTTAAGTGTCCGACTTCGGCTCAGGTCATGGTCTTGTGGTTTGTGAGTTCAAGCCCCGTGTCGGGCTCTGTGCTTCCGATTCTGTGTCTCCCCCCCTCTCTCCCCCTACCCTGTTCACGCTCTGTCTCTTAACAATAAATAAACATTAAAAAAAAATTTTTTTTTAAAGTGCAATTTCTTTGGGTGTTTGCTCCTCCTCAATCCCCTATCTGCCCTCCTTTCTGGTGAGATTCCTTTCTTGCTTCCCAGAACATTCTAAGAACTGTCTGAAGCCACAGTCTTTGAGGAGATGCTGTGTCATGGCAGCATTTGTGGGTTTTAAATGGGGATGGTTCTTGCCTGCAGGTGGTTTACAGTCTAGCAATGTCCCTCAGGAGGAGGCTAACTCACCTGCTTCCAGAGTGGCTTTACAAGGCCACTCTCAGCTTCTCCCCAAATGTAATGAATTAGGATCTTTGGGGGTGGGGCCTGGAAATCTGCAGACTTTTAACAAGATTCTCCAGGTGATTTTTTTTTTTTTTTTAAGTAGGCTTCATGTCCAGTGTGGAACCCAACACAAGGCTTAAACTCATGACCCTGAGATCAAGACCCGAGCTGAAATCAAAAGTCAGGGGCCAACCGACTGAGCCATCCAGGCACCCCCCACCAAGGTGTTTCTTTTCTGCTTAGTGAAGTTTGACAAATACTGATGTAGGGGCTTGACTGAAGTAATGAAGGGTCATTCCAGAGGCATAACCATCAACACACTTGCAGGTCATGAAATACCTTCCCTCCTTCTTCTTGATCATGTAGCCTGACACATGCCATTCATGAAATTGAGTTATGCAGTTAATAAGTATAAAGATGTAAAAGAAACTGTCAGGCCAAACTTGTTGCATTGTCATCGAAGTTACACTTTTTTTTTTTTTAAAGTCAGCTAAACTGAAACACGGCACATCTATTATGTTGAGTTTTACACGAAATAATGGATTTTCAATTCTTTTGTGAAGTCGAGAAAAGTCATCTCTCAAATCTTTGAATGTTCTGAACTCTGGCATTTAATCTTTCTACCCTGTAACCTGTCTCGAAGTCCAGATGAAACCTGAAAAAACAATGCCAGATGTTGTCCGGTATACTCACTTATGATATTTGTCCCTCCTTAAAATAAGCCAAGAAACTTGAGGCACACAAGGCAGAATCAGATCTCAGCAATTACACAGCCTTGTTTGTGGAGCAAATGAAAAAAATCATTACATGTTTTATTGCACCTCAGAATCTATTTACAACTGCCTAGTCATTCTGAGTTTAGATTTTTCTTTGAAATGAAAAGCCCTGTAATAAAAAATAATAGAGAGGGATACTATATTGGAAAACTAGTAATGGAACTGTAAAAAAGAAAAATAAATTATACCATTGCTGTTCTTTAAGATTCACTCAATAGTCACTAAAAAACAAAATTTAGGATCCAGCCAGTGTTCTAGACACTCAACAACAAGCAGTGAATGAAACCAAACAGGCATGTTTGTTCTTATGGAGTTTTTATTCTGGTTGGGAAGGAGACAAATAAATAAATATAGAGAGCATCTTGTGGTGAGAGATGCTGTGAAGACGATTAAGGCAGGGCTAGAAGGTACAAAGTGGGAGAGGGTTTTGGGTTTTTTTTTTTTCGCAGGGAGAGGGTATAACTAATTTAGATGCAGTCAAGGGAGGCCAAGGTGATGTTTAAGCAGAAACCTGAAGAGAGGGAATAAGACAAGCAGCTAGACAGGGAGCAGGGCGGGGAGGCTGGAGGTGGGAGCATGTGGATATGTTCTGGCAGAGAGAACAGCAAGAGCAAAGGCCCTGAGGCAGAAGTGTGCTGGGTACATTTAAGGAACAGCTAGGAGGCCAGTGTGGCCAGAGTAGAGGAAGCGGGGGGAAAAGTAACATGGGATGAAATCAGAAAGGTGACTGGGAATGTCAGCTCATATAGGACCTGGTGGATTTATTTTGATTCAGATTTTGATCAGAGCTGGAAAGCCATTGGAGGGTTTGAAGCAGAGAAGTGACCTGATGTGATTTATGATTTGTAGACGCAGAATGCTAAGAGGTCACAGGTGGAAGCAGAGAGGCTAATTAGGAGGCCACAGCAGGAATCCAGGTGAGAGGTGAGGACAGTTGACTGGGAAGGTAGCTGTGAAGGTGGTGAGAAGTGCTTCCTCTTGGTTGCCAACAGACGAGCTGACTGGGAAAAGATTTCTCTGTAAACACATGACCTGGAGCAAGCCCGTGTTTACTGAGCCCCCTTCTGGTCAGGTGTGCCCTCTGCCCTGTCCGATTTAGCTCTTCACTAGTCCTTCCAAGAGAAGTCTCTGGGTGGTGAGAATCATGCTCATTCCCAGCCATTCTTGCCAAGGGAAACAAGGTCACCTCCAAAGACCTTTCACTGGGAAGATTCCATTGACCCTTCTACTCTCTATTCCTTGGGCTTGTAAAGGCAAAATCTCCTTGAGAAAAGAGCCTTGATGAAGACATGATATTTGAATATATGAAAGGACAGAGAACTCAGACAGCTGATTTACCTAGAATATTATTGACTGGCAAACTGTAGGAACTCTTTCCTAAAATCCCAGCGTCAGCATATTTGCAAAGGCTGTTAAATGAAACAGGTAGTCCTCCCAGGGATGCTTGTTTTAGCGAATACATCCCCTGGGGCACCTGGGTGGCTCAGTCTGTTAAGCGTTTGACTCTTGATTCTGGCTCAGGTCATGATCCCACGGTTTGTGAGTTTGAGCCCTGCTCTGCGCTCTGTGCTGGCAAAGCGAAGCCTGCTTGAGATTCTCTCTCTTCCTCTCTCTGCCCCTTCCCCCCTCTCTGAATGAATGAATGAATGAATAAATAAATAAATAAATAAATGCAAAAAAAAATACACCCTCTGAAGACTGCTGTAAAGAAATAATCTCATGGTAGAACCTGAAGTATAGAGAGGACATGTTTGGGGCCAAGGTGGGAGTGAAAGGAGATATTCGATTTATATCATTAGGCAGCCGTCCATCTTCTCTGCTGATTCATTTATTCATTCGTTAACTCATTAATTGATCCATTCATTCATCCATCAGATTTACTGGATACCTACTATGTGCCAGGCATAGTTCTGAGCACCGGGGTACAGAGACTTAAAAAAAAAAAAAAAGCAAAACAAAACCAGATAATTCCAACTGTGAAGGAGTTTGCACAGCTGGGATGTCACCTGTTATTCTGTGTCCCAGCATGGATGTGCGTCCTCTGCAGGGCCCCAAAGCCACTGAACCCTGGCGGTCTCCTTCATCTGTCTTCACCCCCCCAACAAGGCTTTCTCTCCAACACATGGGTCTACCACTGAAATCAGCTTCAGTGCACAGGGCACAGTGCACGGTGCACAGTGTGAAGCTTCAGCTTCACAGGGCAGTTTTAATCTTAATTCTTAAGTTCCAGTGGAAGGAATCAAAACTAGATGGAAAGAACTTTCTGATCCAGAGACTGATCCCTGGAAAGCAGCTTGTGTATTCGCTGGTTTAAAGTATTTTAAACAGGCCCACCATGTAAATATGAAGAGAAAAAATTCAGCATGCAAATACATACAGATAGAATGATCCCTATTTGGTAAAAAAAAAAAAAAAAAGTATATTTATACATACACACACATGTGAAGAGAAAATACGGAAAGGAAACACAACTGAATGTTTCTTGGGTTACCTCAGGATAGTGGATTCACAGGAGAATTTTTGTGTTTCCTTTACCTTTTCTTCATTTCCCAAATTTCCCATACTGAGTATTATTATTCAAAAGGAACTTTTTGTAAATTAGTTTTTTTTTTTTTTTTTAAATTGTTTCCCAACGTTTTTTATTTATTTTTGGGACAGAGAGAGACAGAGCATGAACGGGGGAGGGGCAGAGAGAGAGGGAGACACAGAATCGGAAACAGGCTCCAGGCTCCGAGCCATCAGCCCAGAGCCTGACGCGGGGCTCGAACTCACGGACCGCGAGATCGTGACCTGGCTGAAGTCGGACGCTTAACCGACTGCGCCACCCAGGCGCCCCAAATTAGTTTTTAATTATTGCTACCGCTTATGGAGTGTCGTTTACTCAAACTTCAAAAAGCCTCTAGAGACCTTTGTAAAGCGGCTGGTAAAGTTCCTTGAATGCTCAGCGATGATCTTCAGCCCATCTTCATTTTACTGATGAGCAACTGAGCCTCAGGAAGGTAAACATCAGGTCCCGGGAGGCTCAGAATGAGAACGCGCGCTCGGGGCAGCAATATCAGTGGTAAATCCTGAGCAGGACTAGAATGCATGCACCCATCACCCTTGCTAAGGTGCAGATTAGCACACGTGCCTGGTGCTGCTGGTCCACAGACCACACAGGAGGAGGCAGGGTCTGGAGTCCGAGGCCTGTGTTAGGTTCCCGGCTCTATGACTGATTAGCTGGGAGGTGCCTTACCTCTCAGTGTCTCCGTTTCCTCGTCTGTCAGTGAGTCACGAATGCTAGCGTCTACTTTGACAGGTGGTTATGAAAGTAAAATGAAAAGATGTTATCTGTGGAGCATTTAGCACGGTGCCTGGTCCACACGAGTGCTGAGTAAATGTTAGACATTTTTCACAAACCCAGTCCTCGTTCCCCGAGTTACACCACCCTTACTTAGTCTTCAATATCCGCCAGCCTTACTGGAATCTATCAATGCCTCTCTTATTCCAACTGCCCCAAGCACAGTCTCAACTCACCCACACATAGATGTAAATATTGTCTAAGGGGCCTCTGTTTGCAAGAAGGCCCAAGAAAATACTAGGTCTTTCTTTGGTACAGAAATTTACTTTGCACTTTTTTTTAAAAGGTAAGGGATCTTTGGTTGAAATGTTTGCTTGGGGGCTGAGTATTAAAATTTATGTTCCTGAACCCACCGAAATAATTTTCTGTGAAAATTTCAGTTTTAAAAATTAGTGCAAAGAACCTTGAAGGAAGAAAAGGGGGGGGGGGTCGGTTTGTTTGTTTCACAGATACTTCAAACGGTTTCCTCTTAACACAGATGGAAGGAGAGGGTGGTGACAGGGAGCAAAGAGCAAAGGGGGAGGAGAGAGTAGGGGGAAGTAAAGAGGACCCACGAAAGAAGCCCTGTTCCACTGACGCGCTTTCTGCCTCATTACGTTAATTCTCTGAGATCCCCCAGCGTCAGAGGAGCAGAGCTTCCTAGGCGAATGCTGATTGTCTCACTTGCTCAGGTAAAGATCAACAAAGAGGAAGAGACTAATTAGGATGGATCAGAGACCAGTCACCTGAATTTTGTTTTCCTCTTCTTTGCCCCCATAAAGGATGGATGAGGAGGGAGAGGTGGGACACTGCCTCCTGATGGTTACTGGAACGTGCCCACCTGGCCACGTGCTCAAGCCCAGCTCTTTTGTAAGTGATGACTGTCTCCAGGGTGACTGAATGGCTTAATTCTATTATCTGGCTGTTGGCTGTCAGTCTAGACAGAGTCTTGGCCAAAGCGTGGCAATGGCTGCGATGGAGATAAAGAAGAGCAAGGAGATTCCAAAGGTTTCCGGGGGCTTCCAGGGGCCTTTTCTTGGATTCCCTGAGGGTGTGTTGTGGCTGCTGGCCTTCCTTGCTCCATAGGTCCACCCATGGGAGCCTGGCTTCATGAAAGTCCTTCTCTGGCTATAGTTTGTTTTGTTCTGGTGGGGGGCATCAGGGACCCCTGAATTCTTTCCACAACACCACCCTTCTCGTACAGCACATTTAGGTCCCCCCACCGACTAGATGAACACAATAAATAGCAGGGGCCAATAAATGCCCCATGATGACAGCACCAGAAAGCACTGTACAGTTCACAGAGCCCCACCCCATGTGACCTTGTTTGATCCTTAGGACAACCCGTGAGGTATGTCTTAAGAGCATCATTTTATAATTGAGAAAACAAGGATCAAAGATTAGGTGACTGGACCCAATCCCACAGAATGTGAAGTGTTGACTAACAGTGAGGCAACCAAGTACGAAATGGGAAGTAAATAATATATATCTAACACAGAATACATAAATGTTCCCCAACTGAACGGTGAAGTTTGGTGAGATTTACCTTCTGGTCAAGCTGAGGCTATTTTGGGCAAACAGCTTACTATTTATGCACCTCTGTGTACTTTTCCATCTGTGACTGGTTTGACAGCTGTTTGTTCATTCACTCATTCATTCATTTATTCATTCAACAAATATTTATTGATTGGCTGCTGGGTGAAACCCCAGAGGATGGGAAAGAAGACGCACTGACCACCAGAGCTTTGAAGGGGAGGCAGAAAGGGGAGGGATGCCAGAGCGGCTGTGAGAGTCTTTGAGAAGAATGTCCACAGGCTGTTCAGGAGGGTGGGGAGGAGAGCCTTCCCCCCGCCTTCCCCCCACCGGGGAGTGGTGAGAATCTTCTGCTGCTGCTGGTGAGGAAATGTGACTCTGGGTCCCCGCTTCGAAAGCTGCGTTTTGCGATCCCGTTTCCCTTGTTGGATTGTTCGAGGTTCAGCCCAAAGCATTCTACTCGGTTACGAGTTTGCACGTTCTTAGGGTTTGAAATTCAGCTGAGGAAAATTGCAGTCATTATTTCTTGTCATCTAGGGATAGCTGGGGAGGTTGGGCTCTGGAGTCAGTCCTGAGTTTAAATTCTGGCTCGGCCACCTAACTTCTGTGTAACTGCTCACAGTTACTTACCTCTTTGTAAGACTACATTTTCTCATCTGTAAGTAGGTGATAATAAATGCAGCTACCTTAAAGAGCTGTTGCAGATATTAAATGGAATCATGCAAGTAAAGCGCTTAAGACATAGTAAGCAATCCATACATTTTCCCCCCCAAAAGATCATCTTTAGGAACTTTGGAGTGGAAATAGGTTATGTGAGATTTTTGAGAGATCATCTTTTTCTTTTTAAAAATTTTTAAATATTTATTTATTTCTGAGACAGAGAGAGACAGAGCATGAGCAGGGGAGGGGCAGAGAGAGAGGGAGACACAGAATCGGAAGCAGGCTCCAGGCTCTGAGCTGTCAGCACAGAGCCCGACTCCGGGCTCCAACTCACAGACCGTGAGATCATGACCTGAGCTGAAGTCGGACGCTCAACTGACTGAGCCACCCGGGCGCCCTGAAATCATCTTTTTCTTTTTAGTACCATCCAGGTATGTTAAAAGACAATTATACCTTTTTGATTTTTTGATATAGTTACCTTACCACTGTTTGCTATAATTTTGGTGTCCCTCCCCCACATTGGGTTCATGTATATATTTTTAAATCTATTTCAAAGATCTTACTGGCTTTTATGTAAATATAATAAATATTTCCAGGGTGAGAATTATCGCAGCTACCAAATAACATTTTGTATCTCTGGGGTGCCTGACTGGCTCAGTCAGAGGAGTGTGTGACTCTTGATGTCGGCGTTGTGGGTTTGAGCCCCATGTTGGGTGTAGAGATTAGTAAAAATAAACAAACTTTAAAAAACATAAACATTTTGTTATATCTGATATTTGAAGCAGAATGGAAAGGCAGGGAAAAAACCTCCTAGTGACTTGAGTGGCAAAGATGTTTTGAGGAGTACACTCAGTTTACACAGCTATCTTTATTGTGTGCAGACATAAAACATGATGGGTCTCGTGTTGAGCGTTCTGGGGGTTAGAAGGCTGTTTGCCAAATGTGATTTCACACCTTGGAGAGGACAGATGCTCATCTGAAAGGTTTCACTCAGAGGACTCACTGATGGCCGTGCCTCTTAAAGGTAGCCTTAATCATAGCCTTTAAAAAAGAAATCATATGGTCATTATGTTTGGGTATGTTTGGGTATATTTGGGACCAACTAACTCTCTTGATTCAAAAACACTGAGAAAACCAAAACATTTCTTTTCTTTTCTTTTTTTCTTTTTCTTTTTTTTTTTTTACAGAAACAGCAGAACAGATCCTTCCGGAAGCTACATGGTCTGTTAATATTGTTTTAGGACCAAGTAAGTGAAGCTATTTGGAAATCAATATTTAAACATTCTTATGAAGTGAGCCATATGTCAAGTAAAATGGGACAAAAAGAGTAGAATCGTAAAAAAGAAAATTCAGAATATCTGTTTATGGTGTTACTTCATATGTCTATTTCCCTCTAGGCAAAGTTTTTTATTATTGTTGATGTGATTCCTTTTATTCTGTTGTCAGTACCACCAGAGCAGGTAAGTAATAAATGATTCTGATTGTTGTTTTATACCCATATTGTACATCTTCCCCTGTAAATGCCTATTCATTTCGTGGATATGAAAGTGACAGAATAACATCAGTGAAAGTCTGAAAAAAGAAAAAGAAAAAAACAAAACCAGAAAACATCCTCTCAGTCTCCTAACACAACGACTGGTATTTCTGTGTTGATACTTCTGTGTAGTACTCACGGTGATTTCCTGCCCAGGCTCTGCGGTCAGGGGGGGTGGAGCTTGCGTCCCTCCTCCTCCTCCTCCTCGTAACAGTGGTTTGACCTGTGCCAAATCGCTTCACTCTCTGTGCTCAGTCTCCTCACCTGCACAATAGAAATGCTAATAATAATGCCTACCTCTTGTGGTTAGCATGAGGATTAACCGGAACAGTAAATGGAAAACTCTTGCATGGGGCTTGACATAGTGATTGCTCAATAAATGGTAGTTATTCGTGCTGTTACCATTATTTTCTCCTGTGGTCCTTACCATAACCCTGTGAAGTTAGAGAGTCAGTATTGGTGTTATCTCTCATAAGAGAACTGAGGATCTGAGAGGGTAAACGACATTCACAGTTCTGGTCCAGTGGTATTTTTTAAGACAAACGTGAAATGGTACACGTTTCTGCTTCTCAAGAGATTCCTTTTAAGGGACGAGTTCACTGCCTCCTGATGTGATGCAACGGGAGGTACAGTGTCACCTGTGACTTCCTTGACTCTCTTGCCAAAAAGGTTTAACTGGAATGAATCACACCTTTCTATGACACCTCAAATTTACCGGGCATACAAACGGTAGAGGGGTTATATTAAATGGTACTATGAAGAAAAACAGTCAAGCAAATGCATAATGTGGAACATTCTACAATACAAACTGGCATGTCTTTTCAATGACTCAATGAAAATGCCACAAGGAATAAAAAGGGAAAAGAGGTGAAACAGTTGGGGGATTGTTCTAAATTAAAAAAAGACAAAGCAGGGGTGCCCGGGTGGCTCAGTCAGTTAAGCCTCTGACTTCAGCTCAGGTCATGATCTCATGGTCCATGAGTTCGAGCCCCGCATGGGACTCTCTGCTCTCAGCACAGAGCCTGGTTCAGATCCTCTGTACTCCTCCTCTTTCTCTGCCCCTCCCCTGCTTGCATGTTTTCTCTCTCTCTTTCTCAAAAATAAATAAACATTAAAAAAATGAAATGAAATCTATAAAAATAAAATAAAATAAATAAATAAAAGAGACAGAAGAAACAAAAGCACTTTAATGGTCTTTAATAGAATACTGATTTAAACCTAAAAGGAAATTAGAGGATTGAATATGTATGGAATATTTAGACAATAGCGGGGAACTATTGCTAGTTTTGTCAGGTGTGATAGTGGTATATGGTTATTTTTTGAAGAAGCATGTTGAAGGATTTAGGGGCAAATTGTCTTGCTGTCATTGTAAATGATATAGCAAAAAAAAAAAAGATAAAGTAAATATGACAAATACTATCAATTCTTGAATGTGAGTGGTATGGTGGGTATATGGGGATCTTTGCACTATTCTTTCTCTTTTTATGAATGTTTGAAATTTTTCCTAATAAAAAGTAAACAAATAAAACAAAAGGAGACTTTTTAGAAAGCAGAAGCTGTAGGGGCGCCTGAGAGGCTCAGTCAGTTGAGCTTCCACCTCTTGATTTGGGCTCGGGTCATGATCTCACGGTTTGTGGGTTCCAGCCCCATGGTGGGCTCCATGCTGACAGCATGGAGTCTGCTTGGGATTCTTTCCCTCTGTCTCTCTGCCTCTTCTCAGCCCCTCTCCCACACACACACTCTCTCTCTTTCTCAAAATAAATAACTAAACGTAAAAAAAAAAAAAAAAAAAAAAAAAAGCAGAAGTATTAAAGTATTAAAGTTGTTCTGGAGTGCCTGGCTGGCTCAGTGGATAGAGCATGTAACTCTTGGCTTGTGGTGGTGACTTCAAGCCCCACATCAGGGGTGGAGTTAAACAAACAAACAAACAAACAAACAATCAAAGTTGTTTCAGAGACAGCACAGAACCACATCCAAATGTCCTCTCAGGGACAGTAACATATGGCACAGCTTTGCCTTCACATCTTACACAACTGGGAATTTCATGTATGTTTCATAAGGAAACAGCCAAAAATCCTCTATTAAAAACAAAACAAAACAAAACAAAACAAAACAAAACAAAAACACCTTACACTCGTAAGGAAATCCTTGCTAGCCATTCCTATAGAGGGCCAAACCTGAATTATCTAGTTTGGGCCCTATATAACATTTAGATGTGCAATAAATAAACAATGAGATGCCTTCAATAATAGTGTGTTTATAATATAAACACACTGGAGCTGTATGCAGATTTTCTTTTTAAGAAGAGGATGGTTGGTGATTTGGGGAAAGATCAATCCATACACAGGGACAGAGCTAAGAAAAACCTATAGAATTGGAATTCCATATTCTGGGCTCTGGGCTTTCTAAGTCACTCATTTGCAA
Organism: Panthera onca; assembly: GCF_046562875.1. Taxonomy (NCBI): domain Eukaryota; kingdom Metazoa; phylum Chordata; class Mammalia; order Carnivora; family Felidae; genus Panthera; species Panthera onca. Next base: position 140,246,332 of record NC_138347.1, read on the forward strand.
ATGAGACAGTTTGAGGAGAGTAAATGTCTTCACCTCCAAGTTCATAAAATCTGTATTTTATTTTCAAACCAAGTTCAAAGGAATATCACAAGTTTTCATTTCATTCTCTAGCAGTTTCCAAAAATAACATCTTCAATATATACCTCTTAGACCAACCCACTAACCCAAGGATTTATTTTAAGCTAAGACACAACTGGAACTAAATAAACTCTAAATATTGGAATGTAAAACTCCTAATCTCCCCACCTATATTGCTCAAGGACACAGTGGTGCCAAGGAGTGACCCAGAGCTGTGCATAAGTGGCAATATTCGAGGGTTTCTGACTATAAATCTTTATGTAATTATATGAAAAAAATTGTTTTCATAGACAAGTTATGGCTCTCAATCCCTGAATATAATAAAAATTTAGATCTCTAAGAAAAGGACAAATATCCCCTCAAATCGTGCAGTTCTAAATCTTGCCCCTAGAATGGACCTAAAAACCTGAGCCGATGTTGCAGAAAATGACTTTTTCAAACAAGAAGTGATTGCGATGGTTTTATTGCTTCTGGGAGTCCAGTGTGCAAATCTTATAGGGGAAAATAATCATGTTAAGGAGCCTAAACATTTTCACCAACATTTTCCACACTTGCCCACACTGTGATTGACAGATTTCACAGAGAGGTTCTTCGTGTTTTAAACTTCTTTGGAAATCCCAACCTGTCCACAGCCAGTTTTCTTTTAGATCTCTTCATTTAACACTTTTAAGAGGTTGGACTAACCATCCATCTAAAGAGAAAGGGAATTCCGTGTAATAGACACAAATCCTCTGAAACGACCCTTCACCTGACAGTTTTCCAAACAATTTAAGTGAAAGTGTCACATACTTGGGCCATTCTGACTCACTCATTTAGAGAGCAACATTTCTGGGCAAAACCCAGATGTTTTCTGACTTACTTGTTTGTTCATGCTCTTTCGGAGGCTCTTGCCACGGTAACGATCAATCAACAGGTGGTTACTCGGCTCCAAGAGCTTGGCATTGGGCTGGAGCTGGAATAGGGCAAGGGTCCTCCCCTCCCTTTGCTTACGGTTTCTTAACTGAAAGAAAACAATACAAAATAGTATATAACTGAGGTTTATCTGCATCTACTCTTCTAGTTTATTTATTTATTTTTTCTTCTAGTTTATTAACTCTGGAACAGCCAAAGAAAGTCTGCGGTCGCTGAATTGAGCCTCGAAAAATACATTAGATTCAACTGATGATAGCTACCATTTATTGGGCACTTGGGCCATGCCAGGCACCTGGGCTAAGCATTTTACAGACATTTCTCACTTAACCTTCAAAAGATCCTATGAAGTGAGCTTTATTATTTCAGTTTTACATATGCAACAACAAAGGTTCAGCAGATTGAGGAACTTTCCAGAGGTCATGCTAGTAAGTGGCAGTGCAGGTATAGAAACAGGTCTGTTCAATCTCTTAACTGCCCTGAACCATGCTCGTCCCTTAGATGGGGAAGTAGGGAAGAATGAAGCAGTGGGAAAACGGGGCAAGGATGTTCTCCAACTTTCAGCCCAGGTTGGGAGACAACCTGTGGGAATCCAGTGCTGATGGGTGTAACCTCAGCCACAAAGCCAAAGTGGTCATGCCCCACCATTTTCCTGGTTTTCCTCTTCACCAAGATCTAAAAAGACTTCTCAAGGTGAGTAAAGTCAGGGATAAAGAAGGGGATATAGGAATCTCCACTTCTATTCTTACAATCACACTGGGCAAATATCTGTCACCATTGCACTGTAAGATTCAGGATTGCTTTCAATTCAGTGAGTAATTTAGGAAGCAAGAGGGGTGTGTGTGTGTGTGTGTGTGTGTGTGTGTGTGTGTGTTTGAGTAGTAAATCTGGGTCCAGTCTAATATACAATGTGGAATGGATATCAAAGACTCTGACACAGCCCAGAGCCATAGAAAGCAGTGCTGTGTAGACAGAACATGAGCATGCTTGCCTTCATAGGCGTTACCTCTGGCTTCTGTGGCCTCTGTCAGTTGCTCCATGTTTGAGGGGTAGACATGTAGATTCTATACGTTTCCACAGTCCACTTGGATTCTTCCAAGGAAAAGGGCTTCGTTCTGCTGCTAATTAGTTGCCTGATTTCCAAAAACTCATCTTGCATCTCTGGTGTTCAGTTGCCTCATCTGTCAATAGAACAGGGCACATCTCATGATCTCAGAGCTCTTCCAAATTGGAATTCTGTAACTCTGATGTCAACACTGTATTCCTGTCCGCCCTTGGGGCCTGGGAGTCACTTTAGGCCTCGCCCTCGGGTCACTTCCCCTGGGAACAGCCACACAGATTCCACATGCCCCAACAGACCGCTGGGTAGTGTAATCATACATATGTGAATGATGGAACATCACAGGAGGTGGGAAAAGGGAAAATAGTACTATTAGAGACAAGGATGGTTTTCTTTCCATACCTCAGTTAATTTTTTATTGTGTGTCTACTAAGTGCTAAGCATTGTACTACATAGTTCTAAGCAGACATAGTTTCTGCTATCACGGGACTTATATTCACAGAGTTTTAAACAGTGATTAATTAAAGTAAGCTCAGAGAATTAGGAATTTGGAGCTGCTTCCTTACGCCTGTACTCTTCAATAGCTTCCTCCTGGTTTCCCTGACTCCTTTCTCTCCTTTCTGGCTTTTCTATCAAACTAATCTTCTTAAAATACCCCTTAGGCTAAAATGTCTCTAATGTCTTTCCCTGGTACCTTTTTATCCTGTAATGAAATCCAGGCTTCTTAGCTCCCCATGAAGCCCCTCTGCAAAGTCAAGGTACCCACTTTTCATTCTTCTGTCATCCAATCAACTTTTCTGAGTCCTTCAACCAAACTAGCTTATTTGTGGGCACCCCAATCACTTCTTGGGGTTTTCTGCTTCCCCATATATTTTTGTTCTTTTAAAGATTTAGTGGGTAGGCATGCCTGGGTGGCTCAGTCAGTTAAGCGTCCAGCTTCAGCTCAGGTCATGAGTTCGCCATTCATGAGTTCGAGCCCCGTGTCAGGCTCTGTGCTGACAGCTCAGAGCCTGGAGCCAGCTTCTGATTCTGTGTCTCCCTCTCTCTCTCTGCCCCTCTCCCGCTCACACTCTGTCTCTTTCTCTCAAAAATAAATAAATATTTAAAAAATTTTTTAAAGATTTAGTGGTTAGATTTAAAATGTATTTGGGGTGCCTGGGTGGCTCAGTTGGTTAAACATCCGACTTCAGCTCAGGTCACGATCTCACGGTCCGTGAGTTCGAGCCCCGCGTCGGGCTCTGGGCTGATGGCTCAGAGCCTGGAGGCTGCTTCTGATTCTGTGTCTCCCTCTCTCTCTGACCCTCCCCCGTTCATGCTCTGTCTCTGTCTCAAAAATAAATAAACGTTAAAAAAAATTTTTTTTTAATGTACTAAAGTAATGCACACTTATTTTAAGAAATAAAATAATACAGATATGAAATGCATTAGTAATTTCTCCATTTCATTCCCTCTGACAGAAGCACTTTATTGTTTCTCTAAATTTAAAGAAAATCATACAAGTAATAAAGAAAACATCCACACACCTTTACCCAGATTCACTAATTTGTAACATTTTGGCACATTGGTTCTGTTCCCTCCCTCCCACTCTCTCTCCACCTCCACCCCAACACACATTGTTAATTTTTTTCTGAGTTATTTAAATAGTTTACACACATCATGCCTCTTTACCCCTTAATGTCCCAGTGTGTGTTTCCTAAAAACAAAAATATCCTCAGTATAATTATCAGTTTCAGGAAATTTAACGTTGATACAACACTTTTATCTAACTTCCATACTCTATTTTTTTCAATGGATTCAATTCTGTCTTTTACAAATTTTTTTGCCCCATCCTGTACAGAATCTGGTCTAGGATCACATATTACGTTTAGCTCTCATGCTTCTTTACTCTCCTTTAATCTGGAATCTTGTTTTTCTTTGTCCTTCATGCCAGTGACATTTCTGAAGAACAAAGTCCAGTTTCATTATTTTATAAGTTTTTAATAATAAAATATTTTCTACTCTATGATTTATATATATATTTATATTTTAATAATAAAGTATTTGGAGTCTGGTGTTTTCTCTCTCTTTTTATTTTTATTATTTTTTTAAAGTTTATTTATTTTTGAGACAGAGAGAGAGCATGGGTGCAACAGAGGGAGGGGGAGGGGCAGAGAGAGGGGGACAGAGGATCCATGGAGGGCTGGGACTCACAAACCCTAAGATCATGACATGAGCCAAAGTCTGACCTGGCTTAACCAACTGAACCACCCAGGGGCCCCTCCCTCTAACTTTTTAAATGTCATTTCCATCCCTGTGAATGCCTCTTTATCCACCCAAGTCCTACTTGTCCTTCAAGGCTTAGTTATAATCCCTTTTCCCCTGGCCCTTGCTGGAGGCCAGAGTACCTCTTAGACTTCTTTACATCTGCCAGGACACCCAGCACTGTGCTTAGTACACACAGGGCAATTAATAAATATTTGTTGATTAATTGATTTGTGGCTGAGACATGAGTACTGTCCTCTGCAAAGACAGAACTTTTCATGTAGGCTTAGCAAGTCAAGATTGGTATCTTTGCTGCCTCTTGCTTCTGGGGTTTTGCAATTATTGAGGTAAGTTTTGGATTCAAAACTGGATCCTTGGCTATAGATTTGGCTACACCATGGAACTGCGGGGGGAAATGATGTTTAAAAAGTTTCTCAATAGATAATTAACAGCATGAAATAAAAGTAATTTTCCCTACTATTTCATTCCTCCCAAATTTTAGTAAACTAAAAAAGTGGTAAGTTAAAAAATATTTTTAATGGTTATTTATTTTTGAGAGAGAGAGAGAGAGCGTGCGCACGCGTCGGGGAGGGGCAGAGAGAGAGGGAGACACAGAATCCAAAGCAGGCTCCAGGCTCTGAGCTGTCAGCACAGAGCCCGATGCGGGACTCAAACCCACGAACTGTGAGATCATGACCTGAGCCGAAGTCGGATGCTTAACCGACTGAGCCACCCAGGTGCCCCATGAAAAAGTGATAAGTTTTGAAAAAGGTTTCATAGATCAATGAACCAAAACTGGTTGAATTGCAATCCAGTATATTTCAATGTAGTCTGTCCTTATGGTATCAATGTATAGGAGGTTGAAGAAGGCTGGTTTATTTAGAGAATAGGCTGTACAGAGGAGATTATAAATTATAAATTGAGAGAATGCTTTCCTACTAAGCGCTATCTATTTGCCAACATCATACAAACCTTTTTGCCCTTGCCTGAGAAAGCACTAGACTCTTATCAAGTCTTGGTAAATTTTGAAAATCACATGGTTGTTCAATGCCTCCATGTGGTAGAAAAAAATAATTTAGCTCTTTCCAGCTTCCTGTGATAGCAACCTTTAAGACCAGTAAAGTCTAACAATGTTTAGGGTCCTTCAAAGGGATCAGTGTTTTTTTTTAAAAAAGGCCTACAGAAAAATGGCCCAAATTGAAGATAAAAGCCCCAGATCTCATTAGGCTTCATGGAATTGACCCTTCTTTTCGAACCTTCCTTATCTTTCTGTATAAGAAATGGCATTTTTCAGGCAAAGGAGCATCATAAAAGAAAACAAGTGGCCTGAAATCTGCAGTGAGTCCATCTTTTCAGAAAGTCTTTATAGAAATTCTTTTTAAATTCCAAACATAAGATTTTTTTTTCTTTTGACAGAAAAAGGAAATCCTTTCTATCCAGCCACAAGGTAAGTTGAAAACCCCTTATTAACAAGTGTTAATTTGTTTGACGATTCTTTAGATATGAAATTGGCCAAAGAGAATGGTCAGCTTTATGAAAGACTTGAAGTTCAATTTAAGCAACAAGCCAAAAATAGGAGTGCTCAAAAGTTAGACAGGGTCTCTTTCTTTTGAATCAATGATATCATTTCACCTACTAGGGATCAGTCAGCACCTTGATCTTCAAGTGCTTCTACTTAAAAGTACTTAATACTCTAAAGATGGCTTGAAGAAGAGAGTTGGATTATTCTGAGAATCAGGAATAGGCATTAGTAAAAACTGAAGCCTACTTTCTCAAAGCTCGGGGATATCACGGTGTTGCACCACTTGGGCATCGGTAACTGGATGCATCTTTTAAATGTAAATTGAGCATTCCTATCAAAGCATCCAATGTATATGTATGCATTTGCTTGTGTTAGCATAGCCAACCATAGAGCTGGGGGGGGGGGGGGAGGGCAGAGGGATATTTTCCAGGTGTACCTTTTGATTTCTTTAGAACAATATAGCATGAGAATGTATTACCTGTTTAAGATGCATCCATAAATATGAAATAAACAAACAAGAAGGATTTTTCTCAGAATGGGGAGATGGGAACTTTGGTGGTGGTCATTATTTGGCTTAAGTAAATGTTATAAAAGCAGTGATTCTTTAACTTGTTCCCTTTTTTTCACTTTCCCAATTGTCTTGATTGTTAATATGGTCTTGAAAATATTATCTGACTTTTTTTAAGATTTTATTTTTAAGTAATCTGTACTCCCAACGTGGGGCTTAAACCTACAACCCTGAGATCAGGAGTCACACACTCCACCGACTGAGCCAGCCAGGAGCCCATAGAGTTCTTTTATATTTAATACATATATTGTATATTAATATATATATTAATATATAATGTATACGTTATACTTAATACATATGTTAATATATACTTTAATGTTTGTTTACAATTTTTTTAATGTTTATTTATTTTTGAAAGAGAGAATGAGAGACAGGGCACAAGTAGGGGAGGGGCAGAGAGAGAGAGGGAGACACAGAATCCAAAGCAGGCTCCAGGCTCTGAGCTTTCAGCACAGAGCCCAACAGGAGGCTCGAACTCCCGAATCGGTGAGGTCGTGACCTGAGACGAAGTTGGATGCTTAACCAACTGAGCCACCCAGGTGCCCCAATACACATTTTTTAACTGAGGCTTCCCCCTCTACCGCCGCCCCTCCCCCCCTGCCCCCAAATTGACAAAACTGACAAAATCATCTGCAGTTAGCATGAGCCATAAACCACAATTTTGCCACCGACTTGCTGCATGACCTTGAACAAGACCTACAGGCTTTGTCTTAATTTCTTCACCTAGAACATGAGGAATTTGAACTTGATTATATCTTAGGCCCCTTCTAGTAAACAAAATTCTATTATTCCTTGACTCTTTCTTTCTCTTAGGAGGTTTTTTATATTTGTCATCAATTCTAAGTCCTAAAGACTCAATGTCCTAATTCCTGAGAATTAGTATCAGGGTGGGATTATTAATAATTTACTTTGCATAACAGCTAACAAACCATCCTTATTTTAAATACACATTGTTTTTTCTAACAACTCTGCCAGTGGGTACAGCACAGGTAGTCTTTCTCTTTATAGATGATGTAACTGAGGCTCACAGAGGTCAATTTAACTCTTTAGGCCTTGTAGTTAATATGTAAAACTGGAAGGTTGCAAATGAACTTTTAGTTTTTTTATGATTCAGACAACTGTATATTTCAAATGAGCTGATGTAATGATTAGTCTTTGAGAGCAGTGAATTCTTTTCTAAACATTTTGGGGTTTTTAATTCCCCCTCAGTAGGTCATTCTCAAACCATAAAGCACTAGCCAGGGTTAGAGATAAGGACTAGTAACACAAAAGAGGGCTAGTATCCCTCTAGACTGGTGGTTGGGAAAACATTTATAGAGAAGGAGCCCTTCAATTACATGATTTATTTCCCCAGGGTCCAACCCAAGCATCAACAGTGAAACACCAACTATCGTTTTCAGGTTTTTTGGTTTTTTTCTTTAAATATTATTATATTTAGTATCCAAGTATATGATATATGCAAACAAAAAATAAAGAAAAAATTCTCCCACTGTCCTAGCCATATCAATGAATCAAACATTTTATTTTCCTGTCTTCTCTGCCAGCTCTCTTCTTTAAAAAAATTTTTTTTAATGTTTACTTTTGAGAAAGAGACACAGCACAAGTGGGGAAGGAGCAAGAGAGAGAGGGAGACACAGAATCGGAAATAGGCTCCAGGCTCTGAGCTGTCAGCACAGAGCCCGATGAGGGGCTCGAACTCACAAACCCTGAGATCATGACCTGAGCCAAAGCCGGACGCTCAACTGACTGAGCCACCCAGGCGCCCCTCTCTTTTTTATACACATATATATATTTTTACTGGTTGTACTCATAGTGTGTACATGGATTTTAAAGTATCAGAAACTCAAATTTTTGTTAGAGGAAGTCTCAATTTTAATAACTGTTTTTAGATTATTTCCTTCATCCCAACTCGGTTGGGATGAAAATTTCACATTTGCTTATTGTTTTCCTCTGAATTTATGTATTTTTCATCAGAAGCACAAAATATATACAACCTGGTTTTAGAAAGATTTTTTTGGTTGCTGTTTTCAAATAACATAGAACAGGGAATGTCATTTCAAAAACTATATATATTCTACCAGGACTCCTTAAACCAAACACATGTGTGGGGATCTTTCAAAATTTCTATGTATTTGAGTGACTGAGGGATAGCTCTGTCTGAAGGTAGGAGGCTGGAGGCTGAAATGATGACTTACAAATTTTTCCCACATTTTGGACTTCTTGATTCTATGACAATTCCTGGTAGATACAGGTTTCCTGGTAAGGGTTAAGAAGCATGCACATATTACTTTATGAATCATGATAAAGTTGGAGTTTTAAAGTTGAGGACTAGAAAGGCTTTAGGTGGGTGGTAAGAAGGCTTGTTTTCCAGGTTAGTGGATATGCTGTAAGCTTTATCACCTTGTTGTGTTTCCCTGTGGTAACTGAAGTCACTGTTGCCATGATAAAGGACGGCAATTTGAATGAGATCATTTAGAATGGCTCCTGGAAATCTGACATGGTGGTCTCCTTAATGTACCACACCTTATATGTGTGGCATTGCATATACATCTTCAGTTTCCTTCAACTGAAATGACAGTGAGAAACGAATCATAATTTGAGGGGTTAATCTTTTTTTTTTTTTTTTTTGGAGGGGTGGCTTAATCTTAAAAAAATTAATCTTGGTAAAAATACTAAGCAGGAATAGTTAAGAATTACTGATTGCTTATTCTAAAGATACAAAGATTAGCTGAATAGCATTTGTATTGTTGAAGCAGGTACTGGAGTTCCAAAACTTTTGATTTAAAATTTCCAAAAAATGAAACTTTCTATTTGAAGTAAGCTGACACCAAAAATTCTAAATCCAGTTTAATTCAGTAGTAAAGGGTTTATTCCCAGTGATTTCTCACATTTGTAAGCCTGTTACACGTTGGTTTTACCTGTCATGAATCCTTTCTATCACTTTTATAAAACACCACCACTTTTTATAAAAAGTGACCAGAAGAATATAAAATTGTAAAATTGCACGTGCCTGAGCAGAAAACTCCTACTTTTGAGATTTTTTTCACAGGCGTGCCTAAACCGACCTGTGCTCTTAGCAGGTAAATTGCCAGAGGGAGAAGCCAGTGTCAGCTCAAAGGAAAACCCTGTTGTGGGATTTCTTTTTCCCCCTTAAACCGATCACTTTTTAGGGGGCGTTTCCACTGCATTCTCTAGTCCAAAGTCCTTCCCACCAAATTACTACTTTCCCCACCAATTTGTCACCCCCCCCCCCTTTCCCAAAGCCCTTATTGGAAAGAACTTCCTCTCGTGGCCACCCTATTCCATACAGTTCCCAGCGCCCCCCATCTCGGAACGGCTTCCCCTCTCCAACCCAGGATCCAGGTCCCCAAGCCACTTGAGAGAAAATTCCCACCTCTCGCCCCCTTCCTTGGCGTCCCGAGGCGGCGGCGGTGTGGGGGAGTGGGTGGGGAGGGGCAGGGTTTCCCGGGGTCCCCTGTGTCCTCCTCGCGCCCCCCCGGAGGTGTGCAGGGGGAGGGGAGCGCGGGTGGGTGGGACCGGGCCGGGTGGGGGAGGGGTAAGGGCGAGGAGGAGGAGGAGGAGAAGGAGGAGGAGGAGGAGTGTGTGCGAGCGTGTGTGGCTGGGGGAAGCCATTGCCTGTTTAATAGTTGCTGTTGCTGCACTTCCGCTTCTCTCCCAGCGAGAGAGAGACACGAGTGGCCAGGCCCAGCCGCAGCCGCAGCAGCAGCCGCCGCGGCGGCACGGAGGAGCCAGACACAAAGAGAGGTACGGGGATCCCCCCCGCCTCCCGCCGCCCCCCGGCCGTGTCGCCGGGCCTCGGGGACACCCCTCGCCGCCTCCCCGGACCCGCTCCGCCCGGACCGCCGGGCACGGGGCTGAGGGGGGGCGGAGAGGGGCCGAGGAGCCCCAGGGGTCCGGGGCCCGCCCGCGGGGGATGGGTAGGGACCCCGGGCCGCGTGGGGTGCGGGGGCCGCCCGCGTCGGGGGTGGGGGGGGCATTGTGGCTCGAACTGTCAGCGCTGCCCTGGGAGCCCCCCACTGGCCGCTGAGGGGGCCGGGAGCGGGGGAGGGGGAGGCGGGGGAGCCCCGTTTTCCCCAGGGGCGGGGGCCCGCGGGGATTAACCCCTCCGGGGCGGAAGGGCTCATTGTTATTCCTCCGCTGTGGAGGCCGAGCCCCCCCCCCCCCCCGCCCCACCCCCACCAGGGGTGGCAGTCGGGCGTGTGCTCGGGACCCCCGCCCCAGCCCCTCAGCCCGAGCCGGGCGGCCGAGACACCGGCCTTCGGGGAGAGGCGTCGGGGCGCGGCGCCGGGGGGCCTCGGGCCTCGTCGTCCCTGCCCCCCCGCCGGCCTCTCCCTTCCCCCACCGGGCACCCGCTCCCCGCCTCCGTCCCCCCGTTTCGGCTTCCTCTCTTACTCTTCTCCGCCCCTCCTCTCTTCCCGATCTCGCCGAACTCCACTCCTGGCCCCCGCTGTCTCGCTTTGGCCACCCGCCCTCCGCGACCCCCGAAAAGCCGACAGAAACAGCCCCGAGGCCGGCACACCGCCGGGACCTTCCCTCCTTGCCCCGCCGAGGCTCTCCGCGCCCCCGCCCTGCCCTCCTCCGGCTGCTCGGCATCTCCCCTCCCAGCCCCGAGGGGAGCCCCGGGGGGCGCGGGAGGGGCCGCTCGCCTTGCTCCGGACCGTTTTCCCACCGCGTCCCCCACTTGGGGCCAAAAATAAACAAGCCGCGTCCGATTTGCAAAAGCCTTAATGGGCCTGTAGACTTTGAGAAACGAGTGGAGGGCGGTGGGCAGCCGGGTGCACCCCTGGCCGAAGCCCTCCTGACAGCACCCGATTTCCTTATTTATACTGACTGCATGGTTTGTGTGTTTCTGTTTTGTTTCCCTCCCCTTGCAGGGGCTGTTTGCGGGGTGGGGTGGGGGGTTCGCTATGTCGGATGACGATTCGAGGGCCAGCACCAGCTCCTCCTCATCTTCGTCCTCTAACCAGCAAACCGAGAAAGAAACAAACACCCCCAAGAAGAAGGAGAGTAAAGTCAGCATGAGCAAAAACTCCAAACTCCTCTCTACCAGCGCCAAGAGGTACCGTACTCCACCCCCATCCCCCTAGGCTTCCTATTTTCCGAACTGCCTCTTGCTGCAATTGGTCTGTCTCCCAATGAGGGGTCGCTTGAATGCTCCTCATGGTTTGTGTGTTCTTAAAAATGAAAAAAGGGTCTTGGAAGTTTTAATTATTTTACTCTATTGCTTCTGTTTTTTTTTTTTTTTTCTTTTAATCGTTGTCCACGTGCAGCTGTTGTGGCTTGCCTCTCCCATTTCTGGCTGAAGTTTGTAAGAATCCTTGTTACTTTTATTAGTGACCCCCAAATCTGATTTCAGATTACTTGTCCTGTTAATCACTAGCTTGTGACCCTTGTCAAGGCTGTCATCCTACTTAATTACTAATACTTGCCCGGACGATTCTATCAAAATGAATTCTATTACCATCTTGTCTCCTCACCTGTTGCACGTATGATCTTTTTTTGAGTAGAGCTTTCTTCACAAACTGCATAAGGAATAAATAATTCCTATTAATGGAGTAAAAAATTTAATAGGTGGAGACAGATGTTTTCAGATGGAATTTAAAGAGGTTCTTCTGATTGGGAGAGTTGAGGCAATAAACGATGTAAAATGGGTATTCTAGGTTATTTGGGGGATTTTTTTTTTCTCTTCTAAAACTTCCAATTTGCCAGATTTTAGGGAGACTCATTTTTTTCCATGCTATTTCCTCTCTTATGCTGTAAAAATCTTTGGTTCTTTTTCCAAGCTGAAGTCAACCAGTGACTCTTCTTTACTCTTTTCCTCTTATGTCTCTAGAAGAAGCTACTTTTTTACCTCGAGCATCCTTCAATAATATTCTCTGATCCCCATGACCCTTAAAATAATCTATAGCATATTCCTGGGAACCCGTGTGCCCTTTCATAAATCCTGCTGCTCTCAGGTGGACAGTCATTAAACTTTAAAGTGGCAAACCAGAAAGATAGTAAGGAATACAAATGGTGGGTTAAATAGGGGTATCTTTCTTAAAGGAATGTGAAATAAAATGGAATATGAGTCTTTAGATCTCTCCACTGAGTAGTGAGCCTGTGGAACTCAGAGTTTGAAAGTTTGTTCTTTCTCCCAGAAATCTGAAAAGTTGGTGAAGTGCTTTGGTGACCTAATCATGGGGGGGAGGGTGAAAGAGTGATTTTAGCTTAAATAGTGTAGAGGTCTAGGGTTAAATGGCAAAATTGCCTTAGCAGGATTGTTCTTATTTTCAGAGTGGTGGTTTGAGTGCAGGTCTGCTTCCCAGGAGTTCTAACTGGCCCTCATTGATGAGCCCGTGCTGGTTCTCCCAGAACCTGTCATCTACCCTGCCCACTTTAGATGGGGCTTTCCTTAATCTCCCCAACTTCCTACCCCTTTCCACCCCCATCTGCAGTAGCTGTGCTCCCTGATCCATGCTGGAGCAGCTTTTGACCTGACCTAAGGCAGGATATTTGCTTTAGGTCATTAGTATTTTTTGTGCACCAGGATATCCCTGGCACACATGAATATATTTGGGGGTAAAAGCACAGGTGTCAGATAAAAAATAGCCTCCTTTGTGTCAGCAGATTACTGAGGTGTATTTTTCATTAGACACAACTTGTCCATTTATTCTAAGTAAGTTAAGTTTTTTGGAATTGCCTGGGAAAGAGATAGTAGGTGTTAAAAAAAAAAAAAAAAGGTGAGGGGCGCCTGGGTGGCGCAGTCGGTTAAGCGTCCGACTTCAGCCAGGTCACGATCTCGCGGTCCGTGAGTTCGAGCCCCGCGTCAGGCTCTGGGCTGATGGCCCGGAGCCTGGAGCCTGTTTCCGATTCTGTGTCTCCCTCTCTCTCTGCCCCTCCCCCGTTCATGCTCTGTCTCTCTCTGTCCCAAAAAATAAATAAAAAACGTTGAAAAAAAAAAAATTAAAAAAAAAAAAAAAAAAAAAAGGTGAAAAGCTACAAAGGGTTATTTTACCTGTAAAGTTAACATCAATTTTAGCTCCCTGGACATCTTGCTGAAGGAGTGTTAAAGCAGAGCTAAGATTAATAGTAGAGGCAAAAAATGGAGAGGAACAGTGTATCCAGGAAAAAATAAGGGGGAAATTAATGTTAGTAGGACCCTGTAGAAGCTGCTCTGTGAAATACATTGACTTGGAAGGTGAGTGTTGCCCGTGGACTTGGAAGGGGCACTATAGCAGGAGATAGAATAAAAAAGAAGCCTGAATTGGCAGACGTAAAGTTACTTAACTACATATTTGATGGAAAGTGGTTTCGTTTCTAGTCCACAGGTAGAGGAAATGCCCCCACTGAGAGTGGTCTGGACAAGAATTATTCTGTGGAACATATATGAGTTACTTCACAAATCTTGTGCCAGTAATTCTGGAAATGGTGCAAATGTTTGTTGCGGGGGTGAATTGGTAAAGCTGTTGGTATTATGCTTTTTAGGTATTAAAGAAGTAACTATTGAGTAAATATTTTATGGTAGAGTTGGTATTGACAAGGAGAAGTGAGGTCAGGTATTTTTATACAAGTTGTGCTCAGGTGGAGGTTATTTTTGCCTATATACCTAGGTCTTAACATACAGTCATTTCAATAGACGCAGATAAAGAATCAGGAAACTGGAATTTCAAAGTTTTAGTCTAACATACAACGAGTCAAACAGTAGGGGTGTTTGGGAAGGTCTCAGAACTGAAATGCCTACTGGTAGCAAAAGAATTTAGCAGGACGCAGATAAGTAGATGTCCCTAAAGACAGTGAGCAAACAGCTTCCTAAAACTGACCAGATTTGTAGGGGACAGGAAATGTCCTCCAATAGGAAGGTTTAAAGAACTTCCCCAATCACCACCCTTAATTTCTCTTTACTTACACTTGGAAAAAACACTACCTTCTAAAACCTATTCTCCATTGCATCTAGCCAGCTCAGAAAACCTTTGGAAAGAGAAAAGTTATTCATTGTGATTTCTGATCGCCTTTAGAATGTGTGTTTAGTTTTTTATTACTGTGCTGCCTCCGTGTGATTCTTAAGTTGTAACATAGCCCTTTAGGGTTTTACGTGATAGGAGCAAGAAAGGTTATAAAAATAGAAGGCACCATTTAGTAGATGGAAGACACTTAAAGGCCTCAAACTTTGTCGTATTAATTGATGCTCTAAGCACCTAGGTAAGCAGAAGACAAAGGCCAGGGCTTGGTGTGAACTGCCTGGTGGCGTCGGCCTAGGAGTGGGGGATGGGGCTCTTTGTGAAGTCGTGGGTTGGTGAGGAGATAGAAGGGGGGGGAGGGGGGCGGAGGGGTCCCGGGTTCCGTGTTCGTGGTGGGATGGAGAAGGAAGAGAAGGAAGGGGACAGACCTAAGGAAAATTAGAGGATGTCCGGGAAAAAGCAGGTCCGGAAAGGGGGAGCCGAGAGTCCGAGCGGTGTGCGGGACAGAGGCCGGGTGCACCTGTGCGGGCCGGCTGCTGGTGTCTGGCCTAGCTGGAGGGGTCGGCGGGGGTGTTAGCGCCCTAGGCAGCGCGCGCGCGCGGCGTCGGGGCTGGAGATCCCGGGACGCGGTGGAGGCGAGCCAGGGAGTCGCGGAGAGCCCCGGCGCGGGCTCTCCCCACCCCTGGCCCGCAACTTCACCCGCTGGGCTGGGGTGCGCCGCCCGAGTCGTCGGGCGCGCGGGGACTAGGGGCGGGAAGCCCGGGAGGCGGCGGCCCGGGGCGGCCCAGCGGAGAGGGCGGCCTTGTGGCGCACGGCCTGCGCCGCGCCGGCACCCCGCGACGCGGGGCAGGTCAGTCAGGGCCCGAGGGGCCTCGCGGGGAGCGGCCATGTTGGCTTCGTCACTGAGAACGCGGGGCGGCCTGGCGGGGGCGCCCTGCCAGGGCGGGCCGGAGGGCGCTCGAGGTGCCTGGGTGACCCGGGCAGAGACCGGGGAGGGGGGGGGCGGGGGGAGACGGGCGGGCGGGGGCGAGCCCTTCCCACCCGCGCGGCGGCTTGCGTTTGTCGGTCCAGGGGAGAAGACGTGCAGCGCAGAAGTGAATGTGTCCCGGCACATTCTAATGCAACTTAGAAAACGAGTCGGCGAGTGAGAAGCTTTACAATTATTTCCTAAATGGAAAACCCCGAGAAAAATAACTGCTTTAGTGTGCGAGGCAGGACTGGAACCGAAACATTTTAGATGATCACAAGAGACCCCGGACCGCCAGCTCACTGCGGTGGGAAAAAAGTTTTTTCTAAACTACGGACCTGAAGCTTTTGATGTGTACTTTCCTCCTCCCTCGGTAGAACCCAGTTATCATGGCAGGCAGTTAGAACACAACCCAGTTATCTGCCAGACCTGTGCATTACCAGTGGGAGGCTACCAACGCCTTCATGTTTCTTGTGTTTCTCTCTCACTTCCCTGACTCCAGGATTCAGAAGGAACTGGCAGACATCACTTTAGACCCTCCACCTAACTGCAGGTGAGCTTCCTTTCACATTTTTTTCTTTTTAAAATTCTTCTAATCTTTATCTTGGGAGTTTTCTTTTTGTTATTAAAAATTTCTGCTTTTATTTTTTGGTGAATGCTTATTTTGGTGCTACCATCAAGTAACCGCTGAAATTGATTAACCTGAGAGTAATGTTTTGATGAGTCTCTGACAGTTTCAGGGCTATGCTGAAGAGAAGTAATGGATTTATCTGGCGTGAACGCTTTTACGTATATAAAACAGAACTGTAAAATGAATTTAAAGATGCACATTTGCCCAATGGTGGATTTTGGATATGTCATTAAGGATGATGTAAAACCTTTTTAGATACTCAGGTACATTTTGTTTTAGAAAATTGCTTTGTTGTCGCAATCTGTTATTCAAGCTCTCTATTAAGCTAATATAGCATAGAGTTAAATCTCACAGTGGATCCCCAAACTTATTTCATTGTATATACAAATTTTGTGTTGGACTTTGGCAGACCAGGAAATAATTTGCGGCTTTGATTAAAAAGGTTTTTTAAAAAATTTGATAGATTTAACTCTTTGGTAGGGGTGTTTTTTCTCAAAATTGCTTCAGACTGTATACATATGTGTGTTTCAGTTTCAAGACAATTTGATACCAGCTTTTCAGAGCCCTGTTAGTCACTTCATTTTATTTAGAATAGCCATTGTGATACTGTTGAGGCAAGGTGGTAGACTTGAATTTTATTAAATCAACAGTGACTTGAGGAAGGATTTATATGTTGTAGTAGAGTCATGTATTTAAGGGGGATTAATTCAATTCTATTACTCCCATAGTTTAAAAAATTAAGTATAGCAATCTAATTCTCAGTTCTCAGGAGTAGTACTGGAATGGGATGTGACATTTCAGTCGTGTTCTAAACTTAAAGGTAGAAGTAGAAGAAGTTACCAACAAGAAAATATTCAGTGGCCACACACAGTTTAAAAGAAGTATGTGGAGATATCAAGTTGAAAACTAAATGGAATGTTTTGCTTATTAATGCTGAACTTTCTAATGTATGGTTAATGGAAACTTTAATATTGGCATTTTGGTTGTATATGTTCTTAATGTTGGTCAGGTGTGGGATATTTGGTAAAATTTTGTCCTGTTAGTAAAGAAAGTCGTGACTCTTAAACTGTTTGTAACTGAACTACTTAATTATTCTTAACACTTTCTCTCATGGCTTTTAAGAATCTTTTCACACTGTTGAGAAAGTGGAGAAATGGGTAAGGGTTAGGGCTGTGACATCTTTTTATTTTAGTGGACTCATTGTTCAGATTGAAGCCTAAAGTTCCCTTTGGTTGGTTGTGTTGAATCCTTGGGCATTTCCCGTGGTAGGTGTGTGCTCTTGTGGTTACTGCTCCTGTTTGGTATCATGTCTCTTCCAAGTGTGTGTGTTTCTTGTGAGTTCAGACGACTTTAGCTGATGAAATTACAAGGTTTTTAAAGCATGATTTCAAAACTAATAACATTTATCAAAACATAATGGATTTCTGGGGCGCCTGGGTGGCTTAGTCGGTTAAGCTGAGACCCAGGTCGTGATCTCACGGTTCGTGGGTTCGAGAGTCGTGTCGGGCTCTGTGCTGACAGCTTGGAGCCTGGAGACTGCTTCGGATTCTGTGTGTCCCTCTCTTCTGTTCCTTCCCTGCTAGTGGTCTGTCTCTCTCTCAAAAATAAAGATTAAAATTGTTAAAAAAACAAACAAACAAACAAACAATGGCTTTGTAAGCAATTTGAGGGTTTTAAAACATAAGATAGATATACTTTAGTTTCACACCATTTTAGCTGAGTTCCTGTGTGATTTGTGCTGCTGAACATGTAGAACTTTTATCCTTAGAAATCCATCCTAATTACCCCTTTAGGGTGAAACCTGTGAGTGTTGCGGGTACTCTGGTGAAGCACCAAACTGGATGACTGTTTTATGAAAAAAAAATTGCTGAATTTCATAGAAAACACCGGCAACTTTAATTTGTGAGAGAATGTATATTATGTTGACTTTTAAGAATAAAGGTGGCTTTATTTCTTGAAAAACTTTTTTAGAGTGGCTGCTTCTGTTATATGAATTACAGTTTTTCCTTTGTCTTGGCTTACTAGAGTTAGTGACTAAATGTTACACAGTAGTCTCAATATTCAGCTACTTGAAATAAATTTGGTTTTGTTTTTGTGTTGGTACCTTATGGGATTGAAGTATTTAATATTTTAATGTACATTATTTGAGATGGAAAATGATAATTTAGTTTTGGGATACTTTTTGAAGTTAAAAATACGTGAATTAAATGACCTTGAATGCATGTGTTTATTTTTAATAAATTTTTCCAATAATTACTCTCAGCATGAGCGCTCAATAGCTTGGTTCTTCTGAAATTGTGGTTTCATCAACTATAAATTATATTTTGAGTGAGTTAAACAATTGACTTTCAATTAATGTGTGAGTGAGGGGCAGAGAAGACAGAGGGGCGGAGGATCCGAAGCAGGCTTTGTGCTGACAGCAGAGCCTGATGCGGGGCTGGAACTCACAAACTGTGAGATCGTGATCTGAGCCGAAATCAAGAATCAGATCTTAACCAGATGCTTAACTGACCGAGCCACCCAGGCGCTCCTCAATTGATGTATCTTGTATATTAATCCTTTATAGGACTCCCTTTCTTCAGTCAGTATTCAGCCTGTGGTTTTAAATTTAAACCATATTTATTAAAATATAGCAGTGGCAGAAAGTAATCTCTGCAATAATCAACTGTGTATTGAGATCAGTGGAAGAATTGCTTCCCTTGAAGGTGCACTGCTTGCATTCCAGTAATTTTTAGCACTTTACTTGGCAAACTTCAAAGTTACTGAACTTAAACTTGTGTGAAATGCAATTGCTAAATATGTTGTAATGTGTGAGCACATAAAGTTAAATCCTCAATGTTGTATATTGTGTCGAGTAGATTTTTTTTTTTTTTAGAACACTGCAGATTATATTCAGTGTCCAGGTGAGAAGTATTTTAACTGAATATTTTAAAATTTCTCTATGTTGCTGTATAAATCAAATTCTTTGGTATTTCTGAACTATTTGGTTATTTTTATATATACAGATGAAGTAATGGTCTCCGAACTCATGTATTGTGCATTTGGTTGGATTTTTTTTCCCTGCAGTTTGTCTGTTTGTTTAGGAAAAAATACTGTCTTAAGTACTGTAATGATTTCTTAAAGCATGCCCTATTTTGGATTGTAAAATTATGCCTTTTATTTTTTTGAGTTTTAAATGAAATTATGCCTTTCAGATAGCTGGTGAACTCTGGGCCACTAGACTCAGTTTTGCACCTGCTGTTCATAGCCTAGGGCTCAAGCTTTGCTGAATTGACTAGTTACAGCTATATAATCTGTAGACATTAATGTCTGTAAACAGTATGGTTACATATAATAAATGAAATTTTGTCCAAGTCCTTTAAACTTCAGATTTTATTTTAAGAAAATACTGGTGTTTTGAGTAAACTATTCATACAGCGACTTGAAACTTAAAAATTCAGATTGTTTTAGAGCCAGTATGTTAAGATAAAATGTCTTCAAGAAGTCATTAAGCATTTCAAGCATGGTGAAGAATAAAAAAGTAGGTTTTTGTTTTATATAACTTTATTGCATTTTGATGATTATTTTTGTGTTTTTTAAATATGGAAGCCCAACTAAGTAGATACTTTTTATTTTTGAGAGAACTATGTAATCAGATACAGTTGATTTTATTTTTTAATTTTTTTTAATGTTTATTTTTGAGAGAGGGAGAGAGAGGGGCAGAGAGAGAGAGAGAGGGAGACACAGAACCTGAAGCAGGCTCCAGGCTCTGGGCTATCAGTACAGGGCGGGGCCCATCGAGGGGCTCGAACTCTGGAAAGGTGAGATCATGACCTGAGCCAAAGTCTGATGCTTAACTGGCTGAGCCACTTAGGGGCCCCCAGATACAGTTGATTTTGAAGTTTTACAGCTAAACCTTACCTTTTAAAAGATAATTTTAAAGCTAAAGTGAAGAGCATGTAAAAAATATAATGCAGTTGTTGGAAGAGGTTAACATTTTTTTAACCTTTTTTCTCATTTACTAAAACGGCCGACCATCTGACTTGCCTAACTCCTAGTATTGTAAAGTTGAAATGAGATTAGAGTTTTCTGTATGTATTGTTAGAGTTGCCCATTTAGCTCCTTTTAATAGCTCATATTTTTCTCTTTACTAACATTGCCTTTTATTGCTTGCATTTTAAGTACAGTTTTAAGCCATTATACAACAACATAAGAGTGAATGTTTTTGAAACGTTGAGATGTAGAAGTTGTATAGTAAAACGTGAAAAATTCTCCTCATGATCTGTTCTGATGCTACCCCTTTGCACAGAGATGCTCCGTACTCCAAGCTAGCTTGCACTTTGTGTGTATCCTTCTGGATAGTTTCAGAGAATTTACTGAATATTGTGGTATTTCTCTGGTTTTACAAAATCTGGATTTGGTGGTAATAATGAGATGTCAATTTAGAAATCCCAGGCTGCTAACCTTGGAATGAAGAGATCTTTTCCTTGCAATAGTCAAGGCCTCTACATCTTGTCCAAGTTCAGCATGCTTTAGATGGTTGTTTGGGTGTAAGAAATGGTTTCAGCAGAAGTCATCCTTTACAAAATCCTGTATCTCACCTGAAAAAACTCTTTTTACGTATCTTTCATTCATCTGGTGTTACTAAATGCATTAAAGCTAAATGTGACCAGCATCTGAACAAGTTTTCATTTGGAGAGTTACCAGTTAAGTGTGCTTGCCTTTAAGTGCATAAAGGCAGTATTGAAAAATAGTGAGAACCAGGAGACTGGAGTGTCAAGACAATCAAAATAGCCTCTGAACCAGGGTCAGGTTCCTGGAAATTAAGATCATTAGCTGGGGCCTTGAGAAGGTAGGAAGGAAGGAAGTCTATCCAGAAGTGAATTGCTTACTAAGGGAGTAGGAACTTTTGTGGCTGTTGTGTTTACCAAAAGACCCTGTGTCTGGATTGTAAAACTATACTGCTGTTGTTCCTCAGAAAGCTAACCAGAATTATCATATGACCCAGCAGTTACACTCCTAGGTATATACCTGATTGAAACAGGATTGAAAACAGGGAGTCACGCAGATTCTTGTCAGGCAGTGTTTATAGCTGTTCATAATAGCCCCAGAGGGGAAACAACCCAAGTATCCATCAATAGATGAATACATAAACAGAATGGGGCATTTACAATGGAATATTATTCAGCCATAAAAGAGAATGAAGTTCTGCTATGTGCTACAGCATGAATGAACCTTGAAAATGTTACACTAAATAAAATAAGCCAGACACAAAAGGACAAATACTGTGATTGCAGTTACATAAAATACCTAGAATAGATAACTTCATAGAGACAGAAGATGAGAGGTTTCCAGGGCTGGTGTGGGGGAAGGGGAAAATGAGGAATTATTTCTTAATTGGCATAGAATTTCTTTTTGGGGTGATGAAAATTTTGGAAATAGTGGTGATGATTGTACCACATTGTGAATATAATTAATGGCCTCGAGTCTTACCCTTAAAAATGGTTAAAATGGCATAGTTTTTTAAAATGTTTATTTTTGAGAGGGAGAGAGAGAGAGCAAGCAGAAGAGCGGCAGAGAGAGGGAGATAGAGGGTCTGAAGCAGGTTCTGGGCTGATGGCAGAGAGCCCAGTGTGGACTCAAACTCACAAACTGTGAGATCATTACCTGGGCTGACGTTGGATGCTTAACCAACAGAGCCAGCCAGGCACCCCTAAGATGGCAAATTTTACACATTTTACCACAAAAGAGTTAGGAAAACCCCTGTACCAGTGTTAAAATGTATCTTGAGTGTTAAAAATGCTTATAGCTTACAAGGCACATTTCAGTTTTTAGGGATTCTTGTGAAAGATACTAGTATTAAATACTTGTCACTTCCCTTGAGTCCCTGTTAACACATGAAAGCTGCCTTCAAGGAGTTCATTGTCTAGTAAGGGTGGTAAGAAATGCATGTACAGATTTTGGATAGTACTTGGAAACATGAATATTATTTGGGAAGTAGTAAATGCACAGTATGTGTTATGAAGGTTCAGAGCAGCGAGAGATTGCTTTGACCTGGGTGTGAGAAGTGGTGTCTGCAGCGCTTCGAGATCTGGGAAAGCTTTCATGGAGGAAATGAGAAGTGGGGTAGAAGAGTAAGAGGCATCTGTAGCAGAGGAAAGGCCAAGAGGGCGCCGTTGGGCACTAGTGAAACCTACGACTAGAGAGGAAAGAGTGGGAGAATAAGCAGTAAGAGATAAAGTTTATGTTCCTCAGTGTCAGGCTGAGGCTTTGAATATCATTATACAGTTACTGGAGAATCTTTGAAACTCTTGAGCCGGAAGTATAATCCAGCTAGAGCTGAGTGTCTGGAAAGACACAAAGCAAGGATTGAGTGGAGTTGGGTGGGAACCGAAAGCCTTGGGAGAGCTGCAGTAGTCCAGGAGGGAGACCAGATTAGCAGGGAGGCAGGCAGCAGCATCGAAGTGGACAGGAAAGAGATTCAAAGCAGTAGGATCTGGAGAACTCCGTCACTGATTTTAGAGACGTGGGACTTGAAAGGAGTCAGAGCTTCTCTGGGTATTGGGGGAAATTGTGGTGCCATTAACAGAAATCAGTAAGGCTGAAGATGAACTAGTTTGAGAAAGCAGAGGGATTAGATAGATCCTCCTTCCAAGGTTTAAATATTTGTCCCGTTGACCGAATACAATGCTCAGTGTATTGCTGCCACTTAGTAGGCTCAGTAAATATTTGCAATTTGATCATATATTTAAGTTTATTATTAATTGGTCATTGAACTCTCACATCTACCTGGTCTAAGATTAGATTAGATTAGACAAATGGATTATAAACTTCTTAAAAGGCAGGAAGCATGATTTTTCTCTTTGATTCTGATCTTATGTGTTTTTTCCCCCAACTTTTTTAGTTTACAGAATTTCAAAGCTTATAGGAAAGCTGAAAGAATAATACAGGAACACCCATCTAAGCCATCAGCTGTTAAAATTTCACCACATTTGCTTTGTCTCTCTTTTAAAAATGTCTAAATATTTATTTTGCAGAACCTTTTGGGAGTGTGCTGCAAGCATCATGACACATCCATGTGTTTAGGGTACATGCCTTGAACCTGAGGTGGGCTGGCAGGGATGCTGAGGCTGGAACTGGCTTTGGGGGAGTACACGTTAGATTTGAAAGTTTGGATGATGGTTGAAGTATGCCTGATGGCCAAGGGGAAGAGAATTGAGAATTGTGTCCTGTGGGATGTCTACAAAGGAAGGATGAGGGGAAATAACAAGGACCTGGAGAACAAAGAAGCAATGTAGGTAATGAGCTGCAAGCTCTAGGGGAGGTCAAGGAAATTTTTTCATTAGCCTTTAAAGTGTAGAGTTAAGAGTGTGCT
Source organism: Panthera onca (assembly GCF_046562875.1). Classification (NCBI taxonomy): domain Eukaryota; kingdom Metazoa; phylum Chordata; class Mammalia; order Carnivora; family Felidae; genus Panthera; species Panthera onca. The sequence goes on from NC_138347.1 coordinate 140,269,626, forward strand.
CTCTAGGCTGAGAAGAAGAAGAAGAAAAAAAATGAAAATGGCAAGGAGGGAGATACTGTAATGTTTTTAAGACATGATTGTAGAGAAGGTGATAGACTATAGAACTGAGATCATAAGTGGAAAGCATATATTTAGAAAGGTCGGAAGCCTGGAACTTTATGATAGAGTGACAGTTTCTAGAGGATTGGAAGCATTTTTCCGTCCTTGAATAACACTCCAGCTACTTGCATAGAACAGAAAGAAGCAACGTCTGTCCCCAGTGTTCTTTGGTTCTTTCTGGATAGACTTTAAGTTCCTTGAGAGCAGGAATTCTGTCTTTGTCATCCCTACCTTGTCCAAGAAAGAGTAGATAAACAGTACATATTTGTTAAATTAAAACACCGACACAAAAACCTAATTTGAGTCTGAAGGCTTAATGGAATATCTTCATTACCCTCTTCAGAAAATAATGGAAAGAGCTGTGGAAATTGCTGTCACATTTTACAGCTGTCTGTTGCTGGCAGTCTTTCTGAGTTGGCACCCGAGCAGTTTTGGCAATTTTCACCTTCTCGGAATCACGGAGGAGCTCTGGACCACAGTGTTCTACAAAAGACAGGATCAGTGCTGTGGGCTAGATTGAGAAGACGTATAAAGAAAATACCAGTACCTTCGATTACCATGTTTTGACTTGATAAGGTTAGTGTTTGCCAACAAGTAAGCGTGGGTTTAGGGGTGCTAAGTAAATTGGACTTCCTAGTGATGTTCCCCCAAATCCTAAAGCTATTCCAGATAGTTACGTTAGAGATGCTGGCACCCGCCTGAGACATCTGACACATTCCCCATCATCAGTGGAGTGAAACAGGGTTTCATAATAAGCCCATTCTTATTCAGCCTCTCTTAATGCAGCCATGCTGTAAAGTGAAACAAAAGACCCAGTAACTAGTGTCAGAATATGGCTCTAATCCTCTGGGAAACTTCCTATTCTATGGGCTGAGAAGCTCATCAAAGCTCTTTGCTTGAAAATTGTAATCCAGGAATTGCTGTATGCTCGTGGGTTTTTTTCTTGTAACATACATGCGAGTGATTATGGATTACTTTGTAGAGTCTGTGCTGCGCTGCACTGCATAGATGATAAACCTGGGGAAGGCAAGGTGGTGGCTCAGCCCAGTCAGCAAAGGCTTAGGAAGCCAACAGTTTTCGTATGCAGAACGTAATTGAAAGTTGTCACTGGGTTTTGTTACTTGGGGTAGCATACTATTCACTAATATGTCAATTAACAAAGTAGTCAGAAACAATTCTGTCTGCTTTCTTCTTTTTTTTCCTGCTGCTTTCTAAAGAACCTGAATAGGACAGAGGGAAATGCCAGGCCACAATAAAGGGACTGTATTATGAAGTTCTTAAATAGCACTCAACATTGCATTTGCTACAGGTGTCACATCTGACTTATCTCTAGTACTGACTTGTGTCAGCATTAAATTTTATTTTTTATTTTTTTTTATTAAAAGTTTTTAACATGTTTTAGAGAGAGAGAGAGAGAGCACGCAAGCAAGCAAGGGTGACGCAGAGAGAGAAGGAGACACAGAATCCGAAGCAGGCTCTAGTCTCTGAGCCGTCAGCCCAGAGCCCGATGTGGAGCTCGAACTCCAGAACAATGAGATCATGACCTGAGCCGAAGTCAGGTGCTCAACTGACTGGGCCACCCAGGTGCCCTTTTTATTTTTTAAGTTTATTTATTTTTGAGAGAGAAAGCATGAATGGGGGAGGGGCAGAGAGAGAAAATCCCAAGCAGGCTCCTTACTGTCAGCATGGAGCCCAATGCAAGGCTCGAATCCACGAACCAAAGAGATCATGACCTGAGTCGAAGCTGGACCAAATGAGCCACCCAGGCGCCCCTAAGTTTTAAATACTAATAATTGATGGAGGCTCAGTAGGGTTTACCAGTATTGAAATGATGATCATTATGTGTAATACCAGGAGGACACTGGGTATTTGTATCTATTTTAATTGATGGAAAATTGATGTGGGATAGATCTTAATAAGTTCTGTAAGAAAAGACATAGAAGCACATTTTCAGATAGGAACAGAGCAGTTTAGAATGATTTTACTTAGAAGTTTTAGATAGGATACAGGTCAAAAGGTCAGGATTGGGGTGCCAGGGTGGCTTAGTTGGTAGAGTGTCTGACTCTGGAGTTTGGCTCGGGTCGTGATCCCAGGGTTGTGGGATCGAACCCTACATTGAGTTCCTCACTGAGTGTGGAGCCTGCTTAAGTTTCTTTATCTCTCCCTCTGTCCCTCTCCCCTGCTTACGCTCTCTCTCCCTCAAATAAAAAAAATAGTCAAGATTATAATCAGGAAGCAGTGTTGTACAAGAGTGACAACAGCCTGAGTAAATCAAGTCATATTCATTTAAAATATTAGAGTCCTCTGTGCTATGTAGGTGACTAAAACAGACCTGGCCTCTGATTTGTGGAATTTGAGTTTTATTTTACTTTATTTACTTATTTTTATTTTTATTTATTTTTCTTATATACTTAAAATTTTTTTTTAAATTTACATCCAAGTTAGCATATACCGCAACCATGATTTCTGGAGTAGATTCCTTAATGCCCCTTACCCATTTAGCCCACCCCCCCCCCCCCACAACCCCTCCAGTAACCCTCTGTTTGTTCTCCATATTTATGAGTTTCTTAGGTTTTGTCCCCCTCCCTGTTTTTATATTATTTTTGCTTCCCGTCCCTTGTGTTCATCTGTCCTGTGTCTTCAAGTCCTCATATGAGTGAAGTCATATGATATTTGTCTTTCTCTGACTAATTTCACTTAGCATAATGCCCTCTAGTTTCATCCACATAGTTGCAAATGGCAACATTTCATTCTTTTTGATTGCTGAGTAATATTCCATTGTGTGTGTGGGATATGTGTGTGTGTGGAAGATGTGAAGACCACATCTTCTTTATCCATTCATCCATCGATGGACATTTGGGCTCTTTCCATACTTTGGCTATTGTTGATAGTGCTGCTATAAACATTGGGGTGCATGTGCCCCTTCAAAACAGCACACCTGTATCCCTTGGATAAATACCTAGTAGTGCAGTTGCTGACTCGTAGGGTAGTTCTATTTTTAATTTTTTGAGGAACCTCCATACTGTTTTTCCAGAGTGGCTGCACCAGTTTGCGTTCTCACCAGCAGTGCGAAAGAGATCCTCTTTCTCTGCATCCTCGCCAACATCTGAGGATGTTGCCTGAGTTGTTAATGTTAGCCATTCTGACAGGTGTGAGGTGGTATCTCATTGTGGTTTTGATTTGTATTTCCTGGATGATGAGTGATATTGAATATTTTTTCATGTGTCGGTTGGCCATCTGGATGTCTTCTTTGGAGAAGTGTCTATTCATGTCTTTTGCCCATTTCTTCACTGTATTTGTTTTTTGGGTATTGAGTTCGATAACTTCTTTATAGATTTCGGATACTAACCCTTTATCTGATATGTCGTTTGCAAATATCTTCTCCCATTCTGTCGGTTGCCTTTTAGTTTTGCTGACTGTTTCCTTCACTGTGCAGAAGCTTCTTATTTTGATGAGGTCCCAATAGTTCATGTTTGCTTTTGTTTCCCTTGCCTCAGGAGACGTGTTGAGTAAGAAGTTGCTGCGGCCAAGATCAAAGAGGTTTTTGCCTGCTTTCTCCTCGAGGATTTTGATGGCTTCCTGTCTTACATTTAGGTCCTTCATCCATTTTGAATTTATTTTTGTGTATGGTGTAAGAAAGTGGTCCAGGTTCATTCTTCTGCATGTCGCTGTCCAGTTTTCCCAGCACCACTTGCTGAAGAGACTGTATTCCATTGGATATTCTTTCCTGCTTTGTCAAAGATTAGTTGGGGAGACATTTGTGGGTCTATTTCTGGGTTCTCTATTCTGTTCCATTGATCTGAGTGTTTTTGTGCCAGTACCATATTGTCTTGATGATTACAGCTTGAAGTCCAGTATTACTGTTTTTATTTAGTGTTTTTTTTTTTTTGAGGGGGGGAGGGTGGAGAGAATGAGTGGGGGAGGGGCAGAGAGAGAGGGAGACCCAGAATGTGAAGCAGGCTCCAGGCTCTGAGCTGTCAGCACAGAGCCTGATGTGCAGCTCAAACCCATGAACTGTGAGATCGTAACCTGAGCCGAAGTCGGAGGCTCAACTGACTGAGACACCCAGGCACCCCTACTTACTTATTTTTAAAATCACTTTCTGTAATATGTCAATACGTATGTAAATACATGAGACTCGAAAGCAAGAAAGCACTCAGTCCCCGAGTTGGTAGTTTAGGGGAAATTCATGACAACGAGCCTTTCCAGTCTCCCAGGGAAAGAAGGGGTTGAGAGGACACAATATCACTAGGCCTCTGGTGAACTCAGTGCTGGGGCCACGCATGGCCTAGTTCTCCACCAAGTTTGGAAAGTACTAATTGTCCTGGTCCTGCTCCTACTCCTACACGTGGCCTCCAGCTTCCAGAATGGCCTCTTCCTTTAGTTCTGTGGCATTTTCACTCGGGAGAAGACCGCTTACCCTGTTGTGGTGTCAGAGTTCTGGAGGACTTGTCATCTAATAGGATGATGAAGGGAGATCTCGTTAGTACCTTGCCATTCGCTTTCCATCTGTGGTACTTAGAACCTCAAGATCGGGGCACCTGGGTGGCTCAGTTGGTTGAGTATCCATCTCTTGATTTTGGCTTAGGTCATGATCTCGCAGTTCATGAGATATAATCCTTTTTTGGGCTTCCTACTGACCTGTGAAGCCTCCTTGGCATTCTTTCTCCCGCTCTCTGCCCCTCCCTGACTTGTGCTCGCGCATGCGCATGCATGTGTGAGTGCGCACGTGCTCTCTCTCTCTCTAAGTAAATAAACATTAGAAAGAAAAAAAAAACTAATGGTCGAGGAGTCTCAGGGTCTCTCAAGGGCTCGTCTGAGCCCTGGCTGGCCATGGGGATTTCTGAGGGCTGTCCTGCTTCCTCCTTGGAGAACACCTCCTCTCCCTCTGACTCTCAGATGACATCTGGTTCTCAAGGGAAAACTGGGTACCCAGAGGGATGTCCAATTCAGAAGATGAAATTGCCTGTAAGGGCAGAACAGGCTCTGGGGGAAGATTTGGTGGGGGCTTCAGTCTCAAATACTTCACTCAGCTGTTTCACCACTGGGCTTGGGGTCTCTCTGCTGCTGGTCTTCAAGGTGTCTGCCAGGCTGAGGATAGGAGAGCAGGGATCTGATCAGAACCTTCCAACTGCTCCCCTGTTGGTAGGTTTGGCTGTGGAGAGCTCTCCGCCTGGATGGGAGTGTGTAGGATGCTGACACTAGGTAAATGGGAATCTGCCTCCAGGGCCAGAAGCTTGTGCAGTGGAGGTCGTGCTGGAGTGACTGGGGTGCTCTTTGCAGAGCCCCGCCTGGGGCAAGGAGGGGATGCTGGGCCCCTCCTCCTCTTTTGGGTGCCCAGCAGCTGGAGCCTCATCTGAAACAGCCCATGCTGTTTCAAAGCTCCCTGAAACTTGAATTTTAGTAGGCAGTACAGACAGTAACCGGTAGAAGGATAGATAACTACAAGTTGAGTCAGCTTGTAAGAGAAATTAACAGTGCATTGATGGAGAATAATTGGGGTAGGGAGGTTATTTGGAGAAGGTTTTAAAAACACATTTAGGCAAAGACCTAAAAAATGAGAAGGAAGGAGTCGTCCTTGTGAAAAGTACAGGAAGAACATCCCAGACTGAAACACAAACACGGAGGCCCTGAGGTGGGGAGAACCATGTGATGCAGGATCATGTAGACCAAGATAGAGAGTTTGGATTTTCATTCTAAGAAGAGTGGGAAGCCATTCAAGGTTGTGAAGCAAGAAAGTGACATTATTTCAGTAGTGATTTTCCTACCCTACTTGCTGTGTGGAAGATCACTGGGGAGGAAGGCACAAGTGGAAGAAAGGAGACCAGAAAGGAGGGTATTGGTGTATTCTAGGCAACTGGTGATGGCAGTTAGTATTAAGATGGTGGCAGTGAGGATGGGATTAGATCACCTAGACCTGTTGATGGATGGATTGCATGTGGGAGATGAGAGAAAGGACCAAGAATGGCTCCAAGTTTCTGTGGTCTTAGATGATGGCCTCATTTTACTGAGAGGAACAAAACTGGAATAGGATCTCTATGTGTTTTGGGATGAGGACAGCATAGAAAATGAGTCTTTGGGGCGCCTGGGTGGCTCGGTCAGTTAAATGTCTGACTCTTGATCTCCACTCAGGTCATGATCTCACAGTTTGTGGGTTCGAGCCCCACGTTGGGCTCTGTTCTGACAACACAGAGCCTGCTTGGGATTCTGTCTCTCCCTCTCTGCCCCTTCCCCACCCAACTTCTCTCCGTCTCTTTCTCTCAAAATAAGTAAATAAACTTAAAAAAAAAAAGAAATGTGTTCTAACATTTCTGGGGGGGGGGGGAGAAAAAAATGAGTCCTTCTTTGTGGGTATGTTAGGTTTCAGGTAGATACTAATGAGGCATCCAAATGAAGGTGTCAAATAGAAGTTAGATATAAGAGGGGCGCCTGGATGGCTCAGTCGGTTGAGCGACTGACTTCGGTTCAGGTCATGATCCGTGGTCTGTGAGTTCGAGCCCCACATCGGGCTCTGTGCTGGCAGCTCAGAGCCTGGAACCTGCTTAGGATTCTGTGTCTCCCTCTCTCTCTGCCCCTCCCCTGCTCATGCTCATGCTCTGTCTCTGTCTCTCTCTCTCTCTCTCTCTCTCTCTGTCAAAAATAAATAAACATTAAAAAAATTTTAAAAAGTTAGATATAAGTAATTGGAACTTAGAGGAATGTTTTGAACTCAAGATAGACACATGAGCTTGAGCTACATGTACATTTGGGAGATGTTCAATATATAGAAGCTCTTACCTGGCGAATGCCTCAAGCTCACCTAGAGAAGAAAGGTGTAGTGGGAAGAGGGCCCGGGATGCAGACTTAAACCTGTAGCATTTAGAGGTTGTATGGCCTGAAGGAGAAGCGAGCAAAGGGGACTGAGAGCAGGAAAATTGAGCGCGTAGTGAGTGGAAAGCGTTTTGAGGTAGAGTGGTCATCAGCTCTGAAATAACACTGTGAGGTCAGGAAAGATGAGCAAGTAACCTGGATTTTACAATTTCAAATTTTTGGTGACCTTTACAAGACAGATCTAATGTAAGAGATGTGACACGAAAGAGGGGATAATTTTCAAGAAGGAAAAGATGTTTGTGTTTTTCTTTCCAGTTAGAAGATTTCATGGTGTTTATTCAGGGGAGGTACATTAGTATTACAGATTTTTATACTTTAGGGCAGAACTTTTTTTAACATCATGTAATTGTTTTCCTTGGGAGAGTGTTTCTCATTTTTGGTGTATTCTCAAAGGATTTTTGAGATTTGGGGCGGGGAAGGTTCCTCTCCCCAGCCCACTAGAAAAAAGTTAACTTCCTATTTTAGTAGATTCAAGTTCTTTGTGATCTTTATGGCTTCCGTTGTAGTATGGATATCATATGTAAGTAGTGCTGGGTCCGTATATCACATGTTGATGAATACCTTTAGCAGGGCTTACTTTGAAAATACTAGGGAGTGGATTAATTGGGGAATCAGTAAATTGCTGCTGCCATCCTTAAATTTTTTTTACATGCTTTGATTTGTGTCGACCTTTTGTATACTTGTGGATACATGAGAATGAGTGGGTACATGTGTATACTTTTAACACAGTGTAGATTGTTCATCATACTCAATTTTTTCATCCTTTTAAGATTGGCTGTTTTGTTCAAGCTTTACATTGAAGTTACCTGGAATTCTTAAAGCATCATCGTATAAGCATCCTCATTCCAATCATTTACCAACCACATTTTATTTATTATTTTGTTTTATATTATCCAGGTAGTCTTGGTCCTGTGTAACATGATAATTAAAGTTGTCCCTTTTTCTGAGAGTGGTCTTCTAAGACACATACTTGTAAAGTACACATAGGAAGCCAGGGAACAGTAGGACAACTAGAGTCATTGTTAAATGTGGGTAGTAATAGTTTCATATAAGAAAATGTCATGATGGAAATGTTTATCTTCGGACTTCTCATTAGAACAGTATGTGTACAAAGTAGCTTGTGTGTAAAAATTCAGATGCCAGATTCCCATTCAAATGTGGGTGTGAGGGGTTTGGGGGAAGTGATAACGGTAGACATTCTAAGTGGTCTAGTTGTGGTGTCCTTTTACTCATGTCATCACGAAAATTACCAGTCAAGTACTTTACTACACTTTTAGTCTTAAAAACATAGTATATCTCATTGACGTTAGCTTTGTTTAAAAGTGGGTTCTTAGCATTATGATTGATACTTTTCACATTTTCTAACCATTAGAGGTTCTCTTCTAGTGTGCTTGTACAGTAAATGAGTATTTGGAGGAGAAATTATTTGTGGTGTGTCTTATTCAGATAACTTTGACAAATTTCTAAATTAAAATCGATGACCTAGAGAAATGGTTTTTATTTGTATAACATGAAGCTTCAGGCTCAAATCCTGGTACTGGAGGTCGCCGGGCAAGATGAAGGCAGCCTGATTGTGCTGCTTGGTGAGGTCAGTGACTCGGATTGTCTTATAGAGGGATACAGAGTTCTGGGAGCATTGAGGGTAGACTTCAGAAGTTTTCGGGATTGGAAGACATTCTTACAGTTCAGATTGTTAGTTGGGATCACACAAACGTTAGTAGGCACTGCCAGAGGGAATCAGATGATAACTTGTGGAGCCACAAGTGTTTGGCTATATAGGAAGTTTGTTCCGCCAAAAACGTAAGTTTCTCCTTCCTCCTCTATGGGAATATGTCTCAGCTTTTCAAGGTAACTTATTGGAATTGGCTTTATAAAATTTTATTTCTTAGTAGACTTTGCTGGAGCACATTTATCCTAAAGAAAGAGATGTTGAATTGGTATACGTCAAAGACTGTAAAAGAAAACATTTGTTTTATAACAAGCACCCAGGAGGATATTCTTCTAAACATGAAAGATAACTTTCCTCTAACCTAAGTAAGTATTTCAAACCAAATGTATGTTAAGTGATTATAGTAATGTGTGAGCAGAGACTAGCAGTAAAGATAGCAATATCATACATTACTTAATAGTATGTGATACTTCTTTGGCTTTGGTCCTTTTTCTGAGCGATTGTTTCTATGAGAGTCCTCAGGATGCATAGATTCATTTTTCAGCTAGACTGGTAGCCTTCCCAGAAAATGTTTCTTCTCTGTAGTTTAGTATCCTGAGATGTTTTCACATCTGAAGTGTTTATTACATAGTAAACACTGTCAAGTGATATGGACCAGTCCTAAAATAAACCATATGCTGAGGACACAATTCTTGTTAGAACTGAAATTGGAAATTGGTTTCTATTTTCTCTGGCAATACTGCTAGATTCTATGTAGATGCAGGGGGTTGTACTACTACTTTTACTGCAGCAATTTCACATTTACGTATATTGGGAGGAAATTCTATATTGTAGTACCTGCAAGTTAAAACACTGTGACTGTGGGGGGGTGGGGGAAGCTATTAAGATCTTGGAGTCCAAATTAATGTTTGTGATGGAAATTTTATAGCTAAATGGATTGGCTGCTCCCTTCTCTGTACTCTTCTCTTGTGTCCTAATTATTATGTGGTGTGTATTGATAAACAAATTTTTATCCATTCTCCATTCTGTTGCTAGATTACTGCTATGTTCTTCTTTTTCCAGAGCCGTTCTTGAAACCTTTCTACATGGGTGTTTGTTACACTCCAACTCTCACTGCTTTCCAAAGACTTAGACTCCCCAGCCTTTTCAGTAAGCCCCTCCAAAACAGTTGTCTTCAGTTCTGAAGCTCTCTGATCTCTGGCAAGCCTCTATCTACTGTAGTGTGTGGTTTGTGTGTGTGGATAACATATACACATTGTCTTTGACCTGGAGATTCATAAAAAGAAATGCTATCTTGAGGCGCTTGGGTGGCTTAGTCGGTTGGATGTCCGACTTCCGCTCAGGTCGTGATCTCACGGTCCGTGAGTTTGAGACCCCCGTCGGGCTCTGTGTTGACAGCTGAGAGCCTGGAGCCTGTTTCAGATTCTGTGATTCTGTGTCTCCCTCTCTCTCTGCCCCCCCCCCCACATGCTCTGTCTCTGTCTCTCTCAAAAGTAAATAAACATTAAAAATTAAAAAACAAAAAAGATGCTATCTTGTTTAAGGGGGTAAGTCAAATCTCAGGATACCTAATGACATTACTGCAGGCTTAATTTGCATTTTCCTTTCTGGATAAACTCTTTGTCAGTTAACTCTTGCATTTTTGGCTTTCTTACACCCAGGTGTGCCCCCTTCCCTTACTGCCCCTTCTAGAAAAAAAGGATTAACAACTTGGGCGAAGTTTTCTCAGAAATTTCTTCTGGACATACTCACTTGAGTAAAAAAAAAAAAACAGAGAGTTTGTAGACACTTGACTTTTTGAGGGAGAGATACAATTGGGTACATCCAGACTGTATCTATGAATTGTTACTGGCCTAACTTTGAAGGTATGATTCATTCCGTAACAGGTATTTATATGGAGTCTAGTAGGGCACTAGTTACGTTCCTCGAATGAGTTTTTAAAATATATAACCTACTGAACACACATTATTTGCATCATGAGAATTGTCTGTACTTATTAATAACAACAGATTTTTGTTTGTTCCAGCTAAGTCTTCGTACTAGTTTTGCAAGTGTATTGAGGCCTGGCAGGGTTATCTGTGACTCAGCTGGGGTGGGCGGGGCAGTCTCCTACCTGCTCCATCTGTGTTCTCTGCCTGCTTAACTGTGAGCCAGGCTGAGTAGTACGCATCATTGAGCGGACTGCCAATACTTAGGTCTCTGCCTGACCTGGCCTGTTCCATCGTAGAGCCCTTTGACTTAAGATATAGCTGTAACCAGCTGCTTCTCACCGTATTCAGTTCATTCTAACATTTACTGAGCATTTCCGGTTGTGCCAGGTCCTGGAGATAGAGCAGTAAAAAAGACAGTGTCCCTTTCCTAATGGGCCTTACATTCATATGGAGGGAGGGACGATTTAAAAATGTACAAAAGTAATTTCAGTACTAAGGAATTAAAACAGGGTAATGGCATAGTGAGCGACTAAGCTGATTGGGTCACTGTTTTAGGGAGGTGGCCATGAATGATGACCAGGACGTAGGCATGAGAAAAACATTTTAGGCAGAAAGACAGAAAATAGGTGCTGCGTGGGGGAAGGCCAGCGTGGCTGGATGTTGTGCATAAGGATGAGAGTGGTAGGAGATGAGGTAGGCAAGAGTCAGATGATACTAATTTCAGTAGAAAGCCATTGGAGAGTTTTAAGTAAAGGAATGATATACCACCACACTTAGCCTGTGCTTGAATATTTCACATAAAACTTCCAACTTATAAAAAGCTTTTGGAGATATTCTTTGTAAATATCTTTTTTTTTTAACGTTTATTTATTTTTGAGACAGAGAGAGACAGAGCATGAACGGGGGAGGGTCAGAGAGAGGGAGACACAGAATCTGAAACAGGCTCCGAGCTCTGAGCTGTCAGCACAGAGCCCGACGCAGGGCTCGAACTCAAGGACTGCGAGATCATCCCCTGAGCTGAAGTCGGCCGCTTAACCGACTGAGCCACCCAGGCGCCCCGTAAATATCTTTTTTTAATGGACGGATTTACTGACATTTTCTTACGTAGAGTTTCTTTTACGTCTGGATATAATTGATATGTCTTCATACCCATTATGTCTAGATATCTGTATCTATTATATCTAGAAATTGTATAAAAATTAGAGACCTGCTACCCCCAATTTGTGTCTAAACCTGTGAAGGGAAGTAGAACAGTACTTAGCGCGTCTTTACGTAATGGATGGGTGAAAGTATGAATGCTCTGTAATGCACACGTAGGGTTCAGAGCCAACAAAAGCAGCTTGTCAGTCGTCTTTGTAATCTCTTCACCTGGCTTCCTCATTGTCCGTTTGACGTGCAGATAGCCTCAGTAGGCCAGTGTGGAAGCATCAAGAGTTTGGCCTTGTATCTCTTTAAAAGCAGGAACAGCAAATGAGAGCTTGAGGAAGCAATGAAGAACCCTCAGTAGTCTGGGAGGCAGCTTGCCAGATTTCTTCTAGTCCCCACATGGTTATCTGTGATACTGAAAAGCTTTATCTATGCATTGGGAAGTCCCAAATCTTTGTGATATGACCATATAGAGAGAATGCTTTCCAGTTTCTTTGATTTGGTAAATGCTTTTATGGAATAATAATTTTGTCGTAATTTTTAGTTACAGTAGCCGAGATATTTGGAGTAAAGAGGACATGTAGGCCAGACACAGGTTAAGGCTATAAAACAGATTGATAGTGATATAAACGTTTTTAGATGTGTATTTGAAATTTCAGTTAGAAAAAAACCAAAACAAAAAACAAATTCTGTTACTGCAACTCTTTTGATTAGTTTTTATGCTATAAAATGACTTATAAAATGAAATGTAATTCCAGGGTATCTTAATAAACAATTACAGGGGGTTTGGGGTTACATTGATAAGAAATTCAATCATTTCATGATGAAGGTAATTTTTCTTACTGAAAGACCCGTTTTTTTGTGATTATTTTTTCCCCTGAGCTAATAATAAACAGCTAAGAGAGAGGCCCCTAGGAAAATTGTTTTTCACTTATCCATTATAGAAAAAAATTACACATGTCATTCTCAGAATTCTTGAGGGGACGAAATTTCAGTGCAAACATGATTTAGGAGTTTACTTAAAGGGAAACAGCACCAATAATACAAAATAATTAAAATGCAAAAAAACTTTAATTTGAATTAGACTTTGAAATGAATTTTGGTAATTATATTGTAAAATGATATGAATATGTTCAGTACTCTGGGTATTCACTTTATACAAAATACTGAATAATGGAAAGCCTGATTTGTGATATTTTGGACAACTCTTTAGACTTACAGTACAAATCTTAGCTTCTTTTTGCTTCATATTCTGTGTTGTAGAGATTCTAAAAATAGAATAAAACTTTAATAAAAATGATAGCAGCTAACCTTATGTGAATATGATTGTTCTCATTTTACAGATAAGGAAAAGAGAAGCTTAAAATGGTTAATTAAGTAGCTTGCCTAAGGGCACTCTGCTCTTGAGTGGTGAAGCTGGTACTTAGATCCTGGCCTTCAGAGCCTTTATGCCTAACCATGATACTCTACTGCCTCTTACAGTACCTCTGTGAATTGTAGGCCTTACTTCGAGTTGTTTATTGCTTGTTAAATTTTATTCAGCAGAAATGTATGTAAATTTTAAAAAGTAAGGGGCACCTAGGTGGCTCAGTCGGTTGAACAGGCAACTTTTGATTTTGGCTCAGGTCCGTAATCCCAGAATTGTGGGATTGAGCCCTGTGTCAGGCTCCTCACTGAGCATGCAGCCTGTTTAAGATATTCATTCATTCTTTCTCCCCCTCTCCCATCCTCTCCCCCTCTCTCCCTCCCTCTCTCTCTCCCTCCCTCCCTCTCTCTCTCTTCCTCTCCCTTTCCCTCCCTCTGCTCCTCTCCCCAGCTCGAGAGCACACTCTCTACAAAAAACAAACAAACAAAAAAACTCTTTAAAAAGGTAGGCTTATTTCACAACATAGCTACTGAGTTGCTGATGCTGTTTCATCAGGCTGGCCATTTACTTCTACATGTTCTCCGGCGTAGGTTTGATCATCATGGTATTCCTCTTTAAAAAATTTCAGGCCTCCAGTTGCCTTTAGAATGAAGTGTCTGAAATTGCCTTTTATGAGATATAAACTTCTTAACAACCTGATTTTAGTCTACTGTATTCCTATCTTATTGTTTAACCTCCCATTATTTACTATATTCCATCTACTCCTTGGAATATTCCCTCTCCCAGTTTCTATCCTTATTATCCTTCAAGACTCAGATAAAACTGATTCACTCCACACTGTCTCATCTGTGTCTCATGACATGTACTTCTTTATAACATTTACCTATTCATTTATAGTCATTTGTGTCTGTCACTGCAACAGATTAAGTTCTTTAAAATGTGATTGTTCTATTTCTTGCACCCAACATCAGGAGATAACCTAAAAAATTTGAAGGATTACTGAAACAAATTACAGTATTTGATTAGTACAGTAGTTGTGTAAATGTTATCAGGGCAGTTCTTTAGATGTTAACGTCAGTCACTGAGAAGGTATAGTCAAGTTGAAGTGACTAAACCATAGAGTCAGTTTTAATTTCTTGTTGGTAAAAAAAAAAAACCAAAACCATTTCTGTTCTTTTATGTTAAATATAATATTTATCCTTAAGATTTTAAATATAGGTTTAATTTTTAAGAAAATACAGTATGTATACCTAGTGATTTAAAATTTAGATCAGCTTTACAAAATGAGAAAATGGGATCTTTATTTAGATATTTGCTTATGTTAGTTGAAACATTTGCTAGTAAAGGCAATGGAATTGCTGTGTTATAGATAGACATAAGTTACTTTTGCAATAAAATATTAGAGTAATAGCTACCATCAGGAAAAAAGACTTGAAAATTTTTGACCGAAATTAGAAGTTGAACATTTATGTATCTGCGTGCCATAGTACTGAATTAGAATGTGTGGAGATAGAAAAGTGTCATAGATGCTCTCAACATAGAATGACAAAGAGTGAACAAGACACTGTACATTAAAGCTTATTAGTGACTAAGATATAAATTTATGATTTTTATTATTTTCTTTCATCTAAACTTTTTGTCATGTGATTGCTCTGACTTCCAGTCCTGTCCCTGTCCCAGCACTCATGTGAAGAGAGAAAAGCCCACTTATAACTGGGGTTTACTAGTGGTTGGAGGGAGGGGAAGAGCGGTTCCTGAATTTGCCTGGGGGTGGGTTGGACCCTCCAGCAATTATGGCAAGCCCAAGAAAGGGGTTGAGAGTAGCAGCCCCTGCCTCTTTTCCTTGAAGTGAAATGTGGGAAAGAAGTAAAACGGGAGAGGGTTTATACAGATTGAGGGAGCAAAAGGGAAAGGTTAGAGGCCTTTGGAAGAACTGAACTGAGCTAATGAGAGAAGGCAAAGGAAAAAGAACTGAAGAGAGAAAAAGGGTCTAGAGAGAGCTTACATATTTCTTGAGGTTAGAAATGGGGTTGTGTGTGTGTTTCTCCCCCCAGGCTTAATTTGGTACCTTGTACAGATAAGAAGTATCTGAAAGAGAAACAGAAAAGGAAAGGAGATACCTCTCCTCCAGAGAGTTTGAGACCGTTAGCGTGGATTGGTTGGCTCTGCTCGTCCTGGGTTCCTAAGACAGCAGCCCCCCAGAGTTGGCCATTGTTTCAAAATGTCTGTAGAGAGGCCCTGGAGTTTGTTAGAATATTAACGTGCTACATGTTCTCCTTCTTTCTCGTTTCCTTTTTATTACTTAGCTTGCTACACACCTGGAATTTTGGCTCCAGAATAATTTAAAAGATGATTTGCTAAGAAAATATCTTTGGAAAAAAATCATGCCTATACAATTCTTTTCAAACTACTCCCTGGGCCTTTGGAGGACCCTCTATTTCTTCTTTTTAAAATTTTTTTTAATTATTATTTTTTTTTAATGTTTATTTTTGAGAGAGAGGGAGACACCAAGTCTGAAGCAGGCTTCAGGCTCTGAGCTATCAGCACGGAGCCTGATGAGGGGCTCAAACTTGCGAACCAGGAGATCATGACCTGAGCCAAAGTCAGATGCTCAACTGACTGAGCCACCCAGGTGCCATTCTTTTTTTTTAGTGTTTATTTATTTTGAGAGAGAGGGAGTGCGTGCGCATGTGAGGGAGAGGGGGCAAGGGGGGGTGGGTGGAGAGAGAGAGAATGAGAATGCAAATGAATCCCAAGCAGGCTCCATCCATGCTGTCAGATCAGGGCCTGACTTGGGGCTTGGTCTCACAAACCGTGAGATTGTGATCTGAGCCAAAATCAAGAGTTGGACACTCAACTGACTGAGCCGTGCAGGCACCCCTCTTTTTTTTTTTTTTTTAATTGAGGTATAATTGGTATATTCTATTAGTCAGGTGTACAACATAGTGATTCAGCGTTCATGTAGTTGACCCTTGAAAAACACAGGTCTGAAATGTTGTGGGTCCACTCAAATGTGTGTGTGTGTGTGTGTGTGTGTGTTTTACTGTACTGGTAAATATATTTTCTTGTTCTTATGATACTCTTTTTTTTATGTTTACTTTTGAGAGAGAGAGCATGAGTGGGGGACAGGCAGAGAGAGGGAGACAGAGACCGAAGCAGGTTCGAGGCTCTGAGCCGTCAGCACAGTCTAACACAAGGCTTGAACCCATGAACAGTGAGATGATGACCTGAGCCGAAGTCAGACACTTAACTGACTGAGTCACCCAGGCGCCCCTTCCTTATGAGATTCTTAATAACATGTTCTTTTCTCTAGATTACTTTATTTGTGAGACTACAGTATATAATACATGGAAATGTACAAAATAGGTGTTAAGCAACTGTTGAGGTTATCAGTAAGGCTTCCAGTTAACAGTAGTCTATTAGTAGTTAAGTTTTGGGAAAGTGAAAATTTACATGTGGATTTTCAGTTGTGTGTGGGAGTGGGGAGGTAGATATCCCTCACCCTTATGTTTAAGGGTCAACTCTGTTAAATGATCACCACCGTAGGTAGTTACCATCTGCCCACCATGACAGAATTCATTACAGAATTTTTTTTCCAGGTACCTCTTTGAGGGCTATGTTCAAAACTTGCTCACCTACTATTTGTTAGTTTATCTGTTTGGTAGCCATAAAAATACCTACATTGACTACCCTACTGGGAAGTCAGCAGAACCAAAAAAACTCTTTGTTCCAAGGAGACGTCATCTCTACTTTATTCACGGTTTCTATTACACCTGGTACCGCTGGGCTCGACAGACAGCACCTCAAGCATATGTTGACAGTGCTTTTACGCTGTTCTACAATCTACAAAGATATGAGATATAACGAAATCACCTTACATCTGATCCTTTAATTGCTCTTGCATCTTTCTTTACCCTTTCCTATTCTCAATTGTCCTAAATTCATCTCAGTTGCTATTTCATGGAAAGATGTTAAGTTAGTGTGTTTAAGAATTGCCTGAGAACTTTCAAAAAGCGTAAATTACAATGAAACATCCACCTGTAAGGGAATTAATAAATTACTGAATCTTCATACACTGATTTTAGTTGTGTGTGTGTGTTAGTATACTTTGCATATACTTTGAATGATACAATGACTATATTTTAAGAAATGTTTATTTTTACAATATCTATTTTTATGTGTGTGTGTGTGTGTGTTTATATATATTATTGTCTCTTGGTGTCACTGTCTTCAACCCCTTTAAGAACAGAACCCATAGAGATGGGCACATATCCCAGTCCTCTTGTGCAGTGGATGTTGTTACATGACTAAGTTTGAGTTAAAAAGATGTGAAGAGATATGATGCATGTAACTTCCAGGTCATGTCCTTCAAAAGGAAGCTCTGTATACTGAAATTTCCTTTCCCACTGCTGAGAATTTGTGACAGTGTGAACAGAGGTAGAGGCAATATGATGAGAATTGAGGACCACCTTGGCAGAGCATCTCTGGATGTCCTCCCTGTTCTGAGCCACGTGCCTTCCTGGAGATAAACATAGATCTTTACCAAACAGCTGAATTTATAGGGTTTTTTTTTAGAACATCTTAGCCCATTACCTCAGAATACAACATGATATCTATAATTTCTTATGGAACAGAAAATCATTAAATTAGCACCTACAAGAAATGCCATTCCTTGAATAATGAAAACAGCAATCAATATTCCTCTCTACCCCATGCCTGGTCCCAAGGTAGGTGGTGGAGATGCTGTTGAAGTGAGAAAAATTGCTCTCTTGAAGCTCCAGACATTTTTTTTTTTTATAATGAGATATAATTGATGTAACATTAGTTTCAGGTGTATAGCATAATTCAATATTTGTATTACATTGTGGAATGATCACATAAATCTAGTAGCATCCATCACCACTTGGTTATAAATATTTTTGTGTGTGATTGGAACTTCTAAGATCTGCTTTTTTAGCAACTTTTGGTTACATAACACGGTACTGTTAACTGAGTCACCGTGCTATTACATTACCAGGGCTGACTTATTTTATAACTGAAGTTTGTACCTTTTAACTTCCCACCCCCTGCCACTGGCAACCACTCGTGAGTTCAATTTTGTTTTTTTTAATTCCACGTGTAAGTAAGATCAAATGGTATTTGTCTTTCTCTGACTTAGTTCTCTCAGTATATAATGCCCTTAAGGTCCACTAATTGTTGTTGCCCATGGCGAGATTTCATTCTTTATTATAGTTGAATAATATTTCTTTTTTTTTTTAAACATTTATTTAATTTGAGAGAGAGCTTGCCAGAGAGGGACAGAGAGAGAATTGAAAGCAGGCTCTGTGCTGTTAGCACAGAGCTCAGCATGGGGCTTGATCCCATGAACGGTGAGACCTGCGCTGAAATCCAAAGCGGGACGCTTAACTGACTGAGCCATCTAGGCCCCCCGAATAATATTTCATTGTACACACACACACACACACACACACACACACCCCGTTTTCTTTATCCGTTCGTCCTGTGATGGACACAGTGTTTCTGTGTCTTGGGTGTTACAAATAGCACTGCAATGAACACGTGGTACAGATATCTTTTTTGAGGTAGTGTTTTCGTTTTCTTTGCGTAAATATTCCATGTGTTGGCTGTTGTAAACAATGCTACGGTGAACATACGTCTTTTCAGATTGGTGTTTTCATTTTCTTTGGATAAATACCCAGAAGTGGAATTCCTGGATCATATGATACTTTAATTTTAATATTTTAAGAAATCTCCATACTGTTTTCCACGGTGGCTGTACCAGTTTGCATTCCCACCCACAGTGTACAAGGTAGAGCCCTCTATTTCGTAAATGCTTGATCTTAAGTGCTGGGTCTCTGGGCCACCTTGGTCCTCATTCAGTAATAAGCCTTTCAGGATGATGTTCAAATCTATTCTAAATCTTTTATATGAAGTCTTCTACTATCTCCTTGATAGGACCATTGGTCATTATCATATAAATAGGTTTAGGATTGGGTGCCTGGGTGGTTCAGTGGGTTAAGTGTCCGACTTTGGCTCGGGTCACGATCTCGTGGTTTGTGAGTTCAAGCGCCACGTCCGGCTCTGTGCTGACAGCTCAGAGCCTGGATCCCACTTCGGATTCTCTGTCTCCCTCTCTGCCTGTTCCTCCCCCACTCGCATTCTGTCTCACTGTCTCTCTCCAAAAAGTAAGAAAAAAATTTTTGTTAATAAGTTAAATTTAGGATTCACAAATGTCGGCCTTCTTTGTCCAATCCCCATTAAACATAAAAATCTAAATCACAAATAATGGAGAACTGTAATGTTTATAACAGCAGTTTTTCTTGACAAGCTGAAATCCGTTGAATCTAAAAACATGCAAAAATATTTCGGTTTAGAAAAGCAGAACAGAGTAAGGAGCGCTGTGAGTGAATCTTGGAGCAGGGCAGCTTTGGGGTTTTGGACGTACGGAAGCTCTTCCTGAGAGACCAGCGCAGTGCTTGGAGCAGTGGGTTAGCTGCTGCTTTTTCTCGTGCCCTTACTTGCGACCTCTTCTCCATTCACCGAGATGCGGAACCTCTCGCTGCCTGCGAATGATGGTTGCTCTCTCTCCCTGTGTCCTGCAGTAGGGAATGGGTGGAGCCAGATGACTGCTCACAGTTGGAGCACCGAAGTCCCAGCGTTAGATCCCCCGCGGAGGTGTTGGTCATGGAACCACAAAAGCAGTAATAGCGGACTCCAACTTCTAGGCTGTTCCTGTGGGTCAGGCTTTGTTATAAGGGCTTTAAATGTAGAAACTGATGTAAAATTTAAACCCTTCCTATTAGTGGGTAGTACTCTCACCATTTTACGGTGATGAAATCCGGTCATAGGTGATATATATAGTAAATGGAAGAATTCAGAGAGGATCCCAGCCAGTCTTGCTCTTCTAGGGCCTACGGCTCTCAACCCCCTGCTTTGGGGAGAGTTAGGGAGTTTATATCTGATAGCACTTTTGTTATTAAGTAAGACGATGTTGCAAGTAACAGAACTGTAATTCTAACTCATTTAAATAAGAAGAGGAGGTCATTATAAGGGTATCCAAGGATGTGACTGATCACTCAGAACTGAAATGTTCTGGGTACCAGAAACAGCAGAAGCCAGGGATTTCTCTCTCCTGTTTCTGTCTGCAAGTATGTATTATTTTTCTCACAATGCAGACTGCTGCTAGCTGTGCCCCACAGCCTGACTGGAGGAAAAGGCAGTTACCAGAGAGGGACAACTAACTTTTTTTTTTTTTTAGCCAGTTCTAAAATTTCTGGGTATGGGGCCAGTTAGTAAGTTAGTACACCTTGATAGATTCTAGACCAACCCCAGCTAGTTTGGTAACTAAAGTAAAAGGGTCCAAATGATACTAGTGTTGATAGTTACTTTCACAAAATAGATATTGGTTTCTGATAGAAGAAACCTATTCACTTAGCTTTTAATTACTGGCTGTTTGATTTTCTTCAGTACTTTAAGCTCTTGAGGGTATACACCATGCCAGCCACCTAGCACAGTGCTTGGAAAATGGCAGCTGCTCAAATGTTTACCGAATAAATGAAGGAATAAATGAATAATTTTCCTCCAGAAGGAATACTTAGAAAAGTAGAATTCAGTTTTCTGGTCATTGTCCAAGAAATAGCATAGATACAAATAGTCTGTTGGAATAAAACCTACATTTTTTAGCAAGGAGAAGGGACTGTATTTTTCCTGTGGTGTGGAAACCTATAAGGGAAAATATAAAATATTAAAGTTAATTTTAACTATATAGTACGACATCTCCTTTTGTTGTTTTGCTTTTTTTCCTCCCCTTTTTCCTCAATGTCTTATGTTTGTCTTTCGGAACTTCCTTTATGTATAACTCCTTTATCTCTCTCAGCAGAGTATAAAATGGAGGGTTTTTTTTTAAGTTTTTTTCTTTTTTTTTTTTTTAAAGTTTATTTATTTTGAGAGAGAGCGAGAGAGAAGAGAGCAAGCGGGGTAGGGGCATTGAACTCATGAACCATGAGATCATGACCTGAGCCAAAGTTGGATGGACACTCAGCTGACTGAGCCACCCAGGTGCCCCTATTTTGTATTTTTAAAATATAAGTTCTGTGCTTCTTGTTCCTAACCTAGAAAAATGAGTGGTATATGGTGTGTGCCTTCCTTGAATGTGAACCATTCAATAGTCATATATAAGAAAGTGAGAATTTAATAGACTATCCCACTGGGGAAGATTTGTTTCCTAGACACCTTTGGAAGCAGCTACATTAATGAATTTAATTTGGTTTATTATTTTAGATAATAAATTGTTTTCCCCCATTTTTAGAATATTAATACAGAGTTAGGTTGGAAGATACAAATAAACAGTGATTCAGAAAGCCACATGAGGTCTGAAAGCCATCCTGAAGCAGTACTTAACAAAGGATTAAATTTAATGCATTAGAGAGCATGTTGGAAAGCAATGACAACATTAGCAAAGCAGGAGGGAGAGTAATTTATTGTATTTTCAGCAGATTTTGTTGTCTGTATAAAGAAAATTATAGGCATGACAAGAAGAAAGAAGTTGTTTAAGATGCCAGAAGTTTTATATCCAAAAACTTCAACTTTTGATAGATGACTTAACAAATTAACTCTTGGTCCACATGCAGACATTTTTTGAAATGTCCTAGGGTAAGGCCTTTACAACTTCTTCATGAGGCCCACAACCTTAATTATTACGTAGCTGTGCAGTTATCTTTGCTATAATAAAAGCTTGATTTTGAGTATCACAAATGTGAATTCAGATCTTAACTCTGATTCTGACTCCTACTGCTACTGCGGCTGCCGCTGCTGCTGCTGCAACCTTGGGCAGATCCCTTCACCACTCCCTGTATTTCCTCATCTGATTAGGGATAATAACCCTCATCAGATTCTTCCTTCCCATTGCTCTTCTTTTTTATTTTATTTTATTTTATTTTATTTTATTTTGTTTTGTTTTGTTTTGTTTTGTTTTTTAATTTTCTAATTTTTTAATTTTTATTTTTTTTAAATATGAAATTTATTGTCAAATTTGTTTCCACACAACGCCCAGTGCTCATTCCAACAGGTGCCCTCCTCAATGCCCATCACCTACCCTCCCCATAGCTCTTCTTTGTTTACCACAGTGTCCTGTTCCCTTTGAGATTAGAAATTGGATCTTTGTTTTCCTACAAGTTTACTCTGTAAATGTTTTTTAAATTAATATAATGGGAGCTTCCACTTAGGGGAAAATTTCTTTAAATATGATAAACTCAGTTTGGGAGCAGGTAATAATGGTTAGATACAGTTATTGGTTTTACATTTCCTTATAAAGTCATCTTTGATTGCTGCCCAGTCTCTTAAAGTCTTTAAAAAAGTAATGCACGGTCCCTTTTCTCTTCTCCTAAGTTAATGGAATTTCTTTTTAAAATTAAAAGGACTTTATATTGAATTTTAAGACTTGGGGTATTCCCTGTAATGTATATACAAATCAGAGTGAGGAATCACTGCACCAACTGGTCATATTTAAAATTCAGAAAAAGAACAGAAGACTGGACTAGTTGTACAGTGTTTTAGCCTTTTTAAGGTTTTGCATATTGAGTTATTTAGTTGAAATAATCACTTACAGCAGTCTTGCAATGCGTGTTTTATGTTTAGTGCAGTGGTTCTAGACCTTGATTGCTGTTTCAATTATATATAGTTTAAAAAAAAATAACAGATGCCACCCCATTGAATCATCTTCAGGGGAATCTCAGGCATCTGCATTAAAATAAAATGCAGAAGCCAGGGAAGTAATGCGTATTTTGCATATTGTATACTTCTGGTCAATTGCTGTTTTTTTATGACATCATCATAAATTATTAAAGAAGACAAAACAGTCATTCAATTTTGGAAACTTTAATTTTCCAGATTTTTAGAAGGAAAATCTCAGGGTCAAAATAAGTATAGCTTTGAAGAACTTTGGTGAATTGCGACTGCATTAAATTTCAGTGTGTTCTGTGCATAATCTTCAGAAATCCTCAAAATAAAAGGTTCATTTCAACATGTAATGGCTTTATACTTAAAGGCATTAGGAAGAAAGGGAGGGAAGGGTTCAGCATCTGTTTCTTCTGAGTTTTAAGCTATTTCTAATACCTCTTTTCAGCTGCTGCTTTTATGATTTAGTTGTGTAGGAAATACCAGATAGATATCTCAGAAAAAACTTTTGAGCTTTTACTACAGATGCTGAGGTTACTTTTTACGTTACATGGGCCTTCTGGAATAAGAGCTATTTAGGATATAGGTGAGATACGTGGAAAGTCAAGAACTAAAGCATTTCAAAGTCTTGTGAATTCACAAGTGTTTCAAGCACAATTTTTATAACTAAAGTAAATAGGAATATCCAAAATGAATATTCAGGTAATAAAATTAGCAATTCATTCATGGAATTTAGGCAACAGCTGATTTACAGTACCACATAAAAAAATAGGTTCTCATTTCACTTATTGCTTACAAGTTTTCAACTATAATGCATTCACTTGTTTAACATCAGATACCTTTCACATGTCAGGAACTGTACTGGGGGATATGTGTAAACAAGACAGACTAGGGGCGCCTGGATGGCTCAGTCGGTCAAGCTTCCGACTTCGGCTCAGGTCATGATCTCACGGTTCATGGGTCCAGCCCCCACGTCGAGCCTGGAGCCTGTTGTGGATTCTGTCTCCCTCTCTGCCTCACCCCCACCTGCGTGCACGTGTTCTCCCTCCCTCCCTCTCTCTCTCTCAAAAATGAATAAATGTTAAAAACAAAACAAACTCCAAAAACAAGACAGACTATGTCCAGTCCTTATTGGAGCTCTTTGTCTGGGAGAGCAAGAGATTTTAAACAAATAAAGGGGCTCTACATGTTACTCTGAAAACTACAAAGTGCTTCTGTTCTGGTCAAAGGCAGTTCTCTGGTTCTTTCTCCAAAAGAGCAATATTGGCTTTTCTTGGAAATTTTAGAGAGCTGAAAGGGAACTTAGATTTACTTCACTTCTTCATTTTATAGATGAGAACACTCAGATCTAGGGAGGTGATGTGACTTTCGTAAAATGGCACAGCTGAAGACTGGTATGGTTGGGGATAGAACACCAGTCTTCTGATTACTGCCCATGCAAGAGTAAGTGACATGTGGCAAACAAGATCATGCACAGAATCTATTCATTGATCTGCTTTATGTTGTCTTTGCACTAGATTGCTGAGATTACTCAAAATGAAGAAGATGAAGTTTTATAATTAAGTAGTTCACATTCTAGAGTGAAAGGCAGTTTTGGAAAGAAAAACATCTGTGAGGGAGTTACTTGTTTGTTACTTGTTTAGTGTATGGATTAAGATGACAGGTCCTGGGGACGCCTAGGGTGACTCAGTTGAGCATCTGACTTCAGGTCATCATCTCCTGGTTAGTGAGTTTGAGCCCCACGTTGGGCTCGTTGCTGTCAGTGCAGAGCCTGCTTTACATCCTCTGTCGGTCCCCTTCCCTATCTCATGCTCTGTCTCTTTCTCAACAATAAATAAACATAAAAAAAAAATGATAACACGTCCTGGAATCAGATGGAGTTAAGAGTCATCGCTCTCTCCTTAATAGATAAGTAAATTTGAGAGGACCACAAATCTTTACCTCAGTTTTCTTATCTGTAAAACGGGGTTAAGAATGCTTACCTTGGGGAGCCTGAGTGGCTCAGTTGGTTAAGCCTCCAGCTCTTGATTTCAGCTCAGGTCATGATCTCACAGTTTGTGGGTTTGAACCCCATATTCGAACTCTTACAGTGCAGAGTTTGCTTGGGATTCTCTCCCTCCCCATCCACCCCTCTATTTGTGTGCATGCTCTCTCTGTCTCAAGTACATAAGCTTAAAAAAAAAGCGTCATTATAAAATGTGTGTGTGTGTGTGTGTGTGTGTGTGTGTGTGTGTGTGTGTATACATATATATATATAAATAAAATAACTTGGAGGAACAATGCCCTCATCATTGTAAGTACTCCATACCTAATAACTGTTATTACTGTAAAAAGTATTCTTCAAAAAAAATTACACTATTATTTTCTCCTTCTGTTTTACATATGAGGAGGTTGAAGCATAAAGAAGTAAATTAATTTGTCCATGATCACACAGCTAGAAAGTTTGGGAGCCAGGATTTAAAAGCAGGTGCTCTGTTTAGATTTAGGGGGCTGAGCCAGAGAGTGTATTTCAAACCTACTACCAGTTCTAGGAAAGCTCTCAAAATTCTAAGCATCCCAAGATATTGGTGTCAGACAGATAGTAAAATGTTAATTATAAAATATTTGTTGGTATATTGCTTTCTTCTCAAGAAAGGAGGGACTAAATTTTGGAATGTTGCCCACTACATCCAAGGCCAACTTACTCTGTATTTTTATTTTTAGCATTGGCTGATCCTACCTTGAAATTTAAAGCTTAAATATGATTTGAGTGAAAATTGTTTGATAAGCACCATTTTTATCAACCTTAGTCTTTTGAAGGACTTTGGGCATAAAGGGAATTAAGCAATATGTGATGTATACTGTCTTTTTTTTCTTTCTTTTTTTAACATTTTTTTAACATTTATTTATCATTGAGAGACAGAGAGACACAGAGCATGAGCAGGGGAGGGGCAGAGAGACAGGGAGGCGGGGATACGGGGAGACAGAATCTGAAGCAGGCTCCAGGCTCCGAACTGTCAGCGCAGAGCCTGATGTGGGGCTCAAACTCACAAACCATGAGATCATGACCTGAGCCAAAGTCAGTTGCCTAACCAACTGAGCCACCCAGGTGCCCCTTTTTTTTCTTTTTTTATGAAAGAGAGAGAGAGAGTGTGAGCAAGCAGGGGAGGGGCAGAGGGAAAGAGAGAGAGGATCTTATGCAAGCTCCATCGTGGGACTTGATCCCAGGACCAGACTGTGATATCAGTGCCTGAGCTGACATCAGGAGTTGGATGCTTAACCAGCTGAGCCACCCAGGCACTCCACTATATACTTTAAAGAGAAGATAGACTCTGGTAATTTGGAGAATTGAAAATCTTTATGATTTTGTTGGAAATTTCCCCTTCTGGGGCACCTGGGTGGCTCAGTCAGTTAAGCGTGTGACTTCATTCAGCTCAGGTCATGATCTCCCAGTTCATGAGTTCAAGCCCTGAGTTGGGCTGTCTACTGACAGCTCAGAGCCTGGAGCCTGCTTTGGATTCTGTGTCTCCCTCTTTCTCTCTCTCTTTCTCTCCCTCTCTCTCTCTCTCTCTCAGTCTCTCTCTCTCTCTCTCTCGCTCTCGGCCTCTCCCCGGCTCATTCATTCTCTCCCTCTCCCCTTCCCTCTCCCAAAAATAAAACGTTTAAAAAATTTTTTTAAGTTGCCCTTTCTTTCCTTGGTATTGCTTTATTCTATAAGTTGATAGTTTCTGTTTTGTTTTTATTTTTTTTAAGTTTATTTATTTTGAGAGAGAGACAACACGAGCAGGGAAGGGGCAGAGAGAGAGAGGGAGAATCCCAAGCAGGCTCACGGGGCTCAAGCTCACAAACTGTGAGATCATGACCTGAGCTGAAACCAGGAGTTGGACGATTAACTGAATGAGCCACCCAGGTGCCCCTCAAGTTGATAGTTTTAAGTTCCTGTAGGAGAAGCTTTTCATACTGATTAGTGATTTGTTAAGTGATAGCTGGTACATGCCATTTTAAATATTTAATACGGGTTTTGTTGTTTTTTTTTTAAGCAGCGTATAGTTGGGACTTGCTCTTTTCCAATCTGACAGTCTGTCTTTAAATTGGAATGTTTCAGTCATTTACATTTAATGTTACTGTTGATGTGATTAGATTTAAATTTTCTGTCTCTACTATTTGTTTCTGACTGTTCCATCTGTTCTTTATATGCTGTTTCCTTTTTTCACACTTTTTTTTGGGTTCAGGTTTGTTTGTTTGTATAGTCCTTTTTGTTTTATTGGATTAGTAACTATAACTTTTTTGTTTTTTTAGTAGTTGGTATAGAGTTTATAGAATACATCTTTGGCCTATCGCACCTTCAAGTGATATTATGCCCCTTCCTTATAGTACAGGATCCTTCAAATTTCTTTCTCTCAGCCAACGTGCTTTTGTTGTCATAAATTTTATTTCTGTGTTTTAAACACTACAGTATTTTGTTACCGTTTTTGTTTTAAACACTTATCCTTTTTTTTTTTTTTTTTTTTTTAAGTTTTATTTATTTAAGAGAGCGAGTGAGCACAAGTGGGGCAGGGGCAGAGGGAGAGAGAGAGAATCCCAAGCAGGCCCCTCGCAGAGCCCAGTGCAGGGCTCAACCTTGCCAACCAGCAGATCATGACCTAAACCTAAATCAAGACTCTGATGCTTAACTGAGCCACCCACCCCTTAAACATTTATCTTTTAAAGAGATTTAAGAAATAAATAAAAATTTATGTTTCTTTAAATTTAATACTACTTCTGGTGTTCTTTATTCTTTTATGTAATTCCATATATATATATACACCTCAGTTTGTTTCACTTGAGAGACTGCCTTGGACATTTCTTATAATCAGGTTTGGTGATGAATTCTTTCAGTTTTGTATGCCTGAAAATTTTTTTTATTTTACTTTTGGTTTTGAAACATTTTTGCTGGGTATAAAATTCTAGGATGACAATTTTTTTCTTTCAGTACTTAATGATGTTGCTTAACTGTCCTCTGGCTTAGATTGTTTGCTGGGAGAAGACGTGGGTGTGTGTGTGTGTGTGTGTGTGTGTGTGTGTGTGTGTGTGTGAGATAGAGAGAGAGAGAGAGAGGGAGGGAAGGAGGGAGGGAGACAGGGTGCAAGTGAGTGAAGGGCAGAGAGAGGGAGGGAGAAGGAGGGCTCGTGTTTTACTTGTGCTCACCTGTTGTGGGACTTGAACTCACAAACTGTGTGTGTGAGAAAGAGGGAGAAGCGGGGCTCATGTTTTACTCATGTTCACCTGATGTGGGATTTGAACTCTAAAACTGTGAGATCATGACCTGAGCCAAAGTCGCACACTTAACCATCTGAGCCACCCAGGCGCCTCCTTCATGTATTTTTTCTGTCCTTCTCCCTTTGTATGTTTAGGCTGTTTGAAGTTGTTCCACAGCTCACTGATGCTCAGTTCCAACATTTTTTTTTTTTGTCTGTTTTATTTTGAGTAATTTCTGTTCTGTATTGCATGTTTATTCATCTTTTTTTTTTGCAGTGTGTAACATACTGTTAATACCATCCAGTGTCTTTTTCACCTCAGATGTTGTATTTTTCATCTAAAGGTTTGATTTGGGTGTTTTTATAATATCCGTGACTGTACCTAACACATTCAGGCGTTTGTCTATCATTTTGAACTTAACTAATAGTTACAACAGCAGTTTACTGTCTTTATTGTTTCTGGATCTTTTTATGTTGATCGGTTTTTCTCCTCACATTTTTAAACTCCTTTCTATATCTGGGAATTTTTTATTGAATACCATACCTTGTGAATCTTGGTGTGACTAATGTTTGAATTTTTATTTTATGGGTTTTTTTTTTTTTTTTAGAGGAATTTAGCTGATTTTTTAAAAAAAAAGTATTCTGAAAGAGCAAGCAGTGGAGGGGCAGAGAGAGGGAGAGAGAGAATCCCAAGCAGGCTCTGTGCTGTCAGCATGGAGCCTGACACAAGGCCCGAACCCATGAACCGTGAAACCCGTGACCTGAGCCAAGACCAAGAATTGGAAGCTTAAGCAACTGAGCTGCCCAGGTGCCCCTGTATTTTTAAATATATTCTTGAGCTTTGCAGTTAAGTTCAGATGGATTTAAGTTACTTGGAAATAGTCTGATTCTTTTGAGACTGCTTTTAAGCTTTGTTAAGAGTGAACAGAACAGTAATGAAAGCTAACTCTTCACGTCTCCTGAGGCAGTACCAATCTGAGTATTTTACCCGATGCCCTGGGAATAGTGAGATTTTTCTTCTCTAACAAGTAAGAACACAAACTATTCTTAACCCTGAGGTAGCCCTGGAACTTGTTCTCACTATTCCTGCTGGGTATTCTTTCCCTGGCATTGGATAGTGTTGTGTCTTCTTATGCATGTACTGATCAGTACTTAGCCAGATACTTTAGGGGGGAACCCTTTAAGATCTCTGGAGTCCTCTTGTTGTGCAGCCATTTTAATTTTGTTTATTTATTTTTAAAATTTATTTATTTTTTTAAGCAGACTTCATGCCCAGCGCAGAACCCACCAGTGGGCTTGATCTCACCGCCCTGAACTCAAGACCTGAGCATGAGATCTAGAGTGGGAGCAGCTGCACAACTGACTGTGCCATCCAGGCACCCTTATGCAGCTCTTGCTTTTCCAGTACTTGTGAGCTCTAGGCACTGTGGTTGCCCTTCCCTGTACTGCAGGGGCAATTGTAGGTCTCCCTGTGTTTGGTTTTCTTTCTCAGTAATCACTGGCCCGAGTTGAGCTTCTTTATGGCCACTGTCTACAAACTATTGTTTTATGTATTTTGGGTTTTTAAACTCTTTTTTTTAACGTTTATTTATCCTTGACAGAGAGAGAGAGACCGAGCATGAGGGGGGGAGGGGCAGAGAGAGAGGGAGACACAGAATCCGAAGCAGGTTCCAGGCTCTGAGCTGCCAGCACAGAGCCCACGTGGGGCTTGAACTCACAGGCCGAGAGATCATGACCTGAGCCAAAGTTGGACGCTCAACTGACTGAGCCACCCAGGCGCCCCTACGTTTTGAGTTTTTATGGTTTCTTTTTATTTTGTTGTTTTAAGGTAGTAAGGTAAATTTGTTCCCTGTTATTCCATCTTGGCCAGAAGCTGAAATAACTAAAAAGACCCATGACATTTTTTTGTAAATAAAAATCAGTCATTAGAAAACAGTATTTTTGTGTTATTCTAGCTTTTATACATTTATAATGATAATATTTACTTTTAGAAATGTTGGCAAACTGAAAAGATTGAAAGGATATAAGGAGTTACTGGATTCTTGCTATAATGAGTGTGGGCAGGAATTAAACTCAAATGTTTATGTTTCACATTTTATGTGCTGTAAATGAGTAAGATTTTATTTAAGATTCACGTTGACATTTGGTGACTGATAACTATTTGTGGCCATATCAACTGCACTTTGTAGTTAGAATTTTTAATTGTTTTAGTCTTGATTTTTTTTTTTAATCCCTCTACTCATACTGGTTTAGGATTAGATGTGTGTTGAGTACATATTCTAATATGATATAGGTCAAGCCACATTAAAAGAATATATTGTGTTTGTTGATTATAGTAGGGTTTAAATGGCTACATTGTTACAGATTACGTTTCTACTTCAAATCTCTGTTGGATTTGCAAATCTATTTTAAATCTAATAATTTTTTCATTTCTAAAAATTGCCTTTTCTAAACCAATGCCATTCAGTTCTGGGATTCTGGAGCCACCATTTATAGTCACCATTAACCAAAAAAGCCATATGACTGAGACTTTTGAACACAGTGTTGCCCTATACCATTCTGACACAAATTTGAAATCTTACGGGTTGGTGAGTGAAAATACCACGTGCAGCTGCAAGTCCCAGTTTTCTGTCATTGTCCTGGATCTTTTTGGTTTGTGAAAATGTGTTTGGGTGATAGTGGTTTGGAGTTCTGGTAGGAGAGGAGTGAGGTGGGTGGTGAGGGGGTGCTGTTGGAAGGTAAAAAAGAATGTAACTTTTAGTTTGACTTAGTTAAATGGGTGGTAAATCTCACATTTCATAGGCTTTATGTTAGGGTCAGGTAAGAAGGTAGATTTGAACTGTTTCATGGTCCACTGAGGTTTTTTTGGTCTTGCGGTGCTTTTTTAGAATAGATCTTTTCATTTCCATTATCTTGTATCTCCTTTAAATATGCCCAAATTCTTTTATAATAATTTGAGACAGGCAAATGATGTTTTAGGCCACTTTTGTTACATAAACTGAATTCAGAGCTTGAGGAAATAAATGTGAGTGTATTCTTATATATAGTTCTGTATCAAAATCTAATAGCAGATTTGCAATATGAAATCTCATTACCATGAGTTACAATTGTATTTTTAGATTTTTAAAATTCTGACCTTTTAGGTTATACATAAGATGTTACACTTTTTGAGAGAATGGAAATTCCTCATTTTAGAGCACTAAATGGGATAGACATTTTATAACTTCGACTCTTCTGGAATAGATACTCACATGCTCATATTTCCTTATTTGATATCTAACTTTGACCTCTGAGGAGAGCAGTGCCTTATTTTATTTAAGTGAGAACCATATAAAAGGATAGTTATGGTATAAGTTTACCATCTATTATTGTATTGTTTATATACTGTTTATATAAAAGTATGTATATATAGGGGCACCTGGGTGGCTCATTCGGTTAAGCATCTGACTTTGGCTCAGGTCATGATCTCACGGTTCATGAGTTTGAGCCCTGTGTTGGGGCTGTGCTGACAGCTCAGAGCCTGGAGCCTGCTTCGAATTCTGTGACACCCTCTCTGTCCCTCCCCTGCTCACGTACTCTTTCTCTCTCTCAAAAATAAATAAACATTAAAAAAAATTTTTTAACAGCATATGTAATACCATTTACTAACGTAATATACCACAGTATATACGTTATATATTCTATATAAATGAATATTTAGAAATATATCTTATAGCAGTATATAGTATGATCTAAAGCTGTTTTTCTGGCAAGAACATAGTTTGAAGACAACTTCCTTCAGATTTCTAAGATTAAAAATTTTTTTTTTAACGTTTTATTTATTTTTGAGACAGGGAGAGACAGAGCATGAACAGGCAGGGGAGGGTCAGAGAGAGGGCGACACAGAATCTGAAACAGGCTCTAGGCTCTGAGCTGTCAGCACAGAGCCCGACACGGGGCTCGAACTCACGGACCGCGAGATCATGACCTGAGCCGAAGTCGGCCGCTTAACCGACTGAGCCACCCAGGCGCCCCCAGATTTCTAAGATTAAAATTGACTTTGGGAAGCCATCTATCGCGTCAGACTAGGTTTTGTTTGGGGGTAAAGAGAGGGACAGGGGAGGTTACCATAATACCTTGATTTGGTCTGTGTAATTATGAGGTTGATACCAGTCTTGTTGACTACAGGATATGCAATTCTGCTAAATATTTATTTATGGACATTCTGAACTGTGCACAGCATTGTGCTGTTAATAAAAATGAGAGGGCCACTGAATTGCACAACTCTCTGGGGCACCATTCACATAATGACCCTATAAATTTTCTCAGGTTTTTTTTTTTTTTTTTAAGTTTATTTATTTTGAGAGAAAGAAAGTGAGCCAGGGAGGGACAGAGAGAGGGGGAGAGAGCATCCCAAGCAGGCTCTACACGCTCAGCACGGAGCCCGATGCGGATCCCGAACTCACGAACCTGAGAACATGACCTGAGCTGAAGTTGGACGCTTAACCGACTGAGCCACCAGGCACCCCAACACATAGTCTCTTTTCAATAAATGAGAGCTATAATGATTTACTGCATATCTTCTCCACTCTTCCCTTCCACAGTCATTTTTACCTCTGCTTCCTGTTAGTTTATTTGGTCTTAAATCAGCATCTTTCCACTTTCCCTAGAGCATTCATGTCATTAGCACCTCATACATCTTCCATGCCACGTCACCTTTAATAAATATGTGGCATTTGCAACGGTGGACAATCTGGATGACTCTCATACTTATCTCCAACCATCCTCGACTGCTCTCTGGAGTCAGTGTTGTCAACCAAACACTGGAACTTAACAACAAAACGTGTCTAAAGCCTAGTTCCCTTACCCAAATGCTTTTCTTGTGTTCATCTCTTTAATGGTCATCGTAATGCCATCTTTATCATGCTTTCTGGTTGTACCAGTTCAAGATGTCTTCTTGATATTTCTTTCACTGTTTATAATTTTTTTATGCTTGGGGCTCTTTTAATGTTAGATGTAAAACTGGAGTATATAAAAATAATCAGTGGTAGAGCTGTGTGTGTGTGTGTGGCTGAAAGGAGGGGGGTCTCTCCAAGGCTACAGTGGCTAGCTTGGTGTTTGTTAGTGGTACCTCTACCAAAAAATAAAAATTGAGACTTTGTGTAAACCAGCTTCCTTTTTCTCCTTTTTCCTACTTACTCCATTTTATCCTCATTTTCCATTCCAATTAACCCCCAAAGCACTCATTCTAATGTGTTTCTATACGTTATTTATATGTGTTCTTTCCAGTGTATTTAGTGTATTTGTATTTTTAACTTCTAGAAGTGATGTTATCTCATTTTGTTTCCCACTTTTTTACTCAACACTGTGTTTTAAGCTCTCCCTGTTGCTCTGCAAAAGTCTAATTCATTGCTGTGAACTGCTACACAGTATTCCATGAGGTATACATCCATTCTGTCTGCAGAAGTCTGGGCTGCTTCCAGCCCTCCATCACCACTGGCAAAGCAACAGGGAGTATTCTAGCATATATTCTTTTATGGACCTCTAAGAATTTAGCCAGATTTTAGGGAGTCATAGAATGCACCTAAGTTTAATTTTATTTAAGTTGTGCCGCATACTTCTCCAGAATGGTTGTATTCTTCTCTGTGCCTACTAGTTGCAGGGCATGAGAGTTCTTGTATCCCTCTATCTCCTTAGCACGGTCTGATGTTCAACTTTTTATCATTCTGTAGGTATAAAGTGGTATCTTTATAATTTGATTTGTATTTCTTGGATTATACGCTTGTTATGTTAGTCTCTTATACTTGTTAGATTCTTATGTATCCTATTCTGTATATTGCCTAATCAGATCATTTGCCTACTGTTTCTACCAAAGTTCTATTTGGATATGTTACATATTTGTTCTAGATTTTGCATATATCTTCTCCCTCTCTGACCATTATCTGCTAAGCTTATAGTGTATAGGTAGATGGTATTAATTCTTTGTTATAAATTTAATTCAATTCCAATCTAAATTCCAGTTGGGTTTTATTTTTTGAGGCAACTCTATAAACCATTTCCAAATTTAGGTCTGGAGAATGTGTTCGGGAACAGCTAGGTCAGTCTTAAAAAAAGAAGAGTAAGTTAAGAGGGAGTGATTGTTGCATTACCAGATATGAAGTTGTGCCCCAGTAGTACACTTTTTATTGCCCTGGCCTTGTAGTAAGATAGACAAATGAGGTAGATTTCAAGTGCTCAGAGATACACACATGTTAATTTGGATTTTAATATATTACCATGGTACCAGTAAAACAGTGGGGGAAAGGATACGTTGTTTAATAGATGGTGTAGGGAAACTGACTCACTGATGTGGAGGTATTCCTACCCTATGTGGAGGATTCCTCCTCTAATAACCATATATGAAGAAAGTTCTAGATAGATTAAAGGTCTCCATGTGAAAGGTAAACTACAAAGTTAAAAAAGAAAACGGTGTCTTTTTGGTAGGGGAGGTTTGATGGTAAAAAAGAAAATGTGACCCATAGGCTAGGAAGGACTTTTTAAGCATATCTTCAAAAACATAAATCTTAAGGTAAAATGAAATTAATTTATCACATGAAATTAAAGTGTTCTGCGGTGCCTGGGTGGCTCAGTTGGTTAAGTGTCCGACTTAGGCTCAGGTCACGATCTCGCGGTTTGTGAGTTCGAGCCCTGCGTTGGGCTCTGTGCTGACCGCTCAGAGCCTGGAGGCTGCTTCAGATTCTGTGTCTCCCTCTCTCTCTGACCCTCCCCCACTTACCCTCTGTCTCTCTCTCTCTCTCTCTCAAAAATAAACATTAAAACAAAAAAAAGAAAATACTATTTTCTTTCAACTTTACCAGTTACTGAAGAAATGTAAAATTTGCCATCCTTAGCTTGTTGACTGAACAAAACAAGCAGTGGGCCTGATTTGCCCCATGTGAGTCATAGTTTACCAGCCCTGCTCCAGAATGTCCCTTAGTTAAGTGAAGTTTGAAAATCAGTGCTCCAGATTATCTGATATAATTGTTCTCTGTGTAATTTTGGGAAATTTCTTGATTTATAATAAAAAACTTCCAGTACTTACAAGAGAAAGTAGTTCTCGATGATCAAGAAGGAATGATTAAATAAATGTCTTACTGTCTAATGTAACATTTGACTTTTTAATTGCTTAAATATGTTCAAGAATGGATAATGAAAAGGGAAACTGGAGTATTTAAGTTATATTTACTATATCCTGAAAAATACCACTTAAGATGGAATTGTTAGAGTTGAAAGATAGAAGTGGCCTTTTTTTTTTCTATTTATTTCTATTTCTATTTTCTATTTTCTATTTCAGTAGTGCAGTGTCTGCTTGTTGCTGCTGCTGTTGTTTTGTTTTTTTCTTTTGCAATGATTTATCAGGATGAACAAATAACTACCAATTTGAAGTACTCTGAGGGCAGGGGCCAGGTGTGCTGTGTGAGGTCAAAATGTTAGTCATGTTTTATACCCTTCTTGGTACTTCCAAAGGAGGAATTTGCTATAAAAAATTGTCATACTTTTTTCCCTCAGTTGATGGAATGGTTCTCCTGATTGATGTTCCAAGAAGCATAAAGCTCTTTTCCCTTTGGTCCATTAGTAGAGGGACCATATAATTATCATTGGTAATTATGCCAGGACAGTAGGCATAAAGCAGGATTTTGGGCAGACCAGATGTGTAGTCACTTTGTTCACCAAGCACATACAATACTAATTAACATAAAGGTTGGTGAGTCTTTTAATTTCCTACATGAAAAGAAGACATCCAGTAAATTAGTGTCATGTTTCAGTAGAACATGATGTCAAAATAAGCACTTTCAAAGAAAGTAAGGGTGGTGATAAATATTAGTAGGATAATTACAACTGAAATGAAGTTCTTACCTTAATATTTTAAAAATGAATTTCATACATCTGTATGTGTTTGGGTATGTATACATGTAATTTTTTAAAGTTTTATTTTGGGGGCACCCAGGTGGCTCAGTTGAGCATCCTCTTGATTTTGTCTCAGGTCATGAGCCCTGTGTCGGGCTCCTTGCTGAGTGAGTGTGGAACCTGCTTAAGATTCTCCCCTCTTCCCCTCTCCCCTGCTCACACGCGCGCGCGCTCTCTCTCTCTCTCTCTCTCTCTCTCTCTCTTTCTAAAATAAAAACTAAAGGGGCTCCTGGGTGGCTCAGTCAGTTAAGCATCTGACTTGGGCTTGGGTCATGGTGTTCTTATTGGTGAGTTTGAGCCCCACGTCAGGCTCAGTGCTGACAGCTCAGAGCCTGGACCTTACTTCGGATTCTGTGTCTCCTCTCTCTTCCCATTTCCTGCTTGTGCGCTCTCTCTCTCTCTCTCTCTCTCTCTCTCTCGCTCTGAAAAATAAAAATAAAAAAAATAAATTTTTAGAACTAGTGATGGCACATGATAGACAATTCAAACAGTAGAAAAGAGTAAAGAGAAAAATAAGTTTTCCTGTTTCCAGCCTGAAAGGCAATTGCTGTTGTCAATTTGCTGTGCAAGTTACTTTAGGTATATTTAATCTGTAGAAACACAGACACACACCCCATCATCCCCTACCTCCATTTTTCTATCAACACAGTTTGTAATATGTTAGAGACACTGTTCCACACCTTGCTTTTTTAACTTAAGGTATCTTGAACTTTTCCTTCTGTTTTTACAACAGGCCTTTATAGTAGTAGCATGATTTATACGTGAAGAAACTCAAGCTCAGACTTTAAAACGTGTTTTAAGGGGCACCTGGGTGGCTCAGTCAGTTAAAGTATCTGACTTCGGCTCAGCCATGATCTCACGGTTTGTGAGTTCAAGCCCTGCATCAGGATCTGTGTTGACAGCTCAGAGTCTGGAGCCTGTTTCGGATTCTGTGTGTCTCTCTCTCTGTGCCCCTCCCCAGCTCGTGCTCTCTCTCTCTCTCTCTCTCTCTCAATAATAAATAAACTTAAAAAATTATTTTAAAAAAACTTGTTTTAAGGTAATGTATATTAAGTATTTAGCCAAGCAGATACCTAATAAAATGTTAGGTCTCATCATGTTCTCTTGCCCAAGTATATCTTTATCCTTACAGAGCTCAGAGGAGGGTAATCACAACACATCTTCAAGAAAAATAACAGGACAGTTAATTAAATGCCCAAATATGTGATAAGATCACTAACTGCCCTGGCAGGTCACACATGAGAGAAATAAAAGTGCAGTCAGAGAAAATTTTATAGACCTTTAGGAAGATTGGGGAAGGATTTAAACGGAAGGCCAAAAGGGGATGACATTTTGAGGAATTGCAAAACTGTTTTCCATAGTGGATACACTATTTTGTGTTTCCATCTAGCCAACACCTTGTTATTATCTGTGTTTTAGTATAGCCAGCTAGTGGGTGCAAAGTGGTGTCTCATTGTAGCTTTGATTTGCGTTTTTCTAATAGCTGTGATGTTGAGCATCTTTTTATGTGCTTATTAGCTATTGTATATCTTCTTGGGAGGAATGTCTATATCCTTTGCTCATTTGAAAATTTGCTTTGCCTTTTTATGACTGAGATTGAAAAATTCTTTATATTCCATATAAAAGTCCCTTTCAGGAACATGATTTGCAAATATTTTCTACCATTCTGTGTGTTGTCATTTAAAAAAAAATTTTTTTAATGTTTATTTTTGAAAGAGAGAGAGAGACAGAATGTGAGTGGGGGAAGGGCAGAGAGAGAGGGAGACACAGAATCTGAAGCAGGCTCCAGGCTCTGTGCTGTCCGTACAGAGCCCGACACGGGACTTGAACTCATGAACCGTGAGGTCATGACCTGAGCCAAAGTCAGTCATGTAACTGACTGAGCCACCCAGGCGCCCCTGTCTCTTCATTTTTTTTTTTTATTTATTTTTTTTTTTTTAATTTTTTTTTTCAACGTTTTTTATTTATTTTTGGGACAGAGAGAGACAGAGCATGAACGGGGGAGGGGCAGAGAGAGAGGGAGACACAGAATCGGAAACAGGCTCCAGGCTCCGAGCTGTCAGCCCAGAGCCCGACGCGGGGCTCGAACTCACGGACCGCGAGATCGTGACCTGGCTGAAGTCGGACGCTTAACCGACTGCGCCACCCAGGCGCCCCTCTTCATTTTTTTTTGACGGTATTGTTTGCAGCCCAAAGGTTTGTGATTTTGATGAAGTCCCAATTTATCTATTTTTTCTTCTGTTGCATGTGCTTTTGAGTTGTAGCTGAGATACCATTATCTGACCCCAAATCACAAATATTTGCTCCTGTTTTCTTCTAAGAGTTTTATACTTTTAGTTCTTACATTTAAGTCAGTGATCTATTTTGAGTTCGTTTTTGTGCGTGGTATGAGGAAGGGATCCAGCTTCCCTTCATTCTTTAGCATGTGGCTTCCTGGGCCAGCACCATTTGGTAAAAAGACTGTTGTTTCCCCACTCAGTTGCCTTGGCAGTCTTGTTGACAGTCAGTTTACCCTAAGTGTGGGGGTTTATCAAAAGCAAAAATGAACTACTGGGACCTCATCAAAATAAAAAGCTTCTGCACAGTGAAGGAAACAGCAAAACTAAAAGGCAACCGACAGAATGGGAGAAGATATTTGCAATGGACATATCAGATAAAGGGTTAGTGTCCAAAATCTGTAAAGAACTTACCAAACTCAACACCCAAAAAACAAATAATCTAGTGAAGAAATGGGCAAAAGACATGAATAGACACTTCTCCAAAGACATCCAGATGGCCAACCGACACATGAAAAAATGCTTAACATCACGCATCATCAGGGAAATACAACTCAAACCCACAATGAGATACCACCTTACACCTGTCAGAACGGCTAACATGAACAACTCAGGCAACAACAGATGTTGGCGAGGATGCGGAGAAAGAGGATCTCTTTTGCATTGTTGGTGAGAATGCAAGCTGGTGCAGCCACTCTGGAAAACAGTATGGAGGTTCCTCAAAAAATTAAAAATACAAGGCCGCCTGGGTGGCTCAGTCAGTTAGGTGTCCGACTTTGGCTTAGGTCATGATCTCACAGTCCATGAGTTCGAGCCCCGCGTCAGGCTCTGTGCTGACAGCTCAGAGCCTGGAGCCTGTTGCAGATTCTGTGTCTCCCTCTCTCTCTGACCCTCCCCTGTTCATGTTCTGTCTCTGTCTCAGAAATGAATAAACGTTAAAAAAAAAAAAAATTAAAAATAGAACTACCCTACGACCCAGTAATTGCACTACTAGGTATGTATCCAAGGGATACAGGTGTGCTGTTTTGAAGGGACATATGCACCCCAGTGTTTATAGCGGCACTAT
The DNA here is from genome assembly GCF_046562875.1 of Panthera onca. NCBI lineage: Eukaryota > Metazoa > Chordata > Mammalia > Carnivora > Felidae > Panthera > Panthera onca. Next base: position 140,308,866 of record NC_138347.1, read on the forward strand.
CAATAGCCAAAGTATGCAAAGAGCCCAAATTTCCATCAATGGGTGAATGGATAAAGAAGATGTGATATATATATATATATATACAATGGCGTTTTACTTGGCAATCAAAAAGAATGAAATCTTGCCATTTGCAACTATGTGGATGGAACCAGAGGGTATTATGCTAAGTGAAATTAGAGAAAGACAAATATCATATGACTTCACTCATATGAGGACTTTAAGTTACAAGACAGATGAACATAAGGGAAGGGAAACAAAAATAATACGAAAACAGGAAGGGGGACAAAACATAAGAGACTCTTAAATATGGAGAACAAACAGAGGCTGTGGGAGGGGGGGATGGGCTAAATGGATAAGGGGCACTAAGGAATCTACTCCTGAAATCACTGTTGCACTGTATGCTAGCTAATTTGGATGTAAATTAAAAAAAAAATAAAAATAAAAAAAAAGTAAGTAAATGTGGGGGTTTATTTCTCTCAGTTCTCTCCCATTGAACTGTATGTATAGCCTTAGGCTAGTACCACCCTGCCTTAGTGTCTATGGCTTTGTAGTAAGTTTTGAAACTGAGACATATGAGTCTTCAAACTTAACTCTTTTTTGAGATCGTTTTGGCAATTCTGGGTCCCTGCATTTTCATATAAATTTTAGCATCTGCTCATCAATTTCTGTAAAAAAAAATCCAGCTGGAATTTTTACAGGGATTGCATTGAGTCTGTGGAACAATTTGGGAGATACTTCTATCCTAATACTGAATTTTGATCTGAAAACCTGAGATGTCATTTCAGTTCTATTTAGATCTTGTTTAATTTCTTTCAATGCTGTTTTGTAGTTTCCAGTGTACACATTTTGCACTTCTTTTGTTCTTTCTTTGTGATGGAATTATAAATGGAATTAAAATTTTTTTATTTTGCCATTATTCATTGGTAAAATGGTACATGTGGTAAAACCAGCCTTTTTCTTTTCTAATGTTTATTCATTTTTGAAAGAGAGAAAGAATGCGAGTGGGTGAGGGGCAGAGAGGGAGACCAGTAATGCCAAGAAGCCTACATGCTGTTAGCACAGAGCCTGACACAAGGCTTGAACTCATGAATTCATGAGATCATGACCTGAGCCAAAACCAAGAGTCAGAGGCTTAACCAACTGAGCCATCCAGGTGCCTCTATAGTCAGCTTTTGTATATTTTGATTTTGTACCCTAAAACCTTTCTCAGCTCCTTTATTAGTTTAATAGTTTTTTAGTGGATCACTTAGGATTTTCTCTCTACAAGATCATGTTATCTGTAAATAGAGATGGCTTTACTTCTTTTCCAATCTGAATGCTTTTTACTTCGTTTTCTTGTCTAATTGTATTGGCTAGAACTTCCAGTACAGTATTGAAGAGAAGTAGCAACAGTGGACGTGTTCGTCTTGATCTTGGGGGGAGAGCACTCAGTGTCTCACCCATAACATACGATGTCAGATGTGGGTTTCTCAATACTGTCTTTTTAAGAGCTAATCTAAATTTTTTCAATATTTATTCTTTTTTTGAGAGAGAGAGAGAGACTGAGTGCAAGCTGGGGAGGGGCAGAGAGAGACGGAGACGTAGGATCTAGAGTGGGCTTCAGGCTCCAAGCTGAGAGCCCGACACGGGGCTTGAACTCACAAACTGTGAGATCATGACCTGAGCCGAAGTCGGCCACTTAACCTACTGAGCCACCCAGGTGCCCCTAAACTTTTCCATTTTTATGAAGTGCAGTTTGTTGGCTTTTTTCTTGTATAGTTCATACTTTTCTTGTCCTAGGAATTCTTTTCCTACCCCATGATTATAAAGATTTTCTCCTGTGCTTTCTTCTTGAAGTTTTACAATGTTAACTATTAAATTTCAGTCTGTTACACATTTGTGTTCATGATTCTGCTTTTAAGATTAAATGGGTAGAGTAGAGTTGGCAGGGGAAAGGAAGCATTTGTCAGTGTAACTACTTGTTTCTTGATAAGGAGTAAGTTATTGAGAAAAACTGCATGTAAACCTGTAGTAGTCCTGCTTTGTATAAGTTTTGCATTTGATAGTCTGTCAGTGCTCCTCAGAAATCCCTGGTGGTAGTTTTTGAGGAACACTACCCCATGGCCAACATAGTTATTTGTTCACCTAACATCCCATTAGGGTACCAACACCCCTCATTTTATAATGACCCTTTTCATTCCATCAAGAGTCTCCCCTGGGGTGCCTGGGTGGCTCAGTCAGTTGAGTGTCCACCTCTTGATTTCAGCTCAGGTCATGATCCCAGCATTGTGAGTTCGAGCCCCATGTCAGGCTCTGCACCGAGCATGGAGCTTGCTTGAGATTCTCTCTCTTTTCGCCTCCATCTTTCCCCCACCCCCACTCAATGTGGCTCTCTCTAAAAAAAAAAAAAAAAAAAAAAAAAAAAGAGTCTCTCCTGACTCCAAGAGTGGTACATGACTCAAGCCCAGCCCACCAGAGCTTCTAACAACAGTGATCATATTCAAGCAGTGCATTTAACCTAATGGCAGTAGTATTGAGGAGGGCTCTTCAAAAAGGGAAGGAAAAGCTACCCTTTTCCTGAGGTAGCTGTGCGTTGTGTATGAGTCTTAAATTCCTCATGTCTGTCTTTTCTAAGCCATCATGTATGGATAGCCAACCCATAGTTGAGATGGTGAACTCTTAATGACACTATTTATTCCTTTCGGCCCTCCCTTGGTGTTTTTTATTTTTATTTTTATTTTTATTTTATTTATTTTTTTAACGTTTATTTATTTTTGAGACAGAGAGAGACAGACCATGAACAGGGGAGGGTCAGAGAGAGAGGGAGACACAGAATCCGAAACAGGCTCCAGGCTCTGAGCAGTCAGCACAGAGCCCGATGCGGGGCTCGAACCCACAGACTGTGAGATCGTGACCTGAGCCGAAGTCGGCCGCTTAACCGACTGAGCCACCCAGGCGCCCCAAGGTGTTTTTTAAATTATGTGGGCCAATAAATCCTTCTTTTGGCTCAGGCTCATTTATGGTAGGTATCTGCGCTTCTAACTGAAAAGATCCTAACTAATAAGCTATTAACCTTCTCAATTAAAGGTCTACATAGGAATTTCAAGTAAGTTAGGATCTATTTCATTAATAGCTAGTAAAAGAATAATAACTTCTATGTGTGTTCTGTGGAAGGAAGCAGCACCTTGTGGCTTTTACAAAAGCTAGGAAATTCTGTTAAATACCTAGGATCATGATACTGCTTTTAAATGAGATTTACTAAGAAGTAAATTTTTAAATGCCTCCTTTTAATGAATATGTGGATTAATTACTCCTCTAACTTCTTGGTGGTATTTTATGGGAAAGTTAAATGCATGATAGAGGCTCCACATTTATGAAAGCAAATTGTTCTCTGAACAGGTTAGGATTTTCAAGTATAATTTTTATTACTTTAGAGTAATTATTTGTGAGACTATAGCTTTGAAATTAAATTGAGGAGTATTTTTTCAACTCACAGATTCACAGAGCAGGTATGTATCTAATACAGAAATATAGAATCCACTGTGTAGTGGTGAAATTAAAGCATTCTTAAAACAGTCTGGGCTTAAAAAGGTAGATCTCTAAAATGTCTCTTAGTAAGGGTTACAAATCTGCAGTCTTCTGTAGGAAGCACTTCCACCATTTTTACAAGTTTATGTTTTTAAATTTTAAATTTTATTAAATCAGTCCATACCTTAGTAATTGATATGATTTTAATGTTTTTATTTGATGTCAGTATAATACCTTCGTTAGCTTTCTGGAATTTTGCCATATTAATTTGATCTTTAAAATGAAAAGATTAACTTGATTATTAGAAAGCCAAAATGTAGCTTTAGATTTCTGTGATAGCTGTTATTAATACTCAAATAAGCCATCATTACTTCTCTGGAACATTTAGCACTTATTGCTTTAAAAATAATTGCGTGGGTTAAATAGCGCTGTAGGGCCCAAAGCCACTTTACTTGCTTTGCTTTTTCACAGTTCAGTGAGGTGGTGTGAGGATATTACTGGCTACACTTTCCACATGAGGAAACTGAGGGTTGAACTGGAATTTATTCGTACGCCGTTCTTATTTTCAGGTTCCTTGTGTGTTTAGTTTTATCATACTATTAAGTGTACTTTGAACGGTTTTGAAAGCATTATGACCCTTTCTTACAACAGATTTCAGGGAAATGAAGCATTTAAAACGTCACAGCCTTATTCCTCCATCTGGAGTATGGTTTGAAAGTCACTGCTTTGTAGCAGACATTATTTTTCTAGTGCATTGTCAAGGTCTAATAACTGTTTAGATGGTAAGCTAAGATTACCTACTAAACTTGTATCAGATTCTGACTTTGCCTTCTCCCTTTCTCCTTCCATTGTCCCTTAAGGCCACTCTGGACCTCACACATATCCAAACCCTCCCATAAAATACAGCTCTCTCTTTTTATTAATTAATTTTTTTTTTTTTTTTTTTTTTTTAAAGCAAGGGAGAGAAAACGTGAGAAGGGGAAGCGCAGTGAGAGAGGGAAAGAATCCCAAACAGGCTTTGTGCTGTCAGCGCAGAGCTCGATGCGGGACTCGATCCCACAAACCGTGAGATCATGGCCTGAGCAGAAGGGGCAGGGATTTGTCTCTGTGCTCTGACAGATTAATAGGGAGAGGCTTTAAAAAGGGGAGAGGGAAGTTCAGAGGTACAAGGGGAATTAAGCTGAAAATCAGAGAATTAAGGTCATGATTGGCAAGTTTTAGGAAGTGTTCTTGATAAAAAGGCTGATGAAGGAAGTCAGAAGTGCCATTTGATTTTGAGATTGGAACGTCATTGGTACCTTTAAGAGAACAGTTGATTGGAATATTGAGGTAAAGCAGGATTGAATCTCAGGTGCAAGGGTTTTGTATGTAGACAGAAGCAGAAAGTTACCTCTAAAAGGCAGGAGAAAGCTGGACTGGCAGCTTGAAGGGGTAGAGGTATTTGGGAGTGTATTTAGGAGGAGACTCTGTTTAGTTGTGTTTCTCTTTGCATGGCAGAGTTTGAACTTTTTATAACCAAATGTTAGATTCGTTGATAAAGTGGGAAAGGAATTTGGTGGACCACATTTGTCTTGGAAAGATGTACATCTAAAATGAAGGGGGGAAAGAAGGAAAAAGGAATTAAAGATAGAAATTTTCATGTGGGAGAATTGAAGTTTGAGGGAGGAAGGGATGCCAAGGTAAATAAAATGACACATTCTGTGTTTTAAGACGTTTTTTCCAAAACGTGTACCTTGTTGGTTGCCCTTCAGACTGGAGATGTGTTCCAGCCAAGACAAAGTTACACCGGATTTATTTAGGAAATAGTTTGGCACAAAGAGGTTTCACTGCACCTGCCACTTGGGAGGAACTTGTCTCTCATCAGTGCGGTGTCTGGTGAGAGAGTCGGGACCTGCTTGTGGTTTGGAAGCAACTTGTGACCCTTCTCTGCACATGGAAGCTGCCGCCAGTGTGTGTTCCTCTCAGGGACGGGTCTGCGTGCTAGAGGGGCCAGTGGGATGTGGGAGGGTGGCAGCAGCCTTGCCTGGGTTCTCTGAAGAGAGGCTGGGAGCCTGAGGACGCTTGCGAGGTGCTGGGCTAGCTGAGCCCCAGACTTGGGACCGGTCCTTTTCTCTGTGGAAATGCTGGGGCAGATACCACCCAGGGCTACAGGCAAAAGCTGTTAGTACAGTAATAAATTTGGAATCTCAACCCACAGGGGGCTGATACAGGGTTGCTAATTTTATTTTGTCTTGCAAGGACGTTGAAAACAAAATCACCATCTACTATCATCAGCAGTTCACAAAAGGAAGGATAATTTTATCACAAAATAGGAAGAACTTGATCATCAAAACAGACAGGACTTTTTATTAAATAAATTAAAGTTTATGAAAAGCAAATACTGTACCCTTTTCCCCTTATTCTTTACATTTTGGTGGAAGCTTGGTTTTGGACTTGTAAGAATCACTGACCTACTTCACTGAGGCTGTTCATTTTGGGAAATGTGTTCTAAATACTTGTCCTCTTTTCTCCCACTTCACCTCACAAGTGAAAGAAAGGGAGCTCTTGTGGTTGAAAGCTGGCATGTTTGCATGCGTGTGCAAGAGGGAAGAAAGAGGATTTCCCATATGTTCATTTTGGCCCATTTTGAAGCCACCCTCGCTGGAGTTCACACCTGTTCCACTTCCCTTTTATCCTTCTAACAATCCGCCTTGTATTCTAATCATTTGTTGTTGACCCTCATCTTAGAGGGGAGTTTTAGGAGGATAGTTAGTAACTTGTACCGTGTTTGTGAATCTTGTAAGAATTTTCTACATAGCGTAATGTTGAACAGAAGCGTAAGTGGATTTTTTTAATTGGCTTATTGTAGTATCCTAAAACACGTGTAGATTTATTTTATATGCTACTTTCACTCTTCCGTGTCCATCAGCCACAACCGCCAGAGCCACTGAAATTTTCCTTTACTTTCCTTTGAGGAGGTGATTCTTCTCCAGAACCATGTCCTGTGTGTACATTTTGTACCAAGCAGATGTGTAAGTGTCCCTTGAAGTGAAGGATGGCTCTGATTAACATTATTCTTGCTGACGGACGAAGGCTTTTTGCTCTACCAGACTGGAACTCAGGCGCATTCCTGTGTCAGCCTGCCCGCTCTAGCAGCTGTCTGCTCCTTGGCTTCCGGGTGCTTTCACCTTGGCCGCGCGGATGAACGTTCTGTCCTCTGATCAGGTTTCTGGGGGGGTTGGTGCTGCAGCTGCTCCTCCTCCGTGCTGGTGACTGTGCCTCACTGACGGTGTTGTTTTGCTAAACAAATCTTGACCGCTCTGATTTTGTTTTATCACTTTGGCCCCGTCTTAGTTAGTACGCCTCCTCGTGGCTCTGTGTGGCGCACAGTGTAAGCGCACGTTAACAAAACACTAAAATGGCTAAATATTGACAATGCTTTTAGTTAACTAAATTCTGGTAGAGGTGTAATTAGTGGTTAAAAATCCACTGGATTTTAGTGGCTCGCCTGAGTTTATGTTGGAATTCATTTTACCTCATGCTTATGTGTCGTTGAATGTGCTTGTTTGTGAGTCTTTATAAACTGTGAGCCCTGGTTCTTTTTTTTTTCTCTTTTCTTTTCTTTTCTTCTTTTCTTTTCTTTCTCTTCTCTTCTCTTCTCTTCTCTTCTCTTCTCTTCTCTTCTCTTCTCTTCTCTTCTTTCCTTTTCAGCCCTGGTTCTTAAAAGAAGCACAATCCCAGGGGCACCTGGGTGGCTCAGGAGGTTAAGCATCTGACTTCGGCTTACTTCATGATTCCAAGGTTCATGGGTTTGAGCCCCGCTTCAGATTTTGTGTCTCCCTCTTTGCCCCTCCCCCACTCATGTGCGCACACACTCTCTCTCTCAAAAATAAACAAAGAAAGAAAGAAAGAAAGAAAAGAAAGAAGCAGCACCACTCAACCAAGCTGCCAGATAAACCGATTGGGAGATATGTTTCTTTCTAAAATACTTCCATCTTTATTTGCTATAAGGCCTAAATCCATTTAAATAAAGCCATAAACCTATTTAAATGGTGTTTTTCAAAAGAATATTAAGCCTAATATTTTTAACTTCTTAAAGAAACCTAGACAGTACCTAAAATAGCATGTACATTATATTTTTTAACTACTGCATATAACAACAAATACCAGTTAAGCATATAACTAATGATAAATATTTTCTGAACTAAAATCGGGGTAGTCAGTTTGATAGTTTTTTGTAATGTTAATACTATGTTAAATGTGCAAGATTATGTACATAAGCTCACATTTTGTTTATTTAGCAAATGAAAACTAAGTGCTACATTTATGGTGCTGTTTGGCATATCTGGTTGACGATACTGCTGGGAGATTAGCCAGGCCACAGAGAGACCCCTCTGGTCTCTTCCTGCTCATCGAGAATTGGATGTAGGCATCTTATTTGTGTATGTATTGATGTCAGAAGATCTTTATTGATAACCCTTGAGGATTGGGACCGTGAAGTACTTATGATTTCCTCCTGGATAATTTTGTTTTTACTGTCCCTGCTCTAATAATCCAGGTTGTTGGATTTCTATAGTACCCTAATTAGGCTCTCTGCCTCTGCCTCAGGCATTGAAGATTGCGTTTGTAGTTTCCTATTTCTGAATAGGTTGATGTTTTTGGTATTTAGAGTTGTCTACTTTTTTTTTACATTTATTTTTGAGAGGCATAGAGTGTGAGCAGGGGAAGGGGCAGAGGGAGAGGGAGAGGGAGACACAGTATCCGAAGCAGGCTCCATCCTCTGAGCTGTCAGCACAGAGCTGCCCGACATAGGGCTCAAACCCACGTACTGTGAGATCATGATCTGAGCTGGTCGGATGCTTAACTGACTGAGCCACTCAGGCGCCCCTAAAGTTGTCTACTTCTTAAAACAGTGACTGTTTCTTCGCTTCACTCCTGTAGGTGCAAAGCTGCTAAAATCTAAATGGTTTGGTAGGCATTTAAGGCCCTTTGTGATGTATTCCCATTTAGTCTTTCCAGTTCCATTTTCAGCTACATTCCTGCAGAAGACACCCATGTCCGTAACAGAAAAATTGTGTGTTTTCTCTATTTTTTTTAACCTTTTTTTCTACTTTTTTGGGGAGATTTCAACTTTACCCTTCATTGTATTTTTGAAAAATTTTTTGTTCATGGTGTAATTGAAGTATTGTTGATAAAATGTTAATTGCAGATGTAGATTAGTGATTCCAGTTCTATACATTATGTAGTGTTTACTGTAAATGTAGTTACCATACGAAGTTATTAAAATATTATTGAATATATTCCCTTTGCTGCACTTATCTCTGTTACTTGTCTTATAATTGGAAGTTTGTACCTTTTAATCCCCTTTGCCTATTTTGCCTATCCTCTACTCCCCTCCCTTGTGGCAACTACCAGTTTTTTTTTTCTTTTCTTCTGTATCTATGAGTCTGTTTTCTGTTGGTTCACTCATTTGCTTTGTTTTTAAAGATTTCACATATAAGTAAAATCATACAGTAATTGTCTTTCTCAGTCTGACTTATTTCACTTGGTGTAATATCCCCTAGGTCCATCTGTGTTGCCACAGATGGCGAGATTGCATTCTTTTTTATGGCCAAGTAATATTCCATTGTGTGTGTGTGTGTGTGTGTGTGTGTGTGTGTGTGTGTGTGCGCGCACACACACACACACTCTTTTATATATATACCACTTCTTTATCCGTTCATCTGTCAGTGGACACTTAGGTTCTTTCTGTGTCTTGGCTGTTGTAAATAATGCTTCAGTAAACATTGGGGTGCATGTATCTTTGCAAATTAGTGCTTTCTTTTTCTCTGGTAAATACCCAGAAGGGGAATTACTGGATCATTGAGTATTTCTAATTTTTGAGGAACCAGTGTACATTCTCACTTACAGTGCAGAAGAGTTTCCTTTTCTCTACATCCTTGCCAACACTTGTTATTTCTTGTCTTTTTGATGATAGACATTTGACTGGGGTGAGGTTGTATCTCATTGTGCTTTTGATTTGCATTTCCCTGATGATGAGTGATACTGAGCATCTTTTCATGTCTCTGTTAGCCCATCTCTCCGTCTTTGGAGAAATATCTATTCAGGTCCTCTGCTCATTTTCAAATCAGATTATTAATTTTTTTGGTATTGATTTGTATGCATTCGTAAATAATTTGGATATTAACCCCTTTGGATAATCATTTGCAAATGTCTTCTCATTCTGTACTTTGCCTTTTCATTTTGTTGATAGTTTTCCTTCGCTGTGTAGAAGCTTTGTATTTTGGTGTAGTTATATATATATATATATTTTTTTTTTTTATTATTATTTATTTTTATTAATTTTTGCGTTTGTTTCCTTTGCCTGGGGAGACATATCCAGAAAACTATTGCTAAGGCTGACATCCAAGAGATTACTGCCTATGTTTTCTTTGAGTTTTATGGTTTGTTTCTGATCCTTACAGTTAGGTCTTTAATCCATTTTGAGTTTATTTTTGTGTATGGTGTAAGAAAGTGGTCCAGTTTCATTCTTTTGCATGTAGCTGTCCAGTTTTCCCAACACCATTTATTGACAAGACTTTCTTTCCCCATTGTATATGCTTGCCTCCTTTGTTGTAGATTAATTCACCCGTGGGTTTATTTCGGGGTTCTCTATTCTGTTCCATTGATCTATGTGTATATTTTTGTCCCAGTACCATACTGTTTTTGTTACTACAGCTTTGGAATATAGTTTGAAATCTGGGACTATGATACCTCCAGCTTTGTTCTTCTTTCTCAAGATTGCTTTGGCTGTCCACAATCTTTTGTGTTTCCGTACAAATTTTAGGATTATTTGTTCTAGCTCTGTGAAAAATACTCTTGATATGTTGATAGGGATTGCATTGAATCTGTATATTGCTTTGGGTAGTATGGGCATTTTAGCAGTATTCTTCCAGTCCAGGAACATTGTGTGTTTTTCTGTTTGTGTCATCTTCAGTTTCTTTCATCAGTGTCTTATAGTTTTCAGAGTATAGGTCTTTTCACCTCATTGGTTAAATTTATTGCTGATATTTCATTATTTTTGGTATAATTGTAAAAGAGATTTTTTTCCTAAGTTCTTTTTCTGCTACTTCATTATTAGTGTATAGACGTGCAATAGATTTTTATGTACTTACTAATTTTGTATCCTGCAGCTTTACTAAATTCATTTATTCTGTGACGGTTTTTTGGTGGAGTCTGTAGGGTATTGTATATATAGTATTATGCCATCTGTGGGCAGTCCGTTTTACTTCTTTCTTAACAATTGGATTCTTTTCATTTCTTTTTCTTCTCTAATTTCTGTGGCGAGGACTTTAGTACTATGTTGAATAAAATGGTGAGAGTGGATATCGAGACCCTCATCTTTTTCCTGATCTTAGAGAAAAAGCTTTCAGTTGTTCACCATAGAGTATGATGTTAGCTGTAGGTTTGTCACACGTGGCCTTTATTATGTTGAAATATGTTTGCTTTCATTTTTAGTTGCTAAAAGCTCCTCTTCCACCCCCCCCCCCATTCTATTGAGATATAATTATAACATTGTATTCATTTAAGGTGTAGAACATAATGATTTATGTATATATTGCATAATGACTTTACCACAATAAATTTAGTTAACATCTATCAGCAGACATTGAATTTTTTTGTGTGTGAAGAGAACTTTTAAGATCTACTCTGGTAGCAGCTCTCAAATATGTGATACAGTGTTAACTGTTGCCACCATGCTGTATATTACATCCCCGGAACTTATTTATCTTACACCTGGAAGTTTGTACCTTTTGGCCACCTTCACCCGCCCCCCCTTCATCCCACTTCACCCCCACCTCCTTTTCTTTTCTGAATACTGTTTTGTTTTGGCCATATTCTTGTTTCATTAGTGCAGTATCTTCTGTCTCTCTGGATATTAGTAATTCAGTTTATTTTAAAATCTTCTTTGTAATTTGTTTTCTCTAATTGACTGTCTTGTAGTTTGTTTTGATCTTTGCTGTTTTAGAGAAGAACCATGTTTCTTGGTTATCTGTTACATAGGGGGCCTTTAATATAAGTTTATTGAGGTCTTTCCTCTGAGCTGTTAACATTCCCGAAAGGAGACTGACTGCCTAGAGGGTGAAGGCCAGGCTTTGTTCTGGGCGCTGAGGAAGAAAACTGGGGATCTTATTGTTGGGCATGCGTAAGCTCATTGTCAGTACAGCACCTCTGCCCTCATCCATATTAATGTCCCCTGGTTCAGAGACCCCAGTTTTAAACCTCTCCAGAAAATAAACCCCAGTCTGGCAGGATTTCTATTGCTGTGTAACAACCCACCACAACTTTAGCAGTTCAAAACAATACCCACATTTAGAATGTACAGTTCACATGGGCTAGGAGTTGGGGTACAGCTTAGACCTCTGTTCAGCGTCTTTTCAGGGCCAAAGTGAAGGAACCAGCTAGCCTGTGTGCTCATCTGTCGCTCAGGGTTCTCTTCTGAGCTAATGTAGTTGTGACATGGAGTTCCTTTCCCTGCAGCTGTAGGACTGAAGTCAGTTGCTCTTAGGGGCCCTGGCAGTTCTCTGGCCCTCTCCACGGGCAATGTGTATCATAGCTGCTTGCTCCCTTCTCTCTCTTTCTCTCTGTGGTCAGCTAAGACTGAGTCTTCTAGAACATAACATTTTACAGAAAACGTAACCTGATTCAGGGAGTGGGGTCCTATCAACTTTGCCTTTTTCTGTTGGTGAGAAGCAAGTTACAGCTTCCGCCACGCTCACATGGAGATGATTTAGGGGGGAGATCATCATGCTGCCCATCCTAAAATTCTGCCTGTCACACAGGGTCTTGGAATTGGACTTTTCACCAGTCCTTATTTTAGAACCTTCCCCTTCCTGATTCTCAACTTCCACAGCACCATAAATTCCTGTCTTTGGGAGGGTTATATGGTGTATCTGGCTTGATTTTGGCTTTCTTCACAACCAGTTTATGACTCGGTGTCTTCAGTGTGTTGGATGTTGAGTCCTTTAACCACTTGCTCATTTGCCTCCCAGCTTCTGAACTCGTGTTGATATTGTCTCCTTTCCTTTTCTTCTCATCTTTGTAGGTTTATGCCTTAAAATATCTTCAATGTCATGTCAGAGTTTGCAGAAGGAGTAAAAAAAAAAGTTGGCATATGTATTCAATCTGTCATGTTTATGTATGTGTTTGGAGATAGTTGTCTTTCCCCTCTGGTCCAATACTTAAATCACGGTTGGGTTTTGTTGTTGTTGTTCTAAGAAGGGGGAAAAATCAGAGATTAAAGTTTCCCCACTTACTTCATTATTCATATCCTCTTTTTTAACCTTATTTTCCAAGCATGTATGTGGGCTGTTAGCCACATTTTGTACCCCTCAGCCAGACTCCTCACCTGAGGCTTGGAACAACTGCCCCCTCCTCTCTTCATGAGAACTTTTCTTGCCTTTTGGCTTTTCCCATAAAACTTACCCTGAATAGGTGTATACCTTAGCTGTTCTTGGCGAGCGTTTTTCATGTTTTACAAGCTAGAATGATAGCTGGTCAGTGGCCACTGGAGAAGGTCATGTGTGTCTGCTTACCAGTGCTAGACTTGTTAGACTTGGGCAGCTGGGAGATGTCACATGGGAGTGCTCCACCTTGGGCCTCTTTAGCAGCTGCTGCAGCACCTAGCTTTGTTAAAACCGCTGTCTCCACTCCTCAGCTAGAAGGCTGTGTGTAGACAGCAGGACGGAGATTTGGTGAGGAGATTTAGCAGGGAACAAGGAGCCAGAGCGGACCCTCCCCTCCAGGCGTAGCCTGCATTTGACACACAGGGCATAGCCTCCCTCATTCACACTCTCAGCCCTTTGCAAATATAAACAGCCTTCTCTTTTCTCTCCTGGCCAGCTGGGGCCAAGAAAGAAGGCAGTGACTCTCCAAGTGCAGTAAATAGCTCTCCTCACCTCCTGACCCTGTGATTTCCTGGTGGTTCTGAGCTGTAGATCCTGCGATGGAGAGGGAGGGAACCAAGAGGTTGCAGAGGCCTCGGCTTCACAGAGCATTGAGCAGTGGGTGATATTGTATCCTCAGGCAGGGGTTGACCTCCATTTCAGTGCAGGTCATTCCAGTGATGGCTGGACCTCCCAGTGCCACTGTGGACTAGAACGGAATGGAGTGGAGTGGACCACCGTGACTTATTAGCTGGGGAAGTTGGTGTCCTGTTTTATACCTCCTTTTTAGCCTGTTTTTTTTTTTCTCTTAGCAAACACTTGGTATTCGGTGGATATGTCTGCCAAGTAGGCTATCAGATCCCTCTGCCTTGTTTTGAAAAATATTTGTATGCTGTTGTTGGAGTAAACGAGCCCTTTTTAAAAAGTTTGTTCTTTTTTTAATTGTGTTTCTTGTTCTTTTTGCAGTTTAAGAGCATAACATTTGGGCTCTTATTCAGTTGAACTGATGCTTGTTTCCCAAAACCCATCTTTGGTTTTCATTAAGCTTGGGGTTCTCATCATTTTTGCAGTTATCACATTATAATTAAATCCCCTCTCTTCCACACTAAGTCGTACTCTGTGTGGTATGTATTTTCAGTTAATTCATTTCTACAAAAAAAAAAAAAACAATCAATTTTTAAGAAGTTTTAATAACACCTCTTAGCAGGTCACAAGATTTTCTTGTTCCTGTTTAATCCCAGTTTCCATCCAAATGTAAAAAAGAAATGGAATAATGAGGTGGGAAAGGCGGAATAGTAAATGTGATTAAACAAAATTGGTGGGGAGTCCAAAGGCAGATAATATTATTGGAAACTCTATGGATGTATTGGAAAAAAATCTCACTATAGGAAAGCCTGGATTGTATTGGCTAGAAGTGTGATTTCCTAGATTTAGGACTTTGTTACAAACCTACCACTTAACCTCCTGAATGTGTCCTCATCTTTAAAATTGAAATAATGTTACCTCTCCTGATATAAAGGATTTGGGTAAAGATTAAAAAATTCATTTGTTTAAAAAAAATTGGTTTTTTGATGTTTATTTATCTTTGAGACAGAGGGAGACATAGCACGAGTGGGGGAGGGGCAGAGAGAGAGGGAGACACAGAATCCGAAGCCGGCTCCAGGCTCTGAGCTGTCAGCACAGAGCCTGATGTGGGGCTTGAACCCACGAACCGTGAGATCATGACCTGAGCCGGACGCTCAACTAACTGAGCCACCCAGGCACCCCTAAAAAATCCGTTTATGAAACAACTATTAAAAATGATTTATTTCTCTGGGGTGCCTCAGTGGCTCAGTCGGTTAAGCATCCAACTTCAGTTCAGGGGCATGATCTCGCCGTTCACAAGTTTGAGCCCCGTGCAGGACTCTGTGCTAACAGCTCAGAGCCTGGAGCTTGCTTTGGATTCTCTGTCTCCCTCTCTCTCTGCCCTTCCCCCATTCACACACTGTCTCTCTCTGTCTCTCAAAAATGAATAAATGTTATAAAAAAAAAAAAAAAGATTGATTTCTCTGCAAATTTCTCTGCTGTATCTACTTTTTCTCTGCAAATTTCTCTGCTGTATCTACTTTTTTAAAAAGTTTATTTTGAGGGGCGCCTGGGTGGCTCAGTCGGTTGGGTGGCTGACTTTGGCTCAGGTCATGATCTCGCGGTCCGTGAGTTTGAGCCCCGCATCCGGCTCTGTGCTGACCGCTCAGAGCCTGGAGCCCGTTTCAGATTCTGTGTCTCCCTCTCTCTGACCTTCCCCCGTTCATGCTCTGTCTCTCTCTGTCTCAAAAATAAATAAACGTTAAAAAAAATAAAAAAAAAAAAAGTTTATTTTGAGAGAGAGAGGAGGTGAGTGTGCGCACAGTGGAGGAAGAGTAGAGAGAGAGGAAATCCTAAGCAGACTCCATGCTGTCATCATGGGGCTGGAACTCACGAACCATGAGATCATGACCTGAGCTGAAATCAAGAGTTGGATGCTTAAACTGACATGAGTCACCCAGGCACCCCTGCTTTATCTACTTTTAAGGCACAATTTACCTACAGTTAAATTCACGCACTTCAAATCTTTTCATGTTTTAACTATTAGATAAATTGACTATTAGGTATCTAGACTATTTAGATAAATTGAACAGATCATCTTAGCAAACAGTTGGTATTCTGTCTGCTGAGTAGGCTTTCAGATCCCTCTGCCTTGTTTGTATGCTGTCGTTGGAGTAAACTTGAGCCCCCTTGATTTACACTGTTGGAGGATTTGCAGTCTCTTCCTGGATTCAGTCTGTCTCTCAGCACCATATCTGGGAGCATGGTAGAAAAGGAGGTTAGGAAAGAGAATCTGAATTGAAGAGAGACGAGAGGAAGCGGCAGGACAGGGCAATAGTCAGTAGAAGCTTTTATATAGTAGTAGGGCCCAAACTGTCCTTTAATGTGGCCACAGGACACCTTAAACCCCACATAGTTACTAGTGGCTTTCACAGAGCTGTGAGTTGGGGATGGGAGCAGTATTGCATTGTATACTATTGTATGGTTGTACCACAGTTTAACCTATCTCCTATTGATAATTTAGCTCATTGCAGAGATTTTTGCATTATACATAAGGTTCTTATAAATATCCTTATAGCCTTGTGCGAGTGTCTACTTATTTCTTTGGAGTAAGTTTTGAGAAGCAGGATTTCTGTGTCAAAGGGTATTTATATTTATATAAGTTTTATATTTGAATACATTATACCTAATCACAATCTAGGATTACTAATTTACTCTCCCACCAGCAGTGGAAGAGAATGCCTATTTCATCACACAGTTAGACCCCAAAGATTTTCAGTCTTTTACATTTTTGCCAGTCTGATAGGTAAATGTGCCTCTGTGTTTAATTTGCATTTCTTTGAGTCTGAGTAAGATTGAGAATTGGCTAACTGGCCATACAAGTTTCTTTTGAGGAATGGCCAAGTCCTTTATCTATTATTGTTAGTCTGTTTAAAGTTTTTTCGTAGTCAAGATATTAACCTTTAATCATGTACTGCAGTTGTCTTTTCTCTACCCTTTTGTAATCTCTTTGTCTTCCTCCTACAGATTTTCAGTTTTTATGCAATCATATCTGTTCATCTTTTCCTTTGTGTGTGTTTTACTTCAGTGGTGTCTCAGCTTTGCCTTCCCCAGAAGGTGACCCTTAAGTTGAGAATTCTAATACAAGTAGGTTTTTAGTGGTATAAGGAACAGAAGTAGTGATGGGAAATAAAACAAGGTAGGAAAGACTGTCAGTAAAGGATGCCTTTTATTAAGCCAGGTTCCCACAGTGAAAGTTGCCTAAGGTGAACTCTGGGGAACTGGATAAAGCCCTTGCCTCAGAATTGTCCCACCCCACCATCAGCTGTTGGTTGAAGGCTATTCTTGGGGAGTGTTCCCATTCTTTATTGCTGCCTTACAGAACGCCCTAAACTAAGTGGTGTAAAACAGCAACCACCATTTATCATAACCTCTGGTATATTTGAGGGCTGACTAGGGCTGGGCTCTCGTGCATTTACACAGGCTGGGCCTGGAATTATCTGAAGGCTTCTTTACTCACATTTCTGGTACCTTGGGTGGAGAAGACTTAAATGACTAAGGGCTAGAACACCTGGGGCTTCTCATTCATCTCTCACTTTTCATTTAGTCTTTCCACATGGTCTCTCCTATATAGGTAGTCTTCAGGGTAGTCCGACTTCTTACATGGTATTTAGGGTTTCCAAGGTGTGGGGACTTGGGGGGACAGGGTGATGAATAGCTTCTAGTTCCTGTTTAAAACTTTGTTTTGTTTTTTAATATCTGATGGGAATAAGAGTAGAACACTTTTTAAAATCGTTGGCTAGTTATGCTAATATTGTTTTAAAATAACCTGCCCAGCCATTCTCAAACCTTTTTTGTTTCCGGACCCCATCGTGTACTCTTAAAAATGATGGGCGCCTAAGAGCTTTTGTTGATACTGTTAATTATTATGGATTTTTACTGTATTCAAAATTAAAGCTGAAACATTAAAAAGATTTATAATTTGGGGCACCTGGGTGGCTCAGTTGGTCGAGCGTCTGACTCGATTTTGACTCTGGTCATGCTTCAGGGTCGTGGGATTGAGCCCCACATCGGGCTATGCACTGAGCGTGGAGCCTGCTTGGGATTCTCTCTCCCCACCCCGCCCCTCTCCCCCGCTAGCAGGCTCTCTCTAAAATATATATATTTCATTTTAAAATAACAAAAACAAGGGCACCTGGGTGGTTCAGTCGATTAAGCGTCCAACCCTTGATTTTGGCTCAGGTCATGATCTCACACTTAGTGGGTTCCAGCATCAGGCTCTGCACAAACAGCACCAAGCCTGCTTGGGATATTCATTCATTCATTCATTCATTCATTCATTCATTCATTCTCTCTCCCTCCCTCCCTCCCTGCCCCTTGCACACGGCACTCACTGGCTCTCTCAAAATAAAGAAACTTAAAAAAAAAAAAAGCATGTTAACATATTTTTTAATGAAAATAGCTGGTTTTCCAAAACTAAAACACTTAGAAGAGTGGCACTATTTTACATATTTGCAAATTGCTCTAATGTCTGACTTAAGACAGCTGGATTTTCTTATCTGCTTCTGCATTATCTGCTCTCCTATCTCATATAAAACTCAAGAAAACTTCACAGTGCAAATGTGAGAGAAAGAGTTAAAAAGGCAAGTACTGTTTAGAATTATGAAAATAGTTTTGACCTGTGGGCTTGCTGAAAGGGTCTTAGAATTGCTGATCTCACCTTTCCTGGATGTGAATACCAGCTCTAGCACAAAACGTCTTTATCCTCCAAATCCATGTGAGTTCTGTACTGAGGGAAGTTGTAGGGAGCTGAACCTAGGATGAGAGACCCTTGCTTGGGGTGTCTACTCAAATCCCTGGAAGGACGATGCAGCTTGAGGACGAAGAATCTGTAAAATTGCTAGAATTGAGAGATTGGCAGGGAGGTTCCAAGCTGATTGGGCAGTGCAAGAAGGTGTTCTGAGATGCCCTCATAAACAGGTTAACCATATAACATCCAAGTTGGAATATTTTTAGGAGCAAAATGGGGCAGTAAAAAAACCTTAATTTTTTGTATTAAATAAAAGCTTTATCAAATAACAAAATAGGGAATTCGTACCACATATTAAATGACCCCAAAAATCACGGCAGCAAGGTAGTGTAAGCAGCTTTCTCTGCTCTGTGGCAAGATGTTGAACCTCTGTTTCTTGTGCATTTACATTTGTCACTTCTCACCTTTCTGCCTAACCACACACACCACCCTCTGCTTGCCTCACCTGCAGTCTGAGATTGGTAGCAGTTGCAGTATGGAGGCTGTGCAGGTGAGTGTGACTAGGAAACCTTCGATGGTCATTTCATGGTCAAAGATACGCTCTAGAATCATCTTAGAATTGAGTTAAAACCTGATAAATTCATTTTTGAGAATTTTGGTATCCCTTAAATAGCTTTCCTTGGGACACTGTTGCTTTTGAGAATCAGCACTAAATGTGTGCAGTGTTTATTTGTTACCACCTGTACCATATTCCCTCCAAAAGTCTACACAAGAGATTGTTTTCCCCCATTACTCGCTTACCACAGTACAACCAACGATCATTCCAATAGAAGAGTTGGTTGTGCTTTGTAGGCCCTGTGAACTGATTAGTGTAAGAACCAGACACTAATAATTGATTTCTATTTACTCATTTAGATACCAGTTTTATATTCACTAATATAAGCATTGTGCTAAAAAATCAGGACTCTACCGCTTGACTCTTAGGCAGATAACCTGCTCTGGATTATTTTAGTGGCAGTAGAGGAGTAATCACCGTAGCCTTACACTTGACTCTATTCCGACCCTGTTTTTCTAACTTCTCTGGGGAAAGAGCAAATTAGAATTGTTCTTAGGGGATGCCTGGGTGGCTCAGTCAGTTAAGCATCCAACTCTTGATCTCAGCTCAGGTCTTAATTCCAGGGTCATGAGTTCAAGCCTCATATTGGGCTCCGTGCTGGGTGTGAAGCCTACTTTAAAAAAAAAAAAAAAAAGGAATTGTTCTTAAGCTTGTGTAGCTTCTATATAACCTAATATAGGAAAAATAATTTTTGAGACAAAAGAGATACCGATCTCTTACTTCTCTCTAATCATTTCTGTGGGCCTTTCTCTACCCTTCCCTGCCCCTGTTTCTTTTAGGCCCTTGACATTTGACTAGTTTGCATTTCACTTGCTTGGTACCTTACCCCCCACTTGTATATCTTGTATATCAATAGTCCAGAAGTTAAAGTGGGATTCTTAGCTTAGTTACCAAACACTCTCATTACTCAGCCATCCCTCCTTACTAGTAAGGACCCATTGATGTCCAGTTTTCTAGGCCTGCTGTTTCACTATCCCTATTGTTGTCTCTTGAAAGTAGTTTTCATTTTAAAATTGTGTCCTTACTCTGTGCACATCTAATTTTTTTTTTAAAGATGGGATTGTAGATTTCCAGAAGGCTGGATTATTTTCTAAAGCAACAACATATAAGGTAAAACTACAATTGAATGGCTAGCTGAGTAAGAGCTTTTGTGGTGTTTTGTTATTTTTCTTAATTGGAAACACTGTTGTGTAATTCTAAACAGTGGTACATATTTTGGCCAGCTAATTAAATAATGTTAATTACTGGGGCGCCTGAGTGGCTCAGTCGGTTAAGCATCTGACGTTGGCTCAGGTCACGATCTCACCGTTTGTGAGTTTGAGCCCCACGTCAGGCTCTGGGCTGACTGCTCAGAGCCTAGAGCCCGCTTCAGATTCTGTGTGTCTCCTTCTCCACTGATTGCACTCTGTCTCTCGCATTGTCTCAAAAATAAACATTAAAAACAAATTTAAAAAATAAAAAAAAATACTCCCACATAGTATGTGTAGAAAATTACTGTTCTCTAGAGACTTAAAATCTGATCTAAGAAAGATGATGTATCCACATGGCTGTAGCAGTTTGTGTAAAATACCTACAACTATGTTCTTTCTGGTTTGGAACACATTTCAAAAATGCACTCTAGGTCTTCCATAGGCCAAAAATCAGCCTTGTGTTTCTTGGAAAGTTGCATCAAATCCCTTTGAAGGTATATCCCCTTTCTTCTGGAGGAAGACAGCACACACCATTTCCTTAATGTTGTTACAATACGATTTGAGGGGACTTTGTGAGAATGCCACTGATTGTGAACACGGATCATGTTGTTTTAGGTCTAGAGTGTCTGAGCCAGTTTTCCTCCCATTTGTAGGGAAATGTAACCCCCTAATTTGGGCCCACACTGTTCCCAAGTAACTGTTTAGATACACTGGATACCACTGATGTGAATTCTTATGTAGGCACCAGCTGTTTTGGGGAGTCCTTTAGGTTGGCCCTTGAACTGTAAGTCCTTTCCACAGAATGGTGACCTGAATGGCACCTCCCTAGCAGTACCACCTTGTAGGAGGAGGCCTCTCTTTGTTATTAGAGTGGCTGACTCACTTTTCAGTAGCCATGTCACTTCACCAAGCCATGTAACTAATCTGTTAGTCACCTTACTGAGGTTTTCTGATTTTTCAAGTTGCTCCTGCTACTCACTTCTAGGTTACAGATGGCTACCGTTTTCTGAAGGGATGGGAGGACAAGAAGCTTTTTACTTTTTATAAAATTTACTCTCTGTGTGCTATGTAGATGTCATGGTGAAGACAGCTTTCGTTCCCTGGAGAGCGTGTCTGTTGGGTGATGATTGTGGGAGAGGAGGATTCCTTCAGGTAGATTGCAGCATTCATACTATTTTCTCATACTCTCTTTGAATTTATTAGCAGAATAAATTAAGAATGGATTTTGAATAGTATGTTGTAGGGAATATAGATTTGATTGTGGATCTCTTCCTATAAGCATTTCCTAAGTTCTCTGGTTATTGTTTTTATAGTCTTAACACAACTAAGCATTACCAGGGTTGATACTTGTATCTTACTGCAAAGAATTATAGGCAGTGAAGGAGAGAGCTAGATAATGTAAATGGTAATTTAAATCTAGAAGTTTAAAAGGTAGAGTTGGTGTTCATTTGCCACTTAATGTCTTCTATAGCTAGCTTTGCAAATTCTGATGTATTAGGTGTGGGGGAGAGTCTAAGTCTACTTTTCTAACAAACTTCCAGAGGATGCTGATGTTATTTTTATTCTGTCCAGGGACCATACTTTGAGTAGCAAGAGTATAGAACAGTTAGGGCATATGCAAATGTAACTTTTAATAACAATAACCCTGTATATTGAATGTTTTTTCTGTACCAGGCACAGAGCAGTAAAAGAAAGATAAGAGGATTGGCACTAGATAGAGTCTGACAACAGGGATTCAAACTGTGAAGCTCTCTTACCTTTACTAGCTCAACCTTGGGGTTGAGGGAATTCTTTGGTGTAGAAGGCTGTCTGGTACTTTGGTAATGTTTACTTAGCAGCACTCCTGGCCTCGACCCCCTAGGTACCAGTAGCACACTCCCTCCGAGTTGTGACATCTAAAAATATCTCCAGACATTGCCAAATGTCTCCCTGGGGGACAAAATCATCCTCTATTGAGAACTGCTCTAAGGCTACAATTATAATGTGTGAATTGCGGGGATTTTAGGCTATTAATACACCTTCTATAAGCAACCGGTTTGCTTTATTGTGAAGCTTCTACAAAGACAAGACATGGACTAGCCAATCAACTGTATTTGCCAGTGCTTTATTTTTAGGAAGCATTAGTCATTGTACCGTGGGAAACTATCAGAGATTACTTGGGATTTTTAGGTGGGTAGAATGAGCTTCTAACTGAATTCATCATGAATTCCTACTTTTTTTGAAATATGCTGGCACGTTTGCTAACTGTCCCATTTTCACTTACTTCATGCTGTTGCTATTCAAATGTTTGTAGTGTACTTCTTATCTTTTCATCTTTCCAACCTCTTACTCTCAACGTTTTCCCCTAGGATATGAGAGCAGATAACCAAGGTTTTTAGAATTAAGCCTAAAATAAGACCTGAATTATGGCTTCTGTGTTTGTAAACAAGGGTCATCTCTCCCAATAATAATGTGAAAAACTGATCAGATAGAAATATAATCTTTAAAAGCACTGATTATAATTTCACCTTGCTTCCAGGATGTTCTTTAAAAATTGAAATGCATCTTCAGTTGCTGTTGAAATGGAAGAGCAGTAGTCTATATAGTAAGTTAGTATTGAGGATGGGAATGGGGGAGGACTTAAAAAACATGATTTTAAAACAAAATAAGGGGAGCTTGGGTGGCTCAGTTAGTTAAGCGTCTGACTTGATTTCAGGTCAGGTCATAATTTCATGGTCGTGAGATTGAGCCCCACCATTAGGCTTTGCCTTCAGTGTGGAGTCTGCTTGGGATTCTGTCCTTGCCCCTTCCCAACTCTCTCTCTCTCAAAATAAATACACACCAAAGAAAAAAAAAATGAAGCTTAAACATTAGCTTATGTGATTGTCTTAAGTCAGTCCAGAGAGCACATCAAATTACACATAAGACTGCTCTAATGACATTTTTTTTCTAATTGGGTTTATTTTTTAAGGTTAAATGGCTTGTATTGATTGATTCCCAATTTAGTCTTTATAAGGCACAAGAACTATGATCTGTAGCTGCCTTGTCCCATGGTCACTGGAGGGAACATGGGTTTCAAGGATCAAGGGAAAGGCTGGTGGAGATGAGAGTCCTTGTCATTGAGTTACTTACTCAAGGGGTATGGTGCCCATCAGTCAGCAGGCACCTGTACTGTCACAAGAGTGTTATGATTCATGACAATCCCTGCCACTAACGTGAATGTGTCTGACGTCAGAAACCATTACAGAAATAAGAAAATACTGTGTCAAGAGTAGAAATGACTATTTTTCTTTTTTTAAAGTAAGCTCTATACCCAATATGGAACTTGAACTCACAACCCTGAGATCAAGGGTCGCAAGCTCTACCGACTGAGCAAGCCAGGCACCCCGATTATATTCCTCAAAATGTTTGCAACAGCTCTATTTATTTTGACTAGAAGGAAAAAAGACTGAATCAAGGGCAGAATTTTTTTTTCTTTTTGCCTCATATAAGAGTTCTGTGTATTATACATTTATTTTGAAAAGTGTTTTTGTTACAAATGAACATTAATTTTCTAACAATCTGAAAGGCATGGTCTCCTTTCACCTTCTCAGTCTCAGCCTCATGCCAAGATTCTAATCACAGTTATGTTGCAACATGTTCAGACAGGGACCTGTATTTTTTGTTTGTTTCCATCTCACCTTAATTTCAACTCCATCTCCCATACTTTCTAATTACTTAAATTGATTAATAATTTAAATCACGTGCCATTCTCAAGGGCAGTTCAACCAGTGTTAGAAACTGAAGTCCTATTTCTTACTGTGGAACTAAATAGTATCTTATAAGGGTGGGGACACAAGGTTGATAAAAGAATATACTGACCTGAGGGTAAAGCTAGTTAGTCATTTTATAGAGAAAAGGTTGGGGTGCTGGAACAGACCTTTCCCTGTACACGTGTCTCACGCATTCTCTGGCTCCCAGTTCTTCACAGTGGCCCTCTGAGAGTTGTAAACCACTCTCTCTACTGTAGGTCTCTCTACCCACCTTCCAGACCAGCAGGTCTAACTTTTCAAGTGAGAACCTGGAAGGGAAAAAAAAGGCAAAGGACTTGCAGGCCCCTGTAATTTTTGTTTCATTCTATGGTTAATATAAAATGCTTATGACAAAAAAGTTACATGAATTCCTCCAGTAACAGCTTTAAAGTAAGTATCTAAGGTGTTTATTAGGCAGCAATGCTTCGTCCTTCCAGTGGATGCTCAGATCCTTCACTAGACCCACCAAGTCCCCTGGTTGAGGACCTGGAGGTTAGGGATCCATACTTGTTTACTCTTCTCCAGGGTTCCTGTTGCATGCTTTACCATTTTATGGTATAAATAAATATGGGGAAAGGGATAAATTAACATCTCAACTGTAATATTTAGAGAACCTGATTATAGAATTTTATATATTGAAATGCAAATTGAGTAATTTGTCATTGGATACATTGTCATTCTTGTGCTCCTCCCACTCAACATGGTTTATAATGTAAAAAGTACTGCAATCCATCGGACTCCTTTTAGGGTAAGATTATGGAAATAGAGCAAGGAACAAGAACCCCCATCAGTGGGTCAGAAATGAAACTTTGCGCTTAAAATGGTCATCAGAAATTACTAGCTATGAACAAAAACAACTAATATTTCACTAATTTAATTCTGTGTGCTGAAAAGTGTTTCTTTTTAAAGTATCATTTACATTTTTTATGATGTATTGAGGAGAGGGTTGAGAATTGAGGAATTTCTTGTTTATCCACAGCCTAAGTAGGCTTAGAATGGTTTAAACATTCTTTATCATTCCATTTACTTGACCTAAGGCTGATGGGTTTGTTGCAGTCCAGAATCAGACTGTCCGAAAGACACTTCTGTTTGGTGGAGGGAATCCACACATTAAAACAAAAAGGAAGAGAAGAGGTCATCTTTTTTCCTTAAATATCCTCTAAAATTTGGATGGTGCCACACTGTCTGCTTACCTTTTGATGTATTATTTCACAGTGCTGGTCCCAAAGGCGATAACATCTATGAATGGAGATCAACCATTCTAGGGCCTCCAGGATCCGTGTATGAGGGGGGTGTATTCTTCCTTGATATCACTTTTACACCTGAATACCCCTTCAAGCCTCCAAAGGTAAGAATTTCCTGATTTATAGTCAAATTTACATATTCCCATGAGAAACTATTGAAGTGTTTAAAACTGAGTTTTAATCACAAAAGAGATTTCTGTTGTATCTTAATGAATCTCTAAGTACATTAGGATGGACACAAAACACTGCGCGGGGCGGGGGGTGGGGGGGCAGCTTCGCCACTTGGCAGAGACCATTTCTAGAAGTATGTGCTTTGTTTTGATGGTGCTTAAAATCCTGCTGTTTATAGTGACATAGCAACTCAGAACTAATCCCGTCTTCCACTCAACAGAAAAGAAGTTACTGTCAAAGTATCCATGTTTCTCGTCACATTCTTAGTCTCCAGGCTTCAGTTTTCTCATCTAGGATCCTATCTCCCGTGACACTCTATAATCTATGATTCTCATTTACTAAATGGTAATTTTTACTTTGGAATTAGGAAACCAAAAAAAAGCAATCCAGGCTCCCCTGGCTTGTGTTGATTTGTCTACTGCTGTGATCCTTTCCCAATTCTGGCTCCTCACCTGTTGAGACTCCATTATGGTGAATTCTGTGACCTAGGTAGACAGGATATATGCAGGATATAATGTAAAAGTCAGAAAAAGCAGAAGTAAATCTCATCTTCAGTTTTCTTAACAGCCTTTACAGCTAAGAATTTTGTTTATGTTCCCACTATGTTGTCCCTCAGTTTGAATTTATTATACAAAGCTTACTTTGAGGCCATGTAGTACTACCAGCTAACACAAGAGGTCAGCAAACAGCTATTTCAAACTTGAAAAGTTAGGAAAATATTTAAAACACTGAAACTGCTAAAGATGAATTTGAAAAATATTGAAATTACCTTTTTGTTGATTAACTTTTGACCTGACTGTGATTGTATCAATGAACACTCTCTAATCTCAGATTTATTAGTCTTTTAATGTATCTTCTCAGCTTTAAACTCTTTATTCGTCTTTTTAAAAACGTCTGTTTCTTTAAAAAATTTTTAATTAGGGCCACTCAACTGAAAAAGTAATTTAGTAAAAATTTTCATTCTTTGCTGTTTAAATTTTAACACGGTTTTATTTTTTAGGTCACATTTCGGACAAGAATCTATCACTGTAATATTAACAGCCAAGGAGTTATTTGCTTGGACATATTAAAAGATAATTGGAGTCCAGCACTAACCATTTCTAAAGTTCTTCTTTCTATCTGCTCCCTTCTTACAGACTGTAATCCTGGTAAGGTTAATAATTTTTTATTGTTTTTCTTCCTCACCTGAAAAATACTTGTTTTTGATAAAGTTTAAAGAGCTTTCAAGGGACAAAAACTGATCTTTTTTCAAAAAATGTTTATTTATTTTTGAGAGAGACAGAGCATGAGCAGGGGAGGGGCAGAGAGAGAGGGAGACACTGAATCCAAAGTAGGCTGTCAGCATATAACCCCATTCGGGGCTCGAACTCACAAACTGTGAGAGCCCAAGCCAAAATCAAAAGCTTAACCTGCTGAGCCACTCAGGCGCCCCTGATTTGTTTTTTCAAAGAAAGTTTTATAATCAAGAGAAGTTCAGTCTAGGGGCGCCTGGGTGGTTCAGTTGGTTAGGCCACTGACTTCAGCTCAGGTCATGATCTCACAGTTTATGAGTTCGAGCCCCGCGTCAGGTTCTGTGCTTACAGCTCAGAGCCTGGAGCCTGCTTTGGATTCTGTGTCTCTCCCTCTCTCTGTCCCCTCCCCTGCTCACACTCTGTGCATCTCCTGTCTCTCAATAATAAATAAACGTTAAAAAAAATTAAAAAAAAAAAAAGTTCAGTCTAATAGTGGAAAAGGCAACCCTTCTATGCTGTAGGAATGAGGCATTTTAAAATTAAGATTTATATAAGTTTGCCCTTGGTTTTCACATTTTTCATACAGTTCTCTTAAACTACATACTTTTAAATGTTGAGTCACCTGCCTCACCTCTCCTGTGCCTTTTGGTTCACTGAGTTCACTTGCTCCATAGCTGGTGTTCAATTTTGAAAGTGCTACTTTGCTTAAATAATTCTTATCAGACTGATTTGGGTGGGGGGAGGGGCTTAATTTCCTTTTATTATTAAAGATTCTATTTAGGTTTCAGAGCAACATTACACTTGTTGAGGTCCACGTTGTGACCTGGCAACCTGGTTTTTTCCGGGTAACGTGTTACACTGCAACAGCCCAGAGGACCACAGTATTGCCCTGAAGGAATAGTCATGTGAACACAGCTGGATGTTCGTCTTAGCCTTGAACTTTCCAGTTTTTATTGACCTTCCCCTAACACATAAGAGCAAAAGCACTTCCAATTAGGTGGTGGTTATTGGGAGAAAAATACAATGAACTAAGAAGGTAAAGCCACACTGGTACTAAAAGCCTGAGCATTCTGTTTTGTTAAGAAGTCCCCTCCCCCCGCTTCACCCCCGCAATAACGGCTTTTAGAAGAAGTACCCAGGATGATGGAATGGCATTTCAAAACTGTATTTGTTTCCAAGCTGTCACTAATTTATTTGCTAAATTTTAAAACTTTCTTTCCCTTTCTCCAAAGTAATCTACATTCTTTTCTTCCAGCTGACCCTTTGGTGGGAAGTATTGCCACTCAGTATATGACCAACAGAGCAGAACATGACAGAATGGCCAGACAGTGGACCAAGAGATACGCTACATAAATTGGGTCTTCACAATTCTTACATTATTTGTCTGTCACAGAGAGAGCTGCTTATGATTTTGAAGGGGTGGGGGAGGGTGGGAGTTGGTAAAGAGTAGGGTATTTCTATAACAGATATTATTCAGTCTTATTTCCTAAGATTTTGTTGTAACTTAAGGTATCTTGCTACAGTAGACAGAATTGGTAATAGCAACTTCTAAAACTGTCATTAGTTCTGCAATATTAGCTGAGATGTAGTACAGAGAATAGACATTTGGGTTCAGTTGCTTGTAGTCTGTAAATTTAAAATAGCTTAATTTTGTACAGGTTATACACATGGCCATTTATGTAAAGTCCTTCCAAGACTACACATTTTTTGTTCAAAAAAATTGGAATTTGTTTTTCCTTCTTCGGAGGGAACATCGATATTTAACAGTTTTTAGAGACTGTCATCTCATATATATAAAATGGATATGTGGCTATAAGACACCATATAGGAAATGAGTAGTTACGTATTTTATTTTATATACCAATCTACTTTATTGTGACAAGATGAGAGGTTTGAATCACGACTTGTGAAAACCTGTAGTAAAATACCTTAAGCTGTTAACTGTAAGGTGTGGAATAGGAGTTGCTCAGTGGATTGGTTATATGTTGTGGACTGCTTAAGTCTGCATTTGTTACTGTGCTAATAAACAATATTAAAACCACCACCTAACACTGCTGTATTCATTTACTTTATCTTGTCTGTCTGTGGTTTGCAGACTTAAGTTTGTTTATCTCGAAGAGGGGTAGGGGTGGGAGAGAGAATCCCAAGCAGGCTCCATGTTGTCAGAGCAGAGCCCAAAGTGGTGCTTGATCTCAAGGACTGTGAGATCATGATTTGAGCCAAGATCAAGAGTCGGACACTTAACCAACGGAGCTACTCAGGCACCCCACGCAGATTCAAGAGCTTTGCTACTAAACAACCTACAAGGAACGCAGACTGCATCATTATCAAGGACCTAGGTTAGGATTGGTATGCTGTCAGCCTTGCGAGATAGATTTTTGCGTGGGCAGGGGGAAGGGGGGTGGTGTTTTAGAAAAGGTTAACTGAACCCCCCCATCTTTTGAAGATGGATCCTCATGGCTAACTTAATGCAGCTCCCTTAGAGGGCAGTTTGGTACCGAAGTGTACATACATCCAGCAGTTGTTTCTCTGCATCTACTGCAGAGAAATGCTATTTTTAAATCACTGTAAAAGTATCCATCTATGTAAAAATACATAGGAAAACGAGAAAATCAGCCTTACTGGGAAAGAAAACAGGCAATGGCTAAACCATTATCTGAATAATTTTTTCGCAAAAAAAACCAAACACATTTGTGATAAGGAATTTTAACTAGTAGCAACACTAGCTGATTTACAAGTTTTGTATCTTTTATATGCAGTTCTTGGCTTGAACTCACAGAAATGAACCAACTGACTTTAAGTTCACTGAGCCGAGCCTTAGAAGTATTCCACTTAAGAAGTTACAGTTCATGGGTATCTGGCTGGCTGTCAGTAGAGCATGAGACTTGATCTTGGGGTCTTCGGCTTGTGAGTTCAAGCCCCACAGTGGGGATAGAGTTTTTTTTGTTTTTTTTTTTTTTTAAAGTTACAGTTTACTAGATGTGTTAATGCTGAACAGCTTATTTCATATTTTACATTTTTTTTAAGTTTACTTTGAGAGAGAGAAGAACAAGGGAGCATGGGAGGGGCAGAAAGAGAAGGAAAGAGGGAATTCCAAGCAGGCTCTGCGCTGCCAGGGTGGAACCCCATGCAGGGCTTGAACTCAAAAACCATGACATCATGACCTGAGCCAAAATCAAGGGTTGGACCCTCAACCCACTGAACCACTCAGGTGCCCCTCATATTTTACACTGAAATCAAGTAGCTGCTTTCCCAGTCAAAACAATAGCTTGCTTCCTACTTTTAAAATTAGTTACAATATTGCCAACTTGCAAAATACAGTTAGTCCCAATGCTCGGATATTGCCAGAATTTTCAAAGAATAACACAGCACACATTCAGCTATCTAACCAGAAGACTACCTGCAGTCCAATATTTTTATGATACATTCTATTCCACATGACTAAGTATCCAGAGCATGACTGCAGAAGGGACAGCATTACTTGTGGAAAATGGAAGCTTGAGTGTCCTTACGTGCTTATTAGCAGTTTTCTAAAGAAAGCAAACACTTTAAACATACTTACACCACCCCCTACCTCAAGTCATGCTAAACATATAATTTGAACAAAGCTAAATCACAGGTAGGTTTTGTTACAGTTAGCAAGGTCTCCACAAGATAAAATTTAGTTTAACACCCAAGTTTACTGTTTGATCTAAAAATGTCATTTTATGTTTCTAGACATTAGAAGATTAATGACCTTAAAAACAAAGTTCTGTTTGAGCTAAGAAGTGTGCATAAAGTTACACAGAAAAATGGCTTCTGAAACAAGTTAGGGGTAGCGCAGCTACTCCTATCTGCATACTACCCAAACTTTATTTTTCTACTGTTTTGACAAGTGCAACAAAAATATAAATACAAAGGTGCTAATTTCAGGGACAAGTTTCAAGCAATGACAATGCAAATATTTCCTATCAGACAATAAACTTAGCCCAAATGATTTAATTGTAACCTAAAGTGCATTAAATTAATTCCTTAAAGGTTGCCTAAGAGCCAAAGGTAGATGCAAATGGCCTATTTTAAATATGTTCACAAACACTTAAAGGCAATCACTATCCAACAGTTGTAGCATTATTGATTTTTAGTTCTCAGAGCTAGAGTTCCCTTTGTTTTTCCTCCCAGGCAAAGGAAAGCTTGATTTGCTCTGGGGCTGGGAAAGTTTGCTGGCTAACAGAGTGAATGGTTCAATCAGAGTTTTCCGATCCGTAACCGTTACCTCCCACAGTCGCACTTTCTCACTTCTTGCCCATTGCTGTGCCACCTCAGCATCTACTTGTCTCTGCTCAGAAAGGTCGATTTTGTTTCCTAACACAACAATCGCTACCTGAAAGGAAAATATTAAGATTACACTTTGCCAACATGCGTTGCCAGACAAAAGAGAGAAATCAAGAAAACTCAAAACATCCTCAGATGTGACTTGAATCAAGTTAGTCAGGTATTAACCTCACTCTGCCTTAATGCATTTTGGTTAAAAACGCAGATGCTCTACAGCCTGCCAACTACGAAACATTTTAAAGGAACAGTGGGTGGAAGTTACTCAAGTCAGGTATGAATGGAAGCTAGACTTGGGGATATTACTATCTAAACTCCAGGGGCACCTCGGGGGATCAGTCCGTTGAGTGTCTGACTTCAGCTCAGGTCATGATCTCACAGTTGGTGAGTTCGAGCCCCTCATCGGGCTCTCTGCTGTCCATGTAGAGCCCACTTCGGATCCTCTGACCTCTCTCTCTGCCCCTCACCCATGTTGTCTCTCTCCCTCTCTCAAAAGTAAACATTAAAAATAAATTTTAAAAATACAGGTAATAATTTGAAATGTGTCTGCATTTCAGTGGTTATACCTGCTGTTTAGGAAATCAGCATTACATGTTTTAAAAACTACGGACTCTTGGAGCTGTGAGAGTTCACCCCTAGAACCTAAATTCCATGAGAACAGGAACTGTTATTCTGTTCACATTATTTCTGATCTTAGACAAGTGCCTGATGCAAGCACTAAATAATCTGTTGAATATATGGACCAATGGGAGCATTTTACACTAAATGTAAGGCAATCAATCATGCACTTAAGCTTTAAATGCTTAATGCACACCATGCAATTTCAGACCACCAGTACACAGCAGTCGCAAGGCAGTCAAAGCACAGTGGGGAGGGGAAGGGAGATAATATCCAATTTTCAGACCCTTGACTGTAAAGACAATAAAACAAGATAATGAAAGGTAGAAGAGGAGCAGTAAGAATTGTTAGAGAAGGTACCTCTAAGGAACAGCTTTGAACTAGGACATTTAAGCCACTGCTGTGTTTCTGCCTCAAAGCTGAGTGGGCTCCCTGCGCTCCAGTTAGACTATGCCTTCCTCGTAGGATGGAAGAGCAGGCCCTAGAGCTTTGGGGTTTTGGCAAGTCTCCTACTCCTTCATTTCTCAACAGGATCTGTCCCTTCAGGCCCTCCTGTCATTCTTCATCACCCAGATTTTCATCTTCACATGTATCTCCTAGTCTGATCTCCCATCTCCCTCTCCTGTCCAGTTGTAGAAACTTGCATGTCGCCCCGGATTTTAACGAAGTCTCCTTCCTCCATTCCCATCTCTGCTTTCAATGTTCCCGTCACCCTGCCTACTTGAAACAGTACTCTCACCACCGCGGGGGGCACAGGGGATGTAAAGGGTATCCTCCTTATCCCTCACTGCTGTCTCCAATAATGTCCTTCCCAAAGAACCCTGAAAGTGAAGGCTGGTGTTATTAGTCTGTACTATCGACTGCCTGTTTCCCACCCCCACCTTGTTGCTACTCATTACAGAAATGGCCCACTGTCACTCCCACACTACTTTTATCGTAATTCCTAGTGACTCACTAGCCACATGGATGACCCTTCCAGTAACCTTCTCTCTCCATTCCTTGACTTCTCCAAATAGCCTAACCATCCTCCTGACTTTGGCCATCCACTCCTCTACACATCCTAGCTCTTGCCATTATAATCACTCCCCTTCGTGGTCTTTAATTCCAGGAATCCCAATCCCACTCTACCTTTCTAGTTCGTGCCTTACACCCTAAACTGCAACAATCCTAAACACCAGAAGGATCTACAGTCCACTGGCTCTCCTACCTTTATCACTGTTCTTCAACCCTTCTGTCCTCAGTTCCCGGCCCAGCTTACATCATCATCCCATTGTATTCTCTTGGTCACCAACCCCCCATCCTAAATGTAACTTTTTTAAAAAAGTTTTTTTTTTTTTTAATGTTTATTTATTTTTGAGAGAAACAGAGAGAGAAGGGGAGGGGCAGAGAAAAAGGGAGACAGAGCATGAGCAGGGGAGGGGCAGAGAGAGGGGGAGACACAGAATCCAAAACAGGCTCCAGGCTCTGAACTGTCAGCACAGACCCCAATGCGAGGCTCAAACTCACAAGCCATGAGATCATGACCTGAGCCGAAGTCGGATGCTCAACCAACTGAGCTAACCAGATGCCCCTAAATGTAACTCTTAACTGAACTGTGCCTATACCACTTACTGAACATGGAGAGAAAAAGCAGCTCTGCTGACTGGTCCCAATTCATAACCACTGACTTTAAGTGAGCTAGTGTTCTCTAGTAAATAGATTAATATTCCATCCATATATTCTGTAACTAGACAACAGCTCCTACCTTGGCTCTCTTCTCCAACCTCCAACATCTCTGCCTTCCCACACCTTACTCTCAGCTGATGTCTATACTATTTTAGTAAGAAGATAGAAGCAATTAAAGGAACCTTCACTTGCATCCACCAACACATCTAATAACCTACCATCTAGACTCCATCCTCTTTACCCTGGACAAGATGTCACTACAGCAATTAACCCCCTCTCCTATATCATCCATTTTCTCCTCTCTATTGAAGCATTCCATTGGCATATGAACACTAGCTCTCATCTGGGGAGGGGGGAAAAAGCCCTCTTTTACACATCCTTCTCCAGCTCCTCTGTTCCCCTTTGTAGGACAATATATTTACCCTTGACTAAAAATTCTCAAAGAGCTATCTTTGCTGTGCCCAGTTCTTATATCCAGTCCAATCAAACTTCATCTGTTTTGCTGTAACTGTTAAGACGTCCCAAGTTAACTAAAGGCTGGCCACTTCTGTGTCTTCAGCTTTTCTGACCTATCTGCACCATGACATAGTTTGATCACTCCCTACTTTTTGTTTAATTTATTTTGTTTACTACTTATTTTGAGAGAGGGAGAGCATGAACTGGGGAGGGGCAGAGAGACAGAGACAGAATCACAAGCAGAGTCCCAAGCAGGCTCTGCGCTGTCAGTGCAGAGCCTGAAGCAGGGCCTGAACTCCTGACGATGAGTTCATGACCTGAGCCGAGATCAAGAGTTGGGACACTTAACTGACTGAGACACCCAGGCAACCCTCCCTACTTTTTAAAGTGCTGACTTTCCCTTGCCTTCTGAGACATCATATCTCTTGGTTTTTCTATCTCACTGGCCACTTCTTAGGCTCCTTTGTTGGTTTCTTCTCAACTCTCCAACTGGTAACTGTTTTAAGTGCTCCAGAACAATTCCATTTCACAAAACTTGCTTCTCACCTTGTCCCCTATGTCGTCTACTGTCAACACAGCAGCCAAAGTGAATATTTTAAAACAAGTCAAAAGATGCTTAGCCTTCCTTATTCATATTAAGGAAAATGAAATAAAGTACCATCTTCACCCAGAAGTTTTTTTTTTTTTTTAAGTTTATTTATTTTGAGAGAGAGAAAGAGAGAGCAAATATCCCAAGCAGGATCTGCACTATCAGTGGCACAGGGCTCAAACTCATGAACTGTGAGATCATGACTTGAGCTGAAATCAAGAGTTAGATGCTTAACTGACTGAGCCACCCAGTGCCTTTCACCCAGAAGATTCACAGGATCCACAAGCACACACTGTTGTCAAGACTGCAAAACCGGCATTTTGATACCATTGATATGGAAAGTAATTTAGCAATGTATCTTTTGATTCAAGAGCTCCATTTCAGCTGATCTTACAACTATACCCTAAAGCATACAAACTAATAAACGTGAGACATTGTTCACTGTACCATAGTTCATAATAGCAAATGATTATAAAATAGCCCCAAGTGTCCACCAATTTGGAACTGGTTAAATAAGTATGATCTATCACACAATGAATATCCATCAGTTTAAAAAAAAAAAAAAGGAATCTTGAGTACTGATATGGAAAGGACTCCAAGATACATTACATGAAAAATGCAAGGTGCAGAACATTATGCTATCTTTGGTGTAAGAAGGTCGGGGAGGGAATTATATGTATATTCCTATTTACTTGTATTTACATAAAGAAACGTTGAGGGGCACCTGGGTGGCTCAGTGGGTTAAGCATCTGACTTCAGCTCAGGTCTGCTCTCGTGGTCTGTGAGTTTAAGCCCTGCATGAGGCTCTGTGCTGACAACTCAGAGCCTGGAGCCTGCTTCAGATTTGTGTCTCCCCCTCTCTCTCTCTGTCCCTCCCCCGCTCACACTCTGTTTCTCTCTCTCTCAAAAATAAACAATGAAACATTAAAAAAAGAAAGAAAAAAGAAATGCTAGAATAAAGCCCCAAAACAAGTGGTAAAATATTTAAAAAGCATACTTGAGGGATGCCTGGCTGGCTCAGTGGAGCATGCGACTCTTGATCTCGGGGTCATGAGTTCAAGCCACACATTGGGCATAGAGTTTACAATGAATGAATGAATGAATGAATGAATGAATGAAGAGAATGCTTGAGATAAAGGAACTTGATGATTGAGGACAGAAGTGGGAAACTAGAGCTCACAATGGCCCTTTTTATAGATCATTTTTATTTCTGAACCATGAGCAAACGTGACCTATTCAATTTTTTAAATCAAACATGAAAATAAATAAATGCAACCTAAGCGAGATAGGTCTTTCCTTTGCTCAAAACCAATGGCTTGTGATGCTAAGTGTTGCCCTCATCTCCTCCCATACTCCTCCTAGCCCACTCTGGCCTCACAGCTGTTCCTGAACATGACATGCAAACTTCTCCAGACCCTAGCCCCAGCTAGTGCCTCCACCTGGAGCACGCCTCCTCCAGATGGGCTTGGCTTCCTCTCTCACTTCCTTCAAATCTCTGCTAAAAGTCACCTTATCAGGGAGGCCTTCCCAGATCACCTTACAGAAAATAGTACCCCTTGGGGCGCCTGGGTGGCTCAGTCGGTTAAGCGTCCGACTTCGGCTCAGGTCATGATCTCGCGGTCCGTGAGTTCGAGCCCCGCGTCGGCTCTGTGCTGACAGCTCAGAGCCTGGAGGCTGTTTCAGATTCTGTGTCTCCCTCTCTCTCTGACCCTCCCCCGTTCATGCTCTGTCTCTCTCTGTCTCAAAAATAAATAAACGTTAAAAAAAAAGAAAAAAGAAAATAGTACCCTTGCATCCCGCTCTACTTTACTTTTCTACACAGCATCACTCTTCATAATATATATTCACTCACTGTCTTTCTCTCTCCCACTCCCAAATCAGAAGGTTTATGGGAACAGGAACTCTATTTTGCTGCCTATTGTATTCCCTGCGCCTTACCTAAAACAATGCCAGGCACACAGTAGTTGTTCAATAAGCATTCACTGAATGAATGTCTTTTAAGTTTATTTATTTATTTGAGACAGAGGTAGTGCCAGTGGGGGAGGGACAGAGAGAGAGGAAGACAGAGAATCCCAGGCAGGCTCACACTGTCAGCCAGCGCAGAGGCCAAAAGGCAGAGGGCTCAAACTCACAAAACCCTGAGATCACGACCTGAGCTGAAACCAAGAGTCAGATCCTTTAACCAATTGTACCACGCAGGTGCCCCTGTATGTGTTTCTTAAAGCTCCCTAACAACCATCTGAGAAAGGTACTATTATTATCCCTATTTTATGGTTAAGGAAACTGAGGCAGTAAGTTGAGAAGCAGAGCCAAGATTCAAGTATCAAATAGGAGTGCACATTGAGCCACTCTTTCAACTTTCGGAGGGCAGGGAGGAGAATATGAAGGATACCGCAGAAAAAAAGTAACAGAATTTATCTGTTTAGCTGGGAAAAATGGGAAACAGGTGTGAGGACAGCATTCATTAGATGCCTCTATGTCTTTTGAAAACTGAACCTAGTGATTATGATCTATTCACAAAGCAAATAAGTATTCAAAACAATAAAATATCAACCCAGGTGTCCTTCAACAAGTGAATGGTTAAACAAACTCTGGTACATAAACACCCTGGAACATCACTCAGCAATAAGAAGGAATGAACTACTTACTGATACATGCAATAACTTGGACGACCCTCCAAGAGAACTATGCTGAGTGAAAAAGGCTGATACCAAAAAGTTACATACATATCATTCCATCTATGTTAACACTCTTAAAATGACAAGGTTATAGAAATGGAAAACAGATTAGTCAGGGATTAAGAGGGGGTGGGGATGGGAAGAAAGTGGGTGTGACAAAAAAGGATAACAGGAGGGATCCTTGCAGTGATGCAAATGTTCTGTATCTTGACTGCATAAACGGTAACTAGTTTTTGGGAATGCAAGCTGGTAACTAGTTTTTGGGAATGCAAGCTGGTGCAGCCACTCGGAAAATAGTACGGAGGTTCCTCAAAAAACTAAAAGTAGAACTACCCTACGACCCAGCAATTGCACTACCAGGTATTTATCCAAGGGATACAGGTGTGCTGTTTCGAAGGGACACATGCACCCCCATGTTTATAGCAGCACTATCAACAATACCCAAAGTATGGAAAGAGCCCATATGTCCGTCGACAGATGAATGGATAAAGGTGTGGTATATATATATATATACACAATGGAGTATTACTCAGCAATCAAAAAGAATGAAATCTTGCCATTTGCAACTACGTGGATGGAACTGGAGGGTATTATGCTAAGTGCAAACAGAGAAAGACAAAAATCGTATGACTTCACTCATATGAAGGCTTTAAGAGACAAAACAGATGAACATAAGGGAAGGGAAACAAAAATAATATAAAAACAGGGAGGGGAACAAAACAGAAGAGACTCATAAATAGGAGAACAAACAGAGGGTTACTGGAGGGGGTGTGGGAGGGGGGATGGGCTAAATGGGTAAGGGGCACTAAGGAATCTACTCCTGAAATCACTGTTGCACTATATGCTAACTAATTTGAATGTAAATTTTAAAAAATAAATAAATGAAATTAAAATTAAATAAATAAATAAATAAATGCGAACTAGTTTTATACAACGTTAGCATTAGGGGAACTGTGTAAGGGATCTCTATAATTTGGGGGTTTTTTTGTTTTCAATTTTTTTTTAATGTGTATTTATTTTTGAGAGAGAGAGCACAAACGGGGGAGAGGCAGAGAGACAGAGAGGGAGACACAGAATCCGAAGGAGGCTCTAGGCTCTGAGTTGTCAGCACAGAGCTTGACATGGGGCTCGAACTCACAGACCACAATCATGACCTGAGCTGAAGTTGGATGCTCAGCTAACTAAGCCACCCAGATGCCCTGGATCTCTATTATTTCTTAAAATTTCTAGGTTAAGAACATCTAGCCAGTGCTGCTAACATTATATGGTTCCTTAGATGATAAGGAGTCAGCTAAGTGAAGATATGGAGAAAAATCTACCTGCAGGTAAGAGTTCCAGGGAGGGGAACCAGCAACTGATTAACAAGGACTTAACAGAGAAACAAAATCATCATGTGGAAAAAAACAAAAAGTAGACCAGTGTCCCCAGAGTGCAGTAACAGGAACAAAATGATAAAGATGCAAAGGATACACGTAAGCCAGACCTTGGTAAGGATCTTACTCTAAACGGTAAATGAGTAGAATCCAATCTTTTTTTTCCATTTCTTTCTTCTTCCTTTTTTTTTTTTTGGTTTTTTTTTAGTGTTTTTTTTTTCTTTTTGTAAGGCGGAAAACAAGAATCCTATTTAGCCAATGAGACAAAGAGAGCCCTAGGAAACAGTGATTCCAAACGATATGAAGTGAACTGTGTAGTACTTGAGATGTAGTGTCACTAAAATTCAGCCTGCACACAGTAACATGCAAAAGCAGAAAGTTAAATGCAGGTCCTGAATGAACTCATTTAATCCCGTATTTTCTGGGCCAAGAAAAAATATTATGACAATTACAGATACTATGAATACAATTTTATACTATTAAAATATTTTAACTGCCCAAATGTCCAAGCTACAATTTAAATAGTATTGCAATTCATAGTTAACATTTTTAACAAAACTACTTACCTCTTTTTTGTCTTTAAACTTATCAATTTCTTTCTTCAGAAGCTCCACTCTTTGAAAGGATTCAAGGTTATTCACGCTGTACACAAGAACAAAGCCATCAGCAAATGAGAAATAATGCTTTGGTAGCTCCACACCTTCCTGTAAGCCTCTGGTATCATAAAGATGTAACTGTTCCTTTACTCCCCGATCCGTTTCCACTGAAGCCATATATACATCTTCCATTGTTTCACAATCTTCCATTCCTAGGATTAAAAAGAAATCACTCTTTTATTGAACCATTATACTGTACACCTGAAATTAACAAGACATTAAGTCCAATATACCTCAATAAAGAAAAAATTATTCTTTTTGGAGAACTCAGTACCAATTGTTGGGTATTTTCTTATACTTTTATTAGTTGGCTTTCTAGAAGTTTCCCTATTTACTATATGTAAGAATCATATTTCCATTTACTAACTTCTTTAAAAGTAAAAGGTAGTTGTTATACTGAATGGACAAAGAGGTATTGAAAAATATTTCTTCTGTATAGAAATATAAGTAGAAATAAAAATTTGGCAATGACATTATTCTATATTTTAATTTTTTTAATTTAAATTTATTTTTTTAATTATTTTTTTTTTAATTTACATCCAAATTAGCATATAGTGTGACAATGATTTCAGGAGTAGATTCCTTAGTGTCCCTTACCCATTTAGCCCAACCCCCCTCCCACACCCCCACCAGTAACCATTTGTTCTCCTATTTATGAGTCTCTTCTGTTTTGTTCCCCTCCCTGTTTTTATATTATTTTTGTTTCCCTTCCCTTATGTCCATCTGTTTTGTCTCTTAAAGTCCTCATATCAGTCAAGTCATATGCCTTTTGTCTTTCTCCAATTTCACTTAGCATAATACCCTCCAGTTCCATCCATGTAGTTGCAAATGGCAACATTTCATTCTTTTTGATTGCCGAGTAATACTCCATGTATATATATACCACACCTTCTTTATCCATTCATCCATCGATGGAAATTGGGCTCTTTCCATACTTTGGCTGTTGCTGATAGTGCTGCTATAAACATGGGGGTGTATGTGTCCCTTTGAAACAGCACACCTGTATCCCTTGGATAAATACCTGGTAGTGCAATTGCTGGGTCGTAGGGTAGTTCTATTTTTAGTTTTTTGAGGAACCTCCATACTGTTTTCCAGAGTGGCTGCACCAGCTAGCATTCCCATATATTTATTTTTAACTTTTATTTATTTTAGAGAAAGAGAATGTGGCGGGGGGGGGGGGGAGGGAGAGAGAGAGAGAGAGAGAATATCCCAAGCAGACTCCACACTCAGTATGGAGCCTGATATGGAGCTCAATTCCACAACCCTGGGATCATGACCTGAGCCAAAATCAAGAGTTGGATGCTCAACAGACTGAACCACCCAGGTGCCCCACAATTATGTACTTTTTTCTTTTTAATGTTTATTTATTTTTGAGAGAGAGACAGAGCACAAACAGGGGAGGGGCAGAGAAAGAGGAGACATAGAATCTGAAGCAGGCTCCAGGCTCCAAGCTGTCAGCACAGAGCCTGACGCAGGGATCGAACCCACAAACCTCGAGATTATGACCTGAGCCAAAGTCGGATGCTTAACCAACTGAAACACCCAGGTGCCCCCACAATTACATATTTTTAAAAACTAACTGTTGGGGCGCCTGGGTGGCTCAGTCGGTTAAGTGGCCGACTTCGGCTCAGGTCATGATCTCGCAGTTTGTGAGTTGGAACCCCGCGTCGGGCTCTGTGCTGACAGCTCAGAGCCTGGAGCCTGTTTCAGATTCTGTGTCTCCCTCTCTCTGACCCTCCCCCATTCATGCTCTGTCTCTCTCTGTCTCAAAAATAAAAAAATAAAGTAACTGTTACCAAAGAACTTAGTACCAAAATTGGAGAATTTAAATGATGATTTTATTTATTTAAAAAAAAATTTTTTTAATGTTTATTTTTGAGAGCAAGAGAGACAAAGCATGAGCAGGGACAGAGAGAGAGAGGGAGACACAGAATCCGAAGCAGGCTCCAGGCTCTGAGCCATTAGCACGGAGCCTGACTCGGGGCTCAAACTCACGAACTGCAAGATCATGACCTAAGCTAAAGTCAGTTGCTTAACCGACTGAGCCACCCAGGTGCCCCTAAATGCTGATTTTAAAAATAGCTTGAACAACTAAGTAGCTCCATTTTCTTCCCCATCAGAGCCAAAGACTGGACCTGGGGTAACTGTGCTGCCTTTTTTCTGTAAAACTTCCAGTATTTCCAGGGTCTGTTTAAGGGACTCAAAAATTGACATGTCCAGTCTAGGCCTGAGCACCAGGCTTTAGTTCCCAAATACGGAGTGGGCATTTATATGTGAATGTTATGCAAGTACTTCAAACTAACAAAACTTATCTTTCCCCCCCATACCTGTTCCTCCTCCTTGCTTTCTTCCCTTGATCCCATCCACCTGGGCAGTCTTCAGAGTTCTCACTGACCAAGGAAAGTGGGTGAAAGTTATTAAAAAAAAATTAGCCACTCTCTGCCTAAACACCTGCTTAATCGGTTGCCTCCTTCATTCCCATTGGTTTATCTTTATCTGAACTACTAAGCTCTATAAACACCTGGTAAAAGACCTTGTATCCTTCCTAGACTTCATTGAAATGTCTAATCTGTGGATCTTTTCCTGATTATCCCCTTCCCAACTTTCTGTTTCTGCTGGGCCTTGTGACTTTATACTTAAATCTTTCCTTATCTGTCTCCTCAAAAGCTCAGAGAGTGTAAACTCTTTGAAAGCCAGGACTGGGGCTAATCTGTCTTTATAGCTCTGAGGACGAACAAAATTGACTTATAGAAAGCCCTTAGTAAATGTTTGCTGAATGAATGAATGAACTCATTTCATAACTGATGTCCTACTTTCTGTTCTCTTCTGGCCTGAGTGATCCATTCATTCATTCATTTTTTTAAATGTTTTATTTTTTGAGAGAGAGAGAGGGAGAGAGCAAGAGCACACATGCATAAGTGGGGGAAGGGCAGAGAGAGGGGGACAGAGGATCTGAAGCGGACTCTGCACTGACAGGCTGACAGCAACGAGCCCAATGCAGGCTCGAACTCATGAACCATGAGATCATGACCTGAGCTGAAGTCGGATGCTCAATGTACTGGGCCATCCAGGTGCCCTAATCATTTATTTATTTTTAAGTAGGCTTCACACCCAACATGAACCTTGAACTCCCAACCCTGAAATCAAGAGTCCAATGCTCTACTGAATGAGCCAGTACCCCTGGCCTGAGTGATCCTTTTAAAATGCAATTTCCTTCACTCCATTTGTGCAAGTTTTGTCTCTTCCAGTAGCCTAGGACATCCTTGAGAGAAACGAACCATTCTGTGTACACAGTGAGTATTCAAGAATCATTTGTTGATAAGGGAACTAAGGGAAGATAATACTTTGTATGTTAATGAATAGTAGAAAAGCTTATAGGGTAGGTATGGTAGGGTCCCAGGAACTATCTTCATATTTAAATATGAACTATATCCATAAATAAAATCATGTAGATAACATCCTATCCCAATAAAACATACATACATTACAGACATATCCTGGAAATATTGCTGGTTCCATTCCAGACCAATAAATAAAGTTGGTATCACAGTGGTGCCTGGGTGGCTCAGTTGGTTAAGCTCAGTCTTGGTTTCAGCTTAGGTCAATTATGTCAGTTTCAGGAGTTCTGCCCTGCATCAGGCTCTGTGATGACACCATGAAGCCTGCTAGGGATTCTCAGTCTCTCTCTCTGCCCCTCCCCAACTCTCTCTCAAAATAAATAAATCAACTTAAAATAAAAATTTGAAGGGAAGGGCACCTGGGTGGCTCAGTCAGTTACACGTCCGACTTCGGCTCAGGTCATGATCTCGCGGTTCGTGGGTTCGAGCCCCACATCAGGCTCTGTGCTGACAGCTCAGGGCCTGGAGACT
Source organism: Panthera onca (assembly GCF_046562875.1). NCBI lineage: Eukaryota > Metazoa > Chordata > Mammalia > Carnivora > Felidae > Panthera > Panthera onca. The sequence continues at coordinate 140,351,526 of NC_138347.1, forward strand.
GTTTCAGATTATGTGTCTCCCTCTCTCTCTGCCCCTCCGCTGCTAGTGCTCTCTGTCTCAAAAATAAATAAACATTAAAAAAATTTGAAGGGAAAAAAATAAAGTGAGTATCACAATAAAGTCAGTCTCATTAATTTTTTGGATTCCCCAGGGGATATAAAAGTTATGTTACATTATTGTGTGAACCAGACTAATGCCATCTTGGACAAATCTATCACGACCATTCTGTGATCTGAAGCCTTCTAGAGCAGTCTCCCTACCTCATTCTTTTTGCTGAGCCACACGCTTCACACCTAAGTACACCCTTGGGTCATAACAACCTGATCTGCTCTGGAGACATGATTCTCAAAACATTTCTTCCCAGGTGGTCTCCCAGCCTGTACTCCTCAGCCTTTAGGACTATAAAAGCAGGTCTTATGGAAGGTGGAGATGCAGAAATCTATTTGTCTTAGAGCCACCGAAGAGGGACTACTCTTCAGAAGTCCCTTTAATAAACCATTTTTTGTCAAGCTGGACTTGTTGGCCTTTTTCTTCGGTCTTATGGCTCCGCTAGCCTTTGGAGATCATTTTGCATATACTTCCCTTTCATAGAACAATTGGCAAGCCAGCCAGGAGCAGCCCAGAGACCGAAAAATGGGCAAGGAATGAAGTTTTTGTTGGGGGAAACCCTGGGGTGGGCAACCACATTGACGTGGGAAGGCATAATTGGTTTGCTTGATGCCTGTGGACTGTTGCAGGAATACAGGGACACCCTGAAAATGCCAAATGGATTAGAGCTATTAGAAAGTCACATGACCCACTGAGGTAAGGAAGGCCACCAAGCAGTGGCTGTGGTGGGTTGGCCACTCCTCTGGGTCCTTCGGGGTGGCCAACAATGCCTAGCTAGTGGCAGAAAGGAAATAAGGCAGTTGGAAAAAGAATTACAATTGGAAAAGGAAAGGAGACTATCCACATCCCTTTTGGCTTCTAACTTGGTAGATAATATCTAAACCCAGGATACACAAATCAAGGCTTCACTGTTACCACTTTGTGTGTCTTATGGGACATAAAATGCAGTGACCTAAGATTATAGCCATCATTTGAAGCCAGACTGGGATGCTAAATCACGGAACTCATGGGAAACATTTTTGTATGCCAGTAACGTAGGATGTGTTTTCAGTAGAAGGTATGAGAAATGGAGACGCTTTTTTGTTGGAGAATAAAAAAGTAATTTTGTCCTAAAAAGCATCTAATGGTCTCAAGAGAAAAAAATGACAAAATCATAATGTAGAAAGTTGTAGAAGGTTTGTGGAAAAGAATATTTGACAAGGAATTGTGTGGTCAAGCTGGCTAAGACTAAAATGAATTTACTTTAATATCAAAAGCTGGTGCAAAATTAGAATTTGGTTTTCTCGCTGTTAAAAGGACATACAAATCTTGTGGCACCTGGGTGGCTCAGTCGGTTAAGTGTCCAAATCTTGATCTCTGCTCAGGTCTTGATCTCAGGGTCTTGATCTCAGATTTCTGAGTTCAAGCCCCAAATTGGGCTTCATCCTCAGCCCATGAAGCTGAATGAACAAATAAATAGACATACAAATCTTAAGTGTCTTCTCCAAATATAAGTGGAAAAAGTTGAAGCCATCTAGACAGGTTACCTTACCTTATTCTATCTACCAAAAAATAAATTTAGCTCCTAGATTTATGAGTGAGTTTTGTACCTATTTCATGACAGTCATTTTAAAACAGAAGCTATAAAGTCTCTGTGTGTATTCACATGTATCTGTATGTATGTGTTATGTGCTATTTTCCACCTCTGGAGAGTATTGCTAAAATTTGTTTAAAAAAAAAAGTTTTAAGTTAGTTGGCTTAATTACAACAGGCATATCCTTAGAGTTTTCAACATCAAACAATTTAAATAATCAAATTTACTAGTTAAGTTCATGTTTATCTACTGTAGTTTGTCAGCAAAAATGACTTAGAATGATGGTTGATTTTGTCTGATGTCTCATGAAATTTTCACAGGTAATCTAGACATAATTGGTAAGAACAGACAGACTGAGTAGATAAAAAAAATTTTAGGTAGGGGTGCCTAGGTGGTTCAGTTGGTTAAGTATCCAACTTTTGATCTCGGCTCTCATGATCTCACAGTTCGTGGGTTTGAGCCCTGTGTTGGGGTCTCCACTGACAACAGGGAGCCTGCTTGGGATTTTTGTCTCTCACTCTCTCTGACCCTCCCCCGCTTGCTCGCTCTCTCAAAATAAATGAATAAACTTAAGAAAAAAAAAGCTTTAGGTAAACTTTTTAATTAGTTTCCCAAATCCACTTGGTACCTTGAAACCTTAAAGTTTTGCTAAGTGATGAATTAAGTTAATTTCATCAAATATCTAGATCATTTGCTAATAAAATAATGAAACATTACTAAACACAGGTTTATCTACTTCTGGCTTATTCCAGAGGAGCTAAAAGATGTGTTAATGCTATATTGAAAAGCTTAAAAGGCACAAGCTTCCAGAAATTATGAAATCATAAATTTAAATTTATATCATAAATTTAAAGAATGCTGGTATAACAGCTCACAATTGCTTACTTCTTAAGTTTTTATTAGAAATTAAGGTTTCTGAGGGTTAAAAATTCTAAATAATATATGCAATTAAACTTATCAGAAATAAGAAGGTAGGGGCGCCTGGGTGGCTCAGTTGGCTAAGCATCCGACTTCAGCTCAGGTCATGATCTCACAATTTGCGAGTTCGAGTTCCCCGTCAGGCTCTGCTGACAGCTTGGAGCCTGCTTCAGATTCTGTGTCTCCCTCTCTCTCTCTGCCCCTCCCCTGCTCACACTGTCTCTCCCTCTCTCTCTCTCTCTCTCTCTCTCTCTCTCTCTCTAAAACAAATAAACATTAAAAAAATAAATGAAAAAAAAATAAGGTTAATCTAAAACAAAGGCACCATTAGGGTAACCCAAAAGCAAACGTGGCATGACCTACAGGCAGTGGGCATAAACCGAGAAAAGACTGCCAACCAAATGACGTTCTAGTGGCTTTATGGAAGAAATTTACTCCTGCTGAGCAATTTAGGCCACTGCCCTCCATGCCACCTCTGGAAGAAAAAAAAAAAAAAAACTAAGCCATAGGTGACTTTTTTAAATTTAAGTTTATTTATTTACTTATTTTGAGAAAGAGAGCATACCCATGCACTCACTCCCAGGAGAGGGGCACAAAGAGAGAATCCCAAGCAAGCTCCACACTGTCAGTGTGGAGCCTGATGCAAGGCTCAAACTCACAAAGTGTGAGATCATGACCTGGGCCAAAATCAAGAGTCGGATGGTCAAATTACTGAGCCACCCAGGTGTCCGGCCACAGGTGACTTCTTACAGGGGCTGGGAACACCCCTGCCTGAGAGACCAGGGTTGGGACCAAGATTGCTTCCATGTGAGAGCCTAGGGGGCAACCAGAGGCCCCAAGTATAGTTCACAACTTCGTGGACACCAAAAAATAAGCAAAAAGCCATGGCCTCAGTGGATATCAGAGCAGAATGCACCCTAATTTGTGGCAATCCAGAATGTCACTCAGGGACCTAGGCAGTCACTGATAATTATAGAGGGAAAAGCGTAAGGGTGATGGGCACAAGAGTGCGCTTGAGAATATAAGCACAACTGCTCCATATGAGGTTTTCAGTTTTGCAATCAATACTGGAGACCAGATTCGGCATAGATATTCTCCTGGGAAAAAAACACTACAAAACTCCGTAGGAGAATTTCACTTTCGAATTAGGGTAATTGAAACTGTCTTAAAGGGAAATTCAAATTGGGATCCTGTGTTACCCCCTCCCCAAGTTGTCAATGTAAAGCAATACTGGTTGTTAGGAGGATATGAGGATATACCTACCACTAAATAATCAAGCCAGCACGAAATCCCTATTATAGGGCTGTATGGCTTGTGAAGAAACCAGATGGCACCTAGAGAATGACCACTGATTATAAAGAACTAAATACATGCTGCTATCCCTAATATTACCCAAATCGCTGAATGGTATATGGTGTAGGCTCTTACCATATGGCTTTGGATTCAGCCAACACTTTTTTTGGTTGTTTATTTTTAAATGTTATATTTGAGAGACAGAGAGACAGACAGACAGACAGACAGCACAAGTGGGGGAGGGGCAGACAGAGAGAGGGAGACACAGAATCCTAAGCAGGCTCTAGGCTCTGAGCTGTCAGCACAGAGCCCGACAAGGGGCTTGAATCCATGAACTGTGAGATCATGACCTAAGCCAAAGTCAGATGCTTAATCAGACTGAGCCACTCAGGCACCCCTATTTATTTTTTAGACAGAGAGAGAGAGAGAGATCACACAAGTGGGGGAGAGGCAGAGAGAAGGAGAGACAGAGTCCTAAGCAGGCTCCACACATCAGTGCAGAGCCCGATGTAGGGCTCCATCCAACTCACAAACCACAAGATCATGACCTGAGCCGAGATCAAGAGGCAGATACTTAACCAAATGCAGCAGTCAGGCGCCCTAGCCAACACTTTTAGTATTCCTTCACATCCCGAGTCACATGGGACGGTTGACGATGGGCATTCCGGGTATTGCCACAAGGATATTTGCACAGCCCCACTATCTGTCATGGTAAGACTGCTCATATTTTGTCTTTATATCGACCACTATTCACAGTTAAAAGGTTTCATCGTATGAATGATGTCACTCTAACTCCTGAAAACTTCTGTTAGTCTTACCTGAACAATCTCTACACTCATGTGAACAAGCAAGGATGTGCCATCAATCCACAGAAAAAGTACAAAGCCCTGGACCAGCAGTAAAGTTCTGGCAGGTTACTTGGTCAGGTTAAGGCTTCTTATACTGGGCTCTGTGACTGACAAGATTCAATAATTTCCCATCTCTAAGACATTAAGCAACTGCAAGTGTTCCCAGTGGGGTACTGGAGGGCCTCTAGCCCAATTTAGCAAAATGCCTGCACTCTCTATACCATCTGGTAAAAAAGGAAGCCCACTGGCATCGGGTAGAACATCAAGCTGGCTTTGACCAAGCTCTTAGTTGTTCAAGCACAGGCCACAAGAAATTACTTTACTAGTATTTCCATGACCCTAAACGTGACCACTAAATGGGATGAGTTGGGCATTTTGGCAGCATGGGAAGTTAACCGTTGAACTTTGGGTCACAACTCTGCAAGGGAATAAAGATACAATATTTTCCTATTGAACAACAAGTATGGGGGGGGGGGTCTATAAGGCCCTTCAGCAAGTGGAGCCCTTAACTGCCACTCTTCCAGTAACTGTCCAACTGGGTTGCCTATAAAGGGAGGCTAGATGGTACATTCACAAGAATGAAACTGCCATAACACAAGCCCCTACTTTGCAAAAATGGCATGCTTACCTACAACAACAGAGTGTCCACCCCACTAGTCCCCTAGGAGCTGAATTACATGGTATCATGGAGCCAGTAGAATATGAAACCTTTAATGATCCCCCAAGAGCCTCCTACAGAGAGACCGCCAGACAAGTAAAGGAAAGCACAAAACTTATTCCTGAAGCTGTTTGGTGTATGGGTGGCTCCCCTACAAGGAATCCTAGTCACTGAGCTACGGTAGCAATCCAACCCGACTGATACTATCCTGTTTGAGACTGGAGATAATAAAGGCAGCCAATGGGCTGAACCGACAGCTGCCTGGATGGTATGTATGCATGAATCTTGACCCCTTACCCTCTGCATGGATAGCCGGGCTGTCTATAAAGGCCCAATGAGCTCGGGATGAATGGAAAATTTTATAGAAACCATTATGGGGGGGGTTATGGAAGGATATGTGGAATATAGGACCCTGCTGCCTCCCAAACTATTTTCCATGTCTCAGCACATAGGCCTGTCTCACCCACTAGGAATACTGAGGCAGACACCTCAGCAAAAACCAGGGGCCTTACCTCCATACAAAGTTCAGAATTGGCCCTATGTATTTATAAACACACTGGGCATTGCAGTGCTAAGGTGGGCTGGAACCTAGCAAAGGGAGCTGGCATGCCCCTTTGCTATATTGACATACTAGCAGCCATCAGTAACTGACTGATCTGCTCCCATGAGACCTAGGACAGTTCCACACACAGGACACATACATCATGTGATCCAAGTGGTTTTAGACTGCCAAATTGGTTATATTAGCCGTCTACCCATGAATCAAGGGAAAAACAACACTCTAACTTGTGTGGATACAGCCACTGGACTCAGGTAAGCCCTTCCCTATAAAAGGGCCAATCAAAATGCCACCATCAGGGGTGCCTGGGTGGTTCAGTCAGTTGAGTGTCTGAACTCAGCTCAGGTCATGATCTCACTGTGAGTTGGAGCCCCCACATTAGGCTCACTGCTGTCAGCAGAGAGCCCACTTGGGATCCCTCCCTCTCTCTGCCCCTCCCACGCTCACACTCTCTCTCTCAAAAATAAAAAATAAACATTTTTTTTAATGCCACCATCAATGCCCTAGAACTCAGTGTCATGTACAGATATCCTCGAAGGATAGATTGTGATAGGGGAACACATTTCACTGGACATGATATGTAGGACTGGGCTTATGAAAATATACATTGAAAAGATGCTCAACATCGCTCCTCATCAGGGAAATTCAAATCAAAACCACAATGAGATACCACTTCATGCCAGTCAGAGTGGCTAAAATGAACAAATCAGGAGACTATAGATGCTGGAGAGGATGTGGAGAAACAAGAACCCTCTTGCACTTTGGTGGGAATACTGGTGCAGCCGCTCTGGAAAACAGTGTGGAGGTTCCTCAAAAAATTAAAAATACACCTACCCTTTGACCCAGCAATAGCACTACTACAAATTTACCCAAGGGATACAGGAGTGCTGATGCATAGGGGCACATGTACCCCAATGTTTATAGCAGCACTTTCAACAATAGCCAACTTATGGAAAGAGCCTAGATGTCCATCAACTGATGAATGGATAAAGAAGTTGTGGTTTATATACACAATGGAATACTACTTGGCAATGAGAAAGAATGAAATATGGCCTCTTGTAGCAACGTGGATGGAACTGGAGAGTGTGATGCTAAGTGAAATAAGTCATACAGAGAAAGACAGACACCTTATGTTTTCACTCTTATGTGGATCATGAGAAACTTAACAGAAGACCATGGGTGAGGGGAAGGGGGTGGGGAGAAAGAGAGGGAGGGAGGCAAACCATAAGAGACTCTTAAAATCTGATACTGAGAGTTGATGGGGGGTGGGAGGGAGGGGAGGGTGGGTGATGGGCACTGAGGAGGGCACCTGTTGGAATGAGCACTGGGTGTTGTATGCAAACCAATTTGACAATAAATTTCATATTTAAAAATAAATAAATAAATAAATTAGGTTAAAAAAATATATATACATTGGTGGTTTCATTTACCTTACAATCCACATACCACCAGGCTAACTGAAAGAAGAATGGCTTTTTTTTTTAAGTAGGCTCCATGCCTGGCACAGAGCCTAACGCAAGGCTTAAACTCACAACCCTTAGATCAAGACCTGGCCGAAGTCGAGAGTCAGATGGTCAGATGCTTAAGTGACTGAGCCACCCAGGCACCCCTCGAATGGCATTCTTAAAGCTCCACTCAGAACTCTCTTACAGATACCACAGTTGCATGGATGGACAAGCCTTGCCAGAAGCCACACACTTGTTAAATTTGACAGAGACTAGCTGTAGCACCACCCCATACTCATGGTTAGGTACCAAAACCAGCATGCCTAGGGCTAGTGCCATCCAGAAAATGAGGCCTGAGAGGCTGGTTGCTGAGTTCACAGCAGCCCAGAGACAACTGTGGCTCCAGACTGCTCAGCCCATCCTCCTGGGCAAAGGGACACTTGAACGGGGTTAGAATGACAACTTTCCCCAGAATGGATAGGCTATTTCTTATTAGAGTGTGAGAAATGTCTCAGACAGCTGAAGCGGTCCCTGTTGATCCTACTGGAGCTGGGGCCAAAACAGTCAACATAACAAATTCCAGACAGGCACGGTTACCGAAAGGCACTCTAGTTAGTTACCTAACATGGTTGTTTGCAGCACCTTGAATTTTACATGTACAGATAGACTCTTTGGCCCTTGGGCAACATGTCTGATAGGTCCCTCCTGTTCATGTACCTCAGGCCACCTCTGTGCTCCTGACAGAGGGCAAAGGTACTAGAATCTTCTCAATAGAGGGAGAGGATCTCCCCAGACAAGTACCTACTAAACATTTATTCTTTTATCCTTATCCTGCTGCTTCTCTTGTCCTGGTGAAGGAAACCCTTTTCTACAATGGACATGGACATACATGGACGGTTTACAATGGGATTCATGCTATATATGTGGTTTGCTCCCCTTTCATAGGTCTCTTCTGTTGCTGTTTGCTGCTGTGGTTTAGGTCTTCAACTTGAACACAGTCTGGTAAAGAAACCTACTGCCAAAAGCCCCTCTCTGATGGCTCAGGGAATACTGCAAAAGAGGTGGGCATGGGAGATTATAAGAGCCAGACTGGAGAGGCGCAAGGTGTGAACCAAATTAACACCATCTTGGACAAATCTGCCATGATGACCGCTCTGTGATCTGAAGCCTTCTTAAGCACAGTCCTCCCCACCCCCCACGCACACTTTTTCTATTTAACCATATCCTTGGGGCATAACATCCTTGATCTACTCTGGAGATACTACTACGATTCTCAAACATTTCTTCCCAGGTGGTCTCCCAGCCTGTACTCCTCAGCCGCTAGGGCTGTAAAAGCAGGTCTTATGGGAGGTGGGGTTGCAGAGACCTACTTGTAGCTACCCAAGACACATTTCTGTCTGCTAGTCCCTTTAGTAAACAATTTCTTGTCAAGCTGAACTTGTTGGCCTTTTGCTTCAGTCTTCTGTCTCCTTTGGCCTTTGGAGATCATTGTGCATATACAGTTCTCTCCCTTTCAGAGAACTGTACAATGGTCAATTAAGTGTGCAATAGCATTATGTCTAAAAAAAGTTTACACTTTAAAAAATACTTTCTTGCCAAAAAATGCTAACCATCACCATTACATCTCAGGGAGCTGTAATCTTTTTGCTGGTGGAGTGTTTTGCCTCAATATTTATGGCTGCTGACTGATCAGTGTGCTAAAGGCTGGGGTGGCTGTGACAATTTCTTGAAATAAGACAACAATGAAGTATACCACATCAAATGGCTCTTCCTTTCACAAAGAGTTTTTCTGTAGCATGCGATGCTGTTTGATAGCATTTTACCCACAGCAGAACTTCTACAAAAATTGGAGTCAGTCTGGGGCACCTGGCTGGCCCAGTTGGTAGAGCATGCGACTCTTGATAGCAGGATTGTAGGTTCGAGCCCCATGTTGGGTACAGAGATTACATAAAAATAAAATCTTAAAAAAAAAAAAAAAAAAAAGAGACAGACACACACACACACAAATTGGATTCATTCCCCTCAAACCTTGTTTTTAAGCTGTGTTTTGTTTTTAAAATTTTAACATTTATTTGTGAAGGGAAGAGAGACAGACAGACAGACAGACAGACAGATAGTACATGAGCCGGGGAGGGACAGAGAGAGAGGGAGATACAGAATCCAAAGCAGGCTCCAAGCTGTTCGCATGGAGCCTGACACAGGACTCGAACTCACGAGCTGTGAGATCATGACCTGAGCCGAAGTGGGACACACAACCGACTGAGCTACCCAGGCGCCCCTGGTTTTGTTTGTTTAGTAATCTCTACACCCAATGTGGGGCTAAACCCACAATGCTCAGATCAAAAGTCACACACTCTTCCAAATGAGCCAGCCAGGTGCCCCCTTGCTGCTGCTTCTATCAGCTCAGTTTATGTGATACTCTTAAATCCTTTGTTGTTATTTCAACAATCTTCACAGCACATTCACAGAAGTAGATTCTATCTCAAGAAACCACTTTCTTTGCTCGTTCAGAAGAAGCAAATTCTCATCAGTAAAGTTTTACCATGAGATTGCAACAATTCAGCCCCATCTTCAGGTTCCACTTCTAATTCTAGTTCTCTTGCTCTATCACATCCAGAGTTACTTCTCCCACTGAAGTCTCAAACCCCTCAAAGGCATTCTTGAGGGTTGGAATCTACTTCTTCCAAACTCCTGTTAAAGTTGGTATTTTGACCTCTTCCCATGAATCATAAATGTTCTTAATGGCATTTAGAATGGTAAATCCTTTCCAGAAAGTTTCAACCTATACTCTGCCCAGATCCATCAGAGGAATCATGACCTATGGTAGCTATAACCTTACAAAATAAATATATTTCTTAAATAGTAAGACTTAAAAGTCAAAATGACTCCTTGATCCATGGGCTACAGGATGAATATTGTATTAGCAGGTATAAAAGCATTAATCTTGTTGTACATTTCCATCAGATCTCTTGGGTGACTGGTCAATGAATAGTCAATGAATAATATTTTAAAAGGAGTCTTTATTTTCTGAGCAGGTCTCAACAGTGAACTTAAATTATTCAGTAAACCATGTTGTAAACAGATATGCTCTCATCTAGGCTTTGTTTTTCCATTTATAGATTACAAGCAGAGTAGATTTAGCCTAATTCTTAAGGGCCCTAGGATTTTCAGAATGGTCAATGAACATTGGCTTCAACATAAAGGCCCCAGCCACATTAGTCCCTAATGAGAGTCAACCTGTCCTTTGAAAACTTTGATGTCAGGCATTGACTTCTTCTAACTATGAAACTCCTAGACGGCATCTTCTCCCAACATAGGGCTGTTTCATCTACACTGAAAATCTATTGCTAATTTTTTTTTTTAATTTTTTCATGTTTATTTATTTTTGACAGAGAGAGAGAGACAGAGCATGAGTGGGGGAGGGGCAGAGAGAGAGGGAGACACAGAATCCGAAGCAGGCTCCGGGCTCTGGGCTGTTAGCACAGAGCCCGACACGGGGCTCAGACTCACAAACCGTGAGATCATGACCTGAGCCGAAGTCAGACGCTCAACCGACTGAGCCTCCTAGGTGCCCCTGAAAATCTATTGTTTAGTGTAGCCACCTTCATTAGTTACCTTAGCAAGATCTTCTGGATAATTTGCTACAGCTTCTACAACCACACTTGATACTTCACTTTGCACTTTTATGTTATAAAGACGGCTTCTTTAACTTCTTGAACCAACAACCTCTGCTAGCTTCAAACTTTTCTTCTGCAGCCCCCTCACCTTTTCTGTCTTCACAGAATTGAAGAGTTAGGGCTTTGCTCTGTATTAGGCTTTGGCTTAAGGGAATGCTGTACGGCTACTTTGATCTTCTATCCAGACCACTAAAACTTTCCCCATATCAGCACTAAGGCAATGAGCGTGTTCACTGAAGCAGCAGGTTGTTTTTTTTTTTTCACGTTTACTTTTGAGACAGACAGAGTATGAACACGAGAAGGGGAGGTGAAAAGGGGAGTCAGAATCTGAAGCAGCCTCCAGGTTCTGAGCTGTCAGCACAGAGCCTGATGCGGGGATAGAACTCACAAGCTGTGAGATCATGACCTGAGCTGAAGTTGGACACTCAACCAACTGAGCCACCCAGGCACCCCAGCACTTTTTTTAAAAGTTTACTTATTTTGAGAAGAAAGAGAGAGTGCAGAGGAGGGGCAGGCAGAGAGAGAGAGAGAGAGATGAAGATGAAGAAGAAGAAGAAGAGTAGGAGGGGGGAAGGGGAGAAGGAGGAGGAGGAGGAGAGAAAATCCCAAGCAGGCTCCACCCTGTCAGTGCAAAGCCCAACACAGAGCTCAGTCCCAAGAACCTTTGAGATTATTACCTGAACCGGGATCATGACTTGGCACGCTTAACCAACTGAGGCATCAAGGCGCCCCTGGAGCAGCACTTTTAATTTTCTTCAAGAACTTTCCTTTGCATTCATAATTTGACTAACTAGTGCAAGAGGTCTAGCTTTCAGCCTGTCTCAGCTACCGCATGCCTTCCTCACTCAGCTTCATCATTTCTAGCTTTTAATTTAAAGTGACAGATGTGCAACTCTTCCTTTCATACGAACACTTGGAGACCACTGTAGGGTTATTAAGTGGCCTAATTTCAATCGTGTTGTGTCTCAGAGAATAGGGAAGTCTGAGGAGAGGGCGAGAGATGGGGTAACAGCCTATTTGGTGGGACAGTCAGACCACACACAACATTTATCTATTTAGTTCACTGTCTTATATGGGCACCATTCATGAAGTACCAAAACAATTATAAGAGTAACATCAAACACCACTGATTGTACATCAAGATAACAAAAATAATAATAATGAAAAAGTTTGAACTATTGTGAGAATTACCAAAATGTGACACACAGACACAAAGCGAGCAAATGCTGTTGGAAAAAATGGCACCGATGGACTTGCTCAGGGTCACTACAAACCTTAAATTTGTAAACAACACGGTAGCAGCAGAACATGCCATCACAAAATGAGGTGTGCTTGTATAGGTTTTTGAAAACTCTTGCTATAGTTTTCCTAAACAACCTAAATACTGTTGAGTGATTTGTTAAAGGTTCCTTACATAAAATGTCTGTAAGTATTAAAAAATCCATCAAGTATTAGATTGAAAGGACTATCAAATAATGATAAACGGATTGGAACAGGAGAAACCAAATACTTTTATCACTATCATTATTTTTTTCTTAGTTTATTTATTTATTTTGGGAGAGAGAGAAAGCTCAAGGGGAAAGGGGCAAAGAGAGAGAGAGAGGGAGACACAGAATCCTAAGCAGGTTCCACACCACCAGTGCAGAGCCTGATGCAGGGCTGGAACTCAAAAACTGAGAGCATGACCTGAGCCGAAGTCGGACGCTTACCTAAGCCACCCAGGCATCCCACTATAATTCTTTATATTAAGGAATGTGTTTAAAGTTTAAAAAGGAAAAATTATTCATAGCTTAGAGTATATGTACAATCCTGTGATAAATTAAGCTACCTTAGGGAAATTAAAGGTTATTCTATTAAGACACAAACTTATTGGGCTTTGATTATAAAAAAATTTAACGGCAAACTTACCCAGACTTTTGTCATGGTGGATGTTTTATCCACCAAAAGTCAGGCTGGTCCTCCTCCCCCACCCTCCACCTTCAAATTTAAGCCTTTTAATATTTTGTACTTTATAAATCAACTGAAGCCATAACTCCTCCATCCACTCGATCTCCTCTCCCACTCTATGCTACTGAGCAACTACCCGTCCCCCCACACCAGCAGAAGACTAAGGGACCAATCTCTGGAGAAGGTAAAACAGAGTATGCCTGGACTGTAGGATAGAGGGTATTAGTTCCATAGTGAAAACGGGGCAGTTGAGTAACATGCTCCCTTTACTCCCAAAATATTGGCAGCCAGGTCTTTGTTCTTTAGGCACAAGAATATGGCCAGTAAAAAAGGAAAATACCTAAATATACTAATATCCAGGGTTCCCCGAGCAAATGCGCCACCCAGATCACCTTATAGTGAAGCTCCAAGTCATAACCCTATCCACACACTTAGAGCTTTCATTTAGCTTTTTAGTTCTCCATTCTTAATTAAGAGCAGATAACCAAGAATTACCAGACACTCCAGGAAAAAAAGACCAAAAATCAGAAAAGAGCACCCTAGGGGTGCCTGGGTGTTGGGTGTCTGACTGTGGCTTAGGTCATGATCTCGGTTTGTGGGTTCAAGCCCTGTGTTGGGCTCTGTGCTGACAGCTGGGAACCTAGAGCCTGCTTCAGATTCTGTGTTTCCCTCTCTCTCTCTGCCACTCCCCAACTTTTGAGTGTTTTCTTTCTCTTTCTCAAAAGTAAACAGAAAGAAAGAAAGAAAGAAAGAAAGAAAGAAAGAAAGAAAGAGCAAGCAGAACACCTTAGAGGGAAAAGACTATGCAAAGAAAACAAAAACACTACCCAGTATTTACTAAAAGGGATAAGACAGGGCATCCATGAAATAAGAACAGGATTCTAAGAAGTGCAAATTCAACAGAAGGGCTGCAATATAAAGATGAGGAATATTCAAAAAGTGAAACAAAATATTGAGAGATGGAAGACAGAAGAGAAACTTAAAAGTTAGAAAACCGGAAGGTCCAGCATCCAAAAGAGAGTTCCAGAAAAGAGAACAAATACATAGAGGAGGGAAAGCCTCCAAAAATAATTCAGAACTTAAGAACATCCATTTCCATGTTGCAAGTACCCACTGAGTGCCCAGTACCATTGGTGAAAGGTAATTTGATACACTACTGTGAATTTCACAACACAAAAAAAGGGCCACAAAAGCTTCCACACCCAAAGCGTCAAGAATCACAATGGCTCCCAGCTTCTCAAAAGCAACACTGGAAGCAAGAAGAGAATCTGGTAAAATTGAAAACACACATCCTCTATGAACCAGCAATTTCACTCCTACATATATAAGCCAGGAACTGTCTATATAATAGCTGGGATAAGTGTACCAGACTGTTTATAATAGCATTATTTCTAATAGCCCCAAACTATAATTAATCAAAATGTTCACCAAAATAGAAGAGATAAATTTACGGATACTCATATAATAAAATACCATAATTTATGAAGTTTAAACTACAGCTACCTACAACAGTACGGATGTATCTTACAAATATAATGCTGAGCAAAAGAAGACAAAAACTGAAGAATTGTATACAGTATGATTCCACTGACAAAGTAAACAAATGGCAAAAATAAACTATATCGTTTAGTGATACATATATAGATGGAAAAACTATAAAGAAAATAAGGAAATGATTAACCAAAAATCAAGGGAAGGGCTGAGTTGTGACTGGAGAGAGAAACATGGGCAGCTACTGAAGTGCCTCAATATTCTACTTTTTGACCTGCATGGAAATTACAAAGATTTGTTTTATAATTATTAAGCCATACATATGTTTTATGAATTGTTCTATGTGTATGATGAATTTTATAATAAAAGAAGAAAGATGATAATGGAGCAATGCTTGCAAAATTCTGAATGGAAATTATTCTCAGTTTGGAATTCTATATCCATCAAAATTATAATTTTGAGAGTAAAAGGCATTTTCAAACATATGAAGACTAAAAAAACGTATCATGTATGTTTCCTCAGGCAACTATTTGAAGAGGCTTTCCATCAACATTAGCGCATAATCATAAAGAGGAAGACATCAGATCTAGAAAACAGACCCTAACACAGAGGTACAGGAAATCACACGGACAACAGTAAATATCATTATTCAGAAGCCCCAGGATTACTACCATGTACCAGGCATAGAGGGCATTTTAAGGGCTGTCATGACCCGATGCTCCATTCCTTTGTACAACCTCTAAAACCCATATAAAGTCCTGAAAGATATGCTTCACCAAAACGGCATAAACCCAAAGAAGATGACAAGATACCTAAGAAACAGGAACTCAAACCCAGGAAGAAAGAAAGGTAAAGAAAAGCTCCACAGTGATAGCTGTGTAATAGGCCTGGATAAGAGGATCACTAGCTCCTGGAAGGATATGGCCAAGGGGAAAAAAAGAGAATATCTGGTATAGCTGACTTTGTAAAAACTGAGAAACATGTATACATGTAGAAGAATTAGCAAAAAGTATAAACAAAACTAAAGAAATAACAAAGCAAATATTAGCCTCCAGAATAACAAAAACAAAGAAAAGAAACAATCATAGTACAGAACATTGCTCAGCTAAGAATATTTACATGTGCCAGCAGCTCTTGAACTATGGTCTAAAGATCACTTGATGTCTCCTTTCAGGGAATCCATACGGGCAAAACTATTTTCATAATGATCTAAGACATTTTTCCTTTCCACTGTGTTGACATTTGCACTGATGATGCAAAAGCAATGGTAGATAAAACTGCTGGCACCTTAATACAAATCAAGGAAGAGCACCAACTGTATTAGTTGTATTTTTCACCACATTTGCACTTTGGAAAAAAAAAGCCAATTTCACTTACGAATGCCCTTCATGAAGCATTAAAAATTACTGACTTTATTAAATCTCAATCCTTGAGTATACATACTTACATTTTTTAATATTCCATGTGATTAATGGGAGTGTGCATAAAGTATTTCTGCATAATGAATTGTGGTAATTGTCTGGAGGAAAAGCTCTTGGGTTTGAGCTGCAAACTGAAGTAGCCACCTTTTTTTTTTTTTTTTTTTTTTAAAGACGAAATGACAGGGGCACCAGGGTGGCTCAGTTAGTTAAGCAACTGACTCTTGATTTTGGCTAAGGTCATGATCCCAGGGTCCTGGGACTGAGCCCTGCATCAGGCTCTGTGCGTGGAGCCTGCTTAAGATTCTTGCGCTCTCTCGCTCTCTCTCTCTGCCCCTCTCCCCTGCTCGTGTGCTCTCTCTCTTAAATAAAAAAAGAACAAGAAGAACAAGAAGAATAAGAGGAAAGAAGAAGAAAGAAGAAGAAGAAGGAATGACAGGAAAACTATGTTATTTGGGGGTATTTAATAGACATTTTCTCAAAAATGAATTAAGGAAGGGGCACCTGGGTGGCTCAGGTTGAGTGACTGACTCTTGATTTCAGCTCGGGTTCAAGCCCCAAGTCAGGCTCTGCACTGACAGGATGGAGCCTGCTTGGGATTCTCTCTCTCTCTCTCTCTCTCTCTCTCTCTCTCTCTGTCTCTACCCCTGCCCCCAAAAATAAACATTTTTTTAATAATTAAAAAAATGAATTAAGGGAGCCTATGGTTTTCAAGGAAAATAACTGACACTATTTGTTGTCAATGATGAAATGTGAGCTTTCAAGAAAGTGAAAATAAGAACTGTATCTATCCCCATGAACTCAGTAGCTTCCCAGTACTGTTAAGACTGGTGATGATATTAATAAATGTTACCTGGAAGATCCGCTTATCTCAGTCAGCCAGCATTTTTCAAATGGCCCATTTATGATGTTAAAAAACCACTGTTGGGTAAAAATCCCATTCATTGGGGTGCCTGGGTGGCTCAGTCGGTTAACTGTCCGACGTCAGCTCAGGTCATGATCTCACAGTCTGTGAGCCCCCACGGCAGGCCCTGTGCTGCTGCAGCCTGCTTCGGATTCTGTGTCTCCCTCTCTCTCTGCCCCTCCCCCGCTCATGCTCTCTGTCTCAAAAATAATAAAAACATTAAAAAAATTTTTTTTAATTCTATTCATAGTCCAAGATAGATCAATGAGATTTTAATGAAGAGTGGGGATAGTTCACTGATGTGGTTTCAGATTCCACATCGCAATAACCTTTGAGTAACCACCACGTGTTGAGTTTTAGTGAAATACCAAAAAAGAATATCCACGATAATCTGGAAAGGCTATTAACATACTACCTCTTCAAATGATTTATCTGTATGAGGCCAGGTTTTCTTCATATATTTCAGCTAAAAAAAACATACCACAACTGAGTAAATACAAAAGCTAGTAGACATAATCCAGCTGCCTTCTAGTAAGCTGGACATTAGATTTTCAAAAAATGTAAATTGGGGGCGCCTGGGTGGCTCAGTCGGTTAAGCGTCCGACTTCAGCTTAGGTCGTGATCTCATGGTCCGTGAGTTCGAGCCCCGCGTCAGGCTCTGTGCTGACAGCTCGGAACCTGGAGCTTGCTTCTGCTTCTGTGTCTCCCTCTCTCTCTGACCCTCCCCCCGTTCATGCTCTCTCTTTGTGTCAAAAATAAACGTTAAAAAAAATTTAAAAAAAAATGTAAATCAGTGCTCATCCTCACACCAAATTTTTGAAATATAATTTTTCATAAAAATGTTATCTTAGCATGTAATAAATGTATTATCTAAGAAATTTTAAAATTTCTCAGGTTTATTTCTAACACAGTAAAAATATTGAACAATAAAACCTAAACAAAACCTGTTTGGTTTTTTTTTTTTTTTTTAATGTTTATTTATTCTTGAGACAGAGACAGGGTGTGAACAGGGGAGGGGCAGAGAGAGAGGGAGACACAGAATCTGAAACAGGCTCCAGGCTCTGAGCTGTCAGCACAGAGCCTGACGCGGGGCTGGAACTCACGAACTGTAAGATCATGACCTGAGCCGAAGTCGGACGCTCAACCGAGTCACCCAGATGCCCCGTTTGGGGTTTTAAGAGGGTCAAGGAATTTTCTCCACCAGACATAATTTATTTTGGCACAGGCATAAATTAGAATCAGGAGGTAAAATATTAAGACTCAATAGTGCAGCATTTGTGGCAGGAGAGATTCTGAAACCAAAGGGTTTCAGAACTGCTGGCACCAGCATCATAATAAAACCAAAATTGTTAAATATTATTTTGGGAAGGTAGAAGAGAAGCAGAGCTCATCAAAATGGTTAATAAAAGTACGATAGAAATGTGCTCTGGGGCACCTGGGGGGCTCAGTTGGTTGAGTGTCCAACTCTCAATTTCAACTCAGGTCATGATCCCAGGGTTGTGGAATTGAGCCCCACAACAGGCTCTGAGTGTGGAGCCTGTTTAAGATTCTCTTTCTTTCTCTCTCTCTCTCTCCCCCCCCCCCCCCTGTTTGCATGTGCTTGCTGTCTAAATTAAAAAAAAGGTTTTTTAATTAAAATAAAAAATGAAATAAAAAAAGCCAGGGATACTATCCTTTTCACCTCTGTACCCTCACAAAGCCTCATCACAGCCGTATTTAGTAATCATTTAACTCAATGAATGCATAAATGAATGACATAACCCAATTCACAAAATTAGGTCATATTACAGCAAACAGCTATTTCTCCCATTTTTACAACTTACACAACAGTACTGGGAAGTCATGTTTGAAACCTGAATGAGAGATCATTCAGTCTATTCTCAAGTCAGTGATTCTATGACTCTGAGACAACTATTCATTACGTAAATACACAGGAAACCACATATATAAAAGGTTACACACACACACATTTGTTTTCTTACCTGTTGTAACTTACAGCAAATACTCTTGAATTTCAATAACTAAGATTTTTTTTCTCTCCCCTATTTCCCCCCATTCCCCTGGCTTTCAATCTCTGTTGACTTCTACTACCCTTTTACGTCCTTCTGGATTACACCTCACTTTCGTGTACCATCATGCACCTTTAGGTTAGCATGACCAACAAAAGACACTGAGCAGTTCCAAGAACCTACAGAGAAACCAGACAAAAAAAGTCTTACCAATAGTATGATTCCCATAAAGGAGCTGCTCCAAAATTGCTGTTTTCCCCACAGATAACAAGCCACAAACCACAACCTTGCAGCCCTTTCCCATCTTCTCTCAAGATGTCACTGTGAAGAGAAGAGAAGATCTGTGAAACTGTATACCGTTCAAATCAACCTTTTTCTTTCTATGTTTAAATAAGTCATACATACAGAGGGGGGAATTTCAAAAATAAAAATATACATATATATACAGTAAAGCATATGCTTCCAAACCCCACTCCTAGTCTGCCATTTGCTCCTTTAGAACAATCAGTTACCAGTTTCTTAAATATTTTTGCAGAGCTAATCTAGATAAACACAAGAATACATATAGATATAAATACATGTTTATTTTTTTAAAAACCCACATTTTATACAAAGAATACTTCAACATTGATTATGTCTACAGGAATCTGAGTCAAATCCTAGATGAAACCAGTTCTTGAAAGATACTTCCTGCTCATCAAGATTTACCTGGAAAAATCAACATTTAAGCAAAACTTTAAGGAGACATGAAGACAAAAATTTGGATAGAGAATGATCCTAATTTTTTAGAGGAACATTAATGCTATTAAGTTCATCAATTTTTATGAAGAGAGTGAGAAACTGGATTCTGGTAGCCACTTGGTCATACTACTTTTTGAGTCACACTTCTTAATGTGTGACTTAATGTGCCGAAAAATTGCTCGGGCACTTTAAACCAGAAAGAAAATGAAAACTCCTTTCTCCTAGCTTCTTAACATATCCAAGGAACAGCAAGACCAGGTAATATTTTCTTCATTCTCCTCAAAGCTTTGATTTCCCAGAAGTCAAGGCATCAGAAGCCAGGGCAGAAAGGGAAAAAAAAAGTTCACTGAATACAACAGAGTAACTTGAGAAAGGAATTAAAATTTCCACACTGCCTTCTGCCATCTCCACCACCTTATTTCCCCCAATTCTCTTGTTAAGAAGTACAGAACATGCAGTAACTCAGACTAAAAGGGATGCCACGACTCCTTCAAGGCAGAAACAACTACGCCAAGAAAGTACAGGTGAGCATTCAAAGGGTTGCCAGGTAACTTTCTGCGTGTGCATGTGTGTTGTGCATCACTATCATGTGTGTGTGTGTGTGTTGTTGTTGTGTTTTACCAACACAATATTAAGCAACAAATATTAAGCAACAAATGAACTTCCTATAACTCTTCTCTATTTTCTCAAGTCTATAATACTTTATGACCCAAATCAGCCACGACACTAATCTGCTGACAGGAACAATTTTAATGCTACGATTATTGTAGCACTGTAATAACACAGCACTCATTTCCAGAGCAGTCCATTACATTTTACTGGTAGAGAAATAATCATCACTTATGCAATGCAACCGTTATTTCCTAGGTGGCATGCCTGGGATCCTTCCAAATCTTCCCAAGAATATTTATCACTTGTTTCCACAAGAACTATGTCTCTTAAGGGACTTTTTTTTTTTTAATGTTTATTTACTGGGGAAGGGGGGAGATGAGAGGGGGAGGGACAAAGAGAGAAGGACACAGAGAATCCCAAGCAGACTCCATGCTGTCAGTGCAGAGTCTGACGTGGGGCTTGAATTTAACAGCCCAAGATCAAGAACTGCATGCTCTACCAAGGTAGTCAGCCAGACGCCCCTCTTTTTTATAAATATATTTTCAACAAAACTGCAATAGAAAAATTCTCAGCCTTTATTTGTAATTGGAGAGCTTTGTGTAATATAGATCATCTACAGTAGGTATCTCCTATGTCAGCAACTATGGCCTATTGTAAAACATTTTTTACACATACCTCTAAATTTATGATTAATCTAATATCATCTCATTTATCATAGGATTCTACACTTTCTGTATATTGTGGTCTCCTCTAAGTTATGATGCCACTGAATCTTTAACGTTTTTTAAAAAAGGTTTTTAGTGATAATAGTGAAAATTTAAAGGGAGTTGCCACTTGACCATATGTCACCAAAAGGATAAAAAATAAATCTGACAGAGGATAAGAAAAATGATGGCAGTATCTCTACAACAATTTTGTTGTCAGAAAAGGTTGCTGTTGGAATCTAAATTCTAATTTTTCTATTATTATTTCTCTTCCTCTAAAAATGTCTCAGTCCCAGCAGAATTTCTAAATACCAATACTTACCTTCTCTCCTCTTCCTGTTCAATATGAAAATGTCCCTTTACCACACATTATATCAATCTTCAAATACAAGTTGTTTACAAGGGCAGGTACATACTGTAGTTAAGTGAACCAGGCAGTTAAAAGGAAAAAAAAATTAATAGCAACAGACCTCCCCACCCATCCCCCCCACAACACACACACTCCGTAAAATGGAGGCTAACCCAAGTTCTGGGGACTGTATCAAACTGGGAAAATGCTGAAACCAACAGAATCCTGAGAAATTCAGAAATTAAATATATCAGTCTTTGGAAGTGGTTTTAATATATCTGCTTTAATTTTTTTTAATGTTTATTTTTGAGAGAGAAAAAGAGCATTAGCGGGGGAGGGGCAGAAAGAGAGAGGGAGACACAGAATCTGAAGCAGGCTCCAGACTCTGAGCTGTCAGCACAGAGCCCCACAAGGTGCTCAAACTCAAGAACCAGGAGATCATGATGTGAGCCAAATTCAGACACTTAAGTGACTGAGCCACCCAGGTGCCCCAATATATCTGCTTTAAAAGTGGCATACTACAATTGTACTTTCATCACTCATTGATATTAGGATTAATGGATGAAGTGTGTTAAAAATACCCATTAGTTTGAATTTCTCTGTGTGTGTGTGTGTGTGTGTGTGTGTGTGTGTGTGTGTGTGTAAATAAACCGGGGAAGTTGTTTAGGTATATCAGAGAATCTCCATCAAGGGCAAACAGTACAAATAACTGAATAGAGGTTACTCAAACACTAGGTATGGATTTTAAGATATTTTACAAGGAAGGAAACAAGATAAAACAGAGTAAACCATGTTAAATATATCATACCATGAAAAACAAAACAAAGATGAAAGAATACATGTCATTAATCAAAGCATAGCTGAAACATTCTAAGTTCTTCAAGTGACCTGCTACCATCAAGTATGAATTTATAAAACAAAATAACATTCGTATTTAATGTAAGGCTTTGAACAAATAACATTAAACATTCACACAAAAACGATTTTCTATATATGATCATGATGGTGGGGACTTACATTACATGTATGGAAGTGGTTCTCACACTTTTATATACTCAGATTTACAAATGAAAAACTACTAGCAGCTTAGTTCTTTAAGTATTATAATGTATCACAATTCCCAAACATAATAAATATGCACCATTTCCTTCCAACACAAAAAGGAGGTCATCTGCAGTACCCTGAATGGGCAGTAAATCACATGAATAGATCCTGGGGGTGGCCAAGCCTCCTTTGTAAATATAGGTTTCAAGTGTTTGAAAGGCTCCAGAGTAGATGGATGACCATTAAGGTTCCTTTCAACACTCTGAAGCTATGACAGCAGAAATTGCTTACCCAGAAACTGCATCTGAGATAATTAATACTGAGATTAGTACAAAAGCACTAGTTAGAACTACTTGGTACAGTCCACACCCTAAGTAACTGCTGGACAATAAAATTCAGTCTGTGACCTATTCATCTTCATCTGATACAAATGACTGGAGAGAACATGCTTAACAGGGAAAATTCAATGCAGTCTTAACTACATATTGCTTTGCTTTCCAGGCTAATCAATAATGTTGCTAGAGAATAAAAACATGACCTGATCCATTCCTGTGTAAAACACTGAGCTTGGTCAATATTCCCTTTAAAGAGCTGTCAGAAACCACTGCCCCAAACTGTCAGTACTTGCGTTTTTCTAGGGAAATCATTCTACTTTTGTAAGTAAAACACAAGTTTTTTCATGCTACCAAAATAATATTAATACTGAAACAAGATCATAGATGTTATAGATCATATTATGAAGCTTCATGTAGGGAAAGCATCTACACTGTGTATTTATTTATTTATCTATGCAAACATCATGTACTGTGTGCAACACTTTTACTTACCCACATATGAAAGCATTTCACATAAACATACATTAAAGTTTTGTAAACAATATTGCAAATAAAATATAACAAGCAGATTCCAGCCTTCCATTCTTTTATTCATTCAGTAAATATTTACTGAAGTCTTACCAAAATGCCAGGCATGAGGGACAAAGTAGGGGGCAAAACCAGAAATGATACCTGCCCTCAGGAATCTCAAAATCATTGGAAAATACCAGTCCAAATCTTGCAAAACTGCTAGGAAACAAATTAAGAAACAAAACTGCAAAAGCTAATTAAGAAATTAGCGATTATTCGCATTGCCAGAACTTCTTTCCAAATAATTCAACCAACTTTGTAGTCTAACATGGCACTCAAATTCATGACCAGGAGATCAAGGGTCACATGCTCTACAGACTGAGCCCTTTTTTATTTTTTAATTAAAATTTTTTTATAATCATTCTTTTTTTTTTTTAGTTTATTTATTTTGAGAGAGAGAGAGAGAGAGAGAGAGAGAGAGAGAGAGAGAAAGTACATGTCATTAAGGGGCAGAGAGATGGGGGGGGAAGAGAGAGAAAAAGAGAATCCCAAGCCGGCTCCTCACTCTCAGCAGAGAGCCTAAAGCTGGGCTCAAACCCAGCAACCGTGAGATCACGACCTGAGCCAAGGTCAGATGCTTAACTAATGAGCCACCCAGGCCCTTATAATCAGTCATTCTTGACTCATTTTTCTCACACCCCACATCTGCTCCATCAGTAAATCCTCTACCTTTGAAACACATCCAGCGCTGGACTACTTACCACCTCCACCACTCATCAGTGGTCAGAGGCACTATCTTCCCTCACCTGGTCTCTCAATGATGCCTATGTCATAATCCCCAACACCTGCGAGTATTTTATTTTACACAGTAGAAGGTACTTTGTGGCTGTGATTAAATTAAGAACCTCAAAATGGGAGATTATCCTGGATTATCTAGGTGGACCCAGTATAACCACATGTGTCTTTTAACAGGGAGAGAAGTTTGTCAGAGAGAAACAAAGATATGAAGATTCTAGGGGCACCTGGGTGGCTCAGTCGGTTAAGCGGCCTACTTCGGCTCAGGTCATGATCTCCCGGTCCGTGAGTTCCAGCCCCGCGTTGGGCTCTGTGCTGACAGCTCAGAGCCTGGAGCCTGTTTCAGGTTCTGTGTCTCCCTCTCTCTGACCCTCCTCTGTTCATGCTCTGTCTCAAAAATAAATAAAACGTTAAAAAAAAAATTAAAAAAAAAAGATATGAAGATTCTATCCTGCTGGCTTTGAAAATGAAGGGGTCAGGAGCCAAAGAATGCAGGTGGCCTGTAAAAACTAGAAAGCTTAGGCAAATGGATTCTCCCCTAGTTTCTCTAAAAGGAACACAGCAGGGCACCTGGGTGGCTCAGTCCCTTAAACCCTGACTCTTGATCTCAGCTCAGGTCATAATCTCAAGGGGTTGTGAGACAGAGCCCAGGGGCGACTGAGCCCCTGCATTGGCTCTGTGCCAACAGTGTGGAGCCTGCCTGGGATTCTCTTTTGTCCTCACTCTCTGACCCTCCCCCGTTCGTCCACGCCCTTTCAAAATAAATAAATGAACTTAAAAAAATACATAAAAGGAACGCAGCCATCTGATTTTAGCCTAGGGAGACATCTGACCTGTGTAAGAGAACAAATTTGTGTTGTCTTAGCCAGTATATTTTCTGTAATTAGCACAAGGAAACTAATACAACCTCCTAGTCTCTCTGCTTCAACTTTTTCCCCTCTTTTGGCCTCAGAG
Organism: Panthera onca; assembly: GCF_046562875.1. Lineage (NCBI taxonomy): Eukaryota > Metazoa > Chordata > Mammalia > Carnivora > Felidae > Panthera > Panthera onca. The sequence goes on from NC_138347.1 coordinate 140,376,418, forward strand.
CTGCAATCCAAATAATCCTTTAAAAAATGTAAATCACAAGAAGTCACCCGTCTGCTTGAAATCTTCCAATAGTTTTTGGGTGCCTGGCTGGCTCAGTCAAAAGAACAGGTGACTCTTCATCTTCAGCTCCTGAGTTCCAGCCCCATGTTGGGTGTAGAGATGAATAAACTTAAAATCTTCCAATAGTTTTTGAATTCAGACAGTGTGAAAACCCAAAGTCCTCCTAAGAACCTTCACCTCATATCATAGGCTAGTTTCCCTTGTGGCAGATTGCTGTTTTCGTATGAATCCAGGCATGCTCTAGCCTCCGGCACTTTTCCTTTTGACTAAAATCAGTCCCCACATCTCTAAGGCTTACATCCTTCAGGTCTTTTTTCCCAAATGTTATTTCTCAGGAAGACTTATCCTGAATATTCCTTCCAAAAATTTTGACGCCCACGCTTCCTATCCCTTCCCTCCCTTAAATGTTTCTTTAGTACTTAGCACCGAATATAATACATATCTGATTTACGTTTACTGGCCATTTCCAAGAAAGCTAGAATTTTCACGTTGACTACTGCTGCATCCGCAGAAGCTGGGACACTACCTGGCACGTATTAACCACTTCATCAATATTTGCTGACTGAATCAATGACCCATGTGAGGATTCTTGGAATGGTAAAGCTACGATTAATAAACAAACAAAAAGGTAATAAGGGGGGGAAATAACCCAAACAGATATTAAAAGGTAAACTACGTGACTGCATCAAAAATGAAAATATTCTGGAGACGCAAAAAACTGGTAAACAATTTTTCAACAAAGAACGCAGCAAAATGCATTTTTCTCGGCATTTCTTCCCGAAACGCTCGCACCTGCCAAGCAGGTCTTGGCAAATAAATATTTTGCCTTTCTATAAAAACTATGATTCTGACGTAGCAAATCTGGGAGAAAGTCGGTACAGAGGAAAGGCACGGTCATGGAAAGGCGCCCAGCCGTCCGTGCTCCCCTCCCTAGCCCCCCAGTTCCCCACCCTCCCACCGTCTTTAGGGCAAAATCCCTCCGAACCGGGGCCTGCGGAGGCTGAGGCCGGAAGGCGAGACGCGCGCCCCCACCCGCGAAGCCCTGACACCCCGAACGTCTTATTTGGTGGCTGGGGCAGCGTCGTGGGGGTCTGCCACAGAGCCTCGGGCAGCGCCGCGAGGGTCTGTCACACAGCCTCGGGGCTCAGGCTAGAGGGAAAAAGGGCACGGACAGCGCCGCACTGGGGAACTCGCCCCGGATCTCAAGTGGAAAGGCTATGGTGCGTGAGGCGGTCGCTCGGACCTCAAGGCACAGACCTGGACACCTCCGCAGACTCCAAAAGCAGCGGCGCTCGGACAGCGCGGCTCCACCACTGGCTTCGGCCACCAGAGCCCCGCCCCCAACTTGCCTCCTCCCGGCTGCAGCACGGTCACGGACGCTCGCCGGCAGAGGCCCAGCCACCCACTCTCGCCCTTTGAGCTGCCCCTGCCTCTCAAACTCAAACCCTGAGGCACAGGGGGCGGGACAATAGGGGAGGCTGCGCCCAATCCCGACCGAACTCCGCCCACTAGGCTCGCTGCCGGAACTACATGTCCCATAAGGCCACGGCATTTCACCGGAAAGAGGCTCGCCGATGTGGGGGAGGAGCCCAAAAAGGACTGTGGGAGAAAGGCTCTTTCCTTTCCGTCTGGCGGCAGCCATCAGGTAGGCTGTGTTGGTGGTATTCGCTGTTTCATCCGCCGCTGATCTCCCTTCGACTCGGCCATCCAGACTCGGGGACCCTGCGTCCTCGGAGCTCCTCCTGTCTTTTGTGTGGCGCGAGTTCGATCAGGATGCGGGGCTGCGCGGGCGTGGAGAGGCGGCCCCCGGAATGGGCTGGGGCGATGATGTGATGGCGGCGCGAATTCGAGCGGGGCCTGGAGCGTGAAGGGAAAGGAAGCATGGGGCTGAGGGATGGGAGGCCGGGCCTAGAGAGCCTTAAAGCGAGGCCTGCGGGTTGGGTGGAGTAAGGGCTTTTTCCTCAAGAGCTAACCTTGGAGGCAGCGGCTGTAGCACTTTTCCCTGTCGTGTCTGCGAGCTCTCTTTGCAGGCCAAGCCCTCGGGGACGCCGCCTGCCGCAGCCCCCAGCCCCCATCAATGCCCAAGTCTAATGCCATTCGTGTGTCCAACAAAAATGTACCGATTACCTTTCTGCGCTGCTCCGTGCTGGGGTCGCAGAGGTGACAGCGCTGCTTGCCCTGAGCGCGGAAGTGGGGGTTGGGCTGGCTAGCCTTTGCATTTCTTGCATAGCCATTTTCAGCCTCCGTGGTTTCCTTCTGGCCGGTGGGGAACTAAGATGGACGCAATCTTGCCATATTTTAAATGCATGATGTTTTTTAGTTCCAAGGTAAGCCAAGATGGGCGCTTACAAGTACATCCAGGAGCTATGGAGGAAGAAGCAGTCCGACGTAATGCGCTTTCTTCTCAGGGTGCGCTGCTGGCAGTATCGCCAGCTTTCTGCGCTCCACAGGGCCCCCCGCCCAACCCGGCCCGATAAAGCGCGCAGACTGGGTTACAAGGCCAAGCAAGGTGAGCGGACTCTGCGTGGATGCTTAAATAAAGTTTGTTCTTGGGGAAATTCTAGAAACCGGTAGTTAGAGGTATATGCCCCAGTGCCTTCCATCACTTAAGGCTTTGTTGGTAACTGCCTTCGGCTTAGCAAAAAGCCCGGAAGTTGCTGAGGGGTAAACCCTGGACAGAGTCGTCTAAAGTAGCGAGAGTGTCTTAGATTACAAATCTGTAGGAGTCTGGACTGAAGCAAAACAACAGCATAAAGTGGGAATGAGAAGTTAATCTCCCTGTGCCATCAACGTAGAGTACTTTGAAAAACCCTGGAATGTGTTCATTTTTAGAATAAGTCTTAGATGGTATTTGTTTTACTTTCATCGGATACATATGCGGCTTATGATCTGAAATATATTTGATGTTGCAGCATTTAGTGGCAAGTCATGGAGTCTTCCATTCTTACGTCTTTTACAAGGCCACTGTAAATTTGTTTTTACAGGTTATGTCATATATCGGATTCGTGTGCGACGTGGTGGCCGCAAACGCCCAGTTCCTAAGGGTGCTACCTATGGCAAGCCTGTCCATCACGGTGTCAACCAGCTGAAGTTTGCCCGAAGCCTCCAGTCTGTTGCAGAGGTAAGTGGATCTTTCAGTAGCAGTTGTATCGATCACCTGGAGATAGTGAAGGACTCTGATTGATAACTTGAGCCCCGCTGTGTTTAAAACGCAGTTTGTGATTTTTACTTCAGTCTTGGTAAAGTGTTGCTGTCCCAAGAGTCTTTGTTACTAACCTGTCTTTGTGTATAACGGAAAGTGTTTTATGATTAGCGTGAACCTTGGAACCTGAGCTTTTGAAGGGCGGTAAACTTTTGTCTTAAAGCGCACATTTCCCAGATGTGTATAAGCTGTGCATTTATTGATATGGCTAATTTTCTATGTTCCGGTCATAAGTTGTCTTTCTCGGTTAGTAAATGAAGCTGTACTCTGTCCCAGAGGTTGACCTAACATTAACATAAGAGGCCTTGTTGCCCTCTGTAAGCTAAAAATGTTATGTTTTTGTTTTTAAAAGAAAAGGCAAAAACGACCTACACTCGAGACCATTGTGGCCTGCGAAGCCTAAAATAATAGGCTAAATATTAAGTTTCACATGAAAGGTTTGCTGATCCCTCAGTTGTGTTAGGAAAAGATAAGGTTCCTAAATTTTGTTGGCCATGTATCGGAGAGGGGGATAATAGACAACAGTTTCAAATCTTAAGAATGTTTACATGGGTTATTTTAGTAAGTCTTCCTTATACTTTGGGTCCTAGCCTCTGGGGAGATGCTTAGTAAAATACTTGACTGCTTAAGCGAACGGCCTATGCCTTTGTCTAGTGTGTAAATTAAAGAGACTTCTTCCTAATTTCCTACTATGGGAAATGGAAGGCTGACCTTGGGTCTTTTTTTCCTATTCTAGGAGCGAGCTGGACGCCACTGTGGGGCTCTGAGAGTCTTGAATTCTTACTGGGTTGGCGAAGATTCCACATACAAATTCTTTGAGGTTATCCTTATCGATCCATTCCATAAAGCTATCAGAAGAAACCCCGACACCCAGTGGATCACCAAACCAGTCCACAAGCACAGGGAGATGCGAGGGCTGACATCTGCAGGCCGCAAGAGCCGTGGCCTCGGAAAGGGTCACAAGTTCCACCACACTATTGGTGGTTCTCGCCGTGCGGCTTGGAGAAGACGCAATACTCTCCAGCTCCACCGTTACCGTTAATACAAGTAATGTTTGTAAAATTCTTACCTAATAAACAATTTAGGACAGTCATGTCTGCTTAAAAGTGTTCTTTAATTTGTCTGTTAAAATTAGTTGTCTGCAGATTGTTCCATGAATGCATTGTCAAATTATGAAAGTTAAAGTGCAATAATGTTTGAAGACTATAAGTGATGGTGTATCTTGTTTCTAATAAGATAAACACTTGTGTCTTTTGCTTTATCTTATTAGGGAGTTTATATGTCAGTGTTTAAATGCTGTTTGGTATAATAGGTGTAAAATAAATTCTGTAAAAGTGGAATGCAGAAGCTAGCCATGTAGATTTGTTGGTGCATGTAATGAAACCTACAGCTTCATTGGGGTGATGTTATGCTCTGCTGGTTTACTCTCAAATGTTTGTTCTTAGGGGGTTGGTAAGAACAAGCTTTTTAAATTGGATTTTGCTTGGAAACGTGAAGAATATCCTAATCTTTTATCGTGATGATATGCAGAAAAATGTTAACTGGGAACCACATTTTTAGGTTGAGTCCAATATCTGATTCACGTAACTGCTGCTTCTGAAAGAATAGTTAAAAATGCCACCATTTTTAGGTGAATTGAATAAACCTGTTGCAAGAGGATTCTCTTAGAAATGAAAATAAATCCTGCTAACCAAAGCAAAATTGCCTTGGTCTACACAGTACCATTGAGTGAGTATCACATAAAAGGTGGAGGCTCCTGGTTCTATTCCATGACTCCATGGGATCTGTAAAATACTGAATTTCCTACAAAGCAGTCAGTAATGGTATTTACGCTGATTTACATTAAAACTGATGGAAATTGAGCATTGGGTAAATGAGAAGACTTTACCTTGAGATTTGTAAGCTAGTAACCCATCTAATGCTAGGATTGGGAAACTGGTGGCCATCATAACCTTTTTAAGTGTGAGGGTAAAAAAGTTGGTTTAGATCAGTTTTAAATGCTTTATCATTTAAATGGTGTTAATTGGTGTTTGTGACCATTTTGAACCCATTAGCAAAGTATGTTCTCTTGGGTTAACCCACCTTACCCACTCCCACAGGCTACTGAGAAAAGTCCTGTAGTTGGTGTCAGTACAAGTTTATAGTTTACAATCTCATCCTTAATGTGTTGTCCACAGTCACTTCTCATCTTTGCTCTAACCCCTCAAAATCCTTGTCATTCCATAAACTCGCCAAGCCATCATTTATGCCCAGCTTGATGTTAAGCATACCACATTCTTGTCTTCCAGTAGATGAAGTTTGTTTCCCAGGGTGAGCTTGAGTGTGTAGCAAATAAAGAGGAATTGCCCCAGTTCTAAGTTTGCTGATTTAATCTAGTATGATTTCAAAATCTAATTGCTGGTTGTCTTCGAACCAGTTTTTATTTTTTTTCAAGGGTTTAAGGCTGAGGTGATTTCCAGAAAACAGGCTTAAAACCCCTTGAGATCTGAATTTTTTTCACTCAGAAAGAGATCCTAAACCATACCTAACTTTATGTGTAGAGGTGGTTCGACTAAAGGAATAAATGTTTATTAAACTAACAAATGGACCTGTTATCTTTTGTCACCTAATAATACACTTAAAAGGAAACCAAGTACCGTAATCTACCAAAAATTGTAATGGCAGAAACCGTCAATTTGAGAGGAAATAAAATGTATAGTATTTAGTCTTGAGAATTTTTTTCTCTTGGTTCTTTGGTCCTTGCATGAATTAGAAGAACATTTTTAAAAATGTTTTTTAAACTCTGGATGCTAATTTGGGAAGGAGAGGGAGGGTTCAAGCTAAATATTGGTGTGACAATCTCTAAAACGGGCTGGCTTCTATTTTGCTATGCTACAGTTTTCTTTCCATACTGTACCTAGAGGGATCTTGTTAAGTGTCATTCCAGTGCTGGAAGCTGAAGTCCTTACAGAAAGTTTCCATGATCTTCCTACTCTTCGCACCACTGGACTGCTGTGCAACTGCTGTCTTCCTTTGGTATTGTAGCTTCCGTGTTCTTTAGAGAAGCCAAGCACTCTCCTAAAGCCTTTATGATGAGAAAACTCCCAGGTACTAAATGTCACCTTAGAGGCTTTCCCTGACCAACAAGCTGTTCCTGTTGGCTTTAATATTTCTAGATCAGTGTGATTAAAACATACCCAAATCAATTATAATTTCCTTTAGAAATAGAGCAATTGGTTTCTCAACCCTGCAAGTGCAGGAACTAATAACTCCCTTTTGCTAATGGACACACCGAGACTGAAAGCTGAAGCAACTTGTCAAGGTCACACAGTGGCAGTCTGAATTCATACCCGCCCAATAAACTTAAAATTTTGAATAGGTAATATATTGACATGACTAAAAATTCAAAGTGTTACAATAGGGTCTGCAGTAAAAATTTCCCCCCTCAGTTCCCCTTCTGGAGGCAATGTGATCAGTTTTGTTGGTTGGTTTGTTTTATCAGGAGATTCTTTCATATGTGTGCAAGCAATACATATTTTTTTTTATCCAAATATTAAAATGTTCTACATATTGGGGATTTTTTTCATTTAGTTGTGTATCACAGAGCCTATTCTATATCACTTCATGAAGAGCTTCCTTATACTTTTTTATGACTGCATGGTATTCCATTGTATGGATACATCATAATTTGATGCAGCCCCTTCTGATGAACATTCAAGATTTCCAATCCACCCCTTTTACAAAAAATGTTTGCATATATCTTAGTTCATCTATAGGATAAATTCCTATAAGTGGAATTGGCAGAGATTCTGCTCCGATAGGCAAAATAGTATTGTTATCTAGCTTCATTTTTGAACTTCTGAGTGTGGCAGAGGCAACACCATAGCCTTTTTTATTTTCCCCTGGACACACACCTAGGTTGTGTTTTCCTGATCCTTTATACATTTAGGTAGGAGCCTAACAGCTTATTCTTGCCAGCATAATGGGAACACAAGTGACATATTACTTCCTCCAAGGCAGTCAAGGGTTGCTATGCCAGAGGAGACCGGTGATCCAAAGAGCATAGCTACAAGATGGAAGAAAGCTATTCAACCCTTATCAGACTAGGCAAGTGAGAAAACTTTGTTTTAAGCTGTTAGTTGTGTTCTTTTTTTTTTTTTTTTTTTAAGTTTTTTATTTATTACTTATTTTTGAGAAAGGGTGTGAGCAGGGGAGGAGCTGAGAGAGAGGGAGAATCTCAAGCAGGCTCCATGCTGTCAGCGTAGAGCCCAACGTCAAGTTCAAACTCACTAAATTAAGAGCATGACATGAGCCAAAATCAAGAATCAGATGCGCTCAACTGACTGAGCCACCCAGGCACCCCTTAGTTGTATTCATTCGTATGGCAGCCTAGCTTGACCTTAACTAATTTAGTAAGTAAAGTCAAACTATTATTTGCATGTCTAAGAGTCTCATGTTTGCTTTACAGTGACCTTTCATTATAATCCTTTGTCCATTTTTCTATCAGAATCCATACACTCTAAGTACCATGCTGTATTAAATGGAGGGTGGCTACTACCTCATTTTTACTAACCATAACTTCTCTGCTCTTAAGATTCTTATACCTGGACCACTTTCTTACACTGTACACAAAAGCAAACTCAAAATGGATTAAAGACCTATATGTGAGACCTGAAACCATGAAAATTGTAGAAGAGGGCACAGGCAGTGATTTCTCTGACATTGGCCATAGCAATATTTATCTACTCAGGCAAGGGAGACAAAGGCAAAAATAAACTACTGGGGGGCGCCTGGGTGGCTCAGTCGGTTGAGCGGCCGACTTCGGCTCAGGTCATGATCTCGCGGTCCGTGAGTTCGAGTCCCGCGTCGGGCTCTGTGCTGGCAGCTCAGAAGCCTGGAGCCTGTTTTGGATTCTGTGTCTCCCTCTCTCTGTCCCTCCCCCATTGATGCTCTGTCTCTCTCTGTCTCAAAAATACATAAACGTTAAAAAAAATTTTTTAAAAATAAATAAAAAAAAATTAACTACTGGTACTATAGCAAAAGAAAAACAAAAAACAAAAACTGCGCAGCAAAAGAAACAATCAGCAAAACTAAAAGACAACCTGTGGAATGGAAGAAGTTATTTCCAAATTATATATTGAATAAGGAGTTAGTATCTAAAATATATAAAGAACTTATACAACTCAACATCAAAAAACAAAATAATCCAATTAAAAATGGGCAGAAGACATGAACAAACATTTCTCCAAAGGACACAGACATATGGCCAAAAGACACATGAAAAGATGCTCAGCATCACTCATTATCAAGTAAATGCTAATCGAAACCACAATGAGATACCTCCTCATATCTATCAGAATGGCTAAAATAAAAAACACAGAAAACAAGAAGTGTTGAGGAGGATGTGGAAAAAAGGGAACCCTCATGCACTGCCAGTGGGAATGCAAACTGATGCAGCAAACTGGTGGAAAATAGTATAGAGGTCCTCAAACACTTAAAAATGCAATTACCATATGATCCAGAAATTCCACTCCTGAGTATTTACCTAAAGAAAAACGAAAATGCTAATTTTCGTATATGCACTGCTATGTTTATTGCAGCATTCTTTACAATAGCCAAGTTAGGGAAGCAACCCAAGTGTCCATTGATGGATAAAGAAGGGGTGATATATAAATAAACACAATAGAATATTATTAGGCCATAAAAAAGAATGAAATCTTTCCATTTGCAACCACACGGATAGAGCTAGAGGGTATAATGCTAAGTGAAATAAGTCAGTCAGAGAAAGACAAATACTGTGTGATTTTACTCATATGTAGAATTTAAGACATAAAACAAATGAAATAAGAAAAAAGAGAGAGAGAGAGAGAGGCAAACCAAGAAACAGACTCTTAACTATAGAGAACAAATTTGTGGTTACCAGAGGGAATGGGTGAAATAGATGAAGGGAATTAAGAGTACACTTCTCATGATGAGTACTGAGTAATGTATAGAATTGTTGAATCACTATGTTGTACATCTGAAACTAATATAGCACTGCATGTTACCTATACTGGAATTAACATAAAAAAACAAAAACAAAAGCCATTGACTGTTTTATTTATTTTTTTCTTAAAAAAAATTTTTTTAATGTTTATTTATTTTTGAGAGAGAGAGACAGAGTGCAAGCAGGAGAGGGACAGAGAGAGAGAGAGGGAGACACAGAATCCGAAGTAGGCTCTAGGCTCCGAAGTGTCAGCACAGAGCCAGACGCAAGGCTTGAACTCAAGAGCCTTGAGATCATGACCTGAGCTGAAGTAGTATGCTTAACCGACTGAGCCCCCCAGGCACCCCGCCACTGACTTTTTTAATAAAAGTTTAATCTCAAGGGCTTGTAGATTTGGAACAATTTCTTCTTTTTTTTTGTTTTTAATATGTATTTATTTTAGAGAGAGAGAGCATGTGAGGGGGCGGGGGGGGGCGGGGCAGCGAGAGAGAGGGACAGAGGATCTGAAGCAGGCCCTGTGCTGGCAGCAGCGAGCCTGACATGGGGCTTGAACTCATAAACCTTGAGATCATGACCTGAGCTGAAGTCAGACACTTAACCAACCGAGCAACCTAGGTGCCCCAGATTTGGAACAATTTCCAAGTGGGATTGGGTTAGCTAGACTATTCAAAATTCCCTTGACCTTCTCGTAGTGGTCACCACTGCCACCACCATGACCTCCCCTTAATACTCTGTAGTGTAGCTGGGACCAGGGGAAACTATTTAAAGAGGATTTTAGAAGAATTGAGAAGGTAACAGGAAGGAAAAAACTAGGCTCACATCCAACTAGATAATCTGGTTTTGGGGGTGCCTGGTTGGCTCAGTTGGAAAAGCATGTGACTCTTGATCTCAAGGTTGTGAGTCTGAGCCTCACAGTGGATGTAGAGATTACTAAAAATAAGTAAATAAATAAACAAAAAAATTACGTAATGTTTAAAAAAAATAGGTAAGCTAGTTTTTACTGTTTGGGACTCACTCTGATGCCTCAGGCAAGCTTCTTAGTCTCTCTTGTGCTTGTATCTCCTATTATAAACATGAGAGAGGATGCTGTTAGTGGAGTAATAGTTAAAGACAAGGATGCTGGAGTACGATTGCTGGAGTTCAAACTCCTGTACTCCCATCTCCTGGCAGAAATCATTTGGAGCAAGACAGTGGCTTCAAGTTCATATGTAAAATGGATAAAACAATAAATCCAGACTTTTGTCAGTATTTTTCCTATTCTACCTGGGGGAAGGAGTACTCTGAGAGTGTTGATGTCTAGTTCAGACTTTTTAGAGAGAAATATTTCTGTAGTGGAACACAGGGATCTACCAGCTCATGATGGTTTGAGTGACATTTCTCTTAAGAGCCAATTTCCTGCTCTCTAATTCTCCATTTCCCCAAGCAACCACTTAATCAATAATTTGGTGTTCCAGCTGGGCCAGGAATAGCTCTTTCTCTGCAGACCCTAGGTCCGGATTGTCAGTTTATATATCACTCCTATAAATGGTCTTAATTGAATACTATTAGTGTTCATTAACCCTTAGGTCCCTAATAATTTCTTAGTGAACTAATAATATTAAGTTTCTGAATATATAAACTATATTTAATTCCAATGTAGGTCATATTTGATTTGTATATAAAAATAAATCCTGTTGCTTCCTGACATGATGCAGGAAAAAATTTTTTTTTTTTAATTTTAGAGAGAGAGAGTGAGCAGGGGAGAGAGGCAGAGGGAGAGGGAGAGAGAGAGAGAGAGAGAGAGAATCCCAAGCATGGAGCCCAATGTAGGCTCAATCCCATGATCCCAGGATCATGACCTGATCAGAAATCAAGAGTGGGATACGCAACCTAATGAGCCATCCAGGTGCCCCTAGAAAAAAAATTTTTTTAATTAAAAAAAATTAGTGTTTATTTATTTTTGAGAGAGAGAGAGAGAGAGAGAGAGAGCACTAGAGCACTAGTGGGGGAGGGGCAGAGATAGAGGGAGACACAGAATCCAAAGAAGACTCCAGGCTCTGAACTGTCAGCACAGAGCCCGACGTGGGGCTCAAACTCACTAACCGTGAGATCATTACCTGAGTCAAAGTCAGATGTTTAAACACCTGAGCCATCCAGGTGTTCCTAGAAAAAAATTTTATACTATTATTTTTTTTTCCTAGAGATGTTGTAATTTGAGATAATGATACGTATAGAAACCGACTCCAAATCAGGGATTCCTGTGCTGGTGGTTTATCGCAGAAGTCCTTTTAGGAGAATACTGGCGAGTATTCAGAGTTTGTTCCAACTCCCGGCAAAGAAACGGGGCTTTCACATTCCTTGTATTAGTTGGGCTTCAGGTCACTGGAGGAGAGTGTGAACTCCCAGGCACTGGAATGTAAACTAGCAGGCAAGTGGCACCTGTAGTTCAAGGACACAGGTGCAGGCCCTTAGACACAAAAGCACTCAGCCGAGGAGGGCGGGCGACATAGAAGAAGTGAAAACATCTGAAGTGTTCTGGCTGAGCACTGACAACGTCTGTCTTACAAAATTACAGCGATTTCATGATCTTCTCTCTAGTTTTTTTTTTTTCTCTTGAACGCATTTTCATTATCAATAATTTCTTCAGCCAACATTTCAAGTATAATAAAATCAAGGAACAATTCTGCGTGAGTAACTTAGCCCTCAATGTTTTGGAACTGTTCTTAAAACGTAACCAGTTTTAGATAAATATTTAAATGTGGTGTTCCAAAATACATTTGTGCTTTTAGGGGAGGCATAATTATTTAATTATATGTAGTATCTTCTATCTACAATGATTTTCTTTATATATATATGTGTATATATATATATATATAAACGTTTATTCATTTTTTGAGAGATGGAGAGAGACACAGAGTGAGCGGGGGAGGGGCAGAGAAAGGGAGACACAGAATCCAAAGCAGGCCCCAGGCTCTGAGCTGTCAGCACAGAGCCTGAAGCGGGGCTCAAACTCACAAACCTGTGAGAACATGACCTGAGCTGAAATTGGCCACTTAAGTGACTGAGCCACCCAGGCGCTCCTGATATTCTTTTTTTTTTTTTTAAGTTTTATTTATTTAAGTAATCTCTACACCCAGTGTGGGGCTCAAACTCATGACCCTGAGATCAAGTGTTTCATGCTCTTCCAAATGAGCCTGCCAGGTGCCCCCAATGATTTTGTAATAACTAAATATTGTAATTTCTAGGCCAAGTATGTTTCAAAATTTTCACATATCTTAAAAAATAAATGAGATTTACAGCATTACATTTTTCTACCTGCTGTTGTGTATTATACTATAATATTAACACCTAGTTGGTATTTTTAATAAATTCTATGGCAATAAGTGAAAAAAAAAATAAATGAGAGCGTTCTTAACAAGCTTACCCTAAATCACTTTTAATTTTAATTAGTAAACATGTGTTTGACTTATTGGCTATTCAGGTGTTCAGAGTATTGCAAGGAATAGCAACTTTAACTTTTTCACATCATTTAAAGGCATGTTTAAAATGTACATTAAAATTAACTCTAAAAATCACCTTCTAGACTATACAAATTATTTCTATTTTTTTAAGTGTTTTTTAAATTTTTTTTAATGTTTATTTATTTAGACAGAGAGACACACAGCATGAGCAGGGAAGGGGCAGGGAGAGAGGGAGACACAGAATGTGAAGCAGGCTCCAGGCTCTGAACTGTCAGCACAGGGCCCAATGCAAGGCTCAAACTCACAAGCCATGAGATCATGACATGAGCCGAAGTCGGACGCTTAACCGACTGAGCCACCCAGGCACCCCTCTATTTTTTTTAAGTTTATTTATTTTGAGAGAGTGCAAATGAGGAAGGGGCAGAGAGAATCTCAAGCAGCCTCTGCAACCTGGTGTGGGGTTTGAACTCACAAACTGTGAGATCATGACCTGAGCTGAAGTCAGTTGCTTAATTGACTGAGCTATCCAGGTGCCCCAAATTATTTCTATTTTTAAGCATGCTTAGAATGTGTGGGTCTCTCTCTCTCTTTTTTTTTAATGTTTATTTATTTATTTTGAGAGAGAGAGAGAGCACGAGCAGGGGAGGGGCAGAGAGAAAGGGAGAGAGAATCCCAAGCAGGGAGGGCAGAACTCGACGTGGGGCTCGAGCCCACAGACTGTGAGATCATGACCAAACTGAAATCAAGAGTCAGACGCTTAATCAGCTGAGCCACCCAGGCCCCCCCACCGTGGGACTCTTTTTCTTTAAAGTAATCACAGGGTGATTTGGTGGCTCAATCAGTTAAGCCTCTGACTCCTGATTTTGGCTCATGTCATGATCTCACGGTTTGTGAGTCTGAGCCCCCCATTGGGCTCTGCACTGACAGTGTGGAGACTGCTTGGGATTTTCTCTCTCCCTCACTCTCTGCCTCTCCCCCAGCTCTCAGTCTCTCTCTCTCTGTCAAAATAAATAAATAAACTTAAAAAAAATAATCTCTTCACCCAACGTGGGGCTCAAACTCACAACCCCAAGATCAAGGGTTATATGCTCTACTTACTGAGCCAGCCAGGTGCCCTGTACTTTCAAACTTCTTTAAACATAATGCTAACAAACAAAAAGTCTCTCTTTTTTTTTTTGTAATTACAGAAAATTGGAAAACACAAAACATTAAAAAAAAAATTTTTTTTAATGTTTAGTTTTGAGAGAGACAGAGACAGAATGAGAGTGGGTTAGGGGCAGAGAGAGAGGGAGACTCAGAATCCGAAACAGGCTCCAGGCTCGAGCTGTCAGCACAGAGCCTGACGCGGGGTTTGAACTCACAAGCTATGAGATCATGACCTGAGCGGAAGTCAGACGCTCAACCCACTGAGCCACCCAGGCACCCCGAAAACATTTTTTTTTTTGTAATTACAGAAAATCTGAAAACACAAAACATTTAAAAAATTACCTGAATTCCACCACTTAGAACCATGTTATCATTTTGTTTTCTTATTTTTGAGTTTTGTTTTGTTTTGTTTCATTAAAAAACTCATAGAGGGGGGCGCCTGGGTGGCTCAGTCGGTTAAGCGTCCGACTTCAACTCAGGTCACGATCTCGAGGTCCTTAAGTTCGAGCCGCACATCGGGCTCTGGGCTGACAGCTCATAGCCTAGAGCCTGTTTCGGATTCTGTGTCTCCCTCTCTCTCTGCCCCTCCCCTGCTCATGCTCTGTCTCTCTCTGTCTCAAAAATAAATAAATGTTAAAAAAAAAAAAAAAAGTCATAGAGGGGCGCCTGACTGGCTCAGTCCATTGAGTATCTGATGTCAGCTCAGGGCATGATCTCACGGTTCATGAGTTTGAGCGCCGCCTCGGGCTCGCTGTTGTCAGTTTGGAGCCCGCTCTGGATCCTCTGTCCCCTTTGCTCCTCCACTGCTCATGCTCTCTCAGAAATAAATAAAAAAATTTTTTAAAAAGTGCCTGCATTCAGATTCATGAATTTAGGGTGTAGTTATAAACAGGCCACTGCTCTTTGAGTTATAGAGTCATTTAAAAAAATTAAAACGTCATAGAAATTCTACCTTGAATAATGGTGGGATCTATAATTGGTGGACAGGGCAATCTGGACAAACTCTCCCTCCGAGGACAGCTAGAAAAGTATTTTATATATAATTCTATATACATATACATGTAAAGTGAATAAGTATATAAAGTATATATATAGACATACATATAAGAATATAAAGTATATGCATTATATATATATATATACACACACACACACATATATTCACACATATATACACAGATGTATATACGGGTATTGGAGCTAACAAGCAGCGAAAACTTATAGAACCTAGATCTAGGAGAACATGGGGAGTCTGGGGAAGGTGTGGCATTCAAGGGTGCTTCTTGGAAGGGGTAACTGAGATGCAGAGAAGCTGAGCAGCACTCTGACAGCCTTGGTGGGCTACAGGGATAAAAATGTAGGGATCTGGGTCCACCAAGCAGTATGGGAGGAGGGTTCTGATAAACCTTCTACACTTGGGGTTGGGATTCCCTAAAATCTATTCTCTACAAAGCAGCAAGTGTAACATTTCTGAAACTTGTCAGATCATGCTACTCTTTTGTTCAAAACTCCCCAATGACTTTCAATCTCAGAGTAAAAGATAAAAAAAAAAAAAAAAGACAAAAGGCCTACAACACTCCTACACTAGGGCTTTCCACCCTATTTTGAGGTTGAAAGGACTCAATACCCTCTTGTTTAAAATTTAAATTCCAGTTAGCTAACACACAGTGTAATATTAGTTTCAGATGCACAATTTAGTGATTCTACACTTCCGTACAACACCCAGTGCTCCTCACAAGTGCTTCCTTGCTCCCCATCACCTGTATAACCCATCCCCCCACCCTTCCTTCCCTCTGGTAAACATCACATTATTCTCTATAGTTAAGAGTCTATTTCCTCGTTTGCCTCTTTCTGTCTTCCTTCCTTCCTTTATTTCTTTACCTTTGCTCATTTGTTCCTTTCTTTTTTCTTTTTCAATGTTTATTTTTGAGAGAGAGAGAGAGATAGAGCAGGAGGGCGGCAGAGAGAGAGGGAGACACAGAAAATGAAGCCCGTTCCAGGCTCCAGGCTCTGAGCCGTCAGCACAGAGCCCAACGTGAGGCTCAAACTCATGAACTGTGAGATCAAGACCTAAGTGGAGAGCATGACCTACTTGAGCCACTGAGGCACCCCTGCTCGTTTGTTTCTTGAATTCCACATATGAATGAAATCATATGGTATTTGTCTTTCTCTGACTATTTATTTCACTTACAAAATACTCTCTAGCTCCATCCATGTCCTTGCAAACGGCAAGATTGCATTCTTTTTTATGTCTGAGTAATATATTCATATTATTCATTTTCTTTGTTCATCAGTCGATGGACGGTTGGGCTGTTTCCATAATTTGGCTACTGTAAATAATGCTGCTATAAACATTGGGGTACATGTATCCCTTTGATTTAGGATTGTATTCTTTGGGTAAATATCTAGTAGTGCAATTGTTGGATCGTAGGGTAATTCTATTTTTAATTTTTTGGGGAACCTCTACACTGTTTTCCATAGTGGCTGCACCAGTTTGCATTCCCGCCAGCAGTGCAAGAGGGTGCCCTTTTTCCACATCTTCGCCAACACCTGTTGTTTCTTGTGTTGTTGATTTTAGCCATTCTGACAGGTGTGAGGTAATATCTCCTTGTACTTTTGATTTGCATTTCCCTGATGCATCTTTTCATGTATCTATTGGCCATCTGTATGTCTTCTGAATAGAAATGTCTATTCATGGGGCGCCTGGGTGGCTCAGTTGGTTAAGCGGCCAACTTCAGCTCAGGTCATGATCTCGCGGTCCGTGAGTTCAAGCCCTGCGTCGGGCTCTGTGCTGACAGCTCAGAGCCTGGAGCCTGTTTCAGATTCTGTGTCTCCCTCTCTCTGACCCTCCCCCGTTCATGCTCTGTCTCTCTCTGTCTCAAAAATAAATAAACGTTAAAAAAAAAAATTAAAAAAAAAAAAGAAATGTCTATTCATGTCTTCTGCCCATTTTTTAATTGGATTATTTGGGTCAACACGCTGTTTTTATAATAGGAATTTATTTATTATTTTTGCAGTTTATTTATTTATTTGGAGAGAGACAGAGAGAGAGAGCAAATGGGGGAGGAACGGAGGGAGGGGGGTGACAGAGGATCTGAAGCAGGCTCTGTGCTGACAGGAGACAGCCTGATGCGGGGCTCGAACTCACAAACCGTGAGATCATGATCTGAGCTGAAGGCAAATGCTTAACTGACTGAGCCCCTCAAGGACCCCTATAATGAGAATTTATAATGTCCTCTTTACTACCATAATATGAAGTATATATATAAAAAATCTATAAGTACAGTTTCAGAAAAATCAATACAGTGCCCAAACTACAATTAATATAAATGAAAAATAAAAGTAATCTATAGTAAAACAGCATGTATTTCAATATGTATATTTCTGCATATAACTAGATCAGAGGATATAATGAGGTCGTAAGATGGTGTTTATACCTGTATGCAGAACGACTGTGAACACAGCATGATACAGGTCTATGCTGCCAGCATCTCAAATACCACAAACAGTGTTGCCGTCAATGATCTGATATCCAAACGGTTCAAAGAATCTTGGTAAAGTTTCAAACGACACAAGCGACAACCTTCCCTTCATTCACGAGGTAGTTACACTCCTAGAAAATATGGTATATATATTAAAGCTGTGCAAAAAGTAGTTGGTGTTTTTATGTGAAATGAAATTCTAGGCTCATACAATAAATTTTTTCTTCCTCCTCTGTTACGGTGGGAAGATGTTTGAAAGCTGTGTTAAACCCAGGACAGTTCCTCCTTGAGTGGGACTGTCCCACACATTTGTAGAATTCCTGGCAGTCCTAGTCCCCACCCCTGAAGTGCAGGTAGCATCCCTGCCATTATTGTGACAATCAAAAACACCCCACCAATTTTCAAAATGCCCCCTGAGACAGAAAAGCCCACTCACTGCCTTTGAGTATCACTCTTACCCAGGACCTGGGGCGTAATTACCTCCCTGATATCATTTCTCACTGGTTTTCCTTGTTGCTGCCTCTGCATTTACATTGGCCTCCTTGCTGTCCTCAAATATAATTATGCGTGCTCCAGCTTTAGAATTACTCCCTGCACCTTGCAGTGGCTGTTCTCTCTACCTGGAATGCTCTTCTTCCAAAGACATGACTCATTCCCTCACCTTCTTCAGGTCTTTGTTCAAACTTCACCTTCTCAGGGAGAACTTCCTGGACCCTCTATTTAAAATGTAAAATTCCCTCATTCTTGCCCTTGGCATTCTCTCTTCTCCCGTTCTCCATTTATTTTATCCCCATAGAAGCGCCATCTGACATTCTCCATGTTTTACTTATTTATTTATTGTTTATCTTGGTCACCTTCCACCTCCAGAAATCTTTTTTTTTTCTCATTTTTATTTGAGAGAGAGAGAGAGATTGAGAGTGAGCAGAGGAGAGGAAAGGAGAGAGAGAATCTTAAGCAGGTTCCATGCTCAGCACTGAGCCCGACCTGGGGTCGGTCCCATGACCCTGGGATCATGACCTGAGCCAAAATCAAGAATCAGATGCTCAACTGAGCCACCCAGGTGCCCCACCCCCAGAAATCTTAAGTCAGTCAGGTTTCTGTCTGTTTTGTCTACTGTAATTTTCAATAAATAGCAATGAAAGGGAGGGAAAAGTAAGGGGAAAAGGAAAACAAAGGTAAAGGAAGGAAAGGGAGGGAGTGAGGGAGGGAAATAGGGAACCAGAGTGGGATTCCAAAAGTTGCAAAGGGGTATAAGACTCAGATCTGTCTTCTTGCCCTCTACTAACCAGTGAGTTCAGAAATGCATTGGCTGTTGCTCTCTTGCCCCAAAGACTGTCTCAATTTTCCTTCTTCTGAGCTGGACAGACACAGAGTTTTCTATCTGGTCTTTATCTGGTGCTATGATACTAGTTATTACTCAGTGCAGCCTACCCGTGTTTTTTAAAGTTTTTGTAAATTGAGAGGTTAATTTTGAGGTGAGAGTTGGTGAGAACCTCTATAAGCCATATTATTCTGAAGCCAGTAGAGTATACAGATGGTTGGAAACGAACATGGCTTGGAGCCTGTGATCTCTTTATAATGTGGTACATTTATGAAACCCAAAAACTCACAACTAAATGGAAACATCAAAAGTGATTATGGAATTATGGATACAGAAGACTTTTTGAGGGATTTTTCAGTCACAGGAAGTAGGCTTTAATAACAGCTATTGTGAGCATGCCTATAAAATAGGGCTAAATAAACAGATGTTCAATAAACAAAGATAACACACCGTGAAATTCTAGTCATTTGTATAAATGGCTATACCAACTGATATCTGGAGGTCTCTGTCTTCACCAGTGATTTCATGAGCTGACGTATACACCTTTAACAGAACAATCCCACATAAGGACTATATATTATTACCTACCACAAAATAACTTCCATCGTTTAGAAGAAAACAGGGAAGATTGCAGGTGCCTCTCCTTGGAAACAGAAGGAACTGGTAGTATGTTCCACTTTTGTTGTTCTGAAACAGGTTTTGTTTCATTTTTTTTTCCCTATGGTACAAGTCCGTAATACAAACATTAATGGGATCATTCCATATGTATTTGTAGTAGGCAGAATAATGGCCCCTCCAAAGATGGCCATGTCCTTATACCTGAATTCTGTGGATGTGGTAAGTTACAAACCAAAGGGGAAATAAGGTTGCAGGTGGATTTAAGCAGCCGACCTCGAGATGGGGAGATTATCTGGCGGGCCCAGTGTAATCACCAGGGTTCTTTAAATATGAGAGGGAGGCAGGAGAACATGAGTATCAGAGAGATGGCCACATGAGGAGGATTCACGTTGACATTATTGGCTTTGAAAATAGAAGGGGAGGACAATCCAAAGAATGTGGGCAGCCTCCTAATGCTTTCAGCAAAGGCAAGAAAGCTGATTCTCCCCAAGAGCCTCCAGAGAGGAACACAGCCCTGTTAACACCTTACTTTTAGTCTAGTGAGACCTGTAGAACTATTAGATAATAAGTGTGTCTTGTGTTAAAGCACTACATTTGTGGTAATTTATTACAGCAGCCATAAGAAACTAATACAGTATTCTGCTGTCTGCATTTGTCATTTAACCTCATACACAGAAGTTACTCTCTTCTACCCCACAACTCCAGAGTTATAGTTCTTCTTCCTATTTTCAGTTTTAAATCACTCTATGCTAGTGGTTCTCAATGGGGGCAATTTTGCAACCCCGTCCCCGGGGACATTTGGTAATGTCTGGAGACAGTTTTGGTTGTCACAACGGGGGGCTGGGAGGTTTGGTACAGGCATCCAGTGGCTAGAAGCCAGGGCTGCTGCTAAACATGTCCTGTAATGCACAGGACAGCCCTCCCAACAGACGATTATCCAGCCCCAAATGTCAATTGCACCACTCTTGGGAAAGCCCTGCTCTGCACACATATCAACTTATACAATATATGGGGTTGAGGGACAATTGCCTATATTCAATCAGTTCTTATATCCCCCCTTCCCACTTTTCCTCCCTTCTCCTTTACTCTTTTCCCAGGCACCCCAGCCCTCACTTTTCTTGGTCTTGCTTTCTTTCCACCATGAATTCTCAAAAGGATGCCCCCTGAGATGTGAAAATTGTTTTTTAAGGGGCAAAAATACAGATATTACAATAGTTTGTGGCCCTTAAAAACTCAACCCCACCTGAACGAATGTAATGAACAAATGTTTTTGCAAGCTCATAAAATAATTTTTAAGTTTGCATCCTTGTGAATTTTTAAAAATGTACTTTATAATGATGTACAAAATTATGGTTCAGCTGCTACCACCTGCTTTAGGATGTTTTGCTCTGTTTGCTTCATTTTTCCTAGAACAGATCATTAATTTGAAGAAGGAAAATCTAGTTGTGTGCCACAGTCATGAATATACAACCACAAGTAATAGAAATTCTAAAATAGAATATGTTCGGGGCTCCTGGGTGGCTCAGTCGGTTAAGCGTCCGACTTAGGTTCAGGTCATGATCTCACAGGTTCATGAGTTCAAGCCTCGCATGGGGCTTGGGGCTGGTAGCACAGAGCCTGCTTGGGATTCTCTCTCTCTCTCTCTCTCTCTCTCTCTCTCTCTCCGTCTGTCTCTCAAAAAGGAAAAAAAAAAAGGAATGTTTAGTTTCACACTAATGTAATGCTTTTTAGGTTTTGTTAAGCAATACTTCCAAGTGGTTAATAAGGTGTATACTAGAAGCCTAACATTTGTATGAGGGTGCCATTTTTTGCCTTTTGAAATTTACGTATTTATATTATGAATATTAACAATGTTTATGAGAGATTTCTAAATCTAGCTCATCCAAGAATGGCAAAGTAAAGACCTGACTTTGATATTAATCCCAAAGAAATGGGGAGGGTTTGTGTATGTGTTTATCATTGGCTCCTTCCTTCCTTCCTTCCACCATTTATGCGCAGAAATTTTTTTTCCACAAAGAAAAACTAAACATCTTCTCACCTTTCCTCACCCCCAAACAAAGCACTCCAATAAACCCAAACCAAGCACCAAATGTAATTGTATCCTTATGTTTTGTCCTGGGTGTAAACTAAGAAAGAAACATCCATCCTAGGCAGCTGTGGGTCATGCTGTCATAATGACATGTCTTTTAGGATATTGGTTCTTTGAATGATTAAACGATTATTCGGTTATTTGAATGATGTCATTCTGTTGCAGTTCCTCTGGCTATTTCGCTTTCATACTGCAAATGTGTTAAAAATTTAAGTCCCAGCTTGAACTTTTATTTATGCTGAGATCAGCCCTGTGGATTGCCTCATTATACAGTGCCTCCAGGGTGGCTCTTCTGGGCGGGCAGCCAGCACTCTCGGGTCAGCAGGAACTATTTCAGCTCAATTTATAAAGCAAAAGAAAGGGATCTTGTTGACCTATAAGGATCAACTCCATGAGAATTAATGCTAACCACAATGGGGATTATTCACAGCTTGCCCATCTTCCTGAGAAAATAAAACATTATTCAGAGATTTTTTTTCTCTCCTTTAAATGAAAGCATCCATTCTTTCTCTCTAGTTTGGAAAAAAAAAATCCAGAGAAAAGTGGAAGACTTATTATCTAATAGGTTTTTTAGAATCTATAAAAGATTGCTTAAGGGCCCCATGTAATAAATGATTTCTAATTCCTGAAAGGAGGACAAGGTAAAACAGTGGTGATTACTCAGCAGTCTCCTTTCCAATCTCTTTCACCCACTCTTTCTCTTTGTACTTTGAAGGTGATCTTAAAGATGTCTCTGTTGTTCAGGTTATTTTCACATGTTATGCAAACACAGATGAACTGTGTGAATTCAGCATTCCAAGAGAGGAATTCAGCCTCTCCACTTTTACCAAACTTTTCTATCCACCAGTCTGTAAAATCAAACTACCTGGGAGCTTTGTTTTTCCTTTACGCATTTTACCTGAGTGACTTTTGTGGTGTCTATATTTGTTCTCAATTGCTTCAAGTTACCACAGATATAGTGTCCTATCACAACCTTTATTAACTTACAGGTCTGGAGGTCAGAAGTCCAAACTGGGTCCCTCTGGGTTAAAATCCGGGCACCACTAGGGCTGGATTCTTCTAGAGTTTGCCCACATTTCCTGTCCTGTGGCCACCCTTCCATCTTCAAAGCCAGCAAAGGCCTTCATGGTTTTTCTCAGCCTGCATCACACTGACGCTGACTTTCTGCCCTGCTCTTTTACATTTAGAGGACCATTGTGATTACATTGAGCCCACCTGGCTAATCTCTTTATTTTAAGGTCAGCTAAATAACAACCTTAACCATCTGCACCTCAATTCTCCCTTGTCACGTAATGTAAGATGACTTCAGGTTCTGGGGAATCTCGTCACAGAATGCGGACATCTTTGGGGGGCATTATTTTGCTTATCATAGTGTCTTTGTCAGGCGGTAATGAAATAACTCAGGTTTCAACCATATTGATCTCCTCCTTCCTCAGGAGATCCTTTCTTCCTTTCTCTCTTTCTCTCTCTCTCTTTTTTTTTTTTTTATTAAAATTTTTTTTTCAAATTTTTATTTATTTTTGGGACAGAGAGAGACAGAGCATGAACGGGGGAGGGGCAGAGAGAGAGGGAGACACAGAATCGGAAACAGGCTCCAGGCTCTGAGCCATCAGCCCAGAGCCTGACGCGGGGCTCAAACTCACAGACCGCGAGATCGTGACCTGGCTGAAGTCAGACGCTTAACCGACTGCGCCACCCAGGCGCCCCTCTCTCTCTCTCTTTCTTTCTTTTCTTTTCTTTTCTTTCTTTCTTTCTTTCTTTCTTTCTTTCTTTCTCTCTCTCTCTCTCTCTCTCTCTTTCTTTCTTTCTTTCTTTCTTTCTCCTCTGCACAGACTTCATCTTTTAGGATCTCTTGTGCCTTCATTTCATCTCCATTCTTCCACTTGGCCCCCTTCTCAACTGCCTGCTCTGTACCATCTGAATTTCTACTCATCTTCCAGACAAAACCTACCTTTGTAGCGATGGCATTTCTGAACCTTCCAAGACACATGTATTCTAGCTCTTCCTACACATCATTCATTCATTTCACAAATATTTATTGAGGAACAGCCATGTGTCAGGCAAATGGAAAACACCACTGAACGTAATGGATAGGGTCTCTGCTTCCATGTATTCCATATTTTAGCAGAGGGGACAGCAGACAAGTAAACGAATAAAATTATTTCAGAGAGTGACATGAAAGTGTGGGGCAAGGATAGAAAGGCATTAATGGGGATCAGGGAAATCTCCAGAAGGAAATAGAGATAAAATGTGGATAAAATGTGGCTCCATGTGATGATCTGAGGGAAAAGCATCCCAGGGAGGAAGGAACCGCAAATGTAAAGGCTCTGAGCTGGGAGGCTGGAGGAAAAGGAAGGAGGCCGGTGAAGCAGGAGTGGAAGTTTAGGCAGGGAGAGAATGGAGGGAGATTAGGTTGGAGACAGAGGCAGGGACCGGGTCAGGTGGGATCCTCTAAGCCATGGGGAAGGTCTTGGGTTTTATTCTATATGAAATGAACAGGTATTAGAGAGCTTTAAGCAGAGAGGTGACATAATTTTAGATTTTAAAAAAGATCACTTAGAATGGATTGTTGAGGGGCCAGATTGGAGGCTTGATGTCAGGATGGAGAAAAACGAGGTGGACCAGGGAAGTGGTTAGAGGTGATGCAGCATTGTAGTTATCTGCTTAGTGGCCAAGTCTTAAATATCTACTATGGCAAAAGATTAAATATATCCAATTTAGCCAATGCATTAAGTATATCCAATTTAAGGAGCATATTATGAAGACTATAATAGTCCTTCTCCTTCATTAGATGCCCTGGAGTTTTTAGGGGTAGAGACTAGCATTTTTTCATGCCCAGGACTTACTACAGTGCTTGATATACAGTAAGTATTTTAAAAAATTTAAAAAAAAATTTTTAATATTTATTTATTCTTGAGAGAGAGAAAGAGAGACAGAACGTGAGTGAAGGAAGAGGCAGAGAGAGAGGGAGACACAGAATTCAAAGCAGGCTCCAGGCTCTGAGCTGTCAGCACAGAGCCTGATGCAGGGCTCCAATGCAGGAACAGTGAGATCATGACCTGAGCCGAAGTCGGACGTCCAACTGGTTGAGCCACCCAGGCACTCCTAAAGTAGGTATTTAAAAGTGATGATGATAAATATTATCTTGTCATTTCTAGTTATTTGATTTTTATGAAGCAGGACACTTTCATTGGGCATTTACTTTTTTGCTTGATCAGCAGCTTGGAGACTAGGTTCAAAATGAGAATAACGATTAGTACGTTTATTCAAGATTGGAGTGGCCCAGTCATGAGCTTTGTACCAATACTGAAATATCTGAGGAGAATTTATGACATTCTTTCATGAGTTAGATTTTTTAAAAAAATCAGAAACCACCAGGTTTAAAAAAATCAACTGACAATGACTAAAACTAAACATGGTAAGATTTGTTGTTGACTCAAAAATAACAGAATTAAATCCTGGAAAATTGAAAATCTGCAAAATTTGATAAGGCAGATGGACTTGGAAGAAATAAGTTCTTGAAATAAAGCCTAATGGTTGAAGCTCTGAGTGGCAAAATAAAAAAATAAAAAAGAAAAAGAGAAAAGGAAAGAAAGAAAGAAAAAGAAAGAAAGAAAATTGATAAACAAATCAGCCCTTTTCTATAAAAATTTGAGGGAAAAGTTTGATATTTGTGAAAATAATTCCAACAAACCAAAATAAAAATGGGAACTACTTGAAATAGTTTAACTTTACTGTGTAAAAAAAAAAATCATTTATTGATCTGTTCAACAATAAATTATTCAAGTTAAGTTGGCCTAATGGTTTTCCTAGTTAACATTTTTTTTTTTTTTGCTGAAAATTTATCACTGTTGGGATAATTATGGCTAAAAGGTTTGTGTTCATAAACTTGTCAGAGTCAACTATCTACAGATTTGAAATCACTGGCATTAAAAAATTCACTGAGTAAAAACAATAAGGCCAAGTTGGCAGCATCAAAATGGTAAAGTCCAAAAACATTTTAACATAAATATTAATTTTAATTCATATTTTCAGGTATTTTCATTACAATATTAATACAAAAATATTAAAATCTTTTTGGTAATATACAAAGTAAAAGAAAAAATATCATCTATAATATCATCATTGAGACAAAACCATTGTAAAACCTTTTCATGTATTCTTCCAATCTCTTTTTTCCTAATGCATAGAATTAAAAAAATAATTGTAATATTACTTCATATGCAATTTTCCATACTGATTTTTTTGCTTAACATTAGATTATCAACATTTTCATATAATTGCTTCTTCCTCATAAATATTCTTCTTGTTTTAAAAAAAATTTTTTTTGGTAATGTTTATTTATTTTGGGGGGAGACAGAATGTGAGCGGGGGAAGGGCAGAGAGAGAAGGAGACACAGAATCGGAAGCAGGCTCCAGGCTCTGAGCTGTCAGCACAGAACCTGCTGTGGGGCTCGAACCCACAGACCACGAGATTGCGACCTGAGCTAATGTCGGATGCTTAACCAACTGAGCCACCCAGGTGCCCAGAATGATTTTTTGCTTTTAAAGTAATTTTTATTTTCATCAAACTGATAAATTCACACAATTTTTTTTTAATTTTTTTTTTTAACGTTTATTTATTTTTGAGACAGAGCATGAACAGGGGAGGGGCAGAGAGAGAGGGAGACACAGAATCGGAAGCAGGCTCCAGGCTCTGAGCTGTCAGCCCAGAGCCTGACGCGGGGCTCGAACTCACAGACCGCGAGATCATGACCTGAGCTGAAGTCGGACGCTTAACCGACTGAGCCACCCAGGCGCCCCTAAATTCACACAATTTAAGAAGTCAAATAGTACTATAAGGTTTATGATGAGTAATAATGGTTCCCAGCTCCATCTTTCCCCATCCTTCATGAGATCCTTAAAATGCTATTTCTTTTATTCATAAGTTTTGGGCATTATCTATTGACTTTCCATTATGGAAAATGAGAATTAATTAAGTAAGT
Source organism: Panthera onca (assembly GCF_046562875.1). Taxonomy (NCBI): domain Eukaryota; kingdom Metazoa; phylum Chordata; class Mammalia; order Carnivora; family Felidae; genus Panthera; species Panthera onca. The sequence goes on from NC_138347.1 coordinate 140,402,726, forward strand.
AATTTTTAAAAGTTTTTAAAATTTATTTTGAGAGAAAGAGCACACAGGCACGTGTGTGGGAGCAACAGAGAGAGAGGGAGAGACAAAATTCCAGATAGGCTCTGCACTGTCAACACAGAGCCTGGTGTGGGGATCGAACTCATGAATCATGAGATCATGACCTGAGTAGAGATCAGGAGTCAGACGCTTAACTCACTGAGCCGGTGAGCCACTATTTATTTATTTATTTATTTATTTATTTATTTATTTATATTAAAAAATATTTTTTTAAGTTTATTTATTTTGAGAGAGACAGAGACAGCATGAGCAGGGGAGGGGCAGAGAGAGAGAATCCCTAGCAGGCTCCACACACTGTCAGCACAGAGCCCGACGCGGGGCTTGAATCCACATACTGTGAGATCATGACCTGAGCTGAAGTTGGACGTTTAACCAACTGAGCCACCCAGGCGCCCTGGAAAATGAGAGTTTAAATAATACTTCCCTGTCACACACATTCCTTTTTCTGGCACCTTTCATATGTGTAAGTGTGTCTGCACACCTGCATGCTTGTGCACACATACACACATAACAAGCACATTTCTCTTCCCTCTATTCTCCTATGTTATAGCACCTTAGTGAGTTTCTAAGAAAAGAAGTGTAGAAGGGGAGTTTTTTGGACGCAGTCTGAAAATATCTCTATCCTACCTTTGCACTTGACTAATGGTTTGGCTGAGTTCTGAGATTAGGGCAAAATATTTTTATCTCAGAATTTGGAAGGCATTCCTGAGACATTCGGTGTGGCGATTAAGAAGTCTGATGAGGGGCACCTGGGTGGCTCAGTCAGTTCAGCGTCTGACTTCGGCTCAGGTCATGATCTCACAGTTCGTGGGTTCGAGCCCCACGCTGGGCTCTGTGTTGTCAGCACAGAGCCTGCTTGGGATTCTTTCTTTTCCTCTTTCTGCTCCTTGCCACCCCTCCCCCATGCTCTCTCTCTCTCAAAATAAATAAACTTTAAAAAAATAAATAAATAAAAAAAACCCAATCACTTCTAATGTCCATCTTTTCGTTCTGCTTAATGGTGATTTCTTTGACTTCTAATGCTTTTTTTTAAGGTTTATTTATTTATTTATTTATTTTGAGAGGGAAAGAGCTCAATAGGGGAAGGGGCAGAGAGAGAGAGAGAGAGAGAGAGAGAGAGAGAGAGAGAGAGAATTGCAAGCACGCTCTATGCAATCAGTGCAGAGCCCAACATGGGGCTCTATCCCATGAACTACAAGATCATGACCTGAGCCAAAACCAAGAGTCAGAGGCTCAACTGCCTGAGCCCCACAGGTGCCCCAACTTCTAACTTTTCTGATACTTTTAAAATTTTGTATACGGCCTTTAATTTTCAAAAACTCTTCCATGTTCTGTTCCTTTTTTGTAGCATCCTGCTTTCATGGGTGCTATGTCTTATCTTTCCAATAATAAAGAGTATTTTTCTTGCTTCTTGTATTGTTTCTTAGTTACTATTTTCTTTCCATTGTGGTAGAATCTTCCCTCAAAAGTCTAGTGATCCATTGCTATCTGTTTATATTAGAGTGACGCATTAAAAAAGCTGATTAGAGGGGGCACTTGGGTTGTTCAGTCAGTTGAGCGTTAGACTCTTGATTTCAGCTCAGGTCATGATCCCAGGATCATGAGATCAAGCCCCGTGTCTGGCTCTGTGTTGAGTGTGGAGCCTGCTGGAGATTCTCTGTCTGTATCCCTCTCCCCAGCTTGTCCTCTCTCTCTAATAATAATTAAAAAAAAGCTGATTAGATACTGTGTGTGTGTGTGTGTGTGTGTGTGTGTGTGTGTGTGTGTGAGTGTGTGTGTGTGTGTGTGTGTTGGGAGCTCTGGGGAGCCCCTTGACTTCAAAGTTTCACCGTTGCTGAGTGGGACCTGCTGTTTCACTTATGCCAATTTTCAATCAGTCCCACTGTTTTCAGTCTCACTGTGCATCTTGGACTCAAAGAAAATCTCTTTTCCTAGGTATTTACTCTGCCTAGGTAGTGTTTATCTAACCGTCTGTTAGGTCCCTGTGACTTCCGGGGAGTCTGGATGATATTGAATTTTTGATGTTACTGATCTTCTGGTTCCCACTTGTTATTAGTCATTCGTTGCCGAATAACAAACTATCCTAAAACCTAATGACTCAAAACAACATTTGTTACTTCACAGTTCCGTCTATGGGTCAGAAATCTGCATGCAGTTTAGATGGGTTCTCTTCTTCGGTGTCTCTCAACCAAGGTGTTGGGTGTGGCTGAAGTTGTCTCAAGGCTCAGCCGGGGAAAGATCCACTTCCAGGTTCATGCATGTGCTTATTGGCAGGATCCTGTTCCCTGCAGGCTGCTGCGGTTCCTCAGGGCAGCTAAACCACACCGCAGCTTGCTTGATCAAGGTAAGCACGTAAGAAGAGCCAGAGAGTATGAGCAAGATATGTGGCAGTCTTTTATAACATAATCTCAAAAGTGACATCCCATCACTTTTGCCATATTCTATTTTGAGAGGTAATTCATAGGCCCAGTTCACCCTCAAGGAGAGGGGATTCTACAAGGGAGTGAGTATCAGGAGACAAGCGGGGACATCTTGACAAGGCCGTCTACCACGTTCCTCCAGAGAACACTCCTGTTGCAAAGCCTCTGTCTCCCTCATACAGTAGAGCTGGGCTTCTCAAACTTCTTTGTGCAGATAGGTCACCTGGAGCTCTTGTTCCATGCAGATTTTGATTCACTAGGGTGGGGCTTGTGATTCTGGCTCCCAGGTAACCCTAATGCTACTGGTCCAGGACCACACTTTTTTCAACGTTTTTTTTTTTTTTTTAATTTATTTTTGGGACAGAGAGAGACAGAGCATGAACGGGGGAGGGGCAGAGAGAGAGGGAGACACAGAATCCGAAACAGGCTCCAGGCTCCGAGCCATCAGCCCAGAGCCTGACGCGGGGCTCGAACTCACGGACCGCGAGATCGTGACCTGGCTGAAGTCGGACGCTTAACCGACTGCGCCACCCAGGAGCCCCAAGGACCACACTTTTGAATAGTGAGGCAGTAAACCACCAATGTGCCTCTTGGCTTCATCTTTAAAAACATTACATGTGGCTTCTCTTCTAAGACTGAGAGAAGACCCATACATAAAAGATCATCATTAGTTCAAAAGTCTAATATGTCAGTCACAAATTGTAAAGTCTCTGGACCTCCCAACACATTGCCTTAAAACAATGGAATCCAGACATAATGAAAAATCAGTATGCAGTCTGTTGGTTATGCTATGAGTGGTAAGGTATTCCTTCTCCAGTTTTCTTTTTAAAAAAAAAAATTTTTTTTTAACATTTATTCATCTTTGAGAGACAGAGAGAGACAGAGTAGGGGAGGAGCAGAGAGAGAGAGGGAGACACAGAATCTGAAGCAGGCCCCAGGCTGCCAGCCGAGCCCGACGTGGGGCTCAAACTCATGGACCGTGAGATCATGACCTGAGCCAAAGCTGGAAGCCCAACCAACTGAGCCACCCAGGCGCCCCTCCAATTTTCTTTCACAGAACTGCATCAGGAGGAGGAGGAATGAGTTTTTATATGAATTTAGAAGGTAAGAGATGGTCCTGGATGTTCACTAAGGTTTAAATGGCAATCTTATTGTTATCATTATTAAAACATTTTGTTTTTTTCTGCACAGCCAGAAAGAAGGGTCTACGCTTTAGGAATATATTTATTTTCTAGAATATAGATAAGTAAATTTATAGGTAATTAGTAAGGACTTGCTAGCAATAAGCATACCAATTAATGAGAAGAGCAGCTTACTCCTAGAGTCTGTGGGCAGAAATTCACCCAGGCCTGTAGGAAGAACTGAAATCCAAAGCCCAGGCAATGTGGGCTTTGTGTTTAGAATCCTACCCTGCCGTATTACATCCTGTCATATTATATACAGATTACAGGATACAAATCCTGCTCGCTTGGAAGCATGGTGCAGAAAATCTGGAAAGAGGCAGGCGCTAGCCTCATACACTTAGTCACAGGGTCCTATAGCCCTGGCAGCACCTGCGGTGTTTCTGGTTCATTAGGTCTGAGATGGAGCTCGAGAAATTGCATTCTAACAAGTTCCTAGGTGCTGCTGCTGCTGATCTAGTGACCACACTGAGAATCACTGGTCTGGGTTAAAGGGAGACACCTGAGTCTCTAAGGTCCCTTTGAGTGTTGGTGACAACTGGGGATAGAGAACCTAGAGGAGATTGTTCAGTTAATGGGGCTCACACTAGGACAGATTCCATTGCTGGGAGGGATTCTCAATTTGATGAGTTTTCAAAAGTAGGAAGATTCGATGGGAAGATTAGTGAGAAAGTCAGCAATATGTATTATTCCTTTAGTGAGATAACATGGCCTGTTGTTAGGTCTAGCTTTTTTTTTTGTTTTTTAAGTTTACTTGTTTTTGAGAGAGAAAACACACGAGTGGGGGAGGGAGGGAGAGAAAATCCCAAGCAGGCCCCACACTGTCAGCGCAGAGCCTGATGAGGGGCTCGAACTCACGCAACTAACTACGAGATCACGATCTGAGCTGAAGTCAGACACTTAATGGACCCAGCCACCCAGGCACCCCTGGGCTAGCTTTTTGTATTTGACGTCTTTGTCTTCTTATTTCCCCCCCCGAGGAAGAAGTATTGCAGATTTTTTTTTCAAGCTGTGATGATGAGTACTGAAGATAATCAAGCATTTCTTACAGTATTTTAATTTATTGAAGAGCCAAGCAACTTGTTCTTCTTTATTTCCATTCTTACTCCCTCCCCCCCCCCCCCCCCCACATTTCTGTTTAGTGTGTTAACTAAGTGGAGCAATGAAATTCAACCAGGGCTTCCAACTTGCATTAGATATTTTCCCACTCTGTTCAATGAGGCATCTTGGCTAGATGGTTTCTGTTGTGGATTGTCCTGGATTTTGTGTCATGTTGTATAGATTGTACTCATTATGTGTAGACATAACCCTTTTCCCTACTAGATTCTCCTCTGAGGGAGCGGTCCCATTCCAGTGCCATAAGATATTATTGACGTTGGAAAATAAAGGACTAAGAACAGACAAGAGACGGGGTCTGTATTTGAAATGTCATTCTATCGATCTTCAGCTGCACAGAGAATAAACTAATACAATGGAGTGGAACCATTCTGTGGACTGCGGGCCCTTCTGTACCCACTTGTTAGCTGACTCATTCCTTCCTCTAGAGCATCCTTTCTCCTTACACCAACACTTAGAAGATGCTACCAGGCAGAGGGGATGAAAATGTTTACCTTGAGAAGTACATCTTAAATCTTTGATACTATCATACGGTATTCAGAGTAAGGTGGATTGTGTATGTGTGTTATTCTTGAAAACTGTTCTGTGTCCAAACAATTGTAGCTGAAACAATATAGTCCATCTTACATGCTATTCAAAATATGATCTTGATACTCCTCTTATGAAGAGATGAGGTCTATGTGCCCTATATTCCAATCTGGGGATGCTTGTTTAACTCCCTGGCTACAAACCAATAATGCAGCGAAATTGATGCTGCCTGACTTCGGAAGCTTGGTCAAAGAAAAAGTGATGCAACTTTTGCCTTAGTCCCTGGAACGCTTGCACTGGAGTCCTGGCCTACTCTAATAAGCAGTCTGACTGCCCTGAGGTCAACATGCTGTGTGGCACCCCAGAGTAGCCTATCTCCAGAGACGATATGGAAAAGCTCTGCAACTACTGAAGAGAGAGAAAGGCTGGGCTGGCCCCTCGCTGCTCCAGCCCCTGCTGTTCTCGCTCTGCCCACTGTCTAATTGCCAGTGTTGAGAGACTCTGAGCCAGAAATGCCCAGCCAGGGGCTCCCCAAATTTCCGACCCATAGAAACCACCAGAGATAGCAAAATGATTGCTGCTATTTTCTTTTTTCTAAGTTTATTTATTTTGAGAGAGAGTGCATGTGTGTGAACAGGGGAGGGGCAGAAAGAGAGAGAGAGGCGGGGGGAGAGAGAGAGAGAGAGAGAAAGAATCTCAAGCAGGCTCCTGTGCTGTCAGTGAAGAGCCCAATGCAGGGCTTGAACTCATTGTGAGTTTATGACTTGAGCTGAAGTCAAGATTTGGATGCTTAACCGACTGAGCCACCCACGTGCCCCTATTTTATTTGATTTTTAAGTAATCTCTTCACCCAACGTGGGGCTCGAACTCACAACCCCAGGATCAAGAGTTGGATGCTCCACCAGCTGAGCCAGCCAGGTGCCCCATGATTGCTGCTCTTTTAAATCACAAAGTTTTGGGGTAACTTGTTACACTGCATAAGTAACTGGAATATTCCCTATAATAGGTCAGTAAGAGTAAAATCAGTTGTACCAGTGATGTTTCTTTAGTTATAAGAGAAACTGGCTCTGGCCAACTGAAAGCACAATTGATGTGATAAATGTCCAAATTGAGAAGTTAGAAAAATCACGTTAAAAGTGAATGGAAGAAGGGAGATCAAGATAAAGAGTAGAAATTTGTGAAGTTGGAAACAAAAATAATGCATCAATAAAGCCAAAAATTCAATCTTTGAAGAAGCTAATAGATACATCTCTAGTAGGACTAATTAAAGAAAAGTACCAGTAAAATTAAGAATGAGAAACTATAGAATTGACAGATTAAAGAGATAATAAGTGAATATGAACACTTCTGCTTCAAAACATTTAAAAACTTATGCAAGATGGACAGACTCCTAGAATGGTAATTTATCACAGTGACTCAGAATGAGGAAGAAAGTCTCTAAATCTGTAAAGATCCAATATGGTTGCTGTTAGTTACATGTGCCTTTTGACACTTGAAACATGGCTAGTGCAACTGATGGGTTAAATTTAAATTTTATGTCATTAAAAATTTGTATCTAATTTTAACTAATTTAAATTTTAAAACTGGAACAGTGTAAAAATATTTTTCTGTTAAACAAAGCTGACTCTTTTGGTAGGACTATATTTCACTTTAACCATTGTATCTTGTAAGATATTGTTATTGTATCCTAGTGCATACTGGATGTGTGCATTGTCTCTATATTTCACATAAACACATCCCTGATCTTGACATTTTTTCATGCACGGATAGAATATTTATTTGAATATTTTATGAGGACATAAAATGAGAAGATAGGATTCACCTAGTGATACATATGCAAGGCATAATTGGTATTTAAGTTGAATGTTTATTATTTAGTTATAATGTAATTAAGTTACTTTTCTAGTTAAAAAATAAGTATAGACAATTTTTTGAATTTAGAGTAAATGCACACTTTGATACAGAATTGAGGGACGATACAGAAGCTTTGACTGGAACGGTAAAGAAAAAAAGAGCCTGGAAGAAAGTACATCACAAATATCACGATCCCTAGCAATCGCCATTTGCTGTGGCAGAGGAAACCGCCAAAGTTGTTGACACGTGATGATGCCACTGCTCTGTGACATATATGCTGTGTATGCTTGTGTTTTAAGCATTTGTTTTGATTTCTAATAGGTGAATATGGATAAATGTACCCCTACAAAAAAGCCCTTTGTGGTCTTCAGTCATTGTAAGAGTGTAAATCAAAATGTTTGAGAACTCCTGAACCAGGGCATAGAGGAGGTGAAGTGGAATGTTATTATGGTTTGGGAACTTGCAGTATTCTTTAGAACATTTTATTTATTATTTATTTATTTATATAAAGTTTATTTTCGAGAGAGGGTGAGCACAGGAGAGAGAGAGAGAGAGCGCACATGCGGGAGGGGCAGAGTGAGAGAGACAGAGAATCCCAAATAGGTTCCGCTGTGTCAGCACAGAGCCCCAGACCGGGGTGGGGGGGGTGGGGGGGTGGGGGGGTGGGGGGGGTTGGGGCTCAAACTTGCAAGCTGCTGTGAGATCATGACCTGAGCCTAAAACAAGAGTCGGATGCTTAACTGACTGAGACATCCAGGTGCCCCATCATTAGGACATTTTAGAATTAGGAATGACCTTAAACATTTTTAACCGGCTTTAACTTAGGGCGCCTGGGTGGCTCAGTCCAGTCACTTGATTGTCCAACTCTTGATTTCGGTTTAGGTCATGATCTCAAGGTTGTGGGATAGAGCCCTGAGTCAGGTTGCTTGCACGCGCACGCACTCTCTCGCTCTAAAACTAATTAGTTAATTAACTGGCCTTAACTTAAAAAAATTCCATCTGTTTTTTCCTCATAACTCTCCTTCATCAAGGTTCTCATACTGTAGTACTTCACTTGGTCTGTTTTACTGGATCTTGGGACTAGAGGATTCTAATATTTAGGCTCTTCTCTTCCCTCTCCACGTCCAGATTGACCTATCCTGTGTTTAGTTTCCTAGGACCCTGGTGATAGTGGACTATAAGGATTAATGAGGAAGCTTTCACAGGAAATAACTTGCATTTTTAAAAAAGAGTCTATATTTTAAAATTTTTAATGTTTTTATTTATTTTTGAAACAGAGAGAGACAGAGCATGAGCAGGGGAGGGGCAGAGAGAGAGGGAGACACAGAATCTGAAACAGCCTCCAGGCTCTGAGCTGTCAGCACAGAGCCCGACGCAGGGCTCGAACTCACAGACCGTGAGATCATGACCTGAGCCGAATTGGACGCTCAGACTGAGCCACCCAGGTGCCCCAAAGATTTTATTTTTTTAAGTAATCTCTCTCCCCAACATGGGAATCTACAACCCTGAGATCAAGAGTTGCATGCTCCATTGACTGAGCCAGCCAGGTGCCCCCCAGTTTGCATTTTGAATACAATTTTGAAGACACAGTTACTTCATTCAGCAGAATTATTATTTTGGTCAGAGGAATGAGGAAGGTGAAGTAGGTAGAAATCTAGGAATAGTCTGAGAATCCCTACAGACTGAGCCACAGACCCCACAGGGTTAATAAGTAAGTTTCCTTGGAATGACAGTAGCTAAAGGCAATTTCCACTGCAGCTACAGCACTCTGGGGACTGCCCAACCCGGATGCTGTTCAGCATCCTCCTCTGGCACTGACGAACCTAATGTTTCCCGTGGCCAGTGGTGTGGCTGGTGACTGACCAGGGTTGTAGCTTTATAACCTCTGATAGTTACCCACAGTGTCTCACAGGAAAGAGGTAGCCTTTTGAAAACATGAGGCTCATACACAAAGATTTTATCTCATAGACATTATGGAAGACAGGGTCTTATTTCCTTTGCAATAGCTTATTTTCAATTCCATTCTTCTCCTTTTCAAATTTAAATGGTAGTATTCTCTCTCTCTCTCTTTTAAAATAGGCTTTATTTTTTAGAGCAGTTTTACATTCACAGCAAAAGTAAACAGAAAGTACAGAGAGTTTTCATATCTATTCTGTCTTCATGAACATACACAGCCCCCACTAGTAATATCCCACACCACAGGGGTACATTTGTTACCGCTGATGAACATATATTGACACCTCATAATCATCCAAAGTCCATAGCTTATATCAGTGTTTACTCTTGGTTGTACATTTAACATGTATCCACCACTGTAGTATCATACAGAACAGTTTCACTGCCCTAAAAATCCCTCTGTGCTCTGCCTTTTCATCCCTCTGCCTCCCCAACCCCTGGCAATGAATGATATTTTCACTCTCTCCATTGCTTTGCCTTCTCCAGAATGTCATATAGTTGGAACCATACAGTATGTAGCCTTTTCAGAGAGATATCCTCTTTTATGATTTCTTTTCTTCCTTCTAGATTGCTCATATTGGCCACAGAAACAGATGGTGGTTGATAAATAAAATGAAAAAGCAAGCTACAAAGTGTAGCCTGGGGAACTCTTGCATCAGCATCACATACAGTGATAAAGCCCTGAGGTAGGGAAGAAAATAGACCTTTGTAGTTAGAAAACAGCATTTAGAAGCTGGCAGGCGAGCCTTCCAAAGAGAAGCAGGGCCTACAGTTTGTGCAGGGCTTTGCAAGTCAGGCTAAGGCAATGGAGTTTCTTCAAAGTGCAATAGGAAGCTTTTAGGAGGGTTTTGAGCAGAAAATGATCTCATTTCCTTTTTTTTAAATTAAAAAATTCTTTTTAATGTTTATTTCCGAGAGAGATGGGGTGGGGGGGGGGAGGGGCAGAGAGAGAGGGAGACCTAGAATCTGAAGCTGCCTCTAGGCTTTGAGCTGTCAGCACAGAGCCCAACACCAGGCTCGAACCCATGAACCATGAGATCATGACATGAGCCAAAGTCGAATGCTTAACTGACTGAGCCACCCAGGCACCCGGATCTCATTTTCATTTAAAAAATAACACTTTGAGAGGCAGAAGTGACTGTAGGTGGATACAAGGAACAGTCCCGCTCCCTGGTAGGGAATTATTACAGTGGCCCAGGCAAGAGATGATGGTGGTTCGGTCTAGAGTAATGCTATTAGTAATGCTGCTGGTGAGAAGCATAGAAATTGAAGACATATTATGAAGGTAGAATAGCTCAGATTTGTTAAAGGATTGAACAGGGTATAGAAGGCAGAGTTGGGGGGTGGGGAGAGTATGGAAGAAATGCAATTTGCTGGTTTCAGGAACTGGAAGATTTACCAAAATAGTAAAGACTGAGATGGGGGAAGAAACAAGCATGTGTGAGTATGCAGTGGATGAGGGGGAAGAAGAAGGAGTGCTGCACACATAAAAATGTTTTACACATTACATTTCCCCCAACATTTTATACTGAGCTTTTTTTTTTTTTTTTTTTTAAATTTGAGAGAGAGAGAGAAAGGGGCAGAGGGAGAGAGAGCAAGAGAGAATCTCAAGCAGGCTCCATGCAGGTTTCAAAACCCCCCATGCCGGCATCATGACCTGCACCCAAACCAGGAGTTGGACGCTCAACCCACTGAGCCATCCAGGCGCCCTTTACTGAACATTTTCAAACAACAAACTGGAAAACAATTTTACAGGGATTACCCATATATAACATCTACAATTAACATCTTAATATACGTCTATACATTTTATCTATGCCTCCATCCGTCAGCCCATCTTACTGTTGTAATACATTTCAATTGCAGACATCAATGCGCCTCCCTCTGCATACTTCAGCACACGTCATCTATTTCCAGTTTCTTCTTTTGACATAAAATTTACATACAAGGTGAAATGCACAAATCATAAGTGTGCATTGAGTTCTGACACATGCATACACCTGTCCACACCTTAAATTTAAGATGCTTAAGGAACATCAAGCTGGCATAATCAAATGGGTTGCTGAAAGTAGAAATCTGGAGCTCAGAGAGGTCTCGGTTTGAAGTGTAAATCTGGCAATCCTCAGAACACAGGTCCATTTAAGCCATGCGATTGGAAGAAATAACCCAGGGGGTGCAGAGTGAAGAAAAATGGGATCTACCCTCAAAGACTCCAGCGTTTAACGGGCTGTCGGGTGAGAGAGCAGGACCTGTAGGGAGGTGAGGCCCCGGGTCCGGAAAGGCCGGTCTGTTCCGCGCCTCGGGGCGGCCCTTGGTAGCAATCGGGAGGTGACCCGAAGTGTCATGTGGGGGGTTAGGAGGGGGACGTAACGGGGGGGTGCTCCCAATCCGTGGCGGGAAGGTCAGCCTGGAGGAGAGGGAAGAGGGGAAAGAAGAGAAAGGATCTGGGGAGGGAAATGGGGAAGGGGGTAGGGGGACGAAGGAAAGAAGCGAGAAACGAGGGAAGGCGAGAGCAGGCGGCAGCGAGGGGGCGGAGTCGCCGCTGCGGCCGGCAGAGGGGCGGGCGGAGGGAGGGGGTGTGTGCGCGGGTCACATGGTCGCAGCTGCCCTCCCCGTCAGCCGCCCTCGCCGCCGCGGTGCGCTGGCTGCAGGAAGCCGCCGCGCCGCCGCTTTTGTTGTCAGGGACTCCGCGAGGAGCGCCGCTCGCCGGCCGCCGCCGCCCTTTCTCACTGCAGCCCGCTCTCCGGCCGCGGGGCCCGGGTTCCGGGCGTCCCGACCGCCCTGCCCATGAGGGGGCTCCGCGACCACCGCTGCCTCCAGCCCGGGGCGGCGCGGCGCTGAGGCGGAGGCGGCGCTGCCACCTCTGCGGGAAGCGGGCAGCTTCTGTCCCCTCCCGGAGGGCACCATGGAGGTGAATGCGGGTAAGAGCAGGACTGCGGAGGTTGGGGGCACGGCGGAAGGGGCGATCGGAGCCCGCTGGGGCACTTCGGGGGACGGCGGCAGGGGGCGGCCCCAGGGCTGGTAGGGTGGGCTGCTGCGCGGTGCGTACTGGCTCGCGCCCGGTTCCCGCGTCGCCCCCGGTGCCGCTCCACGGCCGCCCTCCTAGCTCCCTGCAACGCCGCAGCGCGGCCCGGCGGCGCCGGCCCGGCCCCCCCCTCACATGGCCCGGCCGCGCGAGCCACGTGCGCGCTGTGTTTACGTTCGGCGGCGCGCGGGCGCCGGTTGGCTGGGCGGGCGCGTGACGCGGCATTACATAATGGGCGCTGAGGCGGCGGCGGCGGGCGGGGACACGTGAGGCCGCTCGGCTCGGTGACCCACATTCCCCGGGGCCGCAGGGACACGTGGGGGCGGGTGCGCGCGCGCGCCGGCGGGGAGTGCCGCAGCCTTCCGGGAGGCCCCGCCCCCTTGGAACCCTCCGGGCTGTGACGTGGCCGCGATTCCCTCCTCCCCCGCGGGGTTGCACACTGCGGAGGAGGCCGCGCGTGCGCGTGCGGTGAACCTCGCGCCCGGGCGGTCCCGAGGCGGGCGCGGACGCCGCAGTGCCCCCGCTGCCGCTTTCGCGTCGGGGAGGTGACCCCGACGCGCGGAGCCGGGGCCGGGCAGACGCACCCGCAGCAGACCTTGCGGATGCTGAGGAAGAAGTGCGGGGTCAGGGCGCACCGTTGGCCGAGAAAGGTTCCTCGGGGAAGGCTTCGTGCTTCCCAACGCGAGACGCCTTAAAGGAGCTCCGAGGTGCTTCGATGTCGAGCAACGCCGTGCGCTTGGAACGGCACTCGCCCTTGTGCTGCTGCTTCACTATTTCCAAGAAAAATGGTTTGCTCTAGGACGTGACCTGTCTTACACACCCTAAGTCATAAAAATGTCTCGAAGATCCCCTAGGGCTGGGAGCCTATAGATCACACCCATAGCTTATCATTCAGATCACGTAGGGTCAGGATGACTCAGGTGATCCTAAGTGAGTCCCAGACTTTATGAAAGGCTGGTCATTGTTTATTTCAGTTAATTTTTTTAAACCCATTGGTTGCCGACCTTTGTTGAACCTGAGAAGCAGAATTTGGCTTTATCAGTATTTTGGTTACATTTCCTGTTACAATGCCAGAGAACAATACCGTATTCCCTTCTGGCCTTGTGTCTGCCCTCAATGATGACCCTCACGCCTGAAGCCGGTGAGGTTACAGAAGAAGCCAGTTTATATTTTTTAAGTTATTATGTGCGCTAAAACCTATGCCTCGAAGACCAACGTGTTTTGAGTTTTCCACCAACAGTAGAAATAAAGTGTTTTCTGTGTTTTAATTACCTCTGAGTCTGCTTACCTTTTGAGGATATTTTTTAAAAAATTGGGTAACTCAATGGAATTCAGCGTTTGCTTGATAAGAATTTAGAAACTACCAGATTGAATTTATTTTAAGCCAGCCTTTAGCCTGAATGAATTTTTCCAGCTTTGCAGCCTCATAAGGTGGGCTCGCTCAGATCACTAGAAAGTTTTTGTCTGGTTTGAACCTTCCTGGAACAGTATCACTGATTTGAATCTTGCCTTTCAGAGCTACAAATAATAAAACTTCCTTTGGGTGACTGTTGAACGTACCAACCACCCCAGTCAACATACCACCCCACTCGTTCCGTTTTCAGTTCTCATTACTTGGTCCTTGCTCTGTGTTGTTTTGATCATCATCCTTGTTGCCCTTTGGGCTGTAGCACCCAGTAGTGAATAGCCTCCTGCGGAAACGGTTGGAACGTTACCAAGTTCCGAGTTTTGGATTCTGCTGCAAATGAATTCTCTGGCAGGCTGAGCTTTTGTGGCTTATTCGCTTTGCTGACTCACAGTAACCTTGCAGTAAACTAGAACCTTTTCACGCGAACTGTTTTGAAGCTAGGTTTCCTCCGTTGTGCAGATAATTGACCTGAAGTTGAGGAATTTGCAGTGACCTTATTTTCTCTTGTTCCTTTTGGCTTCATGTTCAGCCTTTCTCAAGGTATTATCCAGTATACTAACAATTTCTGCCATATATCTGTTAGAGGGAGAATTGATAAGTTTTCCCTTTAACTTCCTTCAGGTTGTAAATGTTGACCAGGGCTGAGCCAAATCGAGTGCTGTGTGGCACACCTTTGACCCATCCCTTTTTGACATGATCGTATCAGTACAATACACGTTCAACTAGTGACCATTTCATCTAACTGTCCTATAATTCATAACATATTGTGTCTCTGTCTTATCTGTGACTAATGTAGATGGGAAATAGTGAAGTGGCAGAAATTGACTCCATACGTTTTTGTCACAGATCCTGAGTGAGTATACCAGGTTTAAATAACTCACTGCACAAACTTCATAACCTTGGCTGTAGCTCACATTTTAAGAATTAGGAAAACATTCCCACATGGTTCATTCTTGTTTTTACAAATCTGTATTTCTCCTAAGTTAGAAAGAAAATGTCAGAGAGAGGTAAGGGGAAAGAAGTCACTTGGAAAGAGAAAAATCAAGATCATGGGAAGACTCGGAAGTAGGAGGTTGCTTGACTAGTCAACGGAGTTAAGGGATTCTGAAGGTAGTGTAGAAATAACCTACAGGGAAACCACTGGGTCCATATACCACATTCAGAATTAAAGGAAAGAAGAAAGGGTAGGGAGGGTTAGTTTTCTTTGAACACTTCTGATTGAACTCTTCAGTATGATGGTAAAATAATAATCACCAGTAAATGTCAAGTACATACTATGTGCCAAGTCCTTTACATATGTTACTACTTTGACACCTCATGTTAATTTTATGAAGGTACTGTTGTCACCATTTGAAGATGAAGGGCTAGGTCGATTGTAGTTAATTAACTTATCCAGGCAAGTGATGGAGCCAGATTTTGAATCCAGAAAGTCCACTTGGGGAGCACAAGCTACTTTATGCCTTATTAGGTTTAAGTCCACATAGCATTTGATGGTATATGCACAACTTGGTGGTCCTGTCCTCTTGGGGGTGAAGGAGATGGATCCACTTGGTTTGTAATGGTAGAGGGTCATCGCTGGTGGAAAATTCAAGACCCTACTTATTGTCCCCTAGCTTTGTTTGCCCCTCTTGATCTTTGCCTTCTGTGGTACTCTTGTGTGATCCTCAGTGGTTCACAGTTATTTATATGAAACAGTGCTCTCACATTGCACTGGAATGAATGGTTAACACAGCTCTTTCTTCAGTTGGTCTACAGGGCTTTTTAGGGAAGGGACCATGCTGTTCTCTGGAGCCCTGACACTCAGGACACAATGGGAAGTTTAGTGCTTCAATTAGATCTATTTTACCATCCTGTGAGTAGAAATTGTTAGTAACCTACTTTTAAAATGAGAAAACTAAAACTTCTTGATGGTTTCATTCTAAGTCACAAGGCACAGTCAGGAGTTGAACCCAAGCATACTTTCCAGGATGGTGGGCAGTGGGAGTGGGAGGGTTTTGGTGATGGGCAAGCCTAGAATTGGGGTAAGAAAACCCCAATATATGGCCAACAGTAAGTGCTTCCCAGCAGTATAAAATTAGATATTGACTTCTAGCTTGTCTGAAGTTGACCACTGGGTAAGCCCTTGCCTGGGAACCTGGCTCAGCTCCAGGGATTTTTTTTTTTTTTTTTTTTCCCAGCTGAAAATAGAGAAGACTGTCTCAGCTAATTTTAGCTTGAGGCATCTAAGAAGTACATTCTGCCTGTTTCTGGAAGTGTTGGGACTTGCTGGTTCGGGGATTTTACCTTTCTTGCATTATCATCAAAAACCTTATGTGTAAAAACCACTTTAATAATCACCTTGTATGAACACTACACTTCATTTTAATCTTGTAATAAAGCTGGCAGATATGCCCATTTATATAGGAGGTAACTCAGATTTAGAGACAACGAAAGTGACTTGCTTGCCCAGGTCTTCACAGTAAGAAATGATAGTCTGTATTCTGGCCTGGGTCTCTACTCCTGGCTCTGCCACTTAGCAGCTGTATTTATATTACACCTTTCTGAGTTCTAAGTTCCTCATGTGAAAAATGGGATAATGGAAGTTAATTCTTGTGAGGTTGAAATGTGACATGAAATTGTGTCATTTTATTCTTGGCATTTGGTAGGTACTTTGTGACTTGTAGTTTTCACTTCCCTTCATTAGGCTGAGGAAGTATTAGATTAGTATTACTCTCTTGGAAATTAAAATGTAACCCATTTGGGTTACTAACCATCTGGACAGTAGGTTGGTGTCTGGTAGCAAGAGTAGATGCTAAGACAGCTAAATCAGTGTCGAAGGTCTTGCTAGGAGAATGTAGCTGCTTCTAGATGGGTCATCTTTGATACCATGGTGCCTGGCATAAATGCTTGTTGTAAATGATTGTTAAACTCCCTAAAGATAGGAATTGGATAGGGGCGCCTGGGTGGCTCGGTCAGTTAAGTGTCCGACTTCGGCTCAGGTCATGATCTCACAGTCCGTGAGTTCGAGCCCCGCGTCGGGCTCTGTGCTGACAGCTCAGAGCCTGGAGCCTGTTTCAGATTCTGTGTCTCCCTCTCTCTCTGCCCCTCCCCTGTTCATGCTCTGCCTCTCTCTGTCTCAAAAATAAATAAACGTTAAAAAAAATTAAAAAAAAAAAAAGATAGGAATTGGATATTAACTGGATCGATACTAGCTCAGTAATTTTTCTTAGGTTTGATTTTGGAGGTTTTGAAAGGAAGGTGCATTTTGTGTAGTTAATAACAATACCTTCCCAGTCAGTGCTTTAATACCTTCCATTGCCCAGCCATTAGGGATAGCTCTGATTTCTGCAAATTTATTTCTAAGGTGAGGTAATCAGAAGACCTTGTGAACATACAAGGCTCTCTCAAATGCTGGCCCCAAGAAAGTCTTACTTTAAGGAAAACTATTAGTTTCTCATCTTGCATCATCTTTAGATGTAAGGAAGTGAATTTACCACCTAAAGTGGTAGTACTTTAAATAAGACAAATAGCTTTGAGACCTTCCTCTGGGAATTTATTGAAGACTAATATTTTCCTTTGGATTCAATTCTGGGTGTACACACGTGAAAAAAGTAGCAGTTTGCTAACACTTGGAATTTCGGATATGAACTTCTAAAGTTTTATGAAAACATGGTTTTACCCAGTAATACGACGTTTGCTAGCTTTCCAAGTTAAAATTGTTTCTCTCTGGATTCACAATGTATTAAGGGTATTTAGGCAGTTATGTCAATGAAAACATCAACTTTAAAAACTATGAACCAATTTGTGCTTTAATTCAGTGATCGTAGCTATTCCTAAACTTCAACATTGAAACAAATTACCTAGGGAACTTGTTAAAAATTAAAAATGCTCATTCCTGAGGGGTCTTCTCTAGTTTCTGCAGGGCCTTGGAAACATGTGTTTTGAAAAAGCACCAGGTTGTTCTGATGATACATATTTTACATATGAGTTTATGAGAATAAACTCAGAGTTAGGAAGCTTTCCTCCTTTATATTTGGTTTCTTAGGAGCTTTCAAAATTAGCAGTAGATGAAATTTCTCTTACTAAGATTACCCTTGGTTGTATTTTCTTCCACTGAGCACAGGTAAAGACATTGGCTTGTGACAGTCCCAGTTTTACTGTGTAACAGCTTTATTGTGTATCAGTATCACCAAGAGGGTGATTAAAGTTTCTGATCGAGTAGATCTGGAGTGGGACATGAGAACTTGGATTTCTAACAGATTTGTAGGTGATGCTGAAGCCCTTCATCCAGGGATCACACTTTGAGAATGACTGGTTTATAGGTGGGGAACACATTGCAGCTCTAATAGTAATCATAAAGCTCTGGTTTCACTCTGGAAAGATAAGCACATGCCAAGAGAACATCTGGGAGGTGGGTTAGTCTAGAAAGAACAGTCACTCCTCCAACTTCAAGACTCATGGCAGGCATGTGCTTAGTGAATGGAAAAGTGGATGGAATTCTCCACATTATTTATATTTTTGTCTTTAAAATTCAAGTACATTTAGTTGCATTTGTGTATAGTAAACTCTTCTGTTTTTCCTGGCATAGTAGGTACCATTTTAACTTCTCTTTTGGGTTGTGACCAAAATCCCTAAGAGTAATGGTTTTGCTTTACTTCTCAGGAGCTTCCCATTCTGGATATGTTTAATTGGTACTTAACTACACGTCTGGTACCTTATTTCAACACGACAGACTAAAAGTGACTCAATATTCCTCTGCCCATTTTTAAATTTTCTGTAAATGGAAATGTCTTTGTCTTTGGAATTGGTTTGGCCTCAGCATATTGTGTGTGTGTGTGTGTGTGTGTGTGTGTGTGTGTGTGTGTGTGTGTGTGTGTTTTGACTTATAAAGTGTGGCTGTTATCTAAAAATAAAAAGATGGGGGAATCACATCTCAGAGAAGGTTTTTATTTCAGAGTGAGTACTTAAATTGCAGTTGTTACTTAGGTAATGTGTAGAACTCTCCACTTATTACTCTGTATAGTTAGATTGTTGTCAGAAATGCCTTGTTTTGCTTATGCTTCCTAGTAATGCTTTATGCTGTTTGGGATCTGTCCATGTTATTAAATGTGGGCTTCAGAAAGGCAGAGAAGTAGGTCTTAAAAATATCTATGGCAGGCTTATTACCTGTAAAGCATGTATAGAGAATTAAGAGACACTGTGTACCTGCACCTAGGTGCTTATGGTCTAGGTGAGAAAGAGATGGAAACAGGTAAACAGTAGGTTTGTTTAAGAGTTCAAGACAGTGATAGAAGAGATAATTTTACCTTTATATCATAATGAAAAAGCCCACAAATGTTTGTTGATGATAGAGGAAAGAGGAAAAGAAACCACAGATCTTGGCAGAAGAGATAAGAATTAGTTGTTTGGCCTGCGACTTGGAAAAATAATATATTTGGCTATGAGATTACTCTTGCAGCACTTTGCATCTTTGAAGGAAGATGTTTGAAATTATACCCTAAAAAGAATTTTAAATCTTATTTCTTAACGTGGGAGGTTTACAGTCTCTAAGCGGGCAAGGCCAGTTTTCACAGGGGTTGTGGAGGTTATATTGGTGAAGTTGTGAATGGTATTTTGAGAGTAGCTCTGTGGAGAGAGAATTAGCATCAGCCTTAATGTTATTCTCTTATAGCATGCATTCTTTCAGCCTCTTTAACATTTATTGTAAGTAGCGAGTCAGAAGAACAAGTGGCGAGTCTGGATTCCTTAAGAGCTGTTTGCAGGTAAGTGTGTCTGCAAATCTAGTGGCAGAAACAGGTGGAGAAGGGACAGCGTGGAACTGGTGATCAGTGGCTAGTGGTAGAAGTCTTCAGCATCAAAACAAAGATTCTGGTAGCAAAAGGATGAAAAGTTTCCCATTTTGACATAAATTATCTGGAGTTCCAAGTATTACATCTGTTTTTGGTTAACCTATGTTTTAGCCAAGTGCTGGGGGAGGCAAATGCTGAAGTCATTGTTTCTAGGGTTGTGTCACACAAAGGTATAATGAAGGAGGCAAAGAGAGGACCAGAAATAGATTTCTTCATGGATGAAACAGATTGTTCACTCTAACCTGTGTAGTCACTCAGGAAGGTTTTTCATTCCTTTTAGAAAAAAAACTGGAAAATGAAAAGCTTTAGGTTCAGATCTTTCTGTGTTCAGAATAACTAAGCCAGTGAGAGCCTTTTCATTTTTTGAATCCGTGGAAGTGATACGTTCTTTGAACTTTGTGGAAGCAGGAAGAATTAATAATAGGTAATAAGGAAATAAGTTACTTTCTCCTTTTTGGGTCAACTGACATTTAGTCAGCAACCTGTTTCTAAGGTTAGTGATTTTACTGTTCAGATTTCAAAAAGGAGAAAACATATTGTGTATCTAATTAATCTGAATTCTCCCGTCTTTTTCTAGGAGGTGTGATTGCCTATATCAGTTCTTCCAGCTCAGCCTCTAGCCCTGCCTCTTGTCACAGTGAGGGTTCTGAGAACAGTTTCCAGTCCTCCTCCTCTTCTGTCCCATCTTCTCCGAATAGCTCTAATTCTGATAACAACGGAAATCCCAAAAATGGTGATCTCTCCAGTATTGAAGGCATCCTGAAGAATGATCGAATAGATTGTTCTGTGAAAACAACCAAGTCGAGTGCACCGGGGATGACAAAGAGTCACAGTGGAGTGACAAGTAAGTTACTTTAGTTTTCAAGGGTTGGTGCCATTAATTGCAGGTGGGGCTTATTGGATCAGTTTTTCATTTGAGTGTAATTTCACCCTCTTTTGGGTAATCATAGTTTAGTAGTTAGAGAAGAAATCAGTGATGATTTTAAACGTTACGGCCTAGGGCTGTCATAATTCGTTCTTGACACAGAACAAGGTACGTGGTTATGCACTCTGCCTGTGTTTCCTCGAGGGTAGCTCCTTTTACCACATTTTTACAGTTGCCTTTCTTCTGGACTCTTGGTACTGAATCCGGTTTCTAGAACAGAGTACTTAACTTGTTGTAGGAAGGGGTTTGCTTTCATGAAGTTGGAGCTAGGAACATTTGGAATTAGAAAACAAAGCAGCATTGGGATAACCAAATGAGTGGTGGAATTTGGACCCCTGAGTGAGTGTGGAGGTAAGACTGGCTGATACAGGGGAGGAATGGTGCCTGTAAGGTGAATCGAACTTAGTATTGTACAGCAGCCTGTGGAGACATCTGTTCGCACCTTCTGCTAATTGACTTTTTGTATGACTTTTTAATTCTTACTGAGGAGAATTGTTTTTAGTTCTGGTTGCATATATGGTGTAAAAGTAACTCTACCCTTAACAAAATTTCAGTGTATGCTTAAAATCATCAGGAAAGGAAAAAACTAGCTCTCAGATATTTCTGGCAGTCCCATAAATTGTGTTTTATTTAAATTTTATTTATTTATTTTGAGACAGAGCGAGTGGGGGGGGCGGGGCAGAGAGGGGAGGAGAGAGAATCCTAAGCAGGCTCCACACTATCAGAGGCAGAAGCTGACACGGGGCTCCATCTCATGAACTGTGAGATCATGACCTGAGCTGAAACCAAGAGTGGGATGCTTAACCGACTGAGCTAGGTGCCCCCCATAAACTGTGATTTAAAAGAACACTAAGATTTCTTTTGGTAATTTAGTGTAAAGATATTTTTGCATTATAAAAGTAGATTTTGCATCTTTTTAAAGTACTTACAAATTGAATAAAATAAACTGGAATCAGTTGGAAAGAAAGCAAACGGTTGAAGTTTTTCTTCCAGCTTTATACTTTTATATCTGTTTGTGTCTTAGAATTTAGTGGCATGGTTCTACTGTGTAAAGTCTGTGGGGATGTGGCATCAGGATTCCACTATGGAGTTCATGCTTGTGAAGGCTGTAAGGTAAGCTACTGATTCTGGGAATAAAGAAATTGGAGTTAGGCTTGTCAGTTTCCACAGTTGATAACCTGGGATGATGAGAGAAGTCAGCAGCTACTCTTACAGTTTTAAGCATTTTAGGTAGTATATGAACATAACTTGTTTTGAAAAATATATTCAGCAGTAAAAGTATTTCTTTTTTCTTTAGGATTTTGATCCAAATAAATTTGCTCTTTCACTTAGTTAGGTTATGAAACCGAGTACACAAATTGTGTATTCTCTAATGCATCAGGCACTGTTCCAGGTGGTGGGGAAATAGGGAGCAAAACAGACAAGGCACTGCTTGTTGGAACTGAGTTTAAACCAAGCTTTGAATAGGTCTCCTCAAATATGATGACATTCTGATAGGTCAGATATTAGCAGTTGAGAATAACTCCTACAATACTTGTAAAAATGTGGTATCTTGAGAAGTAATGCCAAATGACTAAAAGAATCTTGAATATAAATTGATTACTTGGGAAACCTCATTTTTAAGTTCAAGTGAATATTTCTTGGTTAGAGTGTCTGCTAATTCCAAGTGAGATAGTTTGTACCTCCTACTTATATCCAGGGAATCTTTCCCTCTTTTTTTTTTTTTTTTTTTTTTTTAAATTTTTTTTTTTCAACGTTTTTTATTTATTTTTGGGACAGAGAGAGACAGAGCATGAACGGGGGAGGGGCAGAGAGAGAGGGAGACACAGAATCGGAAACAGGCTCCAGGCTCCGAGCCATCAGCCCAGAGCCTGACGCGGGGCTCGAACTCACGGACCGCAAGATCGTGACCTGGCTGAAGTCGGACGCTTAACCGACTGCGCCACCCAGGCGCCCCGAATCTTTCCCTCTTTTTTGAAAATCTGGCCCAGTTCTTTCTCCTGAGTATCAAAAATTAATATGACCAAGGCATTTGCTCTTGCCAGAAGCAAGAATCCAATTTGGCAAGATATGATGGGTGAGCAAGATAATGAATATACGTGATGGAAGAAGATATATTTTCTAGCGTGGCTCTGAATGAATTGTGAGTTTGGTAGCCCTTAATGGCTGGGTCATTTCACAAGACTAGTCAGTATTTTATATAGAAGTAGCATTTTTCCACTGCTTTAAACATTCTGTAAATACTGTTTTACTCTTTTTAACATTTTTATAACAATGTGAAATAATTGTAGAGCAGTCATTGTTCTCACTTTACGGCTAGAGAAACAAAACGTACAAGCAAATGAGTCTGTGTATCTTTGATAAATACACATAATTGTTCCACACCCTTTTAGAGATTTGTCTAGTTCAGATATTCTGGTATCCAAGTATAATATTGAAGTAATAAAGTGTAAAAATGTTGTATTTCAAAATTACTAACAGATTCATGAAATGTGTGGTTAATTATGATACTCAAGGAAACTGCAATTTAAAATCTTGGTAATTGTGTTCTTGACTTTTCTGTTCTTCCTGGGAACACGAAGCTGGAGATCTTGGAAGACCTATCACAGAGCATGTGCTTAAACTGTTTGTGTAGTAAAGATAGTTATTTGTAGCCATATAGCTGGGAACGGTCTTTCCTTGGATCATTAGTTGCTCTGTGGGTGGTGTGGTGTCACACTTACCTATTGCTAACAAGTTGCCAGAAATATCTGGCACTTGTAAGTAGACTTTGCTGGTGTCATCAGGTAATGATCCAGGAAAGACCCAGCTCTACTAAGTAATCCTTGGTTCTAGTGAGGGAATTACACCTGTGGAACACGTTTCTCTGTCAACTCTTTAAAAATCAGTCATTCATGTTTTAAGAGTTTTGGGATTTGTATGTAATTAAAGTTTGGGCTGGAAAATGTGGTTTGTGGCAGGGGCTGGTAACAGCATAAAGTGTAGTAAAGAGGTGCTTGGCAAGCTCCAAGATTCTCCAAAGGGAAGGAGCAGAAGAGTTTTATTGGGCTAGTAGGCATAGGTGCTTACTAATACCAGTAAGAATCCAGTTAAATTCTGTGTGTCAGTGTTCTATACCCCTGTGTTCTAAGCGCAAATTATTTCCCAGGTAGCTAGTGAAATACTTGTTAGTTGTGAGGGGGTGTGCGTACAAGGAGCCCATCTGGATGTTTTTAAATGAATGAATACATCTCCTTTGTTCCTAGGGTTTCTTTCGGAGAAGCATTCAGCAAAACATCCAGTACAAGAAGTGCCTGAAGAATGAAAACTGTTCTATAATGAGAATGAATAGAAACAGATGTCAGCAGTGTCGCTTCAAGAAGTGTCTGTCTGTTGGAATGTCGAGAGATGGTATGTTCCCACTTTAATGAGTGCTCTTCTTAAAACATATGGAGCTAGGCTTTTTACTCCTCAGCATAAACCAGACCTGTAGGCCAGTTACCAGTGGCCTTCTTGTGCTTAGAGTGAAGCAGATTTTAGAAAAACACATTTTGATACCTTGTAAGATGCCAAATTCATTAAAGTCAAATTTTAGCATTATCACCCTGGAAACAGCTTTTGGCTCTCTTTTTGGGGCTTCTTATAAAAGACTTTTTTGTATACAGTTTGAATACTTTTTTACTAAAAAAGAATTCGTTTTTCTTGGTATAGGAATCCTTGGCTCTTTCTCCTTGATTTTTTAGCATTTCTGAGGAACCCATTTCTCCTATGTGAATTAGCTCTATGACTTTCTCAGCCCTAAGATGATAATGTGCTTTTAGGGACAGGTCTAAATATATTGAAAGGAGATGGAAAATTGAAAGAAACAGTAGGGTCTGGAGTGGAGGTGGTTGCTAAATTCTGGCATGATCCATTCCCATAAAAAATAAAAGTTAATTTGCAGGACTATTAGTATTTTCTGTGGATGACATCACTGGGAAATTTGACTCTTATGCTTAGGGAAATCACGTTTGGATAGTCTCATTCAGTTCTAAGTAACATAATAGAAGAGTATGAGGTTTTCCCAGGGACTAGTTTAGTAGGATTAATTAAGAATTGCAAAGAATGAACCTGATATTTATCTAGGGAAGGGTCACTTAAGCAGTCCCTTAGGTTACTCTAATACATTACACAAATACTGTTTGTAATAAGGAGCTTCGTGAGTAATGGATTTTAGCAATTGATGTTTTGGATTTAATTTGCCTAAAAATTTTTTTTATATTACTGGAAATATTAATGCAAAGTTGGTGGATATTGTGATTTCTTCAAAAGAATAAAAATGGCAATCATTTGTGAAGGAGGGAGTAGAGGTAGAGCGTTGAACATGATAAAACTGTCCACTATAGCAATAATGTCAGAGGCTACAATTAGATTAGGAAGGCTTTCTTGCCGGGTGGATATATTGGATTTTTATTATCTCTGTATAAATATTAGACTAGAAAGCTTTTCTGTTCTACTCCTCAGGGATAGGAATGTTGGAGACACGACACATTTTAAGACTCACCTCTAAAATGGTGGAGGATGCATTATTTAATTTTTATTTATTTTATTGATTTCAATTAAAGTCCAAGTTTTCAATAACTGCCTTTCTCTTGATTGTGTTTTTTTAATTAAAAAAAATTTTTTTAAAAGATTTTCTTTTTTAAGAAGCTGGAAAAGGAGAACAAACCATTTAATAGTTGGGTCTTGAGAATAGGGTTACAGAATGAATTGACAAAGGTCAGGTGTTCAAGGAATGCTTGTACCTACTAGGTTTCATTAACATTAATGTCTGTGGGTAGCTGAATGCCATGTGCCTTCTTAAAAACAGAGCCTTCAGCCTTATTAATAGGTACTGTGTAGTAATGCTGACTGCTTCAATGTGATTTTCATTAGTTAATTTCAGATTTCTTAGATTGCTTATAAAATACCCAGGACCTAATAGATCTTCTCTTAGCTTTGTTTTGGGAGAAAAATGGAAAAAATTTCCCCTCTATTTCTTATGGTGTATCAAAAACATAACCAGCAAGTTTAGAATAATTTGGGCCAGAGACATACAGATACTCTTTACTTGTATCACTAGAGGCCATAGCTATTAGAGACAGTTTTGTGCTATTCTTTTGTATAAACAGGTCTTATTTAGAATATAGACCTTAAATATTTTTTTCTTCAATAGCTGTTCGGTTTGGTCGTATTCCTAAGCGCGAAAAACAGAGGATGCTAATTGAAATGCAAAGTGCGATGAAGACCATGATGAACAGCCAGTTCAGTGGTCATTTGCAGAATGATACATTAGAACATCATGAACAGACAGCCTTACCAGCCCAGGAACAGCTGCGACCCAAGCCCCAGCTGGAACAAGAAAACATCAAAAGCTCTTCTCCCTCTTCTGATTTTGCAAAGGATGAAGTGATTGGCATGGTGACCAGAGCGCACAAGGATACCTTTATGTATAATCAAGAGCAGCGAGAAAACTCAGCAGACACCATGCAGCCTCAGAGAGAACGGATTCCCAAGAGCATGGAGCAGTATAATTTAAATCATGACCATTGTGGCAGTGGGCTTAGCAGTCATTTTCCATGTAGTGAGAGCCAACAGCACCTCAATGGACAGTACAAAGGGAGGAACATAATGCATTACCCAAACGGGCATGCCATTTGTATTGCAAATGGACATTGTATGAACTTCTCCAATGCTTATACTCAACGAGTATGCGATAGAGTTTCGATAGATGGATTTTCTCAGAATGAGAACAAGAATAGTTACCTGTGCAACACTGGAGGGAGAATGCATCTGGTATAGTGAAATCTGTTTGTTTGTTTGTTTGTTTGTTTGTTTGTTTGTTTTTTTGCCCTATTTGCATCAAGGAAAGCTTTGAAGGTTTTCTTTTATTTTGGGGGGAATATATCAACTTGAGGGGCAGAGGTGGTGTCAGAGAACCTGAGATTTATACAATCAATTTTGTGTAGTATTTTAGTTCAAATAGTTCTAATAAACATCATTTGTTGAATGACCTAATTTCACACAGAACTAGGTACAGGCATGTGATTTGATTGATATGAGGATTGGGATTAGGATTTTATGTAAACTGTGGGTCATGTAGAATTGGCCCTTTTTTTTTTTTTTAATTTTTAATGTTTATTTATTTTTGAGAGAGAGAGAGAGAGAGACAGAGAGAGAGAGAGACAGAGTGTGAGTAGGGGTGGGGCAGAGAGAGAGGGAGACACAGAATCCAAAGCAGGCTTCAGGCTCCGAGCTGTCAGCACAGAGCCTAACTCCAGGCTCGAACTCCCGGATCTCAAGATCATGACCTGAGCCAAAGTCAGAAGCTCAACCGACTGAGCCACCCAGGTGCCCTTAGAATTGTTCCTTTAATTCTTAGAAATACCTTTCAAAATTTAAGTATTCTGATTAATCACTACCCTACTAGCTTTGGGATTTTCTCAAAGGGCAGATCAATTTAGCTTGCTAAAGTTAGTAATCCTTTGATTCCATTTTTTTTTTTTATTCAAAAAATTTTTTTTCTTCTAAGTTTATTCATTTTTGAGAGAGAGAGAGAGACAGAGCATGAGCAGGGGAGGGGTGGAGAGAGAGAGAAGGAGACAAAGAATTCAAAGCAGGCTCTAGGCTCTGAGCTGCACGGAGCCCGATGTGGGGCTCAAACTCACAAACCGCAAGATCATGACCTGAGCTGAAGTCGGACACTTAACCGACTGAGCCATCTAGGTGCCCCAGTAATCCTTTGATTTTTATGGAAGAAGTTTTCTTTAACCATTATAGTACAAAAAGTTTTGAGTATAGGACATGGATAGGTGTTTTACTGTTTGAAAATTTAGGAATATTTTAATTTAATACACTGGTTTCTGTGGATTTTCTCAGACTTTATCTTAGGAAATGAGTTAGTGTTATTTAGGAGATGATTTAATGTTATTTATAAAATTCAAGTTTTTTTTAATTTTAATAAAATACAACAGTTTACATGAAAGTACAGTATTTATATTCAGCCAAAATTTCATCAAAAACAGAAGTACCACACCATTTCCAGTTTAAACCATTAGGTCCTTTGATATAGGCTTGGTATTTTCTATCCAGGTAATTAAAGTCTTCTTTTTTCATTTTCAAAATAGCTGACTCTACCCCAATTCTTTTGTTAGAATTTTCTTGTCACTTGCAGTTATTTGATTCCATGGATCTTAAAAGTGACCTTATGTTTTATTAGACTTACGGGCTGCCTTAGGAGGGAAACATCTGTAAGCATTTAGGTTCTAATTTTGTGGTGTTCTCCATGGTTATAGAATCATCCCATTCCTGGATTGCCTATGGATTTTGCAAAAATTTAAAGGCTGATTTTACTAATAGAGTATGCAATGAATTTCATAATCTTTTTATTTTATTTATTTTTTTCCTATTTTTTAAAGTTTACCTTGTTTTATTTTTTTAAGTTTACGTCCAAATTAGTTACCATATAGTGCAACAATGATTTCAGTAGATTCCTTAGTGCCCTTTACCTGTTTAGCCCGTCCCCCCTCCCACAACCCCTCCCATAACCCTCAGTTTGTTCTCTATGAGTCTCTTCTGTTTGGTCCCCCTCCCTGTTTTTATATTATTTTTGTTTCCCTTCCCTTATGTTCATCTGTTTTGTCTCTTAAAGTCCTCATATGAGTGAAGTCATATGATTTTTGTCTTTCTCTGACTAACTTCACTTAGCATAATATCCTCCAGTTCCATCCACATAGTTGCAAATGGCAAGATTTCATTCTTTTTGATTGCCGAGTAATACTCCGTTGTATATATATACCACATCTTCTTTATCCATTCATCCATCGATGGACATTTGGGCTCTTTGCATACTTTGGCTATTGTTGATAGTGCTGCTATAAACATGGGGGTGCATGTGTCCCTTCGAAACAACACACCTGTATCCCTTGGATAAATGCCTAGTAGTGCAATTGCTGGGTCGTAGGGTAGTTCTATTTTTAGTTTTTTGAGGAATCTCCATACTGTTTTCCAGAATGGCTGCACTAGCTTGCATTCCCATCATAATCTTTTTAGTGTTCTTCTCTTTGGCTTCCCAGTTTTTCCTCACCAATCCTTATTTAGAAGGTGCCCTTTGTATCTCTCATCATTGTTTTCTAGTTGAACAAGTGGGGGCCAGTAGTCATACCAGTGTTTATGAAATAAATGGTCAATGACCTTTTTAAAAAAGTGAGGCATCTCACTATTTTCCCTTCTTTGAAATTATAACATTGTAATTGTGTGATTTAGAAAAAAGTGAGTTTGAAATATTAAGTAAATGTCGGGCTTGGGTTCTAGGCCTGTGACTTCTAGCTGTATTCGGATAAATCATTAAACCGCTTAGAATCTCATTTCCTCATCTAAGAAATGGTAATTATATTATCTGCTATCACTAATGAATAGGATTGACAATCAAGTATGTGTGAATTTGTTTGAAAATCATAAAACCAGCATAAGGTGGCAGCAGTGTTACAAAATAAAGTTTTAAACCTGTGCAACAGGTTTTTTGAAATAGCTTAGGCTGCCTCTTTTATGGTAAGTTAATTGCTACTTAAACCAGGTTGCCATGAGGCTTTCTCACATAAGGCAAGTAGCAAGAAGAGAAAATGTTAATATTCGTAGATAGCACCTGTGTCTGAGAGTTCTTTTCACATTGGGGTTTCCAAAGATTGAGATGCTACTTTTGAAGTTTCTTTACCACCTCTCACAATTGAAGAAGTTTCCTGTTTTGTGCATACTAGGTTTGTCCAATGAGTAAGTCTCCATATGTGGATCCTCATAAATCTGGGCATGAAATCTGGGAGGAATTTTCAATGAGCTTCACCCCAGCAGTGAAAGAAGTTGTGGAGTTCGCAAAGCGTATTCCTGGATTCAGAGATCTCTCTCAGCATGACCAGGTCAACCTTTTAAAGGCTGGGACTTTTGAGGTAGGTTTATTTATCTGGAATATCGATGCAGGGTGTAGGTGGTATTTTATTCTCATGGACATTTTCATTCTTTTCTAAATAAGTATTTATAGTTTAGAGGCTGAAGGTGCCAACAAAAGAATAACAATCTCAGGATCTTGGGAAGAGATGAGATAAATACAGAGTTTCTTAGGACTTGAGATAAAACTGCTCTGTATTCCTGGAATACAGACTTCATCCAGTATTACTTTCAAGCGTGGACTGCAGGCAGGTTCTGCAGAGTGTTACTAGATACGTACTCCGAGCCTAGCCCGGTGTTTCAGCACAGAATACAAGGAGTAAATAGGATGTGGTTTTTCTCTTTTAGGAGATCGTAGAATATTTGGGGGATAGGTGAAACATGTCTTATGTGCTATTTCATACCCTCTCCGCCTCATCGAGAATCTGTGGCTACTTTTTCTACTCCAGTTTCTCTTGCTGTGATGTATTCTGCCCAGGCGCGGGGCAGCCACTGTTGCCAACTGGAGTAGGACAGAGTGCCTTTCTTTGTGCTGAGTTAGATGCCCCTGACCTGTCTTCCTCAGGGCTTTCCCAGTGCTGCTGAGGTGTGAAGAGCCTCAGGACTTCCTCAGAGCTTCCCTAAGCATTACTCCAAAATGTAGAGTGGTGGGTGGGAAGGTGGTGTCTAGTGGGCTGAATCTAATTAGTGGGTAAGAGACCCAGGGGATATATTTTGTCTCTTCCCTGCTGGTCCCATAAGACTGAGCTGTCAGTTGTTAACGATATTGAGTGGTGGCCAGCTCAGTAATACATCCTCTGATATTTTCTCTCTTTCCTTCCTAGTCTTACTTCCTTTTTCCTCAGTTCTCTTTTCACATGGGGTAGTGCACACCCCACATAAACTTTTCCCTTAGGTCCTATTTTCTGGGGCACCTGGACTGGAATGGAGGAGCCATACTCATTAATAAAATAGCTATGGTATAGTTTAAAAGTAAAACCATTAGGTTAGGATTTTTGGAAAACATTAGAGTTAAGATTTAAACTCTGAATCTTAGAGGGATGTCAGTGATGAAGTTCAGTTTACTCATTTTTGAGGTTAGGTGACTATGGCTCAGAGAGGTGAAGAGATTTTTCTTGGATTACCAATAAATTCCTAACACAGGACCAGAACACAGATCCCAGACTCCAAGACTAGTGTTCTTTCCACCTTGTGATTTGTTTTGGGATTGCTGTATTCTAGAGTTAGAGCTGTCTTGGGGCGCTTGGGTGGCTTAGTGGCTTAAACACCTGACTCTTGGTTTTGGCTCAGGTCATGATCTCACGGTTCGTGGGTTTGAGCCCCACCACGTTGGTCTCCGTGCTGATGGTGCAAAGCCTGCTTAGGATTCCCTCTCTCCCCCTTTCCCTCTGCCCCTCCCCTGCTTGTTTGCTCTCTCTTTCAAAGTAAATAAATAAAAACTTAAAAAAATAGAATTAGAGCCATCTTCATAAAAGGTTCATTCTCTTTTGGATTGTCTTGAGTAAAACAGGTCTTTGGGGGATTTGCAAAGGGGAGGTATTTGTTCAGTATCCCTCTGGTTTTGAGAGAAGTATGTGGCATAGACACCACCACTTACTATAGGGGAGGGAGTGCTGTAGGTAAGTAGTTGTTGACTGATTTGTTTTGGGTTTGAATTACGACTTGGTGTCTGGAACACTTCTGTTATAGTTTTGTGTATTGTCTCTTTGGGTTATGGTTTCTTGAAATAGTCTAATTAGAGTGTATCTGCTACATTTGCCTTGGCTGCATTTGGTGTTTTGATGTCCCCAAGTGTTGCATTAAAATACTGTTCTTTTTACTTATGATTTAGGTACCATGTGATATACTTGGTAGTTTAAAAAGTTTAATGCCTTTGGCCAAGGCCCAGTTTCAGATTTCTTGGCATTATTGCCTACTTTAATTTTGTATTTGCATTTCAGAATTTTTATTAATAGAGTTTCAGATTATCACAGGACTGAAGTGTTTTGCCACTAGTGGCTGGAATTTTTTTGATGTGCTTCTTCGGATATTTATTGCTTTGGTAGAGAATTTGCCTTAAGGAAATGGTTTTGGGTAAAAATAAGCTAAGTTTTTCTTTTACAATCTTCTTTTATATGTAGGCTGTTTTTTTCATTAAAAAAAATTTTTTTTTTTAACGTTTGTTTATTTCTGAGAGAGAGAGACAGAGTGCGAGCTGGGGAGGGGCAGAGAGAGAGGGAGACACAGAATCCAAAGCAGGCTCCGGGCTCTGAGCTGTCAGCACAGGGCCCGATGTGGGCTTCGAACCCACGAACTGTGAGATCATGACCTGAGCCGAAGATGGATGCTTAACCAACTGAGCCACCCAGGCACCCCATATGTAGGATGTTTCTTAACTGACTTGAATACTGAATTACTTCTTAGTACTCCTTCAAATACACTTAAGTCTTTTTCTTTTTCCAGGTTTTAATGGTACGGTTTGCATCATTATTTGATGCAAAGGAGCGTACTGTCACCTTTTTAAGTGGAAAGAAATATAGTGTCGATGATTTACACTCAATGGGAGCAGGGGATCTGCTAAACTCTATGTTTGAATTTAGTGAGAAGCTAAATGCCCTCCAACTTAGTGATGAAGAGATGAGTTTGTTTACAGCTGTTGTCCTGGTATCTGCAGGTAAGCAAGCTGGTTCAAAATTGTGCCACACCTAGAATACAGTGACCTAGTGGGGAGAAGGTGGAACTACATTCCAGCAAGCTCTATAGAAGGCAGGAGGGACTTAAGACGTTTACTGTGTGAATCTGTTATTTTTGCATAATTAATTTTTTAATCATGACATTAGAAGTCAAAAGTGCTATATAGTAATAAAATGATGTTTAGATTGAGGCCTCACATTTACCACAAGTCTTAGTCTTTAGCTTTTTGTAACTGTTTTGCAAGTCTAAACTGTTATTTTTGTGGATTTAATTTTTAGATTAGTAGGTTTTTCTGATAGGAATCTATGTTTTAATCAAAATATGTGTTACTTGAAAATGTTAAAAGTAGCAAGATATATTAGTGTGGTTTGTAACAAAAACTCATGAATTATGAGTAGGCTTTTACCCTGCTTTGCCACTGAATTTTCTCTGTGATTGCATAAATAATTCTATTCTTTTGGGTCTTGGTTTCCTCATCCTGTGAAAGCAAGGGATTGTACCATGTGAACCAGCCTGGAGTCTGGCATAGAATAGGTACTTAGTTACTATTTGAATGAGTGATCAAGATTTTTGAGTTCCTAACATTTAATGTTTGTTTATATGAGTCATTGCTGATTTCCAATTTCCCTGCAACCCTGCATTTATATTATAGTTATTTCTGACCGAAGTATTTCAATTTCGATAATAGCTATTAAGATAATAGCAAATGGGAAATTGATACACAATGACTTTCCTGGAGATGTGTAAGTACCAGCCATTTTTTGGTATCCACTGACTATTTTAAAACATTTGTTGAGAATTTTAAAGTATTTTGATAGGAGTTAACTGTAAGTTTCCCATTTGCTTCCTACTGTGTAAAAGCCATTCTGTCAGGCACTATGAGGGTTATGATCCCTGTTTATGAAGCTAACCTGTATATCAGTAACTCCTAAGGAGAGTAAGTTCTTTGTATATCTTAAAGGGCCTATACATCAGAGGTATAAATAAAGATTTATGCCATTTGGAAGCATAACGTGGCTACCTTTTCTGATCAGCTCTACCTGGGTAGCTAAAAATGCATTTATGATATGGGATAGTGTGAAAGTACCATGTTAATAAGGGATACCTATTTTCTTAGTAACCTTGTAATTAATGTCTCTTGCACTTTACCTACCATTTCACAGTCTCTTGAGAAGTAATTATTAATGGTTTGAGTTGACATCAGATTAATAAACCTATTATTGTGAAACTAAAGTAATCCATGCTTGTTTCTTTATCTGATAAATATGCCTTATGTGCTAGGGGAGACAGAACAAGCATTAAGACACAAGCTTGCTTTCTAAGCATTTATGTTCCATTTGGAGAGATAAGACTGACACAAAAAGCTTATGGTACTAAGCTGTGTGGTTCTGACTGAGGTAAGTAGGAGTTATAGGAAGGAAGATGAAATTACCTGAGCAAACTTTGTGGGGAAGATGGAAGTGGAGCTGAAGTTTGAAAGACGGGTTATTAGGTTTTCCCAGCAAAAAAGTGAGGGAGCAGTTTGGGAGAGCACAAGATAGGGCAGGGGCAGGTGGCTGAAGCCTGATACGTTATGTACATCAAGGAGGAAAGGGACCGAAGGCTTGTGAGTTAGAGGAACACCAGGTTATGGAATGACCACCATGAGAAGAAATATGGGACAGTGGAAAGTGAGTGTAGGGGAGTGATCAGGCATGAACAGAGTGATGGTTTAACATTAGGTCTACATTTTTATCTTGGGTAGATTAGATAAGTGAGTCATTAGAGCTGGAGCGTCGGATTGAGAGGCTGTTGAAATCACTTCAGGTATGAGGCACTGGAGTGAACTCTCCTGAAATAGGTGTGGTAGTGGAGGTGGAGAAGGAGGGACTGTGTCCCAGAGATGGTTCAAAGGAAGAAATGATGTGAGGGGAATGAGGGGAGCTCTATGCCAGGAATTGTGCTACTTCATTTATATTTTCTACCAAGAACATGATTCTTTTTAATTAAGCTTTTTTTTTTTTTTTTTAATTTTTAAAATTTATTTATTTGGGAGAGACAGCACACAGGGGAAAGGCAGAGAGAAAGGAGAGAGGGAATCCCAAGCACGCTCGATGCGATGCTGTTAGCTCTTTGCAAAAGTAGACAATATTAAGATGAAAATAAAGATAATATCATTACCAAAAAAGATCACTATCAACATTGGGGGGGGGGGGGGGTGTCTCTATCTATTCAATTGTCCATCCATTTACCATTTCCTGCTTATTGATTTATGGTACATAAAAAAATGTTTGACATACTAAGTCAAAAAGACTGATTATAGAAGAATATAATGCATTCTTATTTTTGTTATGTCTGTATATATGAAGAAGGTACACAAACAACACATATGCACATGTAATTTCATATATTTTTTAAAAGTATGTTGCTTTCACTTAAACATATGATAGTGTTCACTGAAGACTTATATCTTTACCACCTAAAAAAGGACTATTGTTATTTTTAAAGCAGTATTTAGACCAGAAAATAAAAAGTCTTCCTTCTCCCAGCCTACTCTCCAGAGAACTCTCCAGAGATTTCTAACCGTCTTTCTTTTTAATTTTTCTGATAGTTGCCGACCCAACTCTAAATACTGTGTAGAGTTGGACTTTTTATTGAGTGGATACAACTGATTAAAGTATCTTCTTACTTTTTATAAGTTTTATTCTTATAGTTTGATTTAAAATTTTAATATGCTCACATTCTTTGATCTTTCCGTTTTACATAAATCTCTCAGATAGTTTAGGTAGAATCTTTTCCTTAGACAGGGACACAGTATCCTTTTACTCTATATCCTGGCTTCTTTTGCTATACCATTTCTTTTACATTGTCAAGAATGAAAATATTTACATTCTGTTCTATAGGTGTGATTAGTTTCTGTCCTTTATCAGATAATTCTAAATATTGAAAAGCAAAAATTCTACATTTACAGTACTATGATTATGTAAATAGTGCTCACAGTACTCACACAGTGGGGTTGAAATTGTAGACAAGGCAATGTAAATCTTGCCCTAAACCTGCGCCACCCAAGGGGAGAATGTTCCAAGTATCAGATAACAAATGGATTATATATATATTCATTATTAAATTGCTTAGAATAAGGCAACATTATAGTTTGCATTATATTTAAAATCACTTTTTGTTTTTCTTGGAACCTACACTTGCCATCTGGGTTTTGTTTTGGTTGTCAGAAGAAATGCTAGTTAGTTTCTAGATCTCATTATATAATTTTATCCTCACAACAGACCTCTGATGTGAGCCAGGACACAGAGAGGTTAAATAATTTGCCCAAGGTTGTGCATTTTTAAAACTTGGCTGAGCATGCATTTGAACTCCTATTAAGTCTCTGAAGCTTCAAAGCCTTTCTGTTGTATTACTTGTTAACAGAATAGCTCTAGCTGCTAAGGGAGAGAGAAATCTCAAACATGATACTTGCCTGTGAGGTTGGAAAACTCTTGATACCACGGAGAAAAAGGGAATTATAACTGAAAGGTAAAATTTTCTTGAGATTGTGTGAAATGGCAGCAGTCACTTGCAGTTGAAGATGAGGGATGGGCATATAACTGTGAGACCACTGTTCATCTAGAAATAGATTTCAGTTGTCTGTGGAAGGAATTTAACTTCCATCTTGTAGGAAGTGAATATGAAGAGAAATTAGGTGAGGAGCACAGGCTTCGGAGAGGGATGAAGAACCAGCTAAGAAAGTAGAGCACAGATGTAGCATGAATTAAACTATACAAGTAGTGTAGCATTTAGTAAATCATTTAGAAGAGAAATTTCCATTTCAATCTGTACATTCTATTGTTACAATTTCTAGAGCATTATTGTTTATGATCCAGCTAGATTTGGAGATAGGTTATTTGGCCTTGAAATCATGAAACCATGGTTTTAGAAATTGAGATTTCAGAAAAATTTAATACACTTTACATTTTTAGTTGTAGGAATCCCTTCCCTCAAGCTCTGAGTTGTGTAGAAGTGCGTAGGTCATCCCAACACAAAATACTCACTGAAGGACTTCTAATGCAAATATCTTCATTGCCTGTGTGTTTCTTTCTTTGCCTATTTAGATTATTTTGTTTGTGGGGCTGTCATTCTTAACCGGTTGTTGGTATTGTAAATTACTGACGCTATGATGTAAACCAGGTATTCTGCTTATAATAAGGGCTCTCTAAAGGAAGGAA
Organism: Panthera onca; assembly: GCF_046562875.1. NCBI lineage: Eukaryota > Metazoa > Chordata > Mammalia > Carnivora > Felidae > Panthera > Panthera onca. The sequence continues at coordinate 140,438,833 of NC_138347.1, forward strand.
TTTTGGTTTATGTTCACTGCTAATTACCTAGCACCTATTACAGTAGCCACACACATTCAGTAAGTGTTTGGTGAGGGAATTAATAAATTGCAAGGATGCTGAAGAAAACAATTACTTGAGGGGCACCTGGGTGGCTCAGTCGGTTAAGCGTCCGACTTCAGCTCAGGTCACGATCTCACAGTCTGTGAGTTTGAGCCCCGTGTTGGGCTCTGTGCTGACAGCTCAGAGCCTGGAGCCTGGTTCAGATACTGTGTCTCCCTCTCTCTCTGCCCCTCCCCACCTCACGCTCTGTCTGTCTCTGAAAAATGAATAAACCTTAAAAATAAAAAAAAAATACAGTATGCTAAATGAAAGTGAATGCTTAGGTTATAATTAGGTAATAAAGTTGCATAGTATATTAGTTATCTATTAGCACTAACAAATTACCTTAAAACTTAGTGGCTTTTTATCTCACAGTTTCTGAGGGTTAGGAATATGGTGCGGCTTTGATGGGTGCCTCTGGCTCAAGGTTTCTTAGGAGATTGTAGTCAAACTTGGAGCAGGGCTGTGGTCAACTATGAAGGCTCAACTAGGTAAGGATCTGCTGCTTCTAGGCTTATTCATGTGGTTGTTGGCAGGATACATTTCCTTGCAAGATGTTGGACTGAGTGCCTCAGTTCTTTGCTGGCTGTTGGCTAGAGACCACCATCAGTTCCTTAGCACCGGGGCCACTTCCATAGGCAGTTCACAACGTGGCATCTGGCTTTTCTCAGAGTAAGTGAGCAAAAGTATGCTAAAGATGGAAGTCAAGTGTTTTTTTTTTTTTTTTTGTTTTTGTAATCGAATATTTTATTCGTTAGTAGTGAATCAGTAAATCTAGCCCACTCAAGGGGAAAGGGATACACAAGGGCACGGATACCAGGATGAGGAAATCATTGGTGGCTGTTTTAGAGGTTGCTTGCCACACGTGGTAACATACAAATGTGGATATATTCCAAATGAAGTAAAATTATATTTGTAAACTACATGATTCATTTTATTTTCTCAATGAGAAGCAGTTGAAATTAGCAGATGGCATCTAATTGTAAAAATCAGAACCTTTAGTTTTGTGAACAAAATACTAAGCACTAAAGAGTTTTGATTTATCAAGTATACTGTGTGATATACATCTTTATAATATAATCAACCGATACAAAAATTTGCCATTGGGATTTATAAAATTTTGTCAAATATTTTTTGCCTTTGTTCCAATGTATAAAACCTTGTTTTAAATTCATTAATGAGATTGATGAGCAAGAATTATATTTCTAGTTAATGTTTTCTCTTAATTGATAATGTTAATAACATGTCCTCTCATTCATGTCTCTCTCTTCCTTACTATTAGATCGATCTGGAATAGAAAATGTCAACTCTGTTGAGGCTTTGCAGGAAACTCTCATCCGTGCACTAAGGACCTTAATAATGAAAAACCATCCAAACGAGGCCTCTATTTTTACAAAACTTCTTCTAAAGTTGCCAGATCTTCGATCTTTAAACAACATGCACTCTGAGGAGCTCTTGGCCTTTAAAGTTCACCCCTAAGGCCTTTGTTAATTTAAACATGAACTGACTCATGCTAACTGTACATTTTGTGCTAATATGCTTATTTATATGTGTATACCATATGTGGAGATAGAAAAGACCTTTAAGACAATACAAGATTGTAGGCTGTCTCTGTAATCATGCGGTAGCTGTTTGGATTGAGGTTTCTCCAGCCATGGTTAGACATTGACCGCATTTCCCCTATAGACCAATCAGCTGTGTCGCACTTAAACTGGAGAAGTTACACTGAATTATAGTCACACTGAATGTTAGACTTTTCATCTGCCAAAACCAAAAACCATTTTGATCTCCCTGTGGTATAAATATAACGCACAATCACAAGTATATGAGGACTTAAAAATTAACCTTTTGTGGTAGAAATTTTGTTTCTATGACGAAAACTTGATTTCACCACAAGCCATTGGATCTGGTAATTGGAGACACTGCAAGTTGGGTGATCTCCACGTGTGTATTTTGCTCTACTACCACTGTTAAAGTGTATGATCCTGGGCAGGTTTGTTGGTTGTGGAAAATGAAAATTGATCGTGCTCTCAGTGTCCCACCTCACAGATACTAAAAAATGTCTATAAAGCATATTTACCTCTTGGGAGATAGGCACTATGTAAATAAGGTAACATTTTTGTTATTATAATTTTCATAATAATACTCTTTTCTTATTTCTAAGCATTTCTGAGAAATCATTTCACAGTCCACGCCAACCTATTATTCAGGGTTCCTGCATATGTGTGGGTATCCTCTTGGCACACACATATTCAAAGTTTATGGGTACATCAGATACATAGTATGTGTACATAATATCTCTGTGAACATAGTTATACATAAACACATTTCTTCACAATATTTTAAACTGTGAAGAACTTTATCATTCAATAAACTTAAAACAAGAGGTGTCAAAGACTCAAGTTAGGTGCGTTTTACCTGTTGATGACATAACCATTGCTTTAAGTGTTTAGACAGTAGAATATTGAATTTATGCTCTATTTTTATTTAAGCAGCATTTAATGTAAAAGTACAATAGGCAAGGGGGTCCAAATTCCAAAAAATAATGTGTTTTGGAGTTCATCTTTGGTAAGATCTTTAGTTCAGGGTACTAGTTGTTTAAAAGTTCATTCAGATTCTTACCTTGTACTAAAAAAGGTTACAATGCCCCTTAAACACATGCTGCAGCTTGATGAAAAATATTTTGATCCTTTTTGGAGAACCAATCAATGTTTAAGAAAACTGTTTAATATGTTGGCTGTGCGTGTGTGTGTATGCATGTGTGCGCAAGTGTGTTCTGAGTCCACTATTTTTTTTTTTTTTCCTAAGTGACACTACAGGGATTTTGTCAGATTAGATTAGATTTAATCTAGAATTTGAAAAAAAAATCATTTAGTGTGTGACCTACAGGCTTAGAAATGGTACAGAGACATTTCATCCACATTTCTAATATTGGGCTTTATTAAATAGAGAAAATCAGCCTCTGTTGATGGCAGTGGGAGAAATAGCCAAAGTTGAGGATTTTATGTGTCTTTCTGTTTCCCTGGAAAATTACAATTAATTGGAATTTTTTGGAAAAGATTGCCTTCTGTATAATTTTGGGATTATATAAAACTTCAAGAATGGAAAGAGCCTGCTTTACTATACTCAGCCTGTTACTTTAATGACATGTGAGCAGAATGCCTTATTTTGTAATCTTGTTTAACTTGTTGCTACTGGGACTTGAATTTCTGTGGCACTTGTTAAGTAAGTTAAAAAAAGAAGTTAAATCCTCTCATTATTAAAGAGGAAAGGTGATGGTGATGTCTGTAATACAATATAAACCATAATTGTGATTTACCTTACATTGGTAAGACTTTTATGGGATATACAGTATAGTTTTTGTGAATTATTTACACAATAGCATTATCTTTTTATAATTTTTTTCCTATGATAAATGCATAGTTTTCTTCTATGGGGGATAGAAATGGCTTTTTGAAGTAATCCTGAAAACCTCAAAGATCATGTTTATTCTTAATTTTTGCCTTTTGCATAATCCTCTTTATATAACATGTTATCTTCAAAACAATTACTGTCTTTAGGAATGTGTAACGAGAAGTATGTTAGTATTGCTTATAAAACTTTAGTTAGGTTCAATATATACATGTATACATCTATATATAGGTATGTAGGTTTGCATTTTGTCTTGTAAAATTTTATTTGAACAAATTCTTCCTGTAGGTAATGGGAAACAAAATTAATAGTTCATATGCCACTTGTAGCATCTCTGTATTTGAAAATAGCCCAGTATTAAAACTTCTAAAATTAAACCAGCAGCCTATTATAAGCACATTCTTTGATTGAGTCATTGGTTATAAACTTACTACATGTGGAGAAGACAACCAGTTTGGGAAACTTCTGAGTCGGTGGGACACTGGCGATTAATTGATAATGTACTGTATGAATTAAGTGATGCTTTAACTCTGATTTTACATTTTAAACTTCAAATGTGGGCATTATGTCAGCAAACTTAAGGGCATTATGTCAGCAAGCTAAAACGTTTTTGTTTTTTGTTTTTTTTTCTCTGTGCTTTTAATGTATCTCTTTACATGATCTGAGAGAGGATTCAAGCTTTTCAGAGAGAAATAGCTGAGGGAAAGGGGAAACATCTTCTTGAGTTGAAGCTTTTCCTTCACGGCGATGGTTTAATTACAGATAAAACTAGAAGGCAATTTCAGTGGATTAAGTGTATAGCTTTTGTATCTGCATTTCAAGAAATTACCATTGTAACTTGATAAGAAATGATTTATTTTATGTAAACATCATTGCAAAGCAAGGTGTAGAAGCTCAGCTAGATTTATTACTGTGCACGAGAGTAAATACCTATCTCAATTATTCTTTTTCTTTTTCCAATATAAAGTTTGCTGAATGTACAAGAAGAGTTTATCACTTAGGATATAGAATTTTTTTTAGGGGTTGGGGGGATGGGATCTGTCAGGAAATCACCTATAAACAAAGATTGTCTTGATTTGATTCAAAATGTAAAACTTGAAGCTATTCTTGAACTAACGTGGAAAAATGGCTATTGTTTTAAAAATGATAGAAATATATTGTCAAGATATGAATTACATTTATTTTCTACAAACTGTTATTGATGAGGACATGGGTAATATCTTCATGTTTCTGAAAAGTAATCTGTACATGGGGGGAGGGGATAATAAATATTATTTCTAACCAACTGTGGTTTTGGTATCTTTCTGTCTTGATGTTTTTGTAAGACTCTAATTTAACTTTACTACTTTCCCCTGAGCACAGCAGGATGTCTTACCAAAATTTCTGATTCAGCATAGGGGAACATATATATACAGGGCTCTTTTTAAAAGATTTTAGGGGTGCCTAGGTGGCTCAGTCAGTTAAGAGTCTGACTCTTGATGATTTTGGCTCAGGTCAGGATGTCACGGTTCATGGGTTCAAGCCCTGCATTGGGCTCTGTGCTGACAGTAGAGAGCCTGCTTGGGATTCTGTCTCTCCCTCTCTCTCTCTGCTCCTCCCCCCCACAAAAAATAAACATTAAAAAAAAATAATAAAAGATTTTAGTTTGTTTAGAGAGTCCAGCAAAGATTGTTGCTGTTTTCTATAATGCCAGATGAATAGTAGTTTGCTGTATCTGGTAAGGTAATCTTTCTTAGACGGAGATGGTAGAGAGGAAAGGGGTGCCTGATGTAGCCAAGACTCAGCCTTGGCCGTGAATGGGATAGAGTGCCTCAGCAAGACCACTACCCCTTTCCTAGGGTGTGTAGCCATGCTGGCAAAGTTGAGGCAGTTACTGAAATCACTCCCTGCAGTTGTTTTCCAGACCAGCAATATCCACTACTTTTCTATGGATGTTAATTGATATTAGGTGGGAGAAATGGGCTCATTGATGAAATAAACTTGGAAATGCTGGGTTAACAAGGTTACTGAGATGTCTTTGTCGGTCCTGTTCTCTAATGAGTAAGTGTGTATCGTGAGTTTTTTGAGGAAGTGTTGGTGTGGGATGCAGTTTTTTCCAAACTTCCTCTGCCAAGTAGGCTCCTCCTGACCTTTTTTTATGTGTTGAGCACTTGTTGGGACTCCTTGGAAGGTGTGATTTCAGGAGAAAAAAACCTTGTTAACCCACTTTGGGTGTTGATAAGGATATTGATCACATTCTGTGGATTATTGTACAGATTTGTAATTTGCCCTCTTATTTGCACAGTACAAGAAACAGCTCTAAATAAATGTGTGGCTGGGGGCGCCTGGGTGGCTCAGTCGGTTAAGCGTCTGACTTCAGCTCAGGTCACGATCTCACGGTCCTTGAGTTCGAGCCCCACGTCGGGCTCTGGACTGATGGCTCAGAGCCTGAAGCCTGCTTCCGGTTCTGTGTCTCCCTCTCTCTCTGCCCCTCCCCCGTTCATGCTCTATCTCTCTCTGTCTCAAAAATAAATTAAAAATAATAATAAATAAATGTGTGGCTGATGGAAAACAATAGACTAAATTCCTTTTGAATGTTGGAAGTGTTGCATGTGAGTAAATGAGTAAAGACAGCCAATTCATGGATCTGGTTTTAGTTTTCACATTCACTTGGGCCCGTTAAAATTTGTCACATTTGCTTTTCTTAATTCTTGGTCTGTCTAAATAAAGGTTTAGCAACAACTATGGCCTCTGTTCCAGTAGCCACATCAGAGTTGCTCTTCACAATGTCAAAGTTGGTGGAGGAATCATAAGGGCAGTCTCAGAGGAACTCACCTCTCCAGAATGTTTTCTACGGGGGCACGGTCGTAAGAACGGAAAGATGTTCTCAAAATTAGCATTTCCCCTACATTTTAATATAAATTACTAAAGAGGATGAGATCAGTGGTTTAAATAAGACTCAAATACCTGGGACAAAAATGGTGTTTTTAAATGTTTTTTTCTGTTTTCCTACTGGTGTCCAGAGAATTGAATATGATTTTCTAACAAGTCTCTAAGGTAAGTTCTGTGTTTTCTACAGTTTCATTTTTCTCTCAATTCTCCTTATCCTTAGTCCTCCTGCCCCAGTACTTTGTTGCTTTGCTTGTAAATTTTCATTTATTTCCCCCGCCCCCAATAGCCATTTCATTTCCTGTTCAGGTTCTGCAGTTAAATGCAACTCAGGTAGTTTCCAGAGTGGAAAGCACCTACCCTTTCATGCTCCCTTGATCGTCTTTTTGTTCTCTACAGTTAGGCTGCTCTCTTTCTAAGCTGTTTTATCCAACAAGACTTTTGAGGAATAAACTGATGGTGTAGTTATTCATTACTTAAACACGTTTACTGAACATGTATGTCTCAGGAATTTTTAAAAAATCCAAATGCAAAAAAAAAAAAAAAAAAAATCCAAATGCAAAATGAGTTTCTTGAAAATCCAGGGCACTAATCCAGACAGTGTTGTGGAAATTGTGCACACATGGAGCAAATGGCCACCAATCATAGCATCTGAAGTAGTAATTGCCAGCAAATGCTGTTCCAGCCATGGTGTGCTGGGGTCAGCTTATAAGGTCCCTTGAGGTCTCACTGTTACACTTCCAGGAATTTACAGAGCTGGTTGTTAGAAACAGCCATTGTATAAGCTTGCAATTGAGTTTTATTGGAGAAGATAATACTCAGAACTCTTCACTTCCTAATTATTTTACGTTTTACTGTTATTTATGCTTTTGAGGCTCAGTACCTTTATTTTTATGGATATGGCCGCAATACTTTATAATGGCATGTGCCTGCATATCTCTACCCAACTGCCTAAGTGATGGCACATTGGTAGCTCAAAATTGGCTGTGGTAGGATTATTTATACGATGGAAAGCTCCAAATGCTATGAATCAGAGCTTGATTTATTGTGGTTTTTTTTTTTTTTTTGATTGTCTAGATTTAGGAAAGTGATGGAGAAAGTGAATACAAATTACACTTACAAGTGCCCCATGCCCGTAGCCATTAAACATTGCAAATAGAAAATTGACAAAATGGTCCAGTATTTGAAAACTATTACCTGATTCAGCAAAGAAGTTGTTCGCATCATTGGTAAACCAATCAAGTTCTGACATAATTTTTGTTTCATTGTTGTTTCACGAATACACTTAAAATCTTACCATTCATGTCAGAACTGTACTTGTCAGTTGCAACTTCAGCAAAAATAATGGAATGCATTCTGTGAAAGATTAATTGGTTATATGGAACTTAGGGTAAAGAGTTGTACATTTTATAAGTTGTAAAATTAATACTACATATGTACACATGGCATTCATACATACATTCAGCAAAAATAATAAATACATACAGACACACACCTTCATAAGGTATTTTCCCCCAGAGTGGTAGTTAAATGTTTACCACTATTAACGCCCAAGAAGTAAGTGTTCCCTAGATAAAGGAAACCACGGCTCAGAGAGTGGAAGTAATTTGCTCGAGGTCACACCGCTACCGAGTGACGAGTTGGAATGTAAAACCCAGATGTCTGGGCAGAGGGTTGGTTCCACGCGTAACAGAGCAGCACTGGGCTTGGGGTCTCCTTCTTGGCAGAGCGGTTTTAGTAAGTCTACTCTGATCTGTATATACATGCAGCGCTTCCGTTCACGGGTTTGGGGGTGGGTGGAGGGGAAGCTCTTGAATCAAGGATTCAATGCAGAATAGGAGTTTACTGTTATCCTCCGGCCCCTACATGAATTTGTCTCTTACGTGTAAGAAGCATAAACTGCTTCAAGTGGTTGCAAGACTAAACGAGCTGTCAACAGTGAGCTGCAAAACTGAAGTCCTCTGCAGACGCGAGGTCATTGTTTTTCCTTAGGAAATGCAGGAAGTCGTCTCCTGGGGGGTAGCGAGTGCGGAAAGCAGGGCCCTGGACGAGGTTCTCCCTGGGTCAGTGTCTGGGGTGCCGTCCCTCACGGGCCACTCAGGGCTGTGAGGTGGCAGTTTCCAATGTAGGCCTGTCTCCGCGGAGGACTGCTCTGACAGTTAAGACCGTGGTGACCTCGACCTTCAGACACCGATTTCCAGTAACTTCCTCAGGAGAGGCTAAACAAGCGACAAACGATGACCACGTCGGCATCCCATTTCCAAGCCCCCAGACGAGAATGCGGTCGTTCTCCCTTACCCGCAGTTTAGCTTCCCGTGATTTCAATTACCCGCCCTCAGCCGCCGCCGGAAGCCAGGGACCCTCCTGAAGGAGGTAGGAGCCCAAAGCTACGTCACAAGGCCCGCCCACCACGTTCGCGCCACGTCAACACGTGGGCTTTTTGTGTGTCGGTCCTCGCGGGGAGAAGGGTGAGTACGGTGCAGGGAGGTGTTTTCAGAGAGCACGTTCACATACCTTTTATTATAGTATATTGTTGTACTGTTCTTTGTTATTAATCTCTCACTCCGCCTAATTTATAAATTAAGCTCCGTCATCGGTTTGTATGTCCAGGAAAAGTCACGGCATATATCTAGGGTTCCGTTCTTCCACACCTTCAAGCATCCACTGGGGATCTTGGAATGTTTCTCCCTACAACTAAGGGACACTGCTATGTATAAGGAAGGTCTTTAGTATTCTGGTGGATGCTATCATCGTTTAAGGTGTACATCTATCACAAAGGACAGGAATAATCGGGTCAATGTCCCTTCATAGTAAAAATAACAAGGAATTCCATGTCTGTGAGTTTTGAATATTCTCACCCTTTATTCTGGATTGAGGATACCTTTGTGGTTGTGGTTCTGCTCTTCAGTGATCTTGAGAAGATCCCTTCACCTTCTGAGTTCAGCTCCCCTCTGTAAAGTGAGGGAATTTAGCTATGTGCCCTCCCAGGGCTAACATACAATGTGACACAATGATCTATAAACAAGAGAGTTAAAAAAGAAAAGAAAGCCAGAGGGTGAAAAATTAATTGCGTGTGGGGGGAGGGGAGGGGAGAGGGGAGACACAGAAACATGGTTCCTGTAGCTAAAGATTGACAGATCACACTTGTCTTAACCTGATGTGACATTGCACCCTGCTGGCCATCTGTCCATGGTCCTTGTGTGACTCCTTGCTCCCTCATGCCTTCCTCAGTGCTCAGTGGTCACAATACCCTTAGCTCAGAGTCATCTCTCAATGTCAGGAACAGGAAGTGTGCTGGGGGAAGGGGGGGGGGGTGAGTGTCGAGGAATTTCATATCCCCTAGGGTTCCCAATGCCCAGTGGAAGGGGCAACTGAAACTGGAGAAAAGCACAAAGCACAAGGAACGTCAGAAACCCCCTGGCCCAGTGGCTGCGCTCTAGTAGGTCCCGAGTTTTTAGGTGAAAGTTTCTATTCAAGCTGAGACCTTTCCTGCATCGCAGCACTTCCCAGTTTTTGATCATAACAAAAAGGTAAGTCTTTGTAGTTCAAGTCTGAAAGAGTATAAAGTTTTTTTTTGTAGTTGATGATTCTGTCTCTTCCCCTAGATCCTCTCGATTTTATTCCAGCCCTCAAGGTAGTCAGGAAAATGTTCACCATAGAAAACCAGAACTTCTACTTATTGTCACTTTCCAACACTCTTAGCTGGAAAAATCAAAAGAATTTTATAGTGAACACCCAAACACCTGCCACCTATATTTCACCTTTCACATTTTATTGTACTTGTGAATTACAGAGCTATCTATCCTTCCATCCATCAATCCATCTTGGGATTTCTTAAAATGCATTTCAAAGTAAATCAAAGTCCTCAATGAACTTCCCCCTAAATTTTTCATCTTGTATATTATTTAGTAGAATTAAATATTGACTTATAGTTTTTTTTTTGATATACAATTTATAGACAATGAAATGCACAAGTCTTTAGGGTATATCTGCCACTTTATTTGCACAAATGCATTCTCACTGTGTAACCCAAAACCTCTCTGGAGATATAGAAAATTAGCATCATCTCAGAAGGTTCTCCCATGCCCCTTTCTAGGCAGTTCCCACCCCTCAGAGACAATAGCTATTGTTTTGATTTTTTCCACTGTAGGTTAGATTAACCTATTCTATAACTTTTTTTAAATGTTTATTTTTATTTTTGAGAGAGAGAGAGAGAGAGTGAGAGAGAGTGAGCGAGCATGAGTGGGGGAGGGGCAGAGAAAGAGGGAGACACAGAATCAGAAGCTGTCAGCACAGAGCCCGATGTGGGGCTCGAACTCAGGGACTGCGAGATCGTGACCTGAGCTCAAGTCGGATGCTCAACCCACTGAGCCACCCAGGCACCCCTAACGTATTCTATAACTTTATATAAATGGTGTCATTGCCATATGTACTCTTATATAATAAGGCTTCATCACTCAGCATAGTGTGTTTGAGATTTATCTGTCATGATTTTATTCTTTTTATTGCTGAATAGTATTCCTTTGTATGGATGTACCACAGTTTATCCTATCAGTGGGTTTCTGGGTTCTTTTCAGTTTTGGGTTATTATGAGTAAAGCTGTTAGGAATACTCCTTTGTATTTGCTCTTGCACTATAGCATGACTTGACCCTGGGGTAGAATTTGTGTTGGGTTCCAAGAGCTGAAGAAGCAGAGTATAATGTAAAGCATGAGAAACAGAGAATTAAATCTTAATCCTTTCTGCTTGAGGTGTTACAGAAAAAGCAGCTCATCAGAAGAAGCTTAAGAGCTAGTTAAAAGGGAGTTTAACGGTAAGAATACTTATTACTTATTTCCTGCATATAACCTCTGGGAGCAGGGCAATTCCAGGCTCGTTCAGTAGCTCCAAATGCTATTAAGAACCCAGGAGCTCGCCTCATACCCATTAGATTGGCCATTATTGAATGAACCACAAAAGAAAGTAACAAGTGTTGGTGAAGATGTGGAAAAATTGAGATAATTGTGCACTCGTGGTGGGAATGTGAAATGGCACAGTTTTGTGGAAAACGGTATGGTGCTTCCTTAAAAAAATTAAAATTCAAATTACCATATAATCCAGCAATTCCACTTCTGGGTATATACCCAAAAGAATTGAAAGCAGGGTCTTGAAGAGAAATCTGTACATCCATGTTATAGCAGTATTTTCATAATAGCCAAATGTTGGAAGCAACATTTGGAGTCCACTGATGGATGCAAAGCGTGTGGTTGATACATACAATGGGATATTATTCAAACTTAAAAAGGAAGGAACTTCTGACACCTGCTACAACATGGATGAACCTTGTGCTAAGTGAAATAAGCCAGTCACAAAAAGGCAAATACTGTATGATTCCACTTATATGAAGTACGTAGAGTAGTCACATTCATTGAAAATAGAGTGGTACTTTCTTGGGGATGGCAGGGGAGTGGTGGGGGGGTGTGTTTCAGAGTTTTAGTTTTGCAAGATGAAAAAGTTCTGGAGATTCGTTGCACAATAATGTGATTGTACTTAAACACTACTGAACTTGGTACACTTAAAAATAGTTCAGGTGGTAAATTCTATGTTATATGTATTTTACCACAATTTAATAAAAAAAAAAAAACCCAACCCAGTCGCTTCTGATCCTTCTTTGTCATCTTGTGCATAATGTTTTCTCTTATGGTTGCAAGGTGGTGCCACTGTTACGCATCATAGAAGGACTGTGTCCAGAGAAGAAGACAGACCTTCCTTTTGTTTATTAGGGAGAAACCTTTCTCTGGTGGCCCTAACAAACTTCACCTCTGAGCTCCCATTGGCCAGATTATGTCTCATGCTACAAGGGAGCTTGGAAAGCGAGTATATACCATTTTCCAGCCTTTGTAGAGAGCAGCAGGCTCTTCCAGAAAGAACAAGTGGTTGGGGAATGGCTTTTGGGTAGGCAACCAACAATATTATCTTCTGAATGGAATATGTTAGGGAGAATGGGTCCTTCTTTGTGAGCTCAGCATTGATGGCCACTCTCAGTGGTGATCAGAGCAAATCTTGGTTGATACAGGGATTGGCTTACCTTTAATATATGCAGGGCCAGGGCAAGAATACAAATGAAGATCACCAGCTTGCCCTTGTTCTTTTCCCACTCCTGCTTTTGTCCCATAGTATGAAGGACTTCCCTCCCCCCCGCCCCCCCAGGAATTTTGTGAGCCAGCTGACTTCATATTGGTATCTTGAAGTTGGCCACAGTGGGAATATTAATACTATGGAACTCAGTAAATGCCACAGACTAGGGTTCTTTCCACCCCAAGTATCAGTGCCCTGCTGAACCTTTCACACAAGCTCATGGACACTCCAGCTCTTTGGTCCAAGCTCTGTTCATCCCTTCTCTTTTACCATCCCTTGGGCCACATTCTGTGCATGCTGGCAATGTGGTCTGGCTGTGGGAGAACCGAGGAAAGAGCCTTGTGCAGGCATGGAAGCAGGCCCAGGGTCATTGGGCAGGGAGTTCAGGTACTGGGGCAATGTCTGGAACAGGGTATATATTCTGGGCATATTTGGCCTGAGGAGAGGGGCGCAGCTTTAGGTTTGGAACTTCTAAAGTGTGACTTTAGGGCAGGGGGCCAATAGTGTAGGGTGGGGAAGAGAGGGAAATACTTTTGTCCACTCTCCCCAATCTTCTGCCTTTGCCTGGATGGGAGAGAATCCCCCTATCCTTTATATACCTGTCTAACTTCTCATTGAAGGGAGAATTGGATATCTAATTTTTCGGAGCCCAGTACTCATTCATGGGCTATGTTTTAGTAGTGGACGGGGCTTCTGTGTCTTGAAGTTCAGGATTTTCATGAGACGCAACTTTTGTCATTTTGTAACCGCTGGGCGCCTCACCTGTGATGCACCTGGGTGTGAAGCTCGGGTTGGAATCCTTTCCATTTTAGATTCAGGAAGGAAGGAGAAAGGCCTCTTCACTTGAGTCTGTTAGGGTCAGATATGCAGCCTCTATCTTCAATTTGTACCCCCTAGAACAGTATTTCTCAAGAGGTAGTGCTCAGAGCAGCAGCAACAACATCACCTGAGAACTTACTAGAAACGCAGATTCTAGGGTCCCTCCCCACACCTCCTGGATCAGAAATTCTGGAGGTGGGGCCCAGTAGTGTTTTAATAAGTCCTCCTGGTGACTCTGATGCAGCTGAAAGATCGAGAACCACTACTCTAGAAGAATAGAGCTTCGGGTAATCATTTGCCAGGGCGGCCGGAACAAAGTACCACCGACTAGGTGGCAGGCAACAGAAATTTACTTCTCACAGTTCTGGAGGCTGGAAGTCTGAGATCAAAGCGTTGGCAGGGTTGCGTCCTTCTGAGGGCCACGACAGAAAGCTCTGTTCCGGGCTTCTCTCCTTGACTTGTAGATGGCTGTGTTCTCCCTGTGTCTTCTCATCATGTTCCCTCTGTACGTGTCTGTGTCCAAATTTCCTCTTCTTATAAGGACACCGGTCTGATTGGATTAGGGCTGACCGTAATGACCTTGGTTTAATTTAGTGACCTCTTTAAAGACCGTATCTCCAAATATGGTTACATTCTGAGGTACTGCGTGTTAGGACTAAAACATATGGATTCTTTGGAGGATACAATTCAGTCTGTAACACTTGGGAAAACTGGCCATATAATTTACGTGTCTTTCTCCCCATTCCCCAGTTGTGAGCTTATAGAGGTCAGAGACTGGGTCTTCCTTGTTTTTGTAGCTTTAGTGTCTTACAAGATGCCCAACAATCTTTCAATAAATTTAAATTAATTGGCTGTGGATGGAAGAGCTTTTTGATGTTTTATTGGGGTTATAATCTTAAAACACTTTTTTGTGTGTGTATCTGCAAAGCACACATCTCCATGCTTATGGTCTCAGGCCTTTTTTCAAGGAAGTCTGATGTAAGACTGGCTGAGGTTTTACTACCTCATGTTGCTATAGATTTTTGAGTTGCTTAATCCTGCTTTCTCCTTTTGTATGTGTGTATATGCATAGTGCAAGCATTCCTCTGGGCCCATAGATGAGGCTGACATCTAAACTCTCTCAGAAACTTGTTTGTTTGTTTTCTTCTCTTCTGCCTGAGAGCTTTTGAAAAGAAAAGAAAATATTAGCCCCGCTTCAATCAAATATAGCAGAGGATTCTAGGTGTTTGTAGTTTTAAGAACTCAAAACCAGACTGTGATAAACAGATAATTATCATTGAGAGGTATCCCACTTTATTTGCTAGGGATTTTCTATTGTTGCTTTTCAATTTAGTAGACAGTAGAATTACGAGTTGCTATGGCAATCTACCCATTGCCCAAGTTGCCTGGGCCTTAAAGACACAGAAACCACGTTTGGTTTTATTCCATAGAGCTGACATTGTTGTAAAACAGAGCACAGCAGAGTGAATACGGAATTAGAGCAGACATCCTGCCCCCACTTCTTTTCCCTTCCCTCCCCTCTTGTGGTTTCTGTGTTTACCAGGCCCCTGAATAGCCCAGTGTTAGAAATTGTATAATTTGGTTTCTGGAGTTTTTTCAAGAAAACAACCGCATTGCTGTGTCCCATGCAGTTTTGCTACCTTTGTTGGTGACAAACTATGGGAGTTAAGAAGGTTTGGGGATGGTTGGCATATATGTAGTTAAACTCCCACTTTAATACAGTGTTTGACAAATGATAGACTTCTGTCATTTCTGGGACTACCCTTCTTTCATTCAGGTGGGACATCCAAAGACCACTCCAAAGAAACTGAAGACTGGTTCTCGAGGCATTTCCAACTTGAAGAAAAAGCCTGGCAGATCTGGGGACCCATTCTTGGTTACGCCCAGAAGTAGAATTAACTGGCTAAGCTTGAGAAAACACTGGAACTCTGGCAACTGTTCTAAATGAGTTTTCTCATTCCTCTGAGCTTTGCCCGTAGCCACTGTATGCATATGTTGCAAAACTAATTATAAAAGATCTTGAGAGCCAAGGGAAGACTGATTCATCTGATAAGCTAATATGAGAGCATACCTTGGGCCTGGGTTGTAGTATACTTCCAGGAGGCATGATTGAGAAGTTAAAGAATAAAGGAAAACTCCTCAATAAAATAAAACTTCCCCTTGCCTACAGGAATTGCAATTACCCGAAGTTTGCTAGCTATGAAAGTTTAGATTTTACTGGGATGTGTTTATTTTCAGTCTTGTTTAATTTCTTTTCAGGCCGTAAGCCATCATTCAGTACTGATTTTTATGGCTACTTTTAAGGGACCAAGGAGGGACCTCCTTTTTTGCTATAGGAAGTACTTTATTTGGAAAGTAGGATTCACATACGAAAGTTACCTACGCAGTTACTGGGGCAGTTTTGGCTTTACCCTACGACTTCTTTGAGCACTCAGGGCAATCATAGACCTTGCCAGTTACCCACGCTTATGAAATGGTTGATCACAATAGCAGGAATTTAGACTGGGGAGGTCATCTGCTGCAACAGTTTTCAACTTTTCTCTCATCAGGACACATATAATGGGTGTTTTAGTTTGAGTCCTCCCAAAAGCAGACTGGAGGACAGGAAGTTGGGTGCTGGACATGAGGAAGCAGAGGTGAGGGAGGAAGAGCTGGAGAGAGAAGGGAGAAAAGCCAGTACTGGAGGTGTTAATGAGCTGGCTGCTGCTGAGGCCAAGTGGTGCTTTGTCATGTTGGGCACCACTCTGACATGCCTCAGAACTGTCCTGCCAAGGGCTGAGGAGGTTGAGTATCATCCACTGATTCTATTATTGGTTGCCTCTGAGGGCCGAGCTCTTCCCACATTACAGAGAAAGCCCTCAGGCTGAGAAACAGAGGCCTGGGCCCCTGAAGTGAGTCGTTGTCGGCAATCACAGGAACTGTCCTCGGTAGTTATAGGTGAACTCGGACACGGGCATGGCAGCAATAGTGTCTGCTTCTCTCTGTGTGAGTATCTGTCATTGTGGTGGTGGTTTTAGAATCTCATCCTCAAATTCTTGACATGCTTCCCATTCAGAGATGGGGATCTATGGCTTTTTTTTCGTGAATATAGGCAAGCTTGGGACTGCTTTGACCAGCAGGATATGATAAAAGTGATCTTATGTGACTTCCAAAGTTAGGTCATAAAAAGCCACGCAGATTCGACCTTCGTTGCTGGGGTACTTGCATTTATTTGGAGCTTTGACCTGCTATGTAAGAAGTACAATTACCGTGAGACTGCCACAATGCAGAGGCCGTGTGTGGTCAGCAGACCCCGCTGAGCTCCCAAGCCATGGCTAGTGTCAGCTAGCTAGCCCTGGCTAGTGAACTAGCCCCGTTGAACTTCCAGGTCTCTGCAGCCTCAGTCGATATCTGACTGCCACCCCCAAGTGAGAACTGTCCAGTCAAGCACTGCCTGAATGCCTGACCTTCAGAATCTATGAAAAAGATAAAATGATTGTTCTACACTTTTACACTTGGAGAACTTTGTTATGCAGTCATAGTAACTGCAACACTTACCCTGGGGAAACTGGTGGTATTGAGGAAATGCTCACAGAACACATTTTGGGGTAGGGGTAGCCTGCCATTTTCCACAGAAGTCACTGGAAGCCCAGGGAGGTAAAAATATTCACCTGAGTTCACATTAGCATTCCCCCCCCCCCCACCCCAGCTGTGGCATTATCAGTTCCTCATCTGCTGTCTGAGGATGCGGTATTACTGGAAGATGATATTTTGAAAAGGGCTTTGTGAAGAGTCTGGGAGCACCTTGCACTCAGACTGTGTGCCTTTTCTTTCCTTACTTTGGAATTCAGCAGTAAGATTGTGCTGACTGCTGCTTCATAAAGAAACCATCTCATCCTCTTTATCCAAAGCAGTTAGAATCAAGGACAAAGAAAGGAAGGAGAATGACTTGTTTAACCAATCTAGAAATCTTTCCATCATGTGAATATTTTAAATTTGGACAAAAACTCTTAAAAACTTGGCGTTCCAGTGAGGAGTCATGAGTGTGGTTTACAAATGCTGGGACTCTTTGAGGGCTGGGAGAAGAAAGTTCTCTGAAATTTTAGCCTCAGAACCATATGAACTTGGAAGTCACTCCTACAAAAGGGAATGTCAGTGTTACACAGTGTCATTGCACTGTAATGAATGGAGTGTAAATGCGTTCATTCAACAGCACATGGATTCCATTTTCCTTGATGATACACTTGGATTTAGAAATGAAGGAGAAAAGCCTTCAGAAAATAGGTTTTTGGTTTTTAAAATATGTCATATTAAAAAGAATTTCAAAGCACCAAACTGTTCTTGACAACAGATGAACCCAAACCTCTGTCATATTTATGCATTTCTAGTTCAAACCCCCAAGGCTGATTTATTACCAGCCTCTTAGAGAAGTTGATCATAATCCTTCTTTATGTCAATGGGAATAGAAAATTTGAGATAAAAAATGGCCCTTCTGATGGCTTTCCCTGACTCTGTGTGAGTTATAGAGACTGTATGGCTGGGTTTCAGAGACTGTTAAAATGGTCCTAAAAAATTTTAACTGAAAAGTGATCAATTCACAGACTGCATATAGATAAATCTTCATCACAGCTGCTTTTTTTTTTCTTTAATGTTTTTTTATTTTGAGAGAGAGAGCACAAGCTGGGAGAGGGGCAGAGAGAGAGGAGAGAGAGAATCCCAAGCAGGCTCCACTCTGTCAGCCCGAGCCCGACTTGAGGCTCAAGCCTACAAACAATGAGATTGTGAGATCATGACCTGAGCTGAAATCGAGTTGGATGCTTAACCGACTGAGCCACCCAGTTGCCCCTCTTCATCATAGGTTCTAAAGTGGCTAGACTTCAGCATTCCTCGGGATCCCTGAAATGCAACCTTATGTCTTCTGTTTACAGAACACAGAACATTGCTGGGACAATGATTTGATTTCTATTTTTTTTTTTTTTTAAAGACTAATTTAGGTTTTAGGCACAGTAAGGAGAACTGCTGGGAAAATGTGTACCCAAGGTTCTCAGGGCATTCTGCAACTTAAAACACTAAAATAACAGTGTAAATTAATATGTGTGTAGAGTGAGCATAAGTGTATGCTTATTTGTTTATACCTGCCTCATCACCAAACAGAAGTCAGCTTGTTTTTTTTTTTTTTTTAATCCCGTCTATTTCCTGTAAACTGGAAATTATTTCTAAAGACTTGATTAGATTCAAGTTAATTATTTATGGCTATAGTGCACTGTAGGTGATGTTGTGCTTTCATATAGCATCATAGCTATTTATTTAGCTCATGGTTCTGTAGGTTATTCTTTAATTTGGGCAAGCTCAGCTGGGAAGAGCTAGTCTAGGGTGGGCTTGGTTAGTCTTGGCTGGGTTTACTCTTGCATCTGGTCAGCTGGTGGTTTGTCTGGGTTGACTGGCTTATGTAGGCACACCTCGTTTTATTGTACTTTGCAAATATTGCGTTTTTTACAAATTGAAGGTTTGTGTCACCCCTCGGTCAAGCAGGTCTCTTGGTGCCATTTGTCTAACAGCTTTTGCTCCCTTTGTGTCTCTCTGTCACATTTTGGGAATCCTTGCGATATTTCAAATTTTTTCATCATTATGCTTGTTACGGTGATCTGTGATCAGTGATCTTTGATGTTACTATTGTAATTGTTTTGGGGTGCCATGAACCGCACCCATACAATAAGGATGAACCTAATTGATAAAATATTGTCTGTGTTCTAACTGCTTCACCAACCAGCCATTCCCCTGTCTTTCTCCCTCTTTGTGGACCTCCCTGTTTCCTGAGACACAATATTGAAATTAAGCCAATTAATAACTCTACAATGGCAATGAAGTGTTCAAGTGAAAGGAAGAGTCAATTGATGTGGCAAACTTCATTGTTCTCTTATTTTAAGAAATTGCCACAGCCACCCCAAACTTTGGCAATCCTCACCCTGATCAGTCAGCAGCCATTAACATGGAGGAAAGACCACCAGCAAAAAGATTACAACTTGCTGAAAGCTCAGATGATGGTTAGCATATTTTAGCAATAAAGTATTTTTTTAAACTTTATTTATTTATTTTGAGAGAGAGAGAGAGAGAGAGAGCATAAGTGAGGGAGGGGCGGAGAGACAGGGAGAGAAAATTCCAAGCAGGCTCCACATTGTCAGTGTGGAGCCCGATGTGGGGCTCAAACTCATGAACTGTGAGGTCATGACCCAAGCCAAAACCAAGAGTTGGACGCTTAACTGACTGAGCCACCCATGCACCCTGCAATATTTTTAAATTAAGGTGTGTCCATTGTTTTTTAGACGTAATGCTATTGCAGACTTTATTAGACTATAGTGTAGGGTAAATGTAACTTTTATACGCACTGAGACACTAAAAAAAACCTATTTAATTTGCTTTATTGTGCTATTCACTTTATTGAGGTGGTCTGGAACCAAACCTGCAATATCTTTGAGTTATGCCTGTAATGGATTCAGCTTGGATGGCTCAGATGAACGAGACCTATCTCCAGGTGCTCACTTGTCCTTTTCCTTTAGCATGATATTTTGGACTTATTCACATGGCAACTCAGGGTTCCAAGAGTGAAATCAAGAACACACAAAGCCTCCTGAGGCATGGGTTCTGACCTTGTACAGTATCATTTCCGTAAGAGAAAATCTCAACGCCAGCCCACAAGTGGAGAAAAAGACTACTTGATGGAAGAAACTACAGCATGACATTGCTAGGGCATAGGTACAAGGAGAAAAAGAATTTATGGTCATTTTTTCAATCTACCACACGGGGTTTGTGTTTTTCACAAATGGGCCAACTAGCGGGAAAATTTCCCAGGCTACTGTTGAAAATGTAAGTTTTTGAGAAACCGGGTATTATGAATGCGTCCGAGTAACAGAGAAGCCCTGAAAATGAGAATTTTGAGTTCAGTGTAGATGGCAAATCAGCAGTTGGTGAGGAGTTTTTTCTAAAAACTATTGTGGCAAAAACTTGCTGTGGCGTATATGTGTATATATGTATATGTGTGTATATGTGTGTGTGTGTATATATGTATATGTATATGTATATGTATATGTATATGTATATGTGTATGTATATGTATAAAATTTTGCCTCAGTGTCTCAACTATAGAATAGGGACATCCAGTTAGCTCACTTGAAAGTGTAACTACCAGGAAATAAAACCTGTAGGGTATAGAATATACTATGGACGGTTGCAAGACATAATAGTGCTGTGTAGAGTAGGATCACTTTAGAACAAAGTACCATAGACTGAGTTGCTTAGGCAACAGAAATTTATTTCTTGCAGTCTATAGGCAGTAAGTCTGAGGTCAGGGTGCAGCAGCGTTGGGTTTTTGGTGAAGGCTCTCTTCATGGCTTGCAGAGTCTGCCTTCTTGCTGGAGAGGGGAAAGATTGAGAGAAAGGCGGCGGGGAGGGGAGAGAAAGCTCTCTTACCTCTTCTTAAAAGGGCACTGATCCCATCATGAGGACTCCACCCTTATGACCTCATCTAAACCTAATTACCTCCCAAAGGCCCCCCACCCCCAAATATCATCATCTTGGGGGGCGCAACTTCAACATAGAATTTTGAGTGACGCATTTAGTCCATAACAAGTTGCACACACAATCACATTTTCCTGGGTTATATTTAATGGAAAGCAAGCAGCAGTTTGAATGTTTAGGTAGATATGGTAGGATATTTCCAATATTTAAAGGGCTCACGTGTGGAAAAGTAATTAAATCTTGTGGTGTCTCAGAAGTAGAATTGGGAATTGCAGATAAAAGCTATGAGGATTATAGAAAGCTGACTTCGGTTTATTATAAGAAAGTCCATTGGAAGTATTTGGGCTCGCTGTAATGGGGGAAATAGCCTGCCATATGAGGTCACAGGTTCTATATCTTTGGTTCAGAGAAAGGTCTTGCTTCACTTCACTGGTTGTCAGTTCTATTCTACACGGGGCATTTTAAGTATTTGGTAGATGGTGGATTTTATTTTACTGTGGTGTAGTTTTGTTAGGGATAAGTATAGGGACTTCTGCAGGGTATTGAGAAGAGGGACTCTCAAGAATATGACACTTGTTGTTCCTGAAGAATCTGTACATCGGATGAGAAAATGGCCTCCAATCCAATAATTTTATCCTTTGCTGAACCAAAGGCTGTGTGACCTGCTAATCCTCATTTTCTCAGCAGGCGGCGCTCTAGCACCAGGGATTGCGTAAAAAGTATCACTTGAGCGAAACAAGGACTTTTTTGGTTAATGTTTGTTTTTCAGGCAAAAAAGGAAAGCTGTTAGGAAAAATAAACAGTTTATCAGGCATTCCGACAAAGACACTTCAGAGGGAAGACAAGCTGTCGCTTCAAGGACAGGAAGAAAAATCCCTGCGTTTGTAGAAGCATCAGACGCTGCGTTGAGTGCCTTGCAAGGAAAAAAAAATCGTGAAATGAGGAAGAAAAAACAGAGATAATAGAGAAGATTAAGAAAATAGAAAACAATTGAAATCATCTGCAAGCAAGCATGGAAGAGTAGAGCCTTGGGAGAGAGATGTGGAGGAGTAGCATAGCCATTGGAAAAAATGAAAACTACTTTAATATAATTGAGAATCATTCTAAGTATTCAGATGTACCATTTACTTTAGATGCCATAGCTCCTGCATGATTGGTTTCAGCTGCCCAGCCCACATCCCTTTCTTGTTTTAAAGCTTTCAGTGTTTTCGAGGTCTTCAAGCACATAAATTTTTGCACCTAATGACAAGTGCGTGATTTCTGGATCGAAGTCACTTCACTGTTTTCCAGATTTTCAAGCTGGGAAAAGAGTAGATGAGTTAGGAACCCAGATTTAATGAAAGGGATTGGGGCAGGAAGAGTTAAATTAAAAGGAAATTGTGAAATTGGTTGGATTTCTGAAGTGCCATCTATGCTTACCTCTTCCTGGGATTAGGGAAGATGCTCCCAATTTAGTCTTCACTTCCTCTAGTTGGCCACTTAAGTGAATTTTCTCAAGAAGAACTTCTTGACATTTATCTTTTTATGTATCAAATCAATAGCTTAGAGAATCTCTTTTTGTAAGGTGTTTAATGCAACATCATTTCACTTGGTTTACTCATTCGCATAGCGAGGTTTAATCAGCAGAGTACATTACAGTAACCTGAAAATAATGCATAAAACCAAAGGATAGCCACTGTGAGATTGTTATTATGATCTACCCATGGTCTCTGTAATATTTGAGTGAAATTAATGTGATGGCAGAACTATTATATACATGGTTCTGAAACTTTGGTGTGCATCAAAATCACCTGAGGGCTCCTTAAAATAGAGACAGCTGGGCCCTACTCAGAGTTCCTCATTCAGTAGGTCTGGAGTGGAGTCAGAAAATGTAAATTTCTAACAAATTTCAGCTGGTGTTGATTTGCTTGGTCCAGGGACCTCACATTCGGAACCACTGACACATTTGCTGAAAGGTTCTATTTGATTTTGTTGTAACTTTGGTTCCCCACTCCCAACATGATGTAAGCTCAGATCAGATATTTAATTAACAAAGAAGGAGGAGGACAGAGTGTGAGAGTGTGCCTTGTTGAATACCTCCTATGCTCCTACCCCTATTTTGAGTTCTTTACATTCTTTTTTTTTTTTAATTTTTTTTTTTTAACATTTATTTATTTTGAGACAGAGAGAGACAGAGCATGCACGGGGGAGGGGCAGAGAGAGAGGGAGACACAGAACCGGAAGCAGGCTCCAGGCTCTGAGCCATCAGCCCAGAGCCCGACACGGGGCTCGAACTCACGGACCGCGAGATCGTGACCTGAGCTGAAGTTGGACGCTTAACCGACTGAGCCACCCAGGCGCCCCAGTTTACATTCTTAATCTTCTCAGTTGATCTTCCCTATGATCATAAAAAGAGGGATTTACTCTTCCCCCTGAACATACGTAGAATCTAAGTCTTGAAGAGCTGGGGAACTTTCCAAAGGCTGTCAGCTAGCAAGTAGCTGAACTGGAATTTGGACTCTGGTTGTGCTTGACTACAAAGGCTGCATTATGCAAGAGGACTTCAAAAGCATTCATCAAAGTTTGATTCATTGAATTTTTGCAGATTGCAGTGCAAACTGTCTGTACACGATTGACCACAGACAAACTCCTTAATTTCTGGACCTAAGTGTTTCCATTTCTAAGGAGATAAGTATCTCTCAGGCTAGTATGAGGATTAAGTGAAACAACGTATGTCAGAGTGCCTAGTATAGTATCTGGCATACAGTATGTGCTCCTTAAGGCTGAACTCCCTTTCCTTTCCTTAGAAATGCATGTATTTAATCCAAGTTCATCTTAGAAATGAGTGAGAAAGCTTTGACTAGAATAGAGACGCTCAGATTCCAACTTGTCCCAGGGAACTTGAAGTGCCTTAGTGGGGATGGAAGGCAGCCATTCTTTTGACAGTAGGCAAGACCGACCTGGGTCTTCTAGATTTCTCCAGATGGAGCCTACCTCTACATTTGCTTCTGATGATAGTGGGTGTCTGTCACAAATACCCTGTTCTCACCAGTGCAACCAAAAGGAACTGGACAGTCTCCAGGTGAGTTTTCCAGAAGCCCTGTGTATTCCACCCACTCTCTTGGTTTGGATTCCATCCCCTTCCCGCGTACCTTCACTTGGTAATCCCATTATCCTTGTTATTTCTGAGTCTGTTTCTTTTGACTAATCTTTCTCCTGGATGTGGATCATATTTTCCTGCTTCTTTCCATGTCTAGTAATTTTTTAGATGTTGACCTTATAAATGTTATTTTGTTGGGTGTTTAGTTTTTTTTGTCTAAATAGAATGTTGATGTTTATTTTGGTAGGCAATCAACTTACTTGCAGCTCAGTTGATCCTTTCTATGCTTGTTTTTACGTTTTGTTAGGACTGGTCTGGAGTACCCTTCACTCTGCTACTAAGGCATGACAATTCTGGAATTGCTTTGAATTTCCTCTTTTTAATGAGTTGTCTCCACTCTGGCTGGGGGGACCTAAACATCTCCTAGGCTCTGGGAATTGTTCAGCTGCTAGCAGTTGTCCTGTTTTTGGCTTTGTGGAGATTTATCGAAGTCTTTACAGATTAGTATTCAGTTGAAGACTTGAGGAGACCCCGTGCAGATTTCTTGAAAACTTTTTCTGCATATGAATTCCAGCTATTTTAGCCTCCCAAAGGGCCTGGCTTTGTATCCTTAACTCAAGTGAGTCTGCCAGGTTCTGTCTGGGTTCCCTTCCCTGTACCGAAATCCAGAAATTACCTCTAGGCAGAAAACCAGGTCAATTGTAGGAAGGGTTCACCTTACTTATTTCCTTTCTCTCAGAGATTACAGGCCTTCTCTGCCTGATGTCAACTGTTTCATATATTTTGTCCAGTTTTCTAGTTGTTTACAGTGTGAAGGTATGTCCTGTACCTTACTACTCCGTGAATGGATGTAACAATCTGTGCACCTTCACTTGGTGGATTCCTACTTGGCTCAGTTCTAAGGCTCAGTTCAGCCACCATCTCTCTTGGGAAACCTTCTGGATTCCTATCAGTTTGACTTAGGTGCTACATATTCACCTGCTGTTTATTTTTCCATCTGCCCCCACTCCCAAGGCTATGAGCTTCTTAGAGCATGGGTTGCAATATCTCAGCATCTTTAGCCCCGAGCATGGCACTTAGAACTAGTAAGTGCTCAATAAATGCCCAATGGCTAAATGAATAAATTACATTGATTTGTATTTTTTGACTTTAAGGTTTGCTAAGAGTGCTCCTCATTCATCCTTTATTTCTAAGGCTCTTCTTCTCTGGTCTTTCAAACTCGAGAACATGTTGCTATAAACAACCCGTGTCCTGCACAGGAAATATGGGGGAAGTCTGCTCTAAGTCGTTTGTATCCTATGGCATAAATGACTAACTGTACATCAAAATGTGTGACCTCTGCGTGGATAGGGTTAGATAGCACCCCTGGGATAGGGTTGCTAGGTTTAGCAAGGAAGCAAGCAAGCAATTGTGAAAAACAAGACACCTAGTTACGTTTGACTTTCAAGTATAATATTTGGGACATACTTATACTAAAAAATGATTCTTTTTTTTTTTCTTTCCAAAATTCAACTTTAGCTATGCATCCTTTTTTATCTGGCAGCACTACTCTAGGAAGTAGGTGCTCAGTGGGGGCTCTATTCTTACCAGTGAAACATAGTGAGATGTGATGTGTAATTCATGGTATGTGTCACTGCCTGGTTAAGGTTGTTGAGGTGTGTGTTCCCCACTCTGTTTCCCCTTCTGCCTGAATGCAGAGGCCTAGGATGCCTGAGGGGAGGAGCAGGCCACAAGTAGGGAGAAACCTGTGTGCCTGCATTGCATATGAACGGGAGCTTCTCACAACCTGCTTTCGACTGCTCCGTGAATGAGAAATGAACTTCAGTTGTGGTGAGTCAGTAAAGCCGTGGGGTTTGTTTGTTAGTAGCAGCTAATATGGTTCTACTTCATGTTCTGTAGAAGAAGTGACATGTGAATATTTTCCCTAAGGTTCTATCCACACTGCCTACTTGGAAGCTGCAGTTGCATATCTCAAGATACCTCGAACTCTGTATGTTCGTTCAGACCTGAATTTGTGATTTCTCCAGCACCAAACTAACTGGTCCTGTGCTCTTTATCTTCTGTGAATGGCATAACCATCCACCCATTCTTTTTTTTTTTTAACTGTTTATTTTTGAGAGCGAGAGCGAGCGAGCGGGAGAGCAAGAGCGAGCCTGTGGGCGAGCGGGGGAGGGGCAGTGAGGAGGGGCAGCGAGAGAGGGGGACAGAGGACCCAAAGCAGGTTCTGCGCTGACAGCCTCAAGGCTTGAACTTGCAAACTGTGAGATCAGGACCTGAGCTAAAGTTGGACGCTTTCTTGTGCCACCCAGGTGCCCTACCATCTACCTACCCTTGATGCCTCCTTTTCTCCCATCCTCAGTATCCAATCCACCATCAATCATGTACATTTTGCCTTTTAAACAGGTAATCAGCACACCTCTTTCTATTTTTGTTGCTACCACTCTAGTCCAAACAATTCATATCTTTTGTATGGACTACTGCTGTCGCCTACATTTTGTTTATCGCCTGACCCAGTACAGCCTCTCAGCCAATCCATGTGTCTGCTTTGCAGCCAGACGTGATCTTTTCAAAACCCAAATCTCCTCTTGTCACTCCTCTGGCTAAAACTCTCAAGGTGTTCCATTGCTCTTAGGACAGCACCTCTAATGTGACCTCCCAGGCCCTGCAGGATCCGGCCTCATGCTCCCTTCTCTTTTCTAAATTCTAGTCCTCATAGCCCACCCCTGCTTCTTTGAATGCTCTATACATTCTTCTCCACAAGCCTTTGTACAGCTGTGCCCTTTGCTAGGTATGTTGCCTTCCAGCTTTTTGCTGAGCGAATCCTTAGTTTTTTCTTCAGATCTCAGGACTAAGTTCAGTCAGTTCCTTTCAGGGAAGCCTATCCTGACTTTCCTAAACTAATTACTTCTCTTCTGAGTTTTCATAACAGAAAGTAGCACTTAAAAAAATTTTTTTTAAATTTTATTTTAGAGAGAGAGAGAGCATGAGTGGGGAAAAGGGACAGAGAGAGAGAAAAAAAATTTCAAGCAGGCTTCCTGCTGAGTGTAGAGCCCGATGTGGGGCTCTATCCAATGACCCTGGGATCATGAGCTGAGCTGAAATCAAGAGACACTCAACTGACTGAGACGCCCAGGTGCCCCAGAAAGTAGCACCTTTTTTGTAGCCCTTACAACGATAGTGACTTTTATTTATATGCATGGTTCTTTGATTTAATACCTGTTTTCTTACCCGTTAGCTCTGCCACAACAGAAAATATTTCTTTTTGTGCTTATCACTCGATCTTAAATACGTATTTGTGTCAGGTAGAGATCCAACTTAAATGTTTTCTAATTTAGTTTCCAGTTGTCCCTAAAACACTTCTTAAATAATCCTTCTTTTTCCTACTGGTTTTAAATATTATATTTATCTAAATGTATTCTGACCCATAATGAGTCTCTTATAATTTCCTATTCTCTTTCATCTCTCTATTATTACACTAGTGACACCTTAAAGATCTTTTGATATTTGGTGGATTAAGTCCCTGTATTGCTCTTATTTTTAAAGCATTGCTTGACTGTTCTTGAATATTTTCTCATTCAGAGGGTATTCATAATCAGTTTGTCAAATTTCACCAAGGAATCATATTGGGATTTTGGAGCATTTGCATTGAGAATTTATGGGTTGATGTAGGAAGGACATAATGAGTTTTACAATAATGAATCTTCATACCCAGGGGCATGGAATGTCTCTCCCTTTATTCAGATCACATTTTATCATCTGGAGAAAATTTTTATAGTTTTATTCATGTATAAGTTTTGTACGTTTCTTTTCAAGTATGTACTTAGGCATTTTATAATTTTTTGTTGCTACAGTGAGTGGAATTTTGTTTCAGTATCAGTAAATTTTTATATATTCATTGTATTTTACCAGGATAAGAGAAGGGAAAAGGTTAGCATGTGTGTTACAAAATGTTAGCAAATAGGAAAGGAAGTACCTGGCATAGCAATACCAACCATCAAATAAACATGCCCCAATGATGGGGTCTCTAAAGCCCAAGAGGGCTCAGTCTCCCACAGTTCAGAAATGAGGGGAAGGGATCAGGGAAAGAGCAGAGAGGTACACACTTTTTTCTCCCCAGTAAATTCAAGATTTCACCCAAAGCTTTGGTTTCTAGTGGTAAACATGCATGGAGCTACATTTATCTATCTCCTATTAAACAGTCTTGTGGCCACTTTGACATAAGTTTCTTGCACCTGTATAAAATCCCTAATTGACTTGGATATACATTCATCTTCCTTTCTTGGTCTGTCCCTGCTCTCTACATGGAAGTCCCCCTTCTTGCTTCTACTTCTCTCTACTCTAGGTTTAGAAATTAAGGTAGGTTTGAGCCATCCAAATACAAGTGTGTTAGTATGAATCACATCAAAGAATAGTCTTGACACAGGAGATTGGGAACCAGGGATGAAATGTTCTTAGCTTCTTCAGGATTTTTGCATAAGTCATTTATGAGTCGTGGAGATACCCCACAAATTAAATTGTATGTGTGTGGGCTTTTTTGGGGGGGGGGAGAAAAAAGTGGGGATAGGGTGAGAGTCAAGTTTTTAGGGCAGGAGATCTGGCCCAAAATGGGAAGTAGGGGAAGGGGAACACAGAAGAAAGGATTGGGTAAGACTCCCACACTTTAAGAAGAGAGGTCATTGAGCTATGCTCCAGTTTCTTTTGCCTGGCACAGAAACTTTTGTCAAAGATGCTTTGGCTGTTTTTCTCAATATAAAAAAAGAGGTGTGTAAACAACAAAACCCCAAAAGAACATGGAGAAGACCAACACATGATATTTACACAAACTAAGCCACCTAATAGCCACCCAATCAGCTACTCATGCAGTCCTACAAATCCCAGACAAATATGATAACTAGAGGTTGGCAGAGATTAGGGAAGACAGGGACTCAGGATCAGGCATACATCACCCAGTGTGTTCTATTGCATTTGCCCCATTTCATCATGTATGTAAATATTGTTTACATCTACATATCAATAATTTTTAAAAAATATTTATTTTTGAGAGAGACAGAACACAAGTAGGGGAGGGTCAGAGAGAGAAGGAGACTCAGAATCTGAAGCAGGTTCCAGGGTCTGAGCGCTCAGCACAGAGCCTGAGGCGGGGCTCAAACTCCTGAACCTTGAGATCATGACCTGAGCTGAAGCCGGATGCATAACCGACTGAACCACCCAGGTGTCCCCTACATGTACATATTGTTTAGTGCTGAACTGTAACTAAGGTTACAGTTCCTTTCTTTATTTCATTTTTTTAATCACGATCCCGAATAGCATTTTATGAATTTTGTAATTATTTTACAAAATCTAGTGCTCCACTATGGAGAGACAGTTTTTGTTCCTATTGCATTGAAGTTATTGTTTATATTGCTAGGAAAGTATTTTAATACTCCTTATATAGATTATGTGCGTTTCTTTCTTTTTTTTAAATTGACTTGCTTTATTTTTTTTAAATTCACATCCAAATTAGTTAGCATCTAGTGCAACAATGATTTCAGGAGTAGATTCCTTCGTGCCCCTTACCCATTTAGCTCATCCCCCCTCCCACAACCCCCCCTGTAACCGTCAGTTTGTTCTCCATATTTATGAGTCTCTTCTGTTTTGTCCCCCTCCCTGTTTTTATATTATTTTTGTTTCCCTTCCCTTATGTTCATTTGTTTTGTCTCTTAAAGTCCTTATATGACTGAAGTCATATGATTTTTGTCTTTCTCTGACTGACTAATTTCACTTAGCATAATACCCTCCAGTTCCATCCACGTAGTTGCAAATGGCAAGATTTCATTCTTTTTGATTGCCGAGTAATACTCCATTGTATATATATACCATATCTTTATCCATTCATCCATCGACCGAAATTTGGGCTCTTTCCATACTTTGGCTATTGTTGATAGTTGCTATAAACATGGGGGTGCATGTGTCCCTTCGAAACAGCACACCTGGATCCCTTGGATAAATGCCTAGTAGTGCAATTGCTGGGTTGTAGGGTACTTCTATTGTTAGTTTTTTGAGGAGCCTCCATACTGTTTTCCAGAGTGGCTGCACCAGCTTGCATTCCCAGGTTACACTTCCTTTCATTTTACTTTTTCCAGAGCTGTTAATCACATCTATTTATTTTGCTTAGTTTTCTTCGTACCTTTTGCTAATTTATCCCACACCATCTGGCAGATAATTTACCAATCCCAACCTCCTGCCTTCCCATATCTCCCTCCTGGAGTTCACCTTTCTGCTCAAGTCTGGACTCTGTGCTCCTGGGCCTGCTGTCCTCCTGGGACTTCTCCTCTTAGGAGTTTTCTGTCCTCTCTTCTCTGTTGGGTTCAGTTTCCTGGATTCTGTGCCTTCTTCTGCCTCGGTTATTTTCCTCCATTTCTCTCCGGGAGCTTTTAAAATCTCTTCTTTATTCCTGGTGTTCTGAAATTCCACAATGATGTATTGTAGAGTGGGTTATAAATGGCTGATTTCTATCCAGAGAGTCACATGCTCCAGTTCTGGAAGTTTTCTTTTTTTTATTTTTTAAAGTTCTTTTTCCCATTGCCTCCTCCCTGCCCCATCTTCATTTCTGGAACTCCCCATATTTGAATAGTGAATCTCGCAGATTGAACTTCTAATTATCTTACTCTTTTCTTTCCTCTTATTTTATGTTCTTTTATTTATCATCTGCGGGATCTCTTTTGTTGACTTTTCTAAACTTCCTATTGAATTTTCAATTGTGTCTATCACAGGTTTAGCTTCCAGGGGCTCTTTCTCTCTCTTGTTCTTGATGCTTTTTAAAAATAGCAGCCTGCATTTGGTTCGTGGATGTGACAGTGTCTCCTAGGACTCTGTGTGTATTCATTTTAAGTGGTTTTTTTCCCCTACAAGTTGCTTTTTTTAACGTCCTGCGTAGCTCAATTTCTTCCAGTTCCTATTCCTATTTATTTGCTTTGCTCTCTGTTTTCTGTTCAAGGCTTCCTTTAAATGTCAGGTATTGCTGAGACATGGGTCTGTTAGAATGAAGAGTGAGGCACAGAAAACTGGCAGACGTGTGTGTGTGTGTCGGGGGGGGGGGGGCAGGCTCTCTCACTGCTGGCCTCTATCCTAGGGTGGCCGAGTGGTGAACTGGCTTTTTCACTGGGAAATCCTGAGATTTTAGTATCTGTATGTCTTTTCTCTGGGGCTGTGCAGTTTCTCCAGAGAAGGATCTGCCTATCCTGTGCTTGGCGGTTTCCCCACCATGGTTATAGAAGTTCTGGGAGCTTGGCTGGGAAAGGGAGGGAGGCAGAGCTCTCACCATTCAGGAGGCAGAATTTCACTAAATTCACCACTTTTAATTCAGCACCTCACCTTAACTTCCCACTATTCCTGATGTTCCAGAGTCTGGGGCTTCCCTGAGACATTTCTCCAGAGGGTAGACCATTCTTGTCCTGCAATGGTCAGGGAGGGGTAGGACTGCGATTTGACTTTCAGTCAAAACCTATCTTTCAGTCTGTGATGTACATGTTGAGGTGCCAGATCTCCCTTCAAGGAAGGACTTGCTGCCCCAGCTGCTGTCAGCAGGTAGCCTTCAGTTGTCATCCCCCTCGTGTGTTTTTGCTTCAGCTCAAGGTCATGCCCTTCTCTGGTGGCCCACATGCAATGATGGGTGGAGGTGAGACCTGAAGGCTGGGCCATGTTAGCTCCACATGGGACAACTCTGATGGGCCATCTTAGGTCCAGAGCTCCTCATGGGGTTGGCCAAGGTTATTTATTGGGCCTTCTTGACTTCTTCTTCTTCTGCCTGATCCCTTCCATAGCTGTTGATCCCAAAGAGGCTTCCTAATGTACATCCTGCCCTCTCAACACCATCTCGGACTCTGTTCCTGGGGATGCAAACTGGTGACAACAGCCTAGACTTAATCTCCTCCTCCTCGATCCTCTGCAGGAGCTGTGGCAATCCCTGAAGGGGCTGGCAGCTTGAGGCATTCTCAGCAGCTGGGCAGTAGGTCCTTCTGTGAAGGGGCATCTGGAAGGCACGTCCTCATGTCACACTGCCACATTTGATTCTCTCTACCCAGTTCATTGGGCTGGGGGCTGTTTTGTTTGTTTTGTCTTTTAAATTAAAAAAAAAAAAAATATATATATATTTTAATTTCCACACTGCCAGCACAGAGCCCGATGCAGGGCTCAATGTAGGACTTGATGTGGGGCTCAAACCCACGAACCACAAGATCATGACCTGTGCTGAAATCAACAGTCAGACACCTAACCCACGGAGCCACTCAGGTGCCCCGGCTGGGGGCAGTTTAACTAAGGATCCCATTCTCAGTGGTGGAACAGGGAGTGGCCTATTATAGGAGGAGTGGGATAGGTTTTGGAAACCAAAGGGCTGGATTTGTATAACTCCTGATGGGTCAACTGTGATTTTAGACAAGTTGCTTCACTTTTCTGGATTTTATTTTCTCTTGTGCAAAATGTGGAAAATAATGCCTATCTCTTAATAATGCCTACCTAGACCTGTTGTGAGGGTTAGAGTCAGTAACTCATGAAAAGTTCCTAGACCCTTTTGCTGCCGTCACTGAAGTGCCACGGGCCAAAATGAAGTTCAATCCCTTTGTGACTTCTGACCGGAGCAAGAACTGTAAAAGGCATTTCAATGCACCTTCCCACATTTGCAGGAAGATTATGTCTTCCCCTCTTTCCAAACAGCTGAGACAGAAGTGCAACATTCGATCCGTGCCCATGTGAAAGGATGATAAAGTACAGGTTGTGCAAGGACACTACAAAGGTCAGCAAATTGGCAAAGTAGTCCGGGTTTACAGGAAGAAGTACATCATCTACATTGACTGAGTACAGTGAGAGAAGGCGCATGGCACAACTGTCCACGTGGGCCTTCGCCCTAGGAAGGTGGCTGTCACTAGACTAAAACTGGACAGAGACCACAAAAGGATCCTTGAAGGAGAGGAAAAGGGCAAATATAAAGAAGAAGATTATATTGAGAAGATGTAGGAATAAAGTAATCTCATACACAGCTTTAAATAAAGGCTGTTTGGGAGTTCCTGGATGGCTCAGTCGGTTAAGGTTCTGACTTTGGTTCAGATCATGATCTCACGGTTCATGGGTTGGAGCCCTGCGTTGGGTTCTGTGCTGACAGTGTGGAGCCTGCTTGGGATCCTCTCCTTCCGTCTCTCTCTGTTTCTCCCCCATTTGCATTTTCTCTCTCTCTCAAAGTAAATAAATTAAAAAAAAAAAGGCTGTTAAAATGAAAAAAGAACAAAAAGAAAAGTTCCTAAGACAGTGCTTGGCACATAATGAAAAAAAAAAATATTTTTTCCCTATCTGGATGGTCTTCCTTTACCAGTCTGTGATTCCAGAATCTTCCCAGGGAAAGTATGAAGACCAAAGGAATGGTGGCATATCTGGCTTAAGGTAGATATCAGTATATGAAATGTTTATGGGCCAGTCTGTAGGAATGTTTCTGGCAGCATGTCACAGAGCTCTGTCTTTGTCCCCAAAACATTTTTATT
The DNA here is from genome assembly GCF_046562875.1 of Panthera onca. NCBI lineage: Eukaryota > Metazoa > Chordata > Mammalia > Carnivora > Felidae > Panthera > Panthera onca. The sequence continues at coordinate 140,472,213 of NC_138347.1, forward strand.
ATTTTTAAAAAAGTTCTTAAAAATTTTCACAAACTATAGAAGAAGATATTCTCATTATATATGTATGTATTTCGGCGGATAAAGCTAAAATTACTCCTGATCATCTCCCAGAGGTGATGACTGTTACCAGTTTGACGTGCTGTTTAGTTGTTTATTGATTTCTTTATTTATCCATCCATCCACCTCTTGATCTATTTTACCTCAGAATTTCTTTACTAAAGGACATGTTTCACTGGTGGTGTGGGAGGTGATTTTAGGTGGTACGTCAACCCAACATAAAATAACTTTGAATCACAGAGTGAGAGTTATTCTCTTTTTTTTAAAATTATTATTATTTTTTTTTGGTACAACATTTAAGTTCTCTGGTAGCAAATTTCACTTATACAATACAGTGTTTTCAACTATAGTCACCATGTTTTACATTTGATGCTCAGATCCTATGTCTTATAGTTGAAAGTTTGTACCCTTTACTAACCGTTTCCTATTTACTCTATCCCCCTAGCCCCTGGCAACCATTTTTCAGATTCCACATGTAAGTGACATCACACAATATTTGTCTTTTTTGGTCTAGCTTATTTCATTTAGCATAATGATCTCAATTGTAGCACGTGGTAGGATTTCTTTCTTTCTCATGGTTGAATAATATTCCATTATGTATGGCAGGTCTTCTTTATGGCTCTTTAAAAAATGCATTTATGTAATATACGGATATATAGAAATACATAGTTTTTGCTTTTACAAATATGCTATCACACCGTACATGTTCTGAAAATTGCTTTGTGCTCTTAAGTCAAGCTCATATTAAAGAAAAAACCCGTCCCTCCCTTTCTCCTTCCTCCTTTTCCTTCTCCTCTCTTCCCCTCCCCTCCCCTTTATTTCCCCCTTTTGCTTCTCTTAGGGGAGGCAATAGGGGAATCATGCCTGTTGTTTTCTCTACCACAAACAGAGCTCTGATGATTCTCTTTATTCCTGCCATCTTGTGGACACGTGCCAGTGCTTCTCTGGTGTGGGTCTTGAGTAATGGGATTGCTGGATCAAAGGATAAGCTCATCTCAAGTGTCAGTGCGTTCTGCAAAATGGCCTCACCAACAGTCTGTAATCTCACTAGAGTGGCGAGTTTGCCCCATCCTCTCCAACATTCAATATTATAAAACTTTTTGGATTTTGCTAATCAGACAGACGGGCCTCAAATGGATTCTCACTGTTATTTAATCTGCATTTTCCTGATTACTAGTGAAATTCAGTGCATTTTCATATGGCTATTTCTCATTTGTTGCTCTACTTCTGTGAATGGTCAGTTCATTTATCATTTTCCTGTTATGTCATTCCTTTTATTTATCTGTAGAAATCCTTAGTATATTCTGGATATTACTCTTTTTTTATAAACGTTGTAAGTAGTTTCTATAATCAGTTTCTGTTTAAACTTAATTATGGTGTTTTTGTGGCATAGAAATGTAAAGTTTTTATGTAGTTAAATTTATTAATATTTTACTTTCCAGTTTTTATTTTTTATTTCAGTATAATTGATATGTAACATTGTATGAGTTTCAGGTGTACAACATAATGATGTGATCTTTGTATATACTATAAAATGATAATCACAATAAATGTACCATCTGTCACCATACATAGTTACAAAAATCTTTTTTTTTTGTGATAAGGACTTTTAAAATTTACCCAGCAACTTTCTTTCTTTTTTTTTTTTTTACTTTATTTATTTATTTTTTTAATATATGAAATGTATTGTCAAATTGGTTTCCATACAACACCCAGTGCTCATCCCAAAAGGTGCCCTCCTCAATACCCATCACCCACCCTCCCCTCCCTCCCACCCCCCATCAACCCTCAGTTTGTTCTCAGTTTTTAAGAGTCTCTTATGCTTTGGTTCTCTCCCACTCTAACCTCTTTTTTTTTTTTTTCCTTCCCCTTCCCCATGGGTTTCTGTTAAGTTTCTCAGGATCCACATAAGAGTGAAACCATATGGTATCTGTCTTTCTCTGTATGGCTTATTTCACTTAGCATCACACTCTCCAGGTCCATCCACGTTGCTACAAAAGGCCATATTTCATTCTTTCTCATTGCCACGTAGTATTCCATTGTGTATATAAACCACAATTTCTTTATCCATTCATCAGTTGATGGACATTTAGGCTCTTTCCATCATTTGGCTATTGTTGAGAGTGCTGCTATAAACATTGGGGTCCAAGTGCCCCTATGCATCAGTACTCCTGTATCCCTTGGATAAATTCCTAGCAGTGCTATTGCTACCCAGCAACTTTCAAACATGCAATACAGTAGTATTAATTATAGTCACCATGTTGCACATTACATTCCCATAATTTATTCATTTTATAACTGGAAGTTTGTACCTTTTGACACCCTTCACCCATTTCACTCACTCCCCAACCCCTATCTCTGGCAACAACCAATCTGTTCTCTGTATTATGAACTTTTTTTCTGTTCAATTTCCATGTAAAAGTGAGATCACATGGTATTTGGCTTTCTCTGACTTACTTCCTTCCAAATTTTAGTATTTATCTAAGAATTTTGTTTAAAAGAGTCTTTTTGAATTTAAGATTATAAACACATTCTAAATTTTCTTCTTTTTCATGTTTTTTAACTTAAAATCTTTAATCCATGTGGAATTTATTTTTGTGAATGGCAGGAAATCTAATTACTTTCTTCCAAATTGGTAGTCATTTGTTCTAAAAATTATTTATTACATACTTCATTTTTTATCCAATGATTCAATATACCACACCAATACAATCATACACCAAATCCCTATTATATGTGTAGGTACGTTTAGGGTTTTTCTCTTTTTGTACCATTAATTTGTCTATTTCTGCTCCAATGCCCCCTTTAAAAATTTTACTGAAAGCTTTATAATATATATTTGACAATTAGTATGGCAAATACCCTTTCAGTGCTCTTTTTCAAGATTGTCTAGGACATTTTCTTTCTTTCTTTCTTTCTTTCTTTCTTTCTTTCTTTCTTTCTTTTTGTTTTTTTTATAAATAAAGTTTATTTATTTCTTCTTAGAGAGAAAAAGAGAGAGTGCAGGAGGGACAGAGAGAGAGAGAGAAAGAGAGAAAATCCCAAGCATGCTCCTTGCTGTCAGCGCAGGGCCTGATGTGGGGCTTGAACTCGTGAACTGTGAGATAATGACCTGAGCTGAAATCAAGAATCAGACGCTTAACCAACTGAGCCACCCACGCACCCCAAACATTTTTTATCCTAATAAAGAAAGAAAGAAAGAAAGAAAGAAAAGAAAGAAAGAAAGAAAGAAAGAAATGTTTTTCTCTATAGAATTCGCTTGGGGATTTTAATTGAGATTTCTTTGAATTTGTAAATTAATTTGGGGAGATATGTTAAGGACTGCTTTTATGCAATAAATTCAGTAAATTTTTAGAGGTTTTTTTATGGAGGTATTATATATTTCCTGTTTATTTATAGTGATAATAGTTTTCATTGCTATTGTATATGGGATATTTCTATTTTTCCCAATTCATTATTATTGGTTTATAGTAGAGCTGTTAATTTTTGTATATTGATCTTGTATTCAGCTACCTTGTTGCAGCTTTCTGTCAATTAATTCTCAAGGTTTTTCCTGTTACATATTTATAATACCTATAGAGCTTTTTTCTTTTACATTACTTACTGAATTGGCTAGGTCCTCTACTATAGTTTTAAATAGTAGCAGTGATAGCAGGCATCCTTGAATTGTACCTGATTTGAATGGGAAAGATTCTAATTTTTGCCACTAAGTATAATTTTTGCTTTGAGTTTTGATGTTTCCTTCTGTTCTAGCTTGCTGATTTTTTTTTAATGTATTGGATATTAACTTTTATCACCAACTTTTCTATCATCTATTGAAATGTTTGTGTGTTTTCTTCTTTGATCTGTTAATGTAATTCAGTATATAAGATTTAAAAAAATGTAATCTAACATTGAATTCCTGGAATCAATAATATTTTTTCATTATTTAAATATTCTCCTATGTAAACATTTTTCATATATGTTCATACATGAGATAGATAGGCCTATATATATTTTTCCTTGTGTATTCTTTTTCTGGTTTTGATATCAATATTATGCTAACTTCATAGTGTTAATTAAAAATCTTAAATTAAAAAAAATTTATTTTAGAGAGAAAGAGTATGTGGGGGGGGAGAAGGGCAGAGGGAGAGAGAGAGAGAGAATCGTAAGCAGGCTCCATACTCAGGGCGGAGCCTGATGTGGGGCTTGATCCCATGACCCTCTGATCACAACCTGAGCCAGAATCAAGAGTTGGATGCTCAACCAACTGAGCCACCCAACAGGTGCCCTTAATTAAAATATTTTAAACCTTTTTCTGTGATCTGGGCTTATTTATGTAACTTAGAAGTTAAAAAAAATTTTTTTAAATGTTTATTTATTTATTTTTTATTTTGAAATTATTTTAATTTACAAATACAAAACATCTTGGAAGACACAAAAAGAAAGAAAAATACAAAGCATATAGACAGATTTTTACTCCATGAGCTTCTCAAATCCTCACTTATTCACCATTCCCCAAGATGAAAAACCCTTCTAAAAAGGTATTCAGCCACCAACAATGATGTTATTAATAGGGATATGGATCAATTTCACAAAAAAGCCAATGAATCCCATTATAGCAAATCCTATTGCTGTTGCCATGGCAATCTTCTGGAATTCTTTCCTATCAGGTTTAGTGCACCTTTTGACCAGCTGAATTGAGTCCTTCACAAACTGCCGACTCAGCTCAACGAACTGCATTACCTGATCCATGATGCCTGCCCGCCAACCTCTCAGACGCCCTTAATGTTTATTTTTGAGAGTGAGAGAGAGAGAGAGTGGGGGAGGCGTAGAGAGAGAGGGAGATACAGAATCTGAAGCAGGTTCCAGGCTCTGAGCTGTCAGCACAGAGCCTGACACAGAGCTTGAACCTACAAACCATGAGATCATGGCCTAAGCTGAAGTCCAGCGCTTAACCAGCTGAGCCCCCCAGGTGCCCTGTGTAACTTGGAAAATTTAACCTTGAAAGCTTGACAGAACTCACCTACAAAATCAAATGGACCTGATACAATTTCAGGAAGGAGACATTTGCTTATCTTTTATATTTCTTTTATGGTTAGTGTTATACTTAGGTTTATAATTTCCTTTTTTTTTTCTTTTACCCAGACATTTTTTGAGTTCACATTCACATTGAGGGGTTGGGAGGAAGTGACTATCAATTGTTTTGTGAATTTTAAATTATGTTACAATATGATCTGCATGATGTTTGCGTTTTGAATAATTTCAGGTTTTCTTTGTGGCCTGATACATAGTTTTTATAAATGTGATGTGTGTTTGCTTACAAATTATTGACTGCAAAATTTTCTTTTTGTATCTTTAGTTCAAGTCTGATGGTTATTTTATTCAGATCTGCCATATTATTAATTATGTTATATCTATTTGTAGATTTCTAAGTAAGGTATCTAAAAGGCTTTTGTTGAATTGATTATGTTTTCCTTGTCTCCTTTACCTGTAATGTCTTGGAACTTACCTGTCCTACCTCATTTCTTCTGGAGGTTATCTTTACGTTGAAAATAATTGATATAATTTACGTTTTTTAGAGCTACAGCCCACATGGTCCAGAACTATCTTTAGAGCCAGATGCTCTGACCCTGTATACTCTGGATGATTGTGACAGGAATAATTGAGTTCCACAAACCTTCATTTTCATTTTTTATTTTTAAAGCTTATTTATTTATTTTGAGAGACAGAGAGAGACAGTGCAAATGGGGAAAGGGCAGAGAGAGAGGGAGAGACAGAGAATCCCAAGCAGGCTTCTGCCAGCACAGAGCCTGATGCAGGGCTCGAACTCACGAAACTGTGAGATCGACCTGAGCCGAAACCAAGAGTCGGACGCTCAACCAACTGAGCCTTGCAGGTGCCCCTCCACAAACCTTTAGTAAGAACCTGCTATGTGCTAGGACTTGAGCCAGGCACTGTGGCTATGAAAGATGAGTGAGTTGGTTCTTGCCCTCATGACATTCATAGTCTAGTGAGCAGGCTGACAAGTAAACAAATTATAACATCATGTGACAAGTGATAATAGAGGCACAAACAGAATAATGGGGTGTATGGAGGGTGAATGTCACACTGATGCTCCCTGTGAGTCATCCCTTCCAGTTTTGTGTAGTCCCTTCCACCTTGAATCTGGGCTGCGTAACCAACCTGTGATTCATTTCTTACCAAGAGAATGCAGCAGAAATGACACCGACTTTCATTTCATATTTTTAATCCCCTTGAAAAATCGGGCTGTATTCTGAATTTCTTGGCTTATTAACTGCTCCCCAGCTGCACCTATTGTGCTCTTTATTTTTATTGTTTTCAAGATCTAACTGGTTCTTTTCCCAATACTTCTTTTAATGTTTCTACCTGTTGGTTCCATTAACTTTGTTTCCTTGGGTGTTAGTTCTGTTTGTTGAGTTTAATACCTCCTTTTCCTGCTGTTAGTTTCATACAAATATTAGAACATTATTGCTTTTGTACTCATCTGGATAGTTGAGATTTCCTGTTGTATGCCCTATTGCCTGTAATGGAGAGACAGTTGACGTGGTCCTGGTAGGATGCGAGTATCCAGTTATCTGATGGTGAGAATCCATGTTACGTCTGAGTTTCCCCAGCTACCCCAGGCACTGTATGGCCTCTTTCCTCCAAGCATCCATCCCTCTGCTTCATTCTGCTTGGCATAAATGGCATGGGATGAACCACCTGGCTGCATTACCTGTTAATGTCACCAGGCATGTGGTCGATTGCCTCTCCCCTCCCGTTTGTGTACCTTTTTTTGCGATTTCCAAGCTTGGGCCTCTTTTGGGCAGCTCCCACCTTCACAGAAGCTCAGTCCCGTTCATGGATTGTGCTGGGGTTTTCTCCTTTGACCTGACTGCATCTGCTTTCTGTCTTTGTTCCTGAGATGTTCATCTTTAAGAAAATTGACTTGGGATAAAAATATAACCTGGGATTGAGAGCTGGCATGACAGATAGGAAATTATGATTGTTCATTTCAGCCTAGAATTCAGACCTGTTAAGATCATTTTGAAATTTGAGTGTAATATAAATAAAGACTTGGAATTTAGCTTCAAAAGGGCAATTATACCAGGATAGAATGGAGAAAACCCAGTTTGGTATTAATTTGTGAAGAAAATTATAGGGCATTTGGTTTATTACAAGCATTAAAAGGTATGATACAAGGCTGTGGATGTGATTACTAAAAAAGCCAATGCAGGACATCCTAAGATGGTGAAGTAGAAAACCCTGCTTCTGTCCCCCAGCAAAGATCAACAGTTTAGGCAGCTCTCCATGAACAAATACAGTTCTAGGAGAGATCAGGATTCCACTTAAACTTCAGCAACACAGTGAAACCAAAAGCCTGAGAAACTTGTATCTCAATAAAGCTGGAAAAAAAACATAAACAAAAATGGTAATGCAACTTTAGGTTTTATTTATTTATTTATTTATTTATTTATTATTTATTTTATTTTATTAAAAATTTTTTAAAAAACATTTATTTATTTTTGAGAGACAGAGAGAGACAGAGAACAAACAGGGGAGGGGCAGAGAGAGAGGGAGATATGGAATCTGAAGCAAGTGCCAGGTTCTGAGCTGTCAGCACAGAGCCCGATGCCCGGCTTGAACTCATAAGCTGTGAGATCATGACCTGAGCTGAAGTCGGCTGCTCAACCGACTGAGCCACCCAGGCGCCCCAAGGTTTTATTTTTAAATGTGAAACATTTTTAAAAGAGATGTTTCACAACATTGATATATAATTTTTTTTACAAAGAAATGTTTGTTTGTATCTTCTTCCCTTATTTTATTGGGATGTGATATTAAACTATTTTATGTTGATTTGTGAGGGCTTTATATGTATTGCCTCTTTGAAGTCACATATATTGTGTATGTTTTTCTAGTTGTGATTTCACATTTTGTGTATGATAACTTTTGCTTCTTTTTTTTAAAATAGTTTTTAACCTTTATTTATTTTTGAGACAGAGAGAGACAGAGCATGAATGGGGGAGGGTCAGAGAGAGAGGGAGACACAGAATCTGAAACAAGCTCCAGGCTCTGAGCTGTTAACACAGAGCCCAACGCGGGGCTCGAATTCACGGACCATGAGATCATGACCTGAGCTGAAGTTGGATCCTTAACCGACTGAGCCACCCAGGTGCCCCAACTTTTGCCTCTTAAATGTTTGAAATTTTGATTAGTTTTTAAATCTGAATATTTTGCATCATGTTTAAAAGTGTCTTCCTCCTCTAAGATTATAAAACATCCTTCTGTATTTTCTTCTAGTGTTTTTGTAGTTTTATTTTTATATTGAAAGCTTTGATCCACTTGAAATTTATTTTTGGTCATGTGCAATCTGAAGTCCTATCGTTATTCTTTTCTGAATTTTTAACTAACTGCTCCAATGTCATTAGGATTTTTGTGTCGATATTTGTAGTTGAGATTCTTTTGTATGCCACCTTTGTCAGGATTGTGCTAACCTTAAAAAATGAATGGAGAGGATTTTTATGGAAAATACAAAGGAAAATATACTCTGAAACAGAGTGACATGATATAAATCTCTCACAGTTCTCTGCTTAAAATCAGTGGTATTCCCATGCCCTTAGGATAAGCCAGCATTTCCTGGCTAGGCTTCAAGGCCCTTTGTATCTGGCCCCTTTTTCCCTGAAGCCTCTCTGCTTCCTCTCTGCTCTGTCTTGCCCCCTTCCTTCCACCAGGGTAGTCAGCATTGTGAAGGTCAGGATTTTTGTGGTGTTTTGCTTTCTGCTGTACCTCCAGCACTCAGAAAAATGCCTGGCACATTGTAAATGCTGGTAATATTAGTTACAGGAAAAACTTGCAATTCCTGGAAAAAGCCACTGTATCCTCCAAACTTCCATGTGAACTCACCTCTCTTTTGGGTACCTTCTCCCCATACTTCGTGTTTAGATAAACGTGTCCTTTACGACTCAACTTAGATATTACCTACTCTGCAAAAACCATCTCGAGCCTGGGTTAGGTACCCATGGAGCATCAGTATTGTGGTGCTAATCATGCTGTATTTTAATAGGAATTTCCTATGTATGGGGAGGAGGCTGGGAGGGACTCCCTGTCTGAAACTATCAATAGAGTCCATTTGGGGGTTGAAAGTGATGCTAAGTCTCTCACAGTGTGAGGAGAGCTACCAATATTGGGTCTAAAAGCCACTCCAGGGCCTTCTGAGGAAGAGCTGACTCAGAAATGATGCCATCAGGCACATCGTTCTAGGTGCCAAATGACTTGGAAGGCTAGAAGGGGTTCATTTTCAGAATCGCAGGTGGTCAGCCTGGCAGGAAATGCTGTGGCTCTTTCCCACCCTTTCCCATGTTTGCTCTCTTTTTTCCCTAAGCCAAGTGAAGATGCAACTCGAAGAGACTTGAATTCAGGGGCTGGAGGCATCTGCAAGAATGGGAGTGTGGCATCCCATTCCTCAGATGGAATACTGCTGAGGCGGTGGACTGGGATCTGGTGGCGGGCCCTGGGCCTACCTGAGCAGGGCAAAGGAGAACTGGAGAGAGATGGTGGTGTGACCTGAAGCAACTAGCCGGTATCCAGGGCAAAAGGAGTGCCTGCTGGGCAGTGGGACTCCAGCCGGAAGCTGCTGTGGGAGCACCGTCAGGGGCAGGAGCTAAAGAGGGGACCTGAAAGAGGTTGACTAGGGCTGGACCTCCCCTCAGGAACCCTGCAGTGCAGATGCCTCCCAGGGCTCCTGAAGGGTGTGCACCATGTGCTACATGAGACGTGGAGCATCAGTTATAGGCGATACTTTTTCTTCAACCTCCCCACCCCAGCACACAGGAGGGAGAGAGCAAAGGTATTCCAGACTTCTACTCTACTCTTCCACTCGTGAGGTAGCCTGACCTGGGGGAGAAGAGGGAACATTTATGTCAGAGTTTAAACATGGAATTTTAATAGCTAAAAGTGACCAGAAAGCTACAGGATCTGCCTGAGATGTGAGGGGAAAGAGTGATATAACACAACCGGGGAGAGTATTTGGAAACAAAGAAAACCATTTTATCTTTGTACTCTACTTGGTTCACAGGATTCAGTGAACTGGTTATACTTGTTCTCACGCTTGTCCCTATCTTGCTTTGGTTTGTAAGCTCCTCGAAGGTGAGACTTTGTAGCCCGGCACCTGTTACATAGTAGGTATTTCATAAATATTTGTTGAATGAATGAATAAATAAATGAGTGCATGAGTGGATATGAGGTGCTAAGCGAAGTGAGTCATCCCAGGTAAAGAATTATTTTACATACTGATGTACTAAAACTTATTGAGGGATAAATTGGTCTGGATTCAGTAAAGGGAAAGAAACCATACAGCAATTTGAGCAGGGAAAGTTTAATATAGAGAATTATTAGCTATGACAGAGGATTGTGTAATGAAGCATTGGTAAGAAGTAGATCTCTAAATAATATAGGACCAGCAGGTATATGGAGCAGCTCCCACCCCTAGGGCTGAGGTCAAGTGCCCAAGGAAGAATTCATCCCCTTCAGCGCTGAGCTCCAGACCTTGCTGGAGAGGCCCAGGCCGTGGCTCACTGAACAGTTGACAGGTTGCTGTGAGCTCTTCTGGTGGAATTTGCTGGAAATCTGCCAGGGAAATCTGTTCGTGGGGAGGTGTCTCACAGAAGGTACGCAGCTACAAAACTGCCTGGGGGGTAAAAGGGGAAGCTGGCTGCCAGGAGTTGGGGAAACCATTTGTACTCTAGGAGCTATATTTGTGGTGCTAGAAAAGTGGCTCCTGCTGCAGGAGCCAGGTGCTGGATCTTCAAGAGAACACACACCAGGATGCAAGCTCCTTCCTGCAATCTTTCCAGTGCCCTCTACTGACAAAACTTAACATTTAGTCAGTAGACGAAGGAAAAATGTTTAAAGGGCCCAGATCCATTTTCATAGAGCAGGCAGGGAGGAGTAAATTTGGATCTGAAAGGCAACAGCTTGCTAAAAAATATGGGGGAATTTATATACATAAAGTGTGCTGGCCTGCTCTCTGAAGTAGAAGCTTGTGTACATAACTCTTTTCTTTTATATCCTCCCTTCCTTCCTCCCTTCCTTCCTTCCTTCCTTCCTTCCTTCCTTCCTCCCACCCTCCCTCCCTCCCTCCTTCCCTTCTTTCTTCCTTCCTTCCTTCTCCCCTCCCTTCCTTCCCCCCCTTCCTTCCTTCCTTCCTTCCTTCCTTCCTTGCAGTTGAGGTCATTGACAGTACTTTTCTGCAATTTCTGTACTTCCTAATTTCCTGAATTCTAGCGGCAGCTTTCCCTACCTTTACTCCCTCAATACTTCCAATATCTAGAATGATTTGTTTTCCTGAACAAAATCATGGCTGACAAATTCATAACTTTGCTTTTGTTAATTACTTAGGAACATGGCTAAGAATGTACATTGCTGAGCAATAAGGTTACACTTTAAGTTTTACATCCTTACTTTAACACCAGGTTATTAGTCATCTTTTCTCCTGCCTTGAAAAACACTTGCAGCCTTCTTCCTGTGGCCTGAGAAAGCAAAGCCAGTTCACTGAGCTCTTTTGAAAGGCACTTCCACATACCTTATCTCGTTTGATCCTCAAAATGGCCTTGTGACAGGCAGGAAGGCAATAATTTATGGATCTATCCATCTGTCTATGCATTCAATAAATACTTATTGAAACACTATGGATGTACCAACTCTAATGGGATTAGAGAATTAAAAGATAAACCGCTTGCCTCCAGGGATGTGCAGTCAAAAAAGAAACTTAGTGTGATATGATAAGTATGATATGATAAGTGGTGAGATGTATTCTGGGAGCCCATATAGAAAAAAGAGACTAATTTTGTTTCCATCTTCAACCACAAGTGAATATTTGTAATACAATAGAAGGTCTGTATTTTGGTGCAGATATCTTAATTTTTCCCCTGGGTGTTCTTAGACTCCCTCAAGTAAATTTTCAGTGGTGTTCCTAGAGTCTGACTTAGGCAAAGTTGAGCTTAGAGGAAATTGGGCTTTATTTATGAAGCTTTTGCTTTTATATAAGCGAGAGATCTCATGCAACTCTCACAATCACCCTGTGATTTGAGCATTGTGACCCTACTCCATCTTTTATAGTTGGACAAACTAAGGCTCCAGAGAGACTAAATTTGCTCAACTGGACACACAGCTAGGACTAAGTGTCAGGGCTGGATAAGAACCTGACCTATTTCGGGGTGCCTTGGGTGACTCAGTTGGTCAAGCGTCTGATTCGATTTCAGCTGAAGTAATGATCTTGCTCATGAGTTCAAGCCCTGCATGGAGCTCTGCACTGGCCGTGTAGAGCCTGCCTGGAGTTCCCTCTTTTTCCTTCTCTCTCTGCCCCTCCTCGCTTGTGTTCTCTCTCTCTCTCAAAATAAATAAACTTAAAAAAAAAAAAACAAAAAAAAAAAACCTGACCTGTTTCTTTTTTTTTTTTTTTTTTTTTTTTTTTTCTCAACGTTTTTTATTTATTTTTGGGACAGAGAGAGACAGAGCATGAACGGGGGAGGGGCAGAGAGAGAGGGAGACACAGAATCGGAAACAGGCTCCAGGCTCCGAGCCATCAGCCCAGAGCCTGACGCGGGGCTCGAACTCACGGACCTCGAGATCGTGACCTGGCTGAAGTCGGACGCTTAACCGACTGCGCCACCCAGGCGCCCCAAACCTGACCTGTTTCTACAGGCTTGAAGCATGTTTGCTGATGCCACAGGATCTCTTAGATGCTGCAAAGCCTTTTTTTTTTTTTTTTTAAGAAGGAAACTTTGAAACTTAGTTTAGGCAAATAAGTGGCAAGTGATTTTGGATTGCTGATCTTACTTTTTTGCTTTACATTCTTTTTCTTATTTTTGGCATGACTGCTTTTCTCATCAAGAAGAGGTTATCCTGTTTTTAGGTTTGACTCTTGAGCTAAGCTGAGGTGCTTCTTTGTCAGGCTGTGGTGCCTGGCCTGATGGCCTGCTAAATGGCTTTCTACCTAGGATCCTCCTTACTACAGATCTAAGAAGGCCTGAATTTGCCTAGAAATATATATATATATATATATATATATATATATATATATATATGCATATATATGCATGTATATTAAATATATTAAACATATTAAAATATATCAAATATATTAAAATCTATAATAAAATATATTAAATGCATATATTAAATAAATATATATATATATATATATATATATATATATATATATGTAAATGCATGGAGATACTTGCTACGAGTGTGAAAAGGAATTGGACATTAATTAACTTTGGCTGGATTATGAGAACAGGAAACCACTTGAGAATAGAATAAGCCATTGTTAATCTGGTGAAACAGAAGAAGTGGTCCTGTGTTCCGAAGGAGGCATTTTCCTTGGTGTCAAGTAGATACTGAATGTCTTCCTTTTCAAAAAAGTTGCTAAAGCAAGACAAGAACCCTCCCTTTTGCCCACTGCGCACTGAATATAAAGTCTGCAGAGTGGAATTCTGCCTAATCAGCCTTGCTTTCTAAGCTTTCACACAATCAGTAATGTTGGCTTGTTCTGAGGTTTCATTTAAATCTTCATGGATTTTTGAAAACTGAAGCTTTGCCCAGACTGAGACAAGCAACCCTACCCTTTCGAACATTAATTTATTTCTTATTTTGGGTTGACTATTTCCAAACATAGACCACTTTCTGTACTGCTTGTCCTCGTAGAAGAGTTTATAATTCTCTCATAGAGGGTTTTACATGAAAATGCCCATATGTTATAGTTTTAGAAAAAAAATATTTCGAGCAGTGAAACAAGAATGGGTTATATCCAAATCCTGTCGCCGTCTGAGAATTCTAGTTTTAAAATGTGTATTAGAGTGGCTAAAAGTGTGGGGTCTTGTTAAGAAGACCTGAGTTTGGATCTCATTTTTGTTAATTCATTTTTTTATTAATCTTTACTGAGTTACTTTTCCTCCCTACGCCCAATTTTATTATGTGAAAAAGGGGGATGTAGCTGGTATCTCCTGTTGGTCTTGTTGATCTATGTTTTACCATAAGGTAAAAATTATTTTACAGACTCAGTGGCTTTCAGCACCTTTCCCCCTCCCTGGGAAAAGTTGCCTTGGCTGGTTCCTATTTGCCTTGCTAGATGGATTCTTCATTCGTCTCCTCCCTGCTGTGTGCTGTGGGGCCGAACCTTAGGGACTGTCTCCACCAGCAGGAGCAACACATGTTTTTGGGGATATGACATCGGCATATTAATACTCACTTTGCAGAGTGGTTGAATGAGAGGATAAATGGAAAGCACTTGGTTTCCACAAGTTTACCATGGCCAGGAACCGTGCTCTTATGTCAGAATACGGTGACAAGTGTCAGATGTCAGAAGGTGACATTCCCCTCCTCCAATTTTCTCAATCTTTTTTGTTTTCCCCCATGATATACACTAGTCAGGGCATTTCTCTCTTCCCAGGAGTGGGTGATATATATAGGTTTTCTCTCCTCCTCTTTCTCAATCCCAACATATAGTCCACAACCTCCATCCTTGTCCCACCTTCCAAGACTCAAAAACATGTCTGCCAGAAACTAAGTAAGACATCTGTCTGTGGTAGTGGGGGGACACATTAATCCTGCTGTCATTCATTGGTGCCTGCTTTCGCCTAGACACTGTGCTGACATGCCTGATTTGCGTTTCATGATTGCACTATTTTATACATGTGAATTAAGCTGCCACAGACTGTACTATATTTCCAGCTTGTTACTTTAAGCTGGAAGGATATCCTAAAAAAGCTGGTGAAATATACTCAGAAGAATATTAATAAGTTTAGGAGAGATCATGATTAGTTAATAAAAGAAGACAACAAAGGAGAGGAGAGGAAATTGATTTCAACCTGAGTTAGACAAGGGACAGAAAAAACACATTTTGAACCTTGTGTACGTTCATTTTTGGCTAGAATTTTTAATGTTGTTTTTATAGTGATTATTTTGTTGTTTTATTTCCTAGAAGTTTTTGGGTGGATTGGATGATACATTATGAATCAAGAAAATGGAACCCGAGTATTGTTTGGACAGTTGATGCTTAAGAAGCTGATTTTTGTTGTTTTAAACTTTGTCTGAAGCACATTTTTACAACTGAATGAGGTACCTGTGGGGATTGATAGAAAACATTTGCAAAGTGTTTTGTTCTTAGAGCAAAGCCTTTTTATTTGTGGAGGAGTTGGCATTAATGCACCTTTGTGTAAGACCTTAGTTTGGACCCATTACCTTAATATTGACCTCAGAATCTGTCATATGCTGGAATCTCCAGTAGCTTTTACACCAGGAATATTGGGCTTAATGAGCTTTTAACAAACCAGGCAGCATTCAGAGATGAAGAAATGTCCCTTGGCCCTTTGACATTTTCCCCAGGAGTCCTGGGCAGCACTGAGTTCACCCATTCCTTAGCACTCAAAGCATTTCCAGCCTGCAGTAGCATTTTTAGTGCTTTGCTTTGAGCTCTAAAGTACAGTGGCCCATGTGTGGACTTTGGAATTAACAGTCTTGGCTTTAAATGTTGGTTCTTCCGTTTACTAGCCGTGTGATCCTAAGAGGTTTCCTTAATCTCCTTGAGCTTTGGTTTACTCATTTGCAGTAAGAGGATAATAATGGCAACTTGGGAGCCTTGTTTTATTTTTATCTTTAAGATTAAAATATATATACAAATAATACTTTTATAAATATAATATATATATTCGTTGTGTATATATATGTATATACATACATATGAACGTAATTTTAATTCAAATATAGTTAACATACTGTGTTTATATTCATTTCAGGTACACAATATAGTGATTTAGCAATTCCATATATTACTCAGTGCTCATCATGGATAAGTGTGCTCTTATTCCCCTTCACCTATTTTGCCCATCCCCCACCCACCTCCCCTTTGGTAACCACCAGTTTGTTCTCTATAGTTAGGAGTCTGTTTTTGGTTAGCGTCTTTTCTTTCCCTTTTTCATTTGTTTCGTAAATTCCACACGTGAGTGAAATCATATGATATTTGTCTTTCTCTGACTGACTTATTTCCCTTAGCATAATACTCTCTAGCTCCATCCATGTTGTTGCAAATGGCAAAATTTCATTCTTTTTGGTGGATGGCTGAGTAATATTTGACTGTATATATGTATCATGTCTTCTTTATCCATTCATCAATTGATGGATTCTTGGGCTGCTTCCATAATCTGACTATTGTAAATAATGCTGGAATAAACATAGGGGTACATATAACCCTTTGAATTAGTGTTTTTGTATTCTTTGGGTAAATACTCAGTAGTGCAGTTACTGGATCATATGGTAGCTCTGTTTTTAATTTTTGAGGAATTTTCCATAGAGGCTGTACCAATTTGTATTCCCACCAGCAGTGCATAAGGGACCCTATTTCTCTACATCCTCACCAACACCTGTTTCTTGTGTTTTTGATTTTAGTCATTCTGACAGGTGTGAGGTAATATCTCATTGTGGTTTTGATTTGCACTTCCCTGATGATGAGTGATGTTGAACATCCTTTCATGTGTCGGTTGGCCATCTGGATGTCTTCTTTGGAGAAATGACTGTTCATGTGTTCTGCTCATTTTTAAATTGGATTATTTGGTTTTTGGATGTTGAGTTGTATACTTTATTTATATGTTTTGAATACCCTTTAATTGTTTATCAGATGTGTCATTTGTGAGTATCTTCTCCCATTCAGTAGGTTGTCTTTTAATTTTGTTGTTTCCTTTGCTACACGGAAGCTTTTTATTTTCATGTAGTCACAATAGTTTGTTTTAGCTTTTGTTTCCCTTGCCTCAGGGACATATCTAGAAGACATATCTAGAAAGGTGTTGTTATGGCCAGTATCAGATAAATTATTCCCTATGCTCTCTTCTAGGATTGTAATCGTTTCAGGTCTCACATTTAGGTCCTTAATCCATTAATTTTTTAAAAATATCTATTTTATTTTTGAGAGAGTGACAGAGCCTGAGTGGGGGAGGGGCAGAGAGGGAGAAGGAGACACAGAATGTGAAGCAGGCTCCAGGCTCTGAGCTGTCAGCACAGAGCCCAATGTGGGACCTGAACTCAATAACTGTGAGATCATGACCTGAGCTGAAGTCGGACACTTAGCTGACTGAGCCTTGGATATGGTGTAAGAAAGTAGTCTGGTTTCACTCTTTTGCTTGTAGCTGTCCAGTTTTCCCAGCACCATTTGTTGAAGAGACTTTTTCCTGTTGCATGGTCTTGCCTCCTTTGTCAAAGATTAATTGACCATATAATCATAGGTTTATCTCTGGGCTTTCTATTCTGTTCTGTTGATCTATGTGTCTGTTTTGTGCCAGTACCATACTGTGTTAATCACTACAGCTTTGTAGTATGTCTTGAAATCAGATTGTGATACCTCCAGTTTTGTTCTTTCTCAAGATTTATTTGGCTATTTGGGGTTTTTGTAGTTCCAGACAAATTTTAGGATTGTTTGCTCTAGTTCTGTTTGAAAATGCTGCTTATATTTTGATAGGGATTGCATTAAATGTGTCTGTTGCTTTGGGTGATATATAGACATTTTAACAATGTTTGTTCTTCCAATTCATGAGCATGGAATGCCTTTCCATTTCTTTGTGTTGTCTTTAATTTTTTTTATCAATGTTTTATAGCTTTTAGAATATAGGTCTTTCACTTTGTATTTTTGTATTGTCTTCTACACATTTATAGTGTTGCTTTTATCATAGAAGTCTTTAATTGAACTAGAATTGATTTTTGTGTTCATTGTGAAGTAGTAACCCAATTTCATTTTGTTCATTTGAATTTATTTCCAGCAACATTTATTAAAATAATTCATTCTTTACCCACTGACCTGCATGGATCTATTTCTAGTCTTCATTCTGTTTCATTGATTTATTGGTCCAACCTGTTCCACCAGGGATAGAGGTGATACACATTTTATATTATACTGACCTTAGGTAATACATAGTTGCTGTTATAAACCCTTATTAATTTGAACAGTTTAGATGTAGATGGATGTTGAATTTTACTGGATGATTTTGTATGATTTTTATGCATCTACTGAGACAAACATATGGTTTTTCTTCTTTTATATTATAGCATGGAAAATTCTATTAATTTAACTTTCTAATATTAAACCAACTTTGCATCCTGGCATATATTCAGTTTGTACACTGTTGAATTTGAATTATTAATTTCACGTAGGATTGTAGTATCTAGTTAGATAATTTTTCCTTTTTTTATTGTTCTTATCAGATTTCTACATCAAGGATACACAAGTCTCTAAAAAGTGAGTTGTGGGGAATTCCCTCTTTCTCCTTTCTGAAAAATTTTATGTAAGATTTCAATGATCTATTCTTTAAGATATAAAAGAATTTAAAAAAAAAGGTTTTTGGGCCTGATGTTTTCTTCACAGGAAATTAAAAAAATAGGTTTAGGGGCGCCTGGGTGGTTCAGTCAGTTAAGCGTCCAACTTCAGCTCAGGTCATGATCTCATGGTTTGTGAGTTCGAGCCCCACGTGGGGCTCTGTGCTGACAGCTCAGAGCCTGCAGCCTGCTTCAGATTCTGTGTTTCCTTCTCTCTCTGCCCCTCCCCCACTTGTGCTCTGTCTCTCTCTATCAAAAATAAATAAATGTAAAAAAAACATTAAAAAAATAGGTTTATAGGAGATCTTTTAGGGTTTCTAGTTCTTGTGGGTTAGTTTTTGTAAGTTTTATCATCTTAATTTTAAAATGTATTGGCATAGAATTGTTGACAATATCCTCTTAATCTGTTTAATTTCGGTAGCATCTGTAGTTAGGTGTTCTGTTTCATTCTTGACATTATTTATCTGTGCCTTCTTTCTTCTTGGCTAGGCTTGACAGACGTATGTTTAGTATCTTTTCAAAGAACTGATTTGAATCAGCTTTGTTGATTCTCTCTCTCTTTCTCTATGGGACAAAAGTAGAAAAAGTTATATATATATAGAGAGATATAAATATATATCTCTCTAAGATATAAATATATATCTCTCTCTATATATCTATAGATATATAAATACATATCTCTCTATCTATATCTATCTATCTACGTATCTGTCTATCTCACGTTTCCTTATTTCATTTCCCTCCCCGCTGTGTCAGAGTCCTGTATTTTTGTCTATTACTTTGGTGGCTACCATTTATATTTTAACATGCCTATTTAATGAAGTCTAAAGTTTATACATATGTTTGGCTTCCTTCCTAACAGCACATTGACCATAGAATATTATACTTCTGATCATCCTCTATTATTTTATGTTACTGTATTTTTGCTATTTTAGTTCTATCCTGACTTCCCTCCCATCACTCATTATTGTTTTAAACAATTAATATTTATTATTTATTTACTCTCACCACTGTTATAGTATTGGAAGCCCTAGCCTCAGCAGTCAGACAACACAAAGAAATAAAAGGCATCCAAACTGGCAAGGAGGAAGTAAAACTTTCACTCTTCACAGATGACATGGTACTCTATGTGGAAAAAAACAAAAGACTCCACCAAAAAACTGCTAGAACTGATACATGAATTCAGCAAAGTCATAGGATATAAAATCAATGTACAGAAATCAGTTGCATTTATATACACCAATAAGGAAGCAGCAGAAAGAGAAATCAAGGAATTGGTCCTATTCACAATTGCACCAAAAACCATAAAATACCTAGGAATAAACCAAACCAAAGAGGGAAAAATCTATACACTGAAAACTATAGAAAGCTTCTGAAAGAAATTGAAGACAACACAAAAAAATGGAAACATTCCATGCTCATGGATTGGAAGAACAAATATCATTAAAATGTTGATACTACCCAAAGCAATCTACATATTCAATGCAATCCCTATCAAAAATAACACCACAGTCTTCACAGAACTAGAACAAATAATCCTAAAATTTGTATGGATCCAGAAAAGACCCCAAATGGCCAAAGCAATCCTGAAAAAGAAATCCAAAGCTGGAGGCATCACAATTCTGGACTTCAATCTGTATTACAAAGCTGTAATCATCAAGACAGTATGGTACTGGCACAAAAACAGACATATAGATCAATGGAACAGAATAGAGAGCCCAGAAATGGACCCACAAATGTATGGCCAACTAACGTTTGACAAAGCAGGAAAGAGTATCCAAGGAAAAAAGACAGTCTCTTCATCAAATGGTGCTGGGAAAACTGGACAGTGACATGCAGAAGAATGAACCTGGACCACTTTCTTACACCATACACAAAAATAAACTCAAAATGGGTGAAAGACCTAAATATAAGACAGGAAGGCATCAAAATCCTAGAGGAGAAAACAGGCAACAACATTTTTTACCTCAGCTGCAGCAACTTCTTACTTGACATGTCTCCAGAGGCAAGGGAAACAAAAGCAAAAATGAACTGTTGGGACCTCATCAAGATAAAAAGCTTCTGCACAGTGAAGGAAATAATAAGCAAAATTAAAAGGCAACCTACTGAATGGGAGAAGATACTTGCAAATGACATATCAGATAAAGGGTTAGTATCCAAAATCTGTAAAGAACTGATCAAACTCAACACCCAAAAAACAAATATTCCAGTGAAGAAATGGGCAAAAGCCATGAACAAGTACTTCTCCAAAGAAGACATCCAGATGGCCAACCGACACATGAAAAAATGCCCAACATCACTCATCATCAGGGAAATACAAATCAAAACCACAGTGAGATACCACCTCACATCAGTCAGAATGGGTAAAATGAACAACTCAGGCAACAACAGATGTTGTTGAGGATGCGGAGAAAGGGGAATGCTTTTGCACTGCTGGTGGGAATGCAAACTGGTGGAGCCACTCTGGAAAGCAGTATGGAGGTTCCTCAAAAAATTAAAAATAGCACTAACCCTACGACCCAGCAATTGCACTGCTAGGTGTTTATCCAAAGGATACAAAGATGCTGATTTGAAGGGACACATGCAACCCAATGTTTACAGCAGCACTATCAACAATAGCCAAAGTATGGAAAGAGCACAACTGCCCATCGACTGATGAATGGATAAAAAAGCTGTGGCATATATATTCAATGAAATATTACTTGATGACCAAAAAGAATGAAATCTTGCCATTTGCAACAACATGGATGGATCTAGAGTGTATTATGCTAAGAGAAATAAGTCAGACAGAGAAAGACAAATATCATATGATTTCACTCATAAATAGAATTTAAGATGCAAAATAGATGAACATAAGGGAAGGGAAGCAAAAATAGTATAAAAACAGAGAGGAAGACAAACCATAAGAAACTTCTAAATACAGAGAACAAACTGAGGGTTGGTGGGGGGGAAGGGCTAAGGGGGTGAGGGGCATTAAGGAGGACACTGGTTGGAATGAGCACTGTTATATGTAAGTGATGAATTACTAGATTGTATTCCTAAAAAAGAGGAAAATTTAACTGGGCTTCATAGATACATTGATATTTATGGTACACAGAATTTGCAGAAACCACATACATTCACACCCAGTAACAATTCCATGTTCTCTAGCTGCTTTTGTTTCTTCTTGTGTCATATGTATTTCCTATGGTTTTTGACCTTCTTTGTTTTCAAATAAAAATATTAACGCTATAAAAAATAAACAGTTAATATTTGTTTAGATTTCCTCATATATTTGCTAATATCTTTGACCACTATCTCTTGAATGTCAGATTTTTCATCAGGGTTATTTTTCCTTAGTCCTGAAGTACATCCTTTAACATTTTCTGTATCAAATGTCTATTGGTGGTAAATTCATTCTGTTTTTGATTTTAATTCTTTCAAGAAATTGACTTTAATTATTCCTTGTTCTTGTTAAACCTTGTTCCTGGTTTCTCAAAGAAACCCAAGTTTCTTTGGGTACACACATCTAAAATGACAGTTATTTTCTGTGTGCACATGAAAGATATCACTTCACTGTCTTTTGGCTTTCATTTTTTGCTTCTGTGAATTCAGCTCTAATTGCCATTCCTATGCAGATGATCTTGTTTCTCCCTTTTAATGATTTTCTCTTTTTCTTTAGTGTTCTGAAGATTCACTGATTTGTCTCAGGGAAACGAAACCACCTTGACATGAAGATTGCTATCTTTCACCAATTCCAGAAAATTCTCAGCCATGGTTTCCTTGAATAACGCCTCTTCCCCATTCTCTCTATTGTTTCCTTCTGAAATTCCAATTGGACACAACTTGGATGCTCTTAATGTTATTCTATATGCTTTCAAACTTCTATTTTACATTTCTATTTCTTTGTCTCTTTGGGATGCATTCTGGCTCACATTTTCAAAGTTGTCTTTTTCCTTAAACACATAGAACATTGTTATTTTTCATTTTGTACTGTACAATTCTGGTATCTGAAGTCTTTGTGGGATTGACTATATAGTCTATTGTTTTCCTAGCTCGCTCACGGTACATTGTTTCTCTGTGTTTTGTACTTTTATATGTAAACTGTTGGTTGTCGTTGGAACTTTATCTGTGAGAGTTTTCTGAGGCTTGGGATGATGATATTACTCCAATGAGGATTTCTGTTTGCTTCTGCCATTTACCTTGGCATATTGCTAACACAGGCATAGCTTTAAATTAAATTCTGTACTTGAGGGTGTGTGTGTGTGTGTGTGTGTGTGTGTGTGTGTGTGTGTGTGTTTATTATGTAGCTATCATGAATTTGGACCACAAATTTATGTGAGAGCTGTTCTGTGGTAGTGAAATTAAAAAAAAAAACACCAACAACTTTTTCCTTTCAGGCAGTGCTAAGGATGAAATAGGCAAGTTTACTTTATTCTCCTTGTTTATGTTTCATTTACCGTTCCTCTGAAGGGCGTAGTCAGACTTTTCAGCTTGGGTGGCCCTACAATTTTCCTCCCTTGTCTGTATCCCTATAGCCCTAAGTACCAAAACTTCCTTTCCATTTAGGCCATTTTGCTTCAGTTCAAATATTTATTACCTTTTTCTGGCACTACTATAATAGCGACTTTGTTTCTTGGTCTCCAAGCCTTTCCCCCGTTTTTATTTTTATACTGCCATTTGAGTGATCTTTCTAAAAAATGAAATGGAGAATAAGATATTCGTACAGACAGAGAAGAAACATCTGGCGTTCCAGGAGCTTCTAAATTGTTTGTAGACTGCAGGTGGAGTCTCACCTCATCCACAGCAAAATCCCCAGCCACTCTCCTTACCCTCTGTATTCTATACTTAAGCCATACTAGATTATTCATCATTTTCTGAATACTCTTTAGCGTCATCTTGTCTTTACACATGCTGTGAACCCTTCTAGGATACCTCTGGATCTCATGATTGGGACTAAGGTGAGGCAAGTGAAGTATCTAGGGTGCGGGATGTGAAGAGACTCCTGGGTTTATGCAAGTGCTTTACTGCCTCTGCCTAGTGAACTGCCTAATGCAAATGTCAGAGCCAAGCTATTAGCTTACCTGTGCTCCTTCCTAAAAAAGGAATGTAGATTATGTTCAGTACCGTATCCACGAAGATGGGGACTATGTCTGTTTGGCACTGTATCACCAGTGTCTGGAATAGTACCTACCACATGGCAGGTGCTCAATAAATATTTGGTGAATGAATGAATGAATGAATGAATGAATAGTTCTGAGTTTCTTGATGGCAGAAAATAAGTCATATTCTTCAGTTCCCTTCCATCTCATCATTTGTTCATACTAGATCTGAAAAGATGTTTGCTTGTTAATTGAATAACTAAAAGGGAGTTCTGTGTGGTCCTATCCCGGCCTGGGAAGTTTCTGGGTGAAGCTTACTCCTGTTACTCATGTGTTGCCTACTTCGTTACAGCCCATGTCTTTTGATGCTTTATGGTGGGGTGTGGGTGCAGTTAGGCCGAGACTATCAAAGCTGGCTGGCCATCAAATCACCTGGAAGATTCTAATATACACATGAATTCTTGAATCCCTCTTACAGAGACTGTGGTTCCATTTTTTTGAGGCAAAATTCAGGAATCTGCATTTTTACAGAATCCCTTGGTTGTTTTTTTTTTTTTTAATTTTTTTGATGTTTATTTATTTTTGACAGAGGGAGAGAGACCGCATGAGTGGGGGAGGGGCAGAGAGAGAGGGAGACACAGAATCTGAAGCAGGCTCCAGGCTCTGAGCTGTCAGCACAGAGCCCGACGTGGGGCTCAAACTCACAGACCATGAGATCATGACCTGAGCCGAAGTTGGACGCTCAACCGACTAAGCCACCCAGGCGCCCCTCCATTGGTTGTTTTGGTAATCAGTCAGGTTTGGGGACCAAGCCACCCTGGTACCACCAATATAATTTTAATTTTCTATATATTTACATGAATGTTAAGAGAGTAGTAATTGCCATAATGATTCCAGAATCCTGAGTGTTTTAAAAATACTTGCACATCCGTGAATATTTCTTTTTTTAAAAAAAAGTTTATTTTATTTTTTTTAGAGAGAGAGAGAGAGCATGAGCAGGGAAGGAGCAAAGAGAGTGGGAGACACGGAACCCAAAGCAGGCTCTAGGCTCTGAGCTGTCAGCACAGAGCCTGACGTGGGGCTTGAACTCAAAAATTGCGAGATCTTGACCTGAACTGAAGTCGGACACTTAACCGACTGAGCCACCCAGGTGCCCCATTTGCAAATATTTCTTTTTTTTATTTTTTTTTTTTATTTTTTTTTTTATTTTTTTTTATTTTTGGGACAGAGAGAGACATAGCATGAACGGGGGAGGGGCAGAGAGAGAGGGAGACACAGAATCGGAAACAGGCTCCAGGCTCCGAGCCATCAGCCCAGAGCCTGACGCGGGGCTCGAACTCACGGAGCGCGAGATCGTGACCTGGCTGAAGTCGGACGCTTAACCGACTGCGCCACCCAGGCGCCCCTGCAAATATTTCTTAAACGTGCCACAGGTCATTCTGAAAGCATGGAGTAGGAGGAGAAGATGCAGCCACGAAGGTAGTATTTATATGGCTCATATCTGATCTCTACTTATTTTCCATCTTTGGGAAGATTCTAACACCATCCCAGATGATACCCTCCTAAATGGATGGACTGGAGAGTGTTGACCAGTGAAGAAGGCAGAAAGGAGGAAAAAGTCAAAATAATTCCAGTCTCTACAGAAAATCACTTTCTCATCAGAGAATGAATTCCATAAATAATTGAGATAGCTGATGGAACATTTTAAATAGCTGAAGGAAAAACATACACATTCAGTGTGAACCACAAGCTGTTCCTCAATTCTTCAATGATATTTAGATCTGAGAAGTACATTGCAGGCACTTGGAAATAATGGATGTCATGGAGGCGTGATGTTCAAAGACATTAAAAATAATCCACTCCCTTAGAAATAAACACCTAACCTAAGCCATTAGGAATTCTCAGTGAGAGACAGAAATAGCTTCTGTAGTCCCCATTGCTCTCTAATTTCTATTTCTACCATTTCATTATTCATCATTCTGTGCAGTTCACTTTGTCTATTTATTTAAAATGTGATTCCAGACGACAGGCAACAGTCCCAGTGTTCTCTGTCTTACACAGCCCTTTCCGCCCCGAGAAACAGAAATTATATAACTTGTTTTCAATTGTGCAGCCCTGGGAGGATTCACATGTTCGGTTTGGTGAGCTTCCAGGAAATAATTTTAAAGTGTTTATCTGAAGTTTATCCAGACTTTCTTGATCTAGAAGTTAGACAGAAACCTAGCAGAGAATGGAAAGAAAGCAGGCTGTGAAGAGAGGGAACTCTAAGTGTAGCCAGAAGGACTGTGAGCTGTGACACCCCTTGGTATTCACACTTTGGAAGCAGGAGGCACCGTTCTAGGGCCTATGTGCTTGAGAAGCAGCATTAATATGAGTATCTGCTGCCATTTACTATTGTTCATTGTTGTAGTTGCTATTGCCGCATAACAAGCTACCCCAGTATGTCATGGTATAACTGTTTTATTTTGCTCCTGGTTTTGTGGTCCGGGAATCTGCAGAGGGCTCAGCCGGTGGCTCTTGTATAGGTTACAGTCACATGTTCATTATCTGGAGGTTTTACTGAACTCGATGTCCCAACTGTGGCTCGCTCATGTGGTTGGCAGCCTGTTAGCTGTCCAAGGGGGAGCTCAGCCGGGGCTGTTACCTGGAGCATCTGTATGTGGCCTCTCCATTATGGTGAGCTTAGGCTAGTCAGACTTCTTACATGGGAGCTGTTTCTCCCAGAGCAAGCATGCCAAGAGCACCAGGCAGAACCTGTGTGGCTTTTCCTGACCTAGCCATGGAGGTCTTGTCCACTGTACTCTATTGTTCGAAGCAGTCTAAAGTTCACCCAGACTCAGTGGGAGAGGACATGTACTTCACCTCTCGTTGGGAGTAGTGGGAAGGAATTTGTGGCCATTAACAGACAAAAATATATATGGATTATTTGTGGATAACGTCCTAGACTCCAGAGATAAGAGTGATGAGCTAGCAGGACATCGTTGCCTTCATGGAGTTTACAGCCTAGATTGCGGGGTGCGGTGGCGGGGAGGGGCGGGGGAAGCCGCTAAATTAATCACACAAATAATTACTTAATTACCACAGTGATTAGTTTGGGCAGAGATTTATAGTTGCCCCCACCCCATCCACTTTCCTTTTTCAGTAATGGAATCTCCTGGAGTAGAAGCAGACATGGGGCTATAAACTACATTTCCCAGCCTCCCTTGCAATTAGGAGGAGCCATGGGAGTCAGTTCAGGCTAATAAAAGTGATGTGTGTCACTTCCTTGTCTCACCCTTAAAATGAAAATTAGTTACCCTATACCTTTTCCCCACCTCCTCCTGGCCCACTGACAGGTGAATAGTAACTGAGTAGTACCTTGGACCTAGACAGACATGGAAGTTATCCATTAAAGATAGCCTTGCCAGTTTTTACCCCCTGTTGTCATTAAGATAGATTAACTTTTACCTTAAGATAATACAACAGGACTCATATGAAAAAGTATAATGTGAAACAACAAGGAGATACCACAACACACCTATTAGAATGGGCAAAATCCAGAACACTGACAACACCAAATGCTTGTGAGAATGTAGAGCAACAGGAATTCTTGTTCATTGCCAGTGGGAATGCAAAATGGTACAGCCACTTTGGAAGATAGTTTGGCGGTTTCTTACAAAACTAAATATATTTTACTATATGATCCAGCAATCATATGTTGCTATTTATGAAAAGGAGTTGAAAACTTATGTCCACACACAAACCTGCTCACAGATGTTTATAGCAGCTTTATTCCTAATTGCCAAAACTTGGAAGCAACGAAGAGGTCCTTCAGTAGGTAAATAGATAAATTGTGGCACATTCAGACAATGGAGTAGTATTCATGTGCTAAAAAGAAATGAGTTATCAAGACATGAAAAGACATGGAGTAAACTTAGATGCATATTACTAAGTGAAAGAAGCCAACCTGAAAAAGGCTATGTACTGTATGATTCCAAGTATATGACATTCTGAAAAGACAAAACTGGAGACAGTGAAAACATTAGTGGAGGGAAACATAGATGGACGATTTTTATCGTAGTGAAACTATTTTGTATGATACTATAATGATGGGTATATGTCATTATACATTTGTCCAAATCAGTTCACCAAGAATGAACCATAATATATGCTGTGGACTTTGGGTGATAATGATGTGCCAGTAGAGGTCCGTAAGTTGTAACAAAGGTACAACTTTGGTGGAGGATGTTGATAATAGGGGAGACATACACGTGGGGGCAGAAGGTATATGGGAAGTCTCTGTACCTTCTGTTCAATTTTGCTGTGAACCTAAAAATGTTCTAAAAAGTAAAGTTTATTAAAAAAAAGTGTAGTGTGCTATACAAACATGTAACAAGGAAGGCTACCTGATTAAGGGTGAGAATGAACAAGTTTTGTCCTCTAATGGAAACAAATAAAAAGAGTTGGCAGAATAGGCAAAGCATAGTTTTTGTTTTTATTACTGCTTGCTTTAAAGATATCCTCTGGCTAAAGCCCTTTTCTTGCAGACCAAAAAGAGAGAGGGGGGGAGAGAGAAAACAAAACAAAACAAACAAAACAAAACAAAACCTGGGATTAGTGTTGCCAGATAAAATACAGGATGCCCAGTTAAATTTGAATTTCAGACAAACAATGAATACTTTTTTAGTATAAATGTTCCATGCAATATTTGGGACATACCTATACTAAATTTTTTTCCTTTGTTTATCTGAGTTCAAATTTAACTCGGCATCCTGTATTTTTATTTGCTAAGCCTGGCAACTCCAGCCTAGATTCAAATCCCTGTGGGACTTGAGTAGCTAAATTCTTTCTTCTTTTTTTTTTTTTAAATTTTTTTTTTTCAACGTTTTTTATTTATTTTTGGGACAGAGAGAGACAGAGCATGAACGGGGGAGGGGCAGAGAGAGAGGGAGACACAGAATCGGAAACAGGCTCCAGGCTCCGAGCCATCAGCCCAGAGCCTGACGCGGGGCTCGAACTCACAGACCGCGAGATCGTGACCTGGCTGAAGTCGGACGCTTAACCGACTGCGCCACCCAGGCGCCCAATTCTTTCTTCTTAAGATTTATTCGTGTTTATATCCACAATTCCTGGCATATAGTAGGAGCTCAATAAATAATTAATTTTAGCCTCTGAGATGAACAGTTATAAATCACTAAAGATCATCTGAAATGTGAAACCAATAAAGGATCTGATTGTGCTTTCAAAGGTTTTAATTTGCCATGATCAAAGATACTTAGAGCTTTGATTTGTCCACACTTTGTCTGACATTGTCAGTTCAGATGATCTTAAAAAATGGATTAAAATTCCAGTAAAGCTCATAATCAACCAGTATTATCCAGGGAATGGAAGATTGTACAAACGTTAGTTTCACAGATGATGAAAGCTTAATTCTTTTTAATGCCTTCAATTTAAATGTATACATCTTAAAAAATAAAAATCTTAAAAAAATTTGCTTCTTGATTTTCTGCCTTCTTAAAGTAGAATGAATGAAGCGTCAGGAAAATTGGTTGACTAGATCAAAGCTCATGATTGTTCGGGGAGGTCATCCTGAGGTTGTGACCGCCAGTTAACTTCTGAGCTAGACCTAGGCCATCAGAGGTTCCTCACCTCCTTACCTGTCCTTGGAATGTTCTGTCCACAGTTCCCACAGTGGGAGCTGTTTCAAGGATGCAGCCTTGAGACAGTAAGGTGTTGCTGAGACCATCTGGATGGTATACATGACTGAACCCAGTTAAGGCTTCTATATTAAACTTTTCAGATTCTGGTAGGCGGGTGTGGAGATCTACTTGTCTTGCAGCTGCCCAAGACAAGCCTTGTATGTAACTTCTCTTGCTTATTAAACCTGCCACCTACCAATCTGGAATGGCCTGCCTCTTTCTTCTGTCTCTCCTTGCTTTCCGATTATGGGGATCAGTTTATGAACCAACAATGATCTTTCTCCTTGACCAGCCTTCTGCCATAATCTTTTGGTGATTTCGGCATTCTTTTTGGTGGCCCTTTTCACCATGAAGCCTCAACTCTATGTCTTATATCCCTATACTCTCAAGGGCAATCTCATCATCGCTTGAAATGGATTCATCCCTAGGATCTAAATCTTGACATTTTTCTCTTAATCATGGCTTCCTTTTCACTTCCCTCACTTCTGCTGGCTTTTTTTTGCATCCTCATTGTGACTTCTTCATCTTTGGATCTTTCCTGCTTTATTAGCCCATGATCTTTCTACCACTGTACCAAGTCAGCTATTTCACTGATATCACCAAGCCCAGGCCTAGCTCCCTCCATTGCTGGCTTTGTTGGAAAGAGATGTGAGACACACAGATTGGTTGCACTGTAGATGGTTACTTTCTGTGTTCTGGGGAGTTTGCTGGTCCAGCAGTCTACCACAGATGTCTTCTTGATGTCATATTGTATTATCCCCAGTGGCTTTTACAGACTTTTCCTAATTTCTGTGGTCATCCTTCAAAAGTGTGTCTTGACCTCCTTCTCTCTACCTTGTCCCTTCAATACCTACAACTCTTCAACATCAACTACTACTTCTAAGCAAATGGCCCTTAAATTTTCTGTTATTGGCTTCAGTCTTTTTTTCTGAGATGCCAACTCATGTTCACCATCTTTTTTCTTTTTTCACCCCCAAAACCAGCTACTTCTCCTTACTTCCCAATTTGTTAACTAATGTGTTGAATGGGCAGCACTTGTGGAGTATAAACTTAAGGCTTATTTCATTACTTAATGTTCCTTTCAACCCCTTTTGAAGGGGTGGTCCATCTTCTGCCAGGGGGTAAGGGAGATTGATAAGTCTTCTATGCATTCTTAGATAGTAGAAAGCCCTAAGTTATAAAACACAGTTTGCTTTGGATTTTAGAATATCTAGTTATGGACACATCAGTTTTCATTCAAGCATTTCTTCCCCAGTGAGGGCCAGATATAGGGGGGCCATATG
Source organism: Panthera onca (assembly GCF_046562875.1). NCBI lineage: Eukaryota > Metazoa > Chordata > Mammalia > Carnivora > Felidae > Panthera > Panthera onca. The sequence continues at coordinate 140,502,654 of NC_138347.1, forward strand.
CCTTTGGGGTAGGGGTCACTATAAGCTTCTTTTCTCAGTTGTCTCCATCAAGTCTCACTAGCTATTGTTTCTCAATCCACCAGAATTGAAAGAGACTGGAAAGGAGAATAAGAGAACAGTAACATTTTTACTTAATAGGTGTGCCGTGAGATGGCCTCATGCTTTCTGGGTGGGCAGATGTTTACATTTGGTTCTTTTTCTTGCAGGCATTTCTGTGGGCTCTTACATCCTGTTCTGGGCCCCTTCGTTACGCTGTGTGTGAATGGTGCCTCTCCATCAGTTGGCAGCTGCTGATCTGCTCTTGACTTCTGCCTCAGTATAAATTCTTCAGCCAAGTATTGTTGGGCTTCTTTGGCCTGGAAAGCCATCCTATAGGGCAAGATCCCTTTTTATAATGGCTCCAGGCTCATGTTCTTGCTGTGGTCCCCGGGATTCATGTATATATATATTTTTTAATCTAAGGAAGTTCCATCACTATCCAGCTGTAACTCTACTCTGAATGCTCTAGTTTTCTCAGGGAGAATCCAAACCCTGTGCCCTGTGTCTTTTACCTGCCAGGAATACATGTCAAACTGAGTGATGCCTTTAAAGCCCTTCTCACTGGGCTTAGGATAAAGGGAAAGCACTTCCTATCCCTTCCCTTAAATGTATGTCTGTGTTACAGTTGAGCAGGAAAACCAGATAAATCCTCACAAATTCTCAAATCTCCTTACTCTTGAGTCTTTTATATTCTTAAAAAAATTTTTTTTAATGTTTACTTATTTTTGAGACAGAAAGAGAGCACGAGCAGGGGAGAGTCAGAGAGAGGGAGACACAGAATCTGAAACAGGTTCCAGGCTCTGAGCTGTCAGCAGAGCCCGATGCGGGGCTTGAACTCACAAACGGTGAGATCATGACCTGAGCTGAAGTCGGACACTCAACTGACTGAGCAACCCAGGCACCCTGAGTCTTTTATGTTCTTGATCTGAATGAGGATCCCCAACAGTTGCATTACTGATTCTTGGGTATTTTCTTTGAAAATTTGTATGTAGTCAGTCTACTTCACATATCTCTCCTTGGCATCTGATATCTCTCATTAGCTCAGGGCCTCAAAACTTGTAATTTAACATCTAGTTTCATATGCTTCCCCCTGTCATGCTGGTTTGAAATCTGAGTCATTTGTGAGTCACCCTTTTTTCTTAACTCCCACATTCTATTAGTGAATACATTCTACTGATTTATTTTTCAAACCCCCTGTCCCCTCTCACTGTGAACACTCCACCCCAGGGTTTCATTGTCTCTTGTTGCACTTTGGCTAGTGGAGAGGAGGCAGTGTGATCTGGGAGGTGTTTGTGCTCTGGGCCCAGATTAACTAGGTTTGAATTGTAGCCCTAATACTTGTTAGCTGAGTAACTTCTACTAAAGTTACTGAATTTCTCTGAACCTCAGTTTTCTCATCTGAAAAATGGGGATAACTGATGAATGGATAAAGAAGATGTTTATATATACTATGGAATATATTGGCAACGAGAAAGAATGAAATATGGCCTTTTGTAGCAACGTGGATGGAACTGGAGAGTGTTATGCTTAGTGAAATAAGTCAGGCAGAGAAAGACAGATATCATGTTTTCACTCTTATGTGGATCCTGAGAAACTTAACAGAAGACCATGGGGGAGGGAAAGGGGGAAAAAAAGAGTTAGGGAGAGAGGCAAACCATAAGAGACTCTTAAAAACTGAGAATAAACTGAGGGTTGATGGCGGTAGGGGAGAGGGGAAAGTGGGTGATGGGCATTAAGGAGGGCACCTGTTGGGATGAGCACTGGTGTTGTATGAAAACCAATTTGACAATAAATGATATATATATAAAAATAAAACTGGGGAAAAAATGAAAAAAAAAAGAAAAATGGGGATAATATTAACTACTTCATAGGGATGTGTGAGAATTACATGTGATAAAAAATGTAGAGTTCCTTGAACATAAAAAGGCTCAATAATTGTTAAGGAATGTGATTCTTGTTATAATTGTCTTTGAATTCTTGTCTCCGTGTTCAGTCTTACTCCTTTAGTTCATCTCACACAGTACTATCAATGGTATAATATTTGTAAAATTGCAAGCAAAATTCCCATCCCTGTCTCTAGGCTGTGAGTAGTCTCTGGGCTTGGCTACGTGACTTGCTTTGGCCGATGAGACAATAGCAAATGTGCCACAAGCAGAGATTTGAAAAATGTTTGCTTATCTCTTGCTGCTGGGACCCTTCCTGCTACCATGGGGAAAAGCTTGGCTAGAATGTTGTAGACACATAATTCAGTGGGCATGCCAGCACCAACCACCAGAGGAAGGCCAATCTAGACCAATCAGCATATGCAGCTGATTGCAGCCACAGGAGTGAGCCTAGGCAAGAACACAAAAGAATTACCCAACTGAGTGCAGCCCAGATTGCCAACTCATTGAATTTTGAACTAATGAATTATTGCTGTTTTAAGCCACTGCATTTGAGATAGTTTGTCACATAGCAACAGGTAATTAATATAGTACCATGTTCATTATTTTAAAGAACAGCTCTAATTGTCTTTCTGTTCAGGTGACTATTCTGGTTTACATGTGAGTCTTAATTTATATCTGATGTCCTTGCATTAATAATACCCTCTTTAACTCTTGAAATTGCTATTTTTTTTTTTTAATTTTTTATAATCTTTCATTTTTTGGGGAGAAAGAGAGTGCACGTTCATTTGAGTGAGTGCAGGAGGGGCAGGGGAAGAGGGAGAGAGAGAACTGCAAGCAGTTTCCATGCCCAGTGTGAAGCCTGATACAGGGCTCATCACCCTCATGACTGTGAGACCATGACCTGAAGCAAAATCAAGAGTTGGATGCTTAACTGAGTGAGCCACAGGTGCCCCTCAAAATGGCTAGTTTGGATGACACACTAAATAGTCACTCTACTTCTCAAAATTATTCCTATTGCCTGTTGTTTTAAGTGAACTCCTTGGATTAGTGTTCAACAACTTCCGTTAGCTGGTTTCAACTTATGTCTCAAGCAAAGTCTTTCTCCCTATTCCAAGCTTCAGACAAATTGAGCTACAGTTGGATCTCCAACATAACCTGTACTTTCCATTCCTGCATCTATTACCTTCCTTATATTGTTTCCCATGTTTGCTGTTTTCTTCATGCATCTTAAACTCCTAGTACATCCTTGAAACTCCTTGTGAAGCATAACTTCCATGACACCATGTTCATTTCCTTTAGTTGGATGTTGGATGGCTGACCCAATATCCGTTCCTAGTACCCTCTCCCAAGCCATCTACAGTGGTGGTTACAATGAACCTCATCTGATAATACCTTGGGAAGTTTATTCTTTCTTTGGGTAGTTTTAATCACCTTGTGTAGCACAATAGCAACTATAGACATTATGTAAATTGTCAGATCCTTGAAGGCAGAGAGTGTATCTTACTCGTCTTGTAATCTCCAACAGTGCCTAGTGGCCTAGTGTAGTACTAGAAATATAGGTAATCAATAAATGTTTATTGAGTTGATTGCAGTTTTGCTTAAAGATTGAGGCCAACGTCAACTGCCGTGTTTCTCTGTACAAAGTCTTAGATTGAATTCCTTAGATTGGACACTGAGATGGGAATAGTTGCATACAGAAGATTGCTTTTGGGTGACACTCCTGGAAGGAAGTGAGGATGACAGGATTAGACAGAGGGAGTAGCTGACCTGAACATGGTTGCAGTCAGGCTTCAGTTAATCCTATGTGAGTTCTTGAGCAGGGTTGGCTTTTCAGAGTTGTCTACTTTTGAGGCAAAGGGATTTCCTAAGCCCACTTCTTTGATGGTTTAATTTTAGGGACTCCTTTTAGAGTTCTTTGGTCTTCTTCCTAGGTATCAGGCCAGTAGTCTACTGCCCACTGAGGTTGGCATTCCTACCTTTTGGATATCTTCTCCCCACCATCTTTTGCTGCTTACAATCTGCTGTGGGTTGAAAAATATTATTTCTCATCTTCTTAGAATTTGGTCTAACTTAGGAGTTGGCAAACTTTCAATGTAAAGGCCAAAGGCATTGTGGACCATACAATTTCTGTTGCAGCTACTCAACTCTGCTGGTATGTGCAATAGACAATATGTGAACAAGTGAGCATAGCTGTGTTCTAATAAAACTTTATTTACAAAAACAGGTGGCAGACTAGATTTATCCATAGGTTCTAGTTTGCTGACTCCTGGTCTAAATTAAGACTAAGTCAATTCCAAGTGATAACTTATTTCCCATAAATAAAGTGCAGTGTTTTTAGTGCATGGAGTTTGGGAATAAGTTTTTTGTTTCTCTGAGGGGTCGAGAGACTTCCTTCTGGAATTCTTTGTTCAGAATAGTTAAGATTACTGATGAAGCGACTTATCTCTAAAGAAGAAATGTAATTCTTTAATGTGTTTTATTTTTGTGCCTCTGCTTTTGTTTGGTGACAATGTTTCATAAAAACGTTTTTCTTCATTATTTTAACATTATCTTTAATTCATCTAAAGAGTAGTATTAGAATGTGTTTGCAACCCGAATATGAGTAAAAAATGATCGTAATGATTTGTATTCAAGGTTGGTTCTAAACTTTCCTATTTTTTATTCTTTTGTGAAAACACGAAGTCCTTTATTTGTGAAAAGCAAATTCATAGTTGGAATATTTCTTCGGGAAAGAAAGTCAGTTGTTCAACTCAGTAATTCCATGTTTAAAATCCAGTTACTGAAATGAAAGTTATACTTCCTGAAATGGGAATGAGGGTTCATTGCCTGGGGGGCTTCAGTGATGGGAATAGAAGAAAGAGGGGGAGCTTAAGGAAGCACATGATCATGGTTGACTGTTGATAAATGGAAACATCAGAGAAAAGTGCATCCTCAAGTCTTTCCCTTATGAGGACAATAAAACTACTTTCAAAAAATCACTAGATAAAAATAATTTGAAAAATCAATAGCCTATGCTATGAATGTGGCCACCTTGAAAGGCCACATAAGCAGAACTTTGATAGCTTTGGAGTCATTTTCTAAGGAGATTCTGCCTTTTATGGCTTTTCACTGCACAGTTTTGAAAATAATTTCCAGGCTTTTTTGAGTTGTGCAACTTTTATTTGATTGTACAATATCCAACCATTCACTCTTCCTCTATTATATTGTAAGATATACATGAATTAAAAATTTGTTAAGAAAACTCTAGTACATCATTAGGTCAAGATTTTGTGGTTCACTTTCTAGTATGTTGAAGACATTGAATGGGTTCTGTTTCTCAAAAAGGCTGTCTAGAGTAGTTTTTCTTAAGCTTTTTGTCTTAGGAACACTTTGTACTCAAAAATCATTAAGAATTTCAAAGAGTTCTTGTTTATGTTTATGTTGTATCTATCAATACATATTGTACTTGAAATTAAAGTTGAGAAAATTATATTTCTTTATTAATCCATTTAAAAATAACAATAAATAAATCTAATGTTAACATAAATAGCTTTTATAAAGGCAATATAGCTATATTTTTCCAAACAAAAACATGTGAAAAAAATTTTTTTAATGTTTTAATTTATTTTTGTGAGAGAGAGAGAGAGACAGAACACAAGCAGGGGAGGGGCAGAGAGAGAGGGAGACACAGAATCTGAAGCAGTCTCCAGGCTCTGAGCTGTCAGCACAGAGCCCTGTATGGGGCTTGAACTTGTGAACTGCAAGATCATGACCTGAGCTGAAGTTGGACCCTTAACCGACTGAGCCACTCCGATGCCCCCCAAACAAAAACATTTAATGAGGAGAATGGCATTGTTTTACATATTTTCAGATATCTTCAATATTTTAATGGAAGACAGATGGATTCTCACTTCAGTTTCTATGTTGAGTCTGTTGTGATATTATATGTTATATAGTTTGGAAAACTACATTCATGAGAGAATGAAGGTGAAAAAGGCAAGTAATGTAATATTATTATGAAAATAGTTGTGACTTTGAGGACCCCCTCTGAAAGGGTCTGAGGGATCCTGAGAGCTCCCTGGACCACACTTTAAGAATCATTGGCCTAGAGGGAAATTACTAGATCCCAGTGTTGCATGTTCTTTATTGCAGGGATGCTTCTCAGGTTCCCACTAAGAAGCCATTTAACCTTATTTCATATATAATCTCAACATACTTGATTATTTTGTTCCTGAGTCCCTGACAGATTAGAAGCTAGAGGATGTGGAGTTCTAACATCCTAGACCCTGAGGAGTGGTAGAGGACAGCAAGGAAAGAGACAGAAATACTTCAAAAACAGGCACTTAAAAACCCAACAGGCATAATATACTCTGTATAAGAAGGAAAAACAGGGGCGCCTGGGTGGCTCAGTTGGTTGTGTTGTCAGACTCTTGATTTGGGCTCAGGTCTCTGAGCCCCACATCGGGCTTCAGATTCTCTCTCTCTGCCCCTCCCTCCCCTGCTGGCAGGCATGTGCACTTTCTCTTCTGTCTCTCTCAAAATAAATAAACTTCTTATAAAAATATAATTTATTGGCAAGTTGGCTAACATACAGTGTATTCAGTGTGCTCTTGGTTTTGGGGGTAGATTCCTGTGATTCATCGCCTACATAAAACACCCAGTGCTCATCCCAACAAGTGCCCTCCTCAATGCCCATCACTCGTTTTCCCCTCTCCCCCACTGCCCCCATCAACCCTCCATTTGTTCTCTGTAATAAACAAACTTTTTTTTTTTTTTTTTTAAAAGGAAGGAAAAACAATTACGTTGTTTGGGGAAGACTGCAGAGAGAAGTTTCTTCCTGAATAATCCCGCAGACCCTTCGTAGATTTCATGGCATTAAAGTTTCTGGAACTGGGGGTTCCTTCTCCTCCTAGCAGATGGTACTGGACATAAGCACGATTTCCTTAAGGCCTCCAGGTGCCGGGCAGCTGATTGCTTATGCCAGCTTTCCCCCAAGGATGGCATCTAGACTCAGTTTGTCCCCATCACAAGACTGTTCCGTAGTTCCTCTGTAAAAGGTAAAGTAGTGAAGGTCTGGAGCCCATAGCACAGCCTCAAGCTGTGTTCACTGTGCTTGGCCCAGGCTGTACCATGGGCTGTTGAGCAAACGAGAAACAGTGTATCACTTACCCTTCTGCTCGTGAATTCCAGTTGACACCAGGTGATGTCACTGGTGTTTGCTAGAGCCCTTTGCTCCATACACTGGGGTTGGGAGCAGCCAAAGCAGTATTCCATGGACTTTTAACTTAGGTGGGATTTTTCATGTTTCAAGGATCCTGGATAAATGAAGCATAGTAATATATTCTGTTGCTTAACTGGAGTAGAAAGTCTCAAAAGCTAATGACTTGGACATTTAAACACATTGATTGCAAGTATTTGAAGAGTTCTTTTTCCAATGCCCTCTTCCAGTCCACCAAATAAATTGGTGGTTAGATAAGAGGGGTAAAAGGAATAAGAGGTTCCAACACTTATATTTAATAGTTAAGAAAACATCTTATGCTTTTGAAACATTTTTTTTTTCATGAAATTTATTGTCAAATTGGTTTCCATACAACACCCAGTGCTCATCCCAAAAGGTGCCCTCCTCAATACCCATCACCCACCCTCCCCTCCCTCCCACCCCCCATCAACCCTCAGTTTGTTCTCAGTTTTTAACAGTCTCTTATGCTTTGGCTCTCTCCCACTCTAACCTCTTTTTTTTTTTTTTTTCCTTCCCCTCCCCCATGGGTTTGAAACATTTTCAAAGTAATTTTTTTTTTCCTCTGGCTTCTAGACAGTTTTTCAGAATACAGAGTCCCAGCATGAAGTGCCTGTGCTTAGTAATGTTGCTGTGTACCTATTTAAAAATCTGTCCCAATCATGTTTGCCCTAGGTCAGAACTAAACCAAGTAGATTTCCAGCAATTCCCCACCTCTAGGTTTTCTGAAGTGTGCTCTATAATTTTTGATAAATAGCTCTAATTTCAGTGCTGCACTAGCCTAAAAATAGTGTTTAATCTTTTTTTAAATGTTTATTTATTTTTGGGAGACAGAGGGAGACACAGTGTGAGCAGGGGGAGGGGTACAGAGAGGGAGACACAGAATATGATGCAGGCTCCAGGCTCTGAGCTGTCAGCGCAGAGCCCGACACGGGGCTCAAACTCACAGACCATTAGATCATGACCTGCGCCCAAGTCAGACATTTAGCTGACTGAGCCACCCAGGTGCCCCTCAAGCATTTTATTTCTACTGCATAATTTCTTAAGGAGGTATACCAAAATGAGGGTGGAAACCAAGACATGGAATCCAGGAAATGTGGGCTTCAGTATAGCAAATAAATAAAGAAAAGAACTCCTACTTTTACAAATAATGGGGTGTTAAGATGGTGGCTGTACATTAGGCCTGGAGAGCGACCAGTACATTTTGGAGCAGGAGGATATGGAAGACTTGAGGAGGTAAGTTTCTAGAGAAAATAGAATGGAACGAATAGTTAACTGTATTCATACGACCATGTGGAAAATAGTATTGAAAGGAGTCTTATAAATTTACTTGGGAGTTTGAGGGAGAACTAATGATAGGATATAGAAAATTTAAAATGAAAAATTAGCCAATAAGCCAAAACTCTGTAAGTGGTACATGAAAGGGACTAAGTACAGTGATTGGCTCGGTACAAATCAATGTTCACATAACTCTCAAAGGAAACCGTCAATGTTGATTTAACTGTATATTTGTTGTTAATATATTGTATGGGAGAAAGGAAAGGAACGAGTTATGTAAGAGATTGTCAAGGCAGGAAAGTTTAAAGAGCTAAAAATCTTACCAATCATAATAGAAATTCAATAGAATAGAGCTAAAATGGATAAATTCATTGATATCAACGTGGGCATATCATTTGTAAAGATTGAGGTAAATAACAAGGAATTGCTGAAAGTGTTTAAAATGTTTCTTTGGGGGTGCAGGATTAAAGAATGAATGGGGTGCGACTGATGTCTCCTGCTTTATCTTATTTTAAAGCCAATTTCTGATAACTGATATCTGGATCATCTGTTGGTCTGTTTCTATCATCTGTTTTTTGCTCTCTTGAGCCTGTCTCTTGGCTTACATGAAAATTTTTGATTAACTGACAGACATTGTGTATGAAAAATTATAGTCACTTGGGTGATGTTATCTTTGCCAAAAGAAGGTTTTAAAAGTTTCTGTGGAGCACCTGGGTGGCTCAGTCGGTTAAGCGGCCAACTTCGGCTCAGGTCATGATCTTGTGGTCAGTGAGTTCAAGCCCCACGTTGGGCTCTGTGCTGACAGCTCAGAGCCTGGAGCCTGTTTTGGATTCTGTGTCTCCCTCTCTCTGACCCTCCCCTGTTCATGCTCTGTCTCTCTCTGTCTCAAAAGTAAATAAACGTTAAAAAAAAAAATTAAAAGTTTCTGTCATGCAGTTAAAGTACATTGTTTTAATTCACTCACTGAGTTGATTTGAGATTGGGTGTCAGTTTGTGAAGTCTGGGCTATTTAAATTCAACCCTACTTTTAGGCTACAATCTTTTAGAGGTCCAAATTAAATCTGGGGATATTTACTCAAGCCCTTCCACCTTGATAGTTGTAAATTCCAGGTTTTTTGACATCATTGATATCTCATTCCCCCCCCCCCCCCCCACTCTCTTACGGGTTTCTCCTAGGAGAATTTTCTTAATAAGGAACCTACACCTGAATTTTTGGCAGAGGTTCTGCCTCTGGAAAATAAGACAGAAGTAAGACTTATGGACAAGTAAACCCATCTCTCCTTGAAAAAAAAATTTTTTTTTGATATTTTTATTTATTTTTGAGACAGAGAGAAATAATGAACGGGGAGGGGCAGAGAGAGAGGGAGACAGGACCCAAAATGGGCCCCGCATTTTGAGCAGAGAGCCCGGTGCGGGGCTCAAATTCATGAGCGATGAGGTCATGACCTGAGGTGAAGTCAGACGCTTAGCTGACTGAGCCACCCAGGTGCCCCTAAACCCATCTCTTAATTATACTCAGACCAAAACAACTCCCACATTTCTGTTTCTATCTTGAAGACCATGAGAAACTAAACTTCATTTTATTTTACTTGTATGGTTTATTTTATAGCTTCCCATTTATTTCTGATTAAGCAGAAGTTGGGAAAGAAGTAAAGGAAGAAATGCAGGCTTAGATCAATTGTCAGATACTTTGGTTTCCCCTGTTTGGCTTAGCCTAACTCTGTTATGAGAAAGCCACAGTTAGGGCTTTCCATCTAAGTGTTTTCCTAAAGACACTGACTCCAACACATTTGTACTTTTTACTCATAAGTTTTCAGTATGCTGTGCATATCTGGAATTTGCTTTTACATCCATGTAATTTTTTCTTCTTCATTTGGGCACAGCTCATCTGTTAGTGGGTTTCCTGTAGGGTATGAGACTCACTGATCATGATCTTGGAGCAATACTGGGGATCCTGTAAGTTCCAGGATATTTTTTGTATTATCCTTAGAGACATAATAAGTGCACAAGAGCAAGAAAGGGGTAGAGGGAGAGGGAGAGAATATTTTTTTTTAAGGTTTTTATTTATTTCTTTTGAGAGAGAGGAGAGAGTGCATGTGTATGGGGGAGAGTCAGAGAAGAGAGGGAGAGAATCTTAAGCAAACTCCACACTCAGCACAGAGTCTGATGTGACTCAGGGCTTGATCTCAATGACCATCAGATCAAGACCTGAACAGAATCAAGAGTCAGACGCTTAACCAACTGAGTCACACAGGCACCCTAGAGACAAAATAATTTTAGTGACTGTTTTCCTTCTACTTGCATTTTGATCTCAAGAAAAGCAAAATTATTTTCCTGACTATCCCTTAATCTATATTCATTGAAAGAGATTTAGCACAGAATATCAATAAAAGAGATTTAAAATAAATGTTGAGGGTGCCTGCGTGGCTCAATTGGTTAACTGTCTGACTCTTGATATGGGCTCAGGTCATGATCTTACAGTTGTGGGATCCAGCCCTGCATCAGGCTCTGTGCTGGCAGTGTGGAGCCTACTTGGAATTCTCTCTCCCTCTCTCTCTGCCCCTCCTCCACTCGCTCGTGCACTTTCTCTCTCTCAAAATAAGTAAATTTTAAAAAACGTTGCACAAAAAATGTAGGTGGGATTCTATAGAATCAGCGCTTCACAGTTTACAGTGACTTCTCATTTATGGCTTTGGGACAACTTATTTTTGTAACCGTTTGCAGATGAGGAAACTTGGTTCAGAGAGTCACCCAAGCATTTGCCTATGGAAAAGCTGTGCCTGGAGGCCAGGGTTTACTGACATTTAATCTAGCTCTTTCTACCACTCATAAGCTAAGTGTGGAGGTGGTGTTGTAGATTTAGTGGCTAGAATCTGGGCTCTGAAATAATTCTGCCTGGCTTCAGATGCCACCCCCATAACACACTAATCATGGAGTCTTGGGAAAATTATGAAGACTCCCCAAATGTTAGTTTCCTAACCTTTAAATTAGGATTGATCTAAAATTCATATAGAAGATAAAATATAAATACTGGGCAGCATACTTAAAGATGTTGGAGATAGGGATTTGGTCTATCTGATAGTAAGTCTACTTAAAAAAATATTATATTAGTTTAGTATTAGCCTGAGGAGAGACCACCAAACTAAAAAAGCAGAATATACAGTCTAGAAACAGACCCACAATATGTAGTGGGTACTTGCGATAAATCAAAGGTAGCATTACAAATCAGTGGGGAACACATAGATGGAGTAGTTAGTTAAGGGGAACCAGATAATTCACTGTCCATGTTGGATAAGATCATATTAGATAAGATACTTTACACTGTATATGAAGATAAATTCCAGGTATACTAAACCGTGAATGTGGAAAGAAAACATTTTGAAGAAAATACAGAAAATTATTGTGATACTGAGGTAGAGAAAGGTTTCTTATACAAAGTATAAAAAGGACACACATACATGGAAGGATTAATATAAATTTATTATTATTTTTAAAGCATGTATATTTATTATTTTTTTAATTTTTATTTTTGAGAGAGAGAGAGAGAGAGAGAGAGCACGAATGGGGGAGGAGCAGAGAGAGAGGGAGACACAGAATCCAAAGCAGGCTCCAAGCTCTCAGCTGTCAGTACAGAGCCCAATGTGGGGCTCAAGCCCACAAACTGTGAGATTATGACCTGCACTGAAGTCGGATGCTCAACTGACTGAACCACCCAGGCACCCCTAAAGCATGTATATTTAAAAACAAATATTTAAAAACAAAAACTTCTGTTCAATGAATGATACTATAAGGAGAGACAAGCTCATACTAGAAGATATTTACAGTACATATAACCGACAGAGGAATAGAATTAGAATGTATAAAGAACACAAATTAAGAAAAAGGCAAACAACTCAGTGGAAAAGTAGGCAAAAATATGAACAGGCATGCTTGAGAAGTCTAAATAGCCAATATGCATATGAAAAATATATAGACACATTTGCAGTTAGACTTATGAAAAATGAAACACTGTTTTCATACCCATCAGATTGACCAAAAATTAAGAAGTTAGATAATACCAAGTGTTGACAGGAATGTGGAGAAACATTGCTCATGGGAGTGTAAACAGGTATCACTACGCAAATGATGGCCCCTAGGCTAAATCTGGCCCCCTGCCAGTTTTTATAAATACACATAAATTTATAAATAATTTTTTATCAGAATGTGGTGCTCATTCATTTATATATTTCTTATGGATGTTTTTGTTTGACAGCAGCAGAATAGCTGCAACAGAGACCACATGGCCTACAAAGCCTAAAATACTTACTGTCTGGCCCTTCACAGAAAAATTTTTATGATCCTTGCTCTAGACTTCAGAGAAATTCATTTATACATACACAGAAACATGCATAAAATATGCTCCTTAGTTGTTTTTAATAAAAATTTGACATATCCTTTTTTTTCACCAATAAAGAATAGATAAATAAAATGTGTTTTCTTTATGTAAAAGCAAGTTTTAAAATACATCCATTTTTATAACCACTTACACCCCACTTAAGCCCTCTGAAATAATTATTTCATGCAATGATCATCAGTGAATGGAAACATCAGGTGAGTATGGATGGAAACGATCACTATCTGAGTGTCATTGTAAATGGGACCACCAGACACTGGGTACCTCCTGATGTAATGCTTTGTAAAATACATTTCATCTATGAACTATTCTTAAATTTTTTTTTAACGTTTATTTATTTTTGAGACAGAGAGAGACAGAGCATGAACAGGGGAGGGGCAGAGAGAGAGGGAGACACAGAATCCGAAACAGGCTCCAGGCTCTGAGCTGTTAGCACAGAGCCCGACGCGGGGCTCGAACTCACGGACCGTGAGATCATGACCTGAGCCGAAGTCGGACGCTTAACTGACCAAGCCACCCAGGCGCCCCTCATCTATGAACTATTCTTGACAAAAAAGGATAAAACAATCTAACCAAGCTCCTAGAATTACCTTCCAATTACAGAAAATAAAGGTGATAGAGGAATGAGTTCATGACACTAGAGGGGGAACAAATGGACCCAGTAGGGATGTGGGGCATTCTAGAGAACAGCTATAGTTACTATGGTTTGGTTTTTGCAAATCACAGGGAAAAGTCAAAGGGGAAAAAAGGTGAGTTCGTGCGTGTGTGTGTTTGTGTGTGTGTGTGTGTGTATGGCTCCTTTAGATGAAAAGAAACTCGAGAAAAATAACCAAAGTAACCAAAATAACAATAACCAAATGCAGTATATTGACCTTGATTATACCCTGATTCAAACCAACTATAAAAGGAGTTTTTAAGACAGCTAGGGAAGTTGGATTATGGTCTGAGTTGATACCAAAGAGTTCTAGAGAATTTTCTTAGATGTGATAATGTAATTATATTTGTGTAAGAAATGCTCATATTTTTAAAGAAATGTATATTGTATGAAATTTGTAGCGGTGAAATGATATGATGTGTAAGATTTGCTTTAAAACACTTCAGAAAAAAAAAGCTGGTTATGCAAATGTGGCAAAATCCTGATAATTACTGAATCTGGGTGATGGATTTATGGGAATTTTCTGTGTTATTCTCCCTGCTTTTATAATGTTTGTAAATTTTCATAATGAAAAAGGGCCTATCTAAAATCTGACCACTTTCTCATTCTTTGTGCTACTATTATCCTGGTCCAAGCCACCCTCCTTTCTCTCTTGCAGTAGTCTTCCGTCATGTTTTCCTGCTTCTACCCCTATCTCCCTATAGTCTCACCTCAGTACAGCAGCAAGAGCCATCCTTCCAAATGTAAGTCAGACCGTGACATTCCTCTGCACTAAACCCTCCAGAGGGTCTCATCTCAGAGTAATGTCTTATTGAAGCCATACTTGTTCTTCACCCTATGGCCAGCAGCACTCTCCCTCAGTACTTCACTGCCTTCACCCCATAGTCCTCTCCCAGTGGCTTACTCTGCATTAGCTCTGGCCTCCTTGTTATTCCTGGGACCCATCTAGCACCTCTTACTTCAGGGTCTTTGCACTTCCTGTTCCCTTTCTCTGGATTGCTTTTTTGCGGATGTAGGGGTGTCTTCCTTTCCTACCTCCCCTGATCTTTACTCAAGTTGTCACTTTCTCAATGAGGCCAACCCAGGCTATCATTTTTGTTTTTTAAAATGTTTATTTTTTATTTATTTTTGAGTGAGAGAGAGAGAGAGAGAGGTGGGAGGAAGGGACAAAGAGAGAGGGAGAGAGAGAATCCCAAGCTAACAGCACAGAGCCTGATGAGGGGCTCAAACCCACGAACCATGAGATCATGAGCTGAGCTAAAGTTGTAAGCTTAACTGACTGAGTCACCAAGGTGCCCCCAGGCTATAATTTTTAAAACTGTACTCTGTCCGCCCTTCCTGGGCACACTCCTTCCCCTTTCCCTGCCTTAATTTTCTTTTTTTTTTTTTTTTTTTTTTTTTTTTTTTTAAAGACTTATTTTATTTATTTATTTATTTATTTATTTATTTATTTTTTTAATTTTTTTTTTTTTTAACGTTTATTTATTTTTGAGACAGAGAGAGACAGAGCAAGAACGGGGGAGGGTCAGAGAGAGAGGGAGACACAGAATCCGAAACAGGCTCCAGGCTCTGAGCTGTCAGCACAGAGCCCGACGCGGGGCTCGAACTCACGGACCGTGAGATCATGACCTGAGCCGAAGTCGGCCGCTTAACCGACTGAGCCACCCAGGCGCCCCTGCCTTAATTTTCTTTATGGTACTCCCACCATTTGACATACTGTGTATTTTACTTATCTATTCTTTTGTTGACTTCACCCTCAAGAATGAGAAGAGAGAGAGAGATTTTGTCTGTTTTGCTCTTGACATTATCTTTGGAGCTTAGACTGTTGTCTGACACCTATGAGGTGTTTGATATTTTAAAAATCTTGTTGATGGAATCTGATTTATTTAATTTATTTTTTTATCATTAATGCAAGGTAGGATTGCCCAGGGCAAGAGAAGCGGTCTTTTTTTAAGATTTTATTTTTTTAAGTAATCTCTACACCCAAAAATGGGGCTCAGATTCACAATCCCAAGATCAAGAGTCGCATGCTCTACCAACTGAGGCAGCCAGGCATCCCAGGAGAAGGGGTCTTGATCCAGAGTGGCTTGGTTTGAATTTCAGATCTGCTGTTACCTAACTAGAAATGTTATCTTAGACAACCATTTGTTTTTTCTGAGCCTCAATTTGTTCATCTCCAAAGTGGAGAGGACACTCGTTGCATCTACATCCATGATTATTATTAGGATCAAAGTGAAAATTACTATTCAAGTGTTAGGAATCATTACTAACAATTATATAGTGATACTTATCATATATTGGACATATAATATGCTCTAGGCATTGTGCCGATAGTTTATTTAATATATAGAGTTTACATATAAAATTTCATTTAATTGTTACAACAACTATGAACTGAGCTTTTTTTTTCTAATTTAAATTTTATAGATAAGGAAACTGAGACTCACAGGATTTATGAGTGGTTTGTTCAAGGTCACTGAGGCAGGTTAGTGTCAGATCAGATATTTTTTGTAGGGAGACACTAAAAAATTTTTTTAAATGATTTTATTTATTTTTAAGAGAGAGACAAAGCATAAGCAAGGGAGGGGCAGAGAGAGGGAAACACAGAATCTGAAGCAGGCTCTAGGCTCTGAGCTGTCAGCACAGAGCCCAACGTTCAAGCCCACAGGGACTTGAACTTGTGAACCACAAGACTATAACCGGAGCCGAAGTTGCACACCTAACCGACTGAGCCACCCAGGTGCCCCAGGGAGATAGTAACTTTAAATCTGTTTTTGATGTAGATGGTATTATTAAATCCAGGTTTTTATGTCTCTGAAAGACCAGTGTTTCCCCTCTAACCAGCAAGCTGCTACTGTTTAATTCTACTTTTACTAAAAAAACAATTCAGCAGTCTTAGTATTAAAGTGACAAAGCCTTTCTCTTAGTGCCAGAGGACTAGTTCTCAAATATAAACATTTGAAGAAAAGAAGTGGTCAAAGGTGGAATGGTGACAAAGCTTCTTTTTGGCAATTCTTCTTAAAGCGTATTTAAATGTACCCTAACAGCAAGGACAGAGGGAAGTTCAAGGCCAGAGATGCTTCTCCAAAAAGAAATGTTCTCTTCTAGAAAATTGGTATGTGGGAACCAGAGTTCAATTTTAAGTGTGCAAGTAGATTTTGAGGTTTGGAAAATAGCAATGGTTTCATTCTTGGTGTAGCTGAAGACGGTCATTTATAGAAATCTGTTTCCCACCCCCTTCACTCTCTCCCATCAACTGGCTATGAGTCAGGTTATGGAAGATGACCAGAAATATGAAAGATACTTCTGTACCTGAGGAGACCTCATGTTTTCCCTGTCAAAATAATCTCTGTTGGAGCACAGGTGTGATTATCTTGCTCAGATTAAGAAAGCAAATCAAAGTCATCCTTCCCCCAGGAACAACCTTTTGCTTCATGGCAGGTGGGTGGGGAAAAAAGTGGACGACAGTGAGAAGAACAACGGATAGAAATGGCAGGAATCCAAAGAAATTTCACTATAGGTTATTGCTGCCTAACTCAAACTGTTTAGGCCAAAGGAGGAATACATTAAAAGGCATGTGTGCCCTGAGAAAGAGGCCTCAGGGTGAGGCCATGGCTCAGAAACTAGAGCCAGGGCCCTAAATGCCATCAGGGCATGCATTTCTCTAGCTCTCAGATTGACTTCCCCTACGTGGCTGGAGACAAGGCCACCAGCCTCAGCACGCCATGCCACATCTCACAGCTTCAGCTCCAGAGAGGGGTACGCTTATCTTTCCCCTCCAGCTTTTGAGGTGTAATTGTCATATAACAGCTATGTAAGTTTAAGGTGTGTGACTTGATGATTTGATACACATACATTTGTGAAATCACTATAACAATAAAGGTAGTTAACACAGCTGTCACCTCATATAGTTACACTTGTTTTTTTTTTCTTTAGTGAGAACTACTCTCTTAACAACTTTCAAGTATATGATACAGTGCTGTTAACTATAACCTCCATGGTGTACATTAGAGCCTCAGAACTTGTTCATCTTATAACTGAAAGTTTGTACCCTTTGACCCACATCTCCCCACTTCTCGCTCCCCCTCACTCCTGGAAGCCACCGTTTTGCTGTCTGTTTCTATGAGTTTAGCTTTGTTTTTTGTTTTTTAGATTCCACATATAAGTGAGATCATACGGTATTTGTGTCTCTGTCAGACTTATTTTACTTAACATAATGCCTTCAAATCCCATTCATATTGTTGCAAATGTCAGAATTTCCTTTTTTTGGTTGAATAATAATATTCCATTGTGTATGTGTCACATACCCCATCTTCTTTATTCATTTGTCGATGGATGCTTAGGTTGTTTCCATGTCTTGGCTATTGTAAATAATGTTGTAGTGAACATGTAGGGTGTAGACATCTCTTTGAGATAGTGATTTCATTTCCTTTGTGTATATACCTGGTAGTGGGATTTCTGGATCATCTGGTAGTTCTATTTTTAATTTTTTGAGGAATTTCCATACTCTTTTCCACAATGGCTGCCCAATTTACATTCCCACCAATAGTGTACCAGGGTTCTCTTTTTCCCACATCCTTATTGGCATTTGTTATCTCTTGTCTGTTTGAAAGTAGCCACTCTAACAAGTGTGAGGTGTTATCTCATTGTGGGTTTGATTTGCATTTTTTTGATGGCTAGTGATGCTGAGCATCTTTTTATGTACATCTTCGCCTTCTTTGAAAAAACGTCTATTCAGGTTTTCTGCCCATTTTGAAACTGGATTACTTGTTCTTTTGCTATTGAGTTGTATGAGTTCCTTATATATTTTGGTTATTAACCCGTCATCAGATATATGGTTTGCAAATATTTTCTCCCATTCTATAGGTTCTTTCCACTTTGTTGATTGTTCATACATTGTTTTCTTGATTTTGCTTAGTTTTCTATCTATGCTCACTTGTATTTTGTTGTTTCTTTAAGATGATCATTTTGGGGGTGCCTGTGGGGGTCAGTCAGCTGAGCATCTGACTTTGGTTCAGGTGGTGATCTCACAGCTTGTGAGTTCGAGCCCCATGTCGGGCTCTGTGCTGACAGCTCAGAGCCTGCTTCGGATTCTGTGTCTCCCTCCCTCTCTCTCTCTGCCCCTCCCCCGCTTGTGCCATGTCTCTCTCTGTCTCTCAAAAATAAATAAACATTAAAAAAAATTAAAGATGACTATTTTGAATTCTTTGGCAGGTAATTTATGGATCTACACTTCTTTGGGGTCATTTACTGGAGCTTTATTAGTTTCCTTTGGTGGTGTCATATTTGCCTAGTTCTTTGTGACCCATGTAGCATTACATTAGTGTTTGTACATTTTGAAGGGACAGATACCACTTCCAGTCTCTACAGACTGGCTCCAGAAGGTAAAGACTTGCTCCTGTCAGTGCCCTGGGCTAATGGGATTACCTCCAGAATAACAGTTGTACTGGGTAGGAGTGGGTTTCTAGGCTGTTGGCTGGGTTTGCCGTGGGGTCTGCTGTTGGTGGGCTTATAACAAGTTGCTTGGGTAGGTGTGGATCCTCTCTGGTCCCTGGGTGGATGGTACTGCTTCTGGTAACTTGCTTAGTAGAGTCGCACTGGGATAAGCTTCTGTTCAGGGTTCACAGTTGGGTCCTCTTGAAGCCTGCTTACTACCAGTTACACAACAGGTGGGGCTCCCATCTGGTCCCTGGAGGGCTATTGTCTGGTTACTGCAGGGGTTTCTGGGTAGGCAGCACTGCCCCTGGACGGTGGCTGAGAGGGGCTGGAACTCAGGCTCAGGGTTCTTGCAGGATCTACAGCCAAGTTTGAGGTCTGCAGACCTGGCTCTGAAGGCACAGGTGGGTGTGTCTCCTGCCAGATCTCTGGATATGCGAGACAGGTACCTGACCTGGAGGGGCCTGCACTTAGTAGAGGGCCTTTTCAGGATCTCTGTGGGTACAGATGTGAGTAGCTCCTTCCCGACCCCTGTGCCAGCAGACTAACTAGTGGACTATAGCTGGGAAAGGCTGATGCCTAGTACGGGGCCCCTTTAGAATCTATAGTCTGTCAAAATTTGGCAGGCTTACTTCTGGGGACTCCCAGACCTCAGCTGAAAGGAGCTAGAGCTGGTTCATGGATCACTTCAGGGTCCACAGCAAGACCAAGATTCCTATGTCTGTTAATCATTGCAATGAAGGCAGGACATGTGTGTGTGTGAGAGGTACGACTCCTCCTAGGTCCCTTGGCATATGGGGCTTGTGATAGGACTGCACCAGACCAGGGTGTAGCTGAATATTCATGGGTACAGAGCTGTGTTTGGTTCTGTAACCAGGACCTGAGACAGGGGAGTGTCTTCTGCTGGGTCCCTGTGCTAGCAAGAAAATTTGCTGACTGTGGCTGGGATGGGCTAGAGCCTGGTTACTGGGCCCTTTCAGAATCTATAGTCGGATCGAGTTTGGTGGCTTTATCTCAAGGGGCGCTTGGATTATGGCTGAGAGGGGCTGGAGTCAGTTCACAGACTATTTCAGTATCCACAGCCAGGACTGAGGTCTGAATGTCTATTACCCATTGCTCAGGTGGGCGTGACTCCTCCCCATTCCCTTGGCATATGGTTATGGTGACAGACCCAAAGCCAAATGGAGCTGTAGCCAAGGTCTCAGGTATAGAGTAGTTTCTGTTTCTGAAGCTGGGACCACCATCGTTGAGTCAACAGCCTGGGTGCAAGCCTGCCTTCTCAAAACAGCTCTCCTGGGCCTTGGATTGCACTGAGGTTTCACAGTCTCCTACCTGGATCCCAACATTTGCAGGAAGGTACTTTTACCCATGAGTGGATGGCAAATTATTGTTGCTGAGGGGGAATTACATGCAAGGGGCATCTTATTTAGCCATTTTGCTTATGTCATTCTGAGGGATGCTCTTCTTTCCCCTGGCCCAGTTTGAAAACTCCCAGGGAAAAGCCCTTATGTGGGAAGTCACATGCCCACCATCAGAACAACTGCTATGTGCTATAATTAATTGGTGGCACTTGAACTAGAATTACATGGTTGGAGTCGGGAGAGGGGCAACTTCGTCATAGAAGGAGGAGTTACACCCAAACCAGGAAAGGATACTGAGACATTAGTAAGGTGTTCCTTATAGAGCATGCAGTGCAGCCGTGCATGTGGTTTATTGATGTCATAACATATATTACTATCTTTGGATAGTCAGTTGCTTTCATTTATATAGCCGTTCGTTGTTTCCAGAGACTTTTTATAATTTTATCTCATTTGAACCTGTATCATTCTCTGAATTAGGTGGGGCAGCCATGAGTCTGGAGTGATTTGTCCAAGGCCATCTGTCAAGGTACAGGGTTTAGATCATTCCTGCTACCTTTGATCCATTCACTCAAAGGAAGTGAGCACCAGTCCACCAATGTTGCTCCAGGAATCCATTCTGAATTAATACTCATGTAATGCAGTGTTGTTCATGATAGCAAAAAAATGACAAACTCTCTCAGAGCTCATTAATAGGAGAATGGCTATTCTAGTAATAATATATGCTACACCCATTTGATGAAACACTATGCATATGTACTGATATGGAAGGATCTCCAATATAAGTTTTATTTATTTATTTATTTACTTATTTATTTATTTAGAGAGCAATAGAGCACGAGAGCACGTAAGCAGGGTAGGGGCACAGGGGGAGAGAGAGAGAGAGAGAGAGAGAGAGAGAGAGAGAGGGAGAGAGAATCATAAGCAGGCTCCATGCTTAGCATGGAGTCCAATGTGGGGCTCGATCTCATGATCCTGAGATCATGACCTGAGCCAAAATCAAGAGTCAGATGCTCAGCCAACTGAACCACCCAGGCGCCCCTCCAAGATATGTTTTTAAGTGAAAAAACAAGTTTCGAGGTGCCTGGGTGGCTCAGTTGGTTTAGCGGCTGACTTGGCTCAGGTCATGATTTCATGGTTCATGAGAGTGAGCCTGCATTGGGCTCTGCACTGTTAGCTCAGAGCCTGCTTGGGATTTCTCTCTCCCTCTCTCTCTGCCCCTCCGGGGCTTGCTCTCTCTCTGTCTCTTTCTCAAAATAAATACATAAATGAATAAACAAACAGATAAACAAAAATTTTTAAAAAGCAAGTTTTTCAGAACAGTGAATAAAGCATAATCTCATTTACGTAAAAAAAGACAAACTCTACACATGCATGGAAATATATCAAAAAGGGGTAAAACAGTACACTTTATCCTATAATGACTTACACTGGGGAGGGATATAAAAAGAGGAAGGAAATTTGGAGGTCTTTCATATTTTACTCTGTATAGTTATGTGTTGTCTGATGTTTTTACAAGGGTGAGTACAAGTACTACATACGTAATAAACAGTAAAATCCAAAGCATCCTCCAATGGACCCATTGAGCTAGGAGGAAATTTCTCTAGGTCACTATTCCATTTAAAACTTTGTGCATCCCTTATGGGTTAGCTCTAATCCCATTCAGTTTAGAGCAAATTTTCCTGTGCTCTAAAGGGAGCAGATTTAGTGGGAGGTCACTTAAAACATCCATGCCCCTGTTCTTTCTAAATATCTCCTACACACAGATCTGTGTAGCAAATGAGGTATAAAAGAAGTTTAAGGAGGGGGTCTCTGTTCTCAGAGAGTATACAATTGGGAAGGCAAAATATAGAATACAAAATAAATATTAATGTACTTGAAGGAGGTCTTAGCGCTGAAACTTTACCAGCCTTCTTTTCCACTGTGTAAAATGTAGAAGTTGGACAAAGATGATCTCTGAGGGGCCTTTCGTTCAGATATTTTAGAATTCTGTGATTTTTTTGTATGCTGTTCAAGATTAAAAAAAGAAAAAGTCGCAAGGGGCTATCTATATTGTATTCCAAGCCACAGGGACCCAGGACAGAATTCAGTATCCTTTTGCATTACTTGGAAAATATTTCTGTAAATACAGAAGACACTTGTATCCCCTTTGAATATAAGATTAAGGAAGTTGGAAAACTGCATTTTTGTATAATCCTCAGTTAAAAGCAGAAAGTACCAATGGAGAAAGAAAAGGAACAAAAACCAATCAGTAAACTCTGGAAAGCTTATGTACAATGAAGGCGAATGGACTCTTTGCTCACAATAGGACTCTCAATCCTTGGCCAAATACTTAAACAAACACTTGAGAGAAACTCAGAACCAGTTGCAAGATAAATGATAGAGAAGGCTTTTTGCCCACTCAGTTGAGCTAAAAGCTTTTGGACGAGTGCTCAAGGCTTAGAGATGAGAGAAAAGCAAGAGAGGGGGCCATGTTGGGCAATAGTTAAAAGCTGAGGCAGGGAGTAAACATGTTTTCAACAAGACACTCTTTATTATTGAAAAGCCACTCAAAGCAAACCCTGCTTTTCACCTCCAAATCTCTGCTACAGGAAGCTTTGGGAAATGAATAGGACCAGCAAATGTAAACACTGAACCATAGCACCTTTCACATAAGGGAATTGTGCACCCATTCCCTTCTTGCCATGATGTTTTAATCTGCAAGGGATATGTTAAAAAGATGAAAATAATGGACCCCTTCCCCGTTATACGGTAGTACAAACTTGAAGAAATATCTTTGGAAGAGGCAGAACAGCAAAGGAGTTAAGGTCTGAAAGCAGGCAGGCCAATTGTGTACCCTGGGACATATAACTTAATCTCTGAGCCTCAGTTTTTTCATCTGTGAAATGGAGATAGTAATAGTAAGTAGTTTGTAGGGTTGTTATGATTCATGACAAGTGAAAATAATTCACTGGAAGTGTTTAGTGCCAGACATTGTAAATAAACTGAGTCAACAATAGATGTTATTATCATTATTTATTTTATTTTTATTTTGAAGACTGCTTTGGTGTAGAAATACAAGACAACTCTGTTTCAACAATTGCAGAGAATAATTTTTGGTTGCTTCTGTGACTTTGGGAATCTTTATTTGTTTACTTAAAAAAATTGTTTTTAATGTTTATTCTGTTTTGAGAGACAGCGCGAGCAGGGGAGGGGCAGAGAGAGAGGGAGAGACAGAATCCAAAGCAGGCTCCAGGCTCTGAGCTGTCAGCACAGCGCCCGATGCAGGGCTCAAACTCACGAACCATGAGATCATGACCTGAGCCAGAGTCGGCCACTTAACCGACTGAGCCACCCTGGTGCCCCAGCTTTGGGAATCTTTACATGCAGTTAGAAAATCACCCCAGGAAGGACTAACTCAGGGAGGGCTCTTCCCTGCACCTGTGTCTCCTTTAAGGGCAGCCAGCCTCCTCACCTGTTTATAAGGGGACCATTTCCTTCAGCACCCCTCAGCCAGGATAGGCTATCCCCTTTTCTTTCAAAGCCCTTTGCACAATCATAATTAGGTGGTTATTGGCGTCATTATTTGTTGAATGTATAAAGAGTATACTTTTTGAAAAGTTAGAAACATGATTTTTGTCCAAATGTATATTGAATACATGTCGAAGATTTATTTAACTTAGGAGAGTAGCCGGATGACTGGCTGGTTCACAGAGTGTCAGTGGGGAAAGGCATTCTGAGACACGTTTGCTACATTACAGATAGAAGACAATGCCCTAAGGGCAATAAAACTATAACCTTTGGGGTTATTTTTTGTACTAGACAAGAATCATTTGCATCTCTACCAGACAAAAGTTTAGAGTCTACAAGTTAACATGTAACTACACTGAAGCTCTTCCTGAATCAATGGTAATAAATCAAAAAAGGTACATTCTATTAGAGAATAGAACAGTTCCTGGAATTGGGTAAGGGCTGTTCAATAAAGCTTTGGTATGACGTCATCCTTACGCCTTATTTCTGAAATTTGGTTTATTTTTCTTAACGAATGTCTATCTCCCCCCCCCCCCCCCCCGCCTTTTTAAAGCAATTTACTATTTATTTATTTATTTATTTATTTATTTATTTAGAGACAGGATGAGCAGGAGAAAGGGGCAGAGGGAGAGAGAAAGAGAATCTTAAGCAGGCTCTGTACTGTCAGCACAGAGTCCAATGTGGGGCTTGATCTCAGGACCCTGGGATCATGACCTGAGCCAAAACCCAGAGTCAAATGCTCAACCTACTGAGCCACCCAGGCGCCCCTGCTCATTACTTTTAGTGGTAAAGCATTTCTCATCACAACCAAGAACAAGAAAGCCCATTTGCATATTACTGTTTAGAAGTTTTGGCCAATGAAATAAGATAAAAAAGAAAGCCTACATCAAGCCTCTGGGTTTGGGTGAAGCCTGTCATGTCTTTGTAGTGTTGTTGGCTGTACCCTCTGGGATTTGCCTTCTCCTCCTTACTGGAACCAATTCCCACTGCAGACTAGGTCCTCTAAACTCACATATTGTGTCCTAGATTTTATTTTGGATTTTTGTATTTATGTTCAAAAGCAAGAATGAGTTATTATTTAGTTTTTTCACGGCCACTTTAGGTTGTATGACCCAAACCACATTTACCTCCTAAAAACAAATTGCATGCAGTTTTCTATATTTCTAAAGTACCCAATACTTGGGGTAACAACAAGTTGTTGGAGTAAGTTGTATTTTGGAAACTTAAGACACTACTTTAGAGACTCCATTAATACCCTTTGTAAAAAACAAAGGGACAAAATTTTTATAAGTGTCTGTATTTCTTCTGTGACTAGCCTATTGTGTTGGTCTATTTATGTTCTTTATTTTGTGATTTCTTGCTTTATTATTTCATACTTAAGCAGTTATCTATAGAGTACTGATAATGATAATTACTAATACATCATTTGGAGTATCATCCTTACCTTAAAACAGTCATTTCTATTCATTGCCAATATATTTTGTCTCACCCCACATTTTACTATTTTTAACAAATTTGTTTCTTCATTCTTTTTTGGGGGAGAATTGGGATTTGATTTTATAGTTTTTTGTCTTCCTCATTAATCTAGAAAAGTAAGTGTTCTTCTAAGCACTGCTTTGGGAGCACTCCATCAGTGTTAATATGGAAATATCATTTCAAAATATTCTGTTATATAGGGAATTTTTGTTTTGATGTAGAAAGTATTGAAGCACTTAACATTTTTATGGGATGTGGAGCTTTAAAATTCTGCCTGCATTTAAGAACTCTAGTTCATTGAGATATGATTTATATATAATAAAATTTACTCCCTTTAAACCATAAAATTTAATGAGTATTGACAAGTATATACAATTATGTGACAACCACCACAATCAAGATATAAGCCATTTCTATTATCCTAAAAACTTTCCCATGCTTCTTTGTATCCAGTTCCATATCCTACCCCCTGTTCCTGGGAAGTGCTGTTTTCTGTTGCTATAGTTTTGCCTCTTATAAAATTGCTATATAAATGCAATCAGCAGTATTAGTCATTTGTGTCTGGCTTTTTTTTGCTGAGAATATTTTTTAGATTCATCCATGTGTTGTGTGGATCAACAGAATGCTCATTTTTTTAAATTTTATTTTTAATTTAAAAAAAAATTTACACCCAAATTAGTTAGCATATAGTGCAACAATGATTTCAGGAGTAGATTCCTTCGTGCCCCTTACCCATTTAGCCCATCCCCCCTCCCACAACCCCTCCCGTAACCCTTAGTTTGTTCTCCATATTTATGAGTCTCTTCTGTTTTGTCCCCCTCCCTGTTTTTATGTTATTTTTGTTTCCCTTCCCTTATGTTCATCTGTTTTGTCTCTTAAAATCTTCATATGAGTGAAGTCATATGATTTTTGTCTTTCTCTGACTGACTAATTTCACTTAGCATAAAACCCTCCAGTTCCATCCACATAGTAGCAAATGGCAAGATTTCATTCTTTTTGATTGCCGAGTAATACTCCATTGTATATATATATACCACATCTTCTTTATCCATTCATTCATTGATGGACATTTGGGCTCTTTCCATACAGTGGCTATTGTTTTTTTTTTTTTTTTCAGTATATGAAATTGATTGTCAAATTGGTTTCCATACAACACCCAGTGCTCATCCCAAAAGGTGCCCTCCTCAATACCCATCACCCACCCTCCCCTCCCTCCCACCCCCCATCAACCCTCAGTTTGTTCTGAGTTTTTAAGAGTCTCTTATGCTTTGGCTCTCTCCCACTCTAACATTTATTTTTCATTTTTTTTCTTCCCCTCCCCCATGGGTTTCTGTTAAGTTTCTCAGGATCCACATAAGAGTGAAAACATATGGTATCTGTCTTTCTCTATATGCCTTATTTCACTTAGTATAACGCTCTCAAGTTCCATCCATGTTGCTACAAAGGGCCATATTTCATTCTTTCTCATTGCCACGTAGTACGCCATTGTGTATATAAACCACAATTTCTTTATCCATTCATTCATTGATGGGCATTTGGGCTCTTTCCATACTGTGGCTATTGCTGATAGTGCTGCTATAAACATGGGGGTGCATGTGTCCCTTCGGAACAGCACACCTGGATCCCTTGGATAAATGCCTAGTAGTGCAATTGCTGGGTCATAGGGTAGTTCTATTTTTAGTTTTTTGAGGAACCTCCATACCATTTTCCAGAGTGGCTGCACCAGCTTGCATTCCCCCAGAATGCTCATTTCTATTGTTGAGCAGTCCTTCATTATGTGGATGCACCACAGGTTGCTTATCTGTTCGCCAGTTAGTGACATTTGGGTTTTTAGTTTCTAGCTTTCATGAATAAAGCTGATAAGAATTTTGCTTGCACTTCTAATTTCATATTTTTAATATTGTGGAATATCAGATATTCTGGTTTCTTTTTGTCTTCATATAATGCATTTTTATGAGATTGTTATATAAAATAATTTATTCTTTTATCTTTTGCGTCTCTCCATTGTCTATCTAATTGATGCTGCTGATCAGTTATGCAGTTTCTTTTATTAATTTGTTATTTACTGATTATTCATCTTCTGATTATTTCAGATTGAGAGGCAACATAACTAGGAGTACATTAGAATATGAGTTCTGGAGCTAGATAGACTCAAGTCTGAGTTGCAGCTTCACCTCTTATTAAATAGCTGGGTTTTCTTGGCAAAGACACTCAACTTCATTAAGTCCTACTTTCCTCATCTATAAAATAGGAGAACTAAAATATCACCTACCTCATGGAATTAATTCATGTGAGAATTAAGTGAGATAATGTATGCAGAGTGCTCAGCACAGAATCCTAGACACTTAGAAAAAGTCAGTAAGTGGTAGGTTTTGCTATTTTTATGGTGGAATAATTAGCTCTCTAATTTCAATTTATTTATGACTTTTCTTAAATTTACATTTTTTATTGCTATGTTCAGCTGTTGTTAGGGACATATAAATTCAGTACTGTTGGATTTTTATTCTTTAATTTATAGTTTACTATTTTCATTTAATGACTAGCTCCTCTCTTGAAGCTTTTTACTATGATACTGATATTAACTAAGTACTTTTTGTGATTATGATTATATTCTTTAGTGTTACCATTATGCTTTTGTAATTGCTGCCCTTATGATGTTCTCACAGGGTTAAGTATCTTCCAAATCAAATGCCTACAGAGACCCCACACACAGTGTAATTATGGGATGTAGACCAAGAGTAAGGCTGTCAGTGCTCAGCTACTTGCCTTGATTCCAAGCACATCACCTGACTTGCTGCACTGCCTTTTAAGCAATGTGCCCATAGTCCACAGTCTGCATCTGTCACAACCTGACCAATCTCTGCACACCTGCCTCAGATCTTCCCCCTGAGTGTTGCCTGTCAATTACAATATTTTTTAGTCATGTGTGTTTTAAATAGCCAACTGTTGAATTTATTATTTCATGCAGCCTACATGTAGGAGTGTGCTTGTTTATATTTGTTGTTATAATTAACCCTTTTGTAGTATAAGTCAGTTGTCACTAAGTTTAGCTTAACTGTTGTTAGTATCTAGTTTTACTTCTACTTTATGTGTTTTTTGTAGTGTATTTTTTTTAAAAATCTATGTGTTAGGGACGTTTTTTAAAATTGCACAAATAATACAAGGATATATTACCATTGCAAAAGATTCTGTACAGAAAATTGTAAGAAGCCTAGAGCCTGAAACATATGCGAATCTCCATCATCTCCTTTCCTCCACCATTCTCACTCCCTTCCCTAGAGAAAATCACTGTCAGTAGTCTAGAGCCATATCTCTGCTCCTCTGTCCTATACATTTTGAAACATTTCTCTATATAACTATACCTATATATATAAATATTTAAAAAATAAATTATATATTTTATACTGTGCTATGATACCCGTTTAAAAAATACTTAAAACTATGTCTTATATTGTTATACAGCTCATTATGTTTTAGAAGGTATGCAGATTTTTTTTTAACTTTTAATGTTTGTTTATTTTTGAGAGAGAGAGAGAGAGAGAGTGCACATGCACAAGCAGGGGAGGGACAGAGAGAGAGGGAGACATAGAATCCGAAGCAGGCTCCAGGCTCTGAGTTGTCAGCACAGAGCCTGATGGGGGCTCCATCCCGTGGACCACGTGATCATGACATGAGCCAAAGTTGGATGCCAACCAACTGAGCTACCCAGGTGCCCTGGTATGCAGAATTGCATAATAGGAATGTTCCCAAGTTTTTTTTTTTTTTGGTTGGGAATTGGCATTGTTTCCAATTTTCTGGTATTACAGATTAGACTCTGTAGACAGCCTTGTGCCTGCCTCTTTATGCAGGAAGAACAGGTACCTACAAGTGGAAATGATTGGTGAAGTGGTGTGCACATGTAAACACAATGATACTGCCAATTACCCTTCAAGAAGGCTGAACCCATTGGTGCAAACACTAATATGCACATGAGAGTACGCAATTCCCACACGATCCTAAAATATTTATTTTTTCTATTTTTATGATTTTCTAATCTGATGGGTAAAACCTGATATGTCACCATTGCTTTAGTTTGTATTCCCCTAAATATTAGTAAATAGGTCCTTTTCCATGTTTACTGGCTATTTGGGGGCCTGCAGTATGCATTAAAATTTTTTTCAAGTGTAATTTATGATGGGAAGGGGCATAGATCATAAATGTGCCACTTGATAACATTTCAACAACTGAACACACCCCCCAAACCATCACCCAGATTAAGAAGTAAAATATTTACCAGCATCTGGCTTGTGCACACTCCTACTCAGCATCCCCATCGTGCATTGCTTCTTTTGTACTTTACATAAATGACATCAAACAGTATGTACCCTGTAGTGTCTGGCTTCTTTTGCTCAACACGGTTTAAGGGATTCTCCCACATTATTGAACGTAGTTGCAGATCATTCTTGCTCATTATAGTCTAGTATGCCACAGTATGAATGTACCAAAATTTACTTATCCATACTGCTGTTGGTGGACAGTTGGGTTATGTCCCCTATTATGACCAGTGCCGCAGTAAACACTGACACGCAGGTGTTAGGTGAACTTCTCCATTTCTTTTGGGTAACTGCTTACCAGTGAGATTGCTGGATCGAACGGTAAGTGTGTGTTTAACTTTATAAAGAACCAGCAAATTGTTTTCCAAAGAGTCTTTACTATTTGCATCCCCATCATCATTGCATGAGCTGCATCTGTTCAGCATTTGCTATTGTACTTTTAAATTTCATCTACGCTAGTAAGTATGCTGTGGTATCTTGTGATTTTAATTTTCATTTCTTAATGCCTAAAAAAGTAGAATATCTTTACATGTACCTATTTGCCTTCTGCATAGCCTCTTTGTTAAAGTGTCAGTTAAGTAATTTACTTTTTTTTCCACTTAAAAATTTTTTTAATGTTTATGTATTTTTGAGACAGAGAGACAAGAGACAGAGTGTGAGCAGAGGAAGGGCAGAGAGAGAGACACAGAATCTGAAGCAGGCTCCAAGCTCCAAGCTGTCAGCACAGAGCCTGATGTGGGGCTTGAACCCATGAACTGTAAGATCATGACCTGAGCCGAAGTTGGACGTTCAACAGACTGAGCCACCCAGGCACCCCCATTTTTCCACTTTTTTAAAAAAGATTTTGTTTTTAAGTAATCTCTGCACCCAAAATGGGGCTCAAACTTACAAGAGTCATGCTGGAGATCAAGAGTCACGTGCTCTCTTGATTGAGCCAGCCAGGTGCCCCAGTAATTTGCTCATTAAAATTTGGGTTGTTTGGTTTCTTACTGTTGATTTCTGAGGGTTCTTTATATATTCTTGATAAATTGTTTGTTGGACGTATGATTTGCAAATATTTTCTCCTAGGGTGAAGCTTGTCTGATTCTTGCTATTTTAACACTGTTCATGGTTTATTTGTGCACAAGAGTTTTAAACTTTTATTTATACAAATTGTCAGTCTGCTTTTTTAATATCTCTTGTTAGTGTATTTCTTAAGAAGGATTATTGAAGTTACATCCACTTTCCTTTCTACCCTTGGAAAAATAATATTAAAAACCATCAATGTACATATTAAATTCTACATTTTTCCTATCTGATATCTGCTCCTTTCTCTCAAAAACTGAAATAACTTAGCATGTCTTCACTGCTTTCTCTCCTTTCCTCATGTTGTGAGGTAATTCCAGACTGCTATCTCATATCATCTTTTAGGTTCATTTTTGGTTCTTGTTTTTATTTTCCTTGAGGCATGTTGTCTAGGTATTTTTTTCTCGAGAGAGTTCATAGGTTACAAACTTTCTGAGTTCTTGAATATTACAAAATTTTTCCCCCTCATTCTTTTTTTAAAATTTTATTTATTTTATTATTTTTTTGAATATGAAATTGATTGTCAAATTGGTTTCCATACAACACCCAGTGCTCATCCCAAAAGGTGCCCTCCTCAATACCCATCACCCACCCCCCCCTCCCTCCCATCCCCCATCAACCCTCAGTTTGTTCTCAGTCTTTAAGAGTCTCTTATGCTTTGGCTCTCTCCCTCTCTAACCTCTTTTTTTTCTTCCCCTCCCCCATAGACATCTGTTAAGTTTCTCAGGATCCACATAAGAGTGAAAACATATAGTATCTGTCTTTCTCTGTATGACTTATTTCACTTAGCATCACACTCTCCAGTTCCACCCACGTTCTACAAAGGGCCAAATTTCATTCTTTCTTATTGCCATATAGTATTCCATTGGATATATAAACCACAATTTCTTTATCCATTCGTCAGTTGATGGACATTTAGGCTCTTTCCATAATTTGGCTCCTATTGAGAGTGCTGCTATAAACATTGGGGTACAAGTGCCCCTATGCATCAGTACTCCTGTGTCCCTTGGGTAAGTTCCTAGCAGTGCTATTGCTGGGTCATCGGTAGGTCTATTTTTAATTTTTTGAGGAAATTCCACACTGTTTTCCAGAGTGGCTGCACCAGTTTGCATTCTCACCAACAGTGCAAGAGGGTTCCCGTTTCTCCACATCCTCGCCAGCATCTATAGTTTCCTGATTTGTTCATTTTAGCCACTCTGACTGACATGAGGTGATATCTCAGTGTGGTTTTGATTTGTATTTCCCTGATGAGGAGCAACATTGAGCATCTTTTCATGTGCCTGTTGGCCATCTGGATGTCTTCTTTAGAGAAGTGTTTATTCATGTCTTCTGCCTATTTCTTCACTGGATTATTTGTTTTTCGGGTGTGGAGTTTGGTGAGCTCTTTATAGATTTTGGATACTAGCCCTTTGTCTGATATGTCATTTGCAAATATCTTTTCCAATTCCGTTGGTTGCCTTTTAGTTTTGTTGATTGTTTCCTTTGCTGTGCAGAAGCTTTTTATCTTCATGAGGTCCCATTAGTTCATTTTTGCTTTTAATTCCCTTGCCCTTGGGGATGTGTCAAGTAAGAATTTGCTGCGGCTGAGGTCAGAGACGTTTTTTCCTGCTTTCTCCTCTAGGGTTTTGATGGTTTCCTGTCTCACATTCAGGTCCTTTATCCATTTTGAGTTTGTTTTGTGAATGGTGTAAGAAAGTGGTCTAGTTTCATCCTTCTGCATGTTGCTGTCCAGTTCTCCCAGCACCATTTGTTAAAGAGACTGTCTTTTTTCCAATGGATATTCTTTCCTGCTTTGTGAAAGATGAGTTGGCCATATGTTTGTGGGTCTAGTTCTGGGGTTTCTATTCTATTCCATTGGTCTGTGTGTCTGTTTTTGTGCCAATACCATGCTGTCTTGATGATGACAGCTTTGTAGCAGAGGCTAAAGTCTGGGATTGTGATGCCTCCTGCTTTGGTCTTCTTCCTCAAAATTACTTTGGCTATTCGGGGCCTTTTGTGGTTCCATACACATTTTAGGATTGCTTGTTCTAGCTTTGAGAAGAATGCTGGTGCAATTTTGATTGGGATTGCATTGAATGTGTAGATAGCTTTGGGTAGTATTGACGTTTTAGCAATATTTATTCTTCCAACCCATGAGCACGGAATGTTTTTCCATTTCTTTATATCTTCTTCAATTTCCTTCATGAGCTTTCTATAGTTTTCAGAATACAGATCTTTTACATCTTTGGTTAGGTTTATTCCTAGGTATTTTATGCTTCTTGGTGCAATTGTGAATGGGATCAGTTTCTTTATTTGTCTTTCTGTTGCTTCATTATTAGTGTATAAGAATGCAGCTGATTTCTGTACATTGATTTTGTATCCTGCGACTTTGCTGAATTCATGTATCAGTTCTAGCAGACTTTTGGTGGAGTCTATCAGATTTTCCATGTATAATATCGTGTCATCTGCAAAAAGTGAAAGCTTAACTTCATCTTTGCCAATTTTGATGCCTTTGATTTCCTTTTGTTGTCTGATTGCTGATGCTAGAACTTCCAACACTATGTTAAACAACAGCAGTGAGAGTGGACATCCCTGTCGTGTTCCTGATCGCAGGG
The DNA here is from genome assembly GCF_046562875.1 of Panthera onca. Lineage (NCBI taxonomy): Eukaryota > Metazoa > Chordata > Mammalia > Carnivora > Felidae > Panthera > Panthera onca. The sequence continues at coordinate 140,535,872 of NC_138347.1, forward strand.
AGAAAGCTCTCAGTTTTTCCCCATTGAGGATGATATTAGCTGTGGGCTTTTCATAAATGGCTTTTATGATGTTTAAATATGTTCCTTCTATCCCAACTTTCTCGAGTGTTTTTATTAAGAAAGGGTGCTGAATTTTGTCAAATGCTTTTTCCACATTGATTGACAGGATCATATGGTTCTTATCTTTTCTTTTATTAATGTGATGTATCACACTGATTGATTTGTGAATGTTGAACCAGCCCTACATCCCAGGAATGAATCCCACTTGATCATGGTGAATAATTCTTTTTATATGCTGTTGAATTTGATTTGCTAGTATATTACTGAGAATTTTTGCATCCATATTCATCAGGGATATTGGCCTGTAGTTCTCTTTTTTTACTGGGTCTCTGTCTGGTTTAGGAATAAAAGTAATGCTGGCTTCATCGAATGAGTCTGGAAGTTTTCCTTCCCTTTCTGTTTTTTGGAATAGCTTGCGAAGGATAGATATTATTTCTGCTTTAAATGTCTGGTAGAATTCCCCTGGGAAGCCATCTGCTCCCGGACTCTTATTTGTCGGGAGTTTTTTGATAACTGATTCAATTTCTTCGCTGGTTATGGGTCTGTTCAAGCTTTCTATTTCTTCCTGTTTGAGTTTTGGGAGTGTGTGGGTGTTTAGGAATTTGTCCATTTCTTCCAGGTTGTCTAGTTTGTTGACATACAATTTTTCATAGTCTTCCCTGATAATTGCTTGTATTTCTGAAGGATTGGTTGTAATAATTCCATTTCCATTCATGATTTTATCTATTTGAGTCATCTCCCTTTTCTTTTTGAGAAGCCTGGCTAGAGGTTTATCAATTTTGTTTATTTTTTCAAAAAACCAACTCTTGGTTTCGTTGATCTGCTCTACTGTTTTTTTAGATTCTATATTGTTAATTTTTCTCTGATCTTTATTATTCCTCTTCTTCTACTGGGTTTGGGGTGTCTTTGCTGTTCTGCTCCTATTTCCTTTAGGTGTGCTGTTAGATTTTGTATTTGGGATTTTTCTTGCCTCTTGAGATAGGCCTGGACTGCAATATATTTTCCTCTAAGGACTGCCCTCACTGTATCCCAAAGCATTTGGATTGTTGTATTTTCATTTTCATTTGTTTCCATATATTTCTTAATTTCTTCTCTAATTGCCTCGTTGACCCATTCATTCTTTAGTAGGGTGTTCTTTAACCTCCATGCTTTTGGAGGTTTTCCAGACTTTTTCCTGTGGTTGATTTCAAGCTTCATAGCATTGTGGTCTGAAAGTATGCATGGTATAATTTCAATTCTTGTAACTTTATGAAGGGCTGTTTTGTGACCCAGTATATGATCTATCTTGGAGAATGTTCCATGTGCACTCGAGAAGAAAGTATATTCTGTTGCTTTGGGATGCAGAGTTCTAAATATATCTGTCAAGTCCATCTGATCCAATGTATCATTCAGGGCCCTTGTTTCTTTATTGATCCTGTGTCTAGATGATCTATCCATTGTTGTAAGTGGAGTATTAAAGTCCCTTGCATTTACCACATTTTTATCAATAAGGTTGCTTATGTTTGTGATTAATTGTTTTATATATTTGGGGGCTTCTGTATTTGGCTCATAGACATTTATGACTGTTAGCTCTTCCTGATGGATAGACCCTGTAATTATTATATAATGCCCTTCTTCCTCTCTTGTTACAGCCTTTAAAGTCTAGTTTGTCTGATATAAGTATGGCTACTCCAGCTTTCTTTTGACTTCCAGTAGCATGATAGATAGTTCTCCATCCCCTCACTTTCAACCTGAAGGTGTCCTCAGGTCTAAAATGAGTCTCTTGTAGACAGCAAATAGATGGGTCTTGTTTTTTTATCCATTCTGATACCCTTTGTCTTTTGGTTGGCGCATTTAGTCCATTTACATTCAGTGTTATTATAGAAAGATATGGGTTTAGAGTCATTGTGATGTCTGTAGGTTTCATGCTTGTAGTGATGTCTCTGGTACCTTGTCTCACAGGATCCCCCTTAGGATCTCTTGTAGGGCTGGTTTAGTGGTGACGAATTCCTTCAGTTTTTGTTTGTTTGGGAAGACCTCTATCTCTCCTTCTCTTCTAAATGACAGACTTGCTGGATAAAGGATTCTTGGCTGCATATTTTTTCTGTTCATCACATTGAAGATTTCCTGCCATTCCTTTCGGGCCTGCCAAGTTTCAGTAGATTAATCCATCACTAGTCTTATCAGTCTCCCTTTATATGTTAGAGCATGTTTATCCCTAGCTGCTTTCAGAATTTTCTCTTTATCCTTGTATTTTGCCAGTTTGATTACGATATGTCGTGCAGAAGATCGATTCAAGTTATGTCTGAAGGGAGTTCTCTGTGCCTCTTGTATTTCAATACCTTTTTCCTTCCCCAGATCAGGGAAGTTCTCAGTTATTATTTCTTCAAGTACGCCTTCAGCACCTTTCCCTCTCTCTTCCTCCTCTGGAATCCCAATTATGCGTATGTTACTACGTTTAATTGTGTCACTTAGTTCTCTAATTCTTCCCTCATACTCCCAGGTTTTTTTTATCTCTTTTTCTCAGCTGCCTCTTTTTCCATAATTTTATCTTCTAATTCACCTATTCTCTCCTCTGCCTCTTCAATCCAAGCTGTGGTCACCTCCATTTTATTTTGTAGCTCATTTATAGCATTTTTTAGCTCCTCCTGACTGTTTCTTAGTCCCTTGATCTCTGTAGTAATAGATTCTCTGCTGTTCTCTATACTTTTTTCAAGCCCAGTGATTAATTTTATGACTATTATTTTAAATTCATTTTCTGTTACATTGCAAAATCATTTTTGATCAGTTCGTTAGCTGTCGCTACTTCCTGGAGTTTCTTTTGAGGAGAATTCTTCCATTTCTTCATTTTGGATATTCCCTGGAGTGACGCAGAACTGCAGGGCTCTTCCTCTGTACTGTCTGGAGTAACTTGTGTTGGTGGGCGGGGCTGCGGTCAGACCTGATGTCTGCCCCCAGCCCACCGCTGGGGCCACAGTCAGACTGGTGGGTACCTTACCTTCCCCTCTCCCAGGGGCAGGACTCACTGTGGAGTGGTGTGGCCCCTGTCTGTGCTACTTGCACACTGCCAGGCTTGTGGTGCTGCTTCGATGGGATCTGGTGTATTAGCCGGGTGGATCCGCAAGGTGCACAGAGTCGGGAGGGGCAGGCTCAGCTCGCTTTGCCTTCGGTGGTCCGCTTCGGGTCCCCTCATTCTTAAAAGACTAGAGAATTATTACAGGTCAAAAATAATTTCAAAATATTGTTCCATTGTCTTCTGCACCCAGTATTACAGTGAAGGATGCAATACCATCTGATTGATATGTACTGACTTATCTGTTTATTTTCTTTGAAAGTTTTAAGATTTTCTTTTTATCTTTGGTTTTCTTAAATGTCACCACAATATTCTAGGTGTTGGTCTTTAAAAAAATTATTTTATTTTATTTATGTATTTATTTATATATTTGAAATTTTTTAAAAAAATTCCCTTGTGACAGTTTGTGTCTCCTTTCAATTAAAGAACCCTTAGAGAGAACCAAAGCATAAGAGACTCTTAAAAACTGAGAACAAACTGAGGGTTGATGGGAGGTGGGAGGGAGGGGAGGGTGGGTGATGGGTATTGAGGAGGGCACCTTTTGGAATGAGCACTGGGTGTTGTTTGGAAACCTATTTGACAATAAATTTCATATATTGAAAAAAACCCATATATTCTTGGAAACCTTATTCTGTTTATTTCTTGAAGTCAATTATCTTTCTAATTCGATATTTTTCGTATCTCCAACTCCTGTTATATGGGTATTGATTATTATGTTGCCTCTGAAATCCCCAGTTTTTAAATTTTTGCATATAAAAATGGCATCCAGCTCTTTTAGGTCCATAAAATCTATAGGCAAGAAGGCTATATGCTATTGTCATGGGTGTCCTTATAAATTAAGTGGGCTAATGGAACAAATAAAAAGAAAGCTTTAGTCTAATGATTTTGACAACATAGACAGTGTTAAGGTAACTGTCTAATACTATGGCTCTAACACTTGTTAATTGATATAACTACTGAAATTATCTTCCTTAGTAAATTTAAGTTTTGTAACAATTGAGACCGAAAGACTTTTTTGGAGGATAGGGTAGAGTTGATGTGGAAGTCTGTTTAGATTTCTCAATTTTATGCTTTTTTTCTTTTCTTTTCTTTTCTTTTCTTTCTTTCTTTCTTTCTTTCTTTCTTTCTTTCTCTTTTCTTTTCTTTTCTTTTTTTTTTAAGTCTCCAAATAGGACTTCCACACTAAAGAAATTGCCTGGGGCAGGTTACTTATACATTTTCCTCACCACTAAAGTGAGGATTACTGGACTAGTGTGAAGTGAAAATTGGATAATAAGAGTATTTTTTAAATTGAAGTATATTTTTAATTTTTAATTTGGTTATTCCATTTTATGAACAAGGAGAATTTCTCAGTCTTTTCGTGAATTTATTCTTCTCTGATACCATGATCAAATATCATCAGAATGCAGTCCCCTAGCCAAAAGAGGAAGGAATTGTGATCAGGCACTGACTTTTGGTATAGCTTTAAGTCAACAATTTACTGTGCATTTATAGTTTTTACCAGGTCTCAGTGGATTGCCTTTAGTATTAGCCTGATCCATGTAAGCCTCCTCAGTGAATATGCTGAGAACCTTAGACTCCTAGAAATGATTATAATAGCCAGAGTTTATTGAACATCAACAATATCCCAGATAAAGCACTAATAACTATGTATCCATTGTCTCAATAATCTTGATAACCCTATGATGAAGATAGTATATTATACCCATTTTCAAGATGAGGAAAGTAAGGACCTTGCACAGGGCCCTATTTCTTTTACACAGCAGTTAGGAATCAAACTCAGATAGTTTGCAGCGTCCGTACGCTTTAACATTATGCTGTGCTGACAGGCATTGATAATATAAGAAACAGTTTTTGAAATGAATATATATCATTTGCACAAAAACGTGAAGCTCTATTTATAATTCCTCAGGATGCTGGCAGTTCATCCTATATAGCATTTGAAAGCCCTTTAAAACAACAACTTTATAATTTGGCTTCATCCCACATATATTTTTTAATATTTATTTATTTATTTATGTATTTATTAATGTTTATTAGTTTTGAGATAGAGACAGAGGGCAAGCAGGGAAGGGGCAGAGGGAGAGGGAGACACAGAATGCGAAGCAGGCTCCAGGCTCTGAACTGTCAGCACAGAGCCTGTTGTGGGGCTCAAACCCACAGACCACGAGATCGTGACCTGAGCTGAAGTTGGATGTTTAACCGACTGAGCCACCCAGGCGCCCCACCACATATATTTTTTAAAGTCTACTTATTTTGAGAGAGCGAGCAAGAGCACGTGAGCGTGGGTGGGGGAGGACGGAGAGAGAGAACCTCAAGCAGGCTCCACGCTGGCAGTGTGGTGCCAGATCCCATGAACTGTGAGATCATGACCTGAGCGGATACTAAGAGTCAGAGGCTTAACTGACTGAGTCATCCAGGTGCCCCCTCATCCCGTGTATTTGCACGGTATTCCCAATGCTCCCCAGAATGCACCCTTTCTGTATTGTTGGGAATCTTTTCTGACATTCAACATATGATATGCTCTGTTGGCCACAGTGCATGTGAATCATTATTGTAGGTGATATGACAACCTGGGTTGCTTTTAGGCTACATGTGGATGAATTTGAATGGGACACTTTCTTGAGGGGATTTTTCTTATAGAATCTACTCTGAATACATGACCTGCGTATGTGGCCCATAGTTCCTGCGTGAGTTGGTATGTGTTTCCTTTGCTTGCTGATCCTGCAACGACATCTCACAGAAAACATTACAATTGCTCCTTTGGCTTCTCTGATTTAAAGCAGTTTTCTTCCATAGGGTACTGTGTATATTAAGCTTAGTTAAGAGGTCTGTTGGAAGAATATTCTTAGGCCTCTACTTTGTTTGCTTCAAGATAGGATAGAAGCCTTCATTGGCACGAGTTCCGTGAAGACTTGCTAACTGATGGGAGCTGTGGTAAGCAAAAAAGTCCACTCAGTTTCTGGGGTGGAGACTGGATTAATTGCTTGTCAGGAGTTCTTGAGAAAGAATGGGCCACATACAGTTCATTTTTGTCATTAGAGAAGAGACTTAGGAGCCACTAACTTTTTAAAAAAGTTTTTTAAATGTTTTTATTTAGTTTTGAGACAGAGAGAGACAGGGCATGAGCAGGGGAGGGGCAGAGAGAGAGAGGGAGACACAGAATCTGAAGCAGGCTCCAGGCTCTGAGCTGTCAGCACAGAGCCCGACGTGGGGCTTAAACTCAAACCATGAGATCATGACCTGAGCCAAAGTCGGACACTTAAGTGACTGAGTCACCCAGGCGCCCCTGGAGCCACTAACTTTTGACTGTTCTTCAGGGGTACTCAACACAAGGCCTTAATTGGTACAAAGCTTCTCTGTGATCCCTCCTTTGTCTGGTTGTCAATATGTGGATGATGAGATTACAGGACCCCAAAATTCTAAAACTAGTGAGTACTAATCCATAGGATACTCTGGAATGTGGGGTGACATGGTTAAACAGGAACATAATGATTATGTGCAGAAGGGGATGCCAATGAAGGTGGCAAGCTCATGGCTGACAGTAATTGGTCAGGGTTCTTCTGGTAGAAAAGCATTCTGATTTTCTTTTCTTGTCTCCTCACTTAATGTAGGTTAAGTTCAGAAATGGGGGAGGGAGTCCTGAGGTGTTGCCTGGCTTCTGATCTATCCTGTTGGCTCTTCTTCTCGCTCATGGGCTCTCATCTTTGTGTCTACTTGATTTACTCCTTATTTTGTGTTGCTTCCAAGCTCTTTGATGGTGGTTGCCTTTAACATGTGTAGAAAAAAATGAGTAAATAAATGAGAAGAGGAGAGGATTTTGCCGGTCACTACCCTACAATCAGGGGTTCTTGGTCTGAGGACACATAGGTGGTTCAACCTGTGGATGTTTTCAGTCATGAGCAGGTCAGGACTCCAGACCAGACCAACTGATTCAGAAACTGGGTGGGGCTACGGCCTCTGCAGTTTTGAAATGGTCTCCAGGTGATTCTGATGTTCACGTCTGATTGGAAACAGCTGCCCTAGGTCCATGGTTGTCAAACTTGGTTTTGCATCAGAATCACCTGGTAGGTTTGTTAAACCACAAATTTTGGGGCTCCACCCCCAGAATTTCAACAGGCCTGAGGTGGAGCCCAGGAATTAGGTTTCTGACCAGTTCCCACGTGATACTGACCCTGCCGGTCTGGGGCCCCCACTCTGAGGACCATTGCCCAAGATTTTTGTAACAGCTATGATGAGAAGTTGTGTATTAACAGTACTCAGTAGTTAGCTGCACATTAAATCAAAATACTGATGCCTGAGTCTTACTCTCTAATCACAACTGAAATTCCATGGGAAGAGCCAGGACGTCTTTTGTTTGTAAAATTTCCCCAGCTGATTAAGCACAGTGAGGTGCTCTAGACCTTTGCTGCTCTGAGCGTGGGACCAGTAGCACTGGCATCATCATCACTTGGGAGCTTGTTAGGAATGTAGAACCTCATTCCTCCCCTTGGACCTACAAAATTTGCATTTTGATAAGATACATGTAGACACATTAAAGATTGAGAAGCACTGCTCTAGAGAACTACTGTTCATCTTCGATGCTCATGGAATAATTTGTTTCTTATCTCTGAAGCTGGAATGCAAGTTCCCTAAGGGTTGGCTTCTTGGCTAATTCATCCTCAGCCCAGAGTACCTAGCATAGTGGGTTTTTTTGTTTTGTTTTTGTTTTTGTTTTGCACATGGAGCTGCTCAATAAATACTTTTGAATAAATGAATTTTCCTTTTGTTGGAATTTGACACCCATCCTCATCTACAAAGTGCAACCACACTCTTTCTACTGCTGGCTATGCTTTTGCCCACCTCTCAGATAAGGGCCCTCGCATTGTCATATCATTTTAATTGCCCCCAAATATCATAGTATTAAGAAAAACCTCATGGGCAGGAGTCATTTCAGACATTCCTGAAGCTTTAAGAAAAAGCAACTGGGATGCTTCCACACAGACTCCACACATTGTGACCCAGAGGTTCACTTTGTGGGCCAAAGTGAACCTTTGCTCTCACATAAACTAACATTCTTCTTGGAATTCCCATAACTGCACACAGTTACATGTACTGAGTGTCTTCCCTTAGTATTTTAGGAGTGCTCCTCTGATCACTTTTTCTGATAATGTGTGGAACTTGAAACAAATTTAAAGATAATTTATCACTTGGCGCTGTTCATTCTCCTTATCTTGGCAGAGATTTCACATTTAGAAAAATTTTAACCTGGGAAATGGTCACACTGAACAACTTTAAGAATTACCAAATCTTGGGAGGTTTCTCCAAGTAGAGAGTGGTAGGAGAATAACGCCTCACCCCAAAGTCCTAATTGGTCTAGGTCATAATCCCCACCTGTGTAAACACGTGAATATGTTCCTTTACCTGGTAAAAGGGTCTTTGCAGATATGATTAAAGACCTTAAGATGGGGAGATAATCCTGACTTATCCCAGAGAACTGAATGTGATCACATGAGGCTTTAAAAGCAGGCAACCTTCTGGCTACAAGGAACTAGAGAGATAGCAGTGTAAGAACTTGACCATCCAAAAATGAAAAAAAGGGGCCATGAGCCAAGAAATGCAGGTGGTTTCTAGAAGCTGGAAAAGTAAGGAAACACATCCTCTCCTCGAGCCTCCAGAAAGGGACGCAGACCTGCTGACACCTTGATTTTAGCCTGCTGAGACCAGTGCTGGACATTTGACCCACAGAGCTATATGATAGCAAGTTTCATTTTTAAGGTACCAAATTCATGGTAACTTGTTACAGCAGAAATAGGAAACTAGTACAAAGAGTAAGACACTCTTTTCATTTCTAGGTATGTTAGGAGGTACAGACCAGGGTACAGGCATGTAAAAGAGTCTGTTACATTCCTCTGAGTCATCTAAATCTTCCCAGTTATCAGAAAATACTTTTATATTTTGGCATAAACTCTATTTCTATTTCTATTTCCTTCCTTCCCCTCCCCTAATGTGAAGTTCAGAAGATTGGAAGAGGATAGATGCGGTCCCATGTCCTCAAACACCTACTGCCAATCCAGGTCTCAAATTTCCATTATTAGAGACCCATGGCTTACATCTTCTTCAGTTTTCACGTGTTCCCTTCTGTTCCAAGCACTTAGACCTCCAGAGAGGTACCAGCTGTAAACTCTTCTGGGAGAATATGATGACTTTATCACTACATGTGGGAATGATAGATTATGTGGGAAAAGTGAAGAGAGGTAAAGGAGCAACCTCACTATCATCACAATTTTGTCAAGAGCTATTTACCTAAAATAGTTAAAGAAATTTAAATGAGATGCTAAAGGGAAAATGTTTTTGTGCATATTTATTTAGTGCCCACCCTGTGCCGTGTGCTTTATTTTGGTGATCTCATTTAATCTTTCAACAACCCTGTGAATTGTCACATGTGGGGTTTTATTTTACCCAGCTTACAAGCCAGTAAGTTAATCTATTAATGTTGAAACTAGATTTTCCAGTGAGTTTTAGTCTCTTATTTCGGATGCTGGTAGATGAGACCTCTAGGTGAGAGACAAAGGATTTTATTACTCACGTTGCAGCAAACAGCATGAGCACCAGCATTTTGTGCCAGATCCCTTTGCGACCCAAGGTCCAGCGGGGCAAGCCAGTAGGGGTCCAGATGGATACTATGCCCACGGTATTTTTTTGTCATAGCTGGGGAACCCTGAGCTCTAGGAATCTACCACTTTTATAGGAAGCAGTGAGTGAGTAATCGTGCTCTTTGTTCCTGAGGGAGACACCTCCTCATCCCTCAAAGGTGCTTGCTGCAAATACAACCGTGAGAAATTGCCTGGGTGAAGAAACAACAGTTAGGGCCCAGCATTTTTGGTATACCCTACATGCCAGCTGTGAGCACGAGAGACTCATGGAGAATTGTCTTTTCCAACACAAAATTTGTATTATTATCCCCATCTCACAAACAAGACATTTGAGGTGAAAGAAAGTTGAACAGCTTGTCTAAGGACACAGATGTAGTGAGGACAAGATTCAAATTCATATCTATAGTCAAAAGCCCATGATCTTCCCATTATATGCTGCTGTCCACTGGGAAGACTACTGGAAAAATAATTACACCACAATATGTTTTAAATAATTAAAAAAATGTTTAATTTTCAGAGAGAGAGAGAGAGAGAGAAAGCAGGGGAGAGGCAGAGAGAGACACACATACAGAATCCAAAGCAGGCTCCAGGCTCTGAGCTCTCAGCACAGAGCCCAATGCGGGACTTGAACTCATGGACCACGAGATCATGACCTGAGCCAAAGTTGGATGCTTAACCGAGTGAGCCACCCAGGCACCCCACACCACAATATGTTTTAATCATGAATTAATAAGATAACAAAAGCAAATAATATTTAAAAAAAAAAGACTACAAGGTAGTAGGATTTTTGCTGGACATGTAAATAAATTTATTCATTCTTTTACAAACATTACTAAAAACTTTCTGTGTATCTTCTCTGTGGTAGGAAAGGATGGAGAGCATGAAGAGAAAGCAGGAGAAAAATGGGGAACAAGGAATGTTCTGGTAAGTGGAATGCCTCAGCACCACTTTGCACGATAGTGTTCTGAAATGCTGAACTCAAAACTCGAGACTGTAGAACTTCGACATCCAGAAAGGTTGCCTTTTCTGAACTCCTAATCACTTTAAATTGAAAGTCACTTCAGTCTCCTTCCTGTGGCTTCTCTGGATCTTTGGCTTCATTGAAGTGTAACCTGGGGAGTGTCTGTGGAAATTTATCACGGCATTAAACAAGAAGATACATTTGATTCAGAAATACCGAGTCTTCTGTTTAAAGTCCAAATGTTAAAAGACACTTAGAATAAAGTTTAATGTGAGTCGTTGGAAGGATCCTTTCCATTTGAACTCTGTACTCATGCAAAAGGACAAACTCATTAAGTTCTCAAAAGTCTCCAAGGAAGATGGTGATAATTGAGCGCTAAACTGTGGCACTTCCAGGTTTCTGCTAAAAGCTGAGAATGTAAAAACTATTTGATCCTTTGACATCACTTATCTGAACACATTATTATCATAAACAATTATGGTTGTAGACACTGGAGCAGAGAAATTCTCAGCTTTTGGAAAGCCTAGGGAAAATGGTAAGTGTGACGTCTTCTGCCTACCCGGTTCCTGTCTTTTCTATTGACCTCATCTTTTGATTTTTTATTCCTTTAGGCTTAACTCCTAGAGATCTTTGTCTGGAATCCAGTCTACATTGAAAGTCAAAAAAGCAAATAACATGCTTGTGTATCTGTGTGTATACAAATGTCTACAAGGATATTTATCTACCCAAATGTTAGCTCTTGGTTGTCACCAGGTCGTGGGGTCACAGGCATTCTTAGTGTCCTCAGCTGAGGTTGGGTTGCCTGCCATGGAGAAGGACTTTTCTCCTTGCCTCTGGCTTTCCATTTTGCAGTTTGCTTCACCCTGTGTTGTGTTCTTTCGTCCCACATACAGCACATGAGCGCCTCTTCCTCAGTGCTGATGTGTGGGTGTTTGGTGGTGAGAGAGGAAGGGAAAGGTGGGCATGTGAAAGCAACTGGGGGTGCCAGCCTGGGCAGGAGACCTTCCCTTACATCTCTTAGGGTGTTCGAAGGCGTAGGACTGTCGTTTCTTTTGGCCTGCAGGCCTTTCTTTCTGTTAATTCATTTGACAGTAATTTACTGAGTGATCTCATGTGCCAAGTACTTCCTAGGTACTAGGGATCTAGCGGCAGACAAAGCAAATTTCCTTCTTTCATGGAGTTTACATTCTAGCAGACAATCGAAAAATTTAAAACCCTAAAATATGATATGTCACATTATGATAAATGATGGGGAAGAAAAATAAAATGGGGTGAAGCAGGTGGAAAGTGAGGGGGGGTGAAGGTGAAGGAGCTGTTTTCTATCAGTGAAGAGGAAGAGCCTCTCTGATGAGGGGTTGAGTAAAGACCCGAAGGAAACAAGGGAAGGAGCTGCTATTCCAGGCTGAGGGAACAGCATACAAGGTCGCAAGGTGTGTGTGTCCTTTGGCTCTTTAAGGAGCAGAAGATACGTTGATGTATCAGGGTAGAGTTAGTGTGCTGGGCAGTGTCGAAGAGGACGGAGTGGTATCTGGGTCTCAGGCCACGTGCAGCCTTGCTGTCCACAGTGTGGTGATCTATAGATTTTACTTGAGTGACAAAGAAAGCCACTGAGGAATTTTCCGAGGTGGGGTGGGGGAAGCGACCTGATACACTTTAGAAGAACCATTTGCTATCTTGTCTACTACAATTTATTTGAATATGCTAGACAGTGAGTTCCAACACTTAATGACCTCTTTTTCATTAAGTGTTGAAGAAATACATCTTTAATATGTTACTGGGGGTATTTGAGAATTATATTCAGTGTTGCGATATATCAGGAAGTGATGCTTTCCGAAGCAGAAAATAACCAGAGAGATGAAGGAGGCCATTGGCCCTTATCTAACTGATGGACACAAATCTTAGTTCCGAGTACAGGTGTGTGGGAAAGGTAACTATTTTCCTATAAGTATATAATAAACATACTCCTAGTATGATCTCCTTTATGCTGGGAGTTTCCTTTTATATCTGGGTCTCACATAAGTTAGAGGGTTAGGATGCATCATAGCAGCGATTCTCTGAGTGTGGTCGCCAGAGCAGCGATATCAACATCACCTGAGAACTTGTTAGAAATGTAGATTCTTAGTCCCCACCCCAGAGTTGCTGAACCCGAATCTGTATGCCAGCAGGCTTTCCAAGGGAACTCTAATGCACGTGAAAATTTGAGAATAACCCCATTATGTTGTCACGTCATGCGTAGGGCTTCTGGTCTGTGTTGTCATCAGTCCACAGGGGCATCACTGAGCCCTCTGGTGTTCCGTTGTGGATGCACGTGGGGCCCAGCTTTGTCCCTCATTCCTTCCTGACCTCACGCTCTTTCCAATCAAGTTCTTCCTCTCTCGGCTAATTTCTGTGCCGTTCTTAGGTACACTGCCTGCAAGGATTCTACTGCTGCTATCTCAAATTTGGCTATGGGAAATTTTGTGGTGTTATTGAAACTCAGGCTACTTAGGGGCCTCTCATCTTCACAAAATTATCCTGCCACTCCCTTTTTACTTTGTGTCTTGGGGAACTGGTCCCCACATGTCCATTTTTCTTAAGGAGTCTTGGTGTTTTCATAGCCTCAGCCCAAGAAGGGGAGTCCAAGTTTTCTCTATTCTCAGGTTGCCCAAACTTAGCTGAATTTTGTGTTCCTGCAGTGGGCTCCTAGATGGGACACCTTCAGGATTTCGTTTCAGGATCCACTAGTGTCTGAGCTCATTTCACTTGCCATCTCCCCTTAGTAGTTGAGGAAATGCTTCCTAGGTTCAGGCAAGAAAATTTGCCTTGCTTTAGAAGTAACTCACCTAGGAGCTCCTGGGTGGTTCAGTTGGTTAAGCATCTGACTCTTGATTTTGGCTTAGGTCATGATCTCATGGTTCATGAGTTAGAGCCCCACATCGGGCTCTGTGTTGACCATGCAGAGCCTGCTTGGGATTCTCTGTCTCTTTTTCTCTTCCCCTCCCCTGCTCTTTCACTCTTTCTCAAAAATAAATAAATGAACATTAAAAAAAAAAAAAAAAAGTAATTCACCTATAGTACAGGCCATCCATCATCAAAGTAGAAAAAGAGACTTTGGGGGACGCCTGGGTGGCTCAACCGGTTGAGCGTCTGACTTTAGCTCAGGTCATGATCTCACGGTCTATGAGTTCGAACCCTGTGTCGGGCTCTGTGCTGACAGCTCAGAGCCTGGACCTTGCTTTGGATTCTGTGTCTCCTTCTCTCTCTGCACCTCTCCTGCTCACACTCTGTCTCTCTCTCTCAAAAATAAATGAACATTAAAAAAAAATTTTTTTTAAAGAAAAAGGGACTTTAGGAAAAGATTGCAAACAGGATTTTCTCTCCATCTTCACGGGTCCAGTGAACCAGGATGCTGCCCTTTGTTTTCTGACTGCTTTATTTATTTATTTATTTATTTATTTATTTATTATAAATTTTTTAAAATGTTCATTTATTTCTGAGAGAGAGAGAGAGAATGAGTATGCGCCTGTGAGTGGGGGAGTGGCAGAGAGAGAGGGAGACACAGAATCTGAAGCAGGTCCCAGGCTCTGAGCTGTCAGCACAGAGCCCGACGTGAGGCTCTAACTCATGAACTGTGAGATCATGTCCTGAGACAAAGTTGGATCTTCAACTGACTGAGCCATCCAGGTGCCCCAGGAATCCGATCATTTATATGTTAAGTCTGCTTTTTTGGGGTCCTCATTAGTTTGCAACAGTTAAAGTATATTAGGTATTGTAAGTATAAAGGCCTTGTTAACATGAATGCAAATGAATGAATGAAATTTTGTATTTTGGTTTGAGCTGATCTGGATGATCAAAAATGATTTCTGATAAGTTTTAAAATTAACTTTGCAACGAAGCCAAAAATTTAAAAAAAATAATAAAAATTTTGTTTACTTCTGAGAACAAATTTCAGAACCCTCAAGGGATTCTTGGGATCAACTTAAGAATTTATTTTTCTTTCGGGCACCTGGGTGGCTCAGTTGGTTGAGCGTCCAACTTTGGCTCAGATCATGATCTTGTGGTTGACGAGTTCCAGCCCTGTGTGGGGCCCTGTGCTGACAGCTCAGAGCCTGGAGCCTGCTCTGGATTCTGTGTCTCCCTCTCTCTCTGCCCCTCCCCCCACTCATGCTTTGTCTCTCTCTGTCTTAAAAATAAACACTTAAAATAATTTAAAAAAAGAATTTACTTTGTTTGAATTTCTGGGGCCAGTAGTTTTATTAAAAAAAATTTTTTTAAATGTTAATCTTTGAGAGAGAGAGAGAGAGACAGAGTGTGAGTGGGGGAGGGGCAGAGAGAGAGGGAGACACAGAATCCCAAGCAGGCTCCAGGCTCTGAGCTGTCAGCACAGAACCAGACGCAGGGCTCAAACTCACGAACGTCGAAATCATGACCTGAGCGGAAGTCGGATGCTTAACGGACTGAGCCACCCAGGAGCCCCTCAGTAGTTTTGTTTTTATGTGCCACGGAATCACATTCTCTGGAGCTGTGGCACTGCCTGCCCCTCCTCCCACCCCATTTTTCCTGTCTGTATGAAACGTATTTGTGCATTTTTTTTCCAGGGGGAGAGTATAGTCTTATTTCTGGAAGGAAAGGAGCTTGTACTTGGATGTGAAATGAAAGGGTTCCTAGGGAGGATGAGGCTGATTGAAGTTGAAAGCTTTTTATGACAAGCTGGATGTCATTAATCCTTGTAAATATGTGATTTGTAATCACTATTTTGGAGGAAAAAGTTACACCAGCTCATTTTTAGTCTTGCTGTAATCCATGGTAATTTGGAGTGGTCAGAATCTAATCATGTCCACTTCTGATAGACTTTCAAAATAAGGCATCTTCTTAGCTCTCAAGCCTCACGAGGCCCCCACGTAGAAGGAGCTGGGAACGTACAGCACAACCTCAAAATACAAGTCCCCGTTCTGTCATAAGGCACCGGACTGCCCCATAGTGTACTTTTTATTCTCCAGATACCTTTCCACAGTGGACAACCAGGACTTTCGCTAACATGAAAGCTGATTAAAAGTGTTTTGAAATGTAGGAGAGGGATTAATTCCTTGCAAAATATTTTTTAAAAGTTCTGTTCTTTTCTAATCTATGAATTGTTGGAGAAGCTTCTCAGACTGTCTCCTGGCTATGGGTTTTGTGTGTGTGTGTGTGTGTGTGTGTGTGTGTGTGTGTGTGTGTTTTGGCTACATCATTACTCAAGCCAAGCTGATTAAGACTAATTTTGGTTAAAATAAATTCATGCCTGGGCAGACAACCAATGTGCAGAGTCTCAACCAGAGGCAATTAAAGTGAGATTCATGTTATGATGGAGACTTAATAATAACAGCTGCAGTATTTGACATAATTGTGATGAACCAATGGCAACATAATGTTCCCAGTGTGTCAGACCATCCTAGAATTTATTTGCTATATTTTATCTCACTTTAGAGTTGCTCTTTGATTCTGACACATCATGCTCCCTGGTAATGGTTTCAGATCAGCCTGTCTGATTCATGGCAGCACAGAGAAGGTTTTCTCAGGAGCTAGTAGGATGATAGCTGAAAAAAAACACGGAGAGACAGATGGTAGGCTTTATTTTACTGGCTTATCTACTTTTGTGGAGAAGGATTATACATTAAAAGTAAGCAGCACCAGAAGTCACATCTAACTGAGGTTCATCTCACATATTTCCCTGTGGGGAACTTAAAATACAGCATGAGGGACAGCCTAAAACCAGAGCAGGTAGGGGAAATAGACCCCCGAGGACGTGTTCATGATGTGACATGGGGCTGAAGTGGATCTGAGAGGTCATTTGCTTTGACACATCTAGCCTTCTTGCTACCTTGTCGTCGGGGAAGAGTTTAGTCTTTGCTTAAGCACCTTAGGTGATAGGGAACTCTCTATTTCTACTTCTAGACAGTGTAACCGTGACATAATTCTTCCTTCTTTTGAGCTGATATTGACTTCTGAGTAATTTCATTCATTAATCCTGGCTAGGCTCTTCGGAAATAACAGAGAACAAATTGATTTCCTGTTCTACCTGGCAAGTATCTTGAATCTGAGCTAGAATGACATGTCTTCCACAAGCTAAATGTTCCTTGGATCATTCCCCATATCAAATGATTGGGTCCTGGCTCATAAGCCCTCTGAATTAGAGGAACTTGGAAGAGACGGAAATAGTTGAGTTTAAATTTGCTTAACCCACTTACATGGCACAAACATTTTGAATATTCAATACCAGGCTGATAAAAATAAGAGTCTTGTTAACTTGGTTTTAAAGAATAAAGAAGGAGTAGGGGCAGCAAAAGGCCATCTCCCCCTTCTTGTCACAGGCAGCACAGCCTTAGGTCTGGGGCCCGTCTCTGCAGAACTTGACTAATACTCAGGAGTCTCAGTGGTTCTATCCTGACCTTTTAATTGAAGTTGACCCACCCATTGATCACTCCAGGCTAGGCTTATAAATGCAAACATTTCTAGAAGAGAGGTTTCCAGAACTCTGATGGAGGTTTAGTGATCTGTCAATCTATTGAGACAAAGATTTGCTTGGGGACTTTGGGGTGGGTGTGTGGGTAGACCAATTCAGCCTGAGCCTTTTCTCTCCTTTCTTAACATGTTGGAGTTTCACATTTGATATTACTGATTGAAAAATACTTCTGCAACTGGAAGACTGTTTTACCAACCAGGATGGTCTACCTCTTTCTTTTCTTCCCCTCGTCATCTTCAAGCCCTTTTTAAAATTTCATCTTTCTGGTTCTGAGGCGGTAGATTATGTCCCTCACCAGAATTCCATTATCTGATCATAGAAGGCCCATTATCACATAGGGGTGACTCAGAGAAGAGATAATAAAAAGATGATTAAAACCTGTCAGGTTTTATGAGGACCTCAGGTAGAGGGGCTTGAAGTAAGCTCCTCATTTCATGATGGTTAAAATCATCAGCCTGTCATGGCCGTTCTCCTGTTTTATTTCAGTTTTGCTTCCTCATCTTTTCTACATGGGCACCCAATCAAATGTGCTTGATACGTGTGGGTGATATGGGTCCTTGGTTATGTGTGACCCCATGTAAGACATACAGTGTTTTCTTTATGTGTGTTTGGAGTTTACATACATAGTATGGTGTTACAGGCCTTGTTTTGTTTCTTAAGTGTTTCGGTGTGTAAATCTAGTCCAGTGTTTCTGATGCTGCAGTGATCCCATGATGGGCAGCCCTCCACCCAATATTCTTCTCCTCTTTCCTGGCCTGAACTGAACTCTTTGTAGGATGAGCATGCCTATAGATGTGTGTGAGTTTGGGGGTGTTCCTGGGAATGGAATCCTGGTTGTGTAGAGTCATCAGGTATAGGCAAGATGCTGTGAACCAGTTTGCACCCTAATTAGCAGGAGATGAGGTACTTGTCTCCTTACATTTTTGCTAACACTTGTTCTTTTCTGGCTGCCTAATTTTTGAGTATGAAGTGGTATCACTTTTCCCATTTCTGATTATAAGCGAGGTGGGGCATCTCTTTACGTACTTGTCAGCCATTTGGGCTTCTCCTATGAATAGTCTACTTTTTAATTGGATTTCTTGTCCTTTCCTTGTTGGTTTGGAAAGCCTAGCTGTATATTCCTCATATGAATCCTGTGACATTTCAGACATTGCAAATATGGCAAAAAATTTCTATCTAATATATCTGGGTTTGGTTGCTAATGTTTTAAGATGTTTGCTGTCTTCCTTTAACTACAAGTGAGAGTGAAAGTTGGGTAAGAGAGGGGAACCTGGCTGGCTCACTTGGAAGAACGTGCAGCTGTTGATCTTGGGTTGTGGGTTCAAGCCCCACATTGTATGTAGAGATTACTAAAAAAAAAAAACAAAACAACCAAAAACTAAAAAAAAAAAAAAAAAAAAAAAAAAATTGGGTAAGAGAGGCTCTTACTGCCTTCCTGTGGAAAGTTCCACAGGGACCTTCAGTTTACTAATTTATCCCCATGCCTATGTGCAGTCTTAAGTAAATGTGTCTACCAGATGTCAGCTAAAGCCCCCTCCTCAGAGCTAGGTGAAATTGCTTTAAAAAAACTCCTCTCTCAATTTTTTGAAACCAGATAAAGTAAGACTCAGAATTCTATGAATTGTTGAATAATTATATTATCAAGATCCTCTTTGCTTTGGGGCTCTCCTGCTTCATGGCAACACGGTATGTTGAATGTCCCTTTTTATTTGTTTCCACAAGAAATTTGTCTTACTGTACATTTGTCAACTTCAAGTCGATTATCCGGCGTTGAGGGAGTGATAGTGGCGGTGTCACATCTTGAAAGTTAAGTGCCTCTGTTACTTTGTTTCCTTGTCCTTTCCCCACACTTCCTCTCCCAACCTCTGTTGCTGTAAATTCTTTTCCTTCTGTTGTGCAGAGCAGTTTGGCTCTCCCCAAACTTAACTGCTTACACCCTGAAATGTTAGCAAAACAAAAATTTCCACCTGCCAGCTAGGCTATAAATAGGTCCTGTAAAGAGAAATTAGTCTTCAATACTGTAACACCAACAAGTGGTTTTGCAACAGATAAACCTAATGATAGGTGAGGTAGCCTTTCTTCAACAGGCACAATTTTTTGGCATTAGGGCAGGTGAGCCTTTTGGGGAGGGGAATGGTAAACATTTCCAGAGTGGAGTTGCCATTTCTTTTTCTTCAGGGCCTAGAAGTTTGTTTAGTGCAGCCTGTAAAAACAACATGGATCTTGGGACCCTATGTGCTCTGACATTTGCCAACTGTTAAATGTTGGAGAAGTTGCTTATTCACACTGAGCATCCTTTCTCCCATTGTCAGACGAAACTAATACCTACTTTACAGGTTTGTTTGGAGGGTTAGAGGTAATGTAGAGGGACTAATATGATTCCTGGCACAGAGTAGGTGTTCATTACAAAGTGGGCCGTAACTACGCACTCCAGTGTGACAGTGAAGGAGTCTGGACAACAGCACAAACTGGTACGTCCTTTGGGATGGCTGCTGGGACTCTTGAGTGCCAGGTAACTGAGGAGTGGTGCTTTTGTCAGAGTGCTGGGGAAAATGAAAGTGAATTTTCTAAAATGTTCAATTGGATTCTCACAAGCTTACTTACCAATGAATGATCCTTTGTGGTCTTGGGTTCTTTATCTTATCATATAATTTATTGTTACAAAGATTCTATTTGGCTTTCACTTTAGGTAGTGCTCAAGACATTCTAAAAGCTCTGTTAGGGGCGCCTGGGTGGCTCAGTCGGTTGAGTCTCTGACTTCGGCTCAGGTCATGATCTCACGGTCCGTGAGTTCGAGCCCCGCGTCAGGCTCTGTGCTGACCACTCAGAGCCTGGAGCTTGTTTCGGATTCTGTGTCTCCCTCTCTCTGACCTTCCCCCGTTCATGCTCTGTCTCTCTCTGTCTCAAAAATAAATAAACGTTAAAAAAAAATTAAAAAAAAAAATAAAAGCTCTGTTAAAGGTTAAACATGCCTACAGGAAAAATCATAAAATCCTTAGAATTCAGAGATACCTGAATATCTGTAACAAATAAGATTGCAGTATCCTTCTAGGACTCAGGGTAAAACTGATGAGTAAACTTTCTTCTTTCTTTCTTTCTTGCTTTCTTGCTTTCTTTCTTCCCTCCTTCTTTTCTTTCTTCCTTCCTTCCTTTTTTAAATATTTATTTTGAGAGAGAGAGAGAGAGCACTCAAGTGGGGGAAGGGCAGAGAGAGAGAGAGAGAGAGAGAGCAGGAGGGAGAATCCCAAGCAGGCTCCACGCTCAGTGCTTAACCTGCTGTGGGGCTCAGTTTCACACCTGAGAGATCATGACTTGAGCTGATATCAAGAGTTGGACGCTTAACCAACTGAGCCACCCAGGTGCCCTGAGGAGTGTTTTTCAAATCTCCATGTCCTTTGGGATTTGTGGGCATAAGAATATTCAAATTTGCTAAACTTGAAGGTTTATTCTATATGCATTTGCCTCCCTCATTGCTATTAGTGTTATATGCAAGAAAGTTAAAAGAAAATAGAGGATATTATCAGTCTGTCTTGAAACTGAAGAAGAGTATTCATTGCAACTTCATCTGAGTGACGTTCTATATGAAAAAAATTAAAAATTCCATTGGCTTCTATAAAATTTTCAGCTAGATATTTATTTTAAAAGTTTATTTATTTATTTTGATAGAAAGTGTGTGTACTTGTGCGCATCCACGAGCAGGGG
The DNA here is from genome assembly GCF_046562875.1 of Panthera onca. Lineage (NCBI taxonomy): Eukaryota > Metazoa > Chordata > Mammalia > Carnivora > Felidae > Panthera > Panthera onca. The sequence continues at coordinate 140,556,763 of NC_138347.1, forward strand.
AGGGGCAGAAGGAGAGGGAGAGAGAGAATTCCAAGCAGGCTCCATGCTCAGCACAGAGTCTGATGTGGGGCTCAATTGCACAACCGTGAGATCATGATCTGAGCTGAAATCAAGAGTTGGTTGCTGAACTGACTGAGCTCTCCGGGTGCCCCTCAGCTAGATATTTATACAGAAGAAAATTTGCCCTTGAAATGAGCCACCTGTAAAACAAACAAACAAACAAAAAAAACCAACAACAACTGATAGAGTGTAATGAGAAGAGCAGTCTCTACACGTTTTTCAACCTCTGTAAGAAAATAGAGCCAAGTAGACAATTTATGCGCCAGTTCGTATTAAATTAAAAGCGTCTATACACACAAGTTCATGATATAGTGAAATACAGCTTCAATTTGTTGGTTGAGCTTCATGAATTTTCTTTGGAACTTGAAAGGCTATGCTGTTTCTCCAGATAATCAGAACTCATTGGCTGGAGGCACCCGTGTCAGATCACTGACGATCCTCTAAGCTCCATTTATCTTTCCAGGGCCAGGATGACTTCTTCTACCCCATTCACCACCTGGTCTACCACCCTGGGCTCTGCCCAGCTGTTGGAGCGGACACTACTGTTCCCCACTTGGGGGATTGCTTTTGCTCCTCTAGCATGAGAGACCACAGGACCTGCTCTGTGGCCAGGCATATACAGTGCAGAAGGAGAGGGGTGTCAGTGCCAATTTTGATAATGGGCGATGAGTACCAGTAGATCATTTCTTATTTCCCCACTCTCAGATGAACTGTCCTGAGATCCCGTAGTTCATCTGCCCCCTTAGAAACTAGTCTTGCACGACTGAGTATTCTGTTGTGCTTGGTGTGGCCAGCGCAGCAATGCGCCCGTGTATTTACTCTCTTCCCTACCCTGCCTCATGCTTTTTCTTCTCCACTCTTGTTTCCTGGGGGGCTACGATCTCTAATAGAACTGTAGCACATAAACTCTGCTTTCTGGGGAACTAGCTAACACAGCTTTCTTAATATAAAATTCAGGCAATGCCATTTTACCAACAGACTTCACTTACTCATCTGTATATGGTGTAAATGGATTCTGCCCTTCGAGACATAGAACATTTTTTGTTAGGTAGCCCATGTATTTTCAGAGATACACACTCAAAGGATATCTGTAACACTTGACATTTCAGTAGTTTTACTGACTTTTGCTTTGGTTCGAATAACATTTAATGAGTCAGATCTTGTGTACATGAACCCAATGACAATTCCACTTATTTACAAAGCTATCATGCCCCAAGAAGCTAAATATGAAACCAGAATGATCTGTCATCTTGAGGTAGGGAAGCAAACTAACGTCGTACTCTGTCTTCTCTTCTTTCTGGATTATTAGAATGCTCCAGGTTTTTGACATGACACCAGCTCCATAGCCCAAATCAAACTATTAGATATCACATTAATATCACTATTAGATATCACATTAGCTTTGCCTGTGTAAAGGGGTTAAGAGCTGAACCTAGCTGGAATATATATGTAAAGAACTCCCCAAAAGAAAAGGAATAAAGTAATTTTTGGGGGGAGGGAAATGTGTTCACTAGGGTGGAGTTGAAAGGTACATAATGTAGAAAAGAGAGAAATATAAGAGGTATACAGTCATTTGAATAGAGCCGGTGGGACTCAGGAAATGGTACTCTGAACTGATCTAGCCCAGGGAAATAATAAATGCTTGCTCCATCTTACCTGGACTGGCCTCCTTCATGAGCCAGCTAGGATATAATCAGACACTTTGTTTGGAAACTATTTATTTGGTTTATGTCCTGGCCAAATTGTGCTGAGCTTCCTCTGTGTTAAGGAGACTCCATTGTCCTACTGAAAATGGATGTACTTTAAGTCTTAACTATTGGTGTGAACATTTTGCTGCTTTTGCTTCCTTGCTGTTCCTTCCCACTTTTTATAGTAGCAAGACAGAATTTTCTTTGAGGCATCATCCTTGACCCAGCTGTCAGTCCAAAGTGTAGACAGGACTGATTATCTTTTCCCCCACCCACTTCCAGGATTTTAGAGGACAAAGCTAATTAGCATATATGTCCTCCTGAGCACAGTGATTGGCTCAGGAACGGCATTTGATTGGATTTGGGACAATGAGGGTCAGGCTCAGGATTTTTACTGGAACTGCTGGGAAAAGAAACACTATTTCTGTTGGTTTGAAGATTTATGGCTAATCTTGGAGGTAATGCAGGCCACCGTAAGATAAAAGTCTGTGTGAGCAGGAAATCTACATGGGGGATATTTCTATAGAGGAAAATCTACACAGAGATATGAAAAGGGGTATCTCCTGACAATACTGATTGAGCACTCAGATCCAGCCATGCCTGAAGCCTGAAGTTTTCAGATACAGTAAATAAATTCCATTTATGCTTAAGTCAGTTTGATTTAGCTTTTTGTTACTCATCATAGAAATAGTCCTAATTAACATGTGTTCAGAGTAATGGGGAGAGAGACCTATGTTGATAGCTGAGATTAGTATAATTCCATTAATAATATTTTGGAACATTTTGAGGTAAGATGAATATAGTCCTTGAGCTGCAAAAATTTATTTCTTCCCTCCTTACAGCATCTTTGTGGCCCCTTCAGAAAAGGCACTCCCCCATCTTCTCCCTCCTACCTCCATGCCCTCCTCCCAAGGAAATCTGTTTTTTCTAGTAGGTGTTTATGAAGTAAATGCCCTTATATCCCTGTTTTCCTCCCTTTGGAAGCAGCTGAGGTGAGAAGAGCAGGCAACCCTGTGTCTATTTAGAAAATAATATTTAAAGAAAGAGACAGGCACGTATATCGTTGTAAGCTTTTTCTTTTTTTCTTTTTTAGAATTGAAGCTTATGAGTTTATCTATGCCCACTATATTCATAATTACAATTTAATATCTGCATACAAAAGCTATGTAAAAATTCATTTTTCCCAAATATACAAATTTTCTTTTTGGATAGTTTAAAACATTTTGATCACAGATTTTAACAGAGTTTTAGGCTGAAAAAAATATTACCAACCTAGCAATATCACTTAACACTGTTTGCAAAACACATTATCTTCCAATGACTGTAAATCTTTTCCTATTCTGTAGCATTTTTCTGATTCTCAGGGCATGAAAACATTATGGGGGGGGGGGCAGGAAATGTGTTTTCTCTGGAGAAAGCATAGAGAAATAACTTGGCCGTGTAACCAAATGAAAAATGCCAAGTTAATTAGGAAGAACCAAAATAAAGGAGTAATGTCAGTTCATTTATGCCCTTACATCTTTTATATCAATAATACCTGTGTAATTAAATAAAGTGTCTTTTGTCTTACATTGTGCTCCGTAATTTACATGAGTATTGTCTGCATCCTGAGGAGGACAGATTTATATTTGATTGTCTTGTGCATATGGTGGGTCAGCTTTAACTGTGCAACAGAAAGCCACAAACAGCGTTTTACCTGCACGATATTGCTCTTGAAGGCGGCATTAATTAATGTGGAAACACACTAGAAATGCACACTTTTTGCGTTTGCAAACATTTATACAGCACAGTAAAAATTCTGTGATAAGGCCAAACCTTTTTTCCCCCTAGTCTGGTTTTTTTTTTGTGTGTGTGTTTTTAATGTTTTTTTTTTTTTTTTTTTTTAAAGATTAAAGTAAAATGTTTCAATTGTAAAAAATACACACCGGGCAAATCCTTACCTGGATAATAAATATCTACATCACAGTACAATAAAATTTCTTCTCTATAAAATTTAAATATGGATTATAGTCTATCACTATCAAAAGAAACACTATGCTAATATTTCCATATTATTAAAATAACAGGAAAAATTACAAGCTTATTTTAGAACCTGATGCCGTAGCTGTTGGAAAGGGCAAAGAGATTCAAATGTCTGTAAGCACTCTCCTTCTGGAGAATAACTGCGGCTTGGTTATTCACTTAAATTCCGTTTGTGAAAAAGGTTTAGCCTTACAAACGCTGGCTACATTTCAAAAACCATAAGACCGATTTCATAATTTATGACTCATGCATCAGAAGGTCAATATGACACGAATAGGTTAGAGTTCCATAGAAGAAAAGTGTATCACTGACAATGACATGCTTTGAGGGTGCTCAGCAGTTCCATGGAGGCTGAGTCTGTTGGGGGCTTAGTGTGGTGGAGGGGCCAAGACTTAGGCACCTGTCCACAGAAGAGCAATTGAGAATGGCGTTGCTGGAGCAGAGCCGAGCCTGGCGGTCCACTCCGATGACTGACGACCGCACTGCCAACGGAAGAGGTGTCGTGTAGGGCACGGGTGAAGGGGGGTATCACTGGGCTGAGGCATCAACACGGCAAGCACGTCATTGAGGACCGAGGCTCATTTGACTAGAAAAAGCTCTGAGGCAGCACGTAGTGTGTTCAGCAGAATCATAAAGAAGAAAAGATCTTATTTTTTTTTTTTTTCACTATTTCTGGAAATACTGCACATCTAAATTGAAGAGTAAAGTACACTTGAGGATTACAAACACACACACACGACCACCCACCCACACACACACCCCACACCACTCATCCCCCCGAAATTAAATGATTCATAAATAAGAATCCCAGTTATACAGATGTGTTCTCCTTCACTGGGATGTCTCCCCTCCGTGAGGGGTTTCAATCAGGTTCACACTTGATTTGAAAGCCCGGACAATATAAGAAAAAATGTTTAAAAAAAAATCCAGAGTAAATCCCTCCTGATTGAGTTTTATGAGATGGAGTCTTGAGATGCACTAAGTACCTCAACCAGTTACAGAAGAAATGAATCATTTTGACCCCAGGGTCATGATCCTTAGAGTCCTTACAGCCTTTCCCTTCAAACTGAAGTACTTTAAGGAGCGTCCTGCTCAACACAAAGTATTCAGCCTTCAACAAGAGTTTCAGATCAGTAGTTTGCCTTTTTAAGGCAATCATTTTAGGAACTGAGGATCAAACATAAATTTACTTGGAGCTAGCTGGATTACTGTAGATACACTGTCCCATTTGGCCAACGCCCAGCCATGGTTAATCCCCAAAGCATTCAGATTTAGCCTTAGATCTGGCTCTGTACTTGTATTTGAGTCTGGGTGTATCTCATATACTTCAGAATCTCTGTCAAACAAATTGAGGAAGCTGTCCCCAGAGGGCTTGATGCCCAAGGGGTCTGTGAACCCTCCAGTACCCTTCCTATTTGCCTTCCTCCCATTCCCTTCTGAGAGAAAACTTGCCCCTCACCACAGAGCTTCTCAGAGTTACCCTGGAGCATAGAAGGTGATTCAGCAGTGTTTCAAAGAGTACTTCTCCAAGGAGAGTCAACAGAGGGAGCTGAATTGCTAACAAAGCAAGGGCTTCGGGAGACTGGCTAGCGACTGGCTTAGAGAAAACAAAACAAAACAAAACAAAACAAAACAGTCTGTAGATAAAGACAAACTTTATCCTCCCCTACTTCCTTTCTTTGCTTAGCTAGTTCCATAGTGATAGTCTTGTTTCCTCTTCCTGGGAAGCCAGTAGCTTTCACACATTAAACATATATTTTTCCTTCCAGATTATTCCCAGTCACACTAAGGTTTTTCAGTGCTGCTCCTCTCCTTTTTCCAAGGCCATCCGGCTTTTCTCTACATACTTGATGAGTAGTATGTCAAATTTGTATTTTGACTCAATACCAAATATGCATTCCCTAACTGTTAAAGGGCCATAATTTCTAATAAAGCTAAAAATTTGAATTATGAAAGAAACCATCAAAAAGGAATAGATTTTTCCCCTCAGAAATCAGTACACTAGTAAGGATGGGAAGGATTTTAAAGTTCATGACTTTCTCTCAGCTGAGAAAACCAAGACCCAAGGTTACAAAACCACCAGTTTGACAGAGCACAAACTAGAACTCAGGTGTCCTGACTTCTGGGCAAGTTAAAAAAGAATTAGTCCACTTGGTTTTCACAGTGACTTGCATTCCTTTGTTTTTTTAGGTAAATCTCACTGATATGGCTTATTTTCCCCAATATTTCCAGGATAAGGCAGTTCAAGGCAGGTGAAGGAATAGTTTGTGTCTACTATGCCAGTGAAGAACAAGATACATTCAGTTGCCTGGGTACATTCTTTGCCCATTTTTTGGAGTTGAAATGATCAGGGATCACCATGGGTTTTCTGGGCACAACCTACTCCAGCATTTGTCATCAGGGAGGAGGGCTAGGTAGGGAAGGTGAGTGAGGTTCGTGTATGTGGGCTGCAGGTATTTTCTATGAGATATCTGTCAGGGCAATGCTGTAAGAGAGGCAGAGTGGGTCGGTGTCCAGACCAGGCTTTGATCAGTGATAGTCAAGCCTGAGAGAGGGAAAAGGGGACTTGGAAACATTTGTGTGTAGAGCAAAGAGCTTGAGGATCTAAGACCAAAAGGAACCATCAGTACACGAAGAGACTCTCAGAACACTGCACTTCCTTCAACTCAGAATGTACGACACTAATCTTGCCTCAGAATTCCTCCAGAACAAGGCTCAAAATTCAGCTTGTTATCTCTCCTTGATTAGAAGATTTAATCCGTAGGGAAATCTGTTGTCAGCTCAGCAAAGATGCAATCAGGATTAAATAACTTCAGGAGTTTGGGAGATGACAGATCAGATGTCATTGAAAAGTGACAACACTCTGTAAATAGGTTTGATTTCTGTGGAAATTTTCTCTGAGCCTAAACTGTAAAGAAGCCTTCCTTACTATGAGGTAAGACTATGTGAATTTTTGGAAACTGTTGAGTCACTGACATTAGTTAAGTAAAGTTTTCTAATTTCTTTGGGCTCACTGAGGAAAATCGTTTCCCTTGTTGGCCTCAGTCAGTCAAATACCTGCATATCTTTGAGTCACACCCTTGTATAACTTGAATTAAATCATAGGATTATAAAAATTATAGTGAAAGGACAGCTGATTTTTCAGGAACAAATATTCCTATACATTCCAGGTTATGCTGCCAGGAGAGAATGAAGGGTGAGGAAAACAGCGTGCTCTTGAATAGATAAAAATAAGTTCAGATCTTTCCCTAGAAAGCTGAAAGCCACATCTAACCAAAGTTGGTCTGTGCCGTGCTAATTTGAGCCCTGCAAAAATCAGGGCTGGATCAAGATGACCATATTATCTTGGTTTTAAGGCTTCATTAGTCTTCTGCCACGCCATTTTGCTTGCTTGAGTCTCTGACCAGGGACAGATGGGAGCTGGTGATGGCTTGGTGCTGGTGAATTAATGATTGTCCCCACCCCACCTCCACAACTGTAAAACCTTCAAAGCATTCACATCAAAGGACTGGAGAACAAAATGCAATAGTTACAAGTACCCGCATTCAAGGGGCAATTTCATCCATGTCTATGCTAAGGACTACCTCCCTTTACCCCCAGTCTCTCCCAACACAAAGAAACAAAGGAACAAACAAAAAAGAGCTAGGCAATGGAATGAAATGACACCCAGTAGTGCTGTAGGAATTATGAGAATGAAGTCAGTCAGTCTAATCCTCGAACACTTCCAAGAACAATGGGGGAAAGAGTTCCGTGGGGCATTCCACCTTCATGTGCAGGAAGCGGCTGGCATGGCAGGCTCCAATCATCCTCAGGTCTGTCACCTTCATCAGGAGCTTTGGCCAAAAGTGTGTCACATGATGTTTTCGGTAATTGATATAGTGTTCAAAGGCCAGCAGGAAACTATCTTGGTATTTTTCTATTCTTTCAACACAGGCGAGCCCTGGGCGGTCTGAGGGGAAGCAAGAAGATGGATGTTAATTCAGAAATGGAAAGGAGAAGGTTTGCTTTGTCCATTTCAAGCCCTTTAGTGTGAGGGGGACAGATCTGGGGACCTATCAACTCCTCGGAATGAGCATGGATATAACATGAACTCTGGGGCATTAAGAACCAATGGTACCAGGGAAGTGTCATAATTTACATAAAAGGAGTCGATGCTTTGTTCAGATAAATATCTCTGGGTTAGCCACATCACCTCCTTGGTTGGAAATGGCTATGCCTCCCTCATAGGAGAAGCCTCACCTACAGAGTTGAAATATTGTGCATAATAAGGGAAAGATTTTGAGTTTCCACTGACTTCCTGGCAGAGAGGGGAAGACAAACATGGACATGCAGAGAAGGGGAGATGTGAGAAGAGATTGGAAACATTGCAGGAGGCCTGAATGCCAAAGGAAGAGTATCAGATAATAAATTCTCATGAAGACAAAGAAGTACAATCTCCAATTTTAGTTGTTTACCTCCTGTAATGAAGCACTCCTTCCCTTCTCTAATACAGTTAATAAAACTGCTACCTGTAGCAGCCTTGTGTTGGGGTGTTTTGGGAAAGAAGCTAGCATTGCCCCATGCGGAGTAAGGAAGAATTACATTGGGAAGTTGGAGCTAGAGGAGACCATGACCATGTAATGACCAAGAAATCTTCCCAAGTCTTGGGAGGACTGCTGGCCTTCCATAATATGTGGGGAAGGGACTCAAGGCAATTTCACACAAAAGATAAAGGGATGTCATGAGAAGGCTAGATGACTGGGGAACATCCAGGCTACAAACACTTAGGTTACAAAAGTGGGTACAGAGGGAATGTACCTTAACATACTAAAGGCCATGTATGACAAGCCCACAGCTAACATCATATTCAACAGTGAAAGGCTTAAAGCTTTTCCTCTAAGATCAGGAACAAGCAAGGATTCCCACCCTCACCTCTATATTCCACATGGTATTGGAAGTTCTAGTCAGAACAAGTAAGCAAGAAAAAGAGATAAAAGGCATCCAAACTGGAAAGGAAAAAGTAAAACTGTCGCTATTTGCAGATGACATGATATTATATAGAGAAAACCAAGACTTCACCAAAAAACTGTTAGAATTATAAATAAATTCAGTAAAGTTGCAGGATACAAGATCAATACACAAAAATCTGTTTTCTTTCTATAAGCTAATAATGAATTATCAGGAAGAGAAATGAAGGAACACAATCCCATTTACAATAGCGTCAAAAAGAATGAAATACATAGCAATAAAGTTAACCAGGGAAGTAAAATACCTATACTGTGAATACTGTAAGACATTGATAAAAGAAATGGAAGGAGACACAAATAAATGGAAAGATATTCTGTATGCATGGATTGGAATAATTAATATTGTTAAAATGTCCATACTACCCAAAGCTGTCTATAGATTCAGTGCAATCCCTATCAAAATTTCAATGACATTTTTCAATTCCTATTTCACAGAAATAGGACAAACAATCCTAAAATTTGTATGGAGACACAAAAGACCCAGAAAAACCAAAGCATTGTTGAGAAAAAAGAACAAAGCTGGAGGCATCATGCTGTCTGATTTCAAACTATATTACAAAGCTATAGTAATCAAAACAGTATGGTATTGGTATAAAAACAGACACAAAGTTCAATGGAATGGAATAGATAGCCCAGAAATACACTCATTAATATATGGCCAACTAATTTATGACAAAGGAACCAAGAATACACAGTGAAGAAAGCATAGTCTTTTTAGTAAGTGAGTAAGAAGTAAGTAAGAAGAGTAGATAGCCATAAGCAAAAGAATGAAACTAGACTCCTATCTTACACCGTATACAAAAGTTAACTCAAAACAGAATAAAGACTTGAATGTAAGACCTAAAATGATAAAATTCCTGGAGGAAAACATAGATGGTAAGCTGCTTTACATTAGTCTTGGTGATGATTTTTTTGGATCTGACTCCAACAGCAAAGGCAACAAAAGCAAAAATAAAGTGGGACTACATCAAATGAAAAACCTGCAGAGCAAAGGAAACCATCAAAAAAATGAAAAGGAACCTATGGAATGGGAGAAAGTATTTTCAAACCATATATATGATAAGGGGTTAATATCCAAAATATAAAAAGAACCCCTACAACTCAATAGCAAAAAAAACCCACAATTGATTAAAAACTGGGCAGAGGATCTGAAGAGACATTTTTCTGAAGAAGACATACAGATGGCCAACAGGCAAATCTAAAGTTGTTCAAGATCACTAATCATCAGGGAAATGCAAATCAAAATTTCAATGAGATATCACTTCACACCTGTTAGAATAGCCATTTATCAAAAAGACGAGAGATAACAAATGTGCACTGTTGCTAAGAAAGCAAATTTGTGCAGCCAGTCTGGACAACAGTATGGAGTTTCCTCAAAAAAAAAAAAAAAAAAAAAATTAAAAATAGAATTACCATATGATCCAGTAATTCCACTACTGGGTATTTATCCAAAGAAAACAAAGCACGAACTTGGAAAGATATATGTACCTCATGTTCATTGTAGCATTATTTACAATAGCCAAGATATGGAAAGAACCTAAGTGTCCATTGGTGGACAAATGGATATAAAAGATGTGATATAGATATAGATATAGGTATAGACATAGATATAGCTATAGCTATATCTATCTATCTATCTATCTATCTATCTATCTATCTATCTATATCTCACATCTAATGGAATACTATTCAGCCATAAAAAATGAATGAAATCTTGCCATTTGCAACAACATTGATGGACCCTGAGGACATTATGCTAAGGGAAGTAAGTTAGAGAAAGACAAATACCGTATCATCTTATATGTGAAGTCTAAAAACAAACAAACAAACAAAACCAAGCTCGGAGAAACAGCACAGATTGGAGGTTGCCAGAGGGTGTGGGCTGGGCTGGGCTTAATGGGTGAAGGGAGTCTAAACGTACAAACTTCTAGTTATAAGTCATGGAAGTGTAATGTACAGTATGATGACTATAGTTAATGATACTCTATTGCATACTTAAAAGTTGCTTAGAGAGTAGATCTTAAAAGTCCTAATCACAGGAGAGGGGTGCCTGAATAGTTCAGTCAGTTGAGTGTCCAACTATTGACTTTGGCTCAGGTCATGATCTCACAGTTCATGGGATCGAGCCCCATGTTGGGCCCTGTGCTGTTGGTATGGAGCCTACTTGCTATTCTTTCTCTTCCTCTATCTCTGCCCCTTTCCTGCTCACACACACTCCCTCTCTCTCAAAATAAATAAATAATCTTAAAAAAAACTATTAAAAAAAAAGCCTTCCACAGTAGAAAAAATTTTGTAACCATATATGGGGACAGATGTTATCCAGACTTATTGTGATCATTTGGCAATGTATACAAAGATCAAATCATTCTGTTGTACATCTGAAACTAGTACAATGTTGTATGTCAATTATAACTCAATAAAAAATGTTAAAAAATAATTTATAAACCAGGATGGATTCCTCATATAGCTCCAGGGAGCCCTACCGCCCTGCTGCCCAGTTCTTTCCAGTTTTCTCTTTGTGGCTCCGATCGAGTAAGTTCACACTTTAAGTGTCCAGTTATTGAAGTATTTGTATTAGTAAAAATCAAAACAGGATTCTGCTTAATCTGAAAGGAAGGCTCAGCACTAGTGTCTCAATCCACTTCTGTGTTTAAACAAAATACATGGGCTTTTGGAATCCCCTATTTGGCTTGAAATGCAATTTGTGCATTTTTATTTTGTGTCTTTTGTATTTGATGATGCTGCTTTGTGGATCTCCTCAATCCCTCTCTCTCTCTCTCTCTCACCCCTGTCTTCTCTCTTTCTTTGAGTATGCCAGAAGAATTCTCCACAGGATCCTTTACCTTTTGATCCAAGTAGAAAAGCAACATAATACTGCTCTGGATGTACTCCGTCAAAGGGAAAAAAATAACCCGGGTTTTGTGGCCTTAAAATTCTGTCCTTTGATAAGAGATAAAGATAAGGTGGTCATGTAATTGACACAGAGAAAATGAATGGACATTTTGATCATGTTCAAGTGGTATTAAGCATGTTTTTGAAGGAATATTTTAAAGGTCAAAGAGTGTCTTTAACTCTTTAAGACAGAATTTCTCAAAGCTGTGTCCTTGGGATCATGTCCATTTGAGCTCTCCGCTCATCACTGCAGGACCAAAGAACTTAGTGGTAGCAGCTCCTGGAGAAGGCTTTGTGGAAAAGCCCTAAGATACTGTGTCATTGTAATGCCAGACAAAACAATGGGGCTTAGAAGACAATACTGAGGACGGCTGGAGCCGTGGAGCACAGATATGTAGCTATCATTTGCCAACTGGAAAGTGTCTTGTAATATTTTTCTGGTGTTGGCAGTATTAATGAAAAGTTCCCAGGCCATTAGGGTGGAGAAGATTTTTAAAAGGTTTTTAAGTATGTCACGTGGCTCTCCAGCAGTGACAGCATCATCAGAATCAGAGGATGGGGAAGAATCGCCCAGTTAAGTGTTTGACAGGGTTTGGTATCACAATTTTTGCCTTCTCAAATACTCCCTTTATTTACTTTACTGAGATTATTTGTTTAACAATCTGTTAAAATTAACTCACTACAGGGGAAACATATTATTCAGTAAATAAAAATCCATTTGCCGTACTTAGAAGATAGCCGTAAAAACAGAGTGTGTGACAGAAACCTTTATTAAACTTATTTATTAATTATTTTTGTAATGTTTATTTATTTTTGAGAGAGACAGAGCATGAGCAGGGGAGGGGCAGAGAGAGAGGGAGACACAGAATCCGAAGCAGGCTCCAGGTTTTGAGCTGTCAGTGGAGGTGCCCCACCTTTATTAAACTTTAGCTAAAGATTCTTGCCGAAGACTGAGATCCGCTCTGTTATACAGGGAGGTCAGTAAGTGTTAGGCATTCGGGATAGACTGGCACCAAAATGAATCTCTCTCCTTGCCTTATTTAGAAGGAGATATAACTAGAAAGAAAACTGTAAAAGAAATAGCTTTCTCACTATGTGGCTCAATGTTATTTAAAATTCTTTGTACCACTACAATTTCACTAACAATTACCTTGAATCCCCCTCCAGAATATAATTCCCACTTATTTAGTTCAATTTCCTTATTTTAAGGGACACTGAAACCCGAAGGAAAGGGGTTACCCATTTTCTTTCTTTAAAAAAATTTTTTTTGTTGATTTATTTTGAGAGAGAGAGGGAGAGAGAGAGAGAGAGAGAGAGAGAGAGGGAGCATCTGCGAGCAAGTGGGGGAGGGAAAGAGAGAGAGGGAGAGAGAAAGAATCCCAAGCAGGCTCTGAACTGTCAGTATGGAGCTCAGTGTGGGGCTCGACTCACAAACCTCGAGATCATGAGTCAAAATCAAGAGTCGGATGCTTAACTGACTGAGACACCCAGGTGCCCCATCCATTTTATTTCTTTAGGACAAAGGGCCTGGGCTTCTCACTGGCTGTTGACTAGAGACTTCCCTCAGCTCCGAGAGGCCACAAGCAGGTCCCTGTCATGTGAGCTTTCCCAGCATGGCAGCTTACTTCATCTAGGCAGCAAGGAGAGTCTCTAGGGCAAGCCTGTTAGCCAGAGGGAATCTTTTATAACATAATGTAACCGAATTGCATGGGGGTGACAGTGAATTCATTGTATTCTGTTGAAGCAAGTCACAGGTTCTGTGCACACTCAGTGGGAGGGGATTGTACAAGGGTGTAAACATCAGAAGGTGGGGGTCATGGGGGGCACCCTAGAGCTTGTCCACCACAGCATACAGCAGGGTTCGTTATGCTATTCTTTTCTTGTTTTTTTTTTTTTTTAAATGTTTATTTATTTATTTGAGAGAGAGAGAGGCAGAGAGAGAAGGAGACAGAGAATCCCAAGAGGGGCTTGGGAATCCTGATGCGGGGCCTCACAATGAACTGTGAGGTCATGACTGGAGCCAAAGTCAAGAGTTGGATGCTTAACCTACTGGCTTAAGCCACCCAGGTGCCCCCATTATGCTATTATATACTTATGTTTATGTTTGAGATTTTCCATAATAAAAAGATTTTTTTAAAAAAAGTCTGCCATACCTAAATTTTCTTGTAGCAAATAAATTTCAAGATAAGCTTCAAAAAAGAAAAAAGGAATTCTACTGAGTTAACTAGGAAGCATGGACTCTATAAAGGGTTCTCATGGTACTTGTGACTGATAATTTACCCATCTATTTAGTCATTTATCCCATAAACATTTTTCAAATTCTACTGAACACTGGCCTAATTGTAATTAGACATATTTCTGTCTTCAAGAAATAAACAGTCCAGAGGGAGATATGGATAAGTTAAGCTGACAGCTGTCGTGCAGTGACCCTCAGCTTAACTGAGGATGCTCTGAAAATGCACAGGGTGCCTCTGAAACTACCTTCTATTTAAAGACTAGCTTCCTTTGAAGAGTTTGCTGTATTTTGCATTTCTTATTTATTATGACATGATCTCTGAAGAAAAAAAAAAGTCTCAGCATTATCATCTACTCTTTGTGGAAGGAGTCTGAGGCCTTGATCATGAGCTCTAGGCAGGTTAGAGCTGGTTGTAGATTCTTTGCTGTTCCTCCCATCTAGAGGTGGGCTCTTGACTCTGGACTGGTGCTGGGCCTTGTTTGGACCAACAGAATGCGGCAGAAGTGATGCTATATGACTTAAACCTGGGACTTAAGACGTCTGCAGTTTCTGCTTTCGTGTGCTTGGAGCTCTCCTTGGAATCCTCTAGCCATGTAGGAGTTCAGCTAGCCTGCCAGTGGAGAGGATGCATGGAGGCCTACAGCTGTGTTTGATGTCTCAGCCCCAACCTCTGCCATCTTGGATGCTTTAAGCCACTAAATTTTTGGGTAATATGCTATATAGCAATAAACTTAAGCTGTAGCTAAGCCATAAACAAATTTTCCTCAACCAGAACTTAATACAGAATGGTGTAGTCACTCATACCCATACCCTGTGTAATAAACCAGAAGGAGGCAGAGTTGGCCAACTACCATAGGTCAGGCGGGGTAGTGTCTGTTGAAGGTGGATCATCTCATAGAGTCTTTAAAAGGACTCATTCGGGTCCTTCTACTACGCTGGGAGATTGCAGGAAGCATCAGATACCTGACACCCTCCTTCAGTTCCCAGTTCATTGGCAAATCCCTAATTGCTGAAAGAGAATAAGCTATGATTTTGCAGCTAAAGCAGCGGTGGGGACGGGGGGGGGGGGGGGGGGGGGGCGGGGGATGGACTGGAAACTCATCAAGTGATTTGAATTAGCACCAGATAAGCAAAAGCTCTTTTGTTGCCCAATAATGAGTCTGGGAGTACTCACCTGAAGACATCAGGAGGACAGCCTGAAGGAGAGCTACTTCTGTGTCATCCAGGTTGAAAGAAGACAGTGACATGCCCAGGTCAAAGATGGCGTCCGACACCACCCCAAGACCCCCATTCTTCAGCTGGCCCCGCGTCACTGCCATTTCCCCATTCAAGGTTAAAGTCTCACTTTCTGGGTCATATCGCACAGCAGCGCGAAGGGACATGATCTCCATGCAGCAGCCTTTAAGGAGGATTATCTGGTCTTCACATGGCAGCTGAAAAAAACCAGCCCACGTCAGCAAGAACAAGTGCACAAATGTCAGTAAGGAATAACATGCAGTATTTTAATAGCAACAGGGACAACATCCTGCGATCAATGTCGCTCCTGCACTCTTTGAGGCTATGGCTTTTCCCTTCCTACTTGGCTGCAGACTTTCAACAACCATTCTTCACACTCCAAATTGGTCACCAACTTTAACCTCAGTAGTTTGCATTTCTTTTGTGATGGATATAGATCTCTAACTGGGATTACGGTCATGTGTGAGATTGTGCTCATAATCCCTTACTCTGGAGGTTTGTATCCTAACACCAACTGATAACTGCTTGAGAACACGGTTTATGTTAAACTTACCTAATTTTCTCATAGTTCTAACAAGCCAACAGCAGACTCTACTCTTTAGCTGGATTTGATTTTTGAAGCAAGTTTGCTCCTTGTAGGTCTCTCAAAAGGCACAAAAGGAAAAGGTTGCTTATAGATGCATGTTACCCCTGAGGCCCAGAGATGTAAAAGCTTTGCCCAATTTCTTACTTGACACATCCCCAAAGGCAAGGGAATTAAAAGCAAAAATGAACTAATGGGACCTCATGAAGATAAAAAGCTTCTGCACAGCAAAGGAAGCAACCAACAAAACTAAAAGGCAACCGACGGAATGGGAAAAGATATTTGCAAATGACATATCAGACAAAGGGCTAGTATCCAAAATCTATAAAGATCTCACCAAACTCCACACCCGAAAAACAAGTAACCCAGTGAAGAAATGGGCAGAAGACATGAATAGACACTTCTCTAAAGAAGACCTCCGGATGGCCAACAGGCACATGAAAAGATGCTCAGTGTCGCTCCTCATCAGGGAAATACAAATCAAAACCACACTCAGATATCACCTCACGCCAGTCAGAGTGGCCAAAAGGAACAAATCAGGAGACTATAGATGCTGGAGAGGATGTGGAGAAACGGGAACCCTCTTGCACTGTTGGTGGGAATGCAAACTGGTGCAGCCACTCTGGAAAACAGTGTGGAGGTTCCTCAAAAAATTAAAAATAGACCTACCCTATGACCCAGCAATAGCACTGCTAGGAATTTACCCAAGGGATACAGGAGTATTGATGCATAGGGGCACTTGTACCCCAATGTTTATAGCAGCACTCTCAACAATAGCCAAATTATGGAAAGAGCCTAAATGTCCATCAACTGATGAATGGGTAAAGAAATTGTGGTTTATATACACAATGGAGTACTATGTGGCAATGGGAAAGAATGAAATATGGCCCTTTGTAGCAACATGGAAGGAACTGGATAGTGTTACGCTAAGTGAAATAAGCCATACAGAGAAAGACAGATACCATATGGTTTCACTCTTATGTGGATCCTGAGAAACTTAACAGAAACCCATGGGGGAGGGGAAGGAAAAAAAAAAAAGAGGTTAGAGTGGAAGAGAGCCCAAGCATAAGAGACTCTTAAAAACTGAAAACAAACTGAGGGTTGATGGGGGGTGGGAGGGAGGGGAGGGTGGGTGATGGGTATTGAGGAGGGCACCTTTTGGGATGAGCACTGGGTGTTGTATGGAAACCAATTTGACAATAAACTTCATATATTGAAAAAAAAAAAAAGTTTTGCCCAAAGTCACCCAGTGAATTAGGGGTAGAGGTGGAACTAGAATTCAGACCTCATGGCTCCCGGGGTTGTATTCTCAGTACCTCAGGCACTGGAGTTACTCCACACACTGGAGTTCCCTGCCAGTTCTGTAATCTCATTTTAAGCATATTTGGTTGTCTTGTTAATTAGGATTTGTGATGATGTGATAGCATTTATAACAAACTTAAAAAGAAAAAGAACTTTGTTAGCAAAATAACAAAAAATCAGAATTTTACTTTCTGGCAGGAGAGAATGTTGAATTAAAAGCCACCATCAAAGTAGCTTGAAAGGCTGTTAGTTAATGGATATTTTTGATGCACTGGGCATCATGCTAAGATTTACAGGTGTCATCTTATTTAATCGTCACAGCAATACCGTGAAGTGAATATTCTAATTTCAATTTCATTCATAAAAGTGGAAATCCAGGCACCGAGAGGTTGAGTAACATGCGAAGGGGTCACATGAGTATTTTGTGGGTGAGGCTAGGGCTTGAAGCTAGATCTTTCAGAATCCAGTGCAAAGAAAGAAGAGAACACACTCTTTCGAAATACTTGGGATATGACTAAGCTACCATAAGCAATGAATGTGTAAATCACACATAATTTTTATCTTTTCATTAAATCAGGTACAAACTCTTTTGGGGCAATACTCTTGGCAACACTTGACTAGTTCAATTTAGGTTGTTACATAAAACTGAAGGCAATACTACTGAATTATATTTAAAATGTTGGGCATTTCATATTTTTCGCTAAGTCAGCCTAGCCACCTTACCATTTAACTTCAAATTACTTAGCTTTTTCTACAGAATAAAAGTCATTTCATATTTGGTTCTGGAATATATATACATGGGAATTCTCTCCTTCCACTCATTAAAAAAAAATGACTGTGATTTACTTTTATTTAAGTTCTAATTTGTATTCCTGGCCCAAGATCATGGTAGGCAATGGGAAACCCTGAGCTTGGATAGATCCTCCACCAGTAAGATGGAGAATTGGTCCAAGTGGGCACAGGCTGGCTTTAATGCCCACGGGAAATGTCAGCTTCATCAGGGTCACCTGAGGGCTTGTTAAATACATTGCTGGTTCCACCCTCCGAGTTTCTGCATTCTCCAAGCTCCCAGAGGATGCTCATGCTGCTGGTTCAGGGACCCCGCTCTTGAGAACCACTGGCATAGAATGGCAAAGAGAAATTGCTGATCAGATCAAACCATTTATTTTTTTAATCTGCCATAAAGAATGAAAACTTGGGCAGGCCGCGTCTTTGTAGCCAAGTCTGAATCCAGATGAAGTAGATTTCTTTTTATAACTTCCTGTTAATTGGTTCAGATTTAAATAAAAGTTGAATAAGTATTTGTTAAGAATCAACCAACGGTTTAGAAACTAGGCCAGATGCCTTTTCCTTTTAGAAACGTCTGTAGGTTGGGCGCCTGGGTGGCTGAGTCTGTTAAGTGTCCGACTCTTGAATTTGGCTTAGGTCATGATCTCAGGGTCGTGAGATCGAGAGCCCTGTGTTGGGCTCTATGCTGGGCGTGGAGTCTGCTTAAGATTCTGTCTGTCTGTCTGTCTGCCTCTGTCCCTTCCCTGCTTGTGCTCTTGCATGCTCTCTCTCTCTCTCAAAAAAAAGAAGGGTTCGTAGGATGATGGTAAGATTTGTTTCAACATGTGGGCAAATAACCTCAGTCACCTGCCCCAATACTTTCATTGAGAGGCAGCTGCAAGAGGGCATGGCAGGCAGAGTTGCAGGGGCATTCCCACAGACTCTCTGTCACCTTAGGAAAGCAGCACTCGGGCTGATTGCAAAGATGTCCGTGCCCTGCATCCCAGAAGTAATTCTTTTCTTTTTTATGTTTATTTATTTATTTAGAGAGAGAGAAAGATTGTGAGTAGGGGAGGGGCAGAGAGAGAGGAGAGAAAATCCCAAGCAGGCTCCATATTGTCAACTCAGAGCCCAGTGCCGGGCTTGATTCCACGAACGCTGAGATCATGACCTGGGCCAAAATCAAGAGTCGGATGTTTAACAGACTTAGCCACGCAGGACCCTCAGAAATGATTCTTAATGTGTGTTTTGGCAGCTTTGTCAGCAATGATTTTAGATCTTTTGAAGCCCTGGGTGTCCACCAACCTTGCTGGTGGATTGGCACGGATCTTAGCACAGAATTACTGTGCGCACAATTTGAACAGCACATGCACCAAAACGCCTCTGGCAGGAAAGCTCTGGCTCTCCAGACCACCTGGGATCTCCAGCCCACTCCACAGGAAGCTAACGGGCCCACACAGTTCATTTCCTTCTTTGGGGTTCTAAAGAGAATGAGAAAGGGCTAAAAGTCCTCAGGAGGCCACCAACACCAGAAACAGATGTGTGTCGGCTGTTAAAGTAGCCCCTCCCCACCTTTTTTTTTTTTTTTTTTGCAATTTGGAGACTACAAAAATCAGGGTTGGAGGAGAGATGGAATCATGACTTTGAGGCAGGATTAAGCTTCTGAGGGAACTCGGAGAAGCTTGCCACAGCTGTGCTTGAAAAGTTCCATGTGGACCCCTCACTCTTGCCATGGACACAAGTGTTTGTTACTAGTGGTGGAGATGGCTTCTTTCCCTTCTTCTTTCACTGAAATCTCTCTCCATGGTTGGTGTATGTCCGTTTTACATTTTTCTAAGAAACATTTTTGGTGGGTATTCAAAAGGGAACATGTGACTAACAAGCTAGTTCGAGTTGTAGGGGTAGTATACTCAATAGGGTTTTTCTTCACACACCAAGGGTGGGGGACAAAGGACACAGCCCAGAGAGAGAGAGGACCAAGAAAGGAAAACGAACTCAACCCCATGAACAAAAAAGAAAGATGACGCGCAGAGTCAGAGGAAACCAGCAGCCTTGGAACAGCTCTACACCCTTCTTGAGAGCAATTTGGCAACACATATCACAAGCCTTAAAAGGTGTATATACCCTACTGCTTAGACTCTACTTCTAAGATTTGCCCTTAGGAAACAGTGCAGTGAGCGGGGCATAGGCACCGGGATGCTTATTGTAGAATGTTTATATCAGTGAAGAATGGGAAATGAGCTGAAGATCAGTCAAAACAGGTGACCTAAATTCTGTAGATCTCTTCTTTAGTTTGTGGTCATTAAAACTTCGTCTGTGAGAAAACACTCAAATGATGTGTTCTGTGGCTGAGGGTAAAACGTTTGGTTTAACAGGGTGATGGCAACATTTCTTTCTTTCTTTTTTTTTTTTCTTTTTTCTTTTTTTTAATGTTTATTTATTTTTGAGAGAGACACAGAGTGCGAGCAGGGGAGGGGCAGAGAGAGAGGGAGACAGAATCGGAAGCAGGCTCCAGGCTCTGAGCTGTGAGCACACAGCCCGATGCGGGGCTTGAACTTATGAACTGTGAGATCATGACCTGAGCTGAAGTTGGACGCTTACCCGACTGAGCCACCCAGGTGCCCCTATAACGTTCTGTTTCTTTATTTCAGTGTTAATTACATGGGTGTGTTGAGTATGTGAAAATTCATTGGGCTGCACCTTTATATGTGCCTTTTACTCTTTAACAAAAAGTAAAAACATAGTTTCATAAGTAGGAAATACAATAAGGTAGATAAATATGTTCCATACTTCATATATATGTGGGTACATGTGCACACACACACACACACACACAAACACACATATAACTGAAAAAAGACTCAAATAGGCTCCAGAATGTCAGCAGCTTATCTTTAAGTGGTGTTATTATGAATCAATGTCTTGAATATGTTATTGTTAATAACCTTCCAAACTTTAATAAGTAATTTTTTAAAAAGATGGTCAGAGACATGGAAAGCCATACCAATACAGACACAAGTCAAAATCCCTTCTCTAGGACTCACCAGCTCCTCTGAGTATGAATAGCTCCCACTGCAGGGCTACCAGCCAGCATGTCAGGTACCCTGGCCCCATCACAGTGGGGGGATAAAGGGGAGGGAGAAGAGGGAGGCACGCACTCTTCCTCAGCTAAGTCTGGGGATCAGATACCTGCCTCCTGAAGCCCACTGCTCTGTCCTTCTAGATATGGCTCTTGTGGAGGCTCAAAATAGGCAATGAGAAGCATCCGCATCAGTGTCTGAGGTCTCCAGCTGGGCTCCCACTATTGCAAACTCAAAGGCACAAATGAGCTGGAAGCCAAGGCATGATGGAATCATTCCAGGCGAGGAGACGGCTTCTTTCTAGGTGAGGCTAGATTCACTTATCACTTGGGTAGCTTACCCTAGAGGCTCACAGCAGTATGTGGACTTCTCTATTTGATATCTCTCTGGGTCCCCTTGGAGGTGGGAAGAGCAATAGATTGGCACCTGATGGGGGTTTTCAAAGGGCAAAATTTTCCACTTGATTTAAAAAAGGAAGGCTAGGGGCGCCTGGGTGGCGCAGTCAGTTGGGCGTCTGACTTCAGCCAGGTCACGATCTCGCGGTCTGTGAGTTCGAGCCCCGCGTCAGGCTCTGGGCTGATGGCTCGGAGCCTGGAGCCTGTTTCCGATTCTGTGTCTCCCTCTCTCTCTGCCCCTCCCCCATTCATGCTCTGTCTCTCTCTGTCCCAAAAATAAATAAAAAACGTTGAAAAAAAAATTTAAAAAAAAAAAAAAAAAAAAAAGGAAGGCTAGAGACAGGATGGTAATGTGATAGAGGAAGTAGCAGCAGCATTAACAGCTAAAATTTATGGATATGCTTAGGACCAGGCACTATCCAAATACTTTATATATGTGATCCCATTTAAACCTTGCCACAGCTCTGAGAGGTAAATACTATTATGATTCCCATTTTAAAGATGAGATAAGCAAGAGTTGAAGACACCAAATAACTTATGTAGGATTCTCGCCCATTCAGCTGACTGCAGGTCCCATGCCCCCAGGTACCACATAGTAAGCCTCTGCTAAAGATGAGGTGCGCAAAAGGGAGAGCCTATGAGCTCTGTTGGGTGTGCTCTTCAGGGTGCCCTGAACATGGGGCAAGAAAGGGCGAGATTATAGGAAAAGGGAGGAGACTTAAGGAGTTATTAAGATCCTTGCTCTGTGAGGGAGCTCCTTATTGTTGAGGAGGAAACAACCACACGACTGTTTTTGCTGTGATGTGTAATGGAAAGCATATCGACTTCGACTCAAGCCATCGCTGTTTGCATAACTTCATGTCATCTCTTTGATCTTAGTTTTCCCCAATCACAAAATGGGCTTAATTAAAGCTACCCTGCAAATCGGTTACAAGGTTTGGATGTAATGTGGGCAGACTTGGGCATGGTAACTGGGACATCATAGGTGCTGAATGAATAGAAGTTATTGCTGTCCTATTTCCCTATGCCTGGAGTCAGTGGAAGGAGAGAATCTTCAGCCTCATGTGGACAAGCTAATGAATGATGACTGAATAGAGAAGGTAGGGAAATAAAAAATGAAACAGAGTGCATTTTCATTTTGTACTGACATTGCTTTCACGTGACCTAAGTCCCTACTAATTAATATTAAATTTTAAATAATACTCAGTATTCCTGGAAATTGATGGAACTATAACGAAAAATAATGCAGAAGGAAAAACAGTTTCCTCACCTCACAAAACATAGGCAACTTTTTGGCAAAATCCACCACTCTGGTAATTGCTGGTGTGATGATTTTTGTAAAATGGCTGAAGGCTTCCAAGTCAACCTTTCCACCTTCTGGGGCATTTACTATTGGTGCTTGTCCAATATCTTCTGGCTAGGGAGGAGAAACAAGAAAGATTTAAATGAAAAACCTGGAGGATCTTGACTTATCATAGTTCTCGTGTGGCAGAAAATCTCTTCTGAGTTGACATACTATACAATTTCTAGTTTTCACTTTGCTTATTAACAAACTATGCAGTTTCACATGGTTCAGTTCTCTGAGCAAAGATCTAGGTGTTGGCCATTGCTTTGATAGCCGCCAGTGATAATGTTGACAGGAATGTTGCCGCAGAAATAAAGAGAGAGAAAACAAGTGAGAGAAGAAGGGAGCCAGAGAGAAACAACAGGAATTTGGGTTCTGCTTCTGAATGTGCAAAGGATGCCGGGTGACATATGTGCTTGGGGCTCTGGGGTAGCATTTTCAGAGCACTGAACATTCTGGCGTGTGTAGACCGTGATGAATGGGATGGGATGAGATGGGATGTCCTGGCGAGTAGCACCCTGTGGATTCATTCTTGCTTTTGACCCAGCTGCTGGGGCTCAAAGTTCCTGTCTGCTCTACAGACTCCAGTAGGAGGAGGTCTCAGTGGGCTGAGGGGAAAGACCTCTAAGTCACCTACAGGAACTGAATTGTGTAAACTTGGCAAACTTTTGGGCAGAGTGGGTCATTTGCCAGTGTTTAGTGTCTCTGGAGCACTTCTGTGTCATTGACTTGCCCAAGAACAATCCATAGCCTTGCTACTCAAAGGGTGGTGTGGCAGGTTGGGTGCCACCTGGACACTTGTTAGAAACCCCCCCTCCCCAGACCTAATGGTGCAGAATCAGCGTTTTAGCAAGCCTCCCAGGTGGTTGTGCTTGTGTTAGCCACCCAGTTGTCCATTGGCACCCCCTAGCTCCTTAGCAGGGCGCTCAAAGACCATCACGGTCTCATGTATCTGCTCTTGTCACCTGTGTTTCCTGCTAGTAATAGTCCTCTCTGTTGTCTTTTCTTGTTGTGATAATCGTGACCACTATTTATCTGTGGCCAAGCAAGCCAGCCCCTTTGAGGGAGCGCATTATCTCAAGCAGTCCTTACACAATCCTGATTGGCAGATAAGCAAACAAAGGGCTCAAGGAGGTTAAGAACAATCCCCTGAGGCCAGGACTGGGATATCGGTCACCCAGACTCCACACAGCAATCTGCCAGGAGCCCCACATCTACCCCCTACTTTGAAGTTTTAATAACCTGTACACTTTTGACACCAGGGGGCAAAATTCTACTCCTCTTAATATTCCCCTTACTAGCCTCTCCCACTGCCTTCCTGGAAGTTGTGAAGGTCATCAAAGGGATTAGAGATTCACGCCTACCCCACGACCATCTCTGTCTAGAGCCACAGTGAACAGACTAGAACCAGTCACCCAAGGTTGGGAGGTGTGAGACAGTGGGCAGAGGTGGGCAGGAGGAACGGGCACTATGAGTGAGTCAAGCAAAGCTGAATCCCTCACTTGCAGAGTGGTGGGGGCACATCACTTGTGACAAGACTGTGGCCTACCTACCGCCGTGGTCCCCAAACATCCCTGTATCAGAATCATTGGGTTGGGCTCCTGTGTCCAGAGTTTCTGATGCAGTAGATCAGGGGTAGAGTCTGGGAATAACCTGAATTTCTAGCAACTTCCTGGAGCAATGGTGCTGGTCTGGGACCACACTTTGAGAACCACCGGGCTGGCAGTAACTGCATCCAGCTCAGAGTAATCCAGTTACCATTTTCTTTTCACACGTCCCCAGTCATTGCTCACATCTAATTTTTAGCACAAAGAAAAGCAAAGGATGATTCTTTTACTGACTTGTTTCCAGGGCACAAGGGTCAACAGGAGCAGCCCAGGCCCTCCAGGGGTGTGGTAGGAGCTGTGGTTACAGCCTAGGGAAGGATTTTAAAATTTATTACATAGCAAATTCTGGCAGCATTGACCCTTTTTGGGTTATCCAGTAGGTTCTCTGTTTATTTTATTTTACTTTTTTGGGAGGAGGGTGGTTTGCTTTGCAGGCAGCAAGTGGGTGGGAAAGGGACCTAGTCTGTCATGTTATCACAGTCAGTGATGATGTTTTGGGGCAACTGTTGGCATGGGGAACCCATGGAAGGTTACTGTTCTGCTGGCTTTCTGGATGCAGACAGAATTGATGGAATAACCACACGTACAGCTTCTCTCTCTCTTTCTCTCTCTCTGTGTTTCTCACATAGACTGAGCTAAGGGAGAAGGCACATTTGGGCACTGCTGTTCCTCGTATTCTTCACCTCGTCGGTCTTTATAATTTCTCCCACCCCAGAAATGAGGCTCATCTCACCTGCTTTGTCTGTCTTATGACTCTGTCATGAAGATCAACTGATAAGAGGTACATGGTCACACATGAAAAAAGAAAGGGCGTTTTATACACATACACACACATAGGGTGAAGTTTTTTAGAAGTAACAATAAAAATATGTTAATATTTTTATAGTTTGGCCTGGTTGATTCCAAATGTCTTGTCATTGAACATGATAGATCTAATCTGATTTTATTGAATGGCATTCAGTGTCCTTTGAAAGGTGTGAGTCAATACTGATGTTAAAAATTTCCATTTAATCTGTGAGTTCACGGGGTATTTGAATCATGCCTGTGATACCTCTAAAGGTTTGAAAAAAGGGGGGAAATTATACAAGGAAATACAGCAATTTTAATTAAAACCACCTCACAAGCTTTTCTGTTGAAAAATAAATATCAGGGTAGGAAAAAAAATGTATTTTTAAGTCTTTGAGTATTTAATGGAAAATACAATTGCTAGAAGTAAAATCATATACAAAGTAAAAGCTTTTTATTATTATCAAGGGTTATCCCCATAATGGATCTTGGATACCGGAAAATATACATGGATAGATGGATAGATAAGTAGACAGACAGACAGACATAGTCTATGAATTGACCTGAGTTCACCCATCAGGTATGAAAAATTAAGGTTGAGCCATGTAAATTTGTCTGTGACATCCCTAAAGGTTTTTCACCCATATGGACAACAGATCATTTGCTGCAATATTTGGGAGATGTTAAAAACAGGAGTACAAATATTTGACATCAGCTGTATCTAATCAGATATGTTAATATAGCTGGTAGCCTTGTAATCCATGACGTGAGTTATATTTGCTCACAAGCACACACGTGTCTGTACTGAGAGCAAACTGAGGTACTGATGATAAGCCTCGGGCTGCAGCTTCACCAGCGTAGGCTGTGGGCAAAGCCTGGTTTTTGCCCGTGTGGCACACACTGCCTTAGCTTGCTCATAGGGTTGTTGCCAGTTCACCTTCTGACTGTCTTCCTCCTCGCCTGCCCTCATGGACCTCTTGTGCCAGCTGAGCCCACCTCTCGCCATCTGCTCCCCAGGTGGCTTTGCACTGCTGTGGTTTGGAGCTGCCTTTCCTCTGACTTGTACTTTCTCTGAAGTCCCTGCTTCCATCTTATCTTGGCCAATTCCAAATCCCACCCCACTCAAATTCTATTTTCTCCTTAAAGTCTTCCCAGATCACCTGTGTGAAATGATGCCTTCCTCACTGGAAAACATACGGTAGCTCATGTACATCACTCATATGGCATTTAGGCATTTATTACTATTATATTGCAGGTATATAGGCTCACAGCTAAGATATGGATTTCTTGGGTGGGGTGCATAAGCCCTTAAGTATCTTTGTCTCCTTTGTGGAAAGCATTGGGCTAAAAGGTGGAGGACAGAATGCTTGTTGGTTGGTTGAGTGAATAAATGTAGGTTTATACTCGTTCAACTATGCAGCCAGGCCTAGTTCTAGATGCTAAGTTACATCAGTAAACAATGCATCCTTAAGGAACTTTCACTGTAATTGAGGGAAGACAGGCAATAAACAAAAACAGTACTCTCACAGAAGAATTTCTGCCTGTGATTAGACGGAAGGTGACATGATGGTATGTAGGGGTCAGGAAGCAGATGGGCAGCGCAGGGTGAGAAGTGACGTGTGAGCTTTAACTGGAAGACAGCCCTCCACAGATCCAGAGGAAGAGCATTTAAGGCAAAAGGAAAACCAGTGCCAGGTCCCAAGGCCAGAAAGGAGGCCTGTGTGCTCAGAGCCCAGAGACTGCACGAGATGAAGGACAGAGGCAGGTAAGGGTCCTGTGATGCTGGGCCTTGGGGGCTGTGGGGAGGAGACAGGGTTGTGTAGTGCAGCTCCACTGAAAGGCTTCAAGTAGGGGTGCAGTGGGATGAGAGTTTGGGTTATGATGCAGAATAGGGACACGGGAAGCCAGAGGAAGAAATGGGCTGGCAGCAACAGCCTTTTGGGTAGGAGATGAAGTGGGCTGGACTACAGGGCAGCAGTAGAGATGGAGAGAAGCAGAAGAACTCCAACCTCTTCTGGGAGCCAGACACAGGGATTTCTGATGGACTGGATGTGGGGTGTGAGACAATGAGGAATCCAGAGTGTCTCTTCTTGGGCAGTGGAGGAGGTGGGGGGCCCAAAGAAAGAGATTCAGGGGTGTGCAGGGGTGAGCTTCAACTAGCTCAGTGCTAGAGCAGGCTGGTGATGCCCAAATGGAGACTAAGTGCCTTTCTGCTTGGACTGTTCATCAGTATTGTTCAGGTGAGTGGCAAATGCTGCCAGTTGACCTCTTTGCAATGGCTGGCCAGAGCTGAGGACCTCTTGGCTTGAACCTGCAAACTCTCTGGCACATGCAGAGTGGGATGGGGCCAGACAAGACTCCCCTTTCTCTGCTGATCACAGCGTGTCTTTTGCACCTTTGTAAGGAGGGGCAGGAAGACCCAGACAAATGGTGATTAAAGGTCCCTGGGCTTTGAGATATTACTACAGGCTCTCCATTTTCCTGGGATGAGCAGGGATGGGATGTGAGGACGGGGGTGGTAGGGATAATGCACATAGGCACCACTAATGTGGTTGTTTATGATATGCCAAGCACTTATATCTATAACTTTTATACCGTGTGGTGTAAAGTCACTCGAGCCATAGAGGTGAAGTAACTTGCCCGAAGTCACATAATTAAAAAACAACAAGCATATACATATAAAGCGACAGAGGCAAGCACTGAACTCAGGCTGTCTGGTTCCAATCTCCATGCACATTACTAGACAACCCTGCCTTCTTCTGATGTAGTTATCATAATCTCAGGAGTGACAGAAGCCTTTCTGACTTGAGTGCTCTTGTCTACATAGACCACATGTGGCCAGATCACTCATCCTGCCTGACCCTTCCGCTTATGCCACTTTTCTAAGGCTTTCCCAGTCATGCATGTGTGAAATCAGAGAGTAGCTCTGCCAGGGAAAAATAGGGCAGGCCTGCCCTGGTTCTGATGGTCACACTTTATACTTGTGTGGAAAATCCATCCAAAGTCACATCTTTGCATGTGAATGAAGGGAGCAGAATAATAACACAATGTCAACAGAAAATATTGTTGCTGGTATGGGGTTTACTCCAAACCAAGTGTCTTCCCACTCTTGGGAGGTGTAGAAGTGAATTACCCTTGGTGAAGAGACACTGCTTCCCTTGTTTGTCATAAGATGCCCCTTGTTCCCTTTTCAGTGCACTTTTTTTAAAAATGTTTATTTATTTTTGAGAGAGAGAGAGCACAAGCAGAGAGAGAGGTGAACAGAGGATCTGAAGTGGGCTCTGTGTTGACAGCAGCGAGCCTGATGTAGGTCTTGAACTCATGAACCGCGAGATCATGACCAGAGCCAAAGTTGGATGCTCAACTGAGTATCCCAGGTGCCCACACGCAGTGCACTTCTATATTTCGTCATTATTGTCATCACACCCGAAGGGTTATTACTTTGGGCACTTTTGTACCATTAGGGATTTGAGTGGATTGGAGAAAACCAGAAAATTATGATTTATTTAAAAAAAAATTTTTTTTTTAAGTTTATTTATTTTTGAGACAGAGAGAGACAGAGCATGAACGAGGGAGGGGCAGAGAGAGAGGGAGAGACAGAATCGGAAGCAGGCTCCAGGCTCTGAGCCATCAGCCCAGAGCCCGACGCGGGGCACGAACCCACAGACCGCGAGATCGTGACCTGAGCCGAAGTCGGACGCTTAACCGACTGAGCCACCCAGGCGCCCCCAGAAAATTATGATTTAAATGCTTTTGGAAGTAGTTTTAAAGAATGGCTTTGAATTATTATGAAAATATGCATGGCTATTTAAGAAGTTTCTTATTTGCCAGTGACTGTCATTTTCACAGACATAAATACAGATTTGAAACCCAGGTCAAACCACCAGTCTCTATTTCTGACTTGAGTCCTGGTGTCAGGGTAAAAAATGATGAAGAAGTTTTTTTGGGGGAATAAATTACTTTCCTGCTCCAGATAAATGAATACTTCCAGCTTTTATGACAACATATAATTTTTAGTCCCTTATGATATATTACTATATACCATTTAATAGTCTCCTCAAATTCTTTTTCAAAATAAGATGGGCCATCATCACATACAAATAAGTGAAATAGTATATGTAGCAGTGTTGTAAGCAGAATAAAGGCCATAAGCCACACAGAACACAAATCCTAATATGTAGAAGCCTATTCAGACATGGATATCATTTAATGTCTTTAAAGAAGGATTCGTAATGTCCTTGCAGGAATAATTTACCACTCAGTGAAATTTTTTTTCCTGAGCATAAATACTCAATTGGAGGCACTCTTCTGCAAGAGGTGTGTGTAAATATGTAAACTGGCTGAGACACAGGGCTTAACTGTACTGTCTCTGAGGATGGGCCAGTGGAACTGTACATTCTGTTTAACAAATATTTATTGAGTTCTGTTCTGGTTATCTACGCTGTGTAACAAACTACCCTAAAACTTACTGGCTTAAAACAACAAATTTTTACTGATACTCAAAGTTGATGGGCTCAGCTGGGTGGTTCTCACTTGGGGTCCCTCATACAGTTGTCCTCAGATGGCAGCAGAGGCTGGTGTCATCTACTGGCTTTTTTACTCATGTTTCTGGTGTCTGGTTTGGCACTGGATTTGGCCTTAAAAGTCACTGTGCTAAAATCTGTTGCCCCCTTTAAAAAAAAAAAAAAAAAATATATATATATATATATAAATATATATATAATATATATTATATATTTTATTATATATAATATATTATAAAATATATAAAATATATTTTATATAAAATAAAATATTTAATAATATTTTATTTTAAATAATTTATATAAATATTTTAAATATTTTAAATATAATAATTTATATAAATATTTTAAATAATTTATATAAATATTTTAAAAATATTTATATAAAATAAAATATATAAAATATATATATTATATATATATAATATATATATATTTTTTTTAAGTTTATTTATTTATTTTGAGAGAGACAGAGACAGCACAAGTGGGGGAGGGACAAAGAAAGAGGGAGAAAGAGACAATCCCAAGCAGGCTGTGCACCATCAGCATGGAGCCCGATGCGGGGCTCGAACTCACAAAACCATGAGATCATGACCTGAGCCAAAACCAAGAGTTGGACGCTTAACTGACTGAGCCACCCAGGTGCCCCTAAATACCGTTGCTTAAAGGAATCACACACCAGCCCCCATTCAATGAGAGAGAAGAATGGACTCCACATCTCCATGGGAGAGAATGAGCTGTATATATAGTCAAGAAAGACTCTAATGGCAGCCATCTTTAAGAAAAGCTACCGTACATCTCAACCATACATGTGATAGACACTGAAGTCACAGTACTGAATGGAACGTGGTCCTTCCGCTGAGGAGATGTGGGGGTGATCCCAGGCACAGAAGAGGATTGGATGATAGAAATGAAGCTCATTGTAGAGACAAATGGGACTGTGGAGGTGTTCTGATCTACCCCAGCACCCCTGTGAAAAAAAAAAAAGCCTAGAGAAGCAGTTCTTTATATTTGGACCAAGAGGGGCAATTTCTTGAACAGAACAAGGATCTACAAAATATACATTTCATGTCAGCTCCACAGCAGGAGGGAGATTGTTGGGTAAAACAGTTGCTCTGTAAATGTTAACTTCCTGAAGAAAACTCTTGTTCCTGGATAACCTCATGGCCCTGACAAAAAACTAATGGCAAATCATTTTGTGCCATACTTTCTTTGGTTCCTTCTGTAGACTGATGAAAAGCATAAGGAGCCTTTGAGCTAAAAGTGCAGACCTCACTGTTTTTAATCATTAGCAATCATGCCATCTTTGCTAAAGAGACCATGAGACACGAAGAGATCTGAGTGTATTTTACCCTACAGAGTTTGTTTGTTTCTTTTTTTAATGTTTATTTTTGAGAGAGAGAGCATGAGAGAGGGGCAGAGAGAAAGGGAGACAGAGGATCCAAAGCGGGCTCCACGCTGACAGCAGGGAACCTGACGAGGGACTCAAACTCACCGACCATGAGATCATGACCTGAGCCCAAATCAGACACTTAACTGACTGAGCCATCCAGGTGCCCCTACAGTTTGTTTCTTGGCTTTCAGATACAGCTTGTGTAACCTCCTCAGAGAGACCTTTCTGACCACCCTGTTGGGAGAAGTGAAGTCTCTCTCCACTTCCAATTCTCAATCACTCTGTCCCATCAGGATGTTTATTTCCCTCATTGCACATACCACCACCTGCATTTATCTTTTTGGTTAATCCTTGCTGTCTTTCTCCCTCCATCGGAATAGAGCTGACTTATTCACTTCCTGGCACACAGTAGCTGCTCAATAAATGTTTTTTAAAGTAAAAGAACAGATCTTTAGAGTCTGGAAAAAGCGCCCTAGTGACCATGGAAACGGTTTAATTAGGCTGGTATTCATTCTCTTTTTGGAGTAGAGAAAATTGAAATGCAAAATTCCCCAGAAGTCCAGATGTGCCCCAAATCTTCCACTAAATTTACTTAGTCACTACTCTGAAATCAGGCCTGGAAGTGGTTTTCACAATCTCCTTTTATGGCTGACACGTTTGGGGAGATGACAGATTTAGGATTGGAGTAGGCAGGACTATCTCTTGTAATGCCCTAAATATATTGGATTAGAATTGATCTATCTATCCAGAATTCATATTTTCTCATTCCTGGCAGATATACCAGAGTAGTCCTGAGGATTTAAGATCAAGGCACCAAGAGGTGGCCCCTCCAAAGACATGTCTCTTTCAAAGGCTCTTTGGGTTTGGATAGGTGACCAGGTTGTACAGTGTGGTGATTAAGAGCATGGATCCTGGGGCTGGGCAGGATCCATCACCACTACTTACCTTAAAAGGAGCTTTGTAAGTTTCCTTTTAATTTTTTCTGCCTCAGTTCTCTGCTTGGGAAAATGGAGATTTTACCCACATTTACCTACATGGTTGGCATAGGTTAATGTACAGCAAGCAGTTAGAATCGTACCTGGCACTTGGTAAGAGCCATCTAAGTGTTTGCTAACATTACTGTTCATGGATGCCATCAACAGAGTATGTGAGAACCTGCTCATGACAACAGTGAAAGTAATTGAGGGCAGGTAGCTTATGGGTAAGATTTTTCTTTTCAGTTATTTTTATACTGTTTTCATGAAAAAGACTATCTCCTTATAATGGTGATGTTGAGGTATGAGGACAATTATACACTATACCTTCCTGTTCAGATGGGAAAGAATGCTAATGTAACCTGGAGATACAAATAGACCCACAGAATATCTGCTGCCGGGGCTCAGTGAGGTGCTCATAAAGGGTTCACATTATAAATTAAGGGCAAGGTCAGACTCTGAGATGGTCAAACACCAGCTGATGGTGGTGGTGGGGACAGTCCATTTGATGAGGTGGGTGGACAGCCTGGACTTCTGGGCCTGGCTGCCACTTCCTAGTAGTGTGATCTTGGGTGAACCAAATAAGGCCTTTGGCTTGGTTTGCACATCTCTAAAATGGGGATAGTAGTTCTAGCCCAACCCAAAGCATTTTGAGGTCCAAAGGAGAAATGAATGAGAAGGACTTTCACAATGGTTAGTTTTTATAAAAACATCAAACACTGATCTTCCAAGGGTCTGGAGATGCCTGTGTTCTCTCTATATCCCCACTCCCAAACCCTCTCCTTACCCCCATTCCCTTTCTCTTCCTGGACTTGAGTTCTTTTATTTTAAGCTAAACATCTTGACTTCTACTGCCATACACATATATTTGAGATATAGGACACTTCATTCTAGGGGTTATTCTTTTTTTTTTTTTTTAATTTTTTTTTAATGTTTATTTATTTTTGAGACAGAGAGAGACAGAGCATGAATGGGGGAGGGTCAGAGAGAGGGAGACACAGAATCTGAAACAGGCTCCAGGCTCTGAGCTGTCAGCACAGAGCCCGACGCGGGGCTCAAACTCACGGACCGCGAGATCATGACCTGAGCCGAAGTCGGCCGCTTAACCAACTGAGCCACCCAGGCGCCCCTCTAGGGGTTATTCTAAAGGGGATATTCTAAAGGGTGAGTTTAGGAGACTAACTGTATTACATGGGCATCTGAGAGAAGAAATGGGTATAAGAAGGGAAAGCTGGCAGGTAAAGAATGTTACTGATGAGTTGATTCAAGGCTGGCCTTATTACCAGCAAAAGCAAACAGATAATGTGCACTAAGAAACTGCTTTAGAATTTAGTGACTCACAAGCCATCGATCATAGGAATGACCTTTGTTCTCAGACAGACCTGGGTTCCAATTCTGACTCTGCAAGTCGCTTGACTTCTTGGAACTGCAGTTTCCAAAAAGAAACTGCACCAGCATCCCAGGGTAATGAGGACTGAGTTGAGTAGAAAACGCCAAGCACGCGCCTGATATTTAGCTGTGTGGGGGAACCTTACCAGGAATTTCCGTTTCTGCTTCCAGTGGCTGCCTTGGGCATTGGTGGCCACGTGGGCTTCCGTGACAGTTTTGATGAGCTCCCACTCCTCGTCTGTGGGCTCTGGCTTGTGCCCGATGGATTTCTGCAGCTCTTCCCGTCGTCTCTTCTCCCGGTTCTCCTCAATCAGTTTCCTCTTCGCCAGCCTCTTGCTGTCATCCAGTACCACTGGGAGAGGAGGAAAGATGAGACAAAACACACGGACACTCCCAGACACATGGCAGACTGCGTGTGCACCCAGGAGCCTCAGGGGCGGGGACCACTCATGCATAGATGGCTTAGCGGGTCCTGCAGAGTGGGTCGTGCTGGGGTATTTTCTCCCCCCAGCAGCAAACTGCCATCAACTAGCTTGTCTCTGACACGAGACCTAGGGCCAAACTCCCAATGGCTGGCCAGCTTTTCAAGAAAAAGCTCTGGGGGGAGTTGGACACTGGGCATCCCAACTCCACAGAAGGTGAGCCTAAATAAGAATGAAGCAGAGGGAGGTAAAATCTGTTCTATCCACGGCTTCACAGATAAGTCCGTCTAGCCATTTATCTGACTTCACCTTAGGGTCTCTCTGTTCCTCCTTTCTTTGCCTCAAGTGGCTCTTAGTAAAAAGAACTTCCTATTAAAGAAAAGTTCTGGAGCAGTAAACAGGAGGCTAATGATCCCCTTCCTCAGATAAATAGGGCTTTCTTAAAAATATTTTTTTTTAGTGTTTATTTTTGAAGGAGAGAAAGACAGAGTGTGAGCAGGGGAGAGGCAGAAAGAGAGGGAGACAGAGTCCAAAGCAGGCTCCAGGCTCTGAGCTGTCAGCACAGAAGCCCAACGCGGGGCTCAAACCCACAGGCTGTGAGATCATGGCCTGAGCCAAGGTCAGACGCCTAACTGACTGAGCCACCCAGGCACCCCTCTTTGTTAGCTCTCTTAAGTGCTAATTGAAATGTGGCTCAACCTATCTGAGGCTGCACAGGTACTCACTTTGCTCTAGTCTCTACGTGGTCTATCCTCAATGGTGGTTAAAGAGCCCAGGCTTTGGAATCTAGAAAGAGCTGGGTCTGAATCCTGAGACTACCACATTCTAGCTGTGTGACCTCTGGCAAGTTGCTCAGGCTCTTGGAGCTTTTTCATTTCTTCCTGTATAAAACAGGCTCAATAATTCCCACTTCAGAGGGTGTTCAGTGTGATAATGCACTACATGTGGTCAGTAAATATAGCCATGACTTTTACCATTTGTGCAATGGGGAAATAAGAAGGGCAGGAAAAAGAAGCCTATATTTCTGGGGTTAATTTCCAAAAT
Source organism: Panthera onca (assembly GCF_046562875.1). Taxonomy (NCBI): domain Eukaryota; kingdom Metazoa; phylum Chordata; class Mammalia; order Carnivora; family Felidae; genus Panthera; species Panthera onca. The sequence goes on from NC_138347.1 coordinate 140,591,514, forward strand.
GAAGCCATTTCACCAGACTCTTAGTAACTATCAGTAGAATGGAAAGGCTCAGGTTTTATGCTACAGAGTCATAGTATTTAGAACTGGAAAGAACCTTAGGTATTATCTAGCCCAACTCCCTCCTGTCACAGAGGAGGAAGTTGATCCAGAGAGATCATGACTTGCCTAAAGTCACAGAGCAAGTTCATGGCAGAGCCAAGGCAAGACCCAGGACTCCTGATTCCAGTTCTACAACATCACTGTCCTAGAGCCATTTCTTGATGAAGGTGTGACCTGGTAGGAAAAGAAAAAAAGCAAACATAGCAGGAAGAAGAGAACCAAAAGTACTCAGCTAATCCACAAACAGAATAATGAATCCCAGATCATCTAGACTTGATTGGATCGTCAAAGTCAGGTGAGCAATGGCAAATGTGGGAAATGGGAATGAGCCCTGTTTAGTCATTTAGGTTCCCTTATTAAAGGGATTGTTCCCTTTAATAAATGGGCTGTACTCATAGTCCCATTTCCCAAATGCTTCCTCTGTGCTGGGGATTGTTGCATTTAACATGCATTATCTAATTTAATTCTGAAAACAACTTGCAAGGTAGGCAATAAATTTCACAGAAGGGAAACCTGAGGTTAACTCTGATGGTCACACAGCTAGTAAGTGGCAGATATGGGACTCCAACAGTTTTTCTGATTATAAAGCCTGAGCTCTTATAGTGCTTCATAGGGTGCATTCAAAATTAATTTCCACCCAGTCCAGATTAACACTGAGCTTTTTTTTAACCTTATAAATATTCATATCTTTAACTTCTCAATAAAACAATGAAATGGATACTCAATAGTAACAGTTCCTTATAGTGGCACATCTAAATATTTGGTTCTAGGTCAATCATTTCACATATCCCTATCAGGCATATTGTTGGCCGTGGCTAAAGTCTTTAAAAGATAAAGACAAAGAACACACTCAGCCGGAGGTGGGGATTAACCCAGGATTTCTAGCCTAAAGCTGTCACACAACCCTCCTCCTTTTTAAAGATTCCCCATTCTGTCTTCTCTAATGGGAAAACCAGGACATTTCACAGATTTTTTTGTTCTAGTGGAGGGAACCCTTTTTATCACATAAATGTGAGCCATGATTATTTCCTCTTTCATGAGGAAAATCCTCACTGCCTTCTTTTTTCTCTCCTTTTTTTTTTTTTGGTTTTCTTTCTTTTTCTTCTCTTTTTTAAAACTAAAAGTTAGAGACTTTCATTGAGGTGCAAACATTTGTGCCAATAGAAGTCATTAACCCTGACGCCTGGCAAAATGGAGGCCACACATTCTGAGTGACACAATTCTTATTTTATTATTAGATTAATTAAAAGAACTGGTGTAAATCCCTTGCACAGTGCGAGAAGAAGAGACTCCAATGGCTAATCTCACTGCCATATGCTGTGGCACTTTGAAAACTGGGTAGGAGGACTGGAGCTTAGAATGTTTTTATGGCTAAAAATATAGCAAACACCCAACTGCAGGATGACTCATGCTATAGAGCACTCAGCCTCACATTCTTCAGAAATTACTGAACACAATGTTTTCTGCCAGTGCCCCATCTCCAAAAACGTCCACAAAATAAATTCTTGTCTCTTCTTTTGAAAAATATTAGGACTAGTCCACAAGGCTCTCACCACATGAATGTTGTGTGTAAAACCACACCTCATCCAGGTGAATGGACAAGACCGCTCATTCATACTCTCTTGCAAACAGAGTATTGCTAATAGTCCTGCAGATGTGCTAGGGATAATTTACTCACTTTCCCTTACCTGTCGTCTAGATACTTTGAGAGTTAGGAGTTGCTAGGGAAGGGGTAGGATGGAAAGCACCCAGCAATGACTGGGAGTGAGGGGTCGCTGGGAGTGCTACAGGTCTTCCCTCTGTCCACATGAGCCTCTATTTCTTTTCTGCCCAGTTGATCTCCTTGAACCAAACCTTTCCCCAATCAACACTCCTTGAATACGAAAAAGAGGAAAAAGATTACTTACAATCTGTTGCCATGCCAACATAGATGCATTTTTTAAAGCGACATTCCTGGCACTGATTTCGCGTAACTTTGTCTATGACACATTTTCCTTCATATTTACAGGAATAGGATGGATGGAGATTTTTCTGAATGGTTCTCCTAAAGAAACCCTACATGAAAAAGAAAGACCAAAGACAACAGTTTCATATTTCCTAGAAATAAATGACTCCAGAATTTTGTGTCCACATAACTGTGATGGATTGTTTTTGACCTTTCCTATGCATGGGCTTGTACCTTTACCTATTCACATATAGGACAGTTAGCCCAAACTGAATCTAAAGAATTCTATATCTGAGCTGAAGGAAACGTCCAGGACTATAGAGTCAATATCTTTTTGGCATTTAGTAAGGAAAAGAGGTTAATGGGGATATCTAGTGTTCATTTTTATTTTTCTAAACATTGAGTAATAAAAATAAATCATATTCTTTCCTTTCATAGAGTGTCATAATTATGTTGTTAAATTAAGCTGTGAAGAACCTTGCTACACTTTGCGCTGGAGAATAAGAGAGCTGGATACTTGTTATACTCTATTAATTAATAATTTAATCATTTGGTGATTAAATGGATGCATTAAATGACCTTCAGAGATTTAGTTTAATTCTTGTTTTTGACTCTTGCAATGTCCATTACCAGCTCAGATAACCCTTGAAATAACAGTACTTGGGGAATAGAAAATTCCAGATTCTCTACCCAGATTTTCTCAGAGCTTAATGCATTGGGGTTTTTCCTTTCATAGTACTCTTTTTCTCCAGTATCAGTAGACATATACCCTGAAGATCAGTAGGTGTCTTCCTTTCTTAAGATATGGGAGAGTGCCACCATAAAGGCTGCTGAGCATGCCATTTAGTCCAGGTTTAGGTGACACAAATATCCTCAAGACGTGTTATAGTAGAACTTTCCTGGACATGATACTCCAGTCTTGGCAATGGAGTTTCTGTATTGTAGGCATTAATGGTGGTGGAGGGCACTTATCATGAGGGGTACATTGCAAAGGGCTGTAGACACCTTCCATATCCTTCTGTCTCTTCTAACAACCTTATGAAGTAGGTACTCTTAATATCTCCATGGTAGGGATTAAAAAACTAAGCCTCGAATAGGTTAAATCACTTGCCCCAAATCATGTGGTAAGTACGTTGTAGAACTTGGCCTGGAGCTCAGGAGTCAGACTCTAAGTCTTATTTACTTAACTGCTTATATGATATAAACTGAGTTCAGTTTTACTGTATTATTTAAATGAACAGATGAACAGATTATAAATAGTACCCCCCTTGCCTTCATTTTATCCGTTTTAGTAGACTAGCAAAGCAGAAACACATTTTGAAGGATATTATCTACTAAAGCTTAAAGGGACCTCTAATTTTGTTACGTAAATAGTAGGACTGAAATACCAGCTGACCTAGATTAAGCCCAAATTTGAATTATCCTGGTTAACTTTCCTTGGCTTTGATTATGTATACATACTCCTTGCATATTCATTATTCAGACATAAGAGCCCTTCCTTGTAATGAAAAGGTCAAAGGTAGAATTTTATATCGGACGAAACAGAATACAATGGAAAAATGACAACAATAACCGAAACTAATGGACTTGATTTTGGGGTATGTGTGCAAAATCCCTTATCATTTCTATTGCTCAAGTTTCAACAGGAAAACTGTCACATAGTTGGGTTTTGTGTCCTTAAACACTTGACTCCATTAGTTTGAATGATGTTGATATACACTGATATACTCTTATCTTATATAAGATTCACTCAATCACACATGGGCAGCTGTTTGACATGTCAGCAGTATCTCCCTGGGTATTCAAGGTGGGCAAATTCTGCGAAAGCATGAATTCCCTGGGCATGTCACAGAACTGAAAAACCAGCTCCCCTGTGAACCTCCCTATTCCACCTCTGCTACCCTCTGTCCAATCCACCCTTTAAGGGTTACGCCTGCCTGCAGAGCAAAAGAGACCTGGAGATTCCTGGCAAGAAGACATGTGTCACAGACAGGGAGGAGAGGGACTGGGTGGCATACCTCCTTCTGGAGGAGGCAAGGTCTCCCCAGAGGTGGCAGCACCAAAGTCCAGGGCATCTGGGGAGAATGATGCTCTGAAGATAGGAAAGTTGGTACTCTGAAGTTAGGGAGACCCTTTTCTCACATACTGTGACATTGTCTCGTGTTTTAGAGGGAGGACAGCATACTGAGGAGTCAGACAATGCTAAGGAGAGGATCAGGTGTGGTGTCCCAGACACAGGGGTGACATTCATTTTTCCAAAAAAAGCTACTTTGTGAACTTTTAAATGGAGCGAATGAAATAATTTATACATTGCTTATTTTGGGAAAAGTGTTGGGGTAGCAGGCTCTGCTTTTCCTAGTGACATCTTCCCTGTGGCTTATCTCTGATGGCTTTTCTTGGGCTCTTCGTAGACCAGATCCCTTTAAGACCCCTAAGCTATAATAAAAGCATATTTGACACAGGATGAAGGGCCACTGGAGTGGAGTAAATGTAAATGTAAAGGTACTAGGTCCTTTAATTTTAAAAAGGGACAAAAACTAACTTCTGCAAGTGAACTGAATACAGAATGTTTAATGTAGTCTACCTGTAAAAAATCTTTTTAGAGGTGAACTAACAAAAGACGTGCCCCAGGGACTAGATAAGGACATATATGTCATTGATGATTTGTTGGCGAGATGGGGTTTTGCTTTTAGAAGTCAACATCAGACGTGTTTCTCTCCATTTTGAGAAGGACTAGATCCTCTTATTAGTGGTCTGATATGATGCACTAATTAGTGTGATAAGGAGCTAAGTGTCATTCTGCTGGTTCAATATTTGGGCAACTTATAATAGCTGTGAATCTTTCTCAGAAAAATAATTTGTTGTGGGGAAGTATCACCATTCCTTCTGTAAGAGATTCATAAAAACTGGTTCATCAAGACAGACACAACAGCTCCAAAAGATTTTTACTGTCTTCAGGGGAAAAATGGGCAAAAAAAGTTTCTCCCCATATACACTGCAAGTATGCGGTAGAAATATTTTAAAGTTGTAGGTTTGAATAAACAGAATGTGAAGCATGACCTTTTTCATCTTTGGCCACTCTTAAAAACTGTTTCATTCAAAAAACTGTTGCCTTTTTCCAAGATACTTTGTCCTTACATTAAATGCATGATCACCCCAGGAGAGCTGCTTTCTGGTTTTATGATGGAGGCCATCCTAGAAACAGGATTCTGATCTGAGATAAAGGCATAGAAGCTGAAAAATCTAGCTTTTTGCTACATGATTTCTTTTAAGTAAACCTCAGTTGAATCAGGCTCTAAACATCCTGTGATCTTGGGAAAAGAGGCTAGTGGATTTCTTGATCATCATGAAGACATACATAAAGCAGGGACACAGGTTAATAGGCTTGATTCTCCCTTTGTTTAGGTCAATCACTAATAAGCATTAAGTTCTCTGCAAGGCACATTTAGAGTCACTTTGGGAGTTGAGTATTAAATGGAATTTTCATTAGAGTCTCTTCCAGAATTCAGAATTTACCATTAGTAACTGATTTTTGAAAGAGTCTCAATGCTGCATAATCAGATAGGCAAAGCTTTATGAATTGGGGCTAATTTAGAAAAAAGGCCTGTTTGAATTACTGAGCTTTCAGAATGAGAGAATATATTTAGACTAATGTAGTTTTATTACTTTCAAATCAAGCCAATAAAAGTGTGCTTTCAAGAGACAGTCTGCAAGTCCCCCAAATTAATAAATAGTCAGGACTTATTTGTAATCAGTTCCGTTAAACTCCTTAAGACATTATTTTCATAGATGTAATAGCAATCTTTAGCATTGTCTTTGTTAAAAGGTACACATTCTAGATCAAAGGGGTCTGAATGAATGAAAGCACACTACATCACATTACAAAAAACAGCCTTACAGATATAAGGCCTTGGGAACTTAGAAATGCCTGATTCCAATGGATATATCATTTCATCACTTTAAGCAGGCTTCCGCTAAGGGTTTCCTAATTTTATGGATAAAAAATAGGGAATTTTCATGGAAGATCTTCCACTAGGGAAATGGGGCACCTTATCTTGAAACCAAGCTAACATGCTGATTTTAGGGGTTTTGGGTCAAAGGTTAGGAGAAAAGGGGGGGTTAGTTGGAGGAAGGGAAGAGAGGAGAAGAGGGGAGGTGGGCAACATCGGAGGGAGGACCGAATTATTTTAGACAGTTTAATACAATCTTTGCCTTAGGGTTTACATCCTGTGATCATCTGGTTTTAAATACAAAAGTAAATAAAACATTCTACAAGAAAAAATTTAAGAAGTCTTTCCCTGACTTATTATACTTCCTCATTTATAAAACATTAGCTGAACGTTGGATGTAGCCCTGGGTTAAGCTTTATTTATTTTACAGTGGATTTTATTTTCGAGGCTAGGTTGTTGGACCAAAAGATATTTGCCAAAAAGCTCATCTTAATTTTGATGATGAAGAGTATAAGTAGGCAAATTTAGGCTCACTTTCGGGAAGTGAAGTGTTCATCACTGGTGTATTCTTGTCAGGTATTTCCTGAAGATGGGACTGTAGAGCATAAAATTAGCTGATGGATGCCCAGAATTTACTTATTGGCTGAAGGTTGTGCAGAAAGCCAATGTGAGTAATTTCAGAACACAATTGACTGTAAGTAGCCTCAAAGATATTCCTTAATGGAACCCTTAAAAGTGAACATATTTACTCAGATTAACAGCCTGGAGTAGAGCAAATCCTGTCTCTTCAACTACTGCTGATAAAAGAGGAGGAGAAATGGTCATTTCTTGGGAAAATATATTATAAAATATCTATGCATTTTTAAACTCAAAGTGAGAATATTATTAATTTCTTTTCATCTTTAAAAAATTTTTTAACGTTTATTTTTCAGAGAGAGAGAGAGGGAGAGAGGGAGCACAAGTGGGGGAGGGGCAGAGAGAGAGGGAGACATAGAATCTGAAGCAGGCCCCAGGCTTTGAGCTGTCAGCCCAGAGCCTGACATGGGGCTTGAACCCACAGACTGGGAGATCATGACCTGAGCCGAAGTTGGACACCCAACCGACTGAGCCACCCAGGCGCCCCTAATTTCTTTTCATCTTATGAGTTCTCTCCCTGTCTTCAAAGCCAGACATTATACTCTTGCAAAACTTTATTTAGTTGTTTTTGATTTGAAAAAAAAAAAAATAAATTCGTTTCTTGAAAATGCCAAAAAATGAGGAGGACAACCAGACACTTGGATGGTAACAGGCTGTGAATGTTGGAATTTGGTTCTAATTTCAACTTAAACTTCTTGTTGCATTCTGTTGGAATCCTGGGAGGGGACAGGAGCTGGGCTGGGTGCTGAGCTCACTGGTCCAAGGGCAGTTACCTTGCAGCCTTCACACGTGATGCAGCGGTAGTGATACCCCGTGGCTTTGTCACCACACACTACACATAGCTCGTCCTTGTCTAAGTAACTGGGGATGTACCCTGTGACAAGGAGAAAAAAGGAACGTGAGAAAACAATATCATGTTAAAGTCAAAGACACACCCTAGCTTGGAGGAGTGAAGGAGGATAAAAAGAGGACAGGAGGTAAGGTGTGGCAGGGAGGAGGCAGGATCAAACTGTTTCATACATTTGAATACAACTTTTGTATTGGGGTTTATATCTTGTGATCATTTAGTTTTAAATGTAAAAGGTAAATAAAACATTTAAATGAGAAAAAATTTAAAGTCTTTCCCTGATGTAATATACTTGCTCAGTATCTTATACTTATCCACTATCTTATCTCACACGTATAGAGTTGATACTAGGCCCAGGATTTCCGAATGCCTTAGAAATAGGTGTGACCACTCTTGCTGTGCAGGTAGGAATATATCTGAAGTCTGTTGGATCCAATAAATCATGCAGAGAGGGCAAGATTTGAGATGTCTGGAATGCTCTGGGTTCTGGAGAACACAATCTCTTTTGTAAGGCTTATTTCAGAACTTTTTCTTAGAAGACTGGATCGACTTTGGACTCAAGGTACCATGCAATAAATTCAGAAAACTTCATAGCTTGGAGATCGTCAAGTACTCTTGAGGTGAACAGGTTTTCAGAAGTTTGCTTGGCCTTCCTAGGGGTCACACTAGAAATTAAAGCATAGATCTTCTAGCCAGATCTCCTAACTTCTAGTATAAGTGATGATGATATTTTTCTAAAAATAGACAGTTAACTTTAAGTAGAATGAACAAGCCATCTAAAATTTTTATTTTTGGTTAAACTTGTGACATTATGACACAAAACCCAACAACACTGGGTAGTGTGAAATAATAGAAGCTCTATTTATTAAGAAAAAAAGAAAGTCCATGGGGCGCCTGGGTGGCTCAGTCAGTTAATCCTCTGACTTCTGCTCAGGTCATGAGCAGTTTGTGAGTTGGAGACCCGCGTCTGTACTGACAGCTCAGAACCTGGAGCCTGCTTCGGATTCTGTGTCTCCTCCTCTCTCTGCTCCTCCCATGCTCATGCTGTCTCTCTCTCTGTCTCTTAATAATAAAGAAACGTTAAAAAAAAGTTAAAAAAAATAAAAAGAAAAAAATAAAGTCCAATTATGGTAACTCTCTTGGTTAAGTGTCCTGTTGGTTTATTAGTTTAAATTCCTTGGCCCAGAAAACTAAAGTTTAAAAACACAGACAGAAGCAGCCCACTTCCCACTGGTCTTCGCCTCTTCCCCTTCACTTGTAGACAGTGTCCAAACACAAGAAACTGATTCTGAAGGGCAAATTCAGTTTCGTTTGGTATCAGTGGTTTACCACAGATGCACACAGCTTTAGATAAGTGCAAAAAGTCAAAATAAGGTCTGCTTTGTTGGGACGTGGAGAAGGGAGGGGCTGAGATAACAAAATAATTCCTTCCTTTGATCACAGCACCTTGTGAAGTTCTTTGACTTGGTAAACTCTTATTGGTTTCAATAAAGATTAGCCAGGTTGAAATGACAGATGACTTACTGTATGTTTTACCATGACATTTCATAGATTCTTTATTAAACTAGGTCCGAGAGGGCTTACTTTTCAGAAAAAATATCCATAAAGAAAACAGAAGAAAATGAGTCCTTTTCACAATTTCATAGAAATTACTTTGCTCAGATTTTATTTTAGAAAGATGGTCCCTCTTGGGAAGGAGACAAATGACTTCAGAGTAATCTGGTAATGTACAGGATTATCTTCTTAAATATCACAGCTTTTCTTAGTTTACTTTTACATCATGCCAACCATGAGTCATCTGTTGAATTCACTTCAAGAGTTTGAAAAATCTCATCAGACATTTCTAAAAAGAGAATTCTGGGAGGGATCTTCGCAGACAAAAAGGGGGCTGGAATGAGGGATGTGCTTATTCAATCATTCATCTATTCATTAATTCAGAAAACAGTTATTTACCATCTACTAGGTGCTTAGCACAATGGTTGGTGCTAAGAATATAAAAACAAATTAAGACATGGTTTCTTCCTTTGGTAAGCATAAGTGTAAAAGACTGTGTTAAATTTCCAGTCCTGGTCATTCTTTGGTGTGAACAGAAAAGGTGAAAATGAAGGAAAGAACATGAAAGACGCTGAACATCACCGTACAGGAATACAGAGCCCAAACTACAATGAGACACCATGTAACATCCTTGAGGATGGTCATAATAAAAATGACAGACAATAACAAATGTTGATGAGGATATGGAGAAATTTGAACCCTTATATGTTGCTCGTAGGAATGTAAAATGTGCTTTAGAAGAGTTTGGCAGTTCCTGAAAAGGTGAAACATAACCTTACATATGACCCAGCAATTCCGCTCCTGCATATATACCCACGAGAACTGATAATAGGTGTCCACACACAAACCTATTCATGAATGTTCAAAGTAGCATTATTTATAATATCCAAAGTTTGGAAACAACCCAAATGTCCATCAAATGGTGAGTGGATAAACAAAAGGTAGTATATTCATACAGTGGAATATTATTCAGCTGGAAGAAAGACTAAAGTACTGATACATGCTACAACATGGATGGAACGTGAAAACATTATGCTAAATGAAAGAAGCCAGACATGAAAGGCCACATATTGTATGATTTCATTTATATGAAATGTCTAAAGCAGGCAAGTCATAGTCAGGAAGAAGGCCTGGAGGGACAATGGGAAGTTACCTGCTAATGGGTACAGAGTTTCTTTTCAGGGTGATGAAAATGTTCTAGAATTGTATAGTGTTGTTGGTTCCACAACTCTGAATATACTAAAAACCACTAGAAACAATGGTTTTTCATGGATACGTTTTGTACACTTTAAATGTGTGAATTTTATTGGTATGTGAAATGTGTTTCAATAAAGCTGTTATTACAAAAACAAAGAAATGAAGTAAAAGAGAACAGTTCCATTTGACAAATATTTATGTGGGTATACAATGTGCTAGGCAATGTGCTAAGGGTCTAAAGATAGGCTAAATTTTAATTCTTTCAGATCAATAACAGATCATCTGCATATAATGTCGTAGGCACTGGGTTAGGGCTATGTCCAGAATCACAAAGGGGAAACTCTTTGAGGAGCCTTCCTGTCTACCCCCCAGCTCACGTCAAACTTGGTGCTCCCATAAACTCCTTGTGCTTCCCCGACAGTAGTCCTTTATAATCTACATTATAACTACCTTTGAGTTTTTCTTCTCTTTGACCACAATCGTTGATTCACTATACGTTTGTACAGTTCCAGCTAGAGGGCAGGGATCAGAACATTCATGCTGAACCCCCACTGTCTATCTAGCACCTGCTTCCTCTGACAGATGGCATCATGGCTTTTAAGATCTCTGCCATTGACCAATGGTGGAGAAAGTAAGGAGGAGGGATGTATCTGGAACTTGCAGATGAGCAGACTTGAAGCCTGGAGGTATGCCTGAGAAAGCTAAAAGACCTCAGAAAAGATTTCTCAAAGAGGTGATAATGCAGAGGCAGGAGCCCAAATATCAGGCCTAATGAAAAGTTCATTAGAAAGTTTGATTTTTGGTAAAGAAAATGAGATTCCACTCATTAAAACTAAGACATCCAGATTGACACTCATCCAACACTTAGTGATCTGAGGGATGCATGCTCACTAATCAACTGGACTTGGTCCTGCTTTCTTTGCTCTGATCACTAGGTTCCATACAGTGAGATAGGACTAAAGAGAGCTTAAGGGCAATACCATTTTCTCACAATAGAGAAATGAAAATCACTATGACCAGGCATTAAGATGCCATCACCAAAAGAAGAGATTTGCAGTCTGAATTTTATATTATGTGCTCCACTTTCTACTTGGGGCTATATAAACCACTATCCATTAACTCAAGAGTGTTTGCTTCTGGGTAAGTTTCCCATTCCCCTTTACACAATCATTAACCTTAAGTCCCAAGGTTGTATATACCACTGTCTGCTAGGTAGCTGATGGTGCTGTGGCTCAAATTTAATAAGAAATCTAACAAAATCTACAGGAAGACTCACTAGGTGTTGATTTATTCCAAACACAGTTTTGGGAGTCCCTCCATAGAAAGAAATAACGCAAAATATTCCAACAGAGCTCTGTGCCCAGAGAAATAACTAGTTACCAAATGTGGGAGGGGGAGAGTCCTAGGGAAAATGGCTAGAGATAGTCTGGACTTAACTAACACCAATGGAATTCAATGGTCACTCTTTAGGAATCAAAAGCAACGTGTGTATAGTTTCTCATAAATTTTCTTTTTACATAAAAATTATACAAGTAGTGCAGTTCATGATAGAAAAAGTAAAAGACAAAAATGAACAAAAAGCAAATTTACCTATCAACTCTCCACCACAGTGATAAGAACTGTAGCATTTTGATATTTCTTCATCTTGGACTAGTATGTGTGACCGTGTGTGGCATGTGCTTGTGTGTGCACAGAAACACAAACTTCTAAAACACAAAGTAATGTTTAAACAACAAAGTAACCCAATTATTAAAACACACAGTCTCTTTAACAAATGGTGCTGGGAGAACTGGACAGCAACATGCAGAAGAATGAAACTAGACCACTTTCTTACACCATTCACAAAAATAAACTCAAAATGGATAAAGGACCTGAATGTGAGACAGGAAACCATCAAAACCCTAGAGGAGAAAGCAGGAAAAAAACCTCTCTGACCTCAGCCGCAGCAATTTCTTACTTGACACATCTCCAAAGGCAAGGGAATTAAAAGCAAAAATGAACTATTGGGACCTCATGAAGATAAAAAGCTTCTGCACTGCAAAGGAAGCAACCAACAAAACTAAAAGGCAACCGACGGAATGGGAAAAGATCTTTGCAAATGACATATTGGACAAAGGGCTAGTATCCAAAATCTATAAAGAACTCGCCAGACTCTACACCCAAAAAACAAATAATCCAGTGAAGAAATGGGCAGAAGACATGAATAGACACTTTTCTACAGAAGACATCCAGATGGCCAACAGGTACATGAAAAGATGTTCAATGTCACTCCTCATCAGGGAAGTACAAATCAACACCACACTGAGATATCACCTCACACCAGTCAGAGTGGCTAAAATGAACAAATCAGGAGACTATAGATGCTGGAGAGGATGTGGAAAAATGGGAACCCTCTTGCACTGTTGGTGGGAATGCAAACTGGTGCAGCCACTCTGGAAAACAGTGTGGAGGTTCCTCAAAAAATTAATAATAGATCTACCTTATGACCCAGCAATAGCACTGCTAGGAATTTACTCAAGGGATATAGGAGTGCTGATGCATAGGGGCACTTGTAGCCCAGTGTTTATAGCAGCACTTTCAACAATAGCCAAATTATGGAAAGAGCCTAAATGTCCATCAACTGACGAATGGATAAAGAAGATGTGGTTTATATATACAATGGAATACTATTTGGCAATGAGAAAGAATGAAATCTGGCCATTTGTAGCAACATGGATGGAACTGGAGAGTGTTATGCTAGGTGAAATAAGTCAGGCAGAGAAAGACAGATACCATATGTTTTCACTTATATGTGGATCCTGAGAAACTCAACAGAAGACCAGGGGGGAGAACAAAGGGGGGGGGGGAGTTACAGAGAGGGAAGGAGGCAAACCATAAGAGACTCTTAAATACTGAGAATAAACTGAGGGTTGATGGGGGGGTGGGAAGGAGGGAAGGGTGGGTGATGGGTATTAAGGAGGGCATCTGTTGGGATGAGCACTGGGTGTTGTATGGAAACCATTTTGTCAATAAATTTCATATTAAAAAAACAAAAAAAACCCCCACTATGTTTGTTATTACTAATATGTAAGTCCAAGACCATAGCTTTAGAATCACAAATTTATGGAAATAAACACATAAAGATAAATAAGCAAATAAATGAGAAAATCATACAAAAAATAAAACACACAGCTTCCTGGAAAAGGTGGATGGAGTAAATATATCCATGTTAGGAAAGCTATCTCCTGTTCTCTTATAGTAGAGGTTATGTACAGTTGATCAGAATGAAGACTTTGCAGTTCTTGGTATCAGGTGCACATGGTAGAGATAAAGGAGAAAGAGGCACAGGCCACTTGCTTCTCATGTTCAGGAACCAACTGTAATACAGTTGGACTCTGTGTTGCTTGTGGGACATGCCTTGGGGTGGGGCAGGGAATATTAACCAGAGTTAAGATGTAGGTCCCTCACCATTTCTCACTCTACCTCATGATTTGCCTGCTCTATCTTCTGGTGTTGGCAGTAGGATACTGAAAACTTCTCCCTCCCTATAAATTGTTGAATTATCGTTCAGCAATTTATGTACATAGTTGAACTGTTTGACCTTTAGGTTTTTGTGAATCCTGGAATCCAATGATAATTCAATCTGTGAGTGGAATGGCGTCTTCCATTTTCTGACTCTAGTCTGATAGGTGATTTGATTTGTTCTCTTATTTCTCCTAGATTATGTTTTTGGTGGGTAGATGAATAGGTGATTGAATATGTCTTTAGTAAAATCATCACGACTTTTACAGAAATTAAGTTGGTAGCAGTTGTTCACATGGTCATACCCGTGTACCCCACCCGTCTTTCTTTTCTCTAAAATATAACTCAGAACCATACTCTTTACCCAAAACAGCCACCATAGGCAATGATACATCAATTATTATGCGTAAGTCCATTGTTCATCATTAGATAACTTCCATCAGGGAGTAACATCCCACACATAATTAATAGGTAGGTGAGGTTCTCTTAAGATTATAGTTGACAACATCACATGCTAACTAATTCTCCCAGGGAACTTACCATTTCTTGCTCTCCTATTTCCATGTTCCCATCTTTTTACTTTTCCATGCTTATCAAATAACCCACATGCTGGCCACTATGCCCTGCTAAGGAAAATGCACATGTAGTGCAAATTTTGTCACCAGGAATGGACACTAAATAGATGTCCGTATTTGGTTCCGTCTAGAAACAAATATGAGAAACTGAACCCTGGAAGCCATGCTGCTCATTTGAGAACTGCATCTGCACATTATCCCAAGTGACTGTTGAAAAAACATCGTTACCAAACACCCCATAAAACAAGACCAATATGTGGTAATCCAAGGGTGATATGTTTTCCTCAGCTCTTACATGCTCAGATGTATTATTTTTTTAGACTAATAAACTATGCTGCCACTTTATCAAGCATATTATTATGAAAGCAAACTCCATCTGTTTGTTCAACAAAGACTTAGAGATTTTTTTTTTAGTTGACACTTGGCAATGTCTGCTTAATTGCCAAGTATTATCCTGCATGTAGAATAGGTTGACATGGTAAAATATTACTAACATTTTCAACCTATTTTGTTAGCAGCTTCTTTAAGATCTAATTCACATACCATATAATTCAATGGCTTTTTATATATTCATAGAGTTGTGAAATCATCTCCACAATCAACTTTAGAACAATTTCCTCATCCCCCAAAGAAACCTTGTACCTTTAGATGTCACCTCCATTCCTCCTATCCCTTTCACCCCCTCTACTCTAAGCAACCGCAAATCTATGTTCTGTTTCTACAGATGTCCCTCTTCTAGATATTTGTTACAAGTGAAATGATACATTTTGTGGCTTGTGTGACTGGCTTTTAACTTAGCCTAAGGTTTTCAAGGTTTAACCATGTTGTAGCTAACATTAATTTCAAAAACTTGATTCTCAGAGGGACTTGGTGTGTGAAAAGGCAAAGTTGTGTATATTTATGCTGGAAATCATGCAACAGGCAGTAAGCCTGGCTTCTTGGTTTGCACTAGATTCAAGCCTTTCCCATGTATGAGTAAAATCAGAAGGCTGTCTAGTTTAATTCTCTTGAGTAAATTATAGCATCTCAGGTCCTTGGAGGAGAAACACACAACCCTTAGGGAATAGAACATAAGGCAGATTAATCTTAATGGCACAAGGTGCTGCCTGGGAAGGTAGATCTCACAGAAGGGAGAGGAGCAGAGTTCAGAAACCATTCCCCATCTGGCCAATTTTACCTTTGGTATAGGACCCTTTGCCAAGCAAAACTGTCTAAAAGGAGCAGTGGTTATCGTTGGTGGTGGGAAATAATTTGGACAGTTTAGAGAGGTCCATGTTGCTGATTCATCTTGTGGAACTATCAACTTAAAACCATCGAAAGATCCTAACTAGTTTGGGTCAGGTTATCAAATGAGACTATATATTAACACCCCTAAGGAAGCTAAGTCTTTGGCAAGTTGAGTCATTCTTTAAATTTTATTTTATTTTATTTTAGTTATTTATTTTAGAGAGGGGGGAAGAGCAGAAGTTGAGAGAGAGAGAGAGAGAGAGAGAGAGAGAGAGAGAGAATCTCAAGCAGGCTCCATCTCATGAGATCATGACCTGAGTTGAAATCAAAAGTTGGATGGTTTACTGACTGAGCCACCCAGGAGCCCCTAATTCTTTCAATTTTATATTGAACCTTCTCACTTCATCCCACAGCTCAGATCCTTCTGATTTAAACTTTTTCTCCCACTAGCACCTTCTTCCCCATGTCATTTCTTTATATACGTAAAAAATCTTGAATGGCTTATCTCTTCATCTTTTCCCAACATACTAATGCTGATCCTTTTACATTTAATTTTTAGTATTAAGCACCAAGTTTTGCATCATGTTTATTTTGACTCTCTGATAAACACAATATTAATCCATCTGTCCAGCCAGCCAGCCAGCCAGCCATTTATTTATTTAACAAACATGCATGGGCCTAGTGGGTAAGACACTGGGTACAAACATGAAATGGCATTAACTTTAAAGATATTCTTTCATTGCAGTCTGCACATTTCCAGCAGAGTTGCCCCAGAAATTCCCGTTTCACCAAATCTTTCCCCAGAACAGCAGCCACCTTTCCATGTTCCCCACTACCCTGATGGGATCCTTGAACATCTTTGCTTTCCTCCTTGCCCTCTGGCTGGCTAGGCCCTTGCTACTGGGGGATGGATAACATGGAGTCCTAAGTCTTCCAACTCTAAACCACCGTGGGGAGAGAAGGGAAAAGGAAGCAGGAGGAGGACCAGATAGAAGTTGTTGATTCAGAAAAGGGGAGAAGACATGATGACAAGGGACTCTGGGATCCCACCGTCTGGAAATCTTAGCACAGAAAAGGGGCAAAGCAAGTTTCAGATTATTTCTTCTGACTCAAAAATTCCTGAAACTAAAATATATCCATTTTTAGGACTAAATTTCATAGTCCAGTTTCATGTACAAGTCTCTAGCTAAACTTTCTTGTCCCTGTCTCTGTAGACTCAAGTAAAGTAGCTGACATAACCTTTTGATCCATAATCAGAGCTAAAACACTTGACGATGCAAATCACTGGGAAAGGGAATAGATTGGTATAATGAGTTTCGGTCAAGATTTTAATCAAAGGGGCACACACACTGGCAGTCCACAGTGTTTGGATTGTGGAGCGTTCAAAAATCTCAGCTAATTTTTAAAACCAGAACATTTCAGATGACATCCAGATTTCCTGCTTCATGTGCAAAATCAGAAGATCTGGCAATACTGAGTCCAAATTCGCACAGGGTGATGATCAACTAAACTGAGAAGGGCAGTCCATCTATGAAGAAAAAGATATACTTTCCAGTTCATCACAGTCCACACCACTCCCTGTTACACCCCAACCCTGAGGCTATTTATGTTTATAAATGCCATTTGTGTTTATTGTATCTTTTTATAGGTAAAGAAATATTTCACATAATTTTAATTTTTGTCAAAAATGGGAAGACAAAAGTAATTCAAGGAAAAGGAGAGAGAGTATATTTCTTCGTGAAATTTAAAAATATTTTTATCATATAACATACACAATATGTATACTGGTTAAAATTTTAAGTTCAGCAGTCTTTATAAAACAACTGTGCCTTTCTCTCATTAATATCAACTCTCTGCCACTTGTAGGCACTGGAGTTTTAGAACTCCGATACTAATGTGGTCTTTTCCCATTTTAAAAGAGGGGATGGGTTAGAAAATAGGAAGGTGTAATGTATTAGAAGAGTGGGAGGGGAGGAGAGCAGAAAGGGTCACCAGAAATGGGCACTAGTTGCCTCTGATTTTATACTGAGAGTTAATCTATGGCATTGGGCTTCCACAGTTATTTCAGGTCCTGCATGTTTGAGAAAAATGGGTGCCTTTTCTTCATCTGGAAATTGATTCAGAATGAGATTCAAGGTTATGGCTCTAAAAATGTGGACTATCAGCTCTTCAGACTGATGTTTAATCAAGAGGAATGAGTGGTTGCATTTGTCATCAGGATAACATCATTGTTGTGTAAACTCTACTGGTCTCCCTGCAGGTATGCCTCGGAGTCATGACAGATGTGTACTTCACAGAGTGTGAAGTAAAGGAGGTTATTGCCCTCATGGTGCTAATGATCTAGATAGAGTTATAAACAAGTGTATATGATGAAGAGAACCCAAATCCAGACTATAGGAATGAACTTTAACACATATATGTAAGTAGCATGTTGCCTATACATATGTATATATATGCATATATATGTATATATGTTCAAGTGTGATCCATTTTGAAACAACTCGGTGTACAAAAATCTAGACTTTTCAATATGAGAACTGAGGAGAGATTTTTACATTACAAAAAGATCCTTTTACTGCAGATATTCTCTAAATGTTATGTCCTTTAATGCAGTGGTTCTCAACCAGGAGTGATTTTGCCCCAGAGGGACATTTGGCAATATCTGGACACACTGTTGGTTGTCACAACAAGGCGTGAGCAGTTGTATGCTACTGGAATGTCATATATAGAGGCAGGAATGCTGCTAAACATCCTACAAGGCATGGGTCAGCCCTACAACAATGATTGAATGCCAAATGTCCATAGTGCCAAGGTTGAGAAACTCTGGTCTAATATGTATTATGTAATTTTAAAAAAAGTTATTTATTTTTAAGAGAGAGAGCACAAGCAGGGGAGGGGTAGAGATAGGGACAGTGGATCCGAAGCGGGATCTGTGCTTTCAGCCCAGAGCCTGATGCAGGGCTTGAACCCATGAACCGTGAGATCATGACCTGAGCCAAAGTCAGATGCTTAACTGACTGAGCCACCCAGGTGCACCTATATAAAAAAAAATTTAAAGGTGGTTCACACAAATGATTCAGCACTATTGTATAAAACAAGGGATACCTGCCTTTGAAGCCAGGGCCAGTTGGGAGCTGGGGTATTGAAGAAATGTGGTGCTGGTTAAGTAGAAGAAGCTTATGGGCTGTGAGCTGAGTTAGTGACCTGAAGTGATGCAGGCTGAGAATGGCAGGGCACATACTGGGGTATGGGTGACAGTGGCTGGTAGCTGGGAAAAGAGCATCATTGGTTTGGGGAAGTATGGCAGAGAGAAGGATCCATGGAGAAACTGGCCAAGATTTCTGGAAAAGAGGGTGTGGATAGAAGCACAAAAGCCAGAATCAAAATTTCCCTTTAGGGCAGGGAAGCCAGAATCTTCCCTGTGGGGAGGGAGGAGTTGGTGGAGTTAGTGTTGATCTAATAAGGCATGGAAAAGGGTTTGGAACTTTGAGGAGGAGCCTCTTGGTGGTTGTAGAGAGCAGGGAATCATTGCCAGTGAGTGGCTGGAAGCAGAAGGCTTTGAGAAGGCCGGTGAACGTGGAGAGAAGATGACAGGGCAACATGGCAGGAAGTATCTGCAGATGAAGAAATGGGGGGAGGGTGGGGTGACCACTCAAAAGCACATGTGTCCAGGAGAACAGGCAATTCTCTAAAGCAGCCAGTACAGTACAGAGGGAGTGGAGATGAGGGTAGTACCAAGGACAGCGCACGGAAGCTCAGCAGTCATGAAGATCTGGAAAAGGAAGAATATAGACACTAAGTGAGCACTGGTACTTAGTATCAGTATAAGAAGATGAAAGGTCATATCATACAAGCTAGACCAGAGCAGGTGGTAGAGTAGAAAGCAACGGGACCTCAGGCTCAATGCACCTGAATGCTAAGAGCTGAGAAAAAAACTTTGAGTTTGTGGGAAAGTATTTATAGAGGGATGCAAGGTGGTGGACATTTCCATATGCAGGAAATAAACAGCACCAATAGTTTCTCACAAGCCTGTCCATCATCTGACATCAGTTTCTCATAATGCCTTGGATTCCTGCTATTAGCTTTCATCGTGAGCAATCACAGTGGTTGCTGTAGGATGAGGTTAGGGCGTCCGGTGAAACTTCTGAAGGACATGGCTTTTGACAAGACAGTTATCTAATTCTTGGCAAAGAAGGGAAAGGAAAGAAGAGTCAGCTCATGCTTTTGTCTGCACTTGGACTAGGTCTAGAAATTACTACTCTTCTTTACTTTGCTTCCAGTTCTAGACACTGAGAAGAGGCACTTTTATTTAACCTTTTTAACAGCAAATGTGCTTTGCATTAAAAAAAAAAAATAGTAGTTCTATTGTTTTCTAGACCGGTGGTGTCTCTTAATAGTATACGGGTAGCAGTGCCTAATTTGAAATGCTAACCTTATGTCAACACCCCTACATTACATAAGCATTATAGAAAAATCTGAAGCATTAACTTCTTAAGTAATAATATGTTTTAAAGACATGATATCTACAACACTTGTTGCACTGGGTGGACTAATCATATGTGTTTAAATTAAACAAATTAAACTAGTGGGGGAGAGAAGGGAGGAAAGAGAGGGGCAGCAAAGAGAGAGTGAGGGAGAGGTAAAGGGGAAGTTGGGAGCAGGGGAGACAGAGAGGAGGTAGAGGGGCAGGAAGGGAAGGAGAGGGAAATGTTGAGAAAGAAATGGAAATAGTGTATGATCATCTCACATTCAGGTTTGTGGTTGGGAGTGATGATGTGGTTGGGAGACTCATGAATCTTCCCCTTGTTTGGTTTCCTTTCCTGCTTGCCTTTCCAGAGACTGAGTGTGATTCTAGGGCTTAAGGGTACCTGTTTCTCATGGAACATTTTTTTTTTTTTTTCTGGGCAGACTTTGGAATCTCCCCATGTCCACTCTACTGTATAGCAATCCTTCTCTAACTTTAAAAGAGGCCAAGGAAATTCTAATTAGAGATCATATTTCTTTGGGGCTTAACTCTTCTTTTTAATCCAGTCCTCTTGATGTGGGTCACTTCAAACATCCCCCACCTTACCATTTAATTTCCATTTCTAATGCCTACACAATTATTCACATGAAGTCAGAAGAACTACAGGACATGAAAAAAGGTTTAGATTCCTATCTCTGAGACAGAGGGGCTATGAAAACAGAATCAGAAAGGACAGTTCTATGTACAGTTTCTGCTTCAGTTATTAATATTTTTTTCTGCAACACCAATATTATGACTTTAGAACAAGAGCATGTGCAATCAAAAGCAAAACTGAACAGGACAAAAATACTCCATCTCTTTGATCCTGGCTCAAAACCAGGAATTTCTTATCCTCTTGGACATGATAACCAACTCTGATGCAAACACACCGGCAAATTTCGGATATACAATGCCTGTAAAGATGGCACATAGAATGTCAAGCAAAGAATCCTGTGGAAGGGGTTGCACAGGACAGACACTCCAGGGAATGACTCTATTTAAACAGACCCAGAGTCTGACTGTGCTCCCCACAGGGCACCCAGACTCAAGCTGTTTGGGTACTTAGGAATGTAAGTGGAATTTCTGGTGGAAACAGCCAGCGACCCACACCCCCTTCCCCCAAAAGACAAGAAAAGATATCGACTTTTAATTATGCTGAAACCCTGGTCGCAAAGGAGAAGGCACAACACCCTGGTTGCCAGTTCCCTTCCCCTCTGGCTGATTTCCAAACCTACTTTTCCCTTCCTCTTGGGCTAGGGGCTAGGGTGAAGTGTGTGATCAGAACTGGCTGTGAAGGCTGATTTTAACATAACAAATCAAGGCTATGTTACTTGAAAGACCAAAAAAAAAAAAAAAAAAAAAAAAAGGAGCTGGTATCTTCTGTGATTGCTAGGGTTCTTTTTATTTGTCTCTAACTTTTAAAAAGTAAAAATGTATTTTCTCATATTCTTTACGAAAAATAAGACAGACATTACATTCTGCATTTCAGCCTTCCTCAATGTGAAAATGATATGGCTCTGCCCCCCGCCCCAATTCTTAAAGTTTTATTTTAAATTTGATTCAAGGAACTGAATTCTGACTCTTCCTTAGTTCATGTCTTCCATGCTTCAGGAGCTTGATAACGTTTCCCCCTCTTGGCTATAAATGTAAAAACAAAAACAACACAAAAAGAACTAAAAGTCATTCTGAAGCGTACCACTAAGATAACTAGTCTTGACATTGGGTTCTGTAGCCTTCCTTTATTTCATCTATGGGTACTTATAGTAAATTTTTTTTACAAGATTATGATCATTTTCTATTTACTAGAAACACAATTAAAGGCTAAAGAATAAGCCATCCTTTAAAAAAAAAATGAAAAAGTTAAGACAGCTGTGCTATTGAGTTTGTAGTGCTGTAGTGACAGAAAGAAACCCAGATGAAACAATTATGAATTTCATGAAAATAGATAAAAATCCAATTGGAATAATGAGCTGTGCCCCACTGAACACCTGTTTATACTCTTAATTTTGCCTTAAGGAGATACTACTGATGTCCTCCAACAACAACAAAAATCAATAATGGATCAATATGGATAAACATGTTGGGCACGACCTTTTGTCCTAAGAGACAGTTAACAGCTGGGTTCAGTTTTACTGGGATTTACTTAAAGACTTGTAACAGTAAATAATGGCGCATTTAAGAATATTTGCCTGCTTTGATTTAGTGAGTTTGGCAGGTGGCAGTGGCCTTTCAATGGCATATGGCTTTGGGAAATTACATCAATATATGCATACAATGTGTCTTAGCCTCTAGTTCAAGCATCAAATTAATTAGCAAAGAATCTCTGGTTTAACGTTTTATGAGCAAATATTCTCCAGCACTGCTTGAAGAACACACTGTGAAAAGACAAAAGAAAACAGAGTAAAAGAGCCTGAAAAGTTTTGCAGGAATTTTTAAGAATAGCAGAATGCCCAAATAGAGGGGCAGACACCCTATTGTCTTGCGCTCCTACAACCTTATGAGAGGCATTTCCAGGCATGTCTAAGGAGGCAGTGTTAACTTCTTTTCAAAGATAAGTTACTTATAAGTGTAATACTAAATGAAATAGAAAGCACACAATCAATCTATCTCAAATGTTCCCATTAGGGGACTTACGTGGTGTGCCCTTTGTAATCGGTGAGAAATTTGGGCATCCTTACAGGGGATATTAAGGATATCCTTGAAATTAAATGAAAATGCAGACAATTACTCTGAAAATGTTTTATGTTGCAATTCCCTTTATATTTCATGTTTGGAAGTTAGAGAACAGCACAGAAAATCCGAACTCAGTGTATGGTAAAAACTAAACAGGGGTTTGAGTTTGAGGTTTTTGTTTTTTAGATTTTGTTTTCAAAACAGTCCACTTTTAATTACGGAGTCACATTAAGAAAAGCAAATGATAATTTTTGTAGTAGCCATAATCAGCTAAGCCATATTCTGTTCTAAGATAATTTTGCAAAGAAATTCACCTTTGAGGATCAATGGGCATCATATTTTTGCTAATTACAGAAACCTGTAAATTTGATTTCCTATGCAATATCCTGTAGTTCATACACAGGGAAAAAACAGTTTCTGGCATATTTGTGCTAGAATTTAAGCTATTTCCAAAATATCTGGCAGAGGCCACTACTTTCCCTGAGTACTACCTGTTTGCTTCTTTTATTTTATTTTTTGGTGTGCAAGAAATGTTCTATTGATAGAAAATTAAGCAGCATTGTAAAGCCACAGTGTCTATTAAAATAACTAGATATTGCACTTGTCTTAACTTTGGATATTTTGAAGGATATTACACTTGCTTTCATGTAGAGAATTCATTTGGCATGATTCCAGACATGTGAAACTTTAGGGACAAAGTGGCAATAGAAAGTGTATTAGTTCCTTTCTGAGTTTTATGCTCTTATGGCTTACTGTGGTCACAAGTGGGTTCTTTATAGCTTAACATGGGTAAGTAAATATATTAAGATGAACATTTATAAGTCCCAACATATCAATGTTATACTATTATCAAAAGTCACTAAAATATTTTATTAGTTAACTATAATAAACTTTGAATATGAAATACCAAGAAAAAAAATCAAATGAACTTTTAAACTGAACCTGAACTGGGGAGAATTAGCCTACTTCAAAAGCCAGAGTGCCTATCCACCAAGGGGAAGCCTTTTACATATTCTCTTTAGCAAAGAAACTGACCATATTCATTTTGAGATATATATATATAGATATATATAGATATATATAGACACACTCACACACACTATACACACACACACACAGCTTAAAAAATCAGCTCGATCCAGCTTTCATATATGCTTGGAAAAAAAGTGCTTGGAAATCTTTGTTGCTCACAGACCCCTCTCAAATCACCTAGCAACCTCTCTCTTTACTGCTGTTTTTAATTTCGAACATTCAGCGTTCAGAGTCAAAGATTTGACAGAGCTGATGCAAACTGTAACTTTAAAGCACAACAGAAACAGACGTGGAAACTTTTAACAAATTCAAGTAAAACGGTCCCTACCTTTTTTTTGAGAGTACGATGGCGACTGCACTTGAGAAAAAGTAGGCTTTTCTTCAGTGAAATATTCAGGTTGGCTGTATTGATTCAGGGCCATGTCCAAGTCAGAGTCCTTGCTTTTCAGCATGTTTCCAGGGTAACTACAGGTATAAGGCTGATTCACTGCCCAGGCCTGTTCCATATATATGTTGTTACTGGGCACAGCCTGAGCGTTGCAACCACTGTAACCCGGACTATCTTCGAAATACGTGTAATAATCAGTGGCCTGCATGTAGCAGTTGCTGCCGGCAGCCGAGTGCACTTCATATACCTCTTGCATGCAGTAGTTCATTTTGTTAGCCCGCTTCAGTTTCTACTTTACATAGACACACACTCTACGCATGCATTCACCAGCCCCATACACCCTGAGAGCCGGGCATATACACCGAGAAGCGTCCATCCATACGCATGAAATGAGAAGGGAAGATGAATAAACACCACCACCAACACAGCAACCCAGCTTGCTTTACTTTGGAATAGCACCTGATGTGCTAAAATCCTATTTAGGTTGAGGTGTCTTTTGAGCTCTCCTGCCATTCAAACATATTGGAAAGCAGCTTTCTGACTATCAAAGGTCTTAAGCAGAGAATGCAGCTAATTCCTGGGGAAGATGGCACACAGGTAGGGATGACCGTCACTCAGCTGGAAGAGTGACAGCAAGAACGCTCCTGTTATTCCGAAGCTGGGAAGATCCATTTTATACGCTTGTTTTTAACCGCTTTTAACGCGATTAGAAAATGATTACTCATTGTGATGTCATTTTGGTTGACAACTTAAGCATGAAACATCATAAAGACATCTTAGAGAATATCCTTGGATACGCACAAAATCCTAAAATCAATAATCCAGTTTATTAGCACGACCCAGAGAAAATCCCAGTAGTAACGAGATGACTGACTCCAAAACATTAATCTAGTCATGCAAGTGCTACTGGTTAAATCTGTTGGATGTAACGGATGGGCTTTTAATAGCAGGATCCAACCATCTTCCTAATGACACACAGGCCCTACCGGTTGTAGAAACATGCCAAGGAAAGCCACTTCTGAAAATGCTTTTCACGGGTGTCTGTGAATGAGTTCTGTTTTGTTCCTTGCAGCTGATGATTTTCTACGTCATTAGCACTAATCTACATGAGGCCTAAAGCTTAAATTAGCTTTGCTCATTCTGCTTTTATGTTTTGTTTATGAGCACGAGGGAGAGTCTGTGCCGGTGCCCTTAAATGAAGAGCCTCTACTCTAATAGCACTGTCCCCCCCCCCCCCCCCCCCCCCCCCGCCCCCCGTCCCCTCCGTAGTTTGTACAACAGCAGTCTTGGAAGTAGTGTGTAGATAGCTGTGTACATCTACCATTTTATTCCAGTCAAATCTGCTTTTGAGATTATTTTCGAGCTTAATTGTGATTTAAGTCGTATTCACGTGCTTGAGGTTTAAAGACCGCGATCAAAAGAGAAAAAGCATTTTCTATAAGAATCACCACATCTTTTAACTGAGATGCTAACAAATATCGAATTACACCCTAAATGCTTGCTGAGATGATTACTAAGGGTTTTTCTCCAGGTGGATAAGCATGTGTATGTCCACCGTATGTGTGTGTTCTAGGTCATGATTCAGTAAGGGCCAAAGCTGCTTTCTTTTCTCTTTCTTCCAGAGACTCATTGTGCAGGGCTGGGACTCAGGTGGTGACATTTACACCTTGTTTTATGACCTTGTTGGTATTTCCCTCCTAAGGGACCACAGACACTGCAATATTGTAATACTCAATAGTGAGACCTCCTCTTTGGACATGAAGTTCTAGTCAACTGCAACATGGGATTCTGGGACAGGGCTGCGTGACAGCCATTCAGCAAACACCTATGGGGTGTCTGTTAAGTGCACAGCAGGGAGGTGGCTGTGGCGGGGGGGGGGGGGGGGGAGATCAGAGATGGTTGTCCCCAAATTTGATCCCACCCCTGCCACTAAGTAGCTTAGTAGCACATGTATTCAATATACAGACTGATACTCAAGGCAGTCTTTAAGCGCTGGTGATTTTATAAACAAAGTAAAGGAGCCATTGATTCAAGGGAAGAGAATAAGCAAAAGGTGAGACAGAACAAGGGAAGAAACCCAGGCAGACCTCATGGATGTTTCCTAATAAGACTCCTGGAGAGAAACTGCAACTGAACTATAAGACAAGCAAAGGAATTTTCTCCAAATTGATACATTTGAGTCAGGAAAGTGAACTGCAGTGTCCCAGACAGCAGGAAAATTACCATAAGGAACAACAAACATAGCTAACATTTTAATAGTGTTTTTACTCTCTGATTACTCTTAAAACGAATAAAAGATTTATTTGCAAGTGTTTTTAAGAACACATACACATAACATTACAATTAACATTTTCTCCCTACTGAAAATGTCAAAACATTTCATTGGAAGCAGTGACTGTTTTCCGAAAACCCCAGAAAAAAGGATCCGGGCCTTATGTGTTTTGTCTGATTTCATTTATTTATCTCAAATTTCCCCACACTAATCTGAAAATTAACCTTTCAGTAAAGCAGTTTTCTTTCCTGGCAAACATGCATGTTCTAAGTCCTCTCTTTTCTGGTAAGGAGCCGCATGTCGGATCCATCCAATTCCACAGTTTTGCCCACTACATTTCCTGGCTCCCTTTCTATTTCACCGAAGGCACAAATCCAAGCAATTTCTTGCTTTTCACCAGTAACGGTATCAACCAAAGCCAGAGCCTCAACTTTCATTTCAAAGGAACACTTAAAAACACCTTCCAGAAATCTCCAAATGTGCTTAGACAAATGAGTGGTACTCTGCCCCAGAACTGGATACACATACTGCAGAGAAAAAGGAAGGAATGGTTCTGGCAACGTTTTCTTCCTCGAGTTTTACAAGACACGTAGAAGACTTCCGAGAATCAATGGCATTTTTACTGAATCAAAACAATCCTGAGTTGCCTCAGAAATCTCTGAATAGGAAATGAAAGTTCCAGACCATATTTAAGAGAACTCACTTTCTCACTAACTGTTATCTTTTGGAGAACACAGTACAAAATTTTCTTGAATGCACTCCTTGCTCCAAGTGGGGGATATTCTTTACGTGTAATAGGTGCACGAAACTCTCATTACCGTGAGTTGAAAATGGAGTCCAGCGCTCATGCTGAATTTGAAATATGGCCCCTCACACCCTGAGGAGAGCAATCACAGTGCTGTCACTTGTGATCGATCTGGCATGCTTCTTTGTGAAGTCGATAAAGCAATTTAAACATATTATGTGTCACAAATGAGGTGAGCTTTGGTAAGATTGTTTTCTTATTTCCCAGGCTGACTACTCTAATTTAGTTACTTAAAGGGAAGCTTAAATAAGACTTATTTGACCCATAGTGCATCAAACTGCCTGAAATAAACTTGGGAGGGCTTTAATAATTCTCATTAGAAGCGTTTCAATCAATAATAATTTATTATGTAAATACATCTCTGTCTTCAGCTGGAAGGAAATAACCTAAAAGGAAAAGACTAATAATATTGCTTGGAAAACCTCGTAGGTAAACAACAAACCCTCAAGGTCTCTGAAGGAGGAAAGCTGCTTCCTTCAGTCTCTTTTCCTCTGTTGTCATCTGTGTTGATTCTCAAATGAGGCTGCACATTGGCATCACCCAAACACTAAAAAACATTGATGCCTATGTGCCATGCTCAGAAATTCTGATTTGATCAGTGTGGGGTGAAACGTGAGCATCAAGATTTGTTTTAAGCTTATTTATATATTTTGAGAGAGAGAGAGAGAGCAGGGGAGGGGAAGAGAGAATCCCACGTAGACTCCACACTGTCAGTGCAGAGCCTGGTGCGGGGCTCGAACTCACAAAGTGTGAGATCATGCCCTGAGCTGAAATCAAGAGTCGGATGCTCCACTGACTGAACCGCCCAGGCGTCCGAGCATCAAGATTTTTTAAAGTTCCTCAGGTTATTTTCACGGGCAGCAAAATTTGAGAACTGCTGTTCTACTGGGTGTTCAACCATAGCCCCTTTACCACGTGCCAGAGCATCCTTCATACTTCTTTTTGCGCATCTGCAGTTTCGCTACATATTTCCCTTAGTTCTTAAAAATTTACCGTCCACACCTCGACCTGACTCCACCTGTCCTTGAGTTCCCTGGACAAGCAGGGGCCACAGGCCAAGGAGACATACCAAGAAAGAACTAAATCCAAGGAAATGTGATAGCTGTTACATGGGAACGCGGGAACAATCTGCCTAGCGAGTTGGGCAGAACGTTATGGAAGAGGTGACCTGTGAACTGGCTTTTGAAGAGTACACAGGATTTCAACAACAGACGCCAGAAATACAAGACAGCTGAGGAGAAATGTCTTAGGGAGACTGTTGGCAACTACACTTGCAAAAAAGCACGTGAAGATAATTAATAAACCTGAAAGTAATGTTAATGCTAGCTTAATAATTTTTCTTTCTTTCTGCTTTAGTAAGAGAATATCTAAATTTTAGTTGTGCAGTGGCCTTCGGGAAGAAACTTTTGTTTCCTAGTCTCCCTCACACATCGACGTGTCTGTGGGAATAACTTCTGGCCAATGAGATGTGGTAGAAGAAATGTTGTAAGGCAGTTTCTAGGAAACTTAAGAAACAACTGGTGCATCTCATTTGCTTCTTCTAACTATTGGAATGTGGACATGATGTCTGTAGCCCCAGCCATGATTTTGGCCCATTAGAATGACAGCTGTACTCCAGATGATAGAAGAATGAACTGGAAGGAATCTAGGTTGATGAACCTAGCACTTTCACAGAACTGCCATACTAGTCTAGATTGTGAGCCTTGGGACTTTTGTTTGTTTTTTTTCTCCACAGGAGAGAGAAGTGAACATTTCATTTAGGTAGTGCTTTCTCCTTTGGAAAATAGTGATAATCTTCACAATAACTGATGAGGTGGGTACCATTAAGAGTCAATATAAGGAAAGCATTAACTTTTTTAATTAAAAAAAGTTTTCATTTATTTTTGAGAGGGAGTATGAGAGCGTGAGTCGGGGAGGAGTGCAGAGCCTGACACGGGGCTTGAACTCACAAACTGTGAGATCGTGACCTGAGCCGAGATCAAGAGTTGATTGCTTAACTGAGTGAGCTACCCCTAAGTAAAGCATTTAGAACAGTGACTGGCATGGTAAGTGATAGAATTATGTGTACGTAATAATTATTATTATCGGAGTGCTTTAGGCTCTCTTAGACTTCCTCTTCTCAGTTGACATTTTCACTGTAGGTTAGGAGTCAGCAAGCTTTGGCCAGTGGGACAAATTTGGGTCACTACCTGTTTTGCAAATAAAGTTTTATTGAAACACAGTCACACTCATTCATTTACATATTGTCTATGGCTGCTTCTGTATCTACTCTGCTACAGTGGCAGAATTGAATAGTTGTAACAGAGACCATATGGCTTGCTAAAAGTATTTAGTATGTTTTATTTTATTTATTTATTTTTCAGTATATGAAATTTATTGTCAAATTGGTTTCCATACAGCACCCAGTGCTCATCCCAAAAGGTGCCCTCCTCAATATAGTGTGTTTTAGAGAAAAAGTTTGCCATCGTCTACTGTGGGTGATTGAACTCATCTTGTTTGATGGCTTTTAAAAGACAGGTAAATGCTAATGACATCCAAATGTATGTCTCCTCCCAGATGTCTCTCCTAAAACCAGAATCTGCTATCCAGCTGTCAGCTTGACATGTCCATTGGCACAACGAATAGGCATCTACAGTTTCATTCTTTCTAAAATCTGTTCCTCCTGTAGTCTTTCCATCTAGGTACCACCATCCACCTGGGGGTTTAAGCACAAAGCCTTGGTGCCTCCTTGACTCCTTACTTGCCCTCACGATCTACATCCAACCTATGAGCAAGTTCATTGTTTCTTCCTCCAAAATATATCCTGCCTTGGAGGGAGAGAGAAAATTAAGGGGATTTGTTCCAGGCCTGGGATTTGACATTCCCACCTCAAGAATTATAAAAAAACTTTGAGTTGATAGGTTCATGCCCAAGTCAGACCGTTTTGGAACTTTTTACTTCCTCAGTCCCAGGTACGTTAATTAGCATGAATCACTCTCCCCTTGAATATTTTTTACTTAAAATTTTTTTTTATGTTTATTTATTTTTGAGAGAGAGCACGAGCAGGGGAGGGGCAGAAAGAGAGGGAGACACAGAATCTGAAGCAGGCTCCAGGCTCTGAGCTGTCAGCACAGAACCGGACGTGGGGCTCGAACTCACGAACCATGAGATCATGACCTGAGCGGAAGTTGGACACTTGACTGAACCACCCATCTGCCCCTCCCTTGATTATTTTAATTGTGTGATCCTGACTAACTGGACACCATGGCACTGGATTAACAGTCAGATGATGTTCCCAAAGTGATCCACAATACCACACAGTGTCCCAAGAGATGCTTTGAAGAAGAAGCAGTAACAAGGGGTTCTGTGGTCAAATGAGTTTGGGAAATAATGCATTGTATATCCCTCTTTTAGAGATTTGGAAAAGAAAAGTGCCCAACTTTGTATGACTTCACGTAACTCAGTATTTCCCAAACACATCTGATCATAGAACCCCATGTATCTGGTAACATCTGCTACAAGTGTTCCGTGAAACCTATTTTGAGAAACACAGAATTCTGTTCTATGAATATATTGCTGGAAGCAAGACCATCTATAAGGATACATCACCTGGAAGAGCGGTCTTTTTTCCCAGATTGCACCGAGGGCAGACATGTTTTTGGTTTTTACAAAGGAGGAAAGCGACCAGCCAGAAGAGGTGGGCAGGACACAAGGTCATGCAAATCCCAAGTGGCCACAGAACAAGACTGGGGCCTTTAGGCTCTGGGATTGAGTCTGTTTGGCAGGAATAGAAGCTCAAAGCCCTCCTCTTTTAAAACAACTTGTACTCTTTGTTTCTAATTTTGCTTTTTTTCTCTGTTAGTATTTGAGAAAAACTTTTTTGATAGTTCCAGCCTGTTACAGCTCTTTACTAAAAGATACTAAGGGGAGGCTTTTGTTTGCAATCCATCACCAAGAACAATTTGCTTTTGCAAAAATGTGCTTGAAAAAGCAACAACATGGTTTACTAGCATAAAGGGAATGGATTCCGATCTGGTGTGATGGGAGAGAGGGCTCTGATGAGAACACTGTGGTGGGAACAACACACTCCTGGGGCCCAAGATGTCAAAAGCAGCCCCAGTAACTGAATTGAGAGCTGTCCAAGGATATGGAGGTTCTCAGAAGGCAGTCCTGGTGGCCTCCCCAACTTGGATGCTCTTTCCAAGCCCAAGGTCTGGAGATTGTGTTTTATTTCATTAAGGTGGAGCGGTTTCCCTAGCGTAGTCATGCAAAAGATACCACAAACACGGTTACAACAGCCTTCCACTAGATGAAATGTGTCAGTTTATAGACTGAGTGAGGTAAGCCCTTTGTAGTTCCACAAAGATTGGGTCAGGCCTTAGGCCAGTGGTTCCTGAACCAGCAGCATTGGTATCTCCTGGAACTTCTTATAAATGCAAATTCTCTAGTCCCACAGAGACTTTGTGGGGTGAGGCCAGGGATTCTAATGCAGGCTAAAGTTTGAGAACCAGGACCTAGACCAAATGAAAAACGTATATATGCAGAAGCGAATACAGACTAGCACCTGTAAGGCTGGGAGTTGAAAGAAAAGAAAAGCTTTTGAAAGATATTTTAGACCAATGTTGTCAGCACTGATTCTTCTCTCTTCTAAGCCAACAGTGGAATGTTTGCTCTTTTCCACGAATGAACATTTGATTCAAAAGCAAACCTTTAATGGCTGATATAGTCTGACGAAGCTTGGGCATCATAGTCCAGAAAACATACAATAAAGCTTCAGTTTGGTGTGACTTTACTTAGAACCCTGGCTAAATTTATTATTTAGCCGTAATTATTTAGCCTCACTATTATTGGTGAGGTCTACCACATGTTATTTTCATAACCAAACAATAAGACTGGTAGGCAAGTATTTCCATTCACTTTACAGAGTGGAAACTGAGAGGTTGGTTTTCTCACCCTTACGTAGCTTTTGGCTCTTGATTTGCTATTTTAGAACTTGCTTGTCCCACTTCTCCGCACTGCTTTTCTAAGAAGAAAATTATTTCAATGTTTTGAAAGTTCTGGGCCACTAATTATATGTTTCAACATAAATTCAAGGTCACTAAAATGACTTATCCGTTTTTCCATACAGGAGCCTAATTTAATGCCTCTTCGTATATTTATTTTGATCAATGTTTTCCTCTATCTCTAGAAAGAAAACCTCTTCAATATTTCACATTTTTATGAATATACTTTATGCTTAGCATGAACATCACATAGGCATTTATTATTATGTACTCTTTAATTAATGAAAGAAAGTAGATCCCTTTTGACTTAGGTTAATGTGCTGAGATGATGATTTCATTGAAACTCACATGGATGGACTTGATTTGAAAAGTTGAGTGGTCGTTTGAGTGGGGTGGTTTTGACATTTAACAGCTATCATAAACTTTCTTTATTGCAGAATAGCATGTTACAGGTTAATTTTAAAACAAATTCCCTAATAATAGGAATAATGAATGAATGAATAAGGAATGATCGAGTCACCTGCATTTACTTTGCTTTTTCACCTTTAAGAACAACTAGTGCAAAATCTAGGCTCTGCCACAATTGATGTGGTTTTCGAAAGATTTATTCTTTGTTCATTAAAGGCTCCATTCTTTCACTTGTATTTAAAAATGTTATGGAGAATAATTTAAAGGTTCAGACGGAGTAGTGATCCCTGCTACAGTGTGGATGGACCTAAGTGGAAGCGGACCCAGTCCGTTTGCATGCTTCCATTTCTGTGCAGCTCAGTAAAGGCACATCTATAGGGGCAGGAAGTAGATGAGTTGTGGCCAGGGACTGGGTACAGGAGTGAAGAGTAACTGTAAATCGGTTCAAAGTTTCTTTGGGGTGATGGAAATGTTCTAAAATAAGATTTTGGTGATGATTGCAAAACTCTGCAAATATACTCCCAATTATGGAACTCTACACTTAAAACAGAGGAATTTTATGATATGTAAATTATATCTAAATAAAGCCTTATAAAAATAGATGTGGGGTTACAAATAGCTTGAGCTAATTAAAACTGATCATCGAAATAAACAGAGTTAAAAGTTCGAACCATTTATATATCAATATCATGTGTAGGAGGAAGACGTAGCCTTCCTCTGAAAATTGCAACCCAACTAAAAAGACATATCAACAAGCAGGAAACACTATCTGATGCACGGAATGCTTCGTGTGTTAAGTGAACGTGGAGTGAAGTGGAATTATTACTTCTGAAACAACACCGGTGACACTCTTTCTTCCTCTTCTCTAAGACAAATGCCAGTCATCCAGTAGAGTATTGATTATAGCTTGGTCGTCAACACAGTTGCTGCTCATCTCCAGTCTAGGCACAAAGCTCACCCAGCACGTCTAATTGGAAACCCCATGCTGGTCTCAGTGAACTTTTTATTCTCAACACATGGCACAGCGCTGGGCACACAGAATATGCTTAGGAACATTTTTGGTGTCAATGAAGATGATCCGAATCTGGTGAATTACCCAGGCATGTTCAGAAGCTGTAATAAGAGGTGGTGCATGCACCGTAAGTGCTCTAGTAACATCTCATGACAGCACAAGGAAATAAATGATTCGTTCCGAGGGGGAATGGAGAAATAAGCAGAAAGGAAGTGATATTGGGGCTGGCCTTCAAGGAAGCAGTGAATAAAAGAGGATTTGTAGAAGAGTTTTCAAAACTTGGATCTACCTCATGTTGGTACGTGGAGAGCCAAATCTAGAAATGGTTCTTCATTTTATTTCAAATACCAGAGTAGCCTAGAAAGATACATAGTTGCTATCAAGATTAACCTAAGATACATTCCAATCTTATTGTTTTGTAATGTAATAGGATTGGCCTGTGGAAAGAAAAGAATGTCCAGTTAAAGCATGAGAAGAGAATAAAGAGGCAGCATCTGTATCTGCTATCTTCAGAGATCTTCAGACTGCAGAGAATCTGCTTTCTGTCCCTACCACAAAGAAACGTGTCCCCCAGGTATCATACTGTCATGCCAACTTTAAAAATGTCATAAGTGACAGAGAAGCAAATAACTTTTACTCTTGAGAAGTTCATCTGTAGCGTATTGAATGGATGCTTAATAAGAGGGCTTCTAGAAAATATACTTCCTTCCAACCCAATGAGATAATGTACAAGCTTGTCAATAATGATGGAAACCTCTTCACATGAAGATGAAGGAGGTTTGGAAAAGTGGGAACTATTTCTGAATGACACACTTAAATTTTTATAGGAACAAACATCACATGATACAGGTTTTTTGGTTTTTTTTTTTTTTTTTTTTTTTTTTTTTTTTGTAGCATTTTGGTCAAAAGTACAGAATCTGATTCTAATCATGAGGAAACATCAGTCAAACCCAAACTGAGGGACGTCCTACAAAATCATAGGCCTGTACTTCAAACATGTCAATGCCACAAAAAAACACAGAAAGGCTGTTAAACCATTACAGATTAAAGCAGATAAAAGAGACACAAAAGCTAGATGAAATACATAATCCTGGCCTGAATCCCGGACCAGAAACAAAACTGGAATAAAGAACAATTGATCGTAGCCTGGATCAGCCCTGTCAGGAGGCTAAAGGAGTAGCATGGTTTGCTAAAAGAGCAAACCCACGAAAGCCTCCAGAGACAATCCTTTCTCCAGCCCTGGTCTCAGTCTCTACCCCCACTCCTGGGAGGGAAGAGAGGTGGGCACATTTTATGAAATTTACATAAAGTCTATAGATTAGATAATGGTATGCATCAATATTACATTTCCTGATTCTGAGCACTGCAATGTAAGCTTTCTTTTTTTTTTTTAATAATTCTTTTTAAATGTTTATTTATTTTTGAGAGAAAGACAGAGTGCAAGTAGGGGAGGGGCAGAGAGAGGAGGGAGACACAGAATCCGAAGCAGGCTCCAGGCTCTGAGCTGTCAGCTCAGAGCCCGACGCGGGGCCCAAACCCACGAACTGTGAGATCATGACCTGAGAACCAAAGTCAGATGCCCAACTGACTGAGCCACCCCAGGTGCCCCTGTAATGTAAATTTTCCAGGAGAATTTCTTTGATTTTAGGGGGCGCTCTGAAGTATTTAGAGTTCAAGGGGTGGGTATGATGTCTGCAAGTTACTCTTGCCTGATTCTGACAAATACAAACAAACACATACATATATTCTCACACACACTATGGTAAGGTAAATGTGGTATAATGGTAACAACTGGTGAGTCCAGATAAAGGTTAAATGGGAGTTCTCTGCATTATCCAACATTTCAGCTGAGAGTACTTTAAAATCACACATAAAATTGAATTTATAGGTTTGCCTTAGCAGATCTTCCAAGAAAACATGCAACTCACTCACACTTGAAGATGGTCATTTTCTACCAGTTTTGTTTTTCCAATTGAACTCTTAAAAACTCTTTAAAAAAAGTAATCAAATTTGCAATAAAACAACAAACAATCAAATAGCCTTCCATTCACCTAGGAAAAGTGTGTCATATTAATTATATATATATGTATGTATGTACATGTATATATATATATGGTGATTGCCAGTCTTATATTATTGATATTGCAAAACTTTTTTTTTAAATCATAGAATGGGCATTTGTTTTCTTTGTTTGGGGAAGAGATAAGACTCAGACATAGAATGATCACTTCAAAGGAAAGTTAAGAATGAGCATATCATGTGTAACCAGAAAGGGATAAC
Organism: Panthera onca; assembly: GCF_046562875.1. NCBI lineage: Eukaryota > Metazoa > Chordata > Mammalia > Carnivora > Felidae > Panthera > Panthera onca. The sequence continues at coordinate 140,627,401 of NC_138347.1, forward strand.
AAGAAAGCACTATTCCCTATGTTTGACCATAAATATTAAATAGGACGAACTCCTTGCAGATACGTGTTTCCCTGGAAACCCATTCAATTGAAAATCCTGCAAAAATTAACATGTATTTTTTTTTCTCCCTTAAACGGCAGGAACATCTTTTACTGACACATTTTTGACCTTTAGTTTTATATCTTAGGCTTAGTATAAGAAGTTCTTTCCAGATCTAAGCAAACAAAGAGCCAAATAAATATCTTTTCATTAATTCTGAGGCTGGGCTTAAGATAGTAGGACCTGTATAAGCTGCAACGTGAGTAGTTGAGGTAAAATTTGCCACTCATCAAGTATTGCCATCTAGACTAATAGACCATCAACCTCCCCCCCACCCAACACTCTTAACTCAAATGCCAAGTAACCTAACAGAATAGATAATTGAATTAAATAGTCATACTTGCAGTGCCATTCTATGTTTTCAGAGGCAGTAAAGTTCAATAAAGTCAAGTCCCTTGTATAAGTCAATACTGACAAATGTCATGGGGATAGAGGTTCACCAAAAATAACTCTGTTTCAGTCAATGCCATGGAGAATGGCTTTTGACCATGGAGGATTTCTGATTCTCATTTCCAAAGCCCAGTTGATTTTGGATTTCTGGTGTCTCTCTAGTGTGGATGGAGAAGCGGGATCCTATTTATTTCAGTTCAAGTTAAGGAGGATGAATTGGTCCAGAACTTGAAAAGCTGATCTCTAAATAGAACTCCTCAGTGGCATCAGCCACAGAGTAGACTAACTACGGAGAGAAACCATCCCTGTGTCAATATGGGTCGTATGTACAGGTGAAATGGTTTCCCAATATCACTCTTGCCTATTTTGTCTGCAGTGTCACTATAATGCAGGCTACCTTTGGTGCAGAGTCTCTGCATTTCCAGGGGCTGTACTCAAACCCAAAGCCTCTGCCCTGGAGAGGTAAGGATATACTGGCCACCAATCCTTTCAGAGAATAGATTTATTATGGAGCATGAGTATGTCTTTTAGAAACTGACGGGGTAAAAGCCCAGACTTACTGGGGAATTGAGAATGGGCATCTACATAGACTGAACACTTCTGTGCTCCTCTCCAAGGGAGGTAAGACCATTGAAAGTGACGGTGCAAAGCAACTGATTGCCTAATTTGTCCTGGAGTTGCTATGTTTTTCTGGTAATCACAGTTTAGGTTTTGGGGGTTAGTACTGATTTAGTGTATTTTGTCCTGTTTTCCCCACAAGGGGAAATATGGTTATTGTATTGGAGTAGCAGATTAATGGAGTGCAGATTAATGTCCTTGGTTCTTTATGGTCAATCAATCTCTGATTATATTCTCTGCTGGAGAGAATTAGTGATTTATCCAAGGTTAAATACCTGGTAAATGTCATACCTAAGAGCCAAACCATGGTCTTCTGTTCTCAATATTCCCTACGCGCCTACCAAATGCCGGGGAACATTCCTAAGATTTAATGCAGTAGGCCAGCTAAGTAATTTGAAGATTCTTGAAATAACTTTTTTTTCAGGGTTATTGAGGTACAATTGACAAATAAAATTGTAAGGTATTTAAAGTATACATTGTGGTGATTTGCTGTACACATACATCATGACAGGATTTCTTCCATCTGGGTGATTTAACACATCTGTCACCTCAAATATTTTATATACATTTTTATATGCAATTGTATATAAATGTACACAATATTGTCTATATATAAATATATACAATGTATAGATACACATATACTTGTTGAGAACATTTAAATTCTCCTCTTTTAGCAAATTTCCTTAGGCATTACTGTGCTATCAATCTTGGAATATCTTGATAGCCCCAGATCAACATGCCATTCAAACATTTGTCCAAATTTTACTGGAACCTCTGTGTTCAGTGTCTTTTTTGGCAAGACGTGATACAGGTGATGCAGTTCTTTAGAGCACTCCGTCACAGACTGAACCGTGGGTAAATGCCACCTCTACCGCCCAGCACACAACCTGAAAGCATGCACATGACAGTCCTGCTCCTTATTTTCTCTCTCTCTCATCCATTCCCTGCTATCCTCACCCCTTCATGGCTCCTTCCAGCCCATTCCTTCCATTGCCATTATTGGACCCTGTCAAGGGAGAAAGGAATCCTACCCAGTTCATCCACTTGGAGACACTAGTGACTTGATATGATATCCAGCCAGGAGGTTTGCATTTGGAAAGACCACAGGGAATTCAGGACAACCTGTGGGAAATGTCTGGAGCAGGGAGATTCCAGCGGTCACCTCTGATGTCTTTGTAAGACTGACTCTCCCAACAGTACCTTTTCAACTTCAGTGCAAGCTCTACAAGTTAACCATCCACATTGTACATTATCTTGTTTGAAAACTACCCGTTGGAAGCATCCAGGGATTTGGCTGTTGTATCTGTTCCCCTTGTATCCATAGTATCCTCAGCATTAGAAACTTCAATTCTGTCATTATCTACTTAGCGGTTGTTCTCACATTGCGTTCTACATCCCTAACATCCAGTCTGCTTCGGGTCTTTCTAAGCTTCATTATAAAAATAATACACACAGAATCCCACAGTTCTGGGAGATAGGATCCCCGTTTTACGGATGAGGAGACTGAGACTAAGAGATTCGCTCAAGGCTCAGTGGCTGATTAACAGTAGCACCAGAATCTGACCTTGGACTGTAGGACTAGATATGCGCTGAACCCCTCTGCTCCTGTCACACTAGGTCTGACTGCCCTGCACCTTCCCCTGCATGTAGGCCAGTGTTTTCTCTGTGGCTTAGATTCTTTCCTTGGGGTGCCAGCAGTTTCTTTGCCTTTTTGTGTCATAAGGAAGTATAATGATGAAGAGCTCTGGTACTGGAGCCAGACTGCCAGAATTAAAATTCCAGTTCAGCTCCTTCATACTTTTCTTGGTTTCTTATTTAAATGAAAAAAAAAAAATTTTAAGTAGACTTCCCACTGGGCACAGAGTCCAATGTGGGGCTTGAACTCATGACCCTGAGATCATGACCTGAGCTGCGATCAAGGGTCAGATGCTTAACTAATTGAGCCACCCAGACACCCCTGAATTTTTAATTTTTGAAAGAGATTGAAAAATATCTTCGCTGTTGCTTAGACTCTTCTTTCAATTGTTTGTGCCTCTACTGTAGCTGTGTATGTGATGTTTTGTTTTGCTTCTCTTCATTTATGTTTATATGGTTGTCAATGTATTTCAAAGTCAGAAAGGGGAACAAAAACTGGAAAAGGGGAGCCCGAGGCTGAAAGAATGTTTCTGTTCCAAGAATAGTTATGTAGTCTCTACTAAATGGCAGGTGCTATGCTGGATGGTTTATACACATTAGCTTTCATCTTTACAACAAATCTGAAAGCCAGATATTATGAGCCCGTTTAAAAGTAAGTAGACTGAGGGTCAGAGAGGTTAAAAAAATCTGCCCTGCAGTGGTAAATTTAAGAGCAAGAAGTTTACCTAAGTCTGTCTGACTATAAGCATATGATCTTAACTTTTAAAGAAAACGGTATAAGTTATTCATTAATGCATTCCTACTGTAAAAAAATCTTGAATGCAGTTGTATGTGGAGTTAGTATTAGCACCCTCCTTTGCTCTACTCTTTCTTTTTTAAGGTGCCTAGTGTCACTGGTTGATGTGTATCCAGGACCTTTTTCTGTGCACATTTGTGCACTCACAATGATACAGACTTTTAAAACTCCAAATGGGATCCGACTATACTTAATGTGTGGTTGCTTCTCTATTATGTATTCCTAAAAGGGCCTCTTTTAAAGAATCTGTTTAGGGGCGCCTGCGTGGCTCAGTTGATTGGGTGACCGACTTCGGCTCAGGTCATGATCTCACAGTTTGTGAGTTCGAGCCCCGCGTTGGGCTCTGTGCTGACAGCTCGGAGCCTGGAGCCTGCTTCGGATTCTGTGTCTCTGCTGTCTCTACCCATCCCTTACTCACGCTCTGAGTCTTTCTGTCTCTCAATAATAAATAAATGTTAAAAAATTTTTAAAAAAAAATCTGTTTATTTTTCTAGTGGATACTTTAGATATGCCATAATTTATTTGAGCATTCCCCTGTGGACGGACATTTGGATTGTTATTAATTTTCAACAACAACAACAACAACAACAACAACAACAACAACAAAAACAACAGAGGGGCAAAGAAAACAGGGTGAACACAGATCTTGGTCCGCTGTGAGTATTTCTATGGGATAGAGTATTGTCAGACGGACAGCTGGGTCAAACCATGTATGCATTTTATGCTGTGATAGACACTGCTAAATTGGCCTTGGAAAGCCTGTGGCCTATCCACTGCTCTGTGCTGTATCTCAATGAAAACTGAAGTTGGATGAAAGAGCCTTGAACTTCTGATGTTTCCCTTCTTTGCTATTGCCCTGTTTCCAGTTTTTTCCCCCTCCACTCCAGCTGATGGCTTTCCTTTCTTCTCTTGCCCTCTATTTCTGTCTGTCCTGATCTACTTACGGGGTGCTCTTTCCTGCACTTGAAGTATCAAGTCCCACAACTCCCCTGCACATACCAGAAGCTGGTAGAGAGCACTTATTCTCATGCTGATGGCTAAGGCTCCTAGAGTGCGCTTGAGGTATATGAATCACACTGTGCTCTCAGCTGGGACTGCACACATGATGTATGGTGAGTAGGGGCAGAGTGGAGAGTGGAGATGGATGGAACAGATGGTCGTACTAGTGGAAGGGCTCAAGCTTTTTCATCCCCTAACTTCTAAAATACTCATTTACCTGAAGATGTCCTTGTATTTTACTTAAGGACAAAGATAGCGATCACCCGCTGAAAATGTGAATGTCTAACTTGAAGGATTATAATGCATACAATGGCTCTCATTTTTAGAACACTTTGTTATTTTCGTAAATGAGAATTATATATCATTTAAAACTGTCATCATTGATTTGATTCATTTTTTTCCCCTTATGAAGAGCATGAGTTAATAGTCTGGCCCTTTGCTGACATAAGATACTGTTTTAAAAATTACTTTAACTTGTCTAAATCTTGGGGACTGGCTTAAAAAATTAGGGTATATCTATAAGCAAGAATAATTTATAGCCAATAAAAGTCAGAATTCAGAGCAATACTTAATGACAAAGGAAAATGTTCATGATATGTTGTTAAACATTAAAAGCTGGTTAAAAAATGGTATGCCAGTATGATCCCGTGTTTAGAAAAAATAGAGATGCATAGAAAAAAGAGATATACTGAAGATTTTAACACTGCTTGTCTTTGGAAGATGGAGTTAAAAGATTTATAAAAATTATTTTTGTTGAAATTTTCAACTTTGTACATGAACATGGGAGGATTTTATGATGAGAGAAAATAACTTGTTAGTAAAATTATTTTAACTCTTTTTTTTCTTGTCTTCCTCCAATCTAAGACTCAGCTCTTTTGATATTAAACATAGAATTGACCTACAGAGAACATTCAGTGAGATCACCAGATTGCTGTTCACTTTCTTCTGACGCAGCAGGGGAGGTGGGTCAGTCCTTGCCTCTCTCCTCCTACTGGGAGGTCCCTGACTGATGTTGACCACAAACATCTAAGGATGGAGGTCTGATTGTCTGGATCCAAACCCTGCTGGATCCAGCTACAGGAGTGGACACATCCATCTGGGACTCATCCTTGTGGGACTGGTGAGACCCTGTGGTTCTGAAGAGAAGCTCAGGAAGGCATGAGAGGTCTGCGTGAAGAAGCCTTCTAAGTACTTAGAGGAGGATCAGGGCCCCAGCCAAACAGAGTGGGATTCTCTGAAGGGTTCAAGTCCCAGAGGGATGTGTTACCAGGCTGAGTGATTAAATAGAACATCCAGTTGGCAATTAAGACAAACCAGGCCTAGGGGCGCCTGGATGGCTCAGTTGGTTGGGCGACTGACTTTGACTCCGGTCATGATCTTGAGGTTCGTGAGTTCTAGCCCTCGGTCGGGCTCTGCACTGACAGACAGCTTAGAGCCTGGAGCCTGCTCTGTGTCTCCCTCTCTCTCTGTCCCTCCCCCGCATGTGCACGCTCTCTCTCTCTTTCTCAGAAATAAAAATAAATATTAAAAGAAATTTGGAAAAAAAAAGCTAAACCAGGCCTAAAGGAAGTATTATCAAAAACAGTGACGTAGGTGGCTCTCCAGTCCCAGTCAAGAAAGGGAAGAAAAATGCACATTCCCTAAATGTCCACTAGGTGGCAGGACCTCTCCTATACTAAGAGCTTAAGAGTATGCATTCTTAGGCATTTCCTCCTGATTGTTTTTAACAATCACCCAGAGGGCTGGCTAAAAAACACATTCTTGGGCCTCTTTTCAAAGCTTCCAATTCAGCAGTCTGGATTGAGGCCTGAGATTCTGCATTTCTGACAAGCTCCTGGTGTAGTTAGTGCCACTGGTTGGTGCACTTTGAGCACCACCGAATGTATCATCTCAGACTCTGGGAAGGAAGGAGGTGGGCAGGAGTAGGATGTGGTCCTTGTGCCTAAGCAATCAGTTCAGATTGTGACAAAAACTCCAGGGAGGTGTAGTGTGGAGACAGAAGGGTGGCTTGGGGAAGGGAATGGGGTCGCTTGCTTCTGGTTGGAAATAGCTTCTGGTACTAGAGCAGGTTTGAATTGTGGGCTTTGCAGCAGAATGTTAGGTTGCCAGAGTTCTCATTCTAGTTAAATGTGTTACCAATTAATTTCTTTAGAAGGACTGTAGCGGATAGAAACACAGGTATATGCAGATGAAAATGAAACCGGTGTTCAGACCAAAATGAAAACCAACACATTGAATATGTACCATAAATAAGCGACAAGAAAAACATCAATAATTCTATAAAGCATAATTATTTGAACCGAAGGACCATTTAAAAAATATCTGGTCCATTATAGCTCAATACGTGGTTATACTGCACACGACTGTGACATAGCTGTGGCCATGCATGGCTGACCAGGCAAGTTTGACAATTCCTGACTAGTCCAGTCTCTGTTCGGTGATGTGAACCCACTGATCATGCATTTGAAAGTCAGTGGTAATGTCAAATTGCTAGAAAAGTTTCTAATGCTTACTGTTAGTCTGTATTTGCATCAATAGAGAGTAACGATGACAATTTGTAGAAGGGCACTCATCCACAAACCACCCTTGGAGATGCACTGATCTAGATGGGCTACTTACTGACCTGAGAGACAGGCTTATTGTGTAACTCAAGCAGGCAATTTGTTCTTTTGGCTCTTGCACTGTAGATCCTTAACTTTTTGTATCCTTCGGGACCATTTAGTTCTTGTTAATTCCATTTGGGGTCCTTGAAACGGGGCTCTTTGGATATACTTTCGGTCTTGATGCTATTTTTCATACTCAGACATCAAGGGTAATGTCCTACATATAGCAGGCACTTAATAAACACTGATGGGATAAACGCATGGAATTGTAGCCCAGGACTGAGATATCAAGCATGCTTGGGGGCTGGAAAAAGATAGCCAGGAAATAAATATCCAGCATAAATGGATATTAAAACAGAACTCTCCTCACAGTGATTTTATACAGGTGGCAGACGGGCAGAGCAGAGGAAGAAGAACCAACTCCAAGAAGAAAAGAGCGACTAATCAAGTTGTTTCTCTGGCCTCACAGGTGCCTCCCTAAATAGAGTTGTCCACTGTGAATGAGTAAAATTCAGTTTATACGGTTCATGGGCCATGACAACATTGGCCTTCCTGTGGCATTTTCATGCTCAGCCAAGCCATTGACTCATGTTCATGCCAAGGTGAACCCTGCTGGTTACTGTAGAAACTACCAGAGATTTTTCCTTAGTTGTTTTCCTTTTTTTTTTTTTATTTCTTATTTTTTATTTTTATTATTTTTATTTTTTTTATTTTTTAATATGAAATTTATTGTCAAATTGGTTTCCATACAACACCCAGTGCTCATCCCAACAGGTGCCCTCCTCAATGCCCATCGCCCACCCTCCTCTCCCTCCCACTCCCCATCAACCCTCAGTTTATTCTCAGTTTTTAAGAGTCTCTTATGGTTTGGCTCCCTCCCTAACTTTTTTTTTTTTCCTTCCCCTCCCCCATGGTCTTCTGTTAAGTTTGTCAGGATCCACATAAGAGTGAAAAACATATGATATCTGTCTTTCTCTATATGACTTATTTCACTTAGCATAACACTCTCCAGTTCCATCCACGTTGCTAGTAGCAAGTTTTCCTTTTAATACTAGAATCTTGGGGAAGGACTTTAATGTAATAATTTAATTATATTTTCTTATTAAATAGTTCTCTGACTTCCAGCAAAGGAGAGCTTAATGAATGCAAAATGGGTTATCAACCCTAATCCCCCCGATACGTCATGCCTTACCCCACACTCATCTGTCCTATTCTCCTTCTCCATACCTTACTAGGCACACAGTGGAGCACAAGGAATTTATGTGATTTAATGGTGCATAGCTAATAATACTGGTCACAGTAATAATGATAGCTGTCATTTAGAGAGCACTTATGAGAGGTACTATGCTAAATGCTTAAATATATTATCTTATTTAATTCTATCAACAATCACATAAACTTGCTCAAGGACAGAGCGGAAGGGCTAGGATTCTAGCCCAAACTTGTGACTTTAACCACTGTACCATAGTTACCGCCTTGGATCCAAATAGAGACTGTTTCCTTTTGCTTTTAAGGTATAACTACAAACTGAAAACTACAGTATTGGGAACTCTGGGTACCCAAGGCCAAGATTTTTTGTCAATGATGGAGACATAGATGGAGCCTATGAATGAATAAATGAGTGACTGACTGAATGAATGAGTATGGGTACCAACTGTGAATGAATCAAATTAGTTTGTGAGGTTCTTAGATGACGAGGATACTACAATTTCATGTTGGCATTTCACTGTAAACCAAGGAGTGACATGGTTTTGATGCCAGCTCATAAATTCTGAAGACACACTCTGGTTGCAAATTCTAAGACTAAATCTCAATTATTTCTCACACAAATTTGTGTGACCATGCACACACACAGACACACATTCTTGTCCTATATGCTCTTTCAAAAAAAACCTTATTTTGTTCTTTTTCTAAATACCCATTCAGTTTCTCAAATCCCCAAATAATAGAGAGGCAGTTCAAACACAAATCTTCCCATTCAGAACATGTATAGTTTTGACTACACTCAAATCAGAGCTCATACCACTATTTTATTATTCTTAGATAATTCTATTTTCAGTTGAAACAATGTACACACTCAACTTCCCGGGTCAACTGGTAGTTCTAAGGAGATTATCATGTGTTCTCTGAAAAGCTAAAAGACCAGCCGTTTTTTGATAGAATGATCATGTATTTATCTTCAAGTTAAAACGGTATGTAAAAGTCTTTCATGGCTCATATAGAAGAGCCTTTACAGACTTTCATTAATATATCTTGCTGAGTGATTGCCAGATTTCCAAACACACAATCTAAAACTTAGTCATGAGTCAAAGTCCTTAAAGAAGAACCAAAAGATCTTTTTTCCCCCTACATGCTAAATTGAAAAAGAATGGAAAGTCACATGAACGTGGACATTTAAAAGCACAAATGAATTTACAAAGCACACATTTTGGGGAGCCCTAAGACAATAAAGCGATCAGCACAAAGACATCTGTCAGGGTGGAGGCAACCTGAGGTAAAGACCAGTTAAATCTAATGCAATCAGGAACTTAAGGCCAGTTTAACACTTTTTTTATGAGGTGACAACCTCCTAACACCATAATCTTGCCTTTCAGGAAGATGACACAAGGATTTAATGAGTAAAAGAAAACAACTTAAAAACCTCTCTTTTGAGCATGAATTGTCTGTTTGGGTTAAAGGTAGTCTTTGAGATCCCATTAGCCATCGGGAAAAGAAACACACACACACGCGCGCGCGCGCATCAAAGGCAAGTAGTTATAGAACGATAGCAATGTCTATTTCTACTCAGATTCAAAAGCAGAGTTAAAGCCAAAGCTAACAACCCATCTGCTAATTAGAGAAATAAAAATGTCTTCTCCTCAAGTGTCCAACACAACATGAAACTGAAATTAACTGCTTTCCTTTGGGACTCATTTATTTATGTTCAAAAGAAGATTTGGGGATAAAGAAACCCTGCAACGGAACAGTTGGGGAAAACACATGGACACTGTGCATTGGAATAAATGGAGCTGAGCACACATTTACAACAGAGATTTTTCTCTGCTTGTTGAAGAAACACTTGGTAGGGTCTAATAAAAATCAGGTTACCTTTACATTTCTTCTCTTCTGTTTGGAAGGTCTGGGCACTTGGGACACTCTGATCATTCACATCGTCATGGTCCAGATGGAATATTGAGCTAGTCCAAGTGGCCTGGATGAGATGTGGTGATGTCTGTTCATTTTTCAATGCGCTGCGCCTCTCCGCATGGCTCTTCCTATGTAGGCAGGCTTCAGACATTCCTACTAGCTTCCAGTCGTGTTCTCGGTCTGGACAGTGCTTTGGTTTGTCCCAGGCTGGAAGGCCATTTTCTGGAGGGTTGAAAAACACGAGATGACGAGCTGTTGGCATTGTCAAGATTTTGTTGAGATGCAGTTTTGGAAGGCAAGTTGTTTCTCAATTCTTTGGGGCTGACAGTATTCACATGCACCTCCACTTGACGGCAGTGATAAGATGCAGAATTTGTCAGCCTTGGGCATTTAGCCACCGCAGTTGGATTGCCTGTCGGAGTAATCAACACATTCCCCCTTATTTTTAGTGCCTAGAGAGACATTAGTTCCTCCATGGAAAGGCTGTGCTTTCGCCAGCCAGGCTTCCACAGCAATAGCCCAAGAGCAAGTTTACACCAATTTATGTTACTACTTAGACGATCGTTTGAGGTCTTGAGGGTCAGGGCTGGCCATGTACACTTTTCAGATCCTTAGGACATAAAACATCCAGGATTCAGCCTTGTTTGACTTTGGTTTCATCACAGGCTGACCTGAGGGGCACCCTTGTTACTTAAGTGGGACATGCTCACGTGGTTCCTCAAAGAGTGACAACTCGGTCCTCCCTACCACCTTCTTCCCTAACAGCCTGATAAAAGGGACTGGATCTTCAAATGGATATTTGTAAATGTAGTCCCAAATAGGCAATGAGATCCAATGAAGGAAAGCAGACAGCGCTTTAGTTGTGGGGCCGATTAGCAGCCCTAATGATAGAATAAGCTCCGGATCTCTTTGACTGAGGCAGAGGCAGTGAATTACTTATGTATATGGTGTTGTTCTTCCTATTTAATTTATAGGGACTTGAAAATCTACCCTCTAGAAAATAGGAAGAAGGGGAATAACATAATGAAAACTTTCTCACACTGATCTTCCCCGGTGGCAAACTTTACCTCCTTGAATGTCTTTACTGTACATGGATATAAGGTAGTAAAAATGAACAGGCTAATGTATGTATTTGTATATACAAAAAATTAAAAAACATAACCCATCTGGTCATCCATATTTCTAGAAATTCTTAGGCTACTGTCAAAATGAGAAAAATACAATATAGAGTTATACTTTTAAATTGATCATATACAGTGATTGAAAGACTGTAATTTATAAGTGAATTTTCCTTTATGCAGAAATTACCAAAGGAGCAAAGATATCCATATTAGAGAGAAGAGTCCATCCTGATCTGTGCATAGTATTGGGAGGTTTTTTTCTTTTTTTTGATGTTTATTTATTTTTGAGATACAGAGAGGGAGACAGAGTGTGAGCAGGGGAAGGGCAGAGAGAGAGGGAGACACAGAATCCGAAGCAAGCTCCAGGCTCTGAGCTGTCAGCACAGAGCCTGACACGGGGCTCGAACTCACAGACCGCGAGATCATGGCCTGAGCCAAAGTCGGACATTTAACCCACCGAGGCTCCCCAGTATTGGGAGTATTAAGTAAGCTGCCTTTTTAACATTTAAAATGACTTTTAAATTATTTAATGCAAGGGTTAAAAATGCTTTAGGTTTTCATAAGCACCCTCTCTAAAGGACTAAACGTCTTCAGTTGTTGTTAGGATGGTTTCTCTAAAAGTGTGACCTACTCTCAGTCACTTTGGAGGCCGCATTTACCCTGTGAGATTTCAGGTTACTATGTGGAAATTCTAACATATGTACACTCTCTTTCTACTCCAGGAGGCGACTGTGAACATTGACAACAAATAACACATGATTTCTTTGTCACAGTGAATGGAAATGCTGTGGCTTGAAATAACAAGGCCAGTAAGCAATAAGTCCTTGCAAAAAAAAAAAAAAAAATTCTACTGTGACAGCTTTTGGATACAACATTTGATCTTATTCAGAGAAGAGCCCTGAAAATTCACTGTATGCAAACGGCCGTTCTAGGCATTGTGTGAGATCATGAGTCCTTTCTCTTTGGAGATTACGCGGCCTTATTCAATGCATGGTGAATCAAGAAATCTGGACTCAACCACAGCCAGCTACTGTGCAATTACAGGTACCTATTCTCACTATCCATTAAAAGAAAACAACAGATTAAAATCGTGAGAGATTGTATTGCATTCAAATTAAACATATCTATGTAGAATCCATTCAAGTTTATTATCCGCGAGGGTTTGAGGTTTTCATGAGCTAAATATAAAGCTACTGAATGCAAGGGTTAATTCTGGGCCTAAAGAGATTGATTTTATTTCTACATACATAAAAAGGCTTCTGACCAATGCATGTTTCTATATGTCTTCTTTGTTTTCAGGGACTCTCTAAATCCTTGGTAAATTGCATCCTGTAAAGCTCCATGTTAAGTAATGCTAAAGTTATCACACTATTTTGTAAAGCCTCCAACATTTGATTTTTCTGCAGAAATTCTTAAAATTTGGTATCAATTTCCCTGATCAAACAGAAATTAAGAAATTCAGCCAAAGTGAGTAGTTACTGCTCCCTAGTGAAGGGAACTAGTGACCACACTGGGATGAGAGATGCTGAAAGGGACTCCACCCAAGGGGACATTCCTCCTTAAGCACAGCCTATTAAAGCTTGCTCAGCATGTCCCCTGGGCCAGCAAGAGCAGGGATTTCTTCTAAGCAAGGGAGGTTATGTTTGGGGTGAGGCAAGGGATAAGATTGCCATCCATTTTCCTAAGAAAAGAAGTTGAGATGGTTGGGGGAAAGGGCTTCATTCATGGGAGGCATTTACGGGCTCGTAAATTACTGTCTGTAATTACATTCATGATAATGATATTCAGCCGCTTAATTGGCAAGTTTATTGGTTGGGGCACCTGCTGGGAAACCTGGGGACTGAGAACTCTTGGTTGGGTCATGGGAAAATTTGAGAGGATTCTATTTAAGGAGGATTCTTGATTCTTATCCTTCCATGAACAGGGCAACACATACAAGTCCTATTCCATTCCAAAGGAGGGATAAGATACCCACTACACCGAGCTCCTTAAATTCTGCCCATAAGTTACCTCACGTGTGTTTGCTTGGCAGTGCTGGTGTTCAGGGGTACCCTGCTATTTCTATGTCTAACGCTCGTATCCTTTGGTTCCCCCCAAACTCAAATCAATGAGCCATATCTTCGTAGAGGGACTGAAATAGCAACAGATTAAGTCAACCATTCTCAAACCTTAGTGAGTGACAATCACCTGAGGCACTACTAAAGAACACAGAAGACCAGGCCTATTGAAGTGGGATGGGGCCAGGGCGTTTGTTTATTTGCTAAGTTCTCCAGATGATTCTGATACCCAAAAGAGTTGGAGATCCACAGAGTTCAGAAAACTGAAGGCAGGAAAACAAATTACTGGCAGGTTCCAGGTAAGGACATAGTCTCCATCTCACACCCTGATGTTTTTACACAGCCTTGAAGTAAATTTGCTTTATAATTAAACAATTCATCAACTGTTTTGGGATCAGCTGTGTGAAGCTTTAAAAGTCAGATGTTATGAAAATATTCTCAGTGCCATAATCATCAGGGAAGTGCAAATCAAAAGCACAATGAGATATCACCTCACATTTGTCAGAAGGGCTAGAATCAAAAACACAAGGAACAATAAGTGTTGGTGTGGATGTGGAGAAATAGGAACCCTGGGGCACCACTGGTGAGAATTTAAATTGGTGCAGCCACTGTGGAAAACAATATGGAGACTCCTCCAAAATTTAAAAATAGAACTACCCTATGATTCTCTAATTCCACTACTGGGTACTTACCAAACAAAACAGAAACACTGATATATGTATAATATATGACTTACAATAGGCAAGGTAGGGAAGTAACATAAGTGTTCATTGATAGATGAATGGATAAAGAGGTGCTGTACAAACACACACACACACACACACACAGAAAAATTACACAACCATAAAAAAGGATGAGATGTTGCCATTTGCAATAACGTAGAAGGACCTAAAGAGTATTATGCTAAGTGAAATAGACTGAGAACGAAATACTATCTGATTTCACTTATATGTAGGTAAAATCTAAAAAACAAAATGAATGAAAAAACAAAAAGCAGAAGCAGATAGATAAATACAAAGAACAAACTGATGGTTGCCAGAGGAGAGGAGGGTACAGGGTGGGTAAAATGGGTGAAGGGAAGTGGGAGACACAGGCTTCCAGACATGAATGAAGAAGTCACGGGGGTAAAAGGTACAGCACAGGGAATACAGTCAATGGTAAAATAATAACGTATGGTGACAGATGGTAGCTACCTGTGGTGAGCACAGCATATTGTATAAACTTGTAAAATCACTATTTGTACACCTGAAACTAATGTAACATTGTGTGTCAACTATATTTCAATAAAAGGTCTGATATTAATTGGATATTATCTTATAGATGGTGGGTGCGGATGTAAATAAGTATTCCCCTGAAAAGTCTGTTGCTCTGGGCATTAATTATCTGGGACATGATGTGAACAATAGCAAGAATACACTAAAAATTTTTTAATGTTTATTTATTTTTGAGAGAGAGAGAGAGAGAGAGAGCAAGCAGGGGAGGGGCAGAGAGAAAGGGGGACAGAAGATCCAAAGCAGGCTCTCTGCTGTCAGCAGAGAGCCCAGTGTGGGGTTCGAACCCACAAACCATCAGGTCATGACCTGAGCTGAAGTCAGATGCTTAATCAACTGAGCCACTCAGCTGCCCCGAAATACATTTAAAAAAATTTTTTTTTGTTAATGTTTTTATTTATTTTTGAGACAGAGACAGAGCATGAGCAGGGGAGGGGCAGAGAGAGAGAGAGGGAGACACAGAATCCGAAACAGGCTCCAGGCTCTGAGCTGTCAGCACAGAGCCCGACGCGGGGCTCAAACTCACAGACTGTGAGATCATGACCTGAGCTGAAGTCGGACGCTTAACCGACTGAGCCACCCAGGAGCCCCACATTTTTTTTAAAGGAGGATTCTAGGAATGACCATATCTTGTTAGTCACATGCAGTGTGAATCCTTTGCTCTTTAATGGATTCTAGCTAATACCTGGCTTTTAATACTTCATATTCTAGACATCAAGACAATTAACCGATTTAATTTATCCAAGAAGAATTGGAGAAAATAAGTAGATAGGAGCATGTGAACTGCTACTTAAATAACCAGGCACACATTGGCCTGTGTTTCTCAAGAGCGTATAGATCGAGTGGCTGAATTTGTGTTAGATGTCTACAATTCTTGTGACTTTGAATGACACAACACCAGTCTAAAACGTTATTTTGTAGAAAGAAACAAACCTAAATCTCATTAATATAACTACCTACAGCCTATCTCAGGAAATTTCATTAAATAGGATCGGAAATAAATCTGTCCATCAAAAAAGGGAGAATTACATGGAAATATTCAAGTATTTCAGGACACAAAATCAAGCTGATACATTAGAAAAGCACTAAGGCAAAGGAAATAGGATTATGACAACGTGGTCAGTGAGGGTCAGCTGAGTAGGCTGGGATTTCATGGCACTCATTATAAGAGTGTTTGGTTTGCATTCAAGGCCATCAGTATTAGGCATTGAGACCCCAACCCATACTCTGTGGTAGGGGAATGTGTATACAGTGTGCTTTGCAAACCCAGGCAGTGTGTTGAATTATCACGTATAGCTCAGGATATTAAGTATGACGTCTCTAATTTCCATTCTAATTTTTTACTCGAGCCCATTAAGTTTTAGCTTTGCCTAATTCTCATACTATGTACATATCAATTGATTTTTATTTGTGGAGTCCGGTAGAACAGGAGACTAATGTTTGGCTGAGCATTTACTAAGGGCCAAGTATGGAACTAGGCATTCTTACTCATCTTCATGAACATCCAGGGAGGTACACAGTGACACTGCTTGATTTAAGAGGAACATTACATTCAGAGAAGCACTTCATCTGCTCTTTCATACCTTTGTGCTGTTAACAGATAATATTATCATTATTTGCCTTAGTTTGATGAGTAGCCATTAGCCTATTAATAGTTATCATTTTTTTAATAGGAGTAATTTATTTTATTTTTAAAATTTTTTTTTGAGAGAGAGGACACGAGAGAGGAGCAGAGAGAGGGAGACAGAGAATCCCATGAAGAGCAGAGAGAGGGAGAGAAAGTGGGGCTCACACGAAATGGGGCTTGAACTCACTAAGTGGAGCTTGAACTTACGAACTGTGAGATCATGACCTGAGCTGAAGTCAGATGCTTTACCCACTGAGCCACCCAGGTGCCCTAATAGTTGTCATTTTATTCTTTCAAAGTTCTTTATCAACTATGTTTATTATTCAATTTTCTCAGTTACTCATTTTAATTTTTTTTAATGTTTTTTTTTTATTTATTTTTGAGAGAGAGAGAGAGCAAGAGTTGAGGAGGGGCAGAGAGAGAGGGAGACACAGAATCTGAAGCAGGCTCCAGGCTCTGAGTTGTCAGCACACAGCCCAACATGGGGCTTGAACCCACGGACCCCGAGATCATGACCTGAGCTGAAGTCAGATGCTTAACTGACTGAGCCACCCAGGCGTCCCTCAGTTACTTATTTATATTCACAACTCTGCCTGCTTTCATTCTAAGCCACCTACAGCCCACTGTTCACAGAGCAGGCAGAGTGAGCTTTCAAAAATATACATTACTACAGCCAGAAAGACTCCAAGAGATTTACCCTTGTCTATCCCACCGAGCTGCTCCCCTGTAGCGTTGGCCCCTTGCCTTTTGTCTTCTGGCCGTGTGGGCTTTTTCTAACATGTGATGCTTGCTCCCACCACAGAGTCAGCTCCTTAATCCTGGAGTGCCCTTTCCAACTCCATACATCACCTCCTCTTGATATATTGAGAACAATTACTGGGATCACCAACCCCTGCCCCTTTTACATGAAGGTTGGATTTTCCCTTTTAAAGAACCTACCAGGGATGCATTTCTCAAGGAAGATAATCGAAAGTAAAACCTAATGGTTTGGGGGTGCCTGGGTGGTTCAGTTTGTTAAGAATCTGACTCTTGATCTCAGCTCGGGTCACGATCTCACGGTTAGTGAGCTCGAGCCCCACATGGGACTCTGCACTGATGGCCTGGAGCTTGCTTGGGATTCTGTCTCTCCCTCTCTCTGCCCTTCCCCCACTCTTTCTCAAAACAAACAAAGAAACAAACAAAACCCTAACGGTTGGATCCCATATGGACCTGGAGGCGACTCTGTTTTAGTGAACAGAGGAGAGAGGGAAGTTGGAAATCTGAGTCCCACTCTTTTAGTGGCTGAAGGGTCCAATTTTGGAAATCACTGCCACTTTCTAAGCCTCAGTTCTTTCCATTTGTAAACTGACCATATAATGTTGCTCATAGGATTTGATCTGTTCTCAGCCTTCAAAGCCTAGATCTATTCAGGTTTTCTTGAACCATCCCATCCACCCTCCAAACTTCATTAACACTTTCCATGTATCTTTCTCTGTCCATGTGCTACGTCATAACTCATAATTTATGGGGAAATAGGTTCTACTTACATAAATGGGTTAGAAAGAAGCTTAGGGCGGAAAGCTGTGACCAAAGCGCCCGAGGTTAGCTAGCGAGATAGTGTAATGGAATCACGAGTAACTTGTTATATCACCTGCAGGAACTTACTTTCCATCTGACGCCAATGTACTATTGTATTTTGATCACAAACTCCACTTGCCCCCCACCCCGTTGGTTCTTCAACACACAAGTTAATAATTACTATCTGATTGTTTTCTCCACGTTCACGTGTGTAAGATCTTGTTTTCTTCACGTTCACCACGTGGGTAATATCTTGTGAGCTCAATAAATATGGAGATGAGAGGGCAGTTCGGGCTCTTGTCTCCTCCGGGATGTTAGCGTTTTTTTTTTTATATTGAATTCTCTGTTTTCTTGCTGGCCAAAGCGAAAACTCCAGACTCATAGTCTGGGACAATGATTTAATCATTTACTTTTTTAAAAGAATTTGTTGAACACGGTGCCTAGCACGATGCCTTAATTACCATCGTAGCAATCTGGTAACTTTGCAAAGAGAAAACGATTTCCTAGGCACAGACTTCTTGCCTGTTTTCTTATCTAAGTCACTGATAAGTCCCAAGGAGGACTCAAAACTATGAAAACAACTTCAATGCAGATTTTCTACTGCCAATACTGTCTTCTCCAGACTGCTGAGAAAATGAAAACTGTCTTGCTTTTTAGCGGTGGGGTGCCTGGGTGGCTCGGTCGGTTAAGCGTCTGACTTCGGCTCAGGTCACGATATAACAGTTTGTGGGTTTGAGCCCTGCATCGGGCTCTGTGCTGACAGTTCAGAGCCTGGAGCCCGCTTCAGATTCTGTCTGTTTCTCCCTCACTCACGTTCTGTCTGTCTCTTTCTCTCAAAAAAAAAAAAAAAAAAAAATTTTTAGAAGTAGGGTATAATAGTGGTTAAGAATCTGCACTCTGCTGATTAAGGTTCAAATTCTGGCTTTGGCATTTATCAGCCGTGTGACTCTGGGCCAATTGCTCTACCTTTTGGATCTCTCTTGAATGTCTATAATCCTTGTCTGTCTCTCCTCCGTAAGGCAAGAACTTACCATGTTTTCCCTGTATTACGGCAATGGGATCCATACTTCCCCTCCCCCCTCTATTGGACTCTGATCAACTTCTCCATCTCTCAGCTCCCACAGCACCAAGCACAGTGCTTTAACACGACAGGACCTGAATGAATATTATTTGGAAATAATTTAACATAATAGAGACAGGTCCAGATACTTCAGAAGCCTAACAGAGCACACAAAGACTTGCATCTAGCCAGGGATCTTCTGCACTGAGCCATCACGCGCTCTGTGTGAGAGCTAGTCAGCCAGAGCTGGTTCGCATCAATGTTCTGCAACAAAAGGTAGCTTGCCCGTAATCAGATGCATGTCAGCCTTTGATTCATTCTGTGCACGGCGAAGACAGAAAGGGAAGCTAGACTCTGCTTGTCCCGGCCCTCAGACTAGGTGAACTTCCTGTTTTTACTTTGGAATTTGCTTAAGACAGGTGTAGCTTGTTTGCTGCCCAGACAAGTGGTGGAGAGCTTCACAAGGGACACCAGAGCACGGCTGCAGGTGTCAGTGCTATCTTATCAGG
The DNA here is from genome assembly GCF_046562875.1 of Panthera onca. Lineage (NCBI taxonomy): Eukaryota > Metazoa > Chordata > Mammalia > Carnivora > Felidae > Panthera > Panthera onca. The sequence goes on from NC_138347.1 coordinate 140,646,872, forward strand.
ACCTCTGACCTAGGACTATCGTCTTATCATCTGGGATGGGTGGGCCAGTTACCAGAGAGCAGGCTGCTGGCTTGTTTGCCAGTGTCCTTGGATCCATCTAGGGTGGCTCTGCTTGGCCTGGAAATCTCAACGAGTAGCCTAAGCTGTAGTGCCTGGCTCACCACTTTTTATGAAGGGCTTTGGGGGCAGTGCTTCGTCAGCTGAATCTGTAAGACTTGTGTATTTGGAGTATTTGGGCAAAGGAGGGAGATTTCCCCGAAATGAGAGAAAAGTCAAATTGTTGATGGTTTTTTTTTTCTGAATTTTTAATGCCTATTTTTGAAGGAGACAGAGTGTGAGTGGGGGAGGGGCAGAGAGAGACACACACACAGAATCCGAAGCAGGCTCCAGGCTTTGAGCTGTCAGCACAGAGCCCGACACAGGGCTTAAACTCCCAAACAGCAAGATCGTGACCTGAGCCGAAGTCGGACGCTCAACCGACTGAGCCCCACCCAGGCGCCCCCAAATTGTTGACAGTTTTTAAGGGAAATTCACCATTACTCCTTTCAAGAATTGTGAGGAAAGGGTTACGTGACTGCTGAGTCTTATTAGGAAACTGGGTGAGAATCCCTCGGCATTGGTGTTACGATTACACGAGCTAACGTCTGTACAAGGTCTACCATTGAGCAGAAATATAATCAGTTTTTGAAGTGTTGCCTTCCTATTTTACACTGATAACTACAGAGAACAAGTCCATAATTCTCAGTGGGTGGGAAGGAACCTGGAGGCTCCATTCTCCTCCCTCCTCTTAACTCACAAAAACCTTATAAGTCATCCCCTTCCCCTCCTCTGGGACTGCTATTCCAGTCAGTGGGGAGTTCCTCTTCCTTTGAAAAACATTTGTTACTTGTTCTAGTAACGTGTAATCATGTGTTGCTTCTGAGATCCCTCGGTGCATGTTAGCATTCCCAGTATGAGGAATGGCCCTTGACATTGTGACCAGCTATCCTTTGGTATTCTCCACAACTTATACCTGCAAAATGGAGTGGAATATTCTGGTCATTGTAGGACACGAGGGGGCATGGGTTACAGCTTGCAGGATAGTTTCCAGGCCACTGGCTTCTACAGGAATTGTGACTAAGGAGGATTAGAAAGGGAAGAAACCACATTTATTATCTACGGGGTACTTCATGTGTAGGATAATAGTCATAAAATTCACTGAGGACTTACTATATGCCAGGCTACGAGAGTAGGCACCACAAATAAAAATTACTATTAGCTGAGTACCTATGTGCCAGGTAGCATTTCAAGCATTTTTCCTACAGTATCTAACTTGCGTTCCGATGCGGAGAGATGGGTATTGTCTGCCACGTTAATCAATGAGGAAATAAACGTGGAGGGAAGTTACCAGATTCCCGTGTTTCTAAAGGCATTATAGTAATGCAATTATGAGTTCACTTGTTTAGACTGATGAGGTCCTTGATAGTGGGGACCATGGCTTGTTTGATTTGTGCCCCAACATGTAGCAGGGGGCCTGGCACATTAATGAATGCTCATTACCTTGTGTGGAATTGAACTGAACTCATCCGCTCTCTATGGCTCCCTCCTGCTCCTCCACAGGCCAGTGGGGAATACGAAATGAGAGAATCCTTCTCCCCTTTGTGCTTTCTCACCCTCCTCCTGCTTAGCTAAGTGCTATTTCTCATGATCTTTTCTTGATCCCTAGACTGTTTCTTCAGAACTTCTCTTCCTTCACTTCCACCCTTTCCAAGTGCTAGGTGTCTATGGATATTTCAAGATCTGGAGCAGAGGTCAGAAGGGAAAGACTCTGGGGTTTAAGACAATGATGGCCTTTCACTTACACTTTCTTTGAAAAATTTTTAAAGGAAGTGAAATGTTAACATTGTATTTATGCATGTATAGAATGAAAGACACAGGACCATGAAATGTGCTCAAATATTCCAACTAGGGTGTACTCAATCTGGGCAATATCTGGTGCTTCACTCCTGAAACTTTATAAATGAGGATCTGCTGAGGCTGTTGCTTAGCCTTTGGTTACATGAAATGCATCCTCAGGAATATCCTCTTGTAGGCAAAGTCTTGCAAAATCAGGCTCTTTGTTCAGATAGGCTGCCTTCCATTGCTATATGGTTTTGTCTTTCATTTACGGAGCACCTGCCTATTGATTTTTCTTTGTGTTGAGACTGGACTTCTCTGCCCCTGTGTGCAGGTGAATTGAAGTTTGCTATCACCGTGGGTTTCTCGTGTTTCATTGGCAGGGATTCTCAGTCCATTAAGTGAGTGAGATCTGGGAGCTGCTAAGAGAGAAACAAATCTTTTTCTTATCTGGCTGCTTCTGCTTCTCCAGTTTTCCTGTATATTTCATTAGACCATCATTATCCAAATGAAAAACAATCATCATAGCTATAGAAACCTCACATAGTTATTCTGAAACTAGAAACTACAATGATAACCTCTTGATAGTGAGTTAAAACCATTAAATTTTCTTAAAGTGTGTTTAGAACCTTTTAAATGGGGTTCACATTAATCCATTTGGAAGTTTAGCTGAAACCAAGTTAAAAACAGCACAACAAAACGAGGTGTGTTCAAAGACCACAGTGGAATCTCCACGTGAAGTTTAACTGCATGGAAACGTGTCGGTGGCCATCTCACAATTATTTAACCACATAGGAACAAGCCGCCCTCTGGAGCACTGGCCAGAGGCCCTAGAGACTTGGAAGGTACTTTCCAGAGGACATAGTGGAATCCTCCCCTAGGAACGGTCATTTGATTTTTCCATAATTCATCCTGGATTTAATCAGAATCCTCAGGTCGGATGACTTAAACTTTGAGGTGTAATTACTCTAAAGGCTACAGAAATTCCATTTAGGATATTAGAAAAGCTACAGCTGTTGCAAAAACATTCCTATTAAAGAGCCACAAATGCACATAAAAGGGAACAGATGTTTACTGCCAGGATTAGATTTCCCCTGTATGAAAGTTCAGATCATAATGTTTATTCTCGTTGCCAGTCCGAACCCACATTGCTGAAAAAAACATAAGGTAGTCTGTAAGACTGTCCCCATTTTATGTTTCCAAACTCGAAATACCCCTTCCCAGGGTAGGAAATACCCGTGAATCCTTTCTAACTTTGCAAGCTAGGGCTGGGGTATAATTTGTGGATAAAGAACAAACCGAGATTTACAATTTCTCAAATAAAAAGGTAAAATGTGCCTCTTGGGTAATCAGCAAAATAGATGCTGGGGTTAAAGTAGAATAACACATAGAGCTATGGATCCATCCTTCTCTGGGTTTTCATAGAATCTATCATTGTCCATATTTCTCTGTGAAAATAAGCAACTAGGATCGAGATCAATGTAGATCTTTCCCTTATTTAGGGGGAAGCATTTCAACCTGGAGAACTTTGGTTTTCCCTTTTGGTCAGGGATAGAGGCCCTGCCGTGGTACTTGCCCCTTCCTTACTCTTGGTTATGCTAGCAGGCGAGATGTTTTAGATAGTGAGGACTCCTTGAAAGCAGATGCTTTGGGGATGTTTTCAGGCTCTCTGACCACTGTTAAATACTTAAATCCATTTCATTAAATGGGCCCCAGTGGTATGACCCAGCTCTGCAGGGTACGTAATGTTCCCTGGGAGGGTCTGGCTGAGCACCTGTTCTTCCTGAGTGGAAATGGAGGGGAGAATTAAATGGCTTTCTACCTGCCTGTCTTGTGGAAGATAATTTAGCACTGCAGATGGGTCAAACCGCTTGGTGCAAGCTGTTCTACAATGTTTTTTTACAGTGCAGGAAAACCAAGAGAAGTGGGTGGGATTTCTAATGTCTTCCTCACACCTTTTTGGTTTTTCTTAAGCTTTTCAGTTGCTTAAAACAGAGCTGGAGAGGGTGTGGGGCAATGAGGGTCTGCAGGCCCGCCCCTCTCTAGCCTGTGTGCCCCCAATGAGGGCCACGTGTGCCGCCACGACCCTTCCGTCCTCAGGTGGCTTGTGAATATCTGTAAGTGTGACCGAGGATCACACCGCATCTGCATCACCCAGGAGCTCATTAGAAATGTGGGATTCTGGCCCCAGAATTGATGAATCAGAATCTGCATATTAACAAGATCCTTGTGCGATTCCCAACCACACTGATGTTTGAGACACTGTTCTAGGGGCACAGTCCCCATGTAAAGTACATAGAATTTGTTAAATGTGTGGTTACCCAATTTAAACTTTGGTAAGACTTAATATTTACTATGTAGAGATAAGGTTTCCTATTCACGAATCAGAGGGGGAAGATATATTTGGTTACAGGCTAGGGAAATTAAAGGGAAGTGTGTCTAATGTCTTTATTTCCTAAATGGTTAGTTGGTAAATGTAGTACACGAGGTGGAAAAATCCAGACCCCAAGATTCCCAGTTATAATTTCACCTTTGTCAGGTTTCTTTTCTAGAGACCGCCAACAAAATAATAAAAGTAATAGCTAACCTACACGCCGGGCACCTCTTCTCAGAATTTTACATTTATTCTTTAACTCGAGGAGATAAAAATATCCTCATTTTTCAGGTGAGGAAACTGGGGCACAGAGAGGTTAAACAACTTGCCCAAGGTCACACAGTTGTAAAGAATAAAAGTCAGGATCCACACCCAGCCAGCAGGTCTAGCTGACTCAGCCACACTTCCACCTGTTAATGGCAAGCCAGCACCAAATGCTTTAGATGATCACCACAGGCCAAAGAACTCCATTCTGTCCACTAAAATATACACAGTTAGAAGTTTGAAATAAACTAAAGCTCAGACTTGTTCAAGGTCCCCCAAATGGGGGAAGAACTAGGATAGGTCTTCTGATTCTTCCTCCCATGATCTTTTAGGTGAAAACATGTTTTTAAGTATACAACAATGATTTATTGCTCAATCTCCATGCTGTTTTGAATTCTGACATTTTCACTCTATACCTCAACCATTAAGAGCTGTTTTTCTAATTAAAAAATTTTTTCCAGCAAATCTACCAAATAAGAGACAGCTGTGCACTAAGGGATTCTGTTTCTCTTGCTGCTGCTGACTGTTCAAAAAGTTCGTGTTTATGATGCTGTGGGCTGTTCCTCCAAGTGGCCAAAAAACATAGAAGGCAAAAACCAAGCAACCAACCAAGCGAAATGACCAAGATAAGGAAGAATTGGTTTGTTTCCTAGCTGCCCGTCTGGAAAGCTAAAAGGCCACCAAATAACTGAGAACTGACAAAAGGATAATTTCACTTTGAGTTTATGATCTTGAGAGCTAACCCTGGGAGAAGGCCTGCTACCTGCCAGGGGAAGGTACATGCTGTGTTTGATTTACTCCTTACAGTGATGCAGTGGGGGGGCTGGGGTTTATCAGCCCCATTTCACAGATGAGGAATCTGTGGCTGAGAGAACTAAAGATGTTGCCCGCAGTTACAGAACGCGATGGAAGCTGTTCTCATAACCTCGATGCTACATTCCACAGATAAGGCCAGTACAGGCCAGAGAGGTAGAACCTTGGCCCACAGTCACAAAGCTGTGCCTGGAATCCTGCTCAGGATGGGCCAAGCTGGCCTGATGATAGGTGAGAAATCCTATGGAATTACTGTGGACCTTCATCTCTTAGCATGAATATTCCTTCGAGAGAGGTTCATCTGCTTTAGGAAACGAAATCTCTCCTCAAAAAGGATGGAGTCAAAAGGCACATTTCTTAAGTGTAGGAAGGACATTATGTTCAAATGAACAGGCTTGTCTGATTTCAGCCATGGAACAACAGTGCTGGAGAACGCTGGTGCTTGGGAACTTGAAAGGCATGATTTTGGGGGGAAAAAGTCACAGTTTGAGATACAAACATCTCCAGCTTTATGAAAGTCTGGCTTGTGATACTTTCTGACCAAATAATAACCAAAAGAAGAGAAAATAATGTTCTGTAGGCAATTATCCTGTTTGTCTGGCATCTGTCTAGAGGTGACAGCTTCTTGAAGAGACAACAGTTCTACCAAAATGGCAGTGTCACAGCACTCCACAACCTACACATGGGATGTTCTCTTGGGTATTCTCACTGTTACACTTAAGACACTGTGGCTGGCACATTAAGTGGCAGGTGTCACAAAATGATTCAAACTTGCTACCTCAAGCAAAATGGGCACTTTACTTCCTGCCTTCATTCTAGAAATAAGTTTGCCTGGGAAGATGAGCACAGTGGGGAAGAGGAAGAAGTTGCCGAAGTGAGGAAGCTGTTCTGGAACAAAAATCCCACATGCCTTGCACATGACGGTTGTCTGAGGGTTATTAGGTGGATCCATATACGGACTCAGAAAGAGAGAGCCGGGAGTTACTGCGAGTGCTTAGAGGCTGCCCCTAGGCTGGCGGTCCTCACCTGGGCTTTTTGCTTCCCTGAGGACAGTGGTCAATGTCTGGAGACACTTTCAGCAGTCACAACTTGGGGGAGTGTGCACACTGCCAGCAGCTCGTGGATATAGGCCAGGGATGCCGCTACAGTTTTTACAATCCCAGGATAGCCTTCCGCAGCAAGAATTATCCACCTCTAACGTCGACAGTGCTGAGGCCATGAAACCCTGCCTGCAAAACTGCAAAGTGAGTGCGTTTTCTTGATAGCCTCTGATTCACGGTGCTCTTACACTGACCCTGCCATTGTCTCCTCCCCACCAATCTGTTCACTGACTCCAGGAGGAGGAAAAGTCTGATTGAATTAATACACGCTAAGGTATGACTGACTGATAGCACTAGCAGGAACACCTGTGTTTTTATTTTTTTGTGGGTGTCAATTTTTGAGAGCACAGGAATGGAGCCCGGAGGGTGGGGCAGAGGGAGACACAGACTCTGAAGCAGGCTCTAGGCTCTGAGCGCTTAGCACATAGCCTGACCTGGGGCTCGAACTCACGAGGCATGAGCTCATGACCTGAGCCGAAGTCAGATGCTTAACTGACAGAACCACCCAGGCACCCTGAAACACCTGTGTTTTAAGTGGCATGAATTTAATCTAAATGTACCTCCAATCTGCGAAATTTTAGCGAGGGTGCCTTAATAACATGGACACTTATGTTTAGTGGATGGGGAAGATGGTGAAATTTATAAAGCACCGCTCACCTTCTAAAGTCATATACACATAAGCAAACCTGTGATGCGATGCCACTGGAATATAGTCATGAATACTTTATTACAAGCAACTATTTGCAGTTAGTATTGATCACCTTTCCAGCAAGGGAAGAAACACTAGAAGAAACTTGCTGTGCCCCCAAACAAACCTTATTTACTTTCTCTTCACGGCTAATATTGACCTGTGGGTTTTGATATGATAGAGCCCCTTTTTGTTAGGTATTTGAAATGTCCCCGTTCCCATAAATCCCAGGCTGTCTTCTCTCTGGGCTGCTGTGGATCTATATTTGGAGGGCATGCTGTATAGGCTTGTATTTAAAGCTAGTGAAGCAGACGCAACATGAGTAAAATAATTAGCAGTAGGGATGAGCTTCAGAGTCCTTTCTTATTGGAAGGCTTAGAAATGGAAGGTTTTACTTTTCTCTATGCCAGTGTATGAGTGTATCACTTTATGCCAAAGTGATCCTACCTTGGCAAACTGGGGTGACTCCATGAATTGCTTTACTTTGTTCTCCAGACTCTGTTCTCCTGAACATCAGCCAGGGCCATGTGTGGTAGGTTGATGTGCAGCAATTTGCCGAGTTCCAGGCAAATTAACTGGCTCAACTGGTCTTTATCCAGTGGGCTCAGAGCAGCAAAATTCACAGAATAGTTGGGGCTCGAAGGGACCTTGGAGCTCACACCAGCCCAAAAACCTCTGGACAGTTACAACAAAACCATGCCTGACTGCTGCCCTTCCCCCTCCAAAGTGTGTATGTGATGTGGGCAGCGCTGAGACAGTCCGGGGCGAAACTGGGTGAAGGCAGATGGCCCTCATCCAAATGAAGCAACCTCCTTGTTTCTAGGACTCGCAGGCCCTGTCTTCCGTAGCTCTAACCCGGACTCAGGATTAGGGCAGCTGTTGAGTATTTAGGATGACATCATACCGGCCGATGCATTCAGGTGGCTCCTTGTGTCAAGATAACTGGTTGACTTTGTCAACCAGTGCACCCCTAGGGACTGGCAAACGATAGTATTCTATAGGGCGGGGGCAACTCTGGCAACGTGATGTGATGTGCACAAAGTGGGTGGGGGACAGTGGTGAGAAGCTTTAAGAGTGCCAAACAGACCAGACCTGTAGATGGCAAGAGTTCCTGAGAGAGAAGCGGGGGGAGGAGGGGGGTGGTGGTGGTGAAGAGAGAGAGTTGCGGATGAAGTATGGTAAAATTATCACTGGCCCTGGGCCAACCTGTCCCAGGCCCAGGAGCTCCATACTCTGGCCAATTCAACTCCTGTCCTTTTGGCTGGTGCATGTGGAGATCAAAGGCGTTTCTTCAATGAATCTGTGGCACACGGAAAATTCCTGTGAAGGGTTGGGGCCTGATAGGGTCAGGAAGCACAGTGTATTCTTCATCTTGGAAATATTGCATCTTAAAGCAGGTCTCTAGTAATTCAACTTGCTCGGACTGTTAGTTTGAAAGGAGAGGGAATCTACCATGGCTATAACTGCCCCTGCCTGGAAACAATTAGGCTCATCCCAAGCCTGGTCAATATTTCCTGGGCTCCTTTAAGACCAGGGATTGCATAAGAACCATGCGCAAAAGGATCTTTAGGAAATCCTCATCTGGAAAGTAGGGAACAAGGCAGTTAGATGTATTCTAGAGGCAGGCCAGCAGCAAAAGGATGCTAGAATATTTAGGAATAGATTTTCAGTGGTGTCTCATTCCTTGAAAACTGTCCATTCATTTAAGATATCCCTTCAGGATGTTTCTGGATCGCTGCTGGAAAGGACTGGGGGACCCATTTCTGACTCCCACCTATGATTCTTTACTTCTTGGACTGTGGAAAGGGCTGTTCAAGAGAGCTGGATGGCATTTGGTTATGGGATGTATCCGATTCATCCTCTAATGTGTTTGAAGCAAGATAATAGGACAGTTGCATCCCTCCTAAGCCTTCCTGGCAGGAGTGGTGTATTTGGCTTGGAGATAGTGACTGGTAGTAGACAGTGGAGATAGCTACTGGTGGTGGTGACGGTATCTGTCATTTATTACTTGAGGCTCACGATGTTTCAGTCCTACTGCTAAGCATGTGACATGATTTCTTTTTGACCCTTAACACTAATATTGAGATAAATAGTGATCCTTTCCATTTCACAGATGAAGAAAGTGCGTATTGAGAAAGGGAAAACAACTTGCCCTAGGCCACAGCGGAAGAGGCAAAGCCACACTGGATCCTAGGTGGATTTGCCCACAGGCCTGTGCACTCGACCCCTCTATTGCGTTTTAATGGGTCAGCCATACGCATATGGTTTGGGGCAAGATGGTGTATACTTTCCTGGGTTGGAGACCTATTGTCCTCATTATTTGCTTGCTCCCCCCATCCTATTCTGCACTTAAAGAGATAAAAGCAAATAAAAAGAGAAGCAAAACAAGAACTGAGAGACCAGGAGTCCAGGAGGGCCAGAGGGGGAGGCTTCCCCCCAGGTTGGGTGTCTGGAGAGAGCCTCAGCAAGAAGACGAAACCCTTGGCCATGACTGTGTGCAGATACCGTCCTCTTCCTTCTCTTGGGGGGCCTTGCACACTCTTCCTGACCTGTCAGCCAGCGGGAGGGGCCGCTATGGCCTTACCACTATGGCCTTACCACTATGTGCCCTCAGGGACCTGGTCACCTCCCCAGAAGACCCTCCTTCTCTGGCTTGTAAAAGATGCTTTGCAACATAAAGGCCACCAGCCTTTGAAGAGGGCTCTCTGTTTGAGGAAACCTGTTGAAACTGAACAAATATTTGTAGCCCAAATCATTATATTTTAAGCCCTTGCTTTGTAACATGCTTCCTAGAATTCTCACCCTGTCAATTCACTTCCAAATGGCAGGAACAAGTGAAACACTTTCCACTTGACCTCTCCATCTCTCAGATGCATTATTATTCATTAATGTATTCTATCTGGAATTTTGAGGGATAAACCTGTCTTCATAGCTTAGATGCACAGGGCCAAAAACAAATCATAACAAATTTGCAGAGTGTGCTGAGAAGGGTCCGAACCCAGATCACTTCACGTTCATGGAGTGCCTGCTGGTGACAATGACTGTGCACATACTATTTATTGATCTAGACTCAGTGCTCTCCCCTTAATCGCTGCTTCCTTAGAGTATACCCACAAGACTTGTCACACAGGGGGCTCTCAATAGATGTTTGCTGACCGATTTAACTAGGTTATTGCTACAACTCCAGGATCCTTTCTGCCATCTTTTTAAGCAACTTTTAAGCAACTTGCTCAAATTCACCAGGTTAATAAGTGGAAAACTGGGGATTTGAACCCAAGGACAAATAACTCCAAAGTCTATGTTCTTTTCACTATATCATCATGCAAACTCCAAAAGCATCTAGAAGTGGTGGTCAAAATAGATCATCCTAGCCCTGTCTGGAGATGCTGATATTACCTGGGAAAGGTTTAGAGGACTGTACCAGACATCTTTAAACAAAAAGATGACTTCAGGGGTGCCTGGGTGGCTCAGTCAGTTAAGGGTCCGACTTCAGCTCCGGTCATGATCCCATGGTTCATGGGTTCAAGCCTTGGGTTGGGCTCTCTGCTGACAGCTTGGAGCCTGGAGCTGCTTCACGTTGTGTTCCCCCCCCCCCCCCCCCCCCCCCGCCTCTCCCCTGCTTGTGCTCTCTTTCTCTCTCTCTCTCTCTCTCTCTCTCTCTCAAAAATATTAACAAAAACGACTTCAATATAAAAATCCGGTCTTTCCTGACCTCACCTACTTCCATAATATTTTCATGCATTTGTATAGCCCTTTGTGGCACAGACTCATCATCGAAATCTGTGCTCTCTACTTCCTGGGCACGTGCTAGGCTGCATTTCTCAGCCTCCCTTCTAGTCACACGTGGCCATGTGACTGAGTTCAAGCCAGTGGAGTGAATAAGAACATTGGGCACCACTTCCAGGCCTGGCCCGGCCCATAAAACAAGTCCATATATCCTTTCATTTTTTTTTTCCTCCCTCTCCTGTTGAATAGAGAAAATTATGAAGTCCTAGAAGTGAACGGGCATGTAAGAAGGAAGGAGCCTGGGCCCTCAAATGACCGTGGGGAATGTTATCCATCCACCAACAATGTGTGGCACTGGATTTAACATGAATCAGATATAAAATTTTGTTGTATGAAGTCACTGAGATTTTGGGGTTCTCCTTGTGGTAGTAGAGAGCATCATTTTACACTTCATAGGATTCCAAATCGTTTTTTTAATCTTCTCCTAAAACTTTTACAAATGGAATCAGAGCTGATGGAAGCTCAAAGGAGGAGAGGTGTGAAGAATCATTTATGAGAAGACCTGAGACACCTGCACGGTACATCGCTGCATGGCTGTAAGCACATTACTTTGAGTTCATGGGCTTTGTTTCCCCACCTGTAATTTCAGGAGGTTGGAACAGATGGTCTGTAAGATTCCTTCTAGTTCTAAACCTCTAAGTCTTTTGAGTTGTTAAAAAATCGGTATTGATGCGTTCAGAAACTGTGATCTCTTGACTGTGAGCTTCTCCAAGGTAAGAACTATTTTTTGTGTTTCTATGTCTAGAGTCTAATATCTTAGATGCTGTAATGTTAAATTTAATTAGAATTTTCTATTGAAAAAACTCAGACTTTGCTAATGTTCTGATTTATGGCAATGATTTCTTGATCTAATTTGGAGCACAGTATCAAATGATTGAAATTCTCATGAATATTTTCATTATGCATTACTGAGTATGGTAGGCTATTTCATATTCATTTACATAGACTTAATCTTTGAAGAATGATTTTATAATAATACTGAAAGACTTTTTTGATTAAAGTTAGTGCCAGCAGTAATTGGTATTCTGATGGCTTCATTTATAGTTCTATTTAGCTAAATAATATAGGAGTATAATTCCTACTTAGAGTTGAGAAAATTGGAGTGCAGAATATTCACTTAACTTGAGGTCCACAAAAGTAGTATTGGGAAAGTATGAACAATCTCTAAAGTTCAGAAAGGCCCAAGGGAGACGATACAATATGAAACAGCCTATGCTACTGTCATGAAAAATCTTATGCCTTCTGGTTTTTCACAATTTTTTTTTTGTATCTGTGTAGTGTGGGATCATTATTCATTTTATTCTCGTCAACAATATTCTATTACATACGTTTTGATTATTAAAAACACGCAATGAATTCTATTTAATAAATGCTGTTTGGCAGGTAAAATATCTGGAAGCATAGGGTTCAAGGGAGATATGTGTGGGGAAGTCACAAGAGGGTCTTGGCAGAAAAGCGGGAACCACAATTTGATACTATAAATGTGGAAAGAAATATAATGATGAGAAACCCATCTTTGTTTGCTCTTTCTTTGTATTGGTAGCTGCAAGGGTATGTGTCTCCCCCTCTTGTTTTCTGCTGTCACTTCCTCCTTATGTGCTTATGTTCTACATCCTGGGGAACGCAAAGCATGCAGGAAGATACTGTATTAGTATGGCCCCTTGGTCTTGGGTGGCATAGGAACCTATGCCTATTAAGACAATGAAGTAATAATACCAGCAAGTGTTTTAAGATGCTTATTTTATCAAGGATTATAGAAAGGAAGAGCTTGTATTAAAAACTATGTACTTCCTTTTGTGCGAATTGTTTGCTTCAAATGTTATGTTTAGATTATTGCTTCATTAAAAATGTCTTTCCATAAGATAAGGAATGACAGAGGCATTTCTTGTCTGTCCTGTTTTAAAAAAAGAAAGGCCTGTTGTATAGAGAAGTCTTTCAGGAAATCCTAAATAGGATGCTGAATTTGAATGAGACACTAAAGAGAAAACATGAATTATGGGAGTGAGCTAAACAAAGTGATAACACGTAAGCTTACCTGAAAAACAAACAAAAAAACTGAAAACATTTGTTTACATCTGTTTTTCCCCCCCATTGTAGTTCAGTTAATTATATGGGCCATTTTTCACAATTAACATTAGTGACGCCTATTATGTACCTGGTTCTCCCTCAGAATGTCTATGTTGTGTCCCAATGTGCCACACCCTGTGTTAAATGATTTCTATAAATCTAATACCCTCACCACAATCTTTTGAGAAAAGTTCAGTATTTTCAGCATGGGGATTTTTTTAAGCTCTCCCAGTGAGCAGTCCAGACTGAGCACCATAACCCATAGATACTGCTCACCAGAAAGCTACATTCTTCTGAGGGCCCACATGGAAGTCCTTTAATTTTCTTTAAACAACCACCACCACCACCACCCTCCCAGGAAGAAAGTCCTTTCTTAACTGAATGCACCTTACAACTTTTAAACGACCCACTAAAGAAGAATGTCCAGTAAAGTTCCATTTTTCTTTTTTTATGAAAAATGCTGCCCTAGGAGTGCACTCCTGAAGGACATTGTGATCATTTAAACTGGAGAGGCTGCTACCCTAATGGGCTTTTTAGATAAATGCCAATGATGGCACCCACCAGCCAAATGCATGGTTGCAGGGACGTGGGTCTGTTGTTCATGGGCGACAGTAATGGAGCACACCCAGGTAGTCATTGGGAGTAAAGCATCTTTAACTACATTTCTGTTTGTCATCGCGGCCAGGTTAGGCCTAGATTCACTGGTGACATCTTCTCTGTGTGTGTGTGTGTGTGTGTGCATTTATTTATTAAAAATGTTTGTTTTTGAGAGAGAATCTGAAGCAGGCTCCAGGCTCTGAGCTGTCAGCGCCGAGCCCAACATGGGGCCGAGCCCAACATGGGGCCGACCCCATGAGCCATGAGATCATGACCTGAGGTGAAGTCAGACACTGAACCGACTGTGCCACCCGAGTGCCCCTTAACCGGTGATATTTTAGATGTCTTTTGTAGGTACTCAGATGAAGTGTTAGAATGAATGTTAGAAAATAAACATTTCCCAAAACATTTCCAATATGGAAGACAAAAACCCTCTAGATCAGTGGTTCTTAAACTTGTGTGTATCAGAATCATCTGGAGAGCTCAGAGAATCCAGAAGCTCAGGTACATGCTGTTAGGTTGGATGGTAGTATAGAGCTTGTTTGGCCTTTTTTTTTTTTTTTTTTTTTCTTTTTTAGGCCAAAATTTCCAGTGATGTGGATACCTCACCACCAAGTTGAGAGACAACTGCTCTTTTCTCAACACTAGATGCACATCAGAATCACTTGAGGAGTTAAAGCAAACAAAAAACCCCCCAAAACCAAGAAAAACCCCAAAAACAAAAAACAAAAACAAAACAAAACAAAACCACTTGCCCAAGTAGAGTGGTTTAAAAGAAAAAAGAAAAAAAAAAGAGGCTCCACCCTAGACCAAGCCAATTGGAATCTTCCAGAGTGGGTCACAGACACTGATATTTTTAAATAGTTCCCTAGTTTGACTGTATTGGGCAGCCTGGGCTGAGAATCTGTGTCCACCTTATGGCTTTCAGAATGGGTTGTACAATGGAATCACCTAGACAGTTTTACAAGAATGCTGAGTCTTGTGTCTACCTAGAGATTCTGATTTAACTGGTCTGGGGTGACATGGGCATAATCAGGATTTTAAAAAGCTCCCAGGATAGAGGCACCTGGGTGGCTCAGTCCGTTAAGTGGCTGACTTTGGTTCGGGTCATGATCTCACAGTTTGTGGGTTTAAGCCGTGCATTGGGCTCTGTGCTGACAGCTCAGAGCCTGGAGTCTGCATTGGATTCTGTGTCTCCCTCTCTCTCTACCCTGCCCTGCTCACATGCTCTCTCAAAAAATAAACATTAAAAAAAGGATAAAGGCTTCTGGGTGGCTCAGTTGGCTGAGCATCTGACTCTTGACTTCAGCTCAAGTCATGATCCCCAGGGTCATGGGATTGATCCCTGTGCTGGGTGTGGAGCTTAAGATTCTCTCTCCCTCTCCCCCTCCCCCTCCCCAACTTCTGTGCCTGTGCACATGTGCATGTGCGCGTGTGCTCTCTAAACAAAACAAAAATTAAAAACCTCACAAGATGATTCTAATGTACTGGCAAGTTTGAGCAGGTGAAGGCTAGGTCATCCATCAAAGAGGGGGCTCTGCTTTAATCAGTTGAGGAAAGACTGCTCACCTTACCTCCCTTGGCAGTGAGCATGAGGAAGACTAACAAAAAATGAGACCTATCACTACTTAAAGTCACTTAGCCCACAAACCATGAGATCACAACCTGAGCTGAAATCCAGAGTCAGACCCTTAACCAACTGAGCCCTTCAGGCGTCCCCAAAAGAAAACTCTTGACTCACTGCAAACAAAATAACATCACATATTCATTAGGGACTCAATTTTTGTTGGGAAAAATTATTTTCAATTCTTCTGAAGGGTCTTGCACCTGCCAATGTGCCACTGCGCCGGACCTTCAGTGGCATTTGGGGGAATAGAGAGGAGGATAGTCCCAACACAGCAGAACCCTGCTAGGTTACGTTTGTTATTTGTTATTATGTTGTTAGCAGGAGCCAAGTAAAGATGTGCGGGGTGATTCTTGGTTACGGCAACCTTGAAGGAGGTAGAGATGTGTTTATCAGACTGATGACGGCTTGATTGGGGTGGTTGAAGAAATGGTGATAATGATGATGGTGATGCTGAGAATGGGTGCAGAGTGGGGAGCAGGGACAGTGGGGCTGGGGGTTAGGGCAGACCTCTAGAAAAAGCCAAAGAGTGTAAAGAGTGTATTCTTCTTGAAAGAATACAGGGGTTAGTGATAAAAAAATTTTTTTCTTTGTCTTGTACTTCCATCATTCATTCTCTGTAAAGCCCTGCCCCTTTGACATTTCAACTTCTTGATCACTGGGCTGCAGCTCAAACTTGGAAGGTGAAGTTGTTCTGGAGTTTTGGGGGAAATTTTTCACTAATCTGGCTGGATTTGGTGAGATTTCATTAATCTACTCTCTTTCAGAAAGTTCCACACTTTTCAGTAGGAAATCTATCTTCCAGGAGAAGTTCAGGATGTTAAAGAGGTGAGAGATGGGAGGACAGAGGCCATCAGATTACAACAGGGCCAGGTTTTCTTTAGCTAGGATATGTGGCAAGGTCCCCATTTGTATTGTGCAAAAGGTCACTGTGCATTCTGTTTACTGAGAAAAAAGTATTTGCTTTTGTGTCAAAGGGTGATGTGTTATTTGCACAGGAATTTGCGCTCCCTTTTTGTGGTTTTCTTGACTTCTCCCTTGTTCTGGTGGAAACGGGAGAAAATTTTGAACTGAGGTTCTGGGTTCCTTTCTTCCCCAGACAGGACACTATGGAGTGACTCGTTTCTACCAATTTGTGTGTGATGGGAGTTGGGGGGGGGGGTATAAAATTATAAGCATTTACGACTTTCCCCTCTCCTGCCTTCTAAGGTGAGTTCCTTAGAAAGGAAGATCTATTTATTCTGCTGTGTGGGGCCTTAAAAGGGGATGTAAGTGGGAGAGGGGAGAGAAGGGACCCACAACCTTCAGAGGAAAAGAGAAGATGGAGTTATGGGCTGGGGAGGAGGGAAGAGAATCCTGACTGACCTGGGGGAGGGGAAGCAGTGTGTTTAGAGCCACCACACCAGGATTTTTGGCCTTAGCGGGGAGAGCGAGAAGAGGACAAGACATTTCAGCAGTTACCATTAGTAGTGATCGGTGGGAGAGCTGTCTGTGGAGGAGTTGAAAGATTTTCTGTGTGATGTGGGTACAGCAGCCTCCCTTCTGCCCTCAAGGCATTTCAGAGAAGACTGATGTTTCCTTTCTAGCCTTTCAGTGAGATTTTTGTTTCTTGTAGAAGTGACACCAAGCCGAGGAGGGAGCAAAACGGCCCCCATTGTTTCATGTGGTTAAATGCCCAAGAAATAAAACCAAAGGTCCTTTTTGTAATTGGCTCCACCAATGGGAGAGCTAGCTATTTGGGCGAGTTGGTATTTTTCCTTCTCCAGAACTATTTGTGGCAACGTTTGTCATGTGCATAGCTGGCTCCATGAAATCCCAGGCCATGTTTTATTTTTGGCCACCACCAGGGAAACAGGAACTTGGAAGAATGTGAAAGAAGCCTCTAGATGCTCTTTCGGAAGAATTATGCCAGGAGTGCATAAATCAATATAACCTCTCCCAGCTTCTGTAGCAATATGGGGAAGGATGCAGAGCATCGTGTCTGGCTTCTACGGTTGTGTCCTTTGCAGAGGTAACCAGTATAAAGACTTGGGGTTTGGCAGGCCTGACTTGGGGAAGAAGGGACAGAAGGGCCTCCAGCACTGGCAGGCTCTCCCTCCCTGCCATCAAAGGCTCTGGTACTTTGGGTGGATGGTTGGTGCATAAAGGATAAATAAGAGAGGGTGTTTGTTGAGAAAATTTTCAACTGTGACCAGTCATCCTTGTCTCCTTAACGAGAACTACATGTTGAAATAGTAATGCTAACTCATTGCAAAGAACTCCTTGAGCTGTGTGTCCCTCAGTCCTCACCAGAAGACATTTCTAAGCTTGACAAAATCAAGCTTAGACCAGCAAAGGCATAAATCACAAAATGACACCTCAATAGAGCTCACTGTGTAGAACCTAAAAACTTGTAAACATGATGGCATGGTATTTGTTGACATATACAACTTATTTGTAAATGGTTCAAAATAAAAATTACATAGAGACATAGCAACAGGGACAGAGAGACATAGAGAGTGGGGAAAAGAATTAAGCAAATGTGATAAAGTGTTGACATTTGAGGACTCTGAATCGAGGGTAGCTAGGGCTTCTTGGAACCAATCTTGCAGACTTTTCTGTTAGTATGGAATTATTTCAAAAGAAGAAAAAGAGAAATTTAAAAAGTTCAAATATTGCCAAAATGAAAAGAGACATATACTAATCTTATTTTCCAATTTAAAAACAGAGAGGAAGGCAACCCATAAGAGACTCTTAAATACAGAGACCAAGCTGTGAGGGTTGCTGGAGGGGAGGGGATGGGGGTGATGGGCATTAAGGAGGGCAATTATTGGGATGGGCACTGGACGTTCTATGTAAGCGATGAATCACTAAATTCTCTTGAAACCAATGCCACACCGTATATTAACCAACCTGAGTTTAAATCAAGTTTTTAAAAAGAATAAAACAAAATTGGAAAATGATTATAACATCAATCATTGACAATGAATTATTTTCTTAATGTGTGAATCATAAGAAAAAGATAAATGACACAACAGGAAAGTTAAATGAGCAGGTAAGTTATAAAAGTCTTTTAAGTGGCCAGTGTGTGTGTGTGTGTGTGTGTGTGTGTGTGTAGCCAAATTATCAGTAAGAAAGATATAAAGTTTTAAAAAGCTGTGATAAAATTTTGTCTAATACTCAAAAATTAATTACCAAAAGCTCCAAACTTGGAGGATTTATGATTAAATGGGTGCTGTACTGCTGATCGGTATCTCAATCCGTCTAATAATCTGGTGACAATTTGGCAACAGAAAAGGTTTTTAAAGATATTCCGTCCCCTTAACTTAGCATTTCCTTTTGTTTCCTTGAGATTAAACTCTACTATTAGAGCTGTGAAGGCATATACAGCGCAGTTGGTACTAACATTACTTAAGTCCCATTATATTAAAAGTCTGGGGGCATTTGGGTGACTTGGTCATTAAGCATCTGACTCTGGATTTCGGCTCCAGTCATGTCACACAGTTCCTGACATCGAGCCTGGTGTGAGGCTCTGCACTGATGGTGTGGAGCATGCTTGGAATTCTTGCTCTCCTTCTCTCTGCTCCTTCCCTGCTTGTGCATGTGCTGTTTCTCTCAAAATAGACCTTTTTTTTTTTTTTTTTTTTTTTAAAGTATAACATCAAGGGCCGTATCAGTGAATGATTACTAAGAAACCATGACCAAAATCCTATTTCAGAAGAGTATTGACAGTGGGATATGTTAACAGTAACACTATTAACATTATCTTTGGATAGTGTCCTAATTTTGCTGTGAACAACCTCCTGATTCCGTGATGATGGTCTACTTAGGCTGTGGGACATAAACACAATGGTGATTCTCTTTCTAAAGGAATGAAACAGTTATAAGGAACATTTGAAAAGCCTAAGGAACACGTGGAGAGCCACCCCTGGAAAATGCCATGGGCTCACAATAAATTACTGTTTTCCCAGCTTAAATGTTTGGTTTGACTCTGAAAAACCTGTTCATTAGGATAGTCTTAAAACACAGAAAACACTGCTCCGGGAATCCCTTTTTCTTCCAACCATCAATGTACCCATGCTCTACTTTATGAAAATGTGATTTATAAATGTTTACAATGTGAAGTATAACCTAATTGTAAATGTAGAAGGAGAATTAGAGATGAACTAGTTTCCTTTTCTCATTTAATAAGGAATTAAAGATCTAGGGACATTAGGTGACATGCTTGGTTACTATCCTTAATATATAATAAACTTCTATAAACCTCGAGAAAAACAGAAAATCCACAATGAGCAAGTGGACCATAAATATGAAGTGAGTTACGGATGAAGAAATACAAGTGGCCAAGAAGCATGTAAAAAAAGGTCAACCTGAGCAGTAATGAGAAATGTAAATTAAGCAAAATGAAGAATTACATAGGTTTTTTTTTTTTTTTTAAACAAATGACCCCATCCCCAAACATGCAAACAATCTGAAGATCATACAGTGGAACATTGGAGCAATAACTGAGAGCTGTCCTATCCTTGCTAACATCCCTCCCCTCATGCCTGGGATACACTCGAGTAATAGTCTGAGAAAGAAAAAGAAAAGGGCAAACATCACAAGGATGTTTCTTTTTGACCAAGGCCAAAAGCCTCTAACTTTGGTATTTGAACTTTTAGGTATTCATTCACATTTTGGAACAAACTTTGCTGTGAATCATGGCTTTATGCAAAATAGAGCTCATTATAATGCCATAAATGTTAGCGGAATTCTCAGATTACTTAGGAAGCAGTGCTTAATGCCAGATTAACAAAATACCATATTAAGGCACTTTCTGACTATCTCCATTAAGAGTCAGTATCTTTCAATGAGTGATTTCATATAGTCCTAATTTCAAATTAGGTAAAGCAACCAGAAAATTTTGGCAAGACTGGACTCCACTGTAGCTGATATTAAATAACCCTAGAAAATAAACAAATTTCCATGCAAGCTAATGCAAAAATAAATTTACTAAGCATTCTGGCTGAAAGAGATTGCATACCATCAACATGACTCTTATCTGAAAATGGTCTTTTTGCTTTTAGGAAAATAAATTCAATGTTCTTATTCCTTTTCATTTAAAGAATGGTTTTATTTTCAAAGAGATTAATTGATTTCCTGTACTGCATAACAGTAATATTGCCTATTATGTTTTTCAAAGAAGAAAATAATGTATATTTGCCCTTTAAATTATGCTCCTAAAGCAAGCACTTAACTCCGATGACTTACATACAACTTTACTGTGGTCTCCCACAATAAAACTCTTTAGATTTTTTAAAATAAACACATAGCCTGAGACCATAGCAAAAAAGCGAGGGGAAAGGATACTTTTTTATTTCGTCCACAAACAAGAGTCTAAAGCGATAATTCTCTCAGCTGAGTCCATTAACATGCAGTAAACGTGTGTATGGAGTAGATTTCTTTTGCAAATAGTACTGTCAGTTTCTACACTATGAAACAAATGCCAGGAAGCAAAAACTCCCTCCTCCACTGGGAGGCACCTGGGGTTCCAGCTCAGTCTGCAAGAAAAGCATCTTGACTTCAAGATCAGCTGAAAAGCTGGCTCAATCTAGAATTGTCCTGGAGTGAGCCTAGATTCATCGCTCTGTCCTGGAGATGACCTGAGTTGACCTTGGGGGTTTTGCTCAACAATAAGATGGTCTGGACTCTATTGGACTCTAGACCAAGAGTTCACAAACTACAGTCCTTGGGCCAAAGCTGGCCTGCTGCCTGTTTAGTAAATAAAGTTGTGTTGAAACATGTTTATGTATACTCCATGGCTTTTCGTGCTACAATGGCAGAACTGAGTAGTCTGCAATGCCAGAGATATTTACCATCTGGCTCTTTAAAAAAAAAAAAATGCTAGCCCTGCTCTATAGAAACCTGGGATGGATGGCCACTTCTGGACTCTATCTGGAACCAACCTCATAGCAATGGACATCCACTAAATTACCCACTTTTCTACCAAGTTTTGCCATTTTCATGTCTCAAAAGGTTACATGAGACTATCTTTGGAGTATTTTTCTAGTGGGCAAGTTATCATGGAGTATAGAGCCACTCGTGTCACACTTGATCTTGCACTATCCTGTATCAGAGGGGGACACTTTCCCTAGGCTTTGCAGTGTGGCTACCTGTCGCTTGATATCTACGTGTTCACACGTGCCTGTGCCTGCAAAGATTTATACTTCATTCCTTCCAGTTGAAATTCCCACACATAGATAAACACAAAGGAGATCGCTAAGGTTGATGTGTGCCATTTTTCCACTGAATGACCGAGTTTATGACACAGAACAGGTGCAATTTAAGTGGGAAAGAATTTTGCCTGGTTGGAAGTGGAATAAAAATGGAGTGGATATGTTCTGATGACTGTTAGTGAGCAAAAAAAAAAAAAAGGAAAAGGTGAGATGTGGTTCTGAGGCCCTCACTTCTTACTGGTGTGAATCGTTCTGGTCTGTTCAGGCACTCCATCTTTTTGCTGCCCCAGGAGCTCCAGGGTAGGTGGGTATAAAGGGAGGGCAGTGATGCTGAGGGAGGCAATGTTATGGTCATTAGGAGGTCCCCAAACTTACAGAAGGCTGACTGGCAACTTTAAGTCGCTTCAGTTTCTCAGGTCTACTGGGGAATGGCTTCTTGGAGTACTTGTCCTGTGTGTTTAGTTTGTCACTAGGTGAGGTGACATGAATGGACTATCAAAGGTCAAGCTGTACCCATGACTCCCAGAGGTCTAGGAGTATCTGCCCTGCTGTCGTGGTAACCACAAGAACACGTGTGGGCTTGGTGCTAGGCTGGAAGGTAGACAGCAGAGATTATAAACTGGTAGCCCATGGGGTTGATTCCAGTCAGCAGACATATTTTGACTGGCCCGGGAGTCTTTGGTACTCTATTAAGTTAATTGTTAATATTTATGAGTGGCAATACTTCATTTAAAATCTGGATTTCCAACTTCTTTTGAAAAGGTGAAGTCTTTGGGCATTCTGGGCTTCTTCCCTACTGTATGTCAGTGATCACCTAGAGTGGAAGAATGGCTTCTCTTCAGAGAACCTGAGTACTCCAGTTTTGTTTGTTGTTTTCTCTTACACCCGACCTGTTCCCACATTGGTGTCCTCTGCCTGGCCCCTGGGGCCTTTGAGTTTGCAACCCCTGCTCTGTGTGTTGCACAAATAATTCACACTGTTGCAACCTTATGTTCCTTGGGGGTCATTCTGTCTCCTTTGTCCCTTGCTAAGACTTTCTACCTCATTCACCTGATGTGATCTAATCATATTCCATCCCAACTGTACTGCTAACTGGAATAAACAGCCCATTTTGGAGAAGTATGTAGAGCCATTTCTTATATTGACCTGAATGAATATAAAGGGTCAATGTGTCTCATGTGCAAGGGTTATCTTAGGACGGCTAAAACCAAGCCTTTCACTGTGAATTATCATTTCTTCACGATAGGTTTCTGCATCTCATAGTTTCTGAAGACGAACAAAACTCACTGGTAGGGATGTATTCCTAGGATATATCTGCATTTAGTCTTAGTTGATGGTTTGGAAAATAATGTTGTGAAGACTTACGTTGGTCTTCTAGAAACCCTGTATTTCTCTTCAGGTGGAACAAAAATGGAGACATGCAAAGAGAATTTTAAAAAAGAGATACCTGTCATACTGTTGGGAGTCATAGGTTAGTAATCATTCTGGACCTTTTTTTTCACTGACACCTCCTACAAAGAAAAAGACAAGAAAGAATACCCCAGGTTATAACCTGTATCTTCCGTAAGGTTTTTGTTTCAAACAATATCATGTGCATTAATTAGCTTGAGGCAATTTGTTTCTCTCAACTCACACCTAGGGAACTTGAAGCAGCCGTGGACTC
This sequence comes from Panthera onca, assembly GCF_046562875.1. Taxonomy (NCBI): domain Eukaryota; kingdom Metazoa; phylum Chordata; class Mammalia; order Carnivora; family Felidae; genus Panthera; species Panthera onca. Next base: position 140,669,917 of record NC_138347.1, read on the forward strand.
TGTGACATGTGTCAATTTACAAGATGTTTCATTCTTAATCTCAGGGTTCCTTCCATAAATATGTATTGAACATATTTTATTCAAGATCACGTCTCTTTTTCCATCTCAAGTTTCAAGAACACTACCAGCACACTGACTTGCTGCTTTTCCCAAGAGTGGCGAAGATGTACTAGCATCTTTAGTCCAGATCTTTGCTTCTCAAAGTGAGAAGCATTAATCTCACATTTGTGCAGTGGCCTCCAATCCCTGCTTCCAGTTCTCCCTGAGACCAAGCTGTGTCCCTCCTGCCCCTTCAAGGGTTTGGTTCCTCAGTCCTTCCTGAGCAAAACTGTCCCTGTGTTTACATAAGCTGGTTCAAGTCCGGTTTCTGTCACTTGCAACCAAGAGTCTGGACTGATAACACTGACATTAAAATATAACATTAATACAAATGTGTGAAAATAGTTTTGTGTCCTTTGTATGATCTCAAAGATGAAACTATAAAATCTCAGTCATGTTCTTGCTATACCATCACTTAAAAATATCTTTATTTTCACAACTATATGGTCAACTAATCTTTGCAAAGCAGGAAAGAATATCCAATGGAAAAAGACAGTCACTTTAACAAGTGTTGGTGTTGGGAAAATTGGACGGCAATATGTATAAGAATGAAACTAGACTGCTTTCTGATACCATACATAAGAATAGATTGAGAATGGTTGAGAGACCTAAATGTGAGACCAGAAACCATCAAAATCCTAGAGGAGAATACAGGCAGCAACTTGTTTGACTTCAGCCATAGCAACTTCTTACTAGATGCATTGCAGAACGCAAGAGAAACAAAAGCAAACATGAACTGTTAGGATTTCATCAAGATCAAAAGCTTCTGCACAGCGGAGGAAACAATCAACAAAACTAAAAGGCAACTCATGGAATGGGAGAAGATATTTGCAAGTGACATATCTGATAAAGGGTATCCAAAATCTATATAGAATGTATCAAACTCAGCACCCAAAAAGAATGAAGTCTTGCCATTTGCACCGATGTGGATGGAGGTAGAATGAATTATGCTAAGCAAAATAAATCAATCAGAGAAAGACAAATACCATGATTTCACCTCCTATGTGGAATTTAAGAAACAAAACAGATAAACACATGGGAGGGGAAAACAGAAATAAACCACAAGAGACTCTTAATGATAGAAAACAAACTGAGGGTTGATGGAGGGGAAGTGGGTGTGGGGATGGGCTAGATGGGTGATGGGTACTAAGGAGGGCACTTGTGATGAACACTGAATTCTCCTGAAACCAATATTGCACTGTATGTTAACTAAATAAAATTTAAATTAAAAAAAATCTTTGTTTTCAAAATTCTAATTGAATAGGCATACGAACTACAGAAAGGTGTATTGTGTGTGAAGTAGAAAGTATCTATGAACCAGAAAAAAATCTTATTAAGGCTTTGTAAATATTGTCAGCACAAAAGTTAGTACTCATTTTCATACTTAGTACTGTTTTCTTTTAGTATTACCATTACTATACGATTGCCATTACTATAGCGTGAATAGTATGCTAGAGTTACTATAGTACTTCGGCATATGGTGATTAGTGCTATTTTCCTTCAGTGACCTCTAGAGTCTTACAATGTAATTGCAGGAAAGTCTAAGAACCCTCTAGAGTAGAGGGTGTCCGGGGCCTCCTTTCCTGGCAGTCCTATGCTATAGCGTGGGGTCAGTGGAGTGCCCTGTACTTGAGTGGACACACAGAAGGTCTCCGAGAGCCTGGGGCTCACCAGCTGGTCATGGGGTCAAAGGAAAAAACGAAGTCCAAAGAACTTAAGAATAAAGAGGGGCGCCTGGGTGGCGCAGTCGGTTAAGCGTCCGACTTCAGCCAGGTCACGATCTCGCGGTCCGTGAGTTCGAGCCCCGCGTCAGGCTATGGGCTGATGGCTCGGAGCCTGGAGCCTGTTTCCGATTCTGTGTCTCCCTCTCTCTCTGCCCCTCCCCCGTTCATGCTCTGTCTCTCTCTGTCCCAAAAATAAATAAAAACGTTGAAAAAAAAAAATTAAAAAAAAAAAAAAAAAAAAAAGAATAAAGAAAGCTGCGGGTTTTTTTGTTTGTTTTGTTTTTTTGTTGTTGTCAGGAAGGAAAACAAACTTGGTGAGGAGTGTTATGAGCAGGTGAGTGAGGAGGAAGGTCAGGTGGTGCTGTGTGGGAGAAGGCGTAGCTAATGAAGGACTGGCAAGCTGCTCTCTGTCCAGGAGGGGCTGAGTCACAGTCTGTATCATTCATTAAACAAGTCCCACCACTCACAGGGGAGGGAAGAGTCTTCAGTTAGACTGTGAGGGTTTGTGTCCTGAGGGTCTCAAAGTTGAAGGTCCTTTCACACCAACAGAGGGGAGAATGACATTCAGTTTAGACACACCTAGGCGAGTGCTACTTGAATGAAGAACATTCCTTTTACGTGAATCATTCATTTGTTCGGTTGGTCAGTCCAGAAGCCTTGATTGAGGGCCTACTCTGCTCAGGCAGTCCCCCAGGCTTTGCCCAAAGACAACACCTTGGCCTCTCCATAAGGGGTTTCTTATCCAACAGGGAGAGAATAATGCAAAAGTGGATGCGGGTTTCCCCTTAAGTGTCTCTTCAGAGCTGACTGGGACACAAAGGAAGCAGAGGTCACTTCTACCTGGGGCTATCTGGAAGGCTTAATGGAGGGGACTCTGGACCTAAAGGGTCTTGTTTTTAAGAGGTCTCACCTTAGGTCATGATTTAATGCTTTGTTTTCATGCTTGTGCTTGAGACACAGGGACTACTTTGGGTAACTCTTTTAAATTACGCAGGTTTAAGTGGGGGAGTGTTACTATCCAGCTTGGGTTTTTCTTAAATATTTATTTTTGAGAGAGAGAAAGCACACCCGCATGGGACCTATACCTTAGATTTCCTTAGATTGTGCTGATGGCACAGAGCCTGATGTGGAGCTCAAACCCATGAACCGTGAGATCATGACTTGAGCCAAAACCAAGAGTCAGCTGCTTAACTGACTGAGCCACCCAGGCACCCCTAGCCAACTTGAGTTTTTAAAGCTTCACAGCTACTGAGTCAAAGCAGACCACTCAGAGGGCTATGGCAGATGGAGGGGAGAGATGAAGGTGGCCAGAACTAGGGGGGGTGGCAGCAGAGGATGAGGGACTCAAGTGACATTAAGGAAGCAGAAATAATAAGACACTGTGATGAATGTGATATGAGCAAACATTAGGGATACAAATAGGTTAAGACTAGAAGGCTCTTGGCTTTCAAGGGCTTTACAATCCATTTAACAAGCTGGCTGGGAAGGTGGAGCCCACTGGCCAGGAGCAGCTAAATATATAAGTCAGATGTGTGGTGTGCCAAGAGGCAGTGTGGAAAATCACTCAGGGCCGTGCCTTTTTCTGCCCACTTATTCTCAGTCCAATGCCATGTCCCTTAGGGAAAACCTATTCCCCATGGAAGAATGGAAAAGTGGGCATTCACCTCCAAAGCACTGAAAAATACATTTATATTTAAAAAAAAATAGAAATGATGGAGAAATTTATTGAGTTCTCAGAAACTGGGAAGTAAAAGGAATTTTGACAAACATGTAGGAAGTAGGTCTAGGGACTCTGGGAGATATTGGGCTCTATGCAACCCACCGCGAACTCAAAGACCATCTTGGGTGTGTGGATGAAAGCATAGCCTATAGGACAAGCCAGGCCATGTTTGGACTGCTACATTTTAAGAGAAAGACTCATGTAGAATGTCCAGGTTGATGGAAACCACGTCTTAAGGAACTGTTGAAGGGAACCTAGAAAAGGGAGCAGTCACATGAAGGTTAGATAAAGGTCTTCGAACATCTGAGGAGCTGTCATGTGGAGTTAAGCGTGTCAGTGGACAGGATGGCTGGAGAGATGCTGTGGGTGACCTTAGGTGGAAGAAGATGCACATTTCCAAGCAGTGCACCTTCTCCAGACCTTGGGCTGCATTTTGTTCTCAGGATAGATTAAGCCTCTCCTGAGAAGACCAGCGTCTTTATCCTGCAAGAAAGCAGGTGCCAGGTGTGTGATATGGTTCTGGGGACATGTTAAAGCCCTGCTCCATGCTTCCCCTTAAAATTCTTCTCTAACGCTTTATGCCTTTACCTCAGTGGATCTCAACTGTTTTGGGGCGGGGGGGCGGTCCAGTCTCCTCAAAGAATATAATGGAAGTTACAGGCCTCTCCCCTTGAAAGATGGGTAGAAGGGGATTCACAGACACCCTCCCACCCCCGCGCACACACACACACTAAATCTGTGGGTGCCATATTAAGCTTTGGCTGCAGGTTCTGATCACTGTCAAAATGCAAAAGCTGATGGAAAAAAACACAAATTGATATAGATACAATCTATTGAAAAAAATGAAAAAGGGATGTGCAAGCTATTTTTGGTCAGTGGCAAAAAAGAACAGGACCTACAAGCAGTAGATCCCTCTGTGGGTAGAAGGAAGGTAAGTTTTGGAGAAGCAAGGCTGGAGGCTAAAGAAGAATCCTCCAATGCAAGGTCTGGGGCCACTCTGGTTAAGCCATCAGCCACCATTGCAACTCTGGATCATTTGAGATGAATTATGCATGTTGTCTGCCCCTAGGGGGCTTAGGTGATGAACAACTTGTACCTTCTGGGCAGAAGAATTGACTGGAGGGATAAGAGATCTCTTTTGAGGCACTGAGGAGAGTGTGATTAATTTTATCTGTATGAGGAGGACCCACGGTGATATTTGAGCTTGACTTTGAAAAATGAGGATATTTTCCAGTTGGAGAATAAAAACAGTATGGCTCATGAACAACAAAAGAACAAAAGGTATATATAGCATCTTGTGACAGGGTACGTGATTTGGGATGGGAGAAGAAAGAACATGGCCAAGAATGAAGCTGCAAATGTAGTTTGGGGCCACATGGTGAAGGGTCTTGAAAGGTTTGCTGTGGACTTCAGACTTTTATCCTACGGGAAATAGGAAGCTAGGGAAGGTCTTTAAGAAGAGGACCCACCCAATTTGAGAGAGATAACTCTGCTGCAGTGTGGAGGACGAATCCTCAGGAGGCTAACCCCTTTGGTGGCACCTCTTTGTGCGGGATCATTGCTATTTTCCTGTCTTAGTGTTCAAGCTAGAGTAGGGTCAGAGAGAACACCCCTACTTCGACCTTGTAAAACTCCAGTGCATTTCCCCAGATCGCACACCTCTTTGTCCTCTTGTGTTTCCTTTCCCCTACTAGAAACTACAACATTGAAGGGACAACTGTAAAAATCGCCCCTTGAAAAATCTTCCCATATGGACCCAGTGAGTCATTGCTTATATAGCCTGTACATAAATTAACATGAAATGCCATATCCCCCTCATGTCTTTACATCAAGGGTACCAGAGTATCCTGCATCCTGATGCATCAGAACTGTAAGATACACAGGGCTTATGTGCTAACACTTGAATAGGTACTTCATGGGCAGCCGGAGGAAGCCATGAGTGCACTGGGGGGTGGGCTGGGGTGGGTTGGGGCTAACCTTCATAAGCAAATCTCTTGATTCAGTTTAAAAGATCAGATGTCCAAGTGTTAGGTTGCCATAGGCTCTTAAGTTGAGGCCATTAACATCAAGAAGGCTCTCAAAGGAGGACAGACCCACCCTCTCACCTGGCATCAAACCGACATAGATAATCTACTCTTCCTAAATAAAAGGGTTTTAGAGGTCATGGCAATAAGAGCGGAGGGCAATGCTTGGGGATGTGCCTTAAAGTTGTGTTTACATAGCAAGAAGCTGTTTTGACTAAGTTTAGTTGGTATTGTGGGGCATCGTGCACTGCTGGAGTTTATGGGATGGAGCTAGGGGTTCTGTCTGCACTTTGGCCTTACCACTACTCTGTCTCTGGCATCTGGAAACACATCCGGGTGAGGGCAAATGGCTGCCCTTGAAAGTGGGCCGCACCTCGTGCAAGGAGGGCAGTGAGGTTGTGGATCTCCATCAGGTGCCTTGTACCCCCCACTTCGAACATCCTCTCTCTCCTGGAGTTTCCCCTTCTGTCTCCTTCCCCTCATGGGCAAGGGCCCATTTCCATCAAAACTTGGACTCTGACATTTGGGAAACATTTTTAAGAACAACTTCAAGACCAGGTATAGAGGAAGGACTCCAGGACCTGGCATCATTCTAGATGGTTCAGAGTCTCAACTCAGTAGGCCATCTCAGATAGGCGCCTCACCTCTCTGAGTCTCATTTGTAAAATGCTGTCACAATTCCTACCCTTCAGGGTTATGATGAGGACCTTGAATGGCTAAAGCTCTAACTTCTGCTTGAGACTTTCAGCAGTAGCCCTGTTTTGCCTTCGGGGAGTGAGACAATACAACCAGGATCTGTGACTGAGCTTGATTTGCTGTGGCTGATTTGTTGTTCTTGGTAAAATAATTAGCCTTTGTTTCCACCCCACCGACCCCTTTTCATTCAAATCCAGTAATCGTCGTGAGGCTCATTTCTGCTCTTCATTTTAACCTGTGTCCTTGCCAAATCCTTGCCCCCCTCTCTTCCTCTTCTACTCTTTCTCCTTCTCTCTCAAAGTCCCCATGCATGGAAAGCATGTGGGCCCTGCCACTTACCCACAGAATGACACAGGGGATGTTCAAAGTCAAGAGTCAATGTTCTCAGTGTGGGGACAAGGTCATCCACCTCACAATGGAATGTGACGCATGGTAATATTCTTCCCTCCTTGTGGCTAGGTTCTGGGGCCACAGCCTGAGTAAAATCCTGTTTCTGCTTTGAGGTCTGGGTTGGCAGTGATAGGAGTGGGGTTCTTGGGGTCAGACTGGGCTTTAAAACAAACAGAAAAGCCCCCTGTGAATCTCAAACCATCTGCTGTATTTACTTTATTGTCCCCCTGAATGGAACTTGGAACAATTTGTAACCACATAATGTAGTGATAGAAAAGTCACCAAGAAGAAACCCGCCAGTAAAAGTTTTATGAGAATCAACCTGACTGCCTGCTATGGTTACAGAGCACTTTCCTCTAAGCTACCTTTCTCTGCAGGCAGACCATCCTCTCCGAACGCTTCTAAGAATGGAAGCTAGTCTCTTAGGAGGAGGCAGACGGGTGGTTTGAGGAAACGTCTGACACAGCAGGAGAAACAACTTCAACAGAGACACTGTTGGCCAAAGCAAGCCGTTAAAACTGCCTCTACTGACACCTGGTGGAGAGTGGGGTCGCTTCCCTGTGCCAAGGAAAATAAAGTACGTGTGCACGCCTGTGTGTGTGTTGAGGGGGCTGGAAACAAACTCCTCACAGCAGGGGGATTAAATAGCTCCAGGGGAATGAGGGTACCATGCAGAACCGCCAGATGCTCGAATATGTAATTGTGGTTAGGTGACTCACTGAGACACATGCATGAAAAACAACAAACGAGAATGTGAAAATAAAACATTAGGACTGAAGCAAACGATATTATTGATTTCTTAAAAGTGATGATGAATAAGACAACAACATCAAACAAGAACCCACTTCCTCTCCCCTCCCCCCGCCCCCCCCCCCATGTTGGATAGCTTTTGACACAGGGAGCATCTACACCCCAGGGGGATGGCATTACACAGACAGAGCTCACGCTCTGTCTCTGGAGTCTGCAGTGAGCTCTCTGCATGTGTTTAACACCCAGGGAAAAAGAACCATCTTCTAGGGCTGCCTGGGTGGCTCAGTCGATTGAGCATCTGTCCGACTCTTTATTTCAGCTCAGGTCGTGATTCCAGGGCGTGGGATCGAGCCCTGTATTGGGCTCAGCGCTGAGCATGGAACCTGCCTAAGATTCTCTCCCTCCCCCCCCCCCCCCCCCCGTCTCTCTCTCTCTCTCAAATAAGAAAGAAGAACCATCTTCCCTAAGGGGGTATTATGAAGATGGATTTGCCTGTAGAATTCTTTGAAGATGAGAACAAAATTCTCCTAACAAATACCATTATAAACTGTTTATTACTTTTTAAAAAACATTTTTAATGTTTGTTTTTGAGAAAGAGTGAGTGTGTGTGGGTTGGGGGGGGGGGGTGGGCAGAGAGAGAGAGGGACACGCAGAATCTGAAGCAGGCTCCAGGCTCCAGGCTCCAAGCTGTCTGCACGGAGCCCGACGTGGGGCTTGATACCTGTGAGATCATGACTTGAGCTGAAGTCCAACGCTTAAGCGACTGAGTCACCCAGGGGCCCCTGTTGACTACTTCTTAAATTGCCAAATGGAGGGGGAGGGGAACTACATTACAAAGTTCCTACAGAAATATACTTCATAAACTTATATTATCTTCATTCTCCCCTTCGTTGGGTTCTTCTTGTTTGATACGACTCCATGAAGGTCTTTTTGGGTAACTTTATTGGTAAAGTCAATGGTTTCTTGTGAGGTGTCATGCACATAGTATAGGACACACACGGCTGGATTTTGTCTTTAACAATCTGTTTTAAAGGGGATTTTCAGGAATGCACAAGAGCGATTATTAGTTCAAATCTGTAAGAACCAATCCATGATGCTCAAGTCATAAAGGAAGGGCTGAGGCACTGAATGAGAAATTCATTTAGGTTTGTATTTCAAAAAAACTACAGAAACCCTAGTTAAGGATTGAATTAAAATGGGCAGATCTAGGTAGGAAGGTAAGAAAGAAAAGCCCCGGAGAGATTCCAAGTAGTTATACTTTTCTTACGTTTTTTATTCCCTGATATTTAAGTTACATGTAGAAGGTACATCTCCTTAAATGTGCTGGCTCAAATGTATGATTCTGACCAGAAAGGGTAGAGTCTGAATACACCTCCTCCTGGAGTCAGTGACTCTAGGCCATAGATTCCAACTTTCTCAGTTCGTGGCACCTTCAGTGTTTTGGTAATTGTTTTCATCATGACCCCAGGTCAAAACATAGAAAGTTTTATTGTATTTATAAGTAATTAGGTCCACCCTAATTAGTACTATTTGCACGGTTGTGGCTGTGTTTCCCTTGAAAATTCAAGATATCCTGTTGTGTAGGACCATAGGTCTGTCCTAGCACTCCCAGGATGCTTTGGTACAGTTTGGGAACCCTGGTGGTAACAGTTTCAGGAATCAGTGAAAAGTTCAAGGCTGTGGTTTATACCATCCCTTTTTACCGCTCACTCTTTATGAGACCATGGCCACGTAATTTGACCTTTCATTTTAATGCTGCTAAGCAGGTCAGTCTGGCTTACTATCGTGGAGTAGAGAAGAAGAGAATGAGACCTAGGGTGAAGCCTTTGCAGGATTTAAGCCAGAGCTGGGAATAAATAAGATCTGACCAACACTAGTGTTTCCTGAGCCCCTGTCATAGGGGAGGTTATGATGAGGGGAGGTCACTCTAAAAAGTGAAAGAACACAGCCCTTGTATCATTTAAGAAGGGCAATGAAATAAGTCACATTTTCACTGGGAATTAGAGGGATGCCAAAGGTAGCTGAGAAGCTGGCCAGGTCCTAAGTCCTTAGGTGAAAATCTGACAGATGGGCATGAAATGTTAAACATGTTGGAACAGTTGTCTGCGTATCTCAATAGATCTATAGATGGCAGGCTGCCTGCTTTTCCATCCTGTTCTGTTTCTGAGTTACACGTGTCGGTGAAGCTACATACGAACGAAACTAGTGGTTCTCAGACTTTGGGGAGCACCTGGAGGGCTTCTCAAAATGGATCGCTGGGCTCCACCCCCAAAATTTCTGACTTAGCCAGTCTTGGGTGTGGGTCTGAGGGTCTGCATTTCTAACAAGTTCCCAGGTGATCTGACTATACTATCCAGGGATCGCACGTTGGGTGCCCCCAGCCTACACCGTTTGGGAACATGTGAGAGAAATCGAGGTGCTACCTTGGGAGGCTGCACGGACAGTGGGCAGGCAACCCCACTTCTCCATTCCTGACCGCGCAGTCAGCCTTGTCTAGAGCACTACCAGTGACAGGTGCTTACCAAGGCACCCAGCTCTGAGGGTAGAGAGTTACTGTCTGTGGAGGCTACTTGTGTCGTAAGTGGGCGCCCTTGAATCAGAGACACTCAAGGCTTGTAGTAATAAAGTGGCGACAAGACCTGGTATATGAAGGAGCTTTCCAAAGAGGTTGGCTTTGTCCTCTTGCTTACGTTAAGGACAGGAAGTATGCACAGGCTTGGAGGCTGCAGGGGAAGTGGTTCTTAATCTCAAGAAGGGGATTCACCGCAGAGTCGGCTGAGAAGCCTTGCTCGCCGTCTCCGTGGCTGGGCCCAGGCGTGTGTACCTAGACGAGGCTTCCCGGTTGATTCTGCTGAGAATTTCTGCTCAGGAAAGAGGGGCTTGAGTATGAGCACAGCCGTGGTGGGAGCCCACCCTACTGTCACCCTCTTACTCCTGTAGCCATTTGCCTGCTGCTGTGAACTCACATGCATGCTCGTTGATTAGGAGTCACAGACGCACCCCTGCTGCAGTATGTCCTGTTTGACTTCACAGGCCCGCAGGGAACTCTCTACCCGTGCCTCTTACCTCCCTTCCCAGTGGTGGCAACATCACGGCCGGTGTGGTTTATCCAAAGCACCCCGCTAATCAAAACCCATCAGCTACGTACTAGAGGACACATTCAACGAGTGGGAACAAATTGACTGCACCTTACGGGTGGGGCTTCTGCACTCAACCCACACTCCCCCTCTTCTCTCGGCCCATGTGCTTGTTTCCTTAGGTTCTCAAAGTGTGGCTCCCAGATCGGCAGCCTCAGCATCACCTGGGAACTCATGAGACTGTAGATGCTCAGGCTTTACCCCAGACTTCCTGAATCTGAAACTCTGAGGGTGGGGCCAGCAGTCTTGTTTTAACAGGTCCTGCAGGTGATGAATCTGGTGCATGCAGGGGTTTAAGAATCACTCCCTGCTTTACAGAATCTCTGTACCTCCCTCCCCACGACCCCAGATTAGAAGTTAAGAGGGAGAGCCCACTCTCCTTCCTCTCCCTACCAGCTGACCCAGGGATCGGCACATAGCACACCCTCCAGAAGCATTTGTTAGCTACTGAAGCTAGGGCAGCTCACTTCCTGATCATAAGAGTGAATAAACACTCCCTTGGCGTGCCACCCCCGAGAGGAAGCCAACGCTGCATCTAAATCATCTCGTGTTTCTTATGGGCTGTATTTTCCATATTTATAAATCAACTTTCCCTAAATTCTCTCCCAAGATTTTTACATTCCTTTCAGCTCAGGAAGCCAAAAACAAGATGCCATGTTTTAGCCAGTCAGTTTCCTGCTGGGGAGGGGGGGGGGGGGGAAGGGCATGTCTGCATGATTGTTAAATTCCATACTCCCAGCATTGTGATTATTTTCTGAACAATAGAATGGGATTGCTGATTCATGCTCAGCTCACGGCTCCAGGCATCTTTTTTTCCTGCTGTACTTGTGCCGATGCAACACAATAATGTTCTATTCATCCCTCTGAATTAGAAATGCCAACAGCTCAGATATGCAACCGAGGAGGAGTCCTCCCTCTGCTTATTTAAAGGCTTCCCACAAATAACACATTTTGAAAGATTATATGCCATTCACTTTGAGCAATTTGGCTTGGGCAAGGATGGTTAGACCTTATCTTTTTATCAGCTGCCCCTTGCACAATGCCTGGAACACTGTAATGGTAATTCTCAAAATATGCTTGTGGAGTGAATCACATACTCACTTCCTGAGGTTCGAGCACTATCCTTCTATTCTGCCCTGATAGGTGACAGTAAGCCCTCTGTCAAGTGCAGGGAGAAAGCCCAGGTCTCACATTCACGCTCGTGTTTGGATCCAGTCGAAGAATGGGACTGATGGGTCCAGGTGGGCTTCCTGCAGCCTCATCCTGGTCTGCACGCTGTCTTGCTGTTCCAGTTCTGGCCCTCCTGTCGCAGTGAGCTCTCTGGTCCCCTCTCAGCACAGCTTTGCCAGTAGTGGCCAGGGCCAGTTGAGGGTTTTTGTTTCCCGGCTGCGAAGTTGAACCCGTGAGACTGCTTAGCACTCCTAAAACCCTAATGGTCAACCTGAGCCGTGTATCGAATCACCTGGGTGGCTTTGCAAAGTCCTGGTGCCCAGGCTGAATCCTAAACCAATTAGTGTTGTGACTCAGGCCTCAGCTTTGTAAAGCTGCCCGGGCGTGGTTCAGATGTGCAGCCAAGGTTGAGAACCACTGCTCTAAAGTGGCCTCTGAAATAGTGTCTGGGAGGCCTCCCTGTTCCGCTCTTGCTTTCTTTGGATTGCCTCTCAACATGGCAGTCAGAGTGGTCCCTTGAGAATATGTCAGCGGGCGAGCTCTGTGCTCAGAACCCCACTGTAGTGCCCATAATCTACCCCATTTGCCTCTCTGTCGTGGTCTCCTACTTCCCTCCCTATCTCGGCTTCATCAACCTCCTTGTTGTTCCTGGAACCTGTTATCCATGCCCCCACCAGAAAGCCTTTGCACTGGGATTGTTCCTCTGCCCGAAATGCCGATCCCCTGGACACCTGCTCAGGTCCCTCCTTCACTCCCACGAAGTCTTGCAAACCTTAACTTCTCAGGATGCCTACCTTGGCCACTCCAGTCCCTGCTGTAATCTTCCCCGTCCCTGTGCACTGCCTTCCCAATCCCCTTGTCCTGCTCCACTCTTGCTTTTCCCACAGTAGGTAGCCTGTCTTACCACGCGGCACAGTTCGCTTCTTTTTTTCTTGTGGGTGCTTATTATTCTGTCTCCCTGTGCTAGGAGGTCAGCTCCTTGAGGCCAGGGGTCTTTGTCTTGTTCACCGATTACCCCAAGTACTCAGACAGCGTGTGGCACACTGCAGGCCCTGGATACGTGTGTAATGAAGAACGATTTTCTCCTCTGTAGGTGGTGGCGGAGACGGGGGCTGAATGAAGGAGGGAAGGCTCAGTGATGCATGAAGAAAATGAATTTTCTCAAAAATGACAGATTTTGAGGGAACACTTATCATTTGATTCTAATTATAAGTCAAGGGAAGGGACTGCCAGGCGATGTCTAGGTTAAAAAAAAATCACACAGATAGAAAGCGGATGAATAGTTATCTAGAGCTGGGCAGTGGGGGTGTGTGGCAGGTGTTGCAGGGATGGGAATGATTGCTAATGGGAACAAGTGATGGGTGATGGAGATGCCCTAAGATGAGATTAGGGTGATCGCTGCACAATTCTGTAAAAATACCAAAATCCACCGAATTGTACACTTTCAGTGGGTGGTGAAGTTTGTTGTGCGAATTATGTCTCAATAAAACTGTCAAAAATGTACACTTAACTGAAGCATCATGCAGTGTCAAATCTAAATCTAAATAGGCCGTTATTATTTCTTATCAGTCACCTGGGGTTTCTCTGGGTTGGAATTTCTCTGGGTTTGGAATCGGAGCTGGGAGAGGCTTCTTTAGCCCTCATTTGCTGCCTGAGAGATCTATTATTAAAGAAACATAACGACATTTTTGATCAAGGTTTAACTCGAGTGGTTTATTGGGGTTAAGTGCCTTTCCCTGAATAACTTCCACACCTATCCAAATTCTGGTCTTTTTTTGGGGACCAGTAGTTTTGGAAAACAAGCAGCCACTTTGTGTGAAACACAGCTTTGTATAGATTTGACACTCTTGAACTTATAATGCCAAGAAAAACTCTAGCCATGGTGACATTTACCATCTACTGATGGCCAGTTGTGCCACACATCACAGAGTTCTATTTTTCTTCAGCTGTGAACTGAGATCCTGCTTGGCTGGCAGTCTTATGAACCTTCCTTCAACTCGCTGACATCCTGGTTATCTAGTAACACGTATGGAACAATGACAGCACGTTACGATTTAAATCGTGGGTACCAACAGCTCATTGAAGACCATTCTCCCTCCCCCAGGGAGCTCAAAAGCACACCTTGTTAGCCTATGAAAGGGGAAACCTTCCTTCTGCTCAGGGTTCTGGCTTTAACCGTTTCACTAGGCAGTCCCTCAGATGGGAGCAACACTGTGACATAGGAAGATTCTTGGGGACTACTGTGTCTCCAGGAAATTCCTAAGCACACAGCCAATATCTCATCAATAGGCAAACTGTTCAAAGGAAGAGACGCTCATAGGTGTTTTCTGCTCATTGATGAAACAGAGGGCTAGAGGGACAGAGAAACTCACCCTGTATCTCCCGGGTGGTGAGAGGAGTTGGGATGCAACCCAGAGCCAGTGTTCTTGATTGCTGAGACATATTGCTTTCCACCCGCCATATGCACATCACTCAGCTGGGTGCCAGCTGATGGGCACAGGGATGACTAAGCCCTTCTTGTTCCCTCTTCTAGCACTGCCCAGTAGGGATGACAGAACATACCAATATTAATTAGAGGATGTTGTATTTGGTACTCTAGCAGAAGTGCAAAGGGCCATGGAAGCGTGTGGGAGAGAGACTAACCAAAAAAACCCAACTCTCCAAAACAAAGATGCTCTGCAAATCATTACACCATCCTTGTGATGGGGGTCATGCCAGTGTTCCTGGTCAATATCCAGCTGTGAACTGAGGGTCCTCCAGAATGTGGGTTGTACAAAGGGTGGGTGATTGGGCTAAAATCATGCTGACCATGCAACCTGGGTGCTTGGACAGAATATCTACATCAGCTTGTTTTAGTATCATTTGTACGTTTGTCCTATAGGAAAAAGCCAGTATGTCTCATGAAGAAATGTTATGAAGGTTAAATGAGTTCATACAAGAAAAGTGCTTAGGACAGTGCCTTACCCATAGTAAATGCTCAATAAATGTGAGTTGTTCTTGTTCTGCCTTGTTAATTATAGACTCTAGAGAACTGAGTACTCGCTACTAGGGACTTAACTGCATAGGGTCCTGGTTATTTTGTTGCACCATGAGAGAGGAGCTGGCATGTTAAGCTGTGGTCTCTTCCTGAGGTAGCTGAGATGGGCAGCAGGCGGTAAGAGAGTAGAGAGTTCATTAAGTGTCATTGTTGTCTGTTGAGAACTTGATTTACTCCATGTAGGGTCATAGTTTATAAAAAGGGCATGGTATTAGACATAGTATGTGTCAGGGCACAACAATTATTTTACGAAGTAGTTGATAATAGGGGTGCCTGGGTGGCTCAGTCGGTTAGGCATCCGACTTGATTTCGGCTCAGGTCTCGATCTTAGTTTGTGAGTTCGAGCCCCACATCGGGCTCTGTGCTGACAGTGCGGAGCAAGCTTGGGATTCTGTCTCCTTCTCTCTCTACCCCTCTCCCACTTGCTTTCTGTCTCTCTCTCAAAATAAAAAATTAAAATCAAAAAATCAAAACAAAACAAAGTAGTTGATAACATAGGAAAGCATGGGATTTCCATTCTCTAGCCTGATACTGTAAAAGATTTGATGAGAGGGTAACCTACTTCTGTGGAGACAGCAGCATTTGCAAAACAGACTCTTTTAAGCAGTGTTGAAATGACTAATGAGTACCATTTGGGTCTTCTCTGTTGGGACTTCAACTAATGCTTTGTCTGTGACAGAACATTTAAATCAATATTTTTCGCCGCATCTACTGTCCCTCAAAAACACAATTTGGTCTAAAAATAATAGTTCTAACGGGTGTGATTGTACCATCTCTAGAATGATGAAAAATCATGATTTATTGTAAACAAGACCCACTTGCCTATCCATTTTCTCATATGAAAATGAAAGACCATGGGCCTTGGTCATCAACTTGTATTGTTGATTTTATCTGCCATAGATGGAAATGAATTACATAATTTTTCAGGAGAAATAAATTCAAGTGATTTGAAAACAAAGATTTCAAAAAAAAAAAAAAAAGCCAGTTTCTAAAACACCAGATAAATAATGAGATCCCGCATGAAATGCAGGAATGTGTACCAAAAAGTTATCAGGAGCTCTTCTTAGCTTCGATGCAAAGGCCAGCTAGACCAAACGTGAGCCTGGGCTTTATAGTGAAGTTGACAACAAATATAGTTTCTATTTGTGTTCAATGAAATTGGGTAGAGAAAACATATATTCACGTTAACATGTTAATATGTGAATCACCATAAACCTGCACATGTGTGTATGCTTCCCTAAAAAGTAAGGGTAATAATAAAGGCAGTAACAGTGAAAGTGTGTAACATTTATTGAGTGCTTACTACGTGCTTGCCATTCTGTGAAGTGTCCCATATATATCCTATATATACCGCCTCCTTTATTGTTCTCAACAATTTACGATATAGGTGGTCCCATTCCTATTCTACAGTCAGGGGATCTAAAGAGATGTGACTCCTTTGCCCAAAGTCATAAAGGTTTTTAAATGGGAGAGCCCGGAATTGGACTCAGGTCTTGTAGATCCAGACTTTATGCTATAAACCGTTACAGTTGTCTGCCCTTTGCAAGAATAATAACGTTTACATGTATTCATAGCTCCTTTTTACCATTGGTTATGTGATCTGGTGTTCACAGCCCTCATTTTCTTATATCTTTTACAAACGAGGATGCTGAGGCTCCGATGTTAAATGTCTAAAGGTAAATACCGGCTTATGGGGAAGTCAGGACTCAAAGTTATGCCCCCTGACCCCTAAGCCAAGTTCATTTTTGAAGAATTTGAGCTGAAATCTTTTCTAAATGGGAGGTCCTGACAACAAATTGTCACTAGGGCTACCTATGAAGTCAAAAGCTAAGTAACCATTGCACCCGTGGGGTATTTTTTAAAAACATAAAATTTCTAGCTCCGAATATTAGGTAGCTCAAATTGTAATATATAGAACACAGGGTTGGGACGGGTTGACACAAATGATTTGAAAAGTTCCCTCGTGATGAGTCTGAATCTCTCTCACATGCCCAGCACAGCATCAGTGAGATACATTTTACCAGAGTGGCAGGCAGACGTTTCTTGGTAGATGTGAGACGTTTTCTGAGTTCAGTGAAGGTTACGTGGTTGTTCAGACAATTAGAAGTTCTATTAATAATCGCTGCTCCTTTTGATTGAGGATATTGTTCCTATTATTCTGTGGTTGAGTTCAGGAGAATAAGCCTCGCAAGTACACCAGCCGGGTAAGAGTGTGTATAAATGAACTGCCCTTGAGTCCTGAACCCTCATATGCTACCACACTCAGTCCCATGTTGCAGCTGCCAGAAAAGTTTATAAAGGGGTCGCCAATGAATAGCTCCTTAATAAAGGAAAGGTGCTTTTCATGAAATGCAAAGAGATATCTGGAAATGGGACATCAGCGGTCGTTCAAAGGGAAAGTTTGGCACAGTTCAATGAACAAAGCAGGCTGAGTGCTCCTTGCAAAACCGCAGACTTTCCAACCCAAAAGCTGAGTGCCAGTCGGTTACCAGTTGCCCCTCAGCTCTGAACTCACCCTTCTATCCTCTGCTCTGTGATTCCCAGGCTGGGACTCTTTCTCATGGTCTGACTCTTTCTCATGGTCCCTTGCCAGAGGACGTTCTATTTGATTCTGCCGATAGGAGGCACTAGAGGGAGGGTGGAAGGTGAGAGGAGAGAAGGCACTTCCTTCTTTTTCATGCCCCTCCATGCCCGGGAGCATGTGCCAGCAGTGGCCATTGGCTGGACCCTCCTATGTCTTTTAGCGTTTCCAGAAGCAGTGTCTTTGTATTCCACAGAGGTTCTCGAAACAGCTGGTTGGAGCCCTTTCTTAGCACTCTGAGTGCCAGCTCCACAGGACTGCTCCTCTGAGTGGGATCCTAGTAACCCTGTATCTAGGGGGACAACTGCTTTTCGCAGCTGGGTTACTTCAGTGTTCTTTTCTTGCTCTTGTGGTGCTCCCGTGCCAGTGCAATAACCAGTTCCTTGTACCAGATCCTTCTGTTTGAATTACCTAGTGTGGTTTTGTTTTCCTGCCTGTACCCTGACAGTTGCATGTCGACGGCATCCTTGCAGCATGCCCATGCCGGCAGTATGTGCAGTGCCCCCACAACAATGTAGTTCTGGAACCGGCAGCGTTGACTGAACTCAACCCTGCTCCCGCTGAGGGTGAGAAATTATTATTTCCAGCCAAGAACTGAGCATGTGTGAGAAATTATAACCACCCCCCCCCCTCCCCAGCTGAAGGGTAGTTAGAGTGGAAGACTTCAAAGGATTAAATGTCTTAAACTTTTTTTCTTAAGCATAAGAATAATACCTCTTCACGTGGAAATGTTTGCAAACACAAAGTATAAAGAAGAAAAAAAAAAATGAAAACCTGTCCTAGCGTTAACCACTGATATTTTGACATGTTCTTTCTGGTCTTCCCCCATGCTGCTACATATTTTAAAAGAACTGTTATTTTTAACTAACACTTGGTCTCTAGTATTTTCACATGACAACATGAGGAGCTCAACTCTCAGGGGAATGTGACTTTGCTTCATCACAAGGACAACTTGTCTTTTCTGCTTTGGGACTGGGTCTCTCCGGCAGAGGCTGTTTACCTCTGACCCAGAAACTAGACAATGGCCAGGGCCACAGGCTCCCGACTCCGGTGTGTCTGTTTTGCCTTCTCAGTCAGGATCATAAAGTAAATAAGAAATCTGTACACATTCAGGAGGAATGCTTGTATATTATGAGCTGGCTCCTGGGGTGAGTCAGTGAGCAGTTTTGAAGGAATATGGAACACAACAGTCTCTTCTATAAGGAGCGGCATGTTTGGACAGACAGGCAGGACAAATGCTGGTACTAATTATCCTGGTCTGTAATTTAGTATTTTGGTACTTCTGTATCCATGCATGCATCCATCCATGCTTCCATCCACAACTACTTCCCAAGTGTTCACCAAGGACAAGGGCAGAGCGCTGTACTAGCTGCTGGATATATACGCATGACACAATCGCTGCCCTTTCTCATAAATTCATAGCAAGAAGAATCAAACTCCAGGAAGAAGGGATTAAAATACCAAGCACATATATCCTCATGCCACGTTTCCTAATTAATAAAGCGTCTTATTACATGCATTTGTCTGTGGCTTACTCACAAGTACACCTGTCACCAACTCCCTACCCTTGAAAAGTCTTTGGTTTGGAGATTTGCTTTGATAACCTGGGGATGGTATTAACCACTTGTTGGTCCAATGTTTCAGTGTCCATCTGCCTTCAAATTATTTGGTAGAAAATCTAACCATCAAGAATCTTTAGGCTTTACATAATAGCACTGAAAGTCATGAAGTTAAAAACTGCATAAAGTTTTTATAATTATAAAAAAGTGACCATTGTTAGGTGATGAATCTTCTCCAAAGTCGAAATAAGTAGAAATACTAGAGACAGAATAATGTTTCCATTATTGTTTTTTGTCCATTGTCTATTGTATTATTGTCCATTAATGTTTCCATTAATGTTCCATTAATGTTTCTAAGTTGCAATCAACTTAGAAATGCAAAAAAGAGGGGCGCCAGGGTGGCTCAGTTGGTTGAGCATCTTATTCTTGATTTTGGCTCAGGTCATGATCCCAGCGTTGTGGGATTGAGCCGCACGTCAGGCTCCATGCTGGGTGTGGAGCCTGCTTAAGATTCATATTCTCTCTCTCTCTCTCTCTCTCTCTCTCTCTCTGCCCCTGTCCTCTGTTCATGCTCTCCCTCTCCCTAAAAGGAAAACAATTTTTTAAAAAAGAAATCTAAAAAAGAAAAACAGACCTATACAAAAAGAAAAACTGCAAATGATTGAAAACCAAGAAAGTCCTCCCCTAAATAATTCAAGAGGATATAATCATTGCAAATATATATGCACCCCACATCAGAATGCCTAAATATATAAAGCAAGTTTAACAGAATTGAAGAAATTAACAGTAACATGGTAATAGGGGAATTTACTACTCCACTTTCATCAATGAATAGATCACCCAGACAAGAAATCAAGAAAGAAAATTTCTCAACTATGTGGAAGTTAAACAATATGTTCCTGAACAACCAATCGGTCAAAGAAGAAACCAAAAGGGAAATAAAAAAGTACACTGAGATAAGCAGAAATGGAAATACACATATCAAAAACTTATAGCCTGTAGCAAAAGCAGTTCTGAGATAGAAGTTTAGAGTGATAAATGCCTACATTAAGAACAAGGAAATCTCAATAAAAAACCTAACTTTATGCCTCAAGGAAAAAGAAAAAGAAAAAACTAAGTTCAAAGTTAGCATGAAAGAAAGAAATAGTAAAGAGCAGAAGTAAATGAAGTAGAGAATAAAAAGACAATAGAAAAATCAACAAAACTAAGAACTGATTTTTAGACGAGATAAACAAAATTGGCAGAACTTTAAGTAGATTAAACAGACAGAGGACTCAAAGTTATAAATGAAAAAAGAGACATTGTACCTAATATCACAGAAAGACAAAGGATAACAAGAGACTACTATAAACAATTATATACCAATGAATTGGGTAGCTTAGAAGAAACTAATACTTTTTTAGATACTTACAACCTACCAAGACTAGATCATAAAGGAACAGAAAATCTGAACAGATCAATAATGAGTAAGGGGATTGAAGCAGTGCTTAAAAACCTCCCAATAAAGAAAAGCCCAGGACCAGAGAGCTTCACTGGTGAATTATACCAAATATTTCAAGAATTAATATTAATTCTTTGAAAATTGTCCCAAGAATTGAAGGGGAGGGGATACTCCAAAATTCATTTTATGAGGCCATTACCCTGATACCAAAGCCAGACAAGGACACCACAAGAAAAGAAAATTGCAGGCCTATATCCCCAATGAACATGAATGCAAAAATTCTCGACAAACTACTAGCAAGTTGAATTCAACAGCACATTAAAAATATCATATGCTATGACCAAATGGGATTTATCCCTGAGATGTATGGATGGCTTGAAACGTGCAAGTCAATAAATGTGATATATCACATTAAGGGAATGAAACAAAATCATATGATCATCTCAATTCAGTCAGAAAAAGCATGTGGCAAATTTCAATATTTTTTTATAATTAAAAACGCTCAACAACTTAGTAAAAAAGGAATGTATCTCAACATAATGCCATGTATGATTAGCTCATAGCTAAAATCATAGTCAACAGTCAATGGTGAAAAGCTGAAAGCTTTTCCTCTAAGATCAGAAACAAGACAATGGTATCCATTCTCACCACTTCTATTTAATACAGTACTGAAAATCCTAGTCAGAGCCATTATGCAAGAAAAAGAAATAAAAGGCATCCAGATTGGAAAATAAGAAGTTAAATTGTTTACATTTGCAGATGACATGATCTTATGTATAGACAACCCAAAAGATTCCACCAAAAAACAAAACAAAACAAACCTGTTAAAACTAATCAATGAATTCAGTAAGTTCCAGGATTCAAAGCAATATATAAAAATCTGTTATATTTCTATACACTCACAGCAACTACCTGAAAAAGGAGTTAAGAAAACAATGTGGTTTATAATACTATCAAAAGAATAAAATAGGAATAAATTTAACCAAAGGAGATGAGAGAGCTCTACACAGAAAGCTAAAACATTCATGAAATAAGTTGAAGACACAAGTGGAAAGATATCCTATGTTCATGGATCAGAAGAATTAAAATTGTTAAAATGTTCATACTACTCAAAGCCATCTGTAGATTCAATGCAATCCCTATAAAAATTCCAATGGCATTTTTCACAGAAATAGGAAAAAAATCCTAAAATTCATATGGAATCACAAACGACTCCAAATAGCTAATGCATTGCGTTTCCTGATTTCTAAGTACATTACAAAGCCATAATAATAATCAAAATTAGCATGGTATCGCATAATGAAATCGACTGATTGGCTCCCGACTCCGGTATGTCTGTTATGCCTTCTCAGGATCATAAAGTAAATAAGAAATCTGTACACATTCAGGAGGAATGCTTAGTATGTTAAGAGCTGGCTCCTGGGGTGCGTCAGTGAATAGTTCTGAAGGAATATAGAACACAACAGTCTCTTCTGTAAGGAGCAGCATGTTTGGACAGACAGGAAGGACAAATGCTGGTACTAATCATCCTGGCCTGTAATTTAGTATTTTGGTACTTCTGCATCCATCCATCCGTCCATCCATCCATCCATCCATCCATCCATCCATTTACAGTTTTTAATTGACTAATGGAATAGAATGGAGAGCTCAGAAATAACCTCACACATACATAGTCAACTAAAATTTGACAAAGGTGCCAAAAATACACAGTGGGGAAAGGACAGTCTTTTCAATAAATGGTGCTAGGAAAACTGGATATCCATATGAAAAAGAATGAAATTGGGCCCTTACATCATTCACAAAAATTAGCCTGAAATGGGTTAAGACTTGAACCTGGGAAACTCCTAGGAGAAAACATAGGGAGAAGCTCCTTGACATTAATCTTGACCATCATTTTTTGGATGTGACGGCAAAACCACAGGCAACAAAAGCAAAAATCAACAAGTGGGACTATATCAAAATAAAAATCTTCTGTACAGCTCAGGAAACCATCAACAAAATGGAAAGGAAACCCATTGAATGTGAGAAAATATTTGTAAACCATGTATCTGATAAGGGGTTAATATCCAAAATATATGAGGAACTCCTACAACTCAACAGCAAAAACAAAAAAGAAAACAAAACAAACAAACAACCCCCCCCCAAATAATCCAATTTAAAAATGGGCAGAAGATTTAAAAGACATTTTTTCAAAGAAGGCATACAAACGACCAACAGGTACATGAAAAGATGCTCAGCATCACTAATCATGAGAGAAATGCAAATCAAAAGCACAATGAGATACCACCTCACAGCTCTTAAGAATGGTTATTTAAAAAAAACAACAACTAGGTGACAAATGCTGGTGAGGATGTGGAGAAAAAGGAAACCTGGTACACTGTTGGTGGGAATGTAAACTGGTATAGCAATTATGGAAAAGAGTTTGGAGTTTCCTGAAAAAATTAGAACTGCCATATAATCCAGTAATATCACTTCTAAGTATATATCCAAAGGTTATGAAGTTGATATCATTTTTTTCTTTTTTAATACTTATTTACAGAGAGAGAGGGAGAAGGAGGAGCAGTGAGAGAGGGAGAGAGAATCTCAAGCTGCACTTGAGAGAATCTGCACTGTCAGCAAGGAGCCCGATGCAGGGCTTGATCCCAGGAACTTTGAGATCAGATGCGCTGAGTCAGACACTTAACCAGCTGAGTCACCCCACTGCCCCAGTGAATCGATATCTTGAAGTATCTGCACTCCAATGTTTATTGCAGCATTATTTACAATAGCCAAGATATGGAGACAACCTAAGTGACCATCAATAGATGAACAGATAAAGAGAATGTGGCATGTGCACAATGGAATAGTATTCAGCATAAAAGAGAAAATCTTGCCATTTGTGACAACATGGATGATACCTGAAAGACATTACGTTAAATGAAATAAGCCAGACATAGAAAGCCAAATATTGCAAATCTCACTTATATGTGGGATCTAAAAAACTCATTAGAATCAGAGAGTAGAATGGTGGTTGCCAGTGGTAAAGAATGCGGAGCAGGGAAGATGTTGCACAGTGGGTACAAACTTTCAGTTATAAGATAAATAATTTCTGGAGCTCTAATGTACAGCATGGTAATTATAGTTAATAATACTATATTGTATACTTGACATTTGCTAAGAGAACGGAACATAAGTGTTCTCACTGTACACACACATACACACATAGATGATAACCATATGAGGTGATAGATACGTTAATTAACTTGATTGTGGTAATCATTTCATACTGTGTGTGTGTGTGTGTATATATATATTGTCATAACATTGTACACCTTAAAGATCATGTACAACATATATATGTAATTTTTACTTATCAATCATACCTCAATTAAGTTGAAAAAAAAACCCCAACATAAATACATCATGTATTTAACATTAAGTGTGTTAGAAAAAGAACACACAGCAAAGAGAAGCTGAAAGAAGTCAGAAAGCTTATTGAGTTAGAAAATATCTTAACAGAACTGATGAATAAAGACATCCAAAAGTTAATTCCTAGGAAAAAACAAAGACAAGACAATAAGTAAATGAAGTATCAGCTGACCTAATTTGAAAAAGAGAGAAATAATAAGTTCACAAAATTAGGAATAGAAAAAAGAATTCGTTACGGATGTTGAGGATGAGAACAATTATAATAGATGACTTAGAATGTCTTTCTGCAAATAAGTTGAGAACCTTGATCAGTTCATTTTCTTGAAAAATGTAAAGTAACAAAACAAAAGTCAAGTCCATGCAGACTAATAATCATGGGAAAAAATTAAACACTGTCAAAGAATTCCCCTACCCTTCCCTGAAAGTACCAAATCCAGATGATTTCATGTGTGGATTATTCACTGCTTGTTCCTGAAAACTCAAAAACCTACAAGGAAGGAGGAATATATGAATATTATCTTGACATAATATTAAATATGTGCAAAATGATAGGGTTTTGTACCCTATAGTATATTAAAAATACTATGATTAATGTATAATGCATTTATGATTAAGACAGTGCAATATTGGGGTGCTTGGGTGGTTCAGTTGTTTAAGCATCAGACTGTTCATCTCAGCTCAGGTCTTGATCCCAGGATCGTGAGTTCAAGTCCCACACTGGCCTCCACGCTGGATGTGGAGCCCACTTAAAAAAAAAAAAAAAAAAAACTCTTTAAAACAATGTGGTATTAGTGATGATGAATAGATAATATAGCATGAATAGATAATAGATTAATGCAACAGGACAGAAGTTCAGAAGTAGACCTTACTATGTATGGAAACCGAGAATATGATAAAGCTGACTTATTCAAGTCATGGAGATGGGGCAACCAATAAACCATCTAAGAAAAGAGTCAATGTCGAATCCATAACTCATACTTTATACCTTATAAGGCAGCTTGGTTAAATACCAAGGAGATGAAAGATTTAAACGTAGCAAATGAAAGTCTTAGAGAAATCCATGGGAGATTCCTTTTATAGCTTTTAAGTAGGGAGACTTTCTAAATGTGGTGCAAAATATAGACTACCACAATGTTACTTTTTAAACACCTGTAACACTCATATCTTAAACACTTATAAAAGGACACATGCAAAACATAAATATCCATCAACAGGGACCAGGTAAGTAAAGATTTGATAGTCACCCAATAGAATGCGATAGAAGTTAAAAAAAAAAAATGATGGAACCCCTTATGAATTGACATTGAATAAACTGTAAAAAATACTGTTAAATGAGAAAAGCAACGTGCATAATGGTGTCTATAGTATGAAACATCTATGAATACAAAAAGAAAGAATATATAAATGTGTATGCAAAGAATATCTATGCATGGACACCCAAGAAATGAGCACCATTGTTGGCTGCCTTAATTAAGGGATGGTGGTTGGAGAGAGACTTCACTGCAGTCTTTTTATTATATTTTATGTACAGAATTTGTGTTCAAAAGAATGAAATGCTACAGCACAACGGATTAAATACAATAGAAAGGTAGAAAAACTCGAGGGAAGTTTCAGAGATATCGCACATTTTACAATATTGTTGTGAAGAAGAGTAATTACAACACCATAGTGGCATAAATGAAAGGTATACATGGTAAAAAAAATGCTCTTGATTTTATACCTAAAATCTTCTTATTTGCTAAGTATGACTGCAGAGGAGGAGTTGTAAATGGAGTGCCCACAGGGGCTAGATGTTTGTTCATTCACTCAGCAGATAGGCCTGAGGGCCAGCTCTGCCCCAGACACTGAGGATACGGCCGAGAACAAACACAGGAAAAAAACCCCTGCCCTCAAGAGCTTTCAATCTAGAGAGAGATGGCATGGGCAATTAAATAAACAAATGACCTATAGAACAATAAACAGTGGAGGGGGTGGGGGTGCGTCATAATTAGTAAGGCCAGGGCAGTGAGGGACGCAGGCCTGGCTGTTTGTTTTCTTTCTTTATAAAGAAGGAGGCAGGTATTTGGATCCAGGAGGGGATCGGCACGTAGTATTGTGGGGAGAGTTTTGCCAAATCTTCAGATTTTCCGGAGGACATCAGAAATCCAAATTTGTACTTGAAATCTCTTGATTTTTTAATCTTGACTTGATTTTTAAAGAAAACCAGCACATCGTCCAAATAAAACACATCTTGCTGGCCAAGGCTGGCCTGGGGTATGGCCAGTTCAAATCTCTAAAGAGATGAGATTGAGTTTTAAAACAAACACATCAGAACTTGTAAGCCCTGTCATCTGATGAAGCTATGTGTGTTTTCCATTTCTTCAAATATTTCTGGAAACTCCTCATTGAGAACCAGTTGGCTCTTTAGATCCATTTTTTTCATTCCTCACATAAGAAAATCTGTATAGTTTTGGATTTAAATCTTATTTGGATCAAATGCTATTACTCAGCTTGATCCCCGATTTTATTCACCAGATTTGATTCTTCATAACTTTGGATTTTTCTAAAAATCACATTTACTCTCAGAAGGTTGAGGATGTATTTAATAATATACTCTTGGCCTTGAAGGCAGTCCCAAAATATTCAGAGTAAGGGCAGTACCACTAAAATAAATATGTTCCCTTCTAAAGTAACTGTTGAAGAGGACTGTGCTTAAGTGTGTAGGGATCAACATAAGTGTTCCACTCTCCTAGGCATCTAGGAAAAGGCTCAATAATTTGGATTCAGTTGATTGCTATAGGGTGTTGATTTGTTTCAGTAAGGGCTCAGTTCTTTGGACCTGACTGAATGCTATAAGGCAGTTCATTCTAGGGATCCTTGGCATGCATATCCGCCCAAACAAAGGCTTTGTGCCAAACACAACCAGCACACGCACCATTTTTATTTTCCTATGACCAATGGCTTAGTTTCTGTGGTTGGCTAATGATATTAGTCATGTAGAATCACAGTGAAGAAGAATGCAGAGCTTTTAGGAGCCCGTGACAGCTTGGATTTTCCTCCCAAACAACATGTATGAATCAGAAGCCACAAGTTTGCATTTTAGAAATATTT
The DNA here is from genome assembly GCF_046562875.1 of Panthera onca. NCBI lineage: Eukaryota > Metazoa > Chordata > Mammalia > Carnivora > Felidae > Panthera > Panthera onca. The sequence continues at coordinate 140,696,743 of NC_138347.1, forward strand.
GTGGTAGTTAAGAAACACACACTGCACTTGTTATTATTATTATATTCCCATAGGAATAGTGTGTCCCTGGGAAGAGTGTAAAAGTGGTATGGATGTGTCCACCATGACAGTGACTCCAGCGAACCCATTGTTGTCAAGTGGTTATGTTTCCTTTGCTCTTAGTTAATGGAAAATTTGCACACTTTTCATCCCATCAGCCTGGGGCCTATGCTAAAGTGCAATATCTAAGATCAAAGATGTCATCACTGTCCATCTATCCACCCTTTCCTTCCTCCCTGTATTCTCTCATGAGGTATTTATTGAGTACCTACGCTGATTATCCACTGCTAGGCCACACAGTATAAAAAAAAAATAATACATGGTATGTGTCCTTATGGTGCTTACTGCTTTTTGGGTGAGAACAGACATTAACCAAGTTAATTATGCAGTTCAATGTAAAATTATAGCTATGTGAAGCGTTATAAGAGGCTAAGATGCAGGCTTGGACTTAGTCAAGGGAATCTTCTTGAAGAAATAATGAGTGGGATGAGATTCCTGGAAATGCCCACAGGGATGTGACCAAAGGGTGAGTAGGAGTTGCCCAGGTGAAGGGGGAGAGAAGGGCAATCCCAAGTACAGCGATAGAGGGTGAATAGGCTCATTCTCTGAGAGGGGAGGGAGCCTGGCCCATGTAAGGGGTGACTAACAGAAGACTTGGGCAGGCTGAAGAGTAAGGGTAGGGAGCCTGGGATGAGATGGGGCCGGGGAGGCTGGCCAGGAGGCTGGCCTGGCAGAGCGTTTTAGGCCACAGACATAATTTTACATTTATCCTAAGTTAGTATAGGTTGAAGTCTCTTAAGTGGAGGAGGTGGAAATGGTTAGATTTGCCTGTCAAAAATCACTGTGGCCCTTTGTGTTGAAAGAATCAGAGGAGGCCTACATTTGTGTATAAATAAATGGCAACTGAAGGCATTGACACGGATGAGATGCTTTAGCATCGCAAATAGAACAAAAAGGGGAGTATCTACAATCAACATTCTGAGGAGCTCTCATATTCCTCCAGGTCCAGGGGAAAAGATGAGCGAATTAGGGAATCTGAGCAGTGGGTGAGCTGGCAGGAGGGTCTGTGAGATACAGAGAAATCCCGGAGAGTTTTGTGTCAAGGAATCTAAAGGAAGAGTATCATGTCCAGAAAGAGAGAGTGATCAGTGGTATTGCATGCTGCTGGGAGGTCAAGATGAGGTCTGGAAAACGTTCACTGGATTTAAAGACATGAAGGTCATCTATGACCATAATGAGTGTTATTTGATTGGTGAGAGGGAACCTGAAACCACACAATCAGGTTGAAGAGATGGGACATGAAGACCTAGAGACAGTGCACATTGAAGACACTTTTGAGAAGTTTGGCTGCAGATGAGAGAAGAAATAATTGAGAGTTATCTGCAGGGTAATAGGCTTTTAAAACATTTTTTTAATGTTTGTTTATTTTTGAGAGAGAGAGAGATTGAGACTGGGCAAGGTAGGGGCAGAGAGGGAGACAGAGGATACAAAACAGGCTCCATGCTGCGCAGAGCCCTATGTGGGTCTCGAACCTATCAACTGTGAGATCATGACCTGAGCCAAAGTTGGATGCTTAACTGACTGAGCCACCCAGACACCCCCCTCCCTTTTTAAATAGGACATGTGAATAAGTTTAAAAACTGTTAAGAAAGGTGCAATATATGAGAGGTGGGGAACAAGAGAGAGAGAAGAGAAGAGGGGAGAGAGAGAAAGAAGGGTTGGTTGATAGAAATTCTTGGGTGGGATCCCATCCAGAGAAGGGGCAAGTCTCCTACCACAAGGGAGGATGAGCACAGACACAGGTGGGTTCATGTGTCTGGTGTCAGGACAGTTCAAGTTTGTGATAAATTTCATTTTTCTCTAGAGCAGGAAGTGAAGTTTTCGGATGAGAACAAAGGAAGACGGGGATGGTGGAAGTTTCTGGAAGATGAAGTCTGAAACCTCCATTACAGAAAGTGGAAGGGTATGTTGAATGGAGAGACACATAATAGGACTTCGGGGCAATGTTGAGGGCCCATCTGAGGTTGGTTATCTGAATTCATAGGAGCACTAAACAGCTCTTTTCAGTGACTGTTTGTTTCCTAACAGGGCTGGCAAAAGCCCTGGGCAGGAAGCTAGAAGCCCCAGATTATGGGTTGTGACAGCCATAACATGTCATGTGACTTCAAGCACAGCCATCTTTAGTTTCCAGTTTCTTCAGCTTATCAAATAGATGAGAACAAAGGCAAAAGAAATGTAGATAAAATTGAATTTCCTTGCAACTTGCAGCCCATTGACAAGTACTTGACATAGGCAGAGTACCACATTCCTCAAAGAACTCACAACTGTCTTTTTTTTTTTTTAAGTTTTTTTTCCTAATGTTTATTTATTTTTGAGAAGCAGGGGGGAGGGATGGGGACAGAGAGAGGAGGAGACACAGAATCTGCAGGAAGCTCCAGGCTCTGAGCTGTCAGCACAGAGCCCAGCGCGGGGCTTGAACTCACAGACTGCAACATCATGACCTGAGCCGAAGTCAGGTGCTCAACTGACTGAGCCACCCAGGTGCTCCAGAACTCACAACTGTCTTACTGTCAATGCTTTGCTAGAGGCAAAAAGCAACTTTAGCTAGACAATAGCCAGACCTCCAGGATCCTAGAAGTCTTCTTTAACCTACAAAAATCCTTTTGGAAACTTCCTTTATCTCTGCCTCTCCCAACTTAAAAGTATATAATCAATCACTCTTCACAACACAATCCCAGCACTCTTTCTGCTTCATGCTTTAATAAAAACACCTTTTCCCCCTCTTTTAAAGTATGCTCCTCGCCCAGTGTGGAGCTTGAACTCACGACCCTGGGATTAAGAGTTGCATGCTCTAATTACTGAGCCAGCCAGGAGCCCCTAACAGCACCTCTTTTGCACCCAAAATGTCTCAAGAATTCTTTGTCGACCATTTACTCCTGGCCCACATCACATCACATCACATCACATCACATCACATCACATCACATCACAATGATGAGATCAGATGAGATGCTACCTAAAGTCTCTTTCCAGTCTGGCCTCAACATTCATAAAGAGACCTTCATAATTTATCAAGATTTTTCTATTATTATCTTTGGTTTTAATTTAAAAATGAAAAGGATGTTTATAAAATCTGTATAAAATACATGCTTCATAGGAAAAAAATCTAGGTAATTTATTTTGCTATATTCAACGAATCCATCCTATCTGGTGTCTCTACATCTGAATCCGAGGTTGGCAAACCTGATCTGAATGGGTCCAGAAAGTAACTATTTCAGGCTGTGAGGGCCAAATAGTCTCTTTTGCAACTACTCCAGCATACCATGTAGTGTGAAAAAAGCCACAGATGACGCATATGTGAATGAGCATAGCCCAATAGAGCTTTATTTATGAAGACGGGCAGTGGTCTGGACTCATCCTCGGGCTGTGGTTTGCTGACCCCTGATCAAAACAGTGGGCTACTTCAGTTACTTTTATTGGGAAACGTTCCATCTTAATTTGCCCCAAGAATGAAGCACTTTGCGTAACCGACATACGTGAATTATACAATGCGTTGAACACACGGAGGAAGCAAGCAAGTGAAGGTACGCTCTCAGGCACAAATGGGGCCGTCTCCCCAGCCGTGACCAAGCCTGGGCTGTTAGAGCTGAGCCCCACATTCAGCGGCCGTCCATCCGGCTCCGACACTCTGCGCTAATGTGGCTTGGCATCTCAAACCCAGAGCAATACTTCCAAACCAGCCAGGGCGCCGACCCGGAACTGACTGCGTGAAGAACCACGTCAGTAGCTTTCTGAGATCAAATAAACAAAACCCTCTCTTTGTATTAATTTATTTACCACAGGGTTGGAGAGGTGTGTTTTTGAACAGAGCAGAGTGGGAGGAAGAGAAGGTGAAAGGCAGCGTTCTAGGAAGCAGGCTTAGGCCCCAAGACTGGAGCCTGCAAATCATCTGGGGAAAGATGGAAAACTTAAGAAGGGCACCCAGCGATGCAAGTGACGCCTGAGAGCCAACGGGGCGGAGGGTCCCGCCAGTCTGAGGCTCCGAGACAGGAAAAAGCTGAAGGGTCTGCTGCTCGCTTAGCTCCCCTGGGTGGGCCTGGTTTCAGAACCAAAGTAAACTTGGTAGAGCCAGAGGGGAGGAAGGAAAGAAACAAACAAACAAGGACAGCTTCAGCTTACGTTTCCTCCCAGCCAGCCGTCCCAGCCCTGAACTCAGCTGCCTGAAACTCACGTTCTCCTGTGTGTTGTCCGAGCCTTTTCTGAACTGTTGCTTTGTACTGTATGGCTAACAATCTCACGTATGCTGGACTAGAAGTGTGCGCTGGGCCATCTCTGTTGCTTTTGTGTTGAGTTGTGCGCAGACACACGGTTACCGTGAATACCAACAGCCTCTACTTTATCGAAGCCCTGTGGTGGTAACTTAACAGGCAGTAGCTAGGCAGCGGGTATGGTTCTTACCCTCTTTTTTGACTGAAGGTAACTGGGGAAAATGGCGATGCTACAGAATTAGGATGAGGTTACTAGTAAGTAGCAAATCCAGAATTCCAACCAGGTTGTCTTGGCCCAGCTTTTCACCTCTGTGTTCACTGCCTTTTCTAGAGGTTAGAATTAGAAAGAACCCCAGAGATGCTTGATCCAGTCTTTATTTTTAGATGTGGAAACGGAAAATTAAAATGGCTTGTCCAAGGTCACAGAGCCACTGGCTGAAAAGCTAACTTGGCCTCCCGGTGCTTCCTTCATGCTCTGACTGCAAAGTCCTCTGCTGCTCAATGAGTATCCAATAACTTCCATAAACATCTATCAAAAAATAGAGGGTGAATGATCAGTCACCCTCCGAATTTATTTTCGGGTACTGGAAGACAGGACTATGTGGTCTTAGGACTCCTCTTACGCAAAGACAAATTGGCCGAAGTGAATGATTAAGGAGTCACTTTAAATCAGCAGGAACACGTGGTAAATAAGGGCCAGCATGCTTTAAAACAGAAGCAAGTTACATATTTCAACGATGGTATAAAAAAGAGTGTGCTTCCCTTGGCTTACAGCAAAGAAGATAATGCAAAACAAAGGACACTGGTAATGCTTAGCCATGAAGCTGATGGAAGGCAGTAACGAATATTTTTCTTCACAGCATATGCCCCTTAGAAAGCAAAGAGGACCGAATCACCTTAAGACTCCCAGAGCATTTGTTTTGATCTGTCAGAGGATCTAGCCTTGAAAAGTCGATTTAATAGCAGCTTTGAGTCCAACTTTTTCACTGCAGAGTGGGAAATGGTGTTCCTTCTTACTTTCCTCTTTTTTTTAAGAAGGAAAAATAGCTTAACTCACAGAAGTTATTTTCCATATCAGAGACTAGAATTTAAAAAAAAAAAAATATCAGAAAGTTCTCAGCATTTGAAGGAAGCTCTTTTACTTGTTTAAAGATAGGTGCAAAAGGATTGAGTTATAGATTTAAATGATTTGGTTAATTTTCATTAACAAGTTCTTGATGTTCATCCATAAAAATAAGTAATTAAATGTGTGGGTGTGCAAATTTTTTTTTAAACAGCCTTCTTGCGATGTAATTCATAACCATATAATTTACCCATATAAAGTGTGCACTTCAGTGGATTATAGTATATTCACAGATACATGCAATCATCACCACAGTCAATTTCAGAACATTTTCATCACCTCAAAAAGAAACACCTTACCCTTTAACTATCACTCCCCTGTTCCATTTCTCCCTGCCCCAATCAACCACGAATCAACTTTCTGTCTCTATGGGTTTGTCCATTCTGGACCTTTCACATAAATAGAATCATACACCATGTGGTCTTTCGTGACTGGCAGGCTTTTATTTAAATAAGTTTGTCCAAAAAGGAGAATATGGTGCACAGGAGAGAAAATGAAGAAACCGTCCTTTCTGGGCACTGTGGGGACACACTTTTGCTCTGACCAGTTTGCCACCTGACTATCCAGATGTAGCATCTAAGACTCATCAACTGGGAGATGATGGCAAGATTGCAGACACTCCTCTTTCACCAAGTTGTTTTTGGACCTCGAAAATAATAGGTAAGTTGGTCTTCAGGAAACAGTACAGTTTCCATGCTGGAAAGCAGCATTTACCTATAAAGCTGCCTTTATAAGATACTAGTCATTCTATTCATTTCTTCCTCCTGTGGATTTCTCTTGTATCCTATCAACTCCAGATAGACATGGCCGGAGAAAAAGACACAAATTGACTGTCTCAGTGTAGGCATGTGACCAAGAGCTTCATATGAGTACTTAATATTTCCAGACACTCACCCTGTATTCCCTGGATCGCTCACTCTCCCACTCTCCTAGATAACCATTTCAAACCTTTCCTGTCCCGTCACATTTCCAACAACTTCTCCCTAATCCTCACTCTCCGCTAATGTCCTTTCTTCCTATGTTCCTGAGAAAATAGAAGCAACCAGAGAGAATTTCCCATGCTCCCAGGACCATATTTACTCCCTGACCATCATCTGTATCTATATATTCTGTTACTAAAGACCAGTGGTTCTCAGACTTTACTATGCATCTGAATCACATGGAGAGCTTATTAAAAAAGATTACTTGGCCCCAACCCCAAAGTTTCTGAATCAGGAGGTCTGGGGAAAGGCATGAGGATTTGCATTTCTAATCGTTCCCAAGCGACGCCGATGCTATGGGCCTGGGGCCACATGTTGAGAACCACTGCAGTAGATGCTGTGCCATCGTCCTCTCTAGGGTCTCTGCTCGTGCATTCCATCCCTAACCCTCCCCCCTCAGGGACATTGCTGCAGCAATTCTCCCCTTTCCTTCCTGCTTCATCACTTGTCCTTTCTTTCTTTTGGGTCAACCCATTGACTAATAAACCTGTTGTTATTTCTTGGGCCTTAAACAATCTCTCTCTCTGGACCCTGCTTTACTCTTCAGCTTCCACTCCATTTCTCTGCTCCCTTTTGCAGCAAAAGAGTTGTCTTTACTCCCTGATTCCAATTCCTCTCTGCCATTTTCTCCAACCAGCCTTGGTCCCTACCACTCCCACAAAATTGTCCTTGTCAAGGCAACCCATGATAACCCAAATCACAAAATCCTATGGTCAGTTCACAAGCCTGACTTTATTTGATCTGTCAGCATCGTTTGACACAACTGATTACTACCTCCTCTTTGAAACACTTTCTTCTGTTGCCCTCTAGGATAAGACACTTTCCTGATTCTTCTTTTCAGTCTTTTCTGGTACTTTTTCATTTGCCTATTGAAATACTCCAAGACTTATTCCTTGGACATCTTCTTTTCTTTATCTGTATTCACTCCCTTGGTAATCTTGTTCTGTCTCATGGCTATAAATACCACATTTATGGGTATTTTTACACCCTAGACCTCTCTTTGCATATCTAATTGTATGCACTAGTGGACGTCTTAATCTTGACAGGCCCAAAACTAGATCATAGACCTTTTCCATGCCCCCCCCTTAAAAAAAAACCTCAAACTAACTTGTTTGTGCACTCTCTTTCTCATCATCATAAATGATTCTGAATGAAAACATTCTTCCTACCTCCATAGTTACTGCCATCATCTCTCCACCCGGATCATCACAGAAGCCTGGTCTTCCTGATTTCATCTCTGTCTCCAACATTTAATTCTCAAAAAGCAGCCAGAGCCAGAGGTGATATTTTTAAAATTTAAATTGTGATAAATGGATAAAAAAGATGTGATACACACACATACACACACACACACACACACACACACACACACACATCATGGAATATTACTCGGTGATAAAAAAAAAAAAGAAATTTTGCCATTTGCTGCAATGTGGATGGAGCTAGAGTGTATTATGCTAAGCAAAATAAATCAGAGAAAAACAAATATCATATGATTTCACTCATCTGTGGAATTTAAGGAAGAAAACAGGTGAACATAGGGGAAGGGAAGGAAAAATGAGATAAAAACAGAGCAGGAGCCAAACCATAAGAGACTCTTAAAATACAGAGAACAAACTGAGGGTTATTGGAGGGGAGGTGGGTGGGGGGATGGGTTAAATGGGTGATGGGCTTTAAAGAGGGCACTTGTTGGGATGAGCACTGAGTGTTATATGTGAATGGTGAATCACCAGATTCTACTCCTGAAACCTATACTACACTATACATTAACTAACTTGGATTTAAATAAATAAATATTTATATAATTATATAAATTTATAAATATATATATTTACGTGTATGTGTTATATAAATTTACATATGTATACATATACACACACACACATATTATGTCACATGACTCCACTGGTTGAACTGTATGTCAGTTGATTTCTCCCCTCTGCACAAACCCTGCAATGGTTTTGTTATCACACTCCAGATAGCCAAAGTCCCCATGACCCCAATTTCATTGCTGCTCTTCCTCACTCCACTCCAGGCTAACTGACCTCCTTGCTGTTTCCCAGACATAAAGGGCTTGCTCCTGCAGGACCTTTGAACATGCTTTCGCTGGAAAGTTGCTCCCCCAAATATTCTTAAAGATCTTACCCCCACCTTTTTAAAGTCTTTGCTCAAATGTTACCTTCTCAATATTATACTTAACCATCTATTTAACGTTATACGCCCCCCCCCCCCAGAACCACTTGCCTTCTTTCTATCCATAGAGATTTTCACTTCCTAATATACTATTTGATTTACTTCTTTATATTACTTATTGCCTATTTCTCCCCCACTAAATTGTAAATGCCTTGACGATAGGATTTCCTCCCTATTTTGTTCATTGGTCTATACAGCACCTGCAACAGTGCTGGGCACAGAGCGGTAACCTAACATATTTATTTGTAGAATTTATTTCTTGCAAATCTATTTTTAGCCAATTTAGATGACGGGTTAAAACTGAACACGTTTTCTAGAGCCCAGAACTGGGCCCAGAACTGAAAGACAACAGATATTAGTATAATATAGTGTGGCAAAGCGTTATGTTTTTTAGTTTCAAACATAATAGAAAATGATATTACTCTTCAGCTTTTTTTTTTTTTTATGACTTCCAGCCATTTATGTACAACAACATTAAGAAACTTGGCCATTTTTGGCATTCTGCCAATCTCAACTTGCCTCCTGGACTGCTTCCAATTTTCCTTTCTCTCTTCCTGTTCTTTTTCACTCAGCAGCTGCCATTTATTGAGTGTGTATGCCAGACTCTTTGTACACATTATCTTATTTAATCCTTACAAAATCCCGGCAAATTAGGGAGCATTATCTCTGTTTATCAAGTGACGGGACAGATGTGCAGAGAGGTAAGGTGGCTTTTTCCAGATCACATAGCTAATAAGAGGTCAAAAGGAAATTTGTCATACCCAAAGCGGATGCTTGACTACCTATATGATACCACCAATGTGCATAATAAAACAAACGTACCAATTTCCTAGCACTTAAATTTTGGCATTTTACCTCCAAATTATTTTTGAAAATGACCGTGGGGATGACTTCATGATAGTAGATTTCATGAGGACTGGGGTAACAGCTCTGTCTTTTGCTGATACTTCCTCTGTACCAGCACCAGGGCAGAGTGGGTACTTAATAAATATTTATAGAATAGACTCTTGTTGAATTAAATATAGATGTAGATAATTATATTCATACATAGTTAATTACATTTAGAAACATATCTATTATTCCTAAGTTAAGGATTACCTATAGAAGCATTAAAGAAGGAACTTTGTTGCAAAACAAGACCAGTACTGACTGGCAGTTAACACACATGTAATACATACACAAGTCCTATGTCATCATCCAAAGTGATGTCTCAGATCTTAGGATTTTGTAGTCACCATTCCCGGGAAGGAGAAAAAAAATGATGTTTTTGGCTGAGCATAATTCTTGGATTTTACCAAATCCAAATAATTCTGGGTTTTACCAAATCATTTCATACCTGGAAGGGCTCTCAACCTCATTTTACATTTGAGGAAACTAAGGTCTAGAGAAGACAAAGAAATCTCTAGATGACGCACAATAATTAGGGTTAGCGTTGAGTCAAGGCCCTTTTGGTGCTTAAAAAAACCTGCATTCAATCTTTTCATTTTTCTCCCCCTGAAAAGTTGCAGACAAACTTGGACACAGAGAGTCAGCTTTATTTAGAAGCTTAGGAAGGTTTTCTTTATATGTGTCAAATTGTCACCTTGTTTTCTCAGCAGACAGTGCTTAAACTAAATGAGCTAATACATGAAAATTCCTTTGCACATTGGTTGGTATTGAGAAAACACTCATGAACTTACTATTATGAAAAACAAGGTCATCTCACATGTTTCAGGTAGATGAAGTTATTCACCTACCTGAAATCAGTAAGTCTCAAATATTTGACAATTGAAGTACCCCAGAAAACAAGAAGCCTGTGCTTGCAGAAAATGAATCCAATCTTTGTGCTTCTAGTAGCAATATCCTAAAAGTCCACAAGAGGGCAGTCGCCCTCACAGCAGAATGGCACCAGAGCGATAGATGGGTGGAAGGGAATTATGGGTGCAGAGGTAAGCTAATAATAGCATTAAGCAGAACCATTATTTTATTATTATTTTTTAGAGCCATTATTATGATAATTTTAGGTAATAAGAAGTACTATGAAGAAAATAAAGCAGAGTAATGGAATAGAGAATGACTTGGGAAAGCTAATGGGAACATTAGCTGAGCAGAGAATGAACCCTTGAAGGAGAAAGGGTCAGTGATGAGTAGATTGTGGCAAGAGTGTTACATTTGAAGAATAGCAAGAGCCAGGTTGGATAAGATCTTGGCTTTCTTTAGAGACAGAAAGAAGGTCAGTGTCATTGGAACATAAAGAAGGAAGTGAAGAGGAAGGAGTGGGGGCAGGATCAGATCATGCAAGTGACACAATCGGAATTAGATCCCAGGTTTTTCTGACCCCAGAGTTTTTGTGCTGAATCACTATGCTACTCTGAAAAAGTAGAAAAAGCCAGAGGGCACTGATCAAGACAGGAAAGTGGTACTTTTGGAAAACAATGAAAACAGTTTAGAAAATGCTTCAGTGGCTTTCATTAAATAATTCATTAGAATTCACATGATTTTAGACCTTGAATTTATGAGGAAAAAGCACTAGGATATATATAACTAAATTTATTTTAAAAATTACATCCCAAGAGTTAATCTGGTACAGGCTATCTCTTTATCTCCCTATAACACTTTATAATAACCAAGGTTTATAATGATTATTACTAACATGTTTTAAAGGAAATATATCCAGGGGCACCTGGGTGGCTCAGTTGGTTAAGTGTCCAGCTCTTGATTTTGGCTTAGGTCATGATTTCATGGTTTGTGGGTTTGAGCCCCGCATCAAGATGCACAGTGAGGGCATCGTGGAGTCTGCTTGGGATTCTGTCTTTCCTTCTCTCTGCCCCTCCCCCACTCGTGCTCGCGCGCTCTCTCTCTCTCTCTCTCTCTCTCTCTCTCTCAAAATAAATAAACTTAAAAAAATTAAAGGAAATATATCCAAAGATTTATGCAGAAAGGTGTTCATCCCAGCATTAATATTAATAAAAACTATAAGTAGCATAAATGTGCAACCATAGGGGATTATTTGAATATATCAGCATGCTTCCAATATCTTATTTGCAAAGAATATTTAAGGCCATGTTAAGTGCTCATAGTGTACTGTTAGAGGCAAAACAAGCAACCAAATAAAAGCCATATATAAAGTATGAATCTAATTTTTAAAACTACATAGATCAGCAAAATACTGAAAGAAAACACACCAAAATGATATGAGAATGAATGTCTATGTGTTCTTTAAAACACTTTCCTATATTTATTTTTTAAAGAATACATTCTTTTACAATCATAAAATCAGTAACAAAAATAAATATTTGGCATGGAACTTTTGATCTTCATTTAAAATTTTTAAAATCTGTGTAGTACTTTTTTTTTTTTTTGGTATAGAAACTGATGTGGTTTTTGAGATGATAGGAGAGATCATTGTATAAAGTTGGATCATGGGGTCTCCCTCCTTCAATACTTAGGAATGAACAAAAACATATATTAAACAAATCCAAGCAAAATATTGCCAGCAGTCACAAAACAAAGTAAGGTATATAACTCCATATCCTCATCTTAGAAAGTATTGGCCACAGGATTAGGGCTAGCTGGACTGAAGCACTATAACTGCACCCTTCCTCTGTGACACTACAGAGGAAAGAAGGTGAATGGGCTGAATCCAGAAAATCTCTAATGACATCTTTAGACTTAGAAAGTAATGTTCTAAGGGAGGTGAAGAGGTAGCCCTGGGATAAGTCAAGAAAAACACCTTAGAAAATAGTAGGTCTTGTGTATAACATGGAATGTTGGCAAAGGCAGGGCTCTGATCCAGATTGGAGAAAGAGCTGCGATGCACAGCCATGGGGTCCACTGGATTTGGTGGAGGAGACCCTGGTTTGGGACATCTAATGGGATTTACAAGAGGGAGCTGAGCCCAGGTTCCAAAGAAAAGCAACCTGCCATATTGGTGCTTCCTCATTTGCATTTTCTTGCTTTAGAAAAGAGGTTGGAAGCCAATAGTCATCCCATAAACTGTACCCAGAGAGGAGGACAAAGGATTTTGGGATGATATGGGGAAAATGTCAACAAAAATTCACCTATGCTCTACTAGAGTAAAAAGAAGGTCTGGACAGAGCTTTCCTATCAAGCATGAACAAGGATATGTCCTCCTATGAAAGGAGGGAGGGAGTTAGAGACACAGACACAGACAAAGAAAGGGAGAGAGAGAACAGTTTAGTATATAAAGAAGATATAGCCCATGAAAACTAAGAACATTTTCTGTAAGTATTCAATTTATAAGTGATTAAACAAGATATTAAAACAAATTTATAGAAGACTAGAGTAATTGAAAGGGACACACCAAAGCTAAGAAAACAAACTGAGAACTGAAATGCCATCGTGATAGAAATAAAAATATTGAAATGGCAAGGATATAAAATTAAAATAACGTCAAGAAGAAAGATTTCATAAAAGAGAAGAGTTTGTAGCAGTTTGATAGGTGAATAAAGATAGCCAACAAAGACAATAGAACATAGGGATAATTGGTGCTTCCAGGGACTAGAAATGTAAACAGGAAAGGAACAGAACATTGGAAACTTTTCCTGAAATGAAAGAAGACCTTAATCTTCAGATCAAAGGGACATGCAATGTTCCAGAAAAAAAAAAAACTGTTCCAGAAAAAAAAACCAAACTGATAATGATAGACCACTAGCCATATCTAGTTAAGCTATGAGCTTGAAGGTGAAGAAAATAATTTTTAGTCAACTCAGGAGAAAAAATTCCCTCGAAAGGCAATAATTTTGGCCGGCCTAAGATTTCTCCACAATGACATTCAATCTCAGAGACAATGAGGCACTTATTTCCGAAGTACTGAGGAGAATTAGTGGACCAACATCAATGAGAGGTAAAAGTCATGCATTCTGAAAGATGTGGGGACTTTGGAAATTAAAGCACCCCGGACTGATTCTTGAAAAACAAAAGCAAAAATACACTTGACAACGTATTCAGCCAAGCATGAGACTAGCATAGAGAAGCCAGGGTAAAAGGACAGTGGGTGAGCACCAGCAGTTTATATACAGGGTATGACAGGACAACTGGTGAAGGCAGAGCTAACTGCAGTCCACCCTGACAAAATACATTGACAAAACATCAATGTATTTGAGCATCGAAAAATTAAACAATGCTTTTTAACTTCTTAGAAATGGGTGGCATTTTCTCAGATTGGGAAGTGGAAAAGAAATATTTTTTAAAAATGTGATCATATAGATCAGCGTTTTATGTTTTGGAAACAGAAGGTAACAGATGGTTCTGTTGAAAATGGCAAAAAATTTTAAATTGCGACTTAGGCTGTATTGCATCTTTGTTTTTAATAATTTCTCTTACTTCACATCGTTGAAGAGCCAACAGGCCATTAAAAGCATCTATGACATGCTAGACACTTAACCAGGTTTATTACTGATTGGAGTAAAATTTTATTAAACTTTAAACACATTTTAATGAGTACAGGCATAGTTTGTTCTGCAAAACTACAATGAATTACTCACTCCCTGATTCACTTTAAAAAGGAAATACAAGTGTCAGGTCAGAGCTGAGCTGGAAGTCCCATCTAATTATCAAAATAACAAGAATGTAAAGGGATCCATGTTGCCATTTAGTCAAGTGAACCTGCAGTCTTGGGTGCTAACATTATGAGTATCTATCTATAACGCCATTACTCAGGCTGGCTAGAAATTAGATACTCCCCAGCCCTATTAAGCTGGGGCTTAATAGAAGCATTGCCAGCATCCATGCAATTCTTGCAAGGGTCTGCAAAGGAGCTGAGGTAAGCAGCTAACGATGGGTCAATTCATCAGGACACGGAGATTTAAGTCCGATGGTGTTTTGGAAATTGCACTGGATTGGCTGTTAGCAGATGTGAATTCTAGCCTCTGCCCCCAGTTAGCCAGGGGCTCTTTTTGCCTTTTGGATCCCTTTATAAAATGTAGAAGCTTGAATCGGTTATTTCTAAATATTTGTCCTTCTTTAACATCCTTTGTTTCTTAAAAGCATGAATTTTCACCTCATCTTGCACAGAAATGTTTAGAATAAAATGTGGAGATGAACATAGCTCATAACTGTTTGAGATGGAGGAGGTCCTTGCATGAAGGAAAAGGACACACGGTGACCTCCTTAGCTTGTGGACACTTGTCCATACCTAACGGGAGAATACACTTACATGGAGCTGAAGCATTGCCCTTTATTTTCCTTCTCCCACCGGGCGCCAGTGTTCTGGCTCAATCAATTCCAGAACCTTCTGGAATCAAGTGTAAAGTACAAGACAGGCTATCTCTATCTTTGTCACACACATTTAGAAGGCTGTAGAGTCAAGTCCTTTAGCAAAATGGTGAAAGGCATAGATGAGAGCAAACTTCTTCCTGGGCTATAATCTGCATGTTAGATTCCCCACTCACTGCCAGAATGAGTGGTTACCTCTGAGAGACACCCAAGAAGATATGCTTCCACTAAGCCAGTGTTCAAACAGGTATGATTCTAGAGAGACCCAGAATAGCAAGATTTGATCTCTGCTCAGCAGGGACCCAGAGGGGCACCAGCAAAAGGAGAAGTGATCACAACGGATAAGTCTGAAGCACAAATACAATGAAAATGGTAAAGGAGCAGATACTAAGGAGGGTCCATAGAATACAGGCTACAACAGCAGGAGGGAGAGGGAGGATGGAACCACAGGGGAAAAAGTGCTATGATACTGTACCCTCAGAAAATTCCAATTCTGTATAGGCCAAATGAATTCTGAAGAGTCAAATAATTCTGCTGGCCAACTCTTTAAATCAAAAGACAAAATAGCGGGTGCCTGTAGCTGTCAGTTAAGTGACCAACTTCGGCTAGGGTCATGATCTCTCGGTTCATGGGTTCCAGCCCCACATCTGGCTAACTGCTGTCAACTCAGAGCCTGCTTTGGATCCTCTGTCTCCCTCTCTCTCTGCCCCTCCCCAACTTGCGCACGCTCGCTCTCTCTCTCTCTCTCTCTCTCTCTCACTCAAATAAATATTTAAAAACAACAAAGCAAATAAAAAAAAACCCTCAAAAGATAAAATGGGAGTTATTTTTAAGTGGGGTGTGGCAGTCAATGCCTTGTCCTCTTCTGCCTACAATCATCCTGGGCCCAATTAAAATCATCTCCTAGACCCCCAAGAGTGAAAAACCCCCATCTTGAGAACAATGCAACAATATTGTAGATCACACATATTTTGGACTGAAGGAACAACCTCTAGCCTTTTTTAAATGGGGACTCTGACTCTTATCTCTAGTTGCTTTCAAGAAGTTATCACTGTGTTGGTTGTTCTTTGTAATATTTCTAGGCATGGGTTTATTTTTATCCAGCTAAGGACTTATGTTTCTCAACTATTCGGGGAATTAACTGTGGTTATCATTTCGAATATTGTGCCTTGCCCATTCCATTTACCTTGCTTTGTTCTTTCTGAAACTGCTGTAACATTTATCTTGGGCCTTGTTATTCTGTTAGCTATAATCCCAATCTTTCATATTTTCCATGTCTTTATTATTCTGTGATAGATTCTTGTGAATTTCCATCTACTTCATAAGCTCCACTGTTTCTATTTAACCCGTCTATTCTATTAGGCTTTTAATTTAAAAGCTACTTTTCCCAGGGTGCCTGGGTGGCTCAGTTAAGTGTCTGACTCTTGAATTCAGCTCAGGTCATGATCTCATGGTTAGTGAGTTTGAGCTCCACACTTGGCTCTGTGCTAACAGCACAGAGCCTGCTTGGGATTCTCTCTCTCTCTCTCTCTCTCTCTCTCCCTCTCCCTCTCCCTCTCCCTCTCCCTCTCCCTATCTCCCTCTCCCTCTCTCCCTCTCCCTCTCTCCCTCTCCCTCTCTCCCTCTCCCTCTCCCTCTCCCTCTCCCTCTCTCCCTCTCCCTCTCCCTCTCCCTCTCTCCCTCTCCCTCTCCCTCTCTCCCTCTCCCTCTCTCCCTCCCTCTCTGTGTTCCTCTCCCCTGCTTGCGCTCTTTCTCTCAAACCAAATAAGTGAACATTTTTTAAAAAATTGTAGAGAAAAAACTTCCTAAAAAAAAGCTACCTTCCCCACAACTTCTATTTAGTTCATTTTCAAATCTATTAACTTTTCTTCTTATACTGATAGCTTATTTCTTACGCCATTTATTCCTTATCCTGATTCTAATTATTTTACTCATTCCTATGGAATGGTCTTTCCAACTGCCTCCATTATACAAAGTTCTTGTGATGGCAATACTTCTTTGGTAGTATCTAATAATTCTCACTTGTGGGATTTGCTTTCCTTGTGTTATTTCGGAAAACCTGTGACTGATCGTTTTTCTTTTCGATCAGAACAGATGTGCCTGGGAACTTCCAGTGATAGTCTAGTAAATCCTGGCTCACCAGTTCTCCAAAGAGACCTTCATTTGTAGCATCTGCCAGTTTCCATGGTGTAAATATTCCCACCAGAGCCAACTTTAAACTACTGCACTGGTGTCATCCAGCATGTGTCGTAGGAAAAGACGTGCACAGTCAGCTTTTGCAAGCTGATTGTAGGAGCCAACTTCAGAACGCCAGTGGCAATTTTCCATTTTTAATGTAAATTCAGCCATACATTAAAAACTTTTTGCTACACTTTACTTAGCTCATCTAGAGTTTCGTGACGTAAGAGTTTCCGTGTTAGCTAACCCTACCAGGTTCCTAGGACGAGAAGCAAGGCTGAGACAGAGAAGCTGAAGGACTCCATAAAAATCTGGGGGTTCTTTTGCTCCTTTTCCTGCTTCTATTCTTGCTAGAACCTGCACCCCCACCCCACCTTACACATGTCTTGTAATCAAATAGCTCATGCCTCCTTGGAAGGGACAAGGACCTGATGATTTCTCTAGAATAGATCACATCTAAGAAGGACCAGGTGAAAATGACCAGCGAAATCTATCATATGCCTATTCCAGACCACTGGCACTAGATATCTTGATGCCAAAGTCCCCCGGCTCCAAGGAATAACACCTGGGCCCTCATTCTAACCTCCTGGATGCCTGAGAAGACGTTTACACCAAACCATCATCCTCAGTAAAAACCCCTAGACCCTGAACAAAGACAAGACTCGTGCTCCTTTCCTTTCTGAGTCTCCAGATACTCCATCTGTATCTGCTTTCTCTATATCTTCAATAAACTCTGCTCTCACTTCCTGTTGGATTGTGTTTGATTTCTACCCTACAAGAAGCCAAGAACCCTCCTGGCTGGTCCTGTGGGACCACCCCTGGGTCCCCAGAGCCAGCCTGCTAGCATCAATGCGGTATGTCCGATACTAAGAAAACTTAATGCTTGTATGTATTATAATTCTTGAATTGGCGAATTTTGCTGTGTTTACATTTCTTATTTTATATGTCTTCTTTCTTAATACTCCTCCCTATTTCTTATGTGTTTGTCTCCTGTCCATCTCTTGCATTCCCGTCTCTATCTACTGCTTTCCTCCTGCTCAATAAGTTTATTAAAGGATTTCTGTGGAAGCGACGGTCTTGTTACATGAACAATATTAAGAGGTACTTAGCATTTAAATGTGGACAAGCACAGATTCCTTGGAAGGAGATAGTATTTGTGAGATATTAAACATTATCAATTAGAAGGTATCTTGTGCACTTACCTAGTTATTAGAGACATATTAAATTATATTTTTGCCTATATACTGAAGATAGTGAGGTGTGTTAGATGTTTGTGTTTAGAGTGCTCTAAATCAGAGGTTGGCAACCTTTTCTATAAAAGGTCAGATAGTAAATATGTTAGACTTTGCGGGCCATACAGTCCCTGTTACAGGTACTCAAATCT
Organism: Panthera onca; assembly: GCF_046562875.1. Lineage (NCBI taxonomy): Eukaryota > Metazoa > Chordata > Mammalia > Carnivora > Felidae > Panthera > Panthera onca. The sequence goes on from NC_138347.1 coordinate 140,715,124, forward strand.
GCCATGATAGTGTGAAAGCAGCCATAGACAATATGTAATAATTCTTAGCCTTTATGGTCTTATTTCAAACATCAGTCTTAACAGGATATTTTGGAGCCTCTTTTCACTCAGCATTTTCCTACTAAATTGAATTTTAGATTTCCCAAAGCACCACACCAATTTCTAACACATACCAGAGTATTTAATGCATTTGTTGAATGAATTGATGATTTATAGCTTTAATTACACTTCTATGACAGTATTTTCTTACTTTGGTCTTTTCATATGCAGAGTCCTTGCTTAAAATAACTTATGTTGTATAATAGAAATTCTCTAATTCTTGTGATTGGCAAAACTGAAAGTCTCATTATTTAAGATGTGACACAGTACAAGAAAACAGTTGGACAACTAAAATCCCACAAATCTATTGCTGAATGAGCCATTTTAATAACCAGGTAAGAAAATAATGGCAAGTTGAAAAGCTGAGATGAACTGCTCTTGACTTTATGGGTACACTTACTGTCATAAGCAGTGGGAGAAGATGAAAACACTCAACAGAAGAAAATAAATTACAATAATTGGAATTTCTTGCTGTTGGGTATCAGTTACCTTTATGCCAGAGAGCCACAGATTTTTAGTGTTTCATGTGACCAGTGTGGCTGGAGGAGGGCAGTGTGGTGCAGTGGGTGATACATGGGTCAGATGGATCTGGATTACAACCCCACTTTGCCACTTACCATGATATAAACTTAGAGTTAATTAACCTTTTTGAATTTCAATTCCCTCAATTCTAAAATGGGAGTGTGTGTGTGTGTGTGTGGGGGGGGGGGTGATGACACCAACCTCATAAATTTGTAAGCTGAGTAGTATTTATTGTACAGTGCCTCGCAAATAGTAAATGCTAAGTGAGAGCCATTATGATTACAATAGTCAAAGGGTTGTTATGTTTAGAAGGTAATGGCTACTTACTAATGATTGAGCTCTATAATCTTTGGATGGATGGGATCATGGACCATTTAAAATTTCACTATACACTGGAGTTGGTATGTGCCTGCAGGATTTTGTCTTAGTTCTGAAAAGGATTGCCAATAATTTATGATGTGCTAACATGTTGTCTTTACTTAGAGGATACTGCCTTTCTCTTAGTTGGGGATGATTTCTTTCCTGGCAAAGAATTTTTGCTCATTTAATCACACTTATCAAAACCATACCGATATGAGTCAAGGGAAGACAACCAATTTAACTTCCTTTCTAGAAGTTACACTAGTTTCTTTTTGCCATCACATTTCGTCCAGCTGTAGTCATATTTTGTTGTGATCATGAAAATCAACTCAGATACTTGGTTGCTAAGCAATTTCTTTTTAAAATTTCACTGAATTTAATTTTACTGAATTATTTCCATTGAATATTTTGCTGTATTCCTGGTCTTTTTTCCTATTAGAGTTGATCGACCTCTCACTTATTTTTAGACCATCTGGGTCCAAAATAGCAAAGGAAATTATTCTATCTTTAAAAAATAACCATCAGTACCAAATACTTATTTCTGTTGACTCAGGAGTTTCAGATGATTCAATATATGACCTCATTATCTTGAATTTTCTCATTCAAATTCTGTTTACAACTAAAGAACCAGTGGGAAGAACTCGTGTGTGTGTGTGTGTGTGTGTGTGTGTGTGTGTGTGTGTATGGTAGAAACATGTAGCAGATTGCTCTGAATTGAACACATACAAACACATGTACACTGTAACTTAACTCCCTATATCCATGAGCTGTCAGTGATAGTTTTAGTATTTGCATGGGTTGCTAGCTTGCAAATCTTTCATTTATTTAACAAATACTGAGCACCTATATGTGTCAGGCACTCTTTTAAGTGCTTGGGGTATATCAGTGAACAAAACAGACATCCCTGCCCCATAGAGTACATTCTAGCAGGTGACCATGTAGAAATCTCTTCAATAACACTCAAGTGGAAGAGGAATTAATATTTCTCATCACCACAGGGTTATGGTTATAAGTGGAGAATTAGAAGAAATTAAATGATCAGAGGCCCAAAACACACTCCGTGTGTCATCGTTCCTAAACCTGTGCCCGTCAGTGAAGGAATGTTCCCTGCTTCACTGCAAAATGAGAAGATGAGAGCAATACTATGTAATAGATAAGAGCATAATTCCTTATTTGTAATTTCAAAATCCCAAACTGTCAAAAGTGTTTTCATAACTTATTTGGTGATAAAAACTGACCGGATTTCATATGGGTTTTCTGTCTTTATTGATTCAGCTTAGTGTCAATCAATGTTTCTCTTCAGAAATATTAATGTGCCTCATATGGTATAGGATGTCCCCTCAGATGCCACAATACTATTTCCATACCTTCTATGACCCACTAACTCCCCCCAGATCTGAATTTTGGGACCTGTCTGGCAAGGATTTGGGATAAGGGACTGTTGACCCATATGCATATTTTTCAACCATATTTTCTTGGGAAGCCTATCCCTTCTTTCTGATACTGTCTTTCTTGCTTTTAGGGGTATTAAAATATTCTTTCTTCTATGTGGTGATAGTAGATAGTAAGTGTTGTTTTTTCCTGTTTTCAGATATCTTTGTTTGGCAAAATAGGAGAGCTGGAAGTTCCCTATTTCTTTTTAAACATGATGCTCATCTGTGAAATGTGAAATTTGGGGTGTTACTGACCTGGTCTACTGAGCCTGCTTGCTGGTCCTACTCTACCCTCAATCCATCTGCCCTATTGTTTAATTATTATAAATCTTCAAATTGACCCACTTAAAAAACCTGAATTAAATTTTTTTCAAAGCAAATATTTTATCACCACTGTAAATGAAAAAAAAAAACCCACAAACAATATCATTTATCGTAAACTTGAGGTCATTGCAAAATGATAAAAACCCAACAATATCCCTTGGTCCACCAAAAAACACCTGGGGATCTAGCCCATGCTGCTTGAAATGGGTCAGATAGAAAGTATTTTAGGTTTCTTCCTATCTGACTGTCCAACTTCATCTCTCCCATGACAATTTCAATTTCCTTATGTTCTGACTTGTAAGCGTAAATCACCAACCTCCTTCCAAGGATTTCATGTATTCCACAATGCTGATCAAATCCCATCTTGCCTTTTTCCCACTTGGGTGGTTGTGGTTCTACTTTGATCTCCACTGCTCCAGTGTAGCCTTGGGTTTCTATCACCTTACAAGGGTATTGCCCACTGCTTCTCAAACTTTAACATGCACTTGAATCCCCTGAGCACCTTGCTAAAATGCAGACTCAGGAGGTGTGGAGTGGAGTCTGAGATCTGCATCTCTTGCAAGCTCTGGGGTGATGCTGATGCTGCTGGTCTTAGGGTCACACTCTGAGTAGCAATGGTGTCTTTGGCAATGAGAGTGTCGGGACTGGCTGGACGGGTGGCATGGATTAGATTATCATTCTTCTTTGCCCTTTAATTTCAAGGAGTGCTTTTCTAAGAATGATTGGGAGGGCTTTAAGTTATTTTTATTTCCATTCAGTAATTGAGTCTGTGGCAAATTCACTTTTCCCAACCTCTAATTCTCTGCATCTGATGATACTTACACAGGCTTAATGGTATATACTACATTGAAATACTGTTTATATAGACTTAAATTATGGAATGCTCAGAGCAAAAACCAAAGGGATAAACAATTAAGGTTAACTGGGGAAGCAAATTAGTGTTAGTTATTTTAAGGTTTCTATGGATTCATTTGTGTTTTCTTTCTTTGTGGTTTACATACATGCATAATATTATCTTTTTTTTTTTTAAGCTATCTCATGAAACCAGGAATGAATGTCTGCATAAATAACTTGTGAAGTCTTTGTAATGACCAGTTTTGATGACTCATTCCTTCCCTGTTTTCTTTTCCTCCCGTTCCTTCTTTCCAACTTGTCTATTTCTCTTATTATCACACGCACAGGCACTTATATCCTAATTGTGACATACAGAGCAGTTGACATTCACAGGGCACCTGCCTACAGAAAGTGAAGCAAAACTTCATCATATTTAGTTCACTACAAAAATACCCAGATTGTTGCTGTCTCAGTGAGGGGCTATTAGGTCATTCAGTTTTAAGAAACACGAAGCCTAACATAAAATTGTGCTAGCAGCAAAGGTTCCACTCAAATATCCTATATTATTTGCTTTTCCATTTATTTTTCACTGAGAGAAGGTTCTTATACTCTGTTTGATTAGGCTTATAAAGTACAGAATACCTAAACTCTAAATATATGTGTATATATTAGAATTTGGGCATCAGTCTAGTTTTTTCTTTATTCATTCTTTATCGATTGAAGAGAAAAATGGGGGAGAGCAAGTAAGCTTGGGTTCTGGATTCACACGCAGCTTCTTCACTTGGTACAGCAACTGCCATCTCTTTGAGCACCTGCTTACTCATCTGTAACAGCAGAGGACTTACGTTGTTGTGGAATTACAAGATGTAATTCCTACAAAGCACCTGACACACAGCCCAGTTCACGGAGTTCAAGAAAATGATTAATCTTCTAATACTCCATGGGAACAGGTGCTCTTATTTCCTTCAGTGTGTTCTGGGGATTTCTTCTAAGGAAAGTGGGTGTTATTGTTTATAGAATCATGACTTGGATTTGGGGGAATGACTGGCTTAAAAAAATTTTTTTTTACTGTTTATTTTGAGAGAGAGAGAGAGAGAGCTAGAGAGCAGGGGAGGGGCAGAGAGAGAGGGAGCCACAGAATCTGAAGCAGGCTCCAGGCTCTGAGCTGTCAACACAGATCCTGATGCAGGGCTTGAACTCACAAACCGTGAGATCACGACCTGAGCCGAAGTCAGACGCTTAACCAACTGAGCTACGCAGGGGCCCGGGGGAACAAATGGATTTTTAAAGGACAGAGTTGGTTTTTAAAATTTTCTTTTTCTCAACTTATATTAAATAACGGTGCAACTTTGGGCATGCCACTTTACCTCTTTTGGTCTAACTTTTTTTTTTCAGTTATACAGAGAAGGTATTGGACTAGACGATCTATAATAAGTATATATTGCATTGCAACACTCCCAAAACCAAGTTTCGTGAAACTCTACTTTACCTTTCTATGAGAGATGTATTATACAGCTTCTCTTCTAATCTATTGTTTTTCAAGAAAAAGACAGGATATGATCCACTTAATTCATTTCATGCTCATTACTGGTTACAACGTGCAGTGTGAATAGCCTGGAGAAGATCATCTCCAAGTTCTGCTTTGCCAGCAGGAACAATCTCCAATTCTAGAGTGACCGGAACTCTCTCGAGGACTAAAATAGCCCCAACTCCAGGATTCTTGAACCTGAATTTTAGTGCCAGCTCGACTTTCAGTTCAAGTCGCTCCGTTTGTCCGCTCTCACATAATGTGCTGTTTATGGATTTGAAACCCAAGACTCAAGGAGTCTAAGTGATACACTCTTATCAGAGCATGTGAAATCCTCCCAAGTCTGGTCCTCTGCTTTGCCTAGTAATGCCCTTGGTCCCCAACTGGCACTTTCCTCTTCCAAATATGTTTGAAACAAGAAGTTTGCATATTGAGTTTTGAAACAAACATAAATGTTTGTTTGGAAAATGAATATAGAAAGTAATGTGTAACAGTCATTTTACATTCATATAAGGATAAATAAAATGGTTGGGTATAGCCTTGGACAGCTAAAGTTTTTGTTTGGTTTTTAAGTGTATTTTTTGGAGAGAGAGAGAGAGAGAGAGAGAGAGAGACAGCACCAGTGGGGGAGGGGAGAGAGGGAAGGGGGGAGAGAGAACCCCGAGCAAGTTTTGTGACACCAGCACAGAGCCTGACGTCGGGCTCGAACTCACAAATAGTGAGGTCATGACCTGGGCTGGAACCAAGAGTCGGATGCTCAACCGACTGAGGAACCCAGGAGCCCCTGGACAGCTAAAGTTGAATTTAAACACTGTGTTTAAAACCTGCTCTGACAGTTTGCCCAAAACATTAATAATCACTTCTAACTTTATGAAACTTTGAAAATTGAACACCACCACTGATCTCACTTTGTTAATCTGTTTAATGAAGGAGCTGAAATGGATAATCTCTGAGGACACGTCTGGCTTTTCTAAAGACTGTTCCCGTTTTGAAAGGCCAGCCTGCAGTTAGGCACCCGTGCTGCTACTTTATCTGCTGCTGAAAACGTTACTGTCTGATAGTTTCTCTTATGAGGAGGGAGAATTCAGGGAAAAAGAAACCGCCAATGATTCTGAGAGCCTTGTTCTATGGGTGTCATGGGGTCAAACTGCTTCGAGGCCACATTTGTATTTCTCCTTGGACTCTGTCTTGAGCAGGGTGGAAATGTGGGTTTTTATTTGGGTTTTTGAGAACAACTGACTGACTCTGACCGACTGTTGTGGGCTTCTTTTCTGTCCCCTTTTTTGGACTTTAGGGACTCCCTGCAAGAAGACAATGACCTGCAGTGGCTCTTGACCTTTGGTGCTCAGTTTAACCACCTGGGGACCTTAAAACACGACTCAAAAGACCAGGCTACGCCCTTTGAGCCTCTGATTCGCCAGGTCCTGCTGGACCGCCTGCAGCCCTCTACATTTTGAAAATGTGCTCTCCAGGTGATCTGATGTATATCAGAGGCTGAATAACTACCAGACTTAGACACATCCGTGGGCTTTGTTCTCACCCCTAAACTGCCACTTCCCCAGAAACTGATAGGTCCAGAGACTGCAAAGGAAGAAAGGAGTCTGGGAAACCTCCCTATAGTCTTCTATTTCTTTTGTTAATCTCCTCTTCATGCTCTTACAGCCTTCTGAGTTAAGCCACTATCATTCTTGCAGACTCCAGGCCAAATCTAACTGTGTTTATCGTATATGACTTTTCCAAGTAGTACTGTTTGGGGCAGTCTCTAAACCATTCTTCCAAATGTTGCTGGTTGGTGTATAACAATGGATACGGGCATACCTCAGAGATACGGGGTGTGGTACCAGACCAAAAAGCAACAAAAGGAATATCACAATAAAGCCAGTCGGCTTTTTTTTTGGTGCCTGGGTGGCTCAGTGGGTTAAGCGTCCTTACTCTTGGTTTCGGCTCAGGTCGTGATCTCATGGTTTCGTGAGCTCGAGCCCTGCGTTGGGCTCCGTGCTGACAGTGCAGAGCCTGCTTGGGATTCTCTCTCTGCCTCCCCCACTTGTACTGTCTCTCTCAAAGTAGATTAAAGCTTTTTAAAAAAGTTGTGTTTATAATATACTGTACTGTAGTCTTTTAAGTGGGCAATAGCATTCCTGTCTAGAAAAACAATGTACATACCCTAATGAAAAACACCTTATTGCAAAAAATTGCTGACCATCGTCCGACCTTTCAGTGAGTCGTATTGTCTTTGGTGGTGGTGGGTCTTGCGTCGATATTGACGGGGGCTCACTGATCAGGGCGGTGGCTGCTGAATGTTAGGGTGGCTGTGGCAATTTCTGAAAATAAGTTTGTTGCATCCATGGACTCTTTCATAAACTATTTCTCTGTAGCTTGTGATGCTGTTGGAGAGCATTTTACCCACAGCAGAACTTCTTCTCCAAGTCGGAGTCCATCCTCCCAAACACTGCCGCTGCTTCAGCAGCTAAGTTTCTGGGATATTGTAAACCCATTGTCGTTTCATCAGTCTTCACAGCATCTGCACCAGGAGCAAATTCATCTCAAGAAAACACTTTCTTTGCTCTTGCAGAAGAAGCGAGTCCTCATCCATTCAAGTTTTAGCAATGGGATTGCAGCTTTTCAGGCTGCACTTGTAATTCCAGTTCCCTTGCTGTTTCCACCACACCTGCGGTGACTTCCTCCACTGAAGTCGTGAACATTCAGTTTGTAAAAAACACAGTATCTGCAAGCGCAATAAAGCGGGGTGCAGGAAAACGAGGTGTGCCAGTGGTACCACAGGTTGATGAGTGAACACTCAGGTAACTCATCTGAAAGCTTTCATCGTTAGCTTTAAATAATCAAGTCAATTATTCATTCATTCATCCGGCATTAAAGAATGAATGCATTTGCTAGACATTCAAGCACTTAAAATAGTGCCGTGATTAATAGCCTGAGATCAAGGTCTCCCTGGGTTCAAATCCAGCTCCGTCGTTTCTCAACTTTTGGACCTGGAACAAAGTACCCAGCTCAGTAAATCTCAGTTTCCTTTTCGGCAAATGGGAATAATGATTGGGCCTGCCCTACTGGTGGTGGTAGGAGAAAATGAACTTAAAAACATCTAGCACAGTGCCTAGGACATGATGGGTAAGATTAAGGACATGATGGGTAAGATTAGATGATTTCGAGGATAGGAGGAGTCAAACGCCAATTAATAGATGGAATAAATGTGCAGAGAATACCTGAGTGGATCCAGTGTCTATTGAGGGTAGGTTGGGGAGACAGCAGGGTGTGCTTAGGGAAGCCTCATGACACGATGCCGGAGTAAAGTTCTGAAGAAAGATTAGTAATCGAGCACACTTTATAAAAAAAATTAACTCTTTTTTCTTATGTGATTAATTGCAGACCACTTATAAAAACTATATGGAAACTTTAAAACTAAATATCCTCGAAATGTTTAAGTTTTCAGCAATCATATTTTTGGGGGGTAAGTTTATGAGTTCCGTGGCTTCTAAGGGGAGAAGGGAAAGGAAAGGAAGTATCTGTCCAGAATGCTGTACAGGAGATTCCTGTATCAGGCTTGGAGGGTAACCTAGAGCAGTGGTTCACAACAGGGAATGGATTTGCTCTTCGCGCCCCCGCCCAGGGACATGTGGCAATGTCTGAAGACATTTTTGATTGTCACGATGGGGGAGGGGTGCTACTGGCATCTGGGGGGTAGAGGCCGGAGATGCTGCACAGGACAGCCCTCCACAACAAAGAATGATCTGGATCAAAACGTTTAGGGTGCCAACCTGATCAGTGATTCTCAAACGAGTGTGCACCAGAATCACTTGGACAGCTTGTTAAAACCCACATGGCTGGGCCCCACCCCCAGAATTTCTGATTTGGTAGGTCTGGGGTAGGACCCAACCATTTGTATCTCTAAGTTCCCAGGTAATGCTGATGCTGCAGGTTTGGGGGGCCCTACTTTGAGAACCACAGGTCTCTATAACCTCTACATTCATTTTCCAATTTAAAATCTCAGGGTTATGTAAACTTTGTTCATTTATACAAACTCTGAGTTATATTTATGTCATTTACCAACAAGGCCCAGTTTATCATAGAAATGTATAGAACGAAGCCAGTCGTAAAAATTTAAAAGTAGGTCATCAATGTGTTGTCCCAAAATTCAGCTGTTGCCTTCTGGTATCTTTTCCCTCAGTGGCTTTCTTGGCCAAACATAATGTCACATTTAAGTTCTAGCTATAAAAAACTACTGGAACTTTCTCTAAAATTCAAGTTTGTTACAATAAATCAACCCTTTGGCGTTTACCAAATATATGGTAATGCCATTAATAATCACTTGCTAATAATTATGCTAATAATTATGCTATATATCTGCACCATGAATGGATGCATTTTTATTAAGCTTTATTAAGCTTCTGCCAAGTAGGCAGAAGTCTCCTTCTATTCTTCTCATCTTAAGAGATGTTTAGGAACTTAAGGCTGGTGAAAGGAATCCATAATGATGTTGGAATACAGAAGACAGGCAGAAAAGTTAAAGGGACTCGAGTTACAGAGCACAAAATAGAGAAGATTCAAGATGCCTTGCAAGTACACTTATTCAACCTTTTACGAATTCACTATGTTCTTATTTGCTAAAATATATGAAGTATATAAAAACTATTATGGTGTCTGGCTAATAATCTCCATTTCAGAACTGACAGAAACAGGCCTGGAGTTATACTATAAAGAAACTGGACAGGAGAAATGAAAAATAATTTGAACACTGTTAAAATTGCTAAGATTTGCTAAGAGAGGTTGTGCAATGTATAAACAATCAGGAGGATTTCATTCTATTAGAGAAGTTCAAGTCCATCTTGCCCAAAGGCAGAGAATTAGAAGACTGCGCATTTCAGCCCTACTCAGCATCCCACAAAAAGCCCATTTTTGCTTCTTTAGTAGGCAGCATTATATTATACTGTGTACAGTACATGATGTACAAAAATACCTTGTATTTTTCATTTTCCAAGTGAATCCAGAATTATGGAAAAGGGAACATATTATATCGTAACCCTCTATTTATGTCCCAATGTTTGAGGACAAGTTTTTAAAAATCAGTAGTACCGCCGTCTTGAAAGTCTTTTACTGCCTCTAGATTCTTAACTTCCTGTGGGCAGGAACCTCATCTCGAGTCACTTATAATTCCCACAACCAGCAGAGCATCGGATGTGGCCCTTGCTCAGAACCGCTCACAAAATGAATATCCACCACCCCTTTACATGACACCATTTAAATAAGCATTCACAGGACATAATTTAAATGCTCCCTTGATTCTTTAAGTAGAGAACTGGAAATATTTATAATAGGAAGAATGTAAATGTGGACTTGTCTGAGAGAAAACCAACAAACATCTGGAAGCTTCATAAGAGACAGAAGCTATAGATTCTCCAGTTCCAGTTTGGTTGCTCTCAGGAGCTCTCCGCAGGCATTGCGATGGGCTCTGAGGCTACGTTGCGATCAAGCCAGAACCGTGGACTTCAACCCTACGTTGTCTTGTGAAACAGTAATTGTAATGCACTGAAAATTCTTTTGATTCCATTTGCCTTATCGCTCTTTTTTTTATGCATCTTCTGGGCTTCAAGTATGTGGGTTTCTTAATCTGTGGTCCATGGACCATGGTCCCCCAAAGGGTCCAGGGGTGAAGCTCTATTTCAGTATAATTAGTTTCCTTTGTAATCCTTTGTATTTCACATCATACAATAAAAGCAGTATTCTGAGGGGCGCCTGGGTGGCTCAGTCGGTTAAGCGTCCGACTTCGGCTCAGGTCATGATCTCAGGTTCATGAGTTGGTGCCCCGCGTCCGGCTCTGTGCTGACAGCTCAGAGCCTGGAGCCTGCTTTGGATTCTGTGTCTCCCTCTCTCCCTGCCCCTCCCCTGCTCATGCTCAGTCTCTCTCTGTCTCAAAAATAAATAAACATTCAAAAAAAATTAAAAGCAGTATTCTGAGAAAGAGTCTATAAGCCAAATTAGATGGCCACATGGGTCCATGGCACAAAACTGGTCCTGGCACAAACACCAGGCTGTCTTTGGTGAAAGGTGCCTTTGTATTACCTTTCTCTCCTCACAAGCTATAGAATCCATTCCTCATGCCACATATATTTTATTTTCTTCCCAGAAGACCATCTAACCTTAATTTCCTGATTATTTCCTAGGTCTCAAGTGGAACTAATATGTCTCAGAAAACAGTACTTCTGCCAGTATTTAAACAATTGCTAAATTATGACCCACAATTAGACTAGAGTAAAAGTAATTTTACATTACGTTGACCTTTAAAGTATGAGGCTTTTTAGAAATTTTTAATGCTCATTGCTAAGGTTATACCTTGTTATGGGATAAAAGTTTGTGTCCCTTCCTCCCCCCCATTCATATGTTGAAGCTCTAAGCCTAAGCCTGGAACCCTCATAATGGGATTAGTGTCTTTATGAGAAGAGGAAGACAGAGAGATCTCACTCTCTCCAAATGCAGGCACCAAGAAATGGCCATGGGAAGACAGCCATCTGCCTACCAGGAGGAGGGCCCTCCCCCAGAGAGCAAATCCGCTGGCACCTTGATGTTGGACTTCCTAGCTTCTGTAACTGTGAGAAATAAATTTCTGTTGTTTAAGTCCCCAATCCGTGGTATTTTCTTATAGCAGCCCAAGCTAAGACATGCCTCTTCTCATTCACAAGCCTTTATCAACCATGTAGAGCTCACCAGTACCAACACGCTTTTGTAAAAAAAAAAAAAAAAAAAAGGCAACTTTCTAAAGAAAGCATTTTCTGATATCATTTTTTCGGTGTGGTTCAATAAGATGCTTACCTATGCAAAGAGGGAAGAAATCCTACACAGGCTGTATTTCTTCACAGCTCAACCCTGTTGCGATCACTAGCTAAGAGGCAAGGGAGAAATTCTGTCTACAGCTGACTTAATGCAGATGGTTTAATACTTTAGCCTCAACCTCTAAATATCTCAAAAACCTGCATTTGGACAAATGGCTGGATCATTTGTAGACATAGGTGAAGCATGTCAACCCACTGTGAGGCTGAGCTCACTTATGTCAGGCTGAATGCATTTCATTAGCAGCTTTGTTTATTTACGTTGAGACCAGAACAGTTTCAAGATTTAAGATGATGGTGTGACTAGAAGAAATAGAAATTTTATACTGAGACAAGTTTTTTTCATCGCAACATCTCTGTCTTCTCTTGTAACCACTGTTTTTCACACCTTGTGTTGACCTTTATTTTTCTAGTAAACAACCATGTTTCTATGAGGAAGAAAAATTCGACATTTCTCACACTAGCCAGGGTGGGATGGGATACAGAATCAGGAGGAACACAAGAATGATGGCCCTTCTTACTTCTGACTGCAGTCTGCTCCTGTAAGTTAGGATGTTGAAGGTCAAGTCCAACAGGAGTTGAAGCTGGGTAAATTCCAATAAACAGTATTCAATGTTCATGAGACACAAGGCACTGAAGCAGCCCCTTAAAGGCGCAGCACTTGTGGTGAAAATCCAGGCTCTTCTGGAGAGTTTCTGGAATGTGCAGTATAACCTGCAGATGGAATGCAAGGGCTTGTACCTTAGCCAGATTTCCTCCTCAAATTCTTTTGCCCCTGAATACCCCTGCTTGGCTCCCCCCACCTGGTGCCCTTGGGTTAAGCTCCTCTTTTATTTAGATCTAAGTCCTGCACTTTCACCATAAAAACCAGACACCTAGGGCTATGAGGACTTAAAAATACAACTCCTCTCCCCAAATTAGGTCTGGACTGATTGAAAACAGAACACAGCATTTGGACTTTGTCACAGTATTTTTATGTGTATTATCTTATTTGATGGTCATATCTGCTCCACGAGCAATGTGAGCCAACAGTGGTTTCCTAGCTTAGAGAAGCAGAAAATCGGTTGTAGGGCGGTCTCATTTTTATAGTCTCCCGGTTTGTAGGTGAAATGAGAGTCATCTTCAGGGCTTCTGATGCCCTAGTGAATACTCTTCTGACTCTTCTTGCTCCATTTGAAAGAGATAAGAAAACCAACTTTCAGTGGGGGGAGATGTCCCGGCTTTCTTCAGAATCCTCAAGGATGCCCAAGAATCTTTATCATCAGGAATGTCTCTTGATAGCTTTAAATGTTTTTTTAAATTTTTTTTTTTTTTTTTGAGAGAGATTGAGAGAGAGAGAGAATCCCAAACAGGTTCCATGCTGTCAGCATGGAGCCCGACAGGGAGCTCAATATCACTTCATGAGATTGTGACAAGAGCCGAAATCAAGAGTCTGATGCTTAATCAACTGAGCTACCCAGATGCCCCTTTCTATCTATCTATGTATCTATCTATCTATCTATCTATCTATTTAATGTTTATTTATTTTTGAGAAAGACAGAGACAGAGCGTGAGTGGGGCAGGCATAGAGAGAGAGGGAGACACAGAATCCAAAGCAGGCTCCAAGTTGTCAGCACAGAGCCTGGTGTGGAGCTCGAACTCATCAACTATGAGATCATGACCTGAGCCAAAGTCAGACACTTCACTGACTGAGCCAACCAGGCGCTCCCAGGTGCCCCTTTTAAACCCTTTCTGAATGGTTGGGTAAAGTATGAAGGAAGAACACCGGCAGCGGCCCCTTTGAAGTTAAACTTGGTGTAGCATGGCAGGAAAACAATACAGATTTAGGCTCCTGGACTGATTAGATCTGGTCCACTTTGAGTTGTCAGCTGATAAATTCCCATCTTGCTTTGGCATAAGCTTAAAAAGGAAACATCCTTAGCCCAAGACCAGGAAGAGAAAGGAACATTTCCTCATGTAACTAGTGAAAACTGCCAAACACAGAATTAACTGTGCACTGATCCTGGATTTTCTCTACACTTACAGCTTTCACAAAAGCTGTGGCTGTGAAATTGTACCGAAAAGGATTCTGATTTGGTGGGTTAATACATTGTGGGATCAGAAACACCTAGTAGACTATTTCCTTCAGGTTTTAAGAACATCTTTTAGTTTGTCCCAAATCTAGAAGACAAGTTTTCACTCAGGTGGCCGGGGCAGAACACGTTGTAGCCCAAGGTAGTAAAAGAAAGTCTGGAGGATGGCCAGAAGATGGATGAAGACAGCCAGTGGCTAGAGGTCCCGAGAAGACTCCGTTCCTGGTCCCAACAGGAAACAAGGTATGACTGACAGTCACAGAGCCAGGCTTTCTACCTCAGCATCATGAGTTTCTTCTCCACTGCCTGCATCTGGAATATCTCCATTCCTTACTACCTAGAAAACAGGCTAAACTTTTCTTTTCTTTTTTTTTTTTTTTTTAGCCAGCTGTACTTGGAACCAAGGTTCTAGAACTGGAGTCTGTGGGATTCTGCCTATCTTCTGAGAGTGCATGGCAGCAATATTTTAACCCCTTGTTATTTTTTGGCCGGGACAGTCTTCCATTAATAGACTTAATACCTGTTTATTCTACTGCTATTAAAGAGGTCTTCTGAGAGCTGCCAAAGGATGTTTTCACCATGTTCCTAGCAATGAATAGTCCTGCCTTTTTCTGTCCATATAAGCAATCCTGTGATTGACTGCCAAACTTAAAATTCTAGGGCTGAATCAAGTACACTAACACAGTGTTTCTCGAACTGTGGGTCCTAATCCATCAGTGGGTTGTGAAATCAATTTAGTGGGCAGAAAGAAGCATCTTTTAAAAAATTAAATAAAGTCAACTGGAAGTTCACTGCACTTATTAAGAGTAAGGATTGTTTTGTGGAACTTTTGTTTGAGTTTGTAGACACACACCACTTGTAGGCTTGGTAGGTATGTAAAATGTATTTTTTACTGGGGACTGTGGTCATCAGTTTAAAGCCACTGCACCAAAGCAATGCCAGAAACACTGAAAGAAGTGACTTGCTTAAGGAAATAAAGCCCTTCTGATTTCTGACTGTCGTCCAGAGTGCTGGCTAAGAAAAGGGAGGGGAGAGGAGACTCACGAAAAATGGGACAAGAGCCCAGTATGGGGTTTCAAGCCAGAGGCTTACTGGCCAAATGGGAGGGTTGGCAAGTGGACAAACAAGGGCTTTATTACTGCTGCTTATGAGCCACATGAAGACTGGGGAATTTTTAAAGAAATCAAGTACATAAGGATTTAAAACACCAATAAGATCTCCGGGTATGCGACTTCGCTTTGAGAAAGATATTTCATAAACTGTGTGGTTGATGGTTTGCACAAAGTCCTAAATGCTTAGCAAATACAAACAAAAGTTTGTGTGCCTGAAATGCACATTCTATCTGGTTGGAACATAAAACAGTGTAACAATCTGCTCATTTTAATTGCAGTTTTATATGGTTCTGACTTCAAAGGAACTGTATTCTAATTTTTGTTCAGGTAAAACAGCCACTATGTCAGTGTATATTTATTCATTCAACGGTTTTTTGGGGGGAGGATAGGGGCAGGGTGCTAAGGATTAAAATACAACTTGGCCTTTCGGAAGTAATACAAAATTGAAAATATCACTTAACTATTACAATCGCACTTAAAGAAAACCTGATTACCTCTGGGAGTTTGTTTCTTGGTTAAAGGGTATTAAATGTAGCCTAGGCTAAAACATCTATAAAATGACATCTCGGTAAAATAAAATGAAATTAAATATCTCTAAAACATTTTTTAATTTTTAATTTTTAATTAACTTATTTATTTATTTTTTTTAGTTTTAGAAAGAGAGAGCATGAGTGGGGGGAGGCAGGGGGCCAGAATCTTAAGCATGCTCTGTGCTCAGCATGGAGCCCAGTATGGGGCTTGATCACATGACCCTGGGATAATGACCTGAGCTGAAATCAAGAGTCAGATGCTCAACCGACTGAGCCACCCAGGAGCCCCTATAATATTTTTAAATACCCTGAGATTGAAATCCGTTTCCTTACACACTAGCATGACTCAAAATTCTCTATCTATATATAAACTCAGAGTATTGGGCTGTTCCTGATCATGCTGACAAATTTAAAACCTCCGCAACTTTACCGATAGATTTCCCCATCTCCAGCAACGACCTCTGGTGTTTTTCCTAAACAACTTCCTTATTTTCAAAGGCAATGCTTAGCTTCCTCCTCCTGAGTTTTAACTGTGGCAGATAGTATTTATTTGTCTGGATACTATTTCCTCGCAGAGAAGAAATAAACTAAGTTGTGCTTCCTTTTTATTTCCTCAGCCGCCCAGAAAAGTGTCTGCAAGGCGATAAAGTTTTCCATAATGTCTGAGCTAAGAAAACACGAGCCAAGATAAACCCCACAACACTGGCAGAGAGAAAAATATTTGGTGCTTGGTTACGTTTCTTTTTAGATACGCAGGAAGGGAAATAAATCATCCAGCCGGTTTGCTTTAATTAAACGCAATGCATGCTTCTCTCTTCATGGGTCATGCAGTCTGCAGTCTCAGAGTGCTGTTGGTCGTGTCCTGGGCCCTTCTGAAGTGTCTGAACTGACACAAGAGACATCTTGTAAACAAAATGTTCTTTCAAGTTAGCATCATGTCCTAGGCATGTTCACTATAAACTTCAAAAACTATGTTCAATAGTTTCAAACAGAATGATTATAGATCAAAAAAGTCCTCCGTTGATAATACTCAAAGGACTTAAGTCGTTAAAGGTGTGATTTTTTTCTGATGACTTAATTCAGTTCCCGCTCCAAGAGGTATGCACCTTTAAGTGGTTAGAATACCCTAATTAACAAGAAATTGAAAAAAATTCTTTCTGATGAGAGGAACCAGACGTTTCTAGCAATTGTTGATCCTGGGCTGGTGTTCAAATCAGTCACAGCAGCAGAATTGCCTAGTAATGACTAACCTTGAAACCTTTTACTTGGAGATCCCAAAGCAGTCATCTAGGCCTAGAAGCCAATATTTTTCTATGCTCTGCCAGGCATGGGATAAAAGATCCTAAAATGATTCTTGAAATTTTTCTGACTAACTTGACCATAGGGAAGTGGCCTAAGTTATCTGAGATGAGATGTCCTGTTCCCACAAATTTCCATACCAAAGAGGAGCAGTTCAGGCAGATCAGTTTTAAACTGAGCTTGGTCTTAGGACTCCCCAGGACTGTGTAAGGACAGGGAGGAGGAGTCACCTGTCCTGGTCACCTGTGATTAATCTCACTTTCCCTCTGGAGAGCCTTACCTAACTAAGAGAGCCACAAAATAGGTTCCTGTTTTCCTTTTCTTCCCGCAACAGAGGATTAGAAGCCAAGTTGTACATGAACCCAAGGTTCAAGGAAACGCTTAAACTAAATTCCTACGACACAGCAGTTTAAAGACTTTAGAAGAAAGACTCTGGAAAAGGGAAGCATTTTGAATAGTGGCTCTGCCATTTTCTTTTATTAGCAAATGACACAGGATTCTGCGAGACCTATCAAATACAAGGTACAGACTTCTTACTTTCAGAGCTCCGTTAGTCACTGTGTGGATGCAAGGGTTATTGTCACATATGTTTCATGTGAAAGAAAATTGTAGCTCTCTTACACACTGTCAATAAAGTACAAATCAGCCCAGGATTTTGGCAATATCTGTCAAAATTCTAAGAGCATATATCCTTTGGCCCTGCAATCCCACCTCTTGGAATTTATCCCACAGACACATTTATTCATATAGATATATTCACTGTGGCCTGTGTAAATGCTCATCAACAGTAGGGGCACATGGGTGGCTCAGTCAGCTAAGTGGCTGACTTCGACTCAGGTCACGATTTTATGGTTCGTGAGTTCAAGACCACGAAGGGCTCTGTGCTGACAGCTCAGATGCTTCAGATTCTGTGTCTCCCTCTCCCTCTCTCTCTCTCTCTCTCTCTCTCTCTCTCCCTCTCTCCCTCTCTCTCTCTCTCTCTCTCTCTCTCTCTCTCTGCCTCTACCCTGCTTGTGTGCTCTCACTCTCCAAAATAAATAAATAAATAAACATTAAAAAAATGTTCATCAACAGAATACCCAGTAAATAAGCTTTGGTACATTAATTATACTACAGACTAACATGTGGCTGTTAAAAAGAATGACAGGGAGTAAGGGTATACTTACAGTATTGCTTATACAAACAAAATCATAATACCTGTTACTTGTGAAATATAGATTTACAGAGAGGTATGGAAAGTTGTCCAAGTTTTATTATGATATATGGAGTGTGATCCAGTTTGTGCAAAAGATATATTTGTGTGTATGTGTGTGTGTAGTATAAATGCTGTGCATACAAAATTCTGGATAAGGCATACAAAAAATTTTACCAGTGGTCACCTGCTGGGAGAAGGGCATTTTACATCTTATTTTACACTCTTCGAGTTTCTCAATGTCATTAAATTTTTTTTTTTTCTTACTATAGGTGTAGCTGGGTGGCTCATTTGGTTAAGTGTCCAACTTTTGGTTTTGGCTCAGGTCATGATCTCAGTTTTGTGAGTTCAAGCCCCATGTCAGGTTCCGTGCTGACAGCGCGGACTCTCTCTCTCCCTTTCTCTCTGCCCTTCCCCTGCTCATACTCTCTCTGTTTCCCCCATAAATAAGATTAATAAAATACTTTTAAAAGAGTTCCATGGTCACAGTTTCTACAAGGATTATGCCTTTCAGCCCTTAGGGGCATCAGGGACGCAGGTAACCCTAATATTTGTATTTTGGATAGAAATGTCCTTTGAGTTCCCCATACACTGCCTTACGTACACCATGTTGCTGTTTGCCCTTGTCCCTGGGTGGGAGGATAGGCTCCCCTGCTGGGGCAGGAGCCATCTTGCCGTCATTAATGAATCCCTGGTTCTCACCATAGTTCCTGGCAAATATCAGGTAGCCAATGAACCTAGTTGATAAAAGAAAGTTTGTGGCCTCATCTCAACTAGTTGTAACAGAACCATCAAATGTTAGGTTTAGAAATCAATAAAGGAAGGAGAGCAACTTGCTTTTGAGCTATTTGCCAGATGAGCCATAAACCAAAAATTCAGAACGGAGGGGGTAGACTGGAGGCCCTTGAACCCACTCTCGGGTAGACTTAGCAGACTCTTGCTCTCATTTTCACAGTTCCTTCAAAAGCCTTCCCTCTGTCTTGTGTTCAAGGACAGCTACTCCTGCAAAATGTGTTTCGCTGATATTTCAGCCTGCTTGCTGGGGTTTTTCCAGAAATTCTGGAAAAAAGAATTTTGGTGAAACGTTCATTTAGTTTGATTAAATTATTCCCTTTGTTGAATTTGAAGGAGAGGGGAACAGGGGAATGGAGTAATCAGGAGCACACGGTAAATCAACTAAAGAACACAAATGCTCTCTGGAATTGAAAACCAGAAGAATGCTTTAGAACGTGAATGTCTGGCTTGGTAGCCCCAATTCTTCCAGAAGTACTGAGCCTGCTAAGCCAAGGCTCTCCCTGGCCTTTACCTGAGATGCAACATCTTGTAGTGACTTTGAAGTCAGGATATTCTGGGTTCAAATCCAACTCCATTAGTTACTAACTGTGCAACCTCAGGCAGTTCAACCTCTCTCAACCTGTTTCCTTATCAGTAAAATGGGATCACATAGTTCTGTCTCAGAGAGAGGTTGTGAAGGTTGGGGGAGGTATTACCTATAAGACATTTCGCATGGAGTACTATAAGGTCACAAGTGTTGTGACTTTGTGTAAATAATGTCAGTTACACTCTGACAAAACAATACCAGAATACCATAAACACAGGATTCTAGCTGCCAATTTGGACCGGTCCCCCTCTTCCTGGCCCTTTCACTGATCTGTGTCAGTGGCTCTCAGGCTACATAAAACATCCATGTCTCATAAACTACACTGGGGCATTTCAAAGCAAAACTGGAAGTTTGGCCAAAGTTAAATATTTTAATGTATTTAAAGCACACCCAATTTTACCTATTTTCTAAAAGAAACACCATTCAATAGAACTTCTTAGCTGCAAAATTTTTGTTTCTCATAGTTTTTTTTTTTTTTTTTTTTTTTGTGCCTGCTACCACTCACAGGTCTGTCCCAGAATCAAGTATAAAATATTAGCGGATTTCACCCCAAACGAAGTTCCTTACCTTGAAAGTTCCCTGATGTGTTGTGTTGTGGTGCTCTAAAAGAATATCATGACTTCCAGATACCCTGACACCTGAGTGGATTGGAGAATGTTGAGAACCTGTTGTTAAGTAAGCTAGGCTGGTGAGCTTACCTAGAGTTTGGAACTATTTACACCCGTGTTATGTGGCCACACTGCTGAGCCTGCGCTTTCAGTCAAATAATGCAAACGCTATTGATTTGTGACCCCAGTGACAGAGATGAAATGTCCCCTTACACCAGCTGTAGGTTACTTTCTTTCTCTTTCTTTCTTTCTTTCTTTCTTTCTTTCTTTCTTTCTTTCTTTCTCTCTCTCTCTCTCTCTCTCTCTCTCACAGAGAGAATGGGGACAGGGGAGAGGGGCAGAGGGAGAGAGAGAGAATTGTAAACAGGCTTCACTCTCAGCAAGAAGCCCCACACGGGGATGGATCCCACAACCCTGGGGTCATGACCTGAGCCCAAATCAAGAGTCGGTTGCTCAACTGACTAAGCTACCTAGGTGCCCCAAGCTGTATGTTGCTTTGTAATAACTGACAGGCTCCCAGTAGGGTCATCTAAGGCTTGAAAGGAAACAGGATAGAGATGTTCTCACTCCAAAATGAGATAAATTATCTACAAATTCAAGAAAATCCCTGTTAGCTTTCTGAAAAACTATGTCCAAAAAATGTCCCTGTACCCATGACCTTGAAACAAATTTCTCACATAATCATATTTTAAATGTTACCCCAGGTCTGAAAACTCACCACTTTGGTTTCTGAAAACCCAATTTAAACATGTAAAGAAAGCTGATATTTTTTATGGGAGGGCATACATGGGCACATCATTATATTATGGAAACCAGCTCAAGATGTAAGAAAGATTTGAACATATGTAAGTATAAAAAACATTTTGAAAAGCCAAATAATTCACATCAGTGTGTGATGTGTGACAGCCCTAACCACAATTACGTATACTTAGAAGATGCAAATGTGAATTTTTTAGAGGGAATATTTTAATATGCAACAATATGTAATTACTAGACAAAGGCAGGCAGTTAAATAGCTACAAGTGTGTGCGTGGAGGTTATTGATTTGCATGCAATTTCCTTACTTCATAGAGTGTTGAGTGATTAGATGATGGTTTTTAAGACCACTTAGTGTTTTAACTTAAGTATGAGTTTTGTTCAGAAGTTTTCCATTTAAGATCACTACTATAACTGATTTTTTTTTTTTTTGAGAGAGAGAGAGAGAGAAAGAGAGAACAAGCAGGAGAGGAGCAGAGGGAGAGAGGGAGAGAGAGAATCGCAAGCAGGCTCCACATGGTTTGTGCAGAGCCTGACGTGGGGCTCAATGTCACAGCCATGAGATCAAGACTTGAGCTGAATCAAAAATCAGATGCTTAACCAACTGAGCCACTCCGGTGCCCCTGTATGAACTTTTTACTTACAGATTTCTGTAAGTTTGCTGAAGTATAACAGCACTGCACGGCTACTTTGTACTTCTGAATTTAACTAAGATTTCCAGCCTTCTTCATTTGCTTTGACCCACCCAAATTAGAGAGTGTAAGTGGGCAAATCTCACAGCATGGAGTGTTGTGAGGCCAGTCTGGGGTTCCTGAGATTTGGGTCCCATGCCTATGCCTGCTGTGTGTCCATGGCCAATCTAACCTTTTCCACATGTCAGATTTCCCATCTGAAAAAGGATGGGGTTTATCCAATCATGTCTAATAGGACTTACTGTGATAATGGCAGTGCTCTTTATCTGTACTGTCTAAAATGTGGCTATTAAGCACTTGAAATGTGGCTAGTGTGACGGAGGAAATGAATATTTAATTTTGGTTTATTTTATCAATTTGCATTTAAATTAGTCACCTGTGGCTGGTGGCTATAATATGGGACAGTACAGATTGATGATCTACATCCCTTCTTATCTAAACGTTATATACACCTCCTACCCCAACTTATCACACTTCATTTTCTCTTTTGTACATTCACCTCTCCAACTCCATTGTCTTTTTATTTCACTTAGATTAAAGGTCGGACATGCCTCCATCGCTATTCTAGTGTAGACTCGAGTGCTTAGAATTAACCTGCAGCATTAACCCACTACTTGAAATGGAGAAAAGGACCAGGTCTTAAGAGCTTCTTTGATCTTCCATTAGGGACCAGTGGAGACTTAAGGAGTTATTTGGATGGAATGAGAGCTGACATTTATCGAGTCAAAAGGCAGCATTGATGTGGCTTCCTATTTTAGGATAATGTCAGCTTCAGTTAGGAGCTTTACTGTCCAAAGCTCCTGCTAATAAATATGGCCACACTGTCAGGATGGGCAATTCATTTGCCAAACATCGTCTACTGTAATTAGGTGGTGTGATTCCTACCATGTGCCAAGGCCTCGGACTAAGTTCTGGGGCTGGGAATTTGCGTGAGGTTCCCTCCTCTTTTAAGAAGAGCCCAGGTTTAACAGAGGAGCCTGTCCAGGGCATAAATATTTTCTAACACACGATGACACGTCCTATAATCGGTATGTGAACCGTGTGCTGTGAGAGTACAAGGAGAGAGCAAATCTTCATCCTTAATTCCTGGCAAGCTAGGGGAAGTTTCAGGAAGAAGTCACGATGTGAAGGGTGAACAGGAGTGTATTAAGGCATTGAGGATGGAGGAGCGCATTTCTGACAGAGAAGCATGGTTCCTTCAGGGATGCCCATTGAACAGGGCTATCCAGAAGCTTCTTGCTTAAGTTCATGAGAACAAAGTGAGACATCAGAGCTTATTTTTCACCTCTCACTAAAGAATTTATTAGCTAAATTATTTCTCCAATTGACAAAATGTTCCAAACTTTGGGTTCTGAATTTCTGCTTATTTCAAAGGCAACTTCTGCTTCTTTGGTAAATGACAAGACCCCTACCCTTTCCAATCCCACTTGGCTATACCTCTTGGACATAGTAAAGGAAATTCTAAGGCATATCTGAGGAAAGAGGTCTTTTGAAGGTAGTGAGTGCAAGGGAGGACCCATGGGTTAGAGAGGAGGCAAAGAATCAAGAAGTTGTACAAACGCTGAGTACAGTCATCTGGAGAGCTGAGTTCCCAATCAAAATAGAGCCATTTTTCATCATTGGAGTGACTGATCCTTGGAATATGAACCGTACTTGGGACAGTCTAACGCTACCCTCTGTGAAACCTCTTGTTCTCCCAGAAGCATTTGTTTCCTGCATTTTCTTTTCCTATAGTGAAGTCATTAGGGCAGATGAGATATAAAATACTGGAGTCTGCCTCCCTGGTGAGCGGCAGAAAGTAATTTCTGCCTTATTGTGGTTGTCTATTTAGTTGCTGCATTTCATTGCTTGTGCAAGAAGTTATCCCACCCTTGCTCCTGCCATTTAGAAATTTATAGACTAAGAGAAGGATGACGACTCAGACAGCATATTAAGGCCCTATAAACAAATACATACTCATTATAGAAACAGACAATAAATATTTTCCTTATGTGAAAGCCACAGGCCAGGGTAAATGGTGGATGGAGTGCTGGCAGATTTGGTTTTCGGCAATTAGATGATGCTGGGGTTCCCTTGGTGTCTTCACTGCTGTTCATAAACACCTACAAGAGCTTTCCAAGCTCCTTCTCTCTGTTTTAGACAGTGGTTCACAGATGCTGTACATTGGAATCATCTGGGGAGCTTTAAAAAATTTGGATGCCCAGGGGCGCCTGGGTGGCTCAGTCGGTTGGGCGTCCGACTTCAGCTCAGGTCACGATCTCGCGGTCCATGAGTTCGAGCCCCGCGTCGGGCTCTGGGCTGATGGCTCAGAGCCTGGAGCCTGCTTCCCATTCTGTGTCTCCCTCTCTCTCTGCCCCTCCCCCATTCATGCTCTGTCTCTCTCTGTCTCAAAAATAAATAAAACGTTAAAAAAAAATTAAAAAATTTGGATGCCCAGAAAAAAAAATATGAATGCTCAGGTCACTCCCCAGACATTAAATTGCTAGCTCTGAGGGTAGAATCTGTCCCTTAACATTTTTTAAACTCCTCGGGTCATTCCAAATTGCAGCAAAGTTTAGGAACCTCTGCTCTAGACTTGAGAGCAGTTTTGGAGTTAAAAAATACAGAATCCTGGGCCCCCACCCCAAAACCAGTGAATCATAATCTCTAGGGGTGGGTAGATCTTGATGTTTACTTTAAAAAAAAAAAAAGTCCAAAGCCAGCCTGATGCCCACCCTCAGTTGAAAAGCCTCTGTTATAAAGCACTGATTTTGATTTCTCCTCTGATGTGTATATGAAATATGAGAAAGATTAAAATAGAAAAATGAGGTCCATTAAAGACTATATAGAAGATATTTTTTGGGACATCTCTTCTTTTTTTTGGTTTCCACTTTTTCTTAAAGTGTAACACACTCATAGGCCCATGCAGGGAATGTAAATGTATGAACTACATAACCAGCATGCAGATAAAAACCTGAAGCTTATCAGGCATCCAGGATACTTCCCTTGCAGGCATGACCCAGGCCCCATGGGAACCATAGACCTGATTTCTAATACCACTTCTTCTTTTAATGTTTGTTTGTTTGTTTGTTTTTGAGAGAGAGAAACAGAGAGTGAGTGGGGGAGGGGCATAGAGAGAGGGAGACACAGAATCTGAAGCAGGCTCCAGGCTCTGAGCCGTTATGACAGCACAGAGCCCTATATGGGGCTTGAACTCACGGACCGGGAGATCATGACCTGAGCCAAAGTTGGACGCTTAACTGACTGAGTCACCCAGGCGCCTCATTACTTCTTCTTATTAAAAAGTTGTATTTGTTCCCATGATCACACTGAAGTGTAGTATTTAGATGCAACTCATTACTGAGGGATACTTAATAGGCCAATAGAGTATTTCAAAGACAAATGGCCTAATCTATCTCGTGTTGTTCTTGCTCATGGTTATTGAAAACAAGGAAGAACATGAGAAAGAAATAATCGTCCTAAATTTTCATATATTGTTAGTTATTGGGTGCAATTTTCCAGCATTCTGTAATGTTAACCCTAAGTCTTGCAACAACTCTGCAAAAGTAAAAGTTATTGTCATCTCTACTTAACAAATGGAATGACAGAAACTTAGGGAGCACATTGGATCCCTTTTACACAGAAGGTCTTTCCCCCTGTGATGCACACTGTCTCTCACATTCATAACTAATTGAGAGTTTAATCTCCTATAAATATCAGCATGAAAAAAGGTCTCCAAACATTTATGCAATGAAATTCTGATTATGGATTGTAACTTCTTTGGCTGTTTCTTTAAAAATCCACTCCAAAAATACTTTATGAACAGTAATTCTGAAATCACATAGATGAGTTTTTAATTCATGTAGTTGTTTTTTTTTATGTTCACTGTAGAATAAGATAAACATATAGAAGAAACTACGAATCATGCATTTACCCACGTGCTCTTTAAAAATAAGGGCTTTCCAAAAATGAACTATTGGGACCTCATGAAGATAAAAAGCTTCTGCACAGCAAAGGAAACAATCAACAAAACTAAAAGGCAATCGACGGAATGGGAAAAGATATTTGCAAATGACATATCGGACAAAGGGCTAGTATCCAAAATCTATAAAGAGCTCACCAAACTCCACACCCAAAAAACAAATAATCCAGTGAAGAAATGGGCAGAAAACATGAATAGACACTTCTCTAAAGAAGACATCCAGATGGCCAACAGGCACATGAAAAGATGCTCAACATCACTCCTCATCAGGGAAATACAAATCAAAACCACACTCAGATATCACCTCACGCCAGTCAGAGTGGCCAAAATGAACAAATCAGGAGACTATAGATGCTGGAGAGGATGTGGAGAAACGGGAACCCTCTTGCACTGTTGGTGGGAATGCAAACTGGTGCAGCCGCTCTGGAAAGCAGTGTGGAGGTTCCTCAGAAAATTAAAAATAGACCTACCCTATGACCCAGCAATAGCACTGCTAGGAATTTACCCAAGGGATACAGGAGTATTGATGCATAGGGGCACTTGTACCCCAATGTTTATAGCAGCACTCTCAACAATAGCCAAATTGTGGAAAGAGCCTAAATGTCCATCAACTGATGAATGGATAAAGAAATTGTGGTTTATATACACAATGGAGTACTATGTGGCAATGAGAAAGAATGAAATATGGCCCTTTGTAGCAACGTGGATGGAATTGGAGAGTGTGATGCTAAGTGAAATAAGCCATACAGAGAAAGACAGATACCATATGTGTTCACTCTTATGTGGATCCTGAGAAACTTAACAGAAACCCATGGGGGAGGGGAAGGAAAAAAAAAGAGGTTAGAGGGTTAGACTGGGAGAGAGCCAAAGCATAAGAGACTCTTAAAAACTGAGAACAAACTGAGGGTTGATGGGGGGTGGGAGGGAGAGGAGGGTAGGTGATGGGCATGGAAGAGGGCATCTTTTGGGATGAGCACTGGGTGTTGTATGGAAACCAACTTGACAATAAATTTCATATATTAAAAAATAAAAAAAAAAAATAAGAAGGGCTTTCAAGAGCTGGGCAGGGTAGGTCTCCAGGCAGAGTTACTTGATCTTTGGATGCTTTTCAAGAGATTTGATGTGAATAACTTATTTTTGAATATTTCTAAGTATTCTGGAGTTGACACAGACTTGATGCTCCCTGCTACATTTTAAAAAAAATGTTTATTTATTTATTTTGAGAGAGAGAGAGAGAGAGAGACAGAGGGAGAGAGAATCCCAAGCAGGATCTGGATTGTCAGCACAGAGCCCAATGTGGGGCTCAAACTCACAAACCATGAGATCACGATCTGAGCCCAAATCGAGTCAGACACTTAACCCACTACTGAGCCCCAGGCGCCCCATGATGCTCCCTACTACATTGTATGCAAACAATTTGAAAGGATCAATAACTATTAGATCTCAGGCTTTCACAGATTACCTGGTGTAACTGCATTTACCCACAATTCTTAAAAAAAAATTTTTTTTTCCTGTGATAAACACACATGTACACACACACCCTTTTACTCTTTTTTCTACTTATTAATAGTATTGGCTTAAATTATGGTATTTAGAAATTTATCATCAGTACATCTGAATTCTTAATAGAGATTCCAGGAAGCCTTGAGTTTTCTGGGCAAGTGTGCCTTTTTTTTTTTTTTTTTTTTTTTTAAAGCAAACATACCAGCGTTTATACCTTTAAATGCATGTGGTTTTTTTCTGGAGGAAAAAGCTGTGTACCTTTTTCAATGTGTTCCCATCGCTCAAAATATTCTGGGGGAGTTACAGGAAGCAGCGCCAAGACATCTTTGAGAGGCACATCCCAACACTGGTTCTCAGTTCCTGGACTAAAATGGCACAGAAATGTTCTCACTTACTCAGCAGTGACTCTGTCGAAAGCCACTGATTACATCTCTCTATCTGTCCAGTCAAATCACAAAACCATATCCTCACTACGCCTCAGGGAGAGCAGAACCCAAACACTTTGCTTCTTCTGGAATTTGGCATCTACTCACAGGACCAAGGAGCTTGAGAGGTGTGCAAAGGCGGCCTCCCACCTGAAGCTGACGATCGGAGACTTGGGGCGGCTAGTGACACGTGACTTGGCTCAGCTATATCAAGAATTAGGGAATCAAGAGGTTCATAAAAGATTCCAGCCATTGTGACTCAAAAGAAAGAAATCTTTTCCACTTAAAACCTCAAACATGAATTCTAGCATGATCTACCAATCACTCTGCCCATAATAAAAGCTGAGACTTACACTGTCCATATATTTCTCAAATCTCACATATATGTGTATCCATGGTATTAGGTGCACCACAAGGTTTTTCAGTCATTCCCTGATTGCGGGGCATTCATTTTGTTTCCAGATTCTTCTTTCCTTCACCACAACAATGATGCAGTAATATCCTTGTATATAAAATCTTGCATACTGATGTTTTATTTTTATGGGCTAGTGTCCCAGAAGCTGAGTCATGTAGTATATGGTGTGTGTGTGTGTGTGTGTGTGTGTTTGCATCAAGAGTTTGCTAGATTGTTTTTCAAAAATCCACAAGACCACAGCAGTGTATGAGCTCCACCTCTCTCCCAATTCCATCTCTCCATCGATCACAATGGTGAATATTAGCACTCTTTTAAAATGCTTACCAATTTGATAGCAGGCCTAGTATATTGTTGTAATGGGTGAATGGCAGCCCCCACAAAAGATACGTCCGTATCCTCATTCCCAGAATCTGCAAATATGACCTCATTGGAAAAAGGGTCTTTGCAAATGTAACTAAGGATATCTTGATGAAATCTCTGTGGATTATCTGATGGACCCTAAATCCAATAAATATCCTTATAAAAGACAGACAAGAAAGACACAGGGAGAAAAGAGCCATATGGAGAAGGAGGTGGAGACTGACATGATGGAAGCACCAGCCAAGGAACCTCTGGAGACATCAGACACTGGAAGACCAAAGGGTGTATTCTCCCCTAGAGTCTTCAGGATGAGCATGGCCCTGACCTTGATTTTGGACATCTCACCCTCAGAACTGTGAAAAGAATAAACTGCTATTATTTTAAGCCACCAAGTTTGTGGTAATTCACTATGGCAACTTTAGGGAACTAATATACTCATTTTTACCATAAACTTGTGTTTTTCTGAAAACTGAGGTTGGACATATTTTCATGTGGTTTTACTGGCCATTTGGATTTGCTTTCATGGGAATTGACTATTCAGATCTTTTCTTCATTTTCCAAAGTTTTTTTTTTTCCTATTCTTATAACCACTGTAAAAATGCAGATGTGGCCATGTTGCCTGTCACATGTTGTAAGACATCCAGCATATGTCTTTTGAGTTTGTTTATGATATGTTTGGTCATAAAATTAAAACAAATTATGTGATGCAGTACGTTCATCTTTTCCTTTATCCTTTATGACTTAGTTCCCTATTGATTATAAACATTTCCCTGACATCTGGGTTATAAAAATATTCTCCTAAATCTCCTTTAAAATGTTTGTGGTGGGCACTAAATGGTCCCCAAAGATGTCCATGCCCTTCTCCCTGGAACCTGTGAAGATGCTACCTTCCATGGCAGAAGGGACTACAGATGTGATTAAGTGGGGAGACGTGAGATGGGGGAGATTATCCTAGATTATCCAGGGAGCCCAATCTAGTCACACAAATCCTTAAGAGGAGAACCCTTTCCAGGTGTGGTCATAGGGAGATGTGACTACGAAGTATGCATACCTAGAGAGACGCAACATTCCTGGCTCTGAAGATTGAGGAAGGGGCCACAAGCCAAGGAATGTGGACAACCCTTAGGAATAGCAAGGAACTGGATTCTCCCTCAGAGCCTCAGAAAGGAATGCAACCCTGCTGACACCATAGCCCTGTGAGATCGTTACCTACAGAATTGTTAGGTGATAAATTTATTTTCCTTAAGCCACTAGGTTGGTGATGATTTGTTATGGCAGCAATAGACAACTAATATATATTAACTGCACATTTAAAACAAATGGGTACTGGGGCTCCTGGGTGGCTCAGTTGGTTAAGCATCTGACTCTTGATTTTGGCTCAGTTCTCACAGTTAGTGGGATTGAGTGCAGAGCCTGCTTGGGATTCTCTCTCTCTCTCTCTCTCTCTCTCTCTCTCTCCCTCTCCGCCCCTCCCCCACTCTCTCTCTCAAAATAAATAAATAAACATTAAAAAAATATGTACCTTTATCTATAATTTACTTTTGAAGATGTTAGCAAGTCAGGGTACAGCTTTAGTTCTAGATGGACTCTCCAATCAGTATTGATCAGTTAATTGACTCCTTTGCCAATCTCATGTTGTTTTGATAAGGTTGCTTCAGTGTGTTCAAGTATCTGATAGGCAAGTTGACTTCCTCTTTTTTTCTTTTTTTGTTCTTTTGTTTTTTAAAATAGTTTACTTGGGTTTTTACGCAGATAATGTTTTATGCTCCTCAAATGATCATTTCTTGTTAAAGTTTATCCCTAAGTATTGTATAGTTTGTATTGTGATGGTAACGATTCCATCTACCTTTGTAATTGATAACTCTTATAAATCACACCATGTATAACCCCATCTCAAAGCCTTAAACCTTGCTGTTCCCTCTGACCAGAATGGGCTTATTCCAGTTACCTGCAGGGAAGGCTTCCCCATGGCCTTCAAGCCTCTGCTCAGATGCTCACATGTGTAACAGTGAGGGCTTCTCTGATCACCCCATAGAAAACGGCATACCGCAGCCCTCTGCCCACCTACCTGCTAAGCATTTGCTATACTTCGTTGGCTTTCTATTTTTCTCCATAGCAGTTGTCACCATCTGACTTATTATTTAGTCATTTGTGGTTTATTTTCCATTTCCTACAACTGCAATGTCAGCCCCATGAGGAAAAGTGTTTTGTCTCTTTTGTTCATTACTATATCCCCAGGTCCTAGTGAATGCTTGCCATTCATTCAATCAGTGTTCAATAAATATTTGTCAAATGAATGACTGAAAAGAAGACCTATTGATTTTTCTACATTTACTTTTTAATCTAACTGCCTTGTCAAATATCATTACTAACTGTAGCAATTTTTTACTGGAGTCTTTTGACTTTTGTAGATATGCTATCGCATCATCAACAAAAAATGATGATATTAATTTTCTGGTTGCAAGAATTATGGCAAATATTTATTCAATACAAATGCACTGGAATGTCTGAAACTATGATGAATAACATTGGTGGAACCAGGGATTCCTATCTTTAGAGGATTACAAAGATGGTCTCAATTATCCCTGTATCCATGCTCTTTGCCATGAAACTTTGTGGTGCCCTCACACCCTGGGTCTAGGCTGAGCCACGTGAGTGCTTCAGTCAGTGGGATGTTAGCAGAGGCCTGAAAAATGCTCTGATGTTGGGCTTCTTCTTATTCCTGCTCCTCTGTCACCACCGTGAGAGCACGCCTGGGCTGGCCTGTTGGAAGGTGAGAACATGTTGTATAGAGTAAAATTTTCCCAGTTGTTCTAGCAGAGGGCATCTTAGATCAGTCCACAGCCAGCCAGCCCCAGACAAGTGCACAAGCCCAGTCATGATCCCAGAGCTGCCTAGACGACCTAGAGCGGACTACAGATACGCACAAAAGCCCAGGCCAGATCCCCTGATCCCCAGGGACTGTGAGTTAGTCATGTTTATTGTCATATGTCCCCAGAGTTTGGTAGTTGTTCTGAGGCATTACTGTGACAACAGATCATTGGTACTGTCTCTTATACCTCAATTTAATAGAGCCTTAGAGTTTAACCATTTAGAATTTTGTTATTTGTTAGTTTTTGGTGGATAGTCTTTATCATGTTTAAGTGAAACAAACAGAAATTAAGGTTAAGGTTATATTTAAGTAAAACAGAAATGGAAAGTAAAGAAGGTTTTTTTTTTTTATATTGCTGAATTTTACAGATGCCTTTTCCACGTGTATTGTTGTAATCTTCTTTTCCTTCCTTTAATTTATTGCTGAGACAAATTATGTTGATAGCTCTCCTGATTTTTAATCATGTTTATACTCCAGGAACACATTCTTCTTGGTCATAAAGTATTATTCTTTTGGGGTCCTTCTGGATTATTTTATTTAGAAGTTAGCACCTACATGTATAAGTGAATTAGTCCATAGTTTTATTTTATTTTTTAATTAAGTTATTTATTTTGAGAGAGAGAAAGCACACATTCATGTGTGAGGGAGGGGCAGAGAGACAGGGAGAGAGAATCCCAAGCAGGCTCTACTCTGCCAGCACAGAGCTTGATGGGGGGTTTGAACTCACAAACTGTGAGATCATGACCTGAGCTGAAACCAAGAGTTGGAAGATTAACCAACTGAGCCACCCAGGCACCCCAATCCATAATTTTTTGGCCTCTATTTTGTTCCTTAGGTTTTAGAATAAAGGTAACATTGGCTTTAGGAAATGATTTGGAACTTTCAGAATTCATCAAGGAACGTAAATACAAGAAAGGACATAAAGATTTGAAAAACATAAGCCACATAATCTAACAGATTTCTGCACAGACCTTGCATCATAATGGAATATTAATGGAATAAATAAATCATAAGGCTGAAAAGAAAATTTTAACTTACTTTACAATGTAGATACTTTAATCTTAGATCATAAGCAAATAAAGTTGATATGAAATAATAAAGCAATAGCTACTCAGTTTTAACTAATTGGAAAATAGAAAACATCCATCTCAATAACTTTAAGATTAATTAGAAAAGCAATTTTAACTGTAAACTACCTAGAACCAATGAAGGAGAATATTTATTTCCTACTAAAACTTAGGGAACATAGCTAAAGCTGTATTCCAAGGAAGATGTATAGCTTATAGTTATGATAGCTTTGTTATTGAGGACTTATAATAAATGAACACAGTGCTGATATCAAGAAACTGAATGAAGAACAAAAAGGATAAACCTAAGTATGAAGAAGGAACTAATAAAAGATAAATACTGAAATGAAGTGGAAAACAAAAATGGTAGAAAGAACAAATAAATTCAAAAGCTGTTTCTTTTATAAAATATAAAAGCATTGCATGAGTATGATTAGGGAAAGAAGGGGGGGGGAAATAAGAGGACTGGAGAGAAGAAACACACACAAACATTAATTATAAGAAAATACCACAGTAAATCCTATTGTAATAGATGTGAAATTCTAGATAGAATGGATTATTTCTTAACAAAAATGGGAATTAACCCAAGAATAGCTAGAAAAAATTAAAAGAGATTGAAACAGTGATTAAAATTCTGTCATTTAAAAGGGTGTGTTGGGGGCAGGGGGACTACCAGGATGAAATAATTTCACAGCTGGGTTCCAATTAACTTTTAAAGAACATATGATTCCAATGCTATTAAAACTATTCTGGACCATTTACCCAAACGACACAAAAAATACTAATTCGAGGAGCTTGGGTGGCTTGGTCAGTTAAGTGTCCGACTCGTGATTTTGGCTCAGGTCTCAGGGTTTGTGAGTTTGAATACCACATTGGGCTCTGCACTAACAGGGCAGAGCCTGCTTGGGATACTCTTTCTCTGCCCCTCCCCTGCTCTCATGTGTGTGCACATGTGCACATGCTCTCTGTCTCTCTCTCTCTCAAATAAACTTAAAAGAAAATGCTTGTTTAAAAAATTACTTATTCGAAGGGATATATGCACTCTGATGTTAATAGCAGCACTATCAACAATAGCCAAATTATAGAAAGAGCCCAAATGTCCATCGACTGACGAATGCATAAAGAAAATGTAGTGTATATATATGCAATAGAATATTACTCAGTCATCAAGAAGAATGAAATCTTGCCATTTGCAATGATGTGGATGGAGCTAGAGAGTATTATGCTAAGCAAAATAAGTCAGAGAAAGACAAATACCGTATGATTTTACTCATTTGTGGAATTTAGGAAGCAAAACAAATGAGCAAAGGGGAAAAAGAGAGAGAGGGAGAGAGGAAACCAAGAAACAAACTCTTCACTATAGAGAACAAACTGATGATTACCAGAGGGGAATGGGTGGAGGGATGGTTGAAATAGGTGATGGGCATTAAGGAGGGCACTTGTGACGAGCACCAGGTGTTGTAAGTGATGAATCACTGAACTCGACACCTGAAACTAGTATTACGCTTCATGGTACTAATTGGAATTTAAATGAAAACTTGGAGGAACCACTGAAAAAGATGAAAAGCTCCTAAATTCATTTGTGAATTATATAGATCAGTGGTTCTCAGAGTGGCTTCCTGGACCAGCATCATCAGCAACATCTGGAAACCTGTTAGAAATGCAAATTATCTGGCCCCACCTGGGACCTACTGAATCAGAAGCTCTGGGGGTGACAGTCCAGGCATCCAAGGCCCTTGTGTGATGCGGAAGTTTAAGAAGCACTGGTATCAATGTAGCTGGTATACATTTTACATACCAAAGGCTGCAGGTTGCTTCCTATTCAGGAATATGTCCTCAATTTACCTGCTTTCCTTTCTTTTCCTCAACATCATAATCTGTCTTCCAAACACGTTATGTTGAACGAGCTCATAAAATTTTATCCTCCCACTATATATGTACACACACACACACACACACACACACCTTTTATTTTATTTTATTTTTTGCAAAACAATTCTCTTACATCTATAGCTACATACAGGCATTTACTTCTATGATTGATTACCTGGAAA
The DNA here is from genome assembly GCF_046562875.1 of Panthera onca. Lineage (NCBI taxonomy): Eukaryota > Metazoa > Chordata > Mammalia > Carnivora > Felidae > Panthera > Panthera onca. The sequence goes on from NC_138347.1 coordinate 140,749,362, forward strand.
ATAATTTCTATGGATTGCGGAGGAATACACTAGTGTTGGGGTTTCTGCTGGCAACAGAAGTTGCACGTGTGGGATGAGGTCAAGGGCAATGGTACAGGTATCGAGATTAGTATCTGCTTATAGTGGTAACTGATCCCAAGCTAAGTCCAACATGACCATTTGCATGTTGCATTCTAATTATCAAATGAAAAGGAGTACGTTTTCCTTGTAAGCGCAAACTGATATCAACGGTCTGGAAGAAGAATTTTGATATGCTTTAATCCTGAGATAAAGGGGTATGTGATATGCATACCACAAAAGCCAAGTGTTTCACATCCATTATATCATTTCCCCTATATCACTGTGAAAAGTATTTATTGTGAGCTCCATTGTTTAAATGAGGAAAGAAAGGGTCAGAGAAGTTTGGGAATGAGCCCAGGGACACCGAATTCTATGCAAGATTCAAAATCAGGTTTGCTTTGCTCTGTTCCAGCTTTGGCCCCTCCTATTAAATCTTTTTTCTAAGACTGAGTTGGCGCCCAAGAAATCTGAGTCTATCTTGATGATGGACTAACTCCTTCAGAGTCTTTTCCAGCAGATAACATACTTCCTCTCTTTTTCATTCAGATGTGCTTCAAAGTTAAAGACCTTCCATGATGTTTTTATTGCTTTGGGCCGGAGACTAACAAATGGTTACACATAGTATATAAAAGAAACCATTTGAATATTAATAGTCCAGTCATTTGAGGATTAAAGGTTTGGGGTTTGCTTTGGCATGTAAAAGGAATATTAGTTACCTGTAATTCTGGTTTGGGGGAGGCTCATAGCTGTAACAGATAACAGCTCCCTGAATCTAAATTTCCTGGCACATGACAGGCCTTGGATGGAAGGCTCAGATTTCCCTGCCCCTGACCACCCACGGGGAGGAGGCAAGAATCTGTCAACCGTGTGGTCTCTACAAAGCTGCCTTCCACAGGAGGCTCTGGTTCCTTACACTGAGACACAGTGCACAGGCCAAGATGATTAGGTTGTCATAAATACAGACTCTCTGAGAGCAGAAATTATTAATGGGGCTGGGGGACAAAGGAAAACTTCACCAAAACGGAGGATCATAAGTTTCCTTAGTATTTGCCTGTGTGCAGCCTACAAACTTGGAGATGGCTCTACCAACCAATTTTTCAAGGTGATCAGATTGCACCTATCTCATTTTCCTCCCCCAAGGCATAGCTAATGGCTTGACAACTGGATGAAGAAATAAAGTGAAGAAGTAAATAAATTTTGCCAGTCTGTTGCTCGAAGTATTTGAATAGGCACATTTTTCTTGTAGATCCTAATATATAACCTTGTAACTTGTAATCGTGTAGACCTTTAGGACTAATGAAACTTCTAAAGACTTCTAAAATCTGTCTGCATTGTAAGTAGTTTCCTCTTTGCTAAAATTAATTGACAAAACTTAGTAATCAATTGGGGAGGTACATGATTTATTATTAGCTAATTACCCTGTTACATCTGGTTCTAAAAAAAAGGTCACATTTTTAAAGCCAAGTGTGATTACACATCATTCTGTTTTTTTCTCATGATAAAGAATGCACATCTCCTATGAGAGTTCTTGTTTGTTTTTAGATATAGTTGAAATTATATCATAAATCCCAATTTTTATCCTTTTCTACCTAACATTGTAACTTAACCATTTTGCTACACTCTCTTTATATACAAATCTCTATATAAATCTCTTTATAAATAGCCCTTTTAGTGCCTACTCTATCATATAAATATAACAATATATATTTAGTATTCTCCTATGGAGAGGTATTTGGTTGATTTTCAAATACAAAAAAATGCCACAGATAACATTTCTGTGCCAAAATCTATTTCTGAATCCTGGATTATTTCCTTAGGAAACTTTTTTAAAAAGTAGCCCAGAAGAGTCTCAAATAATTGCCTCAAGGAACATGAACATGTAGTGGGCTCTTGATACAATTGCAAATTACTATGTCCCAAACCTTTTGCTGAAAGGATCCTTCAAGAATTTCCCTGAGACTTTGCTCTGTCTATACACACAGCTTTTACTAGATTCCAGTTGCCTTGAGCTAAAGCATGGAATGTTGTCTCCAATTTCCAGACTACTTGCCAATGGCCTGAGATCTCACAGTCACTGCAGTCAAGTTGGGAAAGTGGAGTATGTATTGGCAATCACTGAAATAGCTTTGTTTGCCATTGCTGCAACCTCTCTGAATTCCCTCCATCTGGTGAGGAAAGTAGGAGGTTAAGTTTTGAAGACGTTGCAGACTCTAAGTTTTCAGGAAGGCAGGGAAAGGGCTGCTTGAGACTGTAAAAGGAGGTTAAACAGCTGAACTGAGTGAGATAGCAAGGAGATAGAGGGCACTAAAATAATAATGATAAAACCAATAACAACAATAGCAAATTTGTTGCAAACATGGGCATAACTACGATCAAAGTGTTGGCTTTAGAATTTGAGGTTCCGTAAAAGAATTTGGGAGTCTGAACTTGAAAGATTATAGTGTCACAGAGCTCATAAGTCTCTTTGCAAAGCTTTGTTTGAGGTCCTGGAGAAAAAATAACTGTTGGATACAGAACATCTCTATCTTCTGAAATATAGATCAGAGCAGATAATCTAATTCGGCAGAAAGCATTCTGTTACCTAATGGGGCGGTTTGGAGTGAATGAGATCTTTGTTACAAAGTCAAGTGGAGAAAAATAAATTTGGTGCATGTGGAACAGGATTTTTTTTAAAAAGGAGAATGGCTGACTTTTACTAATAAATAAATTATAACCTTTGGTCTTTTGTGTACATGTGTGCTTAGAACCCTACTCTTGCTTATCTTTAAATTCACCATCGTGTAATTGTCTGCCATGGTAAAATTTTAATGATTATTTGCTGAATTTTAGTTGAATATGCATTTTCTTCCTGTGAAGAATTTGGGGATTTTCCATGTCTTTGAAGTGAAACCTATCTGTGTTTCTGGAATAGGGTCATGCCTCTCTTTTGTTTTTGTTCTGTAATCAACCAAAAGTTCTAGAATTTTCCTTCCTAAGGAGGAAGGAAACTAATTGTCCATTTTCTTTTCCATTTAGGTTGTCACACCCCAGGTATTCAGGCCCCAAACAGAACATTTGCGCGAGTTATTCCCTTTGTCTGGAAGGCTCATCTACTCTTTGATGCTGGCTTCCTCTCCTCAGAGTGGCCATCGCTGACCACACAACTAATGTTGGTTCTGTCTCCCTGTACTTGACATGTTTTGTTATTTTCTATCTTAGCCTCTTGCCTTCCGTAGCATGCACTATAATTCAAAATCGTTTCACTTATTTCTGTATTTAAAAATTTCACTATTTTTCAAAGTTAAAACACATAATGAGAAACATTTTATATTGGTTCATGCCTCCCCCCACAACTAAAAGAACATTTTGATGAAATAACATGCTTACAAAGTGTGGCAGAATGAAGCCAAGTTTCCTCATTCTATTCTAGTGTGTTCATTAAAGAGACAATCACAAAAGCAGTTTGTGACTCACTAAATTGATCTCATAGGCCACTAATAGGATATGATCCAAAATTTGAAATATTATATTGTTTTCTGCTTCCCCTTGTCCACAAAAAAAATGCAAGCTTAATGAGGTCAGAATATTTATTTGTCTTATTCACTGGTATGCAGTCGACACTCAATATTTTTTTTAACAAGTCAATACATGAAAAAAATGAATAAATTAATGAATGAAATCTTACTAAATTTATCTTACTTATTTTGGCATACATAGTAAGAAAAGAATAATTATTCAGGTGGAACATCATTTTCTTTTCCCATAAAATGATATTTGGAATCCAATCTAACATTCAGAGACCCAGTAGGCGTTTCTTAGAAGACACTGACATCACTGAACTGGTTAGCAACTCACAGAATTTGAAGACACTCTTGAACAATGGAACTTTCCTTCCGAAGTTTTAAAATCTGTAGGATGTGTTACAAAACTGCTACTTAAATAAAGCAGAAAACTCTACTCCCTTATTTAGTGGTGTTTTTGGTGGAAAAGGGGTGAGTGAACAAACAAATGAAAAGCCAAGGAAAAAATGAGGGAAAGTTTTCCCGTACAAGACATCTGCCTTGTCTTTCCAAATGTTAGCAAGTGCTGGGGCAGACAACTGGGCCTGTGGGTCTGAATGGAAGCTCTCTATCAACATTTCTATTCCACTTGCAGCAAGGTTTTCCATGTGCTCATTTATAATCTCATTTTGTCAATCTGATACTGTTTGATCTTTGTGGACTAAGGGGTGGGGAGAAATTCTGTTGAGAACAACAAACTTTTCATGTGGTTAAAAATTGTTGTGTATCTATAAGAATTTCCATGATAGAAATTTATCAGTTATCTGATATAAAATGATGTACTTTCACTCCCTTTCTTAAAAGAGAAAGGAAAAGGGAAGAGAGAAGACCTTCCTGTATTCAAAATCTTTTCTTACATAAATAATAATTTCTTGTGAAACTTTAGTGACCATTCATTTGTTCTAGATGCATGCTCCCAAACTTTAGTGTATATCTGAATTATCTGACTTTTTAAAAAATTATTTTATTTTATTATTTTTTTTTTTTTTTTGAGAGAGAGAGAGAGAGAGCACCAGTGGGGAAGGGACAAATGGAAAGGGAGAGAGAATCCCAAGCCGGCCTCATGCCCAGTGTGGAGACCAGACGCAGGCTCAATCTCACAACTGGGAGACCATGACCTGAGCTGAAATCAAGAGTTGGACACAACTGACTGAGCCACCCAGGCGCCCCCCATCTGGCAGGCTTCTTAAAACATTTCTTGGACCCTATATCTCAGTAGGCGTTTCTTTCTCAGTAGGTGCGGGTTGGGGCCTCAAAATTTCCATTTCTAAGGAGTTTCCAGGTGATGCTGATGCTCCTGGTCTGAGCACCACATTTTGAGAACTGCCGCTTTGAAGCAATGATTCTCAAGCAGGGGTGATTTTGTCCCCCCAGGTGGACATTTGGCAATATCTGGAGACATATTTGACTGTCACAACTGGGTGTGTATGTGTGTGGGGGTGTCTCTTACTGGAAACTTGTGGGTAGAGGCCAGAGATACAGCTAAATACCTTACAATGATGCACAGGACAGGTCCCCACAACAAAGAGTTTTCCAGCTCAAAATGTCAATAGTGCCAAGGTTGAGAAACCTTGTTCTAAAGGAACTCTCTGTGTCATTGTTTAATAAGAGTTTTAACAGCACATAAAACAAGAGCTACTCATTTCAGAAGACTTCAGCTAAAGTGAGATGATGTCACAGAAATTAAATTAATTGGATGGTGTCTCAAGCAGATATCTACTGTCATCTTCTTCTGGTCTGTTTCTCCCACATTCACACGTCCATTAAGCTTATAAAACAGCACACAGTCCAGACATTTACTCATCCAAAATGTAAATGAGGGCCTATGTATGGCTGAAGAGGGATGTGAAGCCAGTTGGGATGAGGAAACCCTTTTATTCCCCAAGGGGCTGCAATTGCCTTGTCCACAGCAGGTAAGATTCTGGACACACCTTGACTGTGTGTGTAATGTAAATACCAGGCACCACAGAATCACGGAGTTGGAAGGACCCTGCTAGTACCTAGTAGATCCAATATCCTCTTTAATATCGTTTATTCATGACAGAAGAACTTGCTTAGCATCTTGTCCAGGGCTCAAGCAAAATTAAAGAGGAGTTAAAGATTGTCTTCAGTACCTTCTGGTCTCTCCTCTCCATTTGTCACAGACTTTTCCAAACATCTATTTTCAGTATTTCCAGAGCTCTTACCAGAAAGAAAACCTGCTCTCAGATTAAAAAAAAAAAAAGTATCTCACTATGAGTAATGACTTCTCCCCATCTTTGGGAGCCTCTTTTTTGCACCTGAGTCCCCATCTTAGCAAATGGTACCCTGGAAAGGGTTTCCCATAGTGGAAACATAGGAATTTCCGTTTTTGTTCTTTTCTCACTCACCCCTGTATTATCCAGTCCATCTCCAAAAGTCTTGCGGATTATCTTTGCTACATCTCTTTTCTGGACTTTCCCCGATCATTTATACCTCTATGTTAATTTCTATCAACATCTTTTCTCTTCTGGATTATAGAACAGCCTTTCAATTGGCCTGCCAACATCTGAACTTGCCCTGTCTTCACACTTTATCCAGAGGGAGCTCTCCTAAACTCCTATCAGATCTTGTCATCCCAGTGCTTAAAACCTTTCGTCTATTACTAATAGGTCCAAAGACCTTATGATGAGTTACAAGGCTCTATAGACACAGGCCAGTGCTTACTTTTCATATCTTGTTCTCTCCCTTCTCCCCACCTTCCTATCATGTTGCAGCAATTCTGGACTTTCTTGGTTTTCATTAAAATGTCACACTCTCCTTTAATACCATCCCTTTGCATGTGCTGTTTCCCCTGCCAAGAATACTTGAATACTTGCCCCTGCCCTCTGCCCCACTATTTCAGGTCTCAGCTAAAATGGCACTTCCCCTGGGAAGCTTTCCTTGACCTCCTGAGTCAGATTTAGGCACTCCACCCTTGTGTTCTCATGGTACCTTGTAAAACTTCGCATTTGTGATTATCTTCTGTTGTAACTGCATCTCTCGGTAGCTTGAAAGCACTAAGAAGGTAGAGTCTCATGTCTTTTTAAAATACTGTTATAGCTACTGTACCTAGCACAGTACGTGGTCCACAGTAAATACTGGCTGTACTTCTTGGCGGGAGTTAAAAATATACATATTACCCTGAAAAGAATTTAATGAAGCTCGTGGGGGAAATAAATGTTGTGATACAAAGGGAGCATTCCACGAGAGTCCTTGAAATGGAATCATGCCGCTGACAGTTTCTGCTTTATATGCCCACATTTGTGCGGCAGGATCATAAAACCAAGCTCCCCTGCTAATTTTGAGAAGTGATCTCCTTGGATAACCTTCAGCAATTTTCACATTAGTTTTTTTCTGTTGTACATCTGACTGGATCAAAGCATCAGAGGAAGGCAGTGTGGCTGGGCCATGGCGAAGAATGGAGGTGAGAGCAGTGAGGCTGGGCCACGTCCCGCAGGGCCCAGTTCGCCATGGTGAGGAGTGAAGACTTTATTTTTAGCCCAATGGGAACATATTAGAGACTTTCAATCGTGGCAGTGACTTTCTCACTCTGGCTGCTTTGTGGCAGATGGGTTTGACGACGGGCCAAAAGCAGAAAGAGGGACCAGTTAACAGACTACTGAGGTGTTTCAGAGGGCTGATGGTGGCCCGGCCCAGGACAGTGGCAATGGAGATGGTGGCAGTGGGCAGACTCAAGATAAATGTTGCAGGTAGAAGATGAAGGAGTTGTTGGGAGTTTGGATTCTGGGGTGAGGGAAAGAGGAAGCAAGAACGGTTTTCAGGTTTTTGGACTGAATGCCAACAAACAATGGTGCCATCATTTACCAAGATGGGAAGACAAACTCCTACAAATCTTCATGGCACCACTCGGTTCTCACCTCCTCCTTGAAGCCTGTCATCGACTTCAAAACTCTCCTTCCTTTCCTCTCCACAACTTGGGAAATCATCACCTGCACCGCTCATCCTTTGAGGAGCATGTGCTGAGCTCCCCAAATCAGCGTATGTTCCTCGAAGGTGAGGGATCCCCCGCTTCACGTCCAGTGATGCCCATAGGAGCGCCACACAAATTAGCCGGTTGGTGAATGAAACACGCTTCACACTGTGGCCAATGCTCTGGAGCTGTTCCCTGAAGCTGTCAGCTGCTAAGAATATCCTGCCACCCATGGGACTAAATGTTTATATCCCCCAATCCATGCCCCAATTGGACATTTTAAAAAGCCCATTACAGGGGCGCTTGGGTGGCTCAGTCTGTTGAGCGTCTGACTTCGGCTCAGGTCACGATCTCACAGTCTGTGGGCTCGAGCCCCGCGTCGGGCTCTGTGCTGACGGCTCGGAGCCTGGAGCCTGCTTCGGATTCTGTGTCTCCCTCTCTCTCTGCCCCTCCCCTGCTCATGCTCTGTCTCACTCTCTGTCAAAAATAAATAAATATTAAAAAAAAAATTTTAAAAGCCCATTACCAAAAGCCTTTGAAAATTGTGTTCCTTTCTAGAATCTTAAAGACAGGCATTTAACTTCTATTGTATGCTCTATGATTATTTAGTATTATCACTTTTCACTTGATATATAGTTACTTTTCTTTCCTGTTATTAAGTATTACCTTAAAGTGCTACCTCATTTCCTCTTCTATTAAATAGAAATTCAGAATAAGTTTCTCCTCACTGAGAACACGTTGAGTTATTTCAAGAACATTTCATTTCTACAATGCTTGTTCACACTTTGGTTAGAATGCTTTTTCAAAAAATAAAATTTGAAGATACCATAATATCACCTTTCAATTCAGTTTTAAAAGTTTTTTTTTAATATAAATCTGGTGCATATTTGGAGTTACACATTTATTGTAACTTCCCACACAAATCTCGAATGCTGTCTATAATCTTAGCAGTAAAAAAGGAACATAATTATGAGGAACTCATGCAGAGGCAGGAATTAGGCTTTTTCTTGTCCTTCCTTTAAACACATGATCTGTGAGAATTACTTAGAGAAGTTAACTTTTGTTCATCACCTTCCTCTAGTACTAAGATAGGCATTTTATACACCTTTTATCGTTGGATCATTCCAACCACCCTGTGATGAGTTGTGACCTCCATTTCCCAGTGACATGAAGGGATATTTAGCAGGTTAAATAGTAACCCTGAGGATCCACGGCTGGAAGCATGAGTTCCTGCACTCAGATCCAGCTCTTGGTGAGTCTAAGGCTCACACGACCATTCTCTCAGGGCCCAGTGACGGGGGAGAGAATCTCCTTTTGAAAAACCCAGTTCTGTTGTAGCACTTGCCAAACCATCAGAGAATTCTTCCTGAGATCGAGCCAAGTCCTGAAATTCTCATTCACTCTCAGTCTTCCCATCCAAAACGGGAGTTCCTTACATGGACTTCATAAGGATCCATGAAATCCCTGATTGTGTGTGCTAATTTTGTGCTTATATAAATGCATTTTCTGGGGAGTAAGTCTAAGTTGGTTTTTTTATTATTATTTTTATTTTCATTTTAGAGAGAGAGTGTGTGGGGTGGGGAAGGAGCAGAGGGAGAGAGAGAGAGAGAAGGAGAGAGGGAGTCTTAAGCATGCTAAGTGTGGAGCCCAACGCGGAGCTTGATCCCACGACCCTGGGATCATGACCTGATCCGAAATCAAGAGTTGGATACTCAACCGACTGAGCCACCCAAGTGCCCCACTTTGTTTGTTTGTTATCAGTCCGAGTGTCAGAGTTCTGTTATCTTCCTTCCCAAAGGATAGATAGATTTCCCTTTTTCCTGGGGAAATACAGAGCAAATAGTCTCCTTACTCTGTATTTCAGTCCTTCCCACCTTTCTTGTGTAACATGGAAACATCTCCAAAGCCTCAGCCTCTATGGAATGTACTGTGGTTTTTTCCTTCAAGCATGGCACTTGGAGGAACTCAATGCCCCTCAGAGTTTAGCACTGGGAACTGATTACGACTTTCTATTCCTCTATCCACTCAATATTTTAAGAATAAGATGATTAATTTATTTTCCTCTTACAAGTCTCCTTTAAACTTTTCAAGTTTATAGAATTGTTGAATCAATATATTATACACTTGGAACTGATATTAAATGGTAAGTCAATTATACTTCCATAATCGTTTTTGTCAAGTTCAGAAAACACAGGATTATAATCTAAATCCCTTTATCATATCCCTCATTTCCCACTAAAAAAGTCTGAAATACAGGAGTTATATTTTCTTTGCTGTGTCTTTTAACTTCAGTTCAGGAAGCATGAGTAATACTGGAAAAGCACATATGTGCAATCTCACCCTTAGCAATGATACATTAGGATTTTAAGAAAAGTTGGCCACTGGAAGCCCATGTCCTGAATATGGACAGGTGTTGACCCACACGTTAATTGTAACAAAATCTCTCTTAGTGTTCAGAGAAAGAGCATCACGGGGGTTGTCAGGCACTCACCTGGTTGTCCTGCCAGCCTCCAGGACTTGCTGACATCGCCACACCTTCCGCACGAGCTGCTCCTACTCTACTTCCAAGTCAGGTAGAAGGAAGACTTTATAAGCAAATAAACTGCTTGGGACCCAGCACCAACGTCCTGCGCTTACGTGGCTGAGCAATCCCAATTACACGTTCTTGAGATGCATCTTAGATGCCTGCGTTGACTGACACTGGGCTGGCGTCATGATGGACGGACTTGACCACATAACACACTCCCCAGACAAACAGCTCACGACTCCAGACTGCTTTTGCCCTGGGATTCCACACCATGCCTCCCGCCTGCTACCAGCAGCCAGTCTTGCAGCAGGAAGATGAGCAAAGCTTGTGGAAACCGAAACCCCTAGTGAAATGGGACTCCGATAACACCAGGAGGCTGCCTGGACAGCTAACACCTGACATGCTACCTTATCCACGTCCTCAGGCCCTGGGACGATTAGAACTTTTACTCTCTCCCTCCTCTACCTGGCCTCATCATCATAATTGCAGAGAGAAATCATTCGCTCCGCTGATTACACTACTCAAAACTGGCCAAGAGGATGGGAATCATTTAGTTGGCTTGGGATAGGATGCATGATTCCCACATAATTGAAGCTTCCTTGGATTTGAAGCCATCAAGGTTCAGGCTGGTGGGTCAATTTCACATGTCCTCCTCCTCCTCCTTCTTAATCTCCTGCTTCTCCTCCTCCTCCTCCTCCTTCTTTTAAAGAAAGGCATTATTCTGAAAATGTCCCATATAGCAGCACTCATTTGCTGCCAGGGTGCTTAGCAATGAACTTAGTTTGTTTTATTGCGCTCTTCAGATAACATGTTTCTGCTGGTGTATTAGGTCTGGAAGCTGTCTGCATGCCAAGGCAATGCCCCTTAAATGAAGTCTTACATAAGCCTCACAAATTATCTTCAGATAGAAGGAATCTCAATGAGCTATTACAGAGCCATGAAAATAGCTGCTGGTGACCCACCAAAACAAAAGCTGGCTGAGCAAATACATCAAAAAGCCTCAGTCATATGGGGATTTTGCCAGTAACATTTCACCATGAGATTTTTTTAAGGTCCTGGCACATTTTGTTTTCTTGCCTCCTCCTATGCTTTCCCCCCTTCTTCCTCCCTCCCTCCCTTCCTTTCAGCAGACACCATTCTCTCTCTCACTTTTTCCCCATTCCTTCCACCTTCCCTCCCTCCTGCTCTCACCTGTCTGTCCCCTCCCCTGCATGTCCCTTCTCTGCATGCCATGGTCCAGACTCTATATTTTATTGTTGCCCACCTGCTACTCCTAGATCACAAGAACCCTGCATGGCTAACTTTCACCCTCTCTTGGACTATAGCAAAGAGGATGGTTTATCACCTCTCTCATCAACTTAACAACGCCCAACAGCTTCTTACTCGTTCCAAGATAAAGCCCTACTCTTCAGCCTGCATCCAAGACCCGCCCCCCCAAAGCAGCACTGACTGCCACACTTCACCGGTCCTCACTCCCACATTTGCCACAGCGCATCTTAACACCTTGCACCCCGCAAGCACACCTGACACATCCCAGACGTGCTTTGCCTTGTCCTAACTCCAAAGGCTGCCCCTTCTGTTTATTCCTTTTCACCAAAGCCTGAGCGTGTCTTTAAGGCTCAAGCCCTTGCACGAGTTCCTCAGGCAGTCAGTTACTTTCCTCCCTGGGTTAACATTGCATTGCAAAGTTTTGGGTTTTTTTTTTTTTTTCCTGTCTCCTCAAATAGGTTAAGAGTTCCTGGGGCAAAGGCGTTGCTGACTCACCCGCTAGGCAGTTACTCAATACATGTTTGTTGAATGAACTTTATTTCCCCGAATTTCTCCTGGATATTTCACAAGGGTGAAGAAGCAGCAGAGTGTAGTGTTTACAAGAATGAATGTGTGGGTTCAAATCCCAGGGGTGACTTGAGCCAGTTACTTAACCTCGTGCTGTCCCAGCTCCTCCACCTGCAAAGTGGGACTAATATCATCTAACTCTAGGTGAGTCGCTATGTGTAATGTAGTTAGAACCCTGCCCGGAAAATGGAAAGAGGTACGTGCTCCATGAGTGTTTGCTAACTACAGTGGTAGTAATTCTGATACCCCATGGCTGCCTCGGCTGTGCTTTAGGGAGAAAGTTTCAGATGTTATCAGGACTGACTTGATTTTAGATGAGTAGATCCTTTATGGGGAGTGTGAATGTCTGCCTCGCTCCTCCAGTCCATGAAAAGGACAGGAGCTAACACCAAGAATTAAAGTGCCTTCCGCAAGAAGACTCTCAGGGGGTTATGCCATGCCCGGGGCTATGCCATGCCCAGGGCTTGGGTCTGGATGGCATATCATAAAACACTTTGTTAAGAAAATACAATTCTTAGACCACTCCCTATGAGAAAATACACAGTGATTGCAAACTGTTTAACAGAAGATAACGTTCGTGATAAAAATTTAGAAAGCAGTTCAACCTCACGCAACTTAACATCAAAGAGTGAGTAAAAGTCAAAAGTCAGAGACAACAGCCAGAGAAAGTCTTGCTTCCTTTTGTTTGCAGGTACACCGAGAAGGAGATTTTCTAGGCTGAACTTTTGCAAAAGGTATTTTCACCAAGTACACCCTGCACAGTATGGCCTTGCAGACAATGGCTGTATCACTTGCAGGTGGCCTCCCGCATGAGCCTTAAACGGGCTTCTGCCTGGGCAATCCTGGAAATACCCACACTGAGGTTACCTCCATGCCTTTTCATTGTGGCTGCCTTCCTTGCCTGGGATGCCCTCCCTTTGCTTTCTGGGTCATCACACTTCCTGGGAAGACTTCCCTTGCTGTCTCCAAGCACCTTTGCTCTGGGCCTCAAAGCCCCCTGAACATATACATTTCTCAAGGCGCTAAACATACTGCATCACACTTGTATGCTCACTTTTCTGTCTCCCTCACTAAATTGTGAGCCTTCCAAGAAGGGACTGTGTCCCTACATCCCTGTTGCTTCCTCAAGGCTCAGCACGGCACCTGGAACAAAGGAGGTGCTCAATAAATGCTCACTGGGCACTCATTGAACAGGCAGGCTGCTCCATGCCCGATGGCACAAGCCCATTGCCAGATGTCTGTGGCAGCAATGCTGGGTGCCCCCTGTGCACTGCTGATCCGGGCCACACCCTGGGGATATCGCATTAGGGGTGTGGTTGAGAAATTTTCACATCTAGCAAAGCTGGAATGATTGCACAATTAGGCATCAAGTCTCTTGTGACGGAGAATAGGATTTCTGAAAAGGGTTAATAACTATTGCACATAGTATAGCCAGAGAGAAGAATTTAAAGCCTTCTTGGGACACCTGGGTGGCTCAGTTGGTTAAACGTCTGGCTTTGGCTCAGGTCGTGACCTCACGGTTCATGGGTTCGAGCCTCGCATCAGGTTGTGCGCTGACAGCTTGGAGCCTGGAGCCTGCTTCAGATTCTGTGCCTCCCTCTTTTTGCCCCTCCCCTACTCACTCTCTCTCTCTCTCTCTCTCTCTCTCCCCCTCAAGAAAATAAACATTAAAACAATAAAAAATAAATAAAACCTTCTTGATGAACTTCGACGATTTTTATGACGCACTTATTTTAGGTGAAAATGTACATGAAAGCCACAGCAACACACTATGACAGAGCCATCAGAATGACCACATTGATAAAAGACTGCCATTCCGAGTGTTGGAGGGGGTAAGGAGCAGCTCGAACGCTCTTGCTGTGTTGGTGGCGGTGTCAGTTACACAACCCCTCTGGAGAGCTATTTGGAAGTTTCTAATAAAGTTAAACATACACTTACCCTCTGACCTAGCATTTCTCCTCCTGCATACACATCCAAGGGAAATGCATATGCTCACCAAATGACAGCCTGAACTGGAAATGACCCAAATGTCTGTCGACAGGAGAACGAATAAACAAGGGGTAGTATATTCACATAATCTCTGCTATTGCGATAACAAGAATGAAATACTGGTATGTGTTATTCTTACAGCTGATATATTGAGCAAAATGTGTCAGATACTAAAGAGTACATATCATGCAATTTTGTGCTTAAGGAGTTCAAAAACAGGCAAAAAACACGAATCGGTGGTGATGGAAATTGGAATAGTGGTACCCCCTGGGATCAGTGTTAGGTTCTGATGGAGGATGTGGGGAGGGGGGCATGAGAGAACATTCTAAGAAGGTGAACGTGATTTCTTTTTTTAAAACTTTTTTTCAAGTTTAATTTATTTATTTTGGGGGGGGGGCAGAGAGAAAGGGAGAGAAAGAACCCCAAGCAGACTCCACGCTGTCAGCACAAAGCCTGACATGGGGCTCAAACCCACAAGATCCGTGAGACCATGACCTGACCTGATATCAAGAGTCAGATGCTCAACTGACTGAGCCACCCAGACACCCCCAGAAGTGTTTTCTATTTACTTCTGAGTGATTACATGTGGGTACACCTGTTTAAAAAATTAATCAAGTCTTACATTAGCATATGTGTTTTATACCTCACTAAAGTGTTATAGATAGATTGATTGATCCATGGATCGATCACTGGAAATCTAGATGCGTGGAAGGGAGGAAACAGTCCATCATTCATACAAAACTCCGAGAATGGATTGCATAACCCCTCTGTGGTTCAGTGAAAGAGATCATCACTGAACAATACCCAAGAAACATCTCAGCTCAACTGGCTTGGTTGTGGGACAGAGCATTACGGTAAACTCAATTTGTTCCAACAAGTAAGATCAAGGATGTGCCATTCCCAAGAGGTTACACCTATAGCATAACTGCCTTTTGGGGCTGGGTGAATCAAAAGTTCAGGTGAACTCACTATTGTGGGATTTTTGCAACACAGACCTTTTCTCAGGTACAAACCTTAAATCAACTCCTCACCTTGGGGTCACCCTGTCTGAAGGTGATTTCATAAAAATAAAGTTATGAAAACTTTATTTTTTCATAATGAAGTCAAAACTCTTTGGAGAGTGTAAGCATATGAATAACCAGAGAAGGGGAAATAAAGTCATTCTCTATAAAGTCTTTTTGCAAAGCTTTGCAGAAATGTGAGATAAGCCAAAGGCGATCAGAAACCTCAAATCTTTGGAAAACACAAAATGAAGCCTCAAATCCATAAAATCTATGTCTGCCACACCTATCCAACCAAAAGGAAATAGATGCCCCAGGAAAATGCATTTTCCCTTTATTACAAAACAGGACTTTGCCCCCAAACCCAAGCTCTACCTGATCACACGACATGGGGACCTATAGAATGGCCATTACTCCTTCAGCATTTCTCAGCTAGGGTTTTACAGCGTTTGGGGCTACTTGTTGAAATATTTTGGATATTGAGTTGTGTAAAATATAATATTAAAATAAATTTCAAGGGGCACCTGGATGGCTCAGTCAGTTACGTTGTCTGACTTTGGCTCAGGTCATGATCTCACGGTTCGTAAGTTCAAGTCCCATGTCAAGCTATGTGCTGACAGCTCAGAGCCTGGAACCTGCTTTAGATTCTGTGTCTCCTTCTTTCTCTGCCCCTCCCCGACTTGCGCGCGCGCGCTCTCTCTCTCTCAAAAATAAATGAACATTAAAAAAATAAATAAAGTAAATTTCACCTATTTTATTTTTTTTTTTAAATTTTTTTTTTCAATGTTTTTTTATTTATTTTTGGGACAGAGAGAGACAGAGCATGAAAGGGGGAGGGGCAGAGAGAGAGGGAGACACAGAATCGGAAACAGGCTCCAGGCTCTGAGCCATCAGCCCAGAGCCCGACGCGGGGCTCGAACTCACGGACCGCGAGATCGTGACCTGGCTGAAGTCGGAGGCTTAACCGACTGCGCCACCCAGGCGCCCCTCACCTATTTTATTTTTTAATGTCACTGCCAGAAAATTTAAAATTACCCATGTGACTTGCATTTGTGGCTCACATTACATTTTCAGTGGACAATACTACGTTACAGTATAAGGGCAGGAAAAATAAATTAGATCTCAGAAGTCCATGAGAAATTACAACTATGAATACTGCATGAATAATATATTCATATTTCATATATATTTCATAATATATTTCATACATTTATAAAGCGTATTACCAAGCAAGACACTAGAGATGAATTTGAGGAAAAAAGTAAACTTTTGTAAAATGCTGATTTCCAGAGAAATAATGATATAAGTATAAATTTCACTTAATCATTTAGCCAAAATCATTTAACCAGTATTAGAAGTTGAACGTGGGGCGCCTGGGTGGCTCAGTCTGTTAAGCGTCCGACTTTGGCTCAGGTCATGATCTCGCGGTCCGTGATTTCGAGTTCCACGTCAGGCTCTTTGCTGACTGCTTGGAGCCTCGAGCCTGTTTCGGATTCTGTGTCTCCCTCTCTCTCTGACCCTCCCCCGTTCATGCTCTGTCTCTCTCTGTCTCAAAAATAAATAAACGTTAAAAAAAATTTTTTTAAAAAGAGGTTGAACGCTTTTTATCTTTTTAGATTAAAACCATAGTTTCCATAGGTTCAAACAGGATTTTTAAGCTCCTGGGAAAAGTAGGTAAGTGTGTTAAATGTCATTTTTTGTTGTTGTTGTTGTTAATCTAATCTACATGCATCAAATCACAAAGAGTTTATTGTATTATTTGCCTTGGGCCGGGTCCAGCTTCCACCTCTGTCTTATGACCCCTCCTAGAGGTAATTAGAGTATATAAAGTGCTTTATACACTCCCTTTCTTTGCCAGGAGCTTCAGGAAGGCAGTTTTGGACTTTGGGTGGTCACATCTTGGGGGCGTCAGAGTCTCTCTTCAGCTTTTCTTTTTGATCCGAAAAGCTAATTGCTTCAGGGTATAGCTGTCTGCGTCCAAAGAAATATTACTGATTCCCCCCCGCCCCTCCTGTTATTATCAAGGTTTTGACTCATCTAGAACATTCTACCAAAAGACATGTATTTCTTGTAGGAATTTGATGTTCTTTGCTGAACAATATCTGGGTATAATCTCATGTTCATTTTCTTACATAGTCCTTCACCTAATCTATGACCGAAGAGATCCAAGCTGTTCACTCCACCTCATCTTCCTAATCTCCCAGCACCTTTTGCAATGCAAACACTGGGTGCTGATTAATGGGGCATTCTTGGTTGGCAGAGATACGGAACTCAAGGGGGAATTTCGCCCTAAGAGCATTTTTCTCGTGAGCATAGCATTCATGCCCACTCATCTCCCCTTTGCTCCACTTCCTGTTCCCCCCATCCCCAAACATTAAAAAGGACTCCTACTGGTGTCCAAGATTTTCATAAAATCATGCCATTCATTTTGATGAGTGTTAAGAGGCCCACAGATAAAGTTACCAACATGTTTCCTGCAACAAGCTGACTTGTTCCAACAAACCCAGGCCCCAGGCAACCACAGTTCGTAAGCATATTTTTTGGATCCTGCATTTCTACCCTTTGAAATGGTAACTGCTTCTCTGGCCAAGACAGGAGCCTTTAATGGCTCGGTGTTGTTTTCAAATATTCTTAGGGTGGCAATGTAACACTCATACAATGCTGCAAGCCATTTGGGGTGCAAGGGCACTGAATATGGATTTAGCCTTCTCCCATTTTACTGTGTGTAAGTAAATCTGGGGATCTTTTTAAAAATGTGCAGATTCTGATTTGCTACAGCTAGAGAGACCTCTGAGATTCTGCATTTCTTGTTTTTTCTTGTCTTTTTTTAAACGTCTATTTTTGAGAGATAGGGAGCAAGGGAGGGGCAGAGAGCGAGGGAGACAGAGGATCCGAAGCAGACTCTGTGCTAACAGCGGACAGCCCGGTGTGGGGCTCGAACTCACGAACCTTGAGATCATGACCTGAGCCAAAGTTGGACACTCAACTGATTGAGCCACCCAGGCACCCCTGAGATCCTGGATTTTTCACAAGCTCCCAATGCCAATGCCATTGACCCTAAAGCACACTTTGAGTAGAAAAGAGATCTCTAGGAAATCTTCCATCTGTAAGATTCTATAACTCTGTGTGATCAGAAAGCAATAGCTGACAAAAGCAGGGGCAGATTCTCCTTAGAACCTTTGCTAGAATACTCCAGAAGTCATAATACCAGTTATAGAAATTTATCTAGCTAGGAGAATTTAGAAATTAAGTCTGACAGTCTATCACCAAGTCATTTTAGAATCTTGCAGTGGATCGAAGCTACTATTAGTTCTTTCAAATGTGTATTCAGCTACTTTGTTCCTAGAATATCTCTCCAAATAAGCCCCTTTACACCCCAGCTGGATCTCTGATTATGCTGGATGCAAAACATCTAAGTTTGTTCAGTGACTAGTTACATAAAGCAGCTATCTTGAATCGTTATGCAAAGAGGGATTTTGCTAAATAAATATTTGCTACTCAATTTATCTATTCTATAAACACAAATGCTACAACATAAGGTTTGCTTAAAGTGGAACATCTCTCTCTCGTTCCATATCTGATAAGAATGGGGAAAAAACCCAATTTCTATTCGTAGCAAACACAAAAACTCACAGATGCTTCAATCACATCAATTGTAAGTAGGTACACCACCGTGTATTTGATGCTGATATTAAATTCCTTTGTGTAGGTAAATTCTAAAAAAATGATGAAGTAGACCAAGTGGAAGTGAAAATGAAACTTACATATGGTCATTTTTATGTATGATTTTTCTGCCTCTCTCGAGTCTAGGCAGATGACCTTTCCCCCACATTAATTGAGTGCTATGCGCACACACTATGCCAAATACTATGCCAGGTGCTGGCAGGTGATGGGAAGGCAGTAGGGGGTGAGAACATAAATAATTCCGGTCTCTCCCCCAGCCGGCTCAACTGAGTAGGGGAAGATAGGCACTGAAGTATTTACAACATAATATGCCTGTAATAGCTGAAGCTAGCAATTACATAGCTCTTTTATCTGTCAAACACTCACCGTTCTAAGCATTTTACATATATTAATTCATTTAATCTTCATAGCAATCCTATGAGGTAGTATCTCCATTTTATGGCTGAGAAAACAGGCAAAGGCAAGTTAAATGACTTCCTCAGAGTCACATAGAAATACATGGCAGAACTAGGTATGAACCCGGGAAATCTAGCTCGGGACCCACTTTGCCACTCAAAGTGTGGTCTGCTGACCATCATCATGGGCCTTACCCACGAGCTTTGTTAGGAATATGGAATCTCAGACCCGGCCCTAGATCCCTTGATCCAAAATCAGGATTCTAACAAGATTTCTTGGTGAGTGTGTGATTATTAAACCTTGAGATGCACGACTCTAAACTGGCATAATATGCAGCCTCTGATAAAAGACCAACCTCTACCTCACCTTCCACCTTGGCCTGGAAGGCTGATTCTGAGAGATTTCTACCATCCCCCGGCCACCTCAGACACCATTCCTGTGGGCACCTGACCTGCCTCAGTTTCTCCCCATGTTGACCTGAGTCAAAAGTAGTTCTTTCTACAACAGACCGACTAGCTTCTTCACTGAGGATCTGAGGAGTCACAGAGAGGGGTCACTTCACTAAACTTCAAGCCTTCTGTCATCTCTCTCTCCCCCGTCCCCATCCCCGTGTCCCTCCCCTCTCTGGAGTAACGGCCCAAACTTCCCCTTGTCTCCAGCAAAACAGTTCTATTTCCAACCAGATCCCTTGGAGATTTATCATTCTACTTCCAAACACGCTGGTCAAGGCATTTTCCCAATTCACAGTTTCCTTCCTTAGACAAATTTTGTTGCTAGTTGTTATTAGGTATCATTTGCCCATCTTCTTACAGTTACTTCCGTTATAACCTCTTCATAACCTCTATTTTTTTTAATTTATTTTTTTAAATCTATTTTTTTTTAACTTTTATGCATCCTTGAGAGACAGAGAGCATGAGCGGGGCGGGGGGTGGGGGTGGTGCAGAGAGAGAGGGAGACACAGAATCTGAAGTCGCCTCCAGGCTCTGAGCTGTCAGCACAGAGCCCGATGTGGGGCTCAAACTTGCAGACCGTGAGATGGTGACTTGAGCTGAAGTCGGATGCTTAACCAACTGAGCCACCGGGAGCCCCTTTATAACCTCTATTTTCTTACAAAATACAATACACATACAGAAAACTCCATACATGTTAAATTTTACTTTCAACTTCTACTCTCTTTAAATTTTCATGGAAAAAAAAAAACCGCTGCTCTCCATTAACAACGTATTAAATAAAAGTATGAACCATATAATTTAGTAAAATGGCCATAATTAGGAGCCCACAGGCCCAGGACACAAACGAACTGAGGCCAAGCTTCAACTAGAAGCCAAAGTCTATATATCCTGTCGGTTGCCAACTGGGATACAGTGGAATGTCTGTCTCTTACTCCCGATTACCAGAAAATCAGGTGGGTAAATACTGTTAGAATAAGCGTATTCCAATGCTGTGTCTACCTTGCTGAAAACTATATATTGTATTAGTTTTGATTAAATGGGAAATGTAAAATATGTATGATAATTGTTTGGATGAAGAGGGAGCATCTAGAGAAGGTGAATAAAATGGATGATTGCAGAGGGCTCCTTTTGAGTCATGGTCCATCTATTCAGACTGTGGATTAAACTCCTGCCTCCTACAACTGGCTGTCTGTCTTTGATCCTCTTTCAGGCAGTGAGAAGAAGCAGTAAAAGGGAGAGAGGCCGAATATATAGTTCAGCAGATGAACTCTGTTATTTATTAATTACCCTCACAAAAGGTTTGGTGGAAGAAAAAGGTTATACTCGTTAGTTTTTTTTTTTATTAAGCTTATTTATTTTGAGAGAGAGAGAGAGAGCGAGCGAGCGAGAGAGAGAAAATCCCAAGCAGGCTCTGCACTGTCATTGCAGAGTCCAACAAGGGGTTTGAATTTATGAACCATGAGATCATGACCGGAGCCAAAATCAAGATTCAGAGGCTTAACCAACTGAGCCACCCAAGCGCCCCAGGTTACACTCATTACTAAGTGGTGGTCTCCGGATGACGTGAGAGTAGCAGCTCCCTCGGATACGTGGGTAACTATTTGTTGTCATGATACCTGACGCATCAGATGCTTCCTCTTAGCAGAAGAAAACAGCACTGAAAGAAGTGATTGGACCATCCCCAATTCTTTGCAAATGGTTTTAAAAGAGCAGAGAGCATGCCTATTGCTGCCTTATGATGGTCAGTCTAAATATAACTATCTTTGCTATATCTTCCTCACCGATTAGCATCAGCTTCAAAGCTCGGTTAGTGTATCAAATATTGCAAGTAGAAATAAAACCCTGTTTAGACGTGTATTAATCCATAGCACAGCAATTGTCCAGTCATGAAACCACCCGTTGCCCACAACAACAGCAACAAGGAAAAACACAGAAAAAGACAAGTGCTGAATGTTGGCAATAGGTTTTAGGACTAGTGACCTCTCTCTTCCTTCCTCCTCCTCTGAAAAAGTCAAATCCTGCTTATTCGTCTAGGCCTAATCAAAATTCTAATCCCTGTAAGTAAAAGTTTCAGAGGTCACTGCAACCACCATCACGTCTCCTCTTCTTAATATCTTGATGATGGAATCTGCCCCGTTCATTTGGCCAAAAATGTAAATAATCATGAAAAGTGAAGATTAGTGTTTACCCCTGCCTGCATATGTATCTCGACTCCCCAGTTAATGTTATGTTTCTTTGGGGAAGTATAATTGGCTGTGCTTTTTGTGACTCCCCCTGGCATAGCATGGTGTTTTGCAGAGAGAAAAGCTTAATAAATATTTGACAACATTTTGCCCAAGGGTGCTGCTAACTAGCTATTCCATCTATTACTAACAGAAAGCACGGTCCCAAACCGGAAATTATTGTGCGTTGGTATGATTTTTGCGTCTCCAGAGAAAGCTGTCTGATCCGTGTGGCCTTCTTAAATGGTTGTCATTGAGGGTCTTCATGAAATGAGTCAACACAACACAGAAAACAACTGTTGCAAAAGCTTGGTATTTAAAATAAACTAGGTAATTTGTCCGTTTTGTGAAAGAGATGAACATTGCTTGATAAGCTAGTTTCTTCATCCAAGTGAAGGCTAAAGGAAGTCCTCCCCCTTTTTCGACCTCTGATGCATGTACTTAGAAATTAAAAAATTTGAGTTTCACTTCTAGTTCAGCCAAATACTTGCTATAAAACGGTAGGCAAATCCAATGGCAAGGGTTTAAAACATTCATCAGTAGATAATGGAACATTCCAGGTTCCAGTGAACTATTCTAGGTTCTAATGAGACCCTCATGTATGCATTTAGAATAGGATTTAAAAAAAATTTTTTTTTTAACATTTATTCACTTTGAGAGAGAGAGACTGAGCATGGGGGCAGCGGGGAGAGGGAGACACAGAATCCGAAGCAGGCTCCAGGCTCCAAGCTGTCAGCACAGAGCCCGACACAGGGCTCGAACTCATGGACTGTGAAATCATGACCTGAGCTGAAGTCGGATGCTTAACCGACTGAGCCACCCAGGCACCCATAGAATAGGATTTTTAAAAAGTAAACTACAAACTAATGCCAGAGGGATAAAGCAGTTTAAAAAATGATTTGAAATTGACAGTTCTGGGGCAAAATACCTAGTTAGAGCCTCACCTCACACTATATACTCTAGTGGATCCCAGATGGCTTAAAGAGTAATTCTTTTAAGGAAATTTAAAAAATTCAACAAAATGGAGCAAAACACACAATTGATCTTTACAAGGGGAAAATCTTTAAGCATGAAAATAATGCAAGAGATTGCAAAGGAAAGACTAATAAATTTACATGAATTAAAATTTGAAACTCTAGGACAATAGATACAGGTATAAAAGCAATTAATACTTAGCAGATATTTATTAAGCATCTACTATGTGTCAGACATTATTGTAGGTGTTTGAGAGATTGTATGTGTATATATGAACAAAACAGATAAAGGTCTGAATTTCTTTGCGGTCAAGGTACCTACAGTGTAGTGGACAGAGACTGACAATTAACAAAACAAGTGAATTATAGTGTATGTGAAAAGCTGGAAAGTGTTATGGGGAAAAAGTAAAGCCAAGAGTGGGGGGGATCAGAAGTGCCAAGGGCTGCGCTTGTTGTGTGGCTGAAGGATTAAATAGGATGGTCAGGGGAGAGCTCAAGAGTGATAAGATTCAAATAAACATTTGCAGGAGGTGACAGAGGGAGCCCAGTAGGTACCTAGAGGGATACTTGAGGGTATTCCGGGCATAGGGAAGAGTCACCTATTGTTAGAGCAGAGACAAATGAGAAATTGGAAAAACATATTTGCAGCATATGCAATTGGCAAGGGATAAAATCCTTGGTAGAAAAAAAGAGTTCTTAAAAATCAGCTTAAAACAATCAATGTCCTATAGGAAATAGACAAATGCCATGAATAGTTAAGATAATCTTTGAATAAAGGCCAGCGAAAAGTGAAATATTTCCAACCTGACAAGTAATCAGTAAACATTAAAGCAACTTCACTCTTAGGATATCCAGTTTGTGAAGGTGAAACAATGTTGGTGAAGAGGTGACAAGATAGATTCTCTTGTACAACGCTAATGGAAGCATGAAATGATACAACCTTTTGTAAAATAATCTGGTTATATTTATCAGCAACCTTTATCCTAGAAATATCTCTTATATAAATCATCAGACATTAAGACAAAATTGGTCTATATTTACTCCAGCATTGTTTATGATGATATAAAAATGATTAACACCTAGATACCAAACTTAAGTTTCTAGCCCAGGATGTATATTTATGAGCATTCGATGTCTCCATATGAATGTGTCATAAACACTTCCAACTTCAAGTGTCCCAATCAAACTCACCTTCTCCAGCACCTACTCCAGCCCCCAAATTTCCTCCTTCTCTTCTCTTTCTTAGTTAGTGAATGCTTCCAACATACTTCCATTGTGTAAGACACCAAGCCATTTTTCTCTCTTGCTTTCTGAATTCTGATATTCCCCTGTTTTGTCAATTCTGCTTTTGTAATATTTCTTGAACCCATCCTATCCTCTTTATTCCCTGTAGAACTGGTTCAGCTCTCATCATTTTACACCTGGGCTAATTAACAGCTGCTTACGTAGCCCGTAGTGGCCAAGTTCACTTCCATCCCATCTGTCACACCCTTGCCATAGGACTCTTTCTAAAATGTTAAACTAGATCAAATCACTACTTTGTTTACTTTTTAAAAATGACTCCCTACTGCTGTCAGATTAAAATTCAAACACCTTAGACAGACTTCCATGATCTGATCATCAGCTCTCTCGCTGTGTCAGCCTGAATTCTTCACTCCATCCGTAACAAGCAACTTACAAGTTACATATCATGCCCGTGTCTTTTCATATGCTTTCTTCTGCCTGCCCCTCCCCACTATTACTGTTCCCCAGACAACTTCTTTTCCTTTTTTCAGACTCAGCTGACGTTGCTGCTTTTTGTTTGATTGGTCTAAGTTAGCATGTCTCGAAGTCAAGCATGCATTGGAATCATCTGGAGAGCTTGTTAAAGTTTCCTGGGTTCTACCTCCAGCGTTTGTGATTTGGTAGATCTAGGGTGGGGCCTGCATACTTGCATTTTAAAAAGTTCCCAGGTGATATGGATGCTGTTGTGAAGGTTCTAGAGAATTCTTCATCAAGGCAATTAGAATTTGGCTGGTCACTTTTTCATTCATTAAACAAATGTTTGCTATGTATGTGTCTATTCTGCACTTGGTCTAGGCAAAGTATTCGGCACAGAGGTATAAAGATGGTCTCTCCCTGGTAGGAAGAAGGTAGGACTGACCTATACAATTGTGCAGGTTGGACACTGTGTAAATGGTGCTCACTGGAGTGTTTATAGCTCAGCCAGGGGTAACAGTCCTAGAAGCCTGAGAAACACACCACTGGTTTACACAATAGCGTGACACATACCATGATACAAATATGCACAATGTTCTCCAAGACATGAGCAGAGCCTTCAAACTCAGATATGAATTGGGGGCAGGGAGACAGGCAAGGCTACCTAGAGGATGTGATACCAATGTTGAGTCTGGAAAGGTGAAGAGGAGTTCTTTGGGGAAAGAGTAGAGGGGGGCAGGGAGAAGAAGTAGCACACGCAAAGACAGACACAGAAGGATTCCATGTGATTGTAAGTAGGTCGTTAGGATGGAGTAAAGAATATTGAGGGCTCCAATCACTTTGCCTAAATGAAAGGCGTTTGCTGAATTTAAAATTTTTTTAAATTCTAAAATACTACATGTATCAAAATGTATACAAAACAGTTACTACGAACACCCCTGTACTCACCATTCAGATTTGCTCTGTTTGCTTTATCCCTCTTTTGAAGGAATGAAACATAACAAAACGCTAATGACCTATCTCCCTTTCTTCCCTCTCCCTCCCTTCTCTTGCCTAGGTAGCCACTGTGTTACAGTTGGTGTGAATTTTTCCCCATGTGTGTTTTTATACTCCTACTCCATAACTGTATAGGCATTTGCTTTTATCTTTATTCTTTATATTTAAAAAAAAAAAGATTTATGCATTTATTGAAGTCATCTCTGTACCCAATCTGGGACTCGAATTCAGGGCCCAGAGATCAAGAGTTACATGTTCCACTTCCTGGGCCAGCCAGGTGCCCCGGCATTTACTTTTTAACGAGAGATATTTTCCAGGATGTTATAGAAAAAATGACAACTTTGGCCTCTGCAGGCTTCCTGAGGAGACACCTAGAATGGCAGGCAGCCAGTGCCTCAGCAAACCTGCCCCTTTCCAACATTTGGTGGGGGCAAAGACAGGGTGCACATTAGCTTTACAAAACAGTCAGAGGGGGTTAAAATCAGAAAATCAAGTTATGCCCATTCAATGGGAGCAGATTCAAAAAGCTGAATGAAAACTTATTTTTGTTTTGTAGCCAAAGCTGTCAAAGACACAGGATCAAGAAAACTTGTACTAAGAAACTTGGGCAAAATGTGATGATGACCTGGAAGTTAAATTCTTTCTCATTTGGGAGCTCGTAATGAAAAGTCTATGAAAATATAGTCACCAAAGTTAGATTCTAGTCCTCCTAAAATTAAGGAAAGAAGGACATGGTGGAGGATGGGGGAGGCAGGAGAGAAGGAAGAAAGAAGAGAAGAAAGAAAAGCTGGTGTTCTTCCCCATCCTGACTTTCCCACTTTCTCTAGCTTGGCTTCTCATGGTAACGTCTGAGTCATCCTCACAGCTTTACAATTCCTTCTTCTCTCATTCCTTTTAAAGTCTATTATTTAGTCCCTTTTAATTTTTCCTTTTTCTTTTTTTAGGGATGCCCCCATTTGAAGATCATTGCTACTGGTGTCACAGATCCCTAGAAAAGTTTGTATGGCGTGTCTGCATGTGTGTATTGTATTTATTTATGTATGCATACAGGTAGGCTTTATCCATTGCCGATAGAATGCCTCACTAAATTCCCAACCAGTTTTCTGTATAGACAAACACCATGTAACTTTTTTTCTTTATTCAGATCCAGGTCACTGTTATTTGTATGTATATTCACATGTATATGTATATATATATATGTGTATATTCACATGTTTATATATATATATGCACACACACATATATAATGCATTTATGCACACACACTCCCCACATACATGTATGTGTATGTGTGTGCGCGTGTGTGTGTGTTTGCTGAAACACAGTTTTGAACTACACAGCTAATTAATGAATACATTCTCCTTGGTCAATTCATTCTTCACTATTCTTTCACATCCATCTTTTCTCTCCTGTCCCTGATGTATCCTCACTAATAACCGAAGTCCTCAAAGCTACTTTTTATTGCTCCCCCTTTTATGTACTTGGCTAAGATCATTCCTCTAAAGAACCACCCTGATCATTTCTCTCCAAAACTGAAAAGCTTCTTATAGTTGCCTAACTGTAACTAGGTCTGCTACGTGCCTTCATGATACTCTTTTACAACAAACCTCATTTTACTTCTGGATAGTAAAGTACCCAACTACACTTTCCAGTTTCTTTTACAACTAGGAATTGGTAGATGAGACTGTAGGTAAAAATTGTGGCGTGGGAATTCTGGTAAGGCCTCCTAAGGAGGAAAAACATAGCTGGTAATGATAATGAGTGCCTTTCACTTCTCTCTTCCCATCTTTCCTGCTGCCTGGAATTTATATGTGAGGGCTGAAGCTCCAGGAGCCATCTTGAACCAAGAGGTAACTTTAAGGATAGAGTCATGTGCTAAGAATGGAAATACAGAAAGATAGAAGGTGCCTGAGTCCCTGATGATTATAGAACTGACCCTGCTGCTGTGGAGAGAAAAATAAACTTTTGTGTGTTTGTCACTGTTATTTGTGGTTTTCTGTTGTGGGCAGGCCCCAAATGGTAGCTTATTCTCTGCACAAATGTAGCTCTTTCTCCAATTCAGCCAATATAATATTTTAATTAGCTTTGATCCATTGCTTCTCTTCTTAAGACAGGGGCTTCCGGATAGAAAGACCTGAGTTCAAGCCCAGCCCTGCCACTGTGACAATGATGTCTTTAGACATTGCTTATGTTCATTTTACCTTCATTTTCTTTTTCTGGAAACCAATAATAATAATAATAATAATATGCACATTGAAGTATTTATTACTTTTCTTTCATCCTGTTTTCCAGTTATTATCCCAATGGCATCAATAGGAAAAATAACTGAGGGAAGGAAAAGGGGATAAAACTCCAATCAGGATGTTTCTCCAATTTTTTACAGCCCTTATAAGCAGTTGAGTAGTTAAAACTTCAGATTGCTGATTTTTAGAAGTCATTGGGAAAAATAGATTGGATATATCTATATCTATATCTATATCTATATATCTATATCTATATCTATATATAGATATAGATATATGTTTGTATATATGTGTGTGTGTGTATATATATATTTATATATGTATACACATATATAAAGTTTCTATTTATTTATTTCGAGAAAGAGAGAGGTGCAGAGGGAGAGGGAGAATCCCAAACAGGCTCTGTACTGTCATTGTGGAGCCTCACGTGGGATTTGAACTCATGAACCCGTGAGATCGTGACCTAAGCTGAAATCAAGAGTTGGATGCTTAACTGATGCCACTCAGCTGCCCCTAGACTTCAGTGATCGATATTTTACTCTCATTCTCATGAATTACTAAAATCTGACTACATACATGTTACATTGTCCTAAGACCATTTGACCTATAGATTTATGCATATGTATCAATTTTAAGAAAGTTGGCTCCAAGAGAATCACTTTCCCCAAGTCACTGGAATGAAGAAGACACACTTTCTGTCTTGTACTTTCCATTTAGACAAATTGACTTTCCATTTGACAAATTGATGTGAAGAAAGAGTTCCTTTCAAATGGGCATAAAATTGCGAAAAACGCATTTTGCCCCAACTGTTAGATTGTGTAATTTCATTTCTGCTCTTACGCACATTAAACTAAATTGTTTAAATAGAAATCTTGCTCAACTAAATTTGATTCAATTAGGAAATTAGTCTATATATGCAGAGTCTGGAACGTGTGGGTTGAAATATGTTCTAGCTATTTAAAATGTTATTTTTTATGGATGGTTCACTTTTGCCATAGCTTCATTAGTGAACTAAATTTTTATTAATGTGGATCAATCTTGTGGGTTAAATAAACCTTGGCCCTTCACTGGGAAATCGCTCAAGTAGTAGAGAGTTTTGTCCGCACAGCCTCAAAGGCTAGAATATTTGAGCATCTTCGAATCCTTCCTGCTCTGGCTCCGTGTGACCCTCTCTTACCAGTTGCTAACGCTGCCACCATTTCCTTTTCAAAAACATTTTCCTTGCCCCTTCCAGCTCAGTGTTCTCATCAGGCTCTCAAATGCAGAATTGTCTGCTGGGTCCCCTCTGGCCTGGCCTGTGTCCTTAGCTGCATTTTAACCTAAATAATTACCTTTCATGTTACTGTGGGACTTCTAAAACACACCAATGGAAAAGTTTCAGCAGGGTTGGCTCAAAGTATTTCAGGGAAGGGAAAGTGTTTTCTTCAAGGGTCAAAGTGCCTATTGCAAAGGTATAGGTACAATGCCAGTCATTTGAGAGCACCTGACACACTCCCAAAGCGGAAAGACTGAACCAGGAGTAGCCTGTTGTCTAGGTGGCACTTGAGGTCTGAATTCCAACCTCAGTCATTGGAAGTTCCACTCACCTAAGTTATAGGAAAAGGAATCTTGCATTTTATAGGTCATGAAAAAGCATTGAGATGAGGGGGCAAAGGATTAAAAGATGATGAAGAATTTCTGGAGCATTATCCATAGTACATGTATAGTCCATGTCAAAGTAATGCATGAATCAAGTGCCGTACTCAAGATTTCTATTCCCAGGCTGCTCACGTATCACTTTTTAGCCACATTATAAGCTGCAAAACCCCAGAAGGTCTTTTGTGGTTCCACTGTCTATTCTCGGAGAAAATTTTTTTCCCTGTTTTTGTTGATTATTGAACAAAGAAAGTGCTAGAAGGGCAACAGGGTCTCCTGTATTCTGAAACTCTGCATAATGACCTTACACCCCACATAATAAATAGCACACATAGCTTTAAGGAAGTTTACTAGTATTTTCAGTATTTAAGGAAGTTCATCAGTATTTGTGTTTATTAAATGCTGAATTCATTGATTTTTTTTTTTTTTGCCTCATTTTCCCTCTTTGTTTTCATTTTTTAATGGAGGTAGAATTTATATACAGTAAAAAAGCACAGATGAATTCTGACAAATGCTGTGTAGCCTACACTTCTGTAAAGATATATATTTCCATCACCCCAGAAAATCCCCTTAGGCCCCTTCCCAGTCAATCCTCTCTTTTCCTTGGGGTAACTACTATTTCTATCACCTAGATTAGTTTTTCCTTTTCTAGAACTGTATAAAAATGGATTGATACAGTGTGGACTCTTTAATGTCTTAGTGTCTAACGTCTCATGTCTTAAGCGTGTTATAAAAATCGCCTCTTCATTTCCTTGTCTGTAAGCGGAAGGGATCGCTTCCTAAGAATGGTGTGCAAGGATCCTGAGGAGTTGGAGGTATCCTGGCAGGGGTGAGGGGAGCTGAGAAGTCAGGTGAGTGAAGAGGATGCTGAAGAGTGGAGTTTGCAGCGACCCTTCTCCCCTTCAGAAGAACAGCTGTACTTTTCCATGGCTTACAAACTGGGGTTCCCTGGGAGATTTCATCTGGGAAAAGGGTTTTGGTAAAAAAAAAATATTAGCGAGCCAGACGTCCAGGTGATCCTTACTGATTCTTTCCCCTTGAACATTCTGTAAACTGCAAATAGTGCTTTCTGATAGGAGAGCTTTGACTGGTTCCCTTGAGGGAGGGCTGGGAGACACAGGCAGCCAGACGGGGGGCCCCCAGGGAGGGCCCCGGCACTGAGCACTGTAATATTAGTAGGAGTTACCATCAGATAGCGCCACCCCAACTGAGGCGCCTAGACAATAAGCCAGAGGCCCTGGGCAAGGGGAGGTACAAAGGCAGCATTCAAAAGACCTGACTCTCACAGCCTGCGAGCGTTTCTATAGAGTCCACCGGACCCTGGCCCAGCCGGAATGTCACCTGACAGCCAGAAAGCCATCTTTCACGGTTAGCTTTTAAACTGCTAAAAATAATAAACACAGAGAGGAAAGTGTGGACACAGTCTTAACTGCAGAGGCAAACGGAAACCGTTGTTATAATAACCTAAACAAACTGGGTTCCAAATTATAACCTAGCCTTCCAAACAGGCTGCTTGATATTACCAAACATCTGGGGACCAGAGGGAG
Source organism: Panthera onca (assembly GCF_046562875.1). Lineage (NCBI taxonomy): Eukaryota > Metazoa > Chordata > Mammalia > Carnivora > Felidae > Panthera > Panthera onca. The sequence continues at coordinate 140,780,092 of NC_138347.1, forward strand.
AATTCAGAGGCCTTGCCTGAGAAACGAGGCGATGTGCCCTGCGCCCTACCCCACGTGCTCCAACTCATGGCTTAGCTCCTCCTGACACCTTTTTTGGCACTCCAGGAAATGACAGTCGGAGAGGGCTGCTGGATCTTCCTTGAGCACAGTTTCCCCACCTAACACATGAAATACGGCTCTTCCCTCTCATGATCCGATTTTGACTCCTCTCACCCTAAATGAATTCTTGCAGCCTTCCTTTTCTCCATTCTGCTTTTCCAGCCAGCCCATTTAATGTTTTATACTTCTCCCGGATACCTACAGAGGTCAACACTATGTTAAATAGCCACAGCAGCAATGCCACCAATTAGAAGGTAATTCCCCTAGTGCTAAAAGTGACAATCATAAAGACCGCGAGTCTGCAAACAGCCGAGTCAAGGCTGACATCTGACCTTCTGATCCATTAAATCACGTGCAGAACTTGGCACCCACACAGGCCGGCCAATGGGAGGAAAACCGCAGATCTGGAAAAAAGGAAATACAAGAAAGTGAATAGACGTGTTTTGTTTTTCTCTTTCTTTCTTCCTCTCTTTCTCTTTCTTTCTTTCTTTTCCTCTCTCTTTCTTTCTTTCTTTCTTTCTTTGTTTCTAAGTTCCCCAACATTTGCTTAATCTGCAACTGTTCTTCTATGTTTAAATAGGGTCTGGTTTCAGAGTTGTCTCTGATTTTGAATAAATGCAAATGGACTGAGATAAAATCTCATTCCAGATGGTTTCAGAGAAAGGAACTTGAACACAGAAGTTTAGTAACACATTTTAGGCATGGGACAATGTTTGTACATCCCAAAGACCTACTTTGCTGTGGACAGGATTCAGGAGTTTTGGATTGCCAGCCTGGGAAGGTGGCTAAGAGGTCAAGGTGAATCCTAAACAGTTTACAAATTTTGTGCTAAAGAAGGTATGGTTGGTCTCAGAGGACGGTTCCCAGGACAGATCTTAACAAACCGAAGCACCAGCCATGCCCCGTGGTGAAATGACAGGTTATTCATCAGGGTTATTAAGTATTTGAGCTTGGAACTACGGAGCTGTCTAGATTGTGTTAAGTGTTATTATACTGGGGACACTTCCCACCAGTATAAACAGATGAAAGAGATGGCCAAACAGACTGTGGCATCTACTTGTGCAGCAGATGATGGCTTCGAGTGTTTGCACAATAAGTGAGAAGCTGCTTTTCAAGTGACCGTGGCCCCGCAAGTTTTCTTGTTGTGGGAGCTTAGAACTCAGAACAGCAGAGCTTCGTAGAACAAATGTCAGGGTTCTCACTGCCTAGAATGGACAAATGCATGATTTTTGTCATATCTTCTTTTTTTTTAAATTAAAAAATAGAGATCATAGATGTAACCTTGATAACCCCGCTTGAAGGCCAGACCACGAATTTGTGTTTTTCTAGTCCACCTTTTTTTTTTTTTTCGCATTTACATACAATATGTGTATCCAGAACAATGAGCAGTGTTTGTGCATATCATCGTAGATGATAGGAATCTCTGCATGTGTATCTATCCTTCCACATTTTTGACTCAACATTGTATATGTGTGAACATAACCATGTTGGTCTCTAACATTCCCTGTAGCTGCCACATTGGATGAATATGTGCTCACTCATTTCTTTTCATATCCCACATTTATGGCACCATAAAAGCACTCATCATGTCATTAAAATGATTGTTGGGTGTGTGTGGGTGTGCATATACATGTGCATATAGGTGCATTTCCTCTGTGATGGATTCTGAGCTCCTGGAGATTCTGGTGCGTCTTGTTTTTTTTTTTTTTTTTTAATTTTTTTTTTCAACGTTTTTTATTTATTTTTGGGACAGAGAGAGACAGAGCATGAACGGGGGAGGGGCAGAGAGAGAGGGAGACACAGAATCGGAAACAGGCTCCAGGCTCCGAGCCATCAGCCCAGAGCCTGACGCGGGGCTCGAACTCACGGACCGCGAGATCGTGACCTGGCTGAATCGGACGCTTAACCGACTGCGCCACCCAGGCGCCCCTGGTGCGTCTTGTTTTAACACTAGCTCCTCTACTCTATGACTCCATGCAGAAGGGACACTCGGTGTGATAAGAGGAAAAACAAAAATGTTAAAAATTGATTTGTTTATGGTTAATTTCCCTTCTTTTTAAAACGACGGAAGACATTGGGTTGTATTTCGGAAGACTTTGGGGTTGTATTTATCTATTTTCATAGTCTCTGTCCAGTGCTCTCATCATACACTTTAAATCCCAAGCCATCAATATCGCCTCATTGTTTGCTGGAAAATCAGAAGATCTGACAGTGTGAGTGAGGCTAAATACCAAGATATTTTTAAGAAGCATACTCTTAAAGCTTTCTCAAAGAATAAACTGACAAGGCCAGGAAGAAGCCAGTGTTTGTAACTGTTGTGGCTTTATGGTGAACATGAGTAAACAGACACACTCCCCTTGACACTGATATTTAAAAACAAACAGTGCCTTTTGTATGAAAATAATACTGGACTTCGTTTTTTTTTTGAAGGTGTAATTCTGATTTCGATTTTAAAGAATATATGTGAACCTGACTCTGTGAAAACAACCTAAAAATTCTCACATAATGATTCATAATAATAAGCATTTTATACATAACCTTTATTCAGCACATTTTGTGGGCTGGGTTGTGCTAATCTTTTACCTAATTTCACTTAGTTTAATCCTCCCAATGATCATATGAGGTTGGTATTATTAATAAGCTCATTTTACAGATGAGGAAAGGAGAGGCACAGAAAGGTTTACAATTTTTGCCCAAAGTCAAACAGTGAAGAAGCAGTTGGCTAGGAATCTCATCCAGGTAGGAAGATGTCATGGACCTCATTCTGAAGTACTAAGAACAGGCCCAGGTTTTAAGATACAACTGCAGAAAAGAAAATTGAAAAACAGTGTGCCTGCGGTGGCTTCGAAATTTTGCTGTAATACAAACAGACAGTATTCCTCTTATGGTATGCCTCAAACCAAGAACAAACCAAATTAGAGTACTCCAAGGGAACAAATTCAAAGTGATTTCTTAGTGATGAAGGAAATTTAAAGTAGCAAGGTCAAGCCCCAGACCTTTCCAACTTAAACATACCCATTTTTCATTCTTCTTCTCTTTAGAAACCTGGGGGCCATGACTTTGCTCATGGCTCAAAGGAGCCTGCCTGGTTTGTTTACGTAAGATTCAAAGCAAAAATGAGAATCACTCCCTGGGACAACTTTAGCCTAGAATGTGTGTTCTTTACACATTTTTAATTGGGACACAAATATATTAACAGTGTGGTTGTTTTGTATTCTCAAAAGAATCTGTTTTATAACTGATTCATATTTATATTTGGAATATATTTATTTCTAGGCATGAAACAGTTCATTTTGTTGAGCCATGTGACCTGAGGTGAGGTTGGCACAATTTCCTGTGACTGCTCCTATTAATGAAAATTCAAGGTTAAAGATAAATAAAGTTCCTTTATTTATATACTTGGTTTATTAATATGTTATTTATAAATGGCTCTTTTTTTTCAGTCACTAACTATGTACAAATGAGCTCTACAGAACAAATGAGCAAATACACAATTGTACTTTACGACAAAGTTTTTATTTTAAAAGGGTTAATATGACAAAAAATTGACATCATCTATCCATCTGTCTGTCTATCTACCTCTTTAGCCTCAGGTCTCCCATCAAACCTTATGAAGTCTGAGATAGACTATATTGCATTATGGCCAACATTCTTCACCCCTCCATGTACCTACACTTTTGTAACTTTGCACTAAGGAGGCTGTATCTACCTTCCTGTCCCCTTTGATTCTGGCTTTGGTCATGTGACTTGCTCTGGCCAGTGGAATGTTAGCAGGTGTGCTGCTTGTAGAAGTATGAAAACGCTCTTGCTTTGTTTCTGTGTTTTCTCTTGCTCCTCTGTCATGGCCATGAGAAGATGCCTCAGCTAGCCTGTCATGGTTGAGAAACATGGAATGAAGTTGACTCGCATCAGTCGTCCCTGCCGAGGCTATGCTGGATCAACCTAGACTAGTCAAGTTGCAGAAATACGAGAGCCCAGGCAAGATGAGCGGAACCATCCAGCTGACCCAGAGCTGCCACCTATGCAGGAGTGGACCCAGCCGGAAGCTGAAGAACCACCCAGCCAACTGAAACTCAGCTCAGACCCACAAACTTATAAATGCCAACTGTTTCTAACCATTGAATTTTGAGGTAATTTGTTACTATGCCAAGCAACCCCATTCAATGCTAGTGGGTACTAGATAGCTGACCAGGACATTTGCCTGGTTCACTCAAAAAAAACCCATAGGTGCCCCCATAGAAGACAGTTTAAAATTAAGTTATTAATATTCAGCAAATATCCACAAAATGTCAGCTGTATCAGTCAAGGTTCAACCAGGAAAATAGAACTCGGTCTGAGTATTTAAACAGAAGGATTGCAATGTAGGAAATTCATTACGCAGGTGAAGGAAAAGATGTAAAGGCAAATGGGAGAAGGAGGCATCCAGGAGGTGAATGACTGCAGGAAATCCTGGAGTTCAATGGAGTGTTAATACTGGAACACAGGGGCCAAGGTCACCCAGCAAAAGCTCAGAGGGCGTCGCTAGTTGGACCTGTGTCTCCCTAGAGGAGAGACACAGCCTTCATCCAAGATACCGTCTGAGGCAGAGAGTGTGGGGAAGAAATACCCTGGCTTCTCTCTTCCTTCAGTCTTCCATTCTCCCTCCAGGGATTTCCAGGGTTGAATCCAATTGGGGGCCAACTGACTCAGGGACCCAGAAAGCACAACCCTCAGGGGCAGCCTCTCAGTAATATGAGAGAGGGATTTGAGAGCACAGGGGTAAATACAGCACCATGATGTGCAAGACGTTACACAAGGTGTTACTCAGGGCTGAAGGCTACATCCACAAAGATATTGAGAAGCAGAAAGACTGGGCTTGACGGTTAGAAATGACCTGACTAGGTAAAAGTGAAGGACAGGTAGGAGCGACTGTGGAAGTGAAGTGTAAGAAGTATTGGGGGAAATAGCAGGCATTCTGGTTTGGCTTAGAAGGTTGTGTATTTGGGAGGAGGGGGCAGGGGTGGGGAGGGGACGATGGGGCTACAAATTTGAGAGACTGAACAAGCCTGGATTCCAATGCTGCAGATGGGATTTCTGTTCTAAAGGTGGCAGGAAATTAGATGGTTCTAAGCAGAGAGTAACATAATCCAAATTGTGTGTTAGGAACATTATTCTGATAGAGATTTGAGGGATGGAGATTGGAGTGAGACTGCTAGACAAGGGGTTATTACTTAGGTGTAGACCTCAGGGAATTCCTAACCCTCTGGAACAAAAGGCAGAAGTTTCTGTAAGCATTCAGTTTTTTGAGAGATGGTATGTAGCTTTCACATGGCTTTCAGCGGAGCCCATGACCCCGACCCTATCAAAAATTGTAAGCACTCGGGGCGCCTGGGTGGCTCAGTCAGTTGAACATCTGACTTCGGCTCGGGTCATGACCTCATGGTCCGTGAGTTCGAACCCCGCGTGGGGCTCTGTGCTGACAGCTCGGAGCCTGGAACCTGCTTCAGATTCTGTGTCTCCCTGTCTCTCTGCCCCTCCTCCACTCATGCTCTCTCTCTCTCTCTCTCTCTCTCTGTCAAAAATAAACGTTACAAAATTTAAAAAAAAAATTGTAAGCACCAGCAGCAGGAAGAGATCTAGAAAGCTCCTATAATGAAGATCTTTTAATGAAGATAAGAAATGAGACAATGGCAGTGGCAATGGAAGGAGTAAACAGACAAACATTTATGAGGGACTATCTAAACAAATAATCCGGATGAGTATGAACAGAAATAAAATGAGAGATGCTAAAAGGTTTAACTCTGGGCTGTATCTGTCTGCTATTCCTTGCCCTCCCCCTACAAAACAGAGAAAAGCAGTCCATGCTTCCAAGTTACCACCTCTGTTCATCAGAGATATCACTAATCAAATGTAACCTTTCCTTATTGCTGAGCCCAAACCCCATCTCCAAATCTTTCTCAAATAGCACCCTAGGCACCCACTGCCTTATTCTAGAGCAACTGTTTTTTTTTTTCATTGTATCGACTGTTATATAATTTCAGAAGGATGAAGTACCAACGAATGGATATATTTGGCAGAATGTATTATATACTGATATGATCTGTGTATACATATCATTCGCATATTTCCCACATTCGGGGAAACTTATATACAGTTAGGCCACTAGCTAGATCTTACCCAAGATCATGAGTCTACTTGGTGTTCATTGAAAGCAATGAACACAGATTTAAATAAAGCTGAATTGGGAGGGGCAAAAAAAAACTTTGATACACAAAAACTTATTTTATTATGAAATTATCATCATGAAGTTTTGAAATTAGCATAAGCCATTACAGTCAACTACTAGTAACTTCACTGTTAAATTCTTAACTCCAATCACAGGCAAGTAGGTATATAGCATTATCATGAGCCATCCTCTTGTCAAACTCTGGTGACCTTTGGCTTGGTATTTGAATGGCACTATGGTGGTTTTCTCACCTTGGGGTGTTTTCTAGCTGACATTTGAAAAGAGGTATCACTATCAGAGTTGCTTTCTATATAGGACCATAATAAAGAATATTCAGATAAGCCAAATTTTTTTCTACCTGGAGTTTTTTGTTTGTTTTTTTTTTTTATTTTTTTTTTTAACGTTTATTTATTTTTGAGACAGAGAGAGACAGAGCATGAATGGGGGAGGGTCAGAGAGAGGGAGACACAGAATCCGAAACAGGCTCCAGGCTCCGAGCTGTCAGCACAGAGCCTGATGCGGGGCTCGAACTCACGGACTGTGAGATCGTGACCTGAGCCAAAGTCGGCCGCTCAACTGACTGAGCCACCCAGGCGCCCCTGTTTGTTTGTGTTTTAAGGAGATAGAAGTTTATTGAATACACTGCATAGGAGCAGCAGGCAGGACAGCAAAGGAGAAACCGTCTGCCCTTTTTCTACTTGGAATTTTGATCAGCAAGATTATTACTATCCCTGCCAACATGAAGACTTTCTCTGCTCCACTCAACCCTAAACCCCAAAGTTCTATCTGTTCAATGCCAAACAACTTTTGGAAATTTGCCTATATACAAAAATACTCCATCCAGGCACCTGGGTGGTTCAGTTGGTTAAGCGTCCAACTTCGGTGCAGGTCATGACCTCATGGTTCATGAGTTGGAGCCCACTTCGGGCTCTGTGTCTCCCCCTCTCTGCTCTGCCCCTCCCCCGTCATGCTCTGTCTCTCTCTCTCTGTGTCTCAAAAATGAATAAACATTAAAAAACATTAAAAAATACTCCGAAGAAAAAAACCGCATCTCTACATGTAAACATTCCTGGCAGTAATTATTTGACCATGACCCACAATAAAAAGTATGTTTAAAAAAAAAAAAAAAAAAAAAGAGGTTAGAGTGGGAGAGAGCCAAAGCATTAGAGACTGTTAAAAACTGAGAACAAACTGAGGGCTGATGGGGGGTGGGAGGGAGGGCAGGGTGGGAGGGAGGGCAGGGTGGGTGATGGGTATTGAGGAGGGCACCTTTTGGGATGAGCACTGGGTGTTGTATGGAAACCAATTTGACAGTAAATTTCATATATTAAAAAATAAAAAAATAAAAAAATAAAAAAATAAAAAAATAAAAAAAAAAATTAAAAAAAAAGTATGTTTTAATCTGGAACACATGTACATATATAAAGATGTATACGTGTATATCTAACTAAAACAAAAGTTCTACAAAATAATATTCTTACTTGTGTGTTGCATTTGGGTATTTTCTATTCCATTCAACTCTTATTCTATTCTACGCTATATACTATTTTATTAAAGAGAAGTTAGTAATGACCTGCTGAATTGATTTCATTGCTCTCCAATAGGGCACAATTCACAGTTTGAAAAGCACTACTGTAGCAAAATGACTAAAGTACTCTAACTTTATTCACCGATGTAAACATATTCACAAAAGACCAACCCTGAGCAACTGCAGGGGAAAAAAAATCTCTTGGCTCTCTCCCTAGTCTCCTGGATGAAGCCAAGGTTTGCTGGGCCAACTTTTGTACTTCGTGGTTGACAATGACTGCAAACTGAAAGGCAGAGATCAAATCCTCACTCTCCTTCTCAACACATCTCTTCCGCTGGGTAAATTATACTGTGCAAGTATCAAGCTATTCAATTTTGCTGTCATTTACTGTTCTTTTTCCAACAGCAATGGAAACACAGGATCGGCTTACTCTTGTCTCTCTTTGGTAGAATTAGATTATTCTCCCTCCTGCCCTCTTAAACAAAGATGGCATTCATCACTCTGAGAACCACCCCCGGAGGATCTCCAAACAAAGCATGGCAGGGAAACCGCTACCCATGAAGGAGCAATAGCAGAATCTGGGCATTGAGGTTGTCAGTCCGGATTATATACCAGAACGAACTTTGTAGCGATTCTTTTGATTGAGTGAACAATTGTAATTGGAGCAACATAATTAACAATAATAACAAAGAAAGAAACAATAAAAGGCTATATGTCTCCAAATCCAGTGGTGTCTACTAGAAGAAAGTTATTTATTAAAAGAAGAAAAATCCATTTTCTCTTTCTAAAAGAAAAAAAAATACTACAAAATCATCATATCAAAGATCCTTTCGAGGCTTTCTTGCCCGTACTCTGGTATTGGAATATTCTTTCTTCCATGTGACTTCTCTGACATTCATTCACCTTGAAATTCATCTGCTTACTGTGCACCCTCCCCACACCCTTACCCAGTACTAGTAAAACATTAATGCGTGTGTTAAAAGCCACAGGTTTTTCAGGTTCTTTTATTCAGGAATTCTACTTCTCAGAATTTATCTTAAATAAATGAGTATGGCTATATACAAAGCTAGAGTGACAAAGATGTTCATGCGGGGTTACCTATAATGGCAAAAGGCTCAAAGGGTACCATTAATTGCCAGAAGTTGTAAACATTGGGTGGGTGGAGTATTGGTGATTTCAATTTTAGTCTGTATGCCCACCTATATTTCCCAAGTTTTCCAAAATATAAATAAAATAAAAGGTTGAAAGTAACACATCTGTGCTTAAGAGTGAGACACTGATGAATCTCCAGGTAGAAGATCATCACCAAGCCAAAGGATGCACATGTTTGATCATGCCCTGAGATCAGTTCCTCAATGGTAAAATGGGAATAATAATGCCCAATTCATAAAGTTGTGATGAAGGGTAAAATCAATAAATCAAGTACTAAAATATGTAATGTGCTTACAGCACTGCCTGGTACATATAAGCACATATAAGTGTTAGCTGGTGTTGTTATTATTTTACTGGTGCAAGAAATTGGAAGATATTTTTTTAGTTCCATGTTGAACCTAATACAGAGGACCAGGAAAAGATGGGTATGTTCCAAATGCTCTCAAAGTTATGCTCTGCATTTGGGGAATAAAAATGCGGCATAAAGAAACTTTTGGTGGTAGTAGATATGTTAATTACATTGATTGTGGTGATGTTTTATCAGTGCATACATATGTCAAAATCTACCAAACTGTGTATTTTAAATACACTTAGTTTATTTTATATCAGTCAGACCTCAATAAATCTGTCTAAGTCTCTAAAATTTTCTGGAAAATGGTCAGTCACAATTTGTATTATGCTCTAATAAAATAATAATACAATTTGTAATTCTAGTATAAGCACTAAAAAAGAGAGGAAAAGAATATATGACTAACAAGCCAATTGAGACAAAATATTTCATTAATTGAAAAAGGAACAAAGGAGAGGTAAAGAAACACTAAAGAGCTGGGGAGGAAAAAAATCACATAGTACTATCATAGGTTATAACCCAAATATATCAGTACTTTCATAAAATACAAATAGAATGGACACTTCAAGTAATATACATGTACTAAGTTAAAAAAAATGCTGCTTTAGTGAGACACACTTTGGATATAAGGACACAAAATTTGAACGAGAAAAAGGATTGGAACAATACATATAGCTTATATTAATATCAGACACAGTAAACTTAATGATAAGAGATATTGCTAGAGATAAAAAGGAAAATTTCATAATGATAAAATCCATAGGAAGACAAAAAATCTAAAATCCGAATGCACCTGAAGCAAGTCGCAAAATATGTAAAGCCAACATTGCTAGAACTAAAAAAAAAGTAACCAAATCCACAATCTGAGTGGGAGATTTCAAGGTACCTCTCTCGGAATTGGTAGAACATTCTTTTTTAAAATGAATTAGGATAATGTGATTAATAAATTTGCCATAATCTATTTAGAACATCATGGCCAACAACTACAGAATGCACAGAATACACATTAAAAAATTACCAAAATTTACTATGCTCTGGGCAATAAACAAGTCTGGAAAAATTTCATAGATGAAAAATCATATAGAATACATTCTCTAACCACAGAGGAATTAAGCTAGAAATTAATAATAAGACAATAACAAAAAAATCAAATATGTTTGAAATTACACAATATACTTCCAATTACCCCATGGGTTAAGGTAAAGCACAATGAAAATTAGGCAATATTATAAACTGAAATATGAAGAAAACATGACATATCAAAATGTGTAAGCTGCAGCTAATAATGTCCTTGGAGGAGAATGTATATACTTAAATGTATCTATTAGAAAAAAAGAAAGCCTGAAAATTAATGACTTAAGTGTCTATCTTGTTGTCATAAAAATAACACCAAATTAAAGTCAACAAAGTAGAAGGAAAAAATAATAATTAGACAATACGATATGGAAAGCACAGATGTAATAGAGAAAATACCCAAGCCAAAAATGTCTTCTTGGGAAATACCAATAAAATCCATAAGCCTGTAGCCAGGTTAATCAAGAAAGAAAGAAGGAGGCAAAAAATTGCAAATATGAAATTAAAAAGGGAAATCACCATAGATTCTACAGACCTTAAAAAGATTAGAGGATATATGAACACTTTATGGCAATATTTGAAAATGTTGATGAAGGATAAACACTAATAAACTATTTATCCAAATAGGAAAATAACAACGCAAATGTGAATAGTCATATCCTTTAAGAAACTGACTTTTGTACTTAAAAATTTCCTCACAAAAAATTCTCCAATCCTGAACTGCTTTATTGGTGAATTTTACCACATACTTAAGGGAATACCACACCAATCTTACATGGTTCATCCATAATACTGAAAAAGAGGGATTATATCTCAATCCATCACATCGAACTCATTTTATGAGGTCAGCTTAGCCTTGATCCCATAACTGACAAGAATGTTATAAGAAAGAACTTTACAAATTAATATCCCATATGAACTTAGGAGAAAAATACTAAACAAAATATTAACAAACTGAATCCTGAGATGTTTTTTAGGTGATACCACATTATGAGCAAGAGGAATTTATTCTAAAAATAGAATGTTGGTTTAATATTGGAAAATCAGTCAATTTAAAGCATCCTATTAACAGAAAAACGGAAAAAAGCATACGGTTATCTCAATGGATGCAGAAAAAAGCTTTTGCTTTCAAATCTATTCACGACAAAAAACTCTCAGCAAACTAGGAGTGGAAGGAAACTTTCTCAATCTGATAAAACCTATAAAAAACATCTTAATGATAAATATTGAAAGTTTTGCTCCTAGACTAGGAAAAATTCAAAGGTACATTCACCTTCTATAATCATCTCTATTAAATATTATGCTAGAGGTCCTAGCCACTGCAATAAGGAAAAAAAAAAGACCAAAATAAAGAGATATCATCATGTTTATTCTCTGATATAATTTGTGTGAGAAAATACAAAATATCTACAAAGAAATTATGAAAACTAATAATTGAAGTTAACCAGGTCACTGGGTATAAGATCAATATATAAGGGCACCTGGGTGGCTCAGTCAGTGAAGTGTCTGACTTTGGCTCAGGTCATGATCTCACGGTTCATGAGTTCAAGCCCTGTGTCGGGCTCTGGGCTGACAGCTCAGAGCCTGAAGCCTGCTTCAGATTCTGTGCCTCTCTCTCTCTCTCTCTCTCTCTCTCTCTTTCTGTCCCTCCCCTGCTTGTGCTCTCCCTCTCGCTCAAAAATAAACTTAAAGAAAAAAAAAATCAACAAATATAAAATTCAATTGGATTGCTGTATAGCAACAACAAACAATTAGAAAATTCAGTAAACTATAACATTTATCTTAGCATAAAAATATAAAATATCTAAAAAGTAAATCTAAAAAGAAAAAGATACGAGAGACCTCTACACAGAAAACTACACAGGCTTTCTGAAAATAAAAAAGAAGGTGGGAAAACATGATCCCAGATTGGAAGAATTAATTTTGTAAAGGTATCAGTTCTCCTCAAATTAGTTAAGGAGAATCCCTATCAAAATCACAGAAGTACTTTTTAGTGGAAGTTGGTAAACTAATTCTAAAATTTATGTGGCAAAGCAATGAGTCAAGAAGGCAATATTGAAAAAGGAAGATGAGAGGACTTAATACTACCAGCGGTAGTATGATAAATCTCCGTTAATTAACATAGCATGCCACTGACACAAGGATAAACAAATAGATCGAAAGAACTCAAGAGAAAGTCTAGAAACAGGCCCATTCATATATTATCATTGATCATTAAAGGTGATACTGCACTGCAGCAAGAAAGGGGTGGCTTCGAATAAATAGAGGGTAGTATCATTGACTTCATATGACACAAAAACATCAATTCCAGGTAGATTATTCGTCTGAATGTAACATAGGCAAATATATTAATGATGTTTAGGTAACAAAGTGTTCTTAAACAGGACACAAAAACCGCTATCGATAACGGAAAAAAGAGATAAATAAAAAAGAAATGAACAAAAATGGAAATGAACAACAATAAAGGAAAAATAGGTAATTAGATTAAAGTTAGGAATTTCTGTTCACCATTATGAGAATGAAAAGTGCAAACTAGTATTCACAATAGATATGGCTGACAAAGGAATCATATTCAGAATATATATAGAACTACTATAAATCCTTAGGAAAAAGACAGGGTCATCCAATAAAAAATGGCCAAAGGCTTGGTATCCTCACATGAAGACGATATTCAAGTACAAACAGGCATGCAAAAAAAAGTGTGCAACCACATCATTTATCAAGGAAATGCAAATTAACAAGGAGATAAGTATACCCACCACCAGATAGCTAAAATAAAAAAAAATACTGCCAATATTTAGTGTTGAAGAAGATATGGAGAGATGGGGAGTCTTACACACCGGTGGTGAAATATATATAAAATCAATTTGTTTGACAGTATCTCCTGAAACTGAATAGATGGTTATGAAGCAGCAATCCCATCCTCAAAGCCAATGCAAGTCTGTATGCATGTTCAGTAATAACCTATACAAAAACGTTCAGAGCTGTACTTTTCTTTATAGCCAAAGGCTGGAAAAAATTAAAATGCTTATCATAGTTGAATGGATAAAAATTAAAATACACATAACAATGGAATGTAAATCCAGAGTGACGGAATGTTTCACAAACATAATATGGAGTAAAATAAGTCGGACACAAGAAATACGTTCTACAGGAGCCTTTTGTATAAAGTTCAAGTTCTAGTTTTAGAACTCAGGAGAGTTTAGCCTTTTGGGGAGAGCTTGGCTAGGGGCATGGGGAGAGTGTCTCCTTCCTGTCAGTGTTCTATTTCATGATCTCACTAGTGGTTATGTGGGTGTACATACTTTGTGAAATTTTATCAAGCAGTATGTTGATGATTAGTATAATTAATTGCAACACATTAATAGTCCATGAAACCATCTTAGTAAGTGACCACCATTTTTAATAGAACGTATGTGTGTGTTTTAATGTATGTTTTAATGGAATGTATGCGTGTTCTGCTTCAAAGCATAAGTTTATTTGTAAAAACTTCAAAAAATACCACATGTGTGTTTATTACTTAGCATTAATAAGGGCACAGACAGACATGGTAAGCAAGTGTGACAGGATGTAAAGCATACATCAGGGGAAATTTCAGACATCCTGTAGAGTGTAGACCAATGGAGTGGAGAAAGGGAGGATGCCAAAAGAAACAGTCTTAAGTTATCAGGGTTTTCTGTAAAGAATTTGTTTAGTATGTTACTCACTTTTTCTCTTTGTGAAGAACAGGGCAAATTGTTTTCCTCATAGGAGATGAGCAGCAAAAATGTGTAATTAACGTTTTCTTTCCTCTCCGTGGTTTCTAGAAAACCCAGCCCTAAAAATGTGCATACCTTTCGGGCAGTGCTTTTCAGATTTTCTTTTACTATGACCACAATAAGAAATACATTTTACATGCTCAACATCACTCATCATCAGAGAAATACAAACCAAAACCACAATGAGATACCACCTCACACCTGTCAGAATGGCTAACATTAACAACTCAGGCAACAACAGATGTTGGCGAGGATGCGGAGAAAGAGGATCTCTTTTGCACTGCTGGTGGGAATGCAAACTGGTGCAGCCACTCTGGAAAAACAGTCTGGAGGTTCCTCAAAAAACTAAAAATAGAACTACCCTACAACCCAGCAATTGCACTATGAGGTATTTATCCAAGGGATACAGGTGTGCTGTTTCGAAGGGACACATGCACCCCAATGTTTGTAGCAGCACTATCCACAATAGCCAAAGTATGGAAAGAGCCCAAATGTCCTTCGATGGATGAATGGATAAAGAAGATATGGTATATATTTACAATGGAGTATTACCCAGCAATCAAAAAGAATGAAATCTTGCCATTTGCAACTATGTGGATGGAACTGGAGGGTATTATGCTAAGTGAAATTAGTCAGAGAAAGACAAATATCATATGACTTCACTCATATGATGACTTTAAGATACAAAAAAGATGAACATAAGAACATGGAGGGGGACAAACCATAAAAGAATCTTAAATATGGAGAACAAACAGAGTTGCTGGAGGGGTTGGAGGAGAGGGGATGGGCTAAATGGGTAAGGGACATTAAGGAATCTACTCCTGAAATCATTGTTGCACTACATGCTAACTAACTTGGATGTAAATTAAAAAATAAATTAATTAAAAAAAAGAAATACATTTTATATCATGACCCAATACACAAACACACATATAAATACGCAACATACATTTTGGTAAATAACGCCCTTACTTTGTGCAATGCCTTCTAATATATACTATTGTACTCTGTTCTAGTCTTCATATCCTATTGCATTAAAAATTGTGACCACTTACTCAATAGATTTATGGACCATTAATGTGTTATAACTAAGTTTGAAAAACATGTCCAGAGTTCCTGGCAAATATTAGGCATTCAATAAAACGTTATTAGATGCATGATGGCATACATTTTGCATATTAACCTAACCTCCACAGCTCATTAGTGTCTATCCTTGTTTTCCTTTGCCATCCTGTTCTTTTTCTTTACTAATTTATGTTAACCTGTTATAGTGTATGTATCTCTATAAGTTGTCATAATCTTTTCCAGAACAAGTCCTTAACACTTTCAAGTCACATTATAAATCAGTCAGAGGAAAACCAGGAGAGAAAAGATCCTCCAAAGGTGCCGGGTTGTGCTTCTTTGGGAAAAGGGAGCTCAATACCTGTAAGAGAGACACTTCCTGTCCCCCACAGTAACAATGTCTGCGGCACCAGTGCCCATGAGAGCAGATGGCAACTGTGACTAAGTGACGGGAGCTCACCTCTAACCTTACAGGGGACCATATATACTCTTGCTTTCCACGAAGTTCTCTTGCATTTCTGACAGCTGGGAGAGAGAGCGTCAGCTCATTCCGAGAAACACAAAGACACTTTTTGAAAGAGGAACAAAGGGTTCTGCAACTGACAGTGAAGAATGGTGTGAGCATCTATGTGCATCACTGTGATAAAGGAGTTCATGGTCTTGAGTTTCCTTTATCTCTCTTTTCAGGGTGTAAAGTCTTTCTCAGGTCATTGAGACTGTGTGTCTACAGAGAGCAAGCAAACATGTTGGAAGGAGCTAGTCTGGGTTTATTAAAGAATGAACCTTATCTTTCTAACACAGGAACAAATTTCACCTTAATAAAACTTTTATTTTAAAATATTCTCTCAGGTCCTATTGAACAAAACCTTCCCTACAAAATGTTC
This sequence comes from Panthera onca, assembly GCF_046562875.1. Classification (NCBI taxonomy): domain Eukaryota; kingdom Metazoa; phylum Chordata; class Mammalia; order Carnivora; family Felidae; genus Panthera; species Panthera onca. The sequence continues at coordinate 140,796,203 of NC_138347.1, forward strand.
TTGGATCACTTTTGGGCAAGTTGCCATCCTGGCTTATCTTCCACGCCCAAAGAAAGTTAAACATGGTTTGGGCCAACCCCTGTGGTCCAATTTGGTAATGCTGTCCTTCTGAGGACAAGGATGTGGGCTAAAGAGGGATGTGGACCTGACTGGTTATTCCTTTAGCAAAAAAGAGTCACAAAGGACAAAGAATCTAACAGGGATGAAATGGAGGACTTCTTTTCTAGGAAATGGTTCCTAAGCTGTGTTTCTGCTTTAGCTCTAAGAAAGCATGGATGCTTCCAGGGAAACAACCAAAAATACAGACTACAATTTTCAGGTACAGATGTCTACAGAAGTATTTGCCTACCTAGTGATTTCCCAGTAATGTGGAGGGGCACAATATGGCAGAAGCAGTCTGTAAGTTCCAAACTGGGGGGAGTACTTTTAAAAAGTTATTGCGCAGACATTAAAGCTAGTGCTTTACAAATCACAATGTTAGAAATACAATAGCAAGTTAAATGTAAAAGCAGGTCAAAAAACTGAACACAACAAAATATGAATTCAACCATTTTTTAAGCACGAAGGTGTATGTTTTATATGCATAGAAAAAGATTCAAAGAAACATTCCAAGATGTGAATATTAATCTTTTTTTGTTTCTCAGTTTCCACAGATTGCTTTTACAAGTAGATAAACAAAAGCTATTGTAAAAAATGTAATGATTCAGTTCTTGAGAAAGCCTAGTTTGTTCATTCATTGATTCATAAATTTCTAGTAAATGTGTCCATTTTCTCTTTAATGACAACTTCAGGAGTTAAATTTCTAACTTAGAGAACAGGAACACTGGATAAATCACTGAATCGTATGCAAAGTAAAAGTGAAACATGGTTCTTAGCCTCTGGACACATCTGCATGAAGGCAGACCAAGTTTGAAAACAACTTCTTTTTCTTATATACATGTATTTTCCACGTGGGCTGTCTGGACTCATTTTAAACTGTAGTTTATAAATAACACGAAAGCTTTAGATGGCGTCGCTGAAAGCCCACCCAGTTAATGTAAATGTCACACACATTTCTGAATTCCCTGGGCATAATTCCCTAGCCCTACAGCAATTAATGTTGCCCAGCTGGCCCCAGGCAAAAGTGAGCAACAGAGTAATCTCTGTAGCTGTTTGTAAAGGAAATGAAGGCAGTACAAAGAAAGGCTGCTGCATTCAAGCTAGGACCATAGTGTGGTCACAATTAGTCTAGTAGGCACGCCAGCCCCAGCGCACGAGCTAAAGCACCTTCATTTTTCATGTGGTTTCTTGCTACTTTGTCACTTTCCTGAACCATGCCTGTCAACGTGTATACAACGAAAGGCTCATCGCTGCCATGGCAGATGTAGAGGGGAAGAAAACAGGTTAATCTGTTTTATCATTTATTTCTGACTTTATATATTTGACAGATAATTCCATATTGTAAAAAAGAAAAGAGAGACCCCTCCTAAACCTTGCTATTAGCAAGCATTTAATTAAGAAGTCTGGTGGTGGTTTTTTTTTTTTTAATTCTTAACTCGAATAAAGCAAGTCCATGTAGCAAATTATTATAAATACTGAGACTTTGGCAATGAGGCTGCTGAAATCCCTTGCTAAACTTTGCTAAATTTTAAAAAATGATTTCTCAGTAACGTGGATGGGTATGCCACCTACAATAGGGCAGTGCTATGCCCTGCTCTCAAAGTTTCTAAATAGAAAGTTTTAAAGGAACTTCAGATGCTATTGCAAATTGAAAGGAAACACGTTTACTTTGGAAAAACACATAAAGCATAAAGAGCCACTAGGATTCACTCACTGGGTTTCCTGCTTTATAATGGGAAGGTAAACTTTCTCAACATATTGGAACATCTTCCAGCCCATAGCCTATTTTACTACTGTGGTTGGCACTGAAATTTGGGGTGTTGAGAGAACTACCCTGAGAGGGGAGCCTCAGTGGAAGGGAAGAGGGGCTTAAAGATGTGGTCTGTCTGGGTTTCTGCTCTCTGAGAAAGGATTACAGTGCCAACCTGTGAGTAAAAGTGAAGGCCAAATGTTCAGTTTAGATAAGGACTTTGGTTTGGGAATAAGATTACAAATCCCTGAGGCTGTGAAGACTTTCATGCTCACCTAGCCCCCCACGTCCCCACTCCAGGCAGGTCCAAGCACACCACATGGAGACGCTGGGTGGTTCTCAGTGATTCGGGAATGGCAGGAGAGATCACAGAAGGCTCATGATATAAGGGTCAGGAATCTCTCCGTAAGTCCATACTGATAGAAATAAATACATGGATAAATAAACAAATAGGAGAAAAGTGAAAGCTCTTCTTGAGAGTAGAATGACAACTAATAAACACAGAAGGAATGATAGAGTTGGAAAACCATCACTGGATGCTAATACTGGTGGGTAAAAATTTGAGGAGGAAAATGGTATTTGTATAGTTCCAAGATATTTGCGCCTTAATCAAGTGATCAAAACGAACATCACCAATACTGGAATAAACTGACATCACGTGTCTCCTGATATGACTCACTGAGGAGGACACAAGATCGCTACTGTGGTATTCCTCTCTCCCAAAAATACATCTCCTGAATCCAATATTGTGGAACCATCAGAAATCCAAGCAGAGAGATATTCTACAAAATAACTGACCTATACCCTCCAAAAATGTCAAGGTCAAGAAACATAAAGTAAGGCTGAGGAACTGTTTCAGAATAGAGAAGCCTAAGAAGACATGAAAACTACATGCAACATGATATTGTGGAATGGATCCCAACTGGGAAAAATTGCTATCAAGAATATTTTCAGGGGGCGCCTGAGTGGCTCAGTCGGTTAAGTGTCCGATGCTTGATTTCGGCTCAGGTCATGATGCCAGTGTCGTAGGATCAAGCCTCGTGTTGGGCTCTGTGCTGAGCATGGAGTCTGCTTGAGATTCCCTCTCTCCCTCCCTCTGCCCCTCTTTCCCACTTGGGCTCTCTCTCAAAAAAAAGGAAAATTAAAAAAAGATTATTGGACAATTGGACAAAATTTGAATATGGAATGTGGACTGGTAGTATCGTATCATTGTTGAATTTCTTAGGTCTAATAACTATACTGTGATTATGTAAGAGACTGGCCTTGTTCTTAGGAAATGGTGCTGATGCATTTAGGAGTGAGGGAAAAACAAGACAGCAAGGTGGGAAACAGAGATCATGGTACCATTTTCTCTGCTCTGGAGTTCATCACCAGCCCTATCAGAGAGTAGAGCCAATTGGGATAAACCTGACCCTGACTGGGAACTGAAGCTCGGTCCATTCGACTGGAGGGAGAAAGGATGTGCACAACACACACACACACACACACACACACACACCAGGGCAGCTTGGGGGATTTGAGGGAGCTTCTATAATCTCAGCAATTATAATGTTGACAGCAGTCTTATTCGGAAACTCCTACACTTTAGCCTTGCGACTGACATTGCTGCTTTCTGGGATGAGGGGGATGTTGGTGTTTCTCGTAACTTATTTGTTTGTTTGTTTGTTTGCATTTGATACTTGGTTTGAAGATAGAACTCTGATGACATCTGTCCCAGCAGTCTATGATCCGAAGGGCTTCTCCAGGCCTGTGTCCTAGACCTTCCTACTTTAGGGCAACTCTCTAGCATGCTGAAAGATCAATATAATCTGACCCCTTTGGCAGGCTTGTTCAGAGGGTTTGTTTAGAATGGGATGCATTTGTTGGTGCATTTTTGTAACCTGTATGCAGATAATTCTCTAAGTGATGCCTTATGGAAATAAAACGCTCTTATTTTAGAAGATATTTTAAAAATATTTATTATTTAGTTTGAGAGAGAGAGTGGGGGAGGGGCAGAAAGAGAGGGAGAGAGAGGATCCCAAGGGGATCACTATCAATGCAGAGCCCGGTGTGGGGCTGGATCCCACCAACTATGAGGTCATGACATGAACCAAAATCAAGAGTTGAACACTTAACCAACTGAGCCAATCCGGATGCCCCTAAAATGTTCCCCTTGACTATGATCAACTGCAGGTTAACCGGTCAGAGAACTGGAAATGTGGCAAAGATGAAAACCTGGACTTGAGAGTTAATCCATTTTGAAATCCAGAGTCATGTCAAAAAGCCTTATTTTAATCAATAATTTAAATCCCAGTTAATCTAGGCTATGTAGGATCTCGTTAAGATTCAGATTTGAACTCAGGAGGTCTAAGTGGAGCCGGAGATTCTGTGTTTCTAACAAGAAGGTGCTGAGGCTGCTAGCCTGCTTCTCAAAGACCATGGTTTTTAGGAGCGTGCTATTTTAGCACCTTCAACCAGAGAAGTGAGGTATTATTAGGCCCATTTTCAAGATGAGAAAACTGAGTCTCAGCATGACCACATAACTTTCCCAAGGTACCATGGCAAGTAGGTGAGAAGTAGAATTTAAGCTCCAGAAATGGCGGCCAGCTGTCCACCAAAGGTCCTTCAATGCCCCATCCCCAACTTCCAGAGGGATGTGAAACAGGCATTCTTTTCTTGCTTGTTATGCAAGCACCTTCAAGCTGTGACTATTGTTGAGGTAAATTCTTAAAAGGAGTTTTTACAACTCATTCAAAATAACTTGAAACATTATACAATAAATCGCTCTGCCCCTACCACTTAAAGATGATATTATCAATAAAAATTCAACCCAATGTGACTTCACGGTCAAAAAGTTATTAGAAGGGAGAATCAGACATGATGGCATAAATCCAAAATGCAAACAAGAAAGAACAAACACAGAAGTACTTGAGGTTTTCCTTATCCTGAACTCATGTCAGACGCCTCACAGCAAAGCCTGCCTCTGAATGCCCCAGTCCTAAAACAGTTCTTAGGAAATGGGGTATAGGAACACAAAGACATAGAGTAAATTATCCTTCGGCAATATATAGAGCTTTATATTAAGGAATTTGGGCATCCAGCTACTACTCTCAGTGACTTATTGCCAATAATTTAACTAAAATATAAAGCTTGTACTTGCTTTGCAGCACTTGGCTTAAAGATTGAAATCAAACAAAATGGGTTGGTATCCTTGAATTAATTTAATAGTTTGTTTTTCTTCTAGCTGCTTTCATTTTTTTTTATCTTAGTAGAAAATAATACACAAAGAACACCAATTTTTCAGGCTTGGAATCTCAGAGCTGAAATAATGTTTAGAGATGATGTCACTTAAATTCTTCTTTTTACTGATGGGGAAAGTGTGTAGCAGAAAGGTGAAGTGACTTTCTCATTCTTCAACTTGTGCCAGGACTGGACTCCCTGTATCTTTTGCTGTTAGAATAAATATAGAACATATGTGTAGCTTAAACATGTTTTTCAAGTTCAAGAGTATACCATGGAAAGTGAGTCTCCTTGGAGCTGACCACCACCAGTAAAGCCTGAGTTATCCTTCCAGAAATGTTCCTTGCATGCACATGTATATATATCTATATATCTTTTATTTTCACAGAAGGATTATATTACACATCTACCTTGCTCATTAAAATTTTTTTTTAATGTTTATTGTTGAGAGAGAGAGGCAAAGAGTGCAAGCAGGGGAGGGGCAGAGAGAGGGGGAGACACAGAATCCGAATCCAAAGTAGGCTCCAGGCTCTGAGCTGTCAGCACAGATCCCAACATGGGGCTTGAACTCATGAACTGAGAGATCATGACCTGAGCCCAAGTTGGACACTTGACTGACTGAGCCACCCAGGAGCCCCCATTTGTTTCTTTTTCTAAAAACTTCCTATTTTAGCAACTACCCCTCATTCTTTTTATTTTTTTTAAAGATTATTTATTTATTTAAGTAATCTCTACACCCAAAGTGGGGCTTGGACACATGACTATGAGATCAAGAGTCGCATATTCTTTAGACTAAGCCAGCCAGGCACCCCTGCTTCCCCTCATTTTTATCCTCTCTCGCTTTCTTTAGTTTCCTTTGCCTCATTTAATCACTACCTGAAATGGGATATATTTGCTGGTTCATTTTTTTTGTCATTTGTATCAGCCTACTAGAATGGAAGCCCCATGGGTACAGAAATTCATTTATTCATAAGTGTATCCTTAGCACAGACAGCAGCGGCTCCTGGTAGGGGCTCAGTAAATACATGACGAATAAATGAATGAAAGCTTTGCACGTTTTACTGTTGGATTATTGGCTTTTTTCTTATTGATTCATAAGAGTTCTTTATAGAGTAATTAAATGAGCCTTCATTTTTCACTTGTGTCACTACTATATTTTCCAGAGTGGTGTTTGTTATTTGACTTTGCTGATGAATTGTTTTTTTCATTTAAAGAAATGTTTAATTATTATAGACTCAAACATAATGTATCTGTCTTTTATGGCTTTTGAGTTTTGTGTCTTGCTTAGAAAGGCTTTATGCACTCTAGAGTTACTTTTAAAAACCTGTCTGGTACTTTCATGGATTGTTTTTACATTGGAATCTTTGATTCATTTGAAATTTATTTTGGCGTAAGTAGCGACTATGTATTCAATGTTGTTATTTTTTCCCCAGTAGTGAGCCAGTTGACCCAACATTAATTAAAGAGTAATCCATATTCTTCTGATTGTTCTGAATGCTATCTTTATCCGATACCAAATTCCCATAAATACTTACATCTATATCTGGTCTCGATTCTGTTCTCCTAATTTGCCTACCTTTTCCTGCGTTGGTACTAATTTATCTTAATTCCTTTTGCTTTATGGTGTATTTTAACATCTGAGCAATACTGGATCCTCCTCTTTGTCCTCTTTCTGCCATAACTTTCCTATCAATTCTCACATGGTTGTCTTTCCGTAAGAACATCAGAAAACCGCCAAACCAGTCAAACCTCCCTCCAAAAAAATCCTCTTGCCATTTTATTGGGGTCAGATTACTTCATAGATTAATTTAGGAAGAAATAACATTGATAGAAGAACCCAGCCTTCTTGACTTTTGAATGTTCTTTATTCTCTCTCAACTTCCTTGACACACACAAATAAAATTTAACTTTCTTCAATGGGAAGAATTAAGACAATTCTATCTATCTATCTACCTATTTATTTATTTTTGAGAAAGAGGGAGCATGCTCCCACACTCGAGTGGGGGAGGGGCACCGGGAGAGGGAGAGAGAGAATTCCAAGCAGGCTCTATGCCCAGTGCAGAGCCTGATGCAGGGCTCCATCCCACAACCCATGAGATCATGATCTGAACCAAAATCAAGAATCAGATGCTTAGCCAGCTGAGCCACCCAGGTGTCCCTAAGATAATTCTTACACCCAAACTAAAACTAGTTCTTTTCCAGTTATCTGTTAATGTGAAGCAAACCACCCCAAAATTTCGTGGCTTAACACAACAACCATTTTATTACATCTCTCGATTTTGTAGGGTGAGAATTCAAGCAGGTCTTGGTTGATTCGTCTGCTTTCATGTACTGTTAATCGAGGACACTCAGTGACATTCAGCTGGTGGCTGGGCTGGCCTAGACCAGGTACAAGATAGCTTCACTCCCAGGCATGACATCTTGGCAGGAGTGACAGGAAGGCTGAGCTAGCTGGGGCTATCTCCTCGATGTACCTCGATGTGGCCTTTCCAGCAGAGCCGCTTTGAGTAGCTGAAATTCTTAGAGGGTGGCTCAGGACCAGAGAGCACATCTTCCAGAGAACAAAGAGGAAGCTGCATGGCTTTTTGTATTCTGCAAGGCCTCAGAAGTCACACAGTGTCTCTTCTACCATACACGATTGGTCAGAGTGGTCACAAGTCCACCCATATTCTCAGGGGAGAATTTAAGCCCACCCAGACATACCCCACCTCTTGTTGGGAGAAGGTCAAAGAATTTGTGGCCCTTTTTTTAAAACCACCGTATCTTATGTTAATAGAAAGCTGGACTGTTTTCTCATATTAGTTTAATCACTTATGACTTTGCTGCAATATTCTTTCTCCTTCCACCGTGTCTACCTCTGGAAGCAATGACAGGATACAGAACTGGAAAGTGTTTCATTTTGGAAATGAAATTTTCAGTTGAGTTGCATTTTGTGCCAGCGTAGAAGGGGACAGCCACGCCCTCAGTGTGACTGGCTTTCTTCATCCGTTCTTCCTGCCTCCCCCTCCTGACCACCATACAACTTGTTTGTGTCTCTACCAGAGGGTGGCAGGAGCAGAGAAAGTCAACTCTGATTTGTCAATTTTTAAAAACTTGTTTAGTAGCACCTTTGGGCAAAGGCAGAAAGGAGATGAAAATGTACAGTACATTATTTGAGGATTAATAGTGAAGCTCAACCAGTCATTCCAAGGAACGCCAGGCTGGCTGTTCTTTTTATCGATGGATGACCTTGAAGACCCCCTAAACACAGGCCCTGATAATTCCCTGCACGCCTTCCTCAATCATCCCCTTCTTTTCTAAATCCCAGTGATCACAGCAAGATATACTGAACATCTACTGTACTGGGTACTTCACACGTTTATTATCGCTGAGCCCCACCAGCACTTCAAAGGCGGGAACTGTTATGACCATATTCTAGCCAAGAACACTACTGCTCAGTGATGAACTGAACTGTGCAAGGGTCAGAAAGCTAAAATGCAGTACCTTGCTCCCTACATCCTTGGGGCACAAAATGTGTCCCCCTTACCAAAGACATCAGCATCACCTGGGCACTTGTTAGAACCTTGAGCCCCAACCCAGACCTAGTGCCTCAAGAGCCCCAGGTGATATACACCCCTCTTAAAGTCTGAGAAGCACAGCTCTTTTCCTCGGCTCTGCAATGATCTTGCATACTGGAATCCCATGAGGGAGCTTTAAAAAATACTGATTTCTGAGTTCCTTTCTCCTTTCTCAGTTCCAATTTAGTTGGTCTGGGGGACAACTTTGGCATTAGGATTTTTCAGAGCTCTTCATGCGGTCCTAATATTCAGCAAAGTTAGATACAAAGCTCATTGATACAAAGCATATCTTATATCTTGTATACCTGTTTATCATCATTTTTATACATGTTCGATGTCTCCAACATGAATATACTTTTTATATCAGCTCTCTTTCCAGGGTAGTTTCTTGCACAAAATATGTACTCCATCAGCATTGGCCATTGTTGTTATTGAAAACGGTGCTTTATTTGGTCTGCTGTGGGGCTGGGGCATCAGTATTTTTGAAAAAGGGCCTCGTGATTCTATTGTGCAGTCAAGGTTGAACACCATCGGGTTGGCTCCCACAGCTCCAGCTGATGGTTGCTATGGAGAAATTTGGGTGGAGGAGTGCCAACTGTTCTGATTTTTTTAAGAAAAAACTTAAAACCCAGATTTTTATAATAAATATTGTCAACCAAACTAGATTTCTGAAAAAACTGTGTGCAAGTAAAATAAATCACATCTGCAGGTTGCTTGTGTGTGTGAGGGGGGCATATTTGTGTGCACACCTGTCTGTAAGTGTGTGCCTGTTAAGGGACATAACATGTTCAACAGATTTAAGGTAATTTACTTGGAGCTCCATGACTCCCTCGAAGTCTGATTATTATAAATGCCACCACTACTGATGCCTTGGAAGAAACAAGCTACAATCATCGCACAACCAATTCTAGCTTATAAAAGGGTCCCTGTATCATTTCTGTCAATGTATATAATGCATAGCCCAAACTGGACATTGTCAAGCCTTGCAGAATAATAATCTGTGCCCAGTTTAGTGTTCTATCCAATGCATGGATATGCCACCAGAACCAGGGAATGTGTAGCAACAAGAGGGGGCAGAAGGCATTCTGAGGTTACGGAAAGAAAGGTACTGTGTAAGGACAGGGGACTATTGTCATGATTTCCACCCACTGCCTGAGCACCGTTTAGTGATGAAGGAAAAACAAGACAAGGAGACTCAGGAAGAAAAGTGGGGACCAGAAATAAAGGTGTGTAAAGGAAGTATCATGGAGAGGAGAAAAGTCTTCCTTCTGGTTTTCATACCACCTATGACTCCTTATGTCTGAACTCATTTGCCTGCACCAATAGAGAGAGAGGGTTTCCCTGAAGCCACAGCCGGGTAGTTGAGGTACTGGGGATTTGAGCCACATAGCTAAGGAAGTTCCGCGCATGCCCCAGTTGTTGAATTTGTTGATGTAATTCGGGTGCAAGGGGATAGAAGGACCCAAATCTAATACCAGCAGCCCATGTCATTGCGTTTGTCTCATAGTGATTAAGGAGTCAGAGGCAGCCATCAGTATCAAAATCAATAACGATGATGATGATGGTGATAATGACAATGATGGTATTATCATCACTAACAACAGTAGCAGCGATAATTACCAAAGGCTTACGCTGGGCCATGCCCTGTGCCAAATATCTTACATGTTGTATCCCATTCATTCTCAACGCAGCAACCACACTGATTCTTTTAAAAGGAAGCCAGGGAGGCCTGGGTGGCTCAGTCGGTTTAAGCCTCTGACTTCGGCTCAGGTCATGATCCCTGGGTTGGTTCGTGGGTTTGAGCCCTGCATTGGGGTCTGTGCTGACAGCTCAGAGCCTGGAGCCTGCTTCGGATTCTGTGTGTCTCTCTCTGCCCCTCCCCCACTTGTGTTCTGTCTCTCTCTCTCTCTCTCTGTCTCTCAAAAATAAATAAACATTCAGAAAAATTAAAAAAAAAACCTTTATAGATGACAAACCAGATCTAGTGCTCCTCTTCTAAAGCCTTTCAGTGGCTCCCATTCTACAAAGTGCAAGAGACAAAATTCCTTCCACACCCTGTCAAGCCCTCCATCCATCAACTGCCCATTTCCCTTCCCTACTCATTATCTCTCTGTCCGTCCCCTCTAGGCTCCAGAAACTTCTGTTCCTCAAACATGAAGCACATGTGTGCCCGAGGTCAGAAACTCTCCTGTCCCAAATAGCAAGCTTCATTCCCACCACCTTAGTGAGGGCTGCTGAGTCCAGTCTGTTTACAATTGCACCCCCACTCCAACATCACCCCCTTTTCTTTCATTCTCTGAATTGCACATATCGCCTTCTCACATACAGTGTTTTGCTCAACTGATTTTTTGCTTTCTGTCTTTTCTTTTTTTTTTTTTTTTTTTTAACTTTCCATTATCCCCTGGAATGTATGCTTCATGAAAGCACAGGTTCTTTCCTATTTTGTTCATTTCTATATCCCTAGTGCCTAGAAAATGCCAGGCACATAGCTAGCACTTGAGAAATAATTTTGGAATGAGTAAATAAATTGATTTAATCCTTGCAACAACCCTAAAAGATAGGTGCTGTGATTATCGCACCTTAATAAAATGCTGAGCATGAAGTTTAAAGACGTTGCATTCGCCCAAGATCACAAATGAGAAGCTGGTGGGGAGGAGACATAAACCTAGGACCACTTGACTCACAGTTTATAAAAATCTATGACCCGTTCTACTGTTGTTTTAACACTTTTGGACCTTTCTTGGGAAATCAGAATCTAGGAGTAGAGCTATACTGCATGTAATTGGAACTAAGGCAATTACTGGGAACCAGTGAGAAAGTGAAGAAACACCTCAAAGTCAACTGTTTTTGTTTCCTATGGTTACAGCAATTTTTAATTTTTAGAGCAGTTGATACCATTTCTTGGATGATCATTTGTTAAGGGGATAGACCTTCTAAAGTATTCTGGTGATGGGAAATAAGTCAAGATTTAGCAGGTCATATTTCGTTGGTGTGAGTAAATCAAGGGCCATCTTGACTTTAAACTGCTTAAGAAATTCACCCAGGGAGAGCCAAAGAATCTGAGAGTCCAAAGATACCATAGGAAGGGACCATATGTAACGCAAACATGTCTCCAGGACCCTAAAAGACTTTTGCAGTGAATGTGTTTTTAAGATCTCTCCAACATTCCCTCACCCAAGAATAAATTGGATAGAGTTCAGCTCATGCCAAACAGAATTCCTGAGCTGGCTGAATGTGCCTGAAGTCTAGGGAGCACTTGGTAAACATTAAACAACCCACTTGAGCCTGAGCTTTCAATGGGTCAAAGTGCTTAGTCCATTTGTATAGTGTTTGGTCAAACCAAAAAGCGAAGTTCAAGGAAGAAAAGATTAAAACATTAATTTCTGGACAAAAAAAGAAAGAAAGAAAGAAAGAAAGAAAGAAAGAAAGAAAGAAAGAAAAGGAAAATAAAAAATGTATTCAAATACCCTTTGAAAACTGTCTGATAAAAGATATACAAGCAGAAAACATTTTTTGTAACTAATGAGGTATTTCTGTTTTTCTTTTAATTATGATTGTTATTATTATTATTTGAGAGTGAGAGACAGAGTGCAAGCTGGGGAGGAGCAGAGAGAGAGGGAGACACAGAATCCAGAGCGGGTTCCAGGTCCTGAGCTGTCAGCACATAGCCCGACACGGGGCTCAAACCCATGAACCTTGAGATCACGATCTTAGCCAATGTTGGGCGCTCAACTGACTCAGCCACCCAGGCGCCCCAGTAATGAGATATTTCTTAAATCCTTAACATAATTTGAAGATAAGCAATAAATTGCTGACTTGAGATTTTAATCTCACTAATTTTCAAATAATTAATTTTAGAATTGCCAGAAAAGTGCATTTTACTACACATATGTGTATATTGCTAGTGGAAAAGTCTGAACTTCCACACTAAGGACAGAGAAACTAGGAAAATGTGGCATTCTGCCTTCTAATATACATAAATACCCTTTCAGAAGTTGAGATTACTTTCCATGCCTTATGTAAGTCCCCAGTTACCTACTTTGTTACTGAGGATGGATGGAGTAAGGGAAATAACACACGGTTCCATCCATGCATCCAGAATGAATGCTTGAATTGCAAACATGAAAATTCCACTTAGGCTTTATTTGAAACACAATAGATACTGGGTTCAGTTATGAAGGCCTGGCATTCTTAATGTAAACATGTGTTTATTTAGGATTACTTGGCAAACCGATATTTGAAAAGCACGTGATGGTAGGGAAAAAACAACAACAAGGAGATAGGGGGAAGTTTTGGCAATGGTAACAGAGGAGCTTTAGTAACAAGTGCACAGACACATGTCAAAGGTAAGTGAAGTGTTCCCTCAGTCATCTGACATGTGACTGGAGTAATGACTTGACCATGCCAACCTAAGCAAGTTAATGTAGTGGTTCGGGATGGAAGGAAATTGCCTTTTCTAAATGTCTACTGTTTATCAGACACTTCATATTTTAGTAAAGCCAATATTCAGTAGGGACTTTCAAGACAGAACTTCCCACAAAGTTTTTCTAATCTTTATAATCAGTCTGTGAAGTAGATATTCTTATCCCCATTTTACAGATTAGGAAACAGATTTGAAAAAACAAATTGTTCCATATTACCTAGTTACTGAGATGATTAGAATTCAAACCTAGTTCTGATTCTAGAGCCCCAGATCTTTCTTTGCCGTCTGCCTGAAGCAGTGACAAATAGTTTTATGTGACTTCCACTGCTCCTCAAGGAAAAGTTTATTGATAATGTTCATATTAAAAATTACAAAGAGGGCAATCAACGAGCGAGAAGAGCCACTGAGGTTATACTTTTTGTGACAGACGATAAAAGTAGGCCTTGAAAAATTCTGTGAAAATATTTTATGTGTTAAATTTTTTAAAATGTTTATTTATTTTTGAGAGAGAGAGACAGACAGACAGAGTGCAAGCAGGAGAGGGGCAGAGAGAGAGGGAGACACAGAATCCGAAGCAGGCTCCAGGCTCTAAGCTGTCAGCACAGAGCCCGACGCGGGGCTCGAACTCATGAACCGCAGGATCATGACCTGAGCTGAAGTCGGATGCTTGACCGACTGAGCCACCCAGGCGCCCCGAAAATATTTTAAATATTAAAAAAACTATGTTGCTTCAGAGAAATAACAAATAAGCAAGTTACATCACTTTGCAGTGAGATGATAGCTTATAGGTCGATGTATAAACACCCAGATCCTCTGTACCAGAATGCCCACTTTTCCTAATTTTATCCACTCTGATATCTTACTTCCAGATGTGTATAGAATATGCCCAAAGCGAGGGCTTCTCCATCTCTAGATAAACTGCCTCATTTAAAAACATTTCTAAACCCTGTGTTTATAAGAAAAAAATCATTTGCCAGCACCATTCATTAGCCTATTTTTTATCCAAGAGCATTATTTCCTGCTTCCTCACCAAGAGTTATTGGAAAGAGTGCGCCCATCCAGCAAAGAGCTACGGCGTGAGAACGTGGAGGTGCCTAGGGGCGTGCAGGACCAGGCAGAGGGCAGAACGGGCGCTTTGTCCGTGTTTGGAAGCTGACAGACTCCAGAGAGGAAATGATGAATGCCACAGAGTCTGCAGCCAACTTTATATCACTGGACTTTATAAAAATAAATAAACTAAGGCATTTCAACCGACTAGAACGGCTTAGACAACTTTAATAATGTGGCGGCTTTAAAAGGTCCTGGGAAGCTTAGTCTTTGGGTTATAGATAAGATACTTTGTGAAAAGCAAATCCATTGATAGTGATTATTATAAAATGGATTGCTCCTTGGGGAATCACAAAGAAATATGGCACTTGTACACAAGATGATCAATTGTCCTATGAATAGTCTTTATCAGCTAGAAAAATTAATTTGATTTTTTTAATAACCTTAATTTTATTTTTAAGAATTTGAACTTAGATTAAAAAAAATTTTTTTTAACGTTTATTTATTTTTGAGACAGAGCATGAACGGGGGAGGGTCAGAGAGAGGGAGACACAGAATCTGAAACAGGGTCCAGGCTCTGAGCTGTGAGCACAGAGCCCGACGCGGGGCTCGAACTCATGGACCGTGAGATCATGACCTGAGCCGAAGTCGGCCGCTTAACCGACTGAGCCACCCAGGCGCCCTGAACTTAAATTTTTTTAAATGTTTATTTATTTTTGAGAGAGACAGTGACAGAATGCAAGTGGGTTAGGGGCAGAGAGAGAGGGAGACATAGAATCCGAAGCAGGCTCCAGGCTCCGAGCTGGCAGCACAGAGCCTGATGCGGGGCTTGAACTCACGAACTGTGAGATCATGACCTGAGCTGAAGTCCGATACTCAACTGACTGAGCCACCCAGGTGCCCCAAGAATTTGAACTTTAAAAGCCTAAATATTGCATGGCACAATTACGTTACAGGAGTCTAATCTAATAACACAACTTATACTCACTAGGTCCTATATTTCCTTCCTTAGTGACTATTTTATATGGCTCCTGGAAGCTCATGAGAAATATAAATTCATTTAGAGTATATTTTTGTCTTCATCAATAATCTCAATGCATTGGCAAATCAAGTAATTTTTGCCACATTTGGTAAACTCAGAAAGAAGAGAAAGAAATAAGCAGTCTTAACAAGGAGTATTTTGATCTCAACCACATTTATTGGCTAAAAACCTCTATAGTGCATTTGGAGGGTCAGAATTATATGTTTACTTGGCTACTTCCAATATTAATCAGTTGGGCTCGGTACACATTTAAAACTTAGTATTGCCTTTTCCAAACTAAAAAGCAAAATATGATTGATAAGTATAGGTATACTTAGAATAAAATGGGATGAAACAGTTGAAATTGGAACTGTTCTTGGAAAACCAGTCCATGTAATTACACGTACAGAGTCGCACTGTAATCCAGATTTGTCAGTCAATGCAGAGGTTAGCTTCTAAAGACAACTCTATCTACTTCTATCTTTTGGGAGGTAGAGATACATACAACGTGTCATGTGAACATATAGCTGTCAGCCATACTGGAGTCAGAACTGACTCAATCCGTATAGAGTAAGTTATCTTCCATGGGTCCTAATGTAGTTATTATCTTAAATTATTTTCCATGCTGTGGACTTAGAAGTCCCAGTCTAGACCATAGCTGGGTGAACTGTGGCAAGCCAGAGTTTCTCATCCATGTCACTTTTAGCCCCGAGCTTGGGAAAAGCCATGGCCAGGTGGCAGCAGTGGTGGGAGAGAGAGGCCAAGGCCAACCTCTGCTGCTTGCTTCCTTCACCCATGTCTTTGCTCACTAACCCATCAGTGTCTCCACTTCCTGGAAGCATGTGTACTCTAATCATGTTAAGAACCCAGAAATGAGGTTATTCGTACCGCCTTTCATTGGGTCTTTGGTTTCATTTTCATTATTTCAGTGAGTATACCGCAGCTGTCCCTTTTTAAATACTGCTTGTCAACATTGGCAGAACTGATGACACGTTCATAATTCTTTCAATGAACGTGTACTGAGCACCAATTGTTTGCCAGGAAGGGAGCTGGGAGCTGAGGATATAAACCTGACTCAGATATAGAGTCCTCACCTTCAAAGAACTTTCAGCTTTTAGGGAGGAAGGATCTGGAACCAATCCAGAAGAATTAAAAGTGCTGCAGGCAGAGCTCAATGCAGACACTAAAGAGGGAGTGAACATTCACACATGGGAAGAGCACGGGGAAGCCTCCAGAACCAGAGTGGTGGTTAAACACCTGGTCAACTCAGAGGAATAAATGGCAAAAACAATTTTATACATCAAACAAAGATTATAATACTTCAAGTTGGAAACTGCGGTCAGGAGGGAAGACCCTGTGGGGTCTTTATCAAACACATAGGGATTAACAGGGACATGAACTAACCATCCCTTGGGCTGATTTCCCCACAGGGTACCTACTACCATTCAGGCTGGATGTATCTGCTTGCTGTACAGAAGTACAGAAGTTAGCCTTTGGGCTGGGCTCTGATTGACGGGGTTCAAGTCCTGCTCTGAGGCAGCAGACAAGTTGCTTGAATTCCTCTTTTCTCATCTGCAATAGCAATACTAAGACATGTAACATGCTCTGAGGATTTCCCCTTCTGTTGGATATTCCGAAGGGCTTCTCCCAGCAATACAACTAGATTACAGCAAGCAAAATGTTTGACTGCTAGGCTTGTGGGAAGCATCAAAGGGGTATGATGAACTAAAACAGGAGCGGTGGCAAGCAAATGAATACACAGCAATTGCCACGGGGCCATACGTGGGACCAACACTGGGATCCGAAGCATAAGCCTGGGGCTTAATACGAGGGGGAGTTACACATCAGACCTACTTTCAGCCAAAATCCTGAAAGGAGCTAACCAGGTTAGCTTAAAAATATGTTAGACTGATAACGTCTAACATATGTAACTGCTTTATGATTTATAATATCTTCCCTATATATTGTCTAATTTGATCCTTATACAACTCCTATAATCTACGTCAAAGGCAGAATAGCTTTTCTCCTATTGGTTACAAATGTACCACTAATAAGACAGGAGGTACCAGAAAAAATTATCATTCGGTATAAACCAAAGAAGATTAGACACAATGCTATAACTTCATTGAAGGAAGTGATAGAAATGTTGAGGAAGAGTTAAAAGTGCTCTTTTGGGTGTCACTACTACCGTAAACCTAACTATCCACAAAAATCACATAAACTATCTTGACCTAGTCAAGTTCTGTTTGCTTTCTTCCAGGTATCTATGTCCTTTACTGCAGACGTCAATAAAAGCTGTGATTAGACACACTGCTGATGGCCACCTCGATTACCCCACTTCCCTGGCAATGGCTAAGAAGAATAGAAAATTCATGTATGCCTGAGCTCACAATGTACAAGCATCTCCTCTTTCCACTGTGTGTGCAAGAATGGCTTCACTCATCTAGGCAGCATTTACACAGCATTTTAGACCTGGACGGTAGCTCAGAAATTCTCTCATTTAACCGCTGCATTTTTAAATGGAGATGGGAGAGTTTCGGAACGGATGGATCAGATTATAAATAGTGGTCATATATTAGTTGTTGAGTATGTAAGGCATTATTAATATCATGTAGATATCATTTTCAACAATCCTAATCCTATAAACACAAGAGCCCCGGCAGACAAGATAAGTGCCAACGTGGGAACAAGAGGGAGAAAGGTGGAGAGGGAGGAGGAAAGGAACATCGAATCTACCAAGCGAGGCGCTGCGGTGGACATTTTCCATGCTACGTCAGATTTAAATGTCAGGACTCTGCCACCAAGTTGTATTCCCATTTTGCAAAAGAGGAAGTGGGGATTAAGCAATGCATCCCAGGCCTGCTAGCTGGTTAAGTGGCAGAGCTGAGGTCTGAATTCTGGTCTCTACCAGCTTCAAATTGCCTTTTACGGGGCACACTGTTGCTACAACAAGGAGTTCTGCATTTGGGGAACAGCTACAGAAAGGAAGGATGAGCAGAAAATAGTAAAATCAACTTTTATTGCAAGATGTCAGAAGATAGAAGTCTGTCCATTTGTCTGAATCCAACACTGCAGCACAATTTTACCTCCAGGCTGGGTCATTTTTTAACACTGCTCTCCTCTAAGCATTTTTTTTTTTCCAGCACCAGTCATGAGACGAAACAAACATATTTCACGTTTCACTAAAATTTGCACTTACAGAACACAAATATTTCTCCTCACAGTGTATATACCCTATTTCACCGTTTTAAACACAAAAATTCCAGGTGGTCACAAACTTAAGCTCTGTTTTTTTTTTTTTTTTTTACTGTAAAAGCATTGGGCTGTCATTGTTTATTTTTGAATCTATTTAAAAGCTAACTATGTAGTGCCCCAAGGGCTGGAGACATAAACTGTAGCCAAAGCTTCAAACATCATCATTCAAGCCTTTAGGAACTAATTCTGGGAACTAACACGTGCCGCTGAGTCCTGTGTGCTGGGGCTGACCGGGGAACCAAGAGTTCGAATTAACTTGCACGAGAATTCATGTTCATCAAAAGATAAACAATAACACGTACTAATTTAAAGCTGAAATGTATGTTACGTAGCAATTTCATTGCAGCAATTACATAGAACTTAGATCAACAAAATATATTTTTCAGGCAGAGTATTTTATTACTGAGATTGTTTAGAACAGTGCAGGATGTGAGTAAAAAGCCGACAGACTTTTTGTTAGTTTCACTATTGTTTTAAAATTATTTGAAGACGGCGGGTCCCCCTCATTGCCTGCGGTGCCCGGGACAGACCATTCCCACCATCTCGCTGTTGGCATGCCTCTGCCGTGGAATTTTTATTTTGAAAACAATTAAAAAATGTATGGATGACTCTTCTTTCAGGCATGCTCCATTACCTCACAGTGCCCTGGGCTCCTCTTTGAGCTCCACTGCCACTGGCTTCATTGTGGCATGGTGTCGAGATGATCACGTCAGGGTGTGCGTGATGTGTGCATGGGAGTGTGCACAAAGGAGCAGGAGGAGAAGATTCCCCAACGTGGAATGCACCACTCAACATAGCTTGTAATTCAGAGTGACTACTGGGAGAAACGACACTCTGCCCTTATAGAATATTTCGTAGTGACCCCATTGGTGTGTGGGGGAAAGCTCTCGCAAAACCCAAATGGATAATGACAGGGAGTGCTAGGGAATCTCACCAGGCTTAAGACACCCTTTCACCATATCTTCTCAACACCAGCTTTACTTCCGACAAGTTCAGACTGATTCCACGGGCTCCCCAAGCTGGGAGGTGGCTTGATTTTAGCTTTGGCCACTCTGGCTCCAGTTCCAAGACATGGCATTGCTGGTCAAGGTCCTAACTGAAGTCGTCATATCATTTGGCTCATTTCTTTAAAGAGGTTAATGGCTTTACATTAATTAAACCCCGTTTGTATGTAATTTTCAAAAGAGCCCCAGGAAAGAAAGACTATTATTAGTCCCATTTGATGGATATAGAAGCAGAGGCTTAAGGAGGTTAAGACATATGCACAAGGCCAGGGAAACAGTAGGTAATACTGGAACTCTAAGGCAGTTCTGATCCTTAAGCCCATTCTCTTAACCAGTACAGTATGCTCCCGAGCAATAAAGAGGTTAAAAATCCTAGCTACAACAAACACAATTTCAAAACGATAAATTTAGCTTAAGATTAAAGTACAAAGTACAGGTACAGGTTTGTCTCTGCACCACTCATGAAAATACTTTTTAAAAAAAAATTTTTTTTGATGTTTATTTACTTGAGAGAGAGAGAGAAAGAGAGAGGAGGAGAGGGGCAGAGAGAGAGACACACACACACAGAATCCGAAGCAGGTTCCAGGCTCTGAGCCGTCAGCACAGAGCCCGACGCAGGGCTCGAACTCACAGACTACAAGATCATGACCTGAGCCGAAGTCAGACGCTCAACCGACTGGGCCATGCAAGCGCCCCTCCTGAAAATACTTTTTACCCAAGAACCCTAGAGGCTGCGGGGTAATATCACCTGGTCCTGGTCCACAAAAAAAAAAAAAAAAAAGAAAAGAAAAAAAGAAAAGAAAAAAGAAAAAGGTTCTACTGAATGTAGAAGTATTGAACATAAGATAAAGCTTAAGACAAGATTACTATCATGTGTTCAATCAAAAGGGGAATAAGATCATTCTTTGAAGTACACTTGATAGAAGTTGTATATTATTATCTTACTAATGATAATCGTTTATCCATCCATTGCTTTATGCAGGGTTTTTCTTTTAGGGTTCATTTGAAAGCCCCTGTAGAAATTGCCAGCGGTGCTAAGATTATCCATGGCTACCCTTTCATCCAGATCCTAGTGTGGATGGATGAGTGTTACCTGTAAAGTCAGACACTGTCTGGCTTCTTGCAGCTTCCTTAAGAAGAAGAAAGCCATTCCCAGCCCCTCATCTGTACTGTGTCAGGGCTGAAATCAGGGCACTTTGGAAGCTGGTGCCCAACAAAATCCCTTCAGTGCCCAGCGGTCCTAATCCTTGGCAGTGCTGGAGGCACACGTGCTTTATTAGTCTGTGGCTCCATTTTCAAGAATGACCTTAAATACATTTCAAGGTAGTTCAACTACATTTGATAGTTATGATTCTTTAAAAGCATATTAATTTTGTGCCTATCAGATCTTGTATGAGTGACACTCATTCCAACTCTTTATTAAGAAAAATTGGTTCAGTTCATGTTCATCATGTTCTCTCTCTCTGTCCTCCTAAAACATTGGAAACAAGGGTGCTACTACTCCTGTTGGCATGCATTATTTTTTAATATTTTTAAAGTTTATTTATTTTTGAGAGAGACGCAGAGTGCGAGCGGGAGAGGGTCAGAGACAGAGGGAGACACAGAATCGGAAGCAGGCTCCAGGCTCTAAGCGGTCAGCACAGAGCCCGATGCAGGGCTCGAACTCGTGAACGGCAAGATCAGATATGAGCCGAAGCTGGGCGCTCAACCGACTGAGCCACCCATGCACCCCTTTGGCATGCATTTTTGTTTTCAAAGTTCTTTCACATACATTTGAATTTTCACAACAAATCTCGGAGACAGAGCGGCTATTGTCTTCCATATTTAACAGATAAGAAAATCAAGACTTAACATGTTTATAAGGAGTACTGGGTCTTTAATTCAAATCCTCTAATCAGTGGTGTGCTGGCAACACAGATCTCAAAAAAAAAAAAAAAAAAAAAGCTCCAATTTATAGCCCTTGCGGATTTTCAGGTGCAAATAACCCCTCTATAGCCTTTGTCAAGCTACCAGCATGATGTCACTCACTGCATGCGAGTTGAGAAGACGTGTGTTAAGTTGGATCCCTTGAGATGGTACGAGGGATCTCCAATACAACATGGGATCCTTCAACTCTGAAGCATTCCCAGGATGCTTCCTATGGCATTCCCAGGATTCCAGTGCTCTGTATTTACCACCAGATTAAATATTTATGGTGTGAATTTAAATCCAGTATCTAGCCCAATGTACCGAAGAGGAAACTTCAATGCTATAAGCACATGTGATATAGAGTTCCGTTACAGGAAAAGTAGCCATAGACACTTGGGCATACACTGACCCACTCCAGTTTTGAGACGGTACAGTGGCTAAACCAAATGGACCAGAGAAGTGGTCCCTGAGTGATCCAGATCACTATGTAAACTGGGATGCATCAGAGAGCAACAGCTTCTTCAGTCCAATCCCACTGGTACAGTATCTTTGAGCAGACAATTTCTAGGCATATTTTATGCCTGCCTGGCCAGCCCCATTTTACAGACAAAAGAGGCCAAAGTCCAGGAAGTCAAATGACATGCTCCAGGTCACACAGTATGTTAAAACCTGCCTGAATCATGTTTGATGGCCTTCACTACTACCCCAGGATGCCTCGTCCATCACTGTGAAAAACAACATTTCTAAAAAGTGTGATGGGGGTGCTTGGGTGGCTCGGTCAGTTAAGCATCCAACTCTTCATTTCAGTTCAGGTCATGATCTCATGGTCATGGGATCGAATCCTGCTTGGGATTCTCTTTCCCTCTCTCACTGCCCCTCTCTCCCGCTAGCACTCTCTCTCACACACAAAATACATAAACACTAAAAAAATTTTAAAAACTCAAAAAAAGTGGGACAGGAAGGTTAGGACACCCATTGAAAGCAGAGATGGGAATCCTACAGGTCTGTTTTTGCAATTTTGCTCCAGGAGCTGCAAGGGGGGACATAGAAAGAGATCAGACCTAAGAGGGAAAGATTCTGGGCCTTCTCACCCAAATGTGATATAAGCACTCCCGGGTGTCAGATTAAGATTTCTTTTGGAAAAAGGGTTCTATGACTTAAAAAAAAAAAAGTTGAAAACCCCAGCAAAGAACAAAGTCTAGGCTGTTAATTTTTAAACAAGACTCCTCGGTGTGAGATACTGCCTCTCATAAACCAAAGGGAGCCTTCTGGCTGCTCTTTTCCCGTGATCTGGCAGGATAATATATGTGCAAACACACAGAAGAGAATGAAGTTGTATGTGGGCTAATGTCAACACAGGTCTTTTCGCCCCCATCTGACCCATTCTAAGCAAGTAGATGCCGTTTATGGCGACCTCACCAGTGAGTCTTCTATCGTGTGACCTCCCAAACAGCCCAGGCATGCCAGGTCCTCAGCTGACATCCGGGAGCCCAGCCACGACTGTGTGAACGAGCACACAAAGGTAGTACTCTTTCCATACTTGCTACGGTGAAAGCAACATGGGCCACAGAGACCTCTGACAAAGCCCTCTATGAAACAGACAAGGCATCTGGGAATTACCATAAACGCCAGGTTTTCAGACCTACAAACATGCAGGCAATTTATAATGCATTTCAGTTGGAAAACTGAAGAAACAAAGAAAAACATCTTAATTAGCCTAAGTAATTCAAGTATTTTAAGTAGACAAAAAGATACATAGAGGATGCACCCACTCAAATGGCATAAATTTAATTTGAACTGAACTGTAATAACTTTGGGTAAACTGAGAACAAATTAGATACTAAATATTTTCTGAGACATTGTAAGTTTATAGGTAAAGAAAGAGAGACCTACACCGAAGCATGTATTTCTTAAAACAAATATTCATCCTGAAGCTACACTGTAAAAGTACATAGAATACATATGTTATTTGTTTCTGTTCTGCTTTAAAGTATTTAAGTATCTATGTATATATGTGTAATGTATTTAAATGTGTTTTTTATGTATATATATATATTAATAATATTCTTTTTAAGACTAATGGAAGGTATAACGTCTTGATGAAATAAAGTCTTTAGGACTAATACTATTATTTAAAAGCAAATAATTATAACGTTTTCAAGCCACATAAAACAACTGTGAATTCAAACATTTGTGGAATCCAGGTCAGAATACTGTGTATATTTGGATGAGGATTCTTAAATTTTTACTTTTCTAGGTTTTAATGAGACTATAAAATGAACCCAAACAGAAATGAAAAGTAAAGGGGGCTAAAATTAACTTTCCGTTTATCAAGGGCTATGTATTTCACTGTCTTCTAGGAATATACGATATATGAATATATATATGAATAACAATATATATATGAATAAGATACAATGCTTGAATCACACTGTTTAGCAGACAGGGGTTAGTCTTTTGCTAGAAATCCAGAACACAGGCAGCGATGGAAAATATTCCCGTCTACTTAAATTTCACCATATTTACTAGGCATGTAAAAAAGTTGATTTTTAGCAAAGGTAATGTGCTTAAAATTTTCTATTGTTCTCCATACATTATAAACCTGGATTATTAAACTGTTAAACACTCAAACACACGGGATTCTTCAGCACACAGTTTTTTTTTTTTCCTCTGCTTTACTTTTCTTTTTATGAAGATTCAGATGTTATGACTCAGGGATTAACAAAAAAGAAAGGAAAAGAAATGGAAACTACTATAAGGCAAAGCCAAGCGCTAACAGACATATTTTAAAGTGGCATACTGAAATTTCCTTTCAGTAATAATTTTGGATTGGGTTGCTTTGTCATATTGAAATAGTTGATCCTCAAACATTTCATTAATGTTATATTTAGCTATGTAGAAAAGAAAAGAAAACAGCTAGTTCAAGGAATGTCCATATAAAATTACCTAGTTCTAATTTGCCTGGTCCTCTATGCTGTGAATGATTTAAAAAAAAAAAACAAGAACGTGGAAAATTATTATAACAGCCCTGAAAAGTTGGTATTTGTATGCTAGTTTACGGATGACCTCAAGCACAGGGATGTCAAGGTCTGCTGGGATCTGAACCCATATCTTCTAAATTTAAGTCCATTTCTCTTCTCCTTACACCAAATTCAACAGAAAACCGTATCTTTGTTGAAAAGACAATAAGGAGATAAATGAATATTAGCATTTACAGAGATGCAGATTAATTAGGAAATGATTATTCATTTTCACAAAGGATTCACCCCAGATTAAGGTGCCAGCTCCCATAACTCATTTAGAGACGTGAAGTTGTCCTCGGTATTTTCAGAAAAATTTCTGTGACTATGAAGCAGCCTTGCATATAGAACCAAGCTTGGTGAGCGATCAAATCTATTTGTGCTTCAGTTACAGTATCACAAAAAAGGTTTTACGTCTGGCTGTAATGGATAAATGGACATAAGCAAATATAAACCTGGACAAAAGTTTGAAGCAACAGTTTTCAGGTATGGAACAATGGGCAGTACGTAACTGATCTTTGAGAGGAGGGAAACACAGGAGATGAGCTTCACATTCATGTTGGCTTTCTGCCTAGGGGCACTTTTCAAACTGCAGCGCAGGGAAGTGGAATCCAAACAGAATGCAGCTGGGAGGAGGAAACTGAGATCTGGCTGGCAGATATGGCAGCAATTTGTAGGGCAGGGTATTGAAGAAAAAGCTGCAAGAAGAGAGAACTCCAGAAACGTGCATAAGCCTTCCCTTGAGTCTTTAGCTGAATATTAAGCAGAGTGTATACACGGCTTAGCCAAAGCAGCTATGATGTGAGCAGAAAAGAGTTTCTGAAAGTTGCACACTGGAAGGAGATGGTGGAGTTCCAACCAACCAGAAAAAAGAGAACATTCCCAGGATTCACCTGAGACTTCAAAAAGGTAATGCCTCATAACAACTACTCTAGCCCTCGTGTAAGGACCACTCCAGATTTGCCCTAAAGCCCAGCCTCGACTAGCTCCGTTCTTTCTACCGGAAAGTTATACATTTGCCAGATCAAAATTCATCCCTTTCTAAAGGAAGACAATGATATCCAAAGTTTTAACACTGTCACATTCACAATGTCTACCATCAATGAAAAATTACTACACATGTAGCCTGATTGACGTCTGAACTGGATAGTCGTTGCTTCTGCCTGCCCAACATGTGTCTCTCTTCTAGGAACACAAATTGGTAGCAAGAGAATCTCTCTTTCCTGTATGGAACAGGTTCCATTTGGTTTAGCCAGGACCCTCTATTCTCACTAGTGGCCAAGTGACAAGGAGAGATAGAATGTCCCACCTATGGGACACAGGGATGGGCAATAGGACTCAAGTTGGGCCAGCTGTTGGCATCGATACCATGAAAGCCTGTTTAGGTGTGCGGAAGAAAGGTGCAGCCATGACGACGTTGTTTATGCTCTAGGATTTAGTCATGCCAAAAGGACTTTGTAAACCTGGTAGGGTGGGATTCAGAAGCATTCTAGTTCTAGATTATCAACCAAGAACAGTGCTGACAGGGCCTCAGATGCTCAGGGTAGCGTGTATGCTAGACTGTGTAGACTGTGACTCAGAACATAACTGTCTGGTGAGAGAATCAACATTTGATAGCTGGAAATGGATAGTCCTGGCTCCTTGTTAAAGAGCTATACTATCTTGGGCAAATCTCTTACCTTCCTGCCTCCGCTCTCGGTAAACTGAGAAGGGAGACCTTCTAGGGCTCTTTCTAGCTACAAAATTTCATGAGTCGATGAAATAAGGGAACTTCCAAAGTCAGCCAGATAACATGTTAATGCTAATTTATAAAAGTGACTTGTTCAAGCCAACAAAGAAAGGGAGTAAGATGAGAGATACAGGAATCCAGTGACCAAGCTTGAAGAAAAAGCTTGTATAGCCTTCCAATGCTCTGATTTGCTGATTCTTAGGCCAGTTTTCTCCTCTTGTTTACAAAGTTGAATTAAGCCAGTTCTATTATTTGGAAACATGGACTCAAGAGAAACTCAGTGTGAATAAGACATGACAAAACAGGGCAAGTGGACTATAGTTTTCCCTCAGCCCTGCTGTCTCTTAAGAATTTTGAACAAATCCCCTAATACCTCCTCCATTTTCTAATGCATAAAATTACACATGATGATTTAGGACTGATGTTATGAATAAAAAGGAGAAAAGAGCATGCAAATATTTGGATACATGTACTAAAATTATACTTATTTGTCATCTATGCATTTATTAGGATCATCTGAAATTCCCATTGTGAGCAAGTACAGGTAGCTCTTAATTTTTTTTAATGAAAATATATGTTTAGTGGGAAATTCCTATTGTACTTGAACAGAGACAATTCTATCGTTTAACCGTGTGAACAGGGAAAAGTTAGTTCTTAGAAGTAGAGGGAAGACTGAAATGTGAGTGAAGATAAAACTGAGTGATCTATAAAGACATTTAGTTTCTGACCCAATGGCCTGTCAATTCTTTGAGCCTGGGTGACAATGGTTCTAGTATAATAGGCCACTGGTCCTTACCTCCTCAGAAGGGAAAGAATTGAAAAAGGCCTTCAAGAAGCCAGGAGGGATGTGCCACAGATAGGAAATACATGAACTGAAAACTTTGAACTCAAAAACTCATTAATAAACAGGCGAGAGTTTTTTCCTAATGGTAGCACTATCCTAAAAAAATCATCTTACTAATAAAAAAATTTACTACATCAATTTCATCTTTTTTTGTTTTCTTATAAAGAATAACAGAGAAAATCTTGGGGGAAAAAAGTATAAAGAAAACAAGCATTTCCCCAATACCACAACCCAAATATAATTGCATTTTAAATTGGGTATTTTAAATTAAATTGTGTTTAATTGGTTATATATTATATGTATATATGTATATATGTTATATACATATATATATATTTTCCAGTCTTTTGTTTCTGATGCCAGAAAGCATTTTGTAATCGTCATCTCATTTAACTCTACGAGGTAGGTATTATTCCCACTTTATAGATGAGTGTTGCACAGCCTGCCTAATGCCAAAGCCTGTGCATTTAAGTATTACATTGCCTTGGATGCAAATGTGTATGTGTGCGTGTGTGTGTGTATAAACACATGTGTGTGTGTCTATACATATACATTTATATATGCATTTATGCATTCATTTCTATATTCACATATGCACAAATTTCATAATTGTACCCCAAATGTTATAACTATACATAGTACTTAGTGATTTATATTTGTTACAACATATCAAGCAAAGGTTCCCAATAAGGTCACAAAAAGCCACAAGCTGAGAGATAAGAAAAGGTCAACTGCTATTTGTCAGGGGTTGAGCTCCAAGAAAGGAGAGTCAAGGGCACAAAAATCTTAAGAATGTTTTCTGACTTCAAAAGGGACCCATGTCTAAAGCCAAGAGAAATACCTGACTCAGGATCCTTGAAGTGGAAAGGACCTAACAGAATGTATCTGGATGTTTTTTATTGTTTTGTCTGAGCCACTTTCCCCCTTCGAGGAATGGAAAGTACATAGGGTAATTCCTATTCAACACGAAGATTCTGTGGCAAGTCTCCCTAATTCAGCAAAGTGACTCAAAAAAAGACTTGGCATCTCCACTCTGCCCCATGATGCTGAGCACAAGTCAAGGAATGTTTTTAAATAAGTGTGACATATAAACTCCTAAGCTTCATCATACAACTCTATGTGCAATCAATCAGTCTGAGTCCTCATTGGCTTGAACAACTTAGCTCTCAACAAGCTAATTCTTGTTCTCCTTCAGCCATGTTATTTCCAAGATCCTGACATAACTCCGGTCCTTGGGTTTTTTTAATCACTCACCACCATTATCTCAGCTTCTCTGGCAGAAAATTTAGACCTACCATTTACTCTCCCATCTTCATTCCTTGCTCCCACCCTAATGCATCAAATTCTGTCAATTCTTTTTTATACCCTGGCATTGGCTCCTTCCTTTACCTGCCCATTGCCTCAACCCTACTCAAGATTCTAGAATAGCATTCTATCACCATTACTTCATTATAGGCAACACTAAGAGAAAAAGGGGCCACTATTAGTAATGATTCCACTACAACAAGTTTAAACCTGATTGTTCTGGGCACACTAATGGACTTCCTCATGTGCTTTCTCCTCATATTCGTTTTTCCTGCATACCACTGCCACATAATCCTTAAACATAAAGTGTAAGCTTCCTGCTAAGGTTTTATTTATTTTTCAAAAAAATTTTAAATGTTTATCTTTGAGAGAGAGAGAAAGAGACAGAGTGGGAGTGGGGGAGAGGCAGAGAGAGAGGGAGACACAGAATCGGAAGTAGGCTCCTGGCTCTGAGCGGTCAGCACAGAAGCCAGACACGGGGCTTGAACTCATGAACCGTGAGATCCTGAGCTGAGCCAAAGTCGGATGCTTAACCGACTGAGGTACCCAAGCGCCCCATTCCTGCTAAGGTTTTAAAAACCAAACCCATGTTTGATACCGCACTCAGAATAATGCCCAGGTTTCTCAGCCAAGTCTTTGTGAAGTGACTCCTCCCTAACTCTGCATTTGTCCCCTCCTACTCTGGTCTATGACCCTGCTATTTCAATGAAATTGTGGTACTGGTGGTCTCTCAACATACTGAGAGAACTTGGTGGCATCTCAACATCCCCCATTTCTTTGTACCCTCCCTACTCCTCTCCATCACAGAGTTCCTATTTCTTTCGAGTCCATTTTACTTTCCAGCCCTACATGCTTAACCATACCTTCCTATCAACACATACTCTATCACTTTAGTGCTCAGAGTATATCATCCTAATCTTTACTTTTGTCTGTGTGTGTCCCATCTAAGCAAACAGTGGTAAGAATAACTTACACCTTTGAAGAATTTTACATCTCATGAAACACCATTTTTTTTTTTCTATTTTTCAGCTTTACTGAGCTATAAGTAACACAAAATTGTGTAAGTTTAAGGTATACAATGTGATGATTTCACATGTGTGTATTAGCTAACACATCCATCACTTCACACGGTTACTTTTTTTTTTAAGTTTGTGGTAAGAATTTTAAGATCTATTCCCTTAGAAACTTTGAAGTATATAATACAGTACTGTTAATTTTAGTCACCGTGTTCTATGTTACACCCCCAGAACTAATGACCTTATAACTGGAAGTGTGTACCCTTTGACCACCTTCACCCATTTCCTCCAAATCCTGCTCCTGAAAACCTTGAATCTACTCTGTTCCTATGAGTTTATTTTCTTTTAGATTCCAGATATAAGTGAGATTATACAGTATTTGTCGTTCTCTGTCTTATTCCACCTAGGATAATACCCTCAAGTTTCACCCATGTTGCCATAAATGGCAGGATTCCCCCCCTTTTTTTTTTAATGGCTGAATAATATTGCTGTGTGTGTGTGTGTGTGTGTGTGTGTGTGTGTGTGTGTGTTGTGCATACAAACTTTTTCTTTATCCATTCATCCATTGATAGACACTTATATTGTTTCCATGTGTTGGCTATTAAACATAATGCTGCACTGAACATATGAATGTGGGGGTACAAATACCTCTTTAAGGTAGTGATTTCATTTCCTTCGGATATACACCCAGAAGTGGGATTGCTGGATCAGATGATAGTTCTATTTTCAATTTTCTGAGGAACCTTCATACTATTTTTTATAACGTGTATACCATTCTTACCAATGGTGCGTCAGTATTCCCTTTCTCTATATTCTCTCCAATACTTATTTCTTGTCTTTTTGATAATAGCTATTCTAACAGGTATAAAGTGGTATTTTATCATGGTTTTGGTTTTTATTTGCCTGATGATCAGTGATGTTGAGCACCTTTTCACGTACCTATTGGCCATTTGTATATCTTCTTAGCAAAAATATCTATTCAGGTCCTTTGCCCATTAAAAATTTTTTTTTCTAATCTTTATTTTTGAAAGACGGAGAGAGACAGAGTGTGAGTGGAGGAGGGACAGAGAAAGAGGGAGACACAGAATCCGAAGCAGTTTCCAGGCTCTGAGCGGTCAGCACAGAGCCCCCACGTGGGGCTCGAACCCACAAACCGTGTGATCATGACCTGAGCCGAAGTCAGATGTTTAACTGACTGAGCCACCTAGGCATCCCTGCCCATTTCTTAATTGGACTATTTGTTTTTTGTTTTTGTTTTTGTTTTTGAATTGTATGAATATTTTGGATATTAACTCTGTATCTGACATATAATTTGCAAATATTTTCTACCATTCCGTAGGGTGTCTTCATTATTTTTTGCTGTACAGAAGCTTTTTAGTTCAACGCAGTCCCACTTGTTTTGGCTTTTGGTGATGTCCAAAAAAATCATTGCCAAGATAATATTAAGCAGACTTCCTTCTGTGTTTTCTTCAGGCACTTTTCCAGTTTCTTGTCTTACATTTGAGTCTTTAATCTATTTTGAGTAACTTTTGTGTATGGGGTCCAGTTTCACTCTTTTGCAAAGGGATATCCAGTTTTCCCTGCACCATTTATTGAAGAGACCATCTTTTTCCCCATTGAATATTACTGACTCCATTGCCAAATATTAGTTGACCATGTATACATGGATTTATTTCTGGACTATCAATTTTGTTCCACTGATCTGCATGTCTGTTTTATGCCAGCACCATACTGTTCTGATTTCTACAGCTTTGCAGTATAGTTGGAAATCAGGAAGTGTGATGCCTCCAGCTTTGTTATTCTTTCTCAAGACTGCTTTGGCTACTTGGAGTCTTTGTGGTTCCAAACGAATTTTAGGATTGCCTTTTCTGTTCCTGTAAAAAATGTTTGGGTGGTATGGAAATTTTAACATGAACTTCTGATCTGTGAACATATCTTTCCATTTGTTTGTTTCTTCTTCCATTTCTTTCATCGGTGTGTTATAGTTTGCAGTGTGCAGATCTTTGACCTCCTTGGTAAAATTTATTTCTAAGGATTTTATTTTTTTTTGATGCTGTTGTGAATGGGAATTTTAAAATTTCTTTTTCAGATACTTTGTTGTTGGTGTATGGAATAGCAACTGATTTCTGTATATTGATTTTGTATTCTGCCACTTCACTGACTTTGTTTATTAATGTTAGTAGTTTTTTGAAGGAATTTTATGGCTTTTCTATGTATAAGGTCATGTCACCTGCAAATAGAAACAGTTTTACTTCTTTCTTTCCTATTTTACTGCCTTTTTTCCCCCCTTGCCTGTTAGGTTGTTGTTTATCACAAAGCACTTTCTAATAAATTATCTGATTTGATCCTAAAAAAACGGAAAGGGTAGCAATTATTTGTTCCCATTTTGCAGATAACAAAATGTGATCCCCAAAGAGTAAAAGATATAGCCAAGGTCATGCAGCCAAAATTCCCCTCTTCAAAATTTGGTAAAGTGAATAAAAATTTCAAACATTAAATAACAGCAACATTCACACAAAGGTAGAGATACAATCTGGCAAAATAGCATCAAAAGATGATGATTAGGGCAAGAGAGATAGATCCATAAGTAAGTGATTCTATTTCCAAAGCAGTGCTGGGAGAGCAAAGCAGTTCTGGGAGAGGTGAACAAATCTGGGGGATCTGACAAATGCCCCATAATTCCGAAGGCAGTACTCTGAAGGGTCAGGCAATGCAGCCTGCAAAAAATTTTTGTAGGATGGGCTATTAGAGTAGAAGTCTTGACCCACCACCATCACACTGACTCACTTAAGGTGAAAAGACTCTTTGGAAGGGGGAGCTGAAGCTGGGGAATTAAGTGCATAGAATTGCCAGTCAAAAGCAAAAGCTCCAAATATTCTTTTCAAATTACAGCATAATCTGCACCTAAGGGTTTCCATGGATAAGACTATGTCCCTTTTTGTTTGTTTATTTACTTATTTTGAGAGAGAGGTGGGGGTGGGGGGGGGGAGAGGCAGAGAGAGAATCCCAAGCAGGCTCAGCACCGTCAGCATGGAGCCCAACGCAGGGCTTGAACTCACAAACTGGGAGATCATGACCTGAGCTGAAATCAAGAGTCAGACGCTCAACCAAATGAGCCTCCCAGGCACCCCAAGACTATGTCCCTTCTTAAAAAAGTAAATACCAGCATAAAATGCTAAATAAAGCTGCAGAACAAGCAGCAGAGCCCAGATTCATCAACTATTCCTGTCTATGTTTCCCAGCTGAATCTTTCTCTAATTTCAAGCAATTGTAAAATCCCAGTAATACCCAGTCCTACACTTACATTCTTAGAGAAAAGAAACAGATTTTAGAGAAAACAAGATGAAAAATATGTTCATTGGATACAATATTTGAAAAAAGATGGTCTAGATAGCACTTTCCACATTAAATATGAGGAAGATGAAAACAAATGATATGGCAAATATGAAAAAGAAAAACACATGAAGAAAGGAGAAGAGGAAAGAGAAGAGAGTAAGGGAGAGAAAGGTATCAAAGACTAATGAAAAATATATTCTAGACAAAAGGCCTTAAGAAACAAGAAAAACACATACAACAAATACTGTGCGTCCGAGAAGATATTAAAAAGGATGAGCTGAAAGAATGAGGCAAAGACAAGATGAAAAGATAGTAGTAAACAGAAAAGGGAGACAAAGGAGCTCAAAACACAAAAAGGTGAATAAATTTTGTTAAATGCCTTTTTGGTATCTATGGCCTCTATGATAATGATTATATATTTTTATATAATTTCATCCTATTGCTAGAGAAAGGACTTGATATCTTTAGTAAACAAAAATCTTTTACAAATAAAAAAATCATTAGACATATGATGAATATTATGAATAAGATGCTCACATTAAAAATAAGAACTAATGGCCAATAACACAGATGCACTCAAATTTATTTTAATGGAAGGCAAATTATAGAATTTACTACAGACTGGCAAAAATTAAAAACTTTGTTAAAATTGTTAATGGAATGGGGACCCAAGCAATCTTACAGATTATTGGTAGTGGCATAAAATTCTGTAATCTTTTTTTAGGGCAATCTGAAAATATTTATCAAATATTAAATATACCACCTTGTTTGTTAAACAAGCAGCTAACACTGGTAGGAATTTATTGGATCACATTTGCCCAAACTTGAAACTGAAATGTACAGTATGTTATTTCAAATTACACTATTGCCTTAAATACCCACTCCCCCTTAAAATAAAAACAAAAACAGAAACAAAAAACAGAAGCAAACTCTGTATGTCCATCAATGAGGTACTGGTGGAAAGAATTACGACACATTTGTACCATGAAATATAGTGAGCTTCTTAAAAAGACATTATTGAAAAGAGAAGGAAGAAATCTCCAAAACAATTTATTCAGAGAAAAAAAATGCAAGGTCAGAGCAATGAATAGGATAATCCCATATATACAAAGAAACAAAGAAAAACAAAGAAACAGAATATCCGTTTCTTTCTTCCTTGCCATGTACTTTCAATTGGTTACTAAATCAGGTGGTCTTCTCCCAAAGACCATGAAATGTTTCCCTTTTTCTTCAACCATATACCAGTCCAAGTTGCCTTTATTCTTTGCCTTATATTTCTGTGACAGCCTCCTAACTGGATTCTGACTACACACTTCCCCTTTTTCTCAGTCTACCTGCCAGCCATCCTAGGCACCTTCAGTTCCTTGAACCAGCTATGGTCCTCTTTAAAAACGGGTTTTTGTCTGGAACATTTCCCTCTAAATCCAAGTCGGTATTCTATTCTTCCTTCAGATTCCAGTGCAATTGTCACTTCCTCAGAGAAACTCACACACTCTTTTTCGTTGCATTTACTTATAATCATACATTTACGTGTGTGTGTGAATGAGCATCAATTTCCCTCTGCTGAACTATAATCTCTAGGAAAGTTGGTGATGTATCTATTTTTGTTCATCATTAAATCCTCAAGAAGGTAAGTGACTCAGAAATGGGATAAATAAATATATAATCACTCTAATCCATCCATCCATCCATCCATCCATCCATCCATCCATCCATCCACCCATCTATCGATCCATGCTATAGCTGCATTAAAAAACATCTGGAAGAAACTAATAACCATGGTTGTTATCTAGGGATTGAGACTAAGGGAAATGATGGGGGTAAAAAGTAAAAATGACTCCCCTTTTATTTTAAGTATCTGAATTTGTTTACATTTTTACTAGTGTACTGAATAAAAACAAATATGTCATAACATATTTTGTTGATGACATGAGATCAAGGTTATCCTCAAAATGTCTTCAGCAGCCTAGAAAGGTAATTAAATAGTTTCTTGTTATCCTGTCACTAGGGCTATAATTGTAACTCTAAGAAACCTGCATATGAACACAATTCCCTTTTCTTGCCAACTCAATTCAGTTCTATTTCAAGCATAAACAGATCTCACACGCATTCTTACGTGTGTTTACATACTCATGCAAACACTCATTTTTTCCCCTCATTAAAGGTGTTAGAAAATTCTCCCAGGAAATTAAGTACCATTGTCATAGTCTTTTCACAGAAAGGAGCAATGTGTAGGAATTAAGATTCTCTTTACTTTTGATTAAAGAACAAATAAATCTCGTTAACCTAATTTGACCTTCCCTTCCCTTGACAGAATTAACAGCTCCTGCAACAATTCTAGAAGGCAAATTCTCAACATTTAGGGAAGAATTTTTGGACTTAATAATCAAAGAGATCTTTCTTTGCTTTTATTTCTCTGTAACCTCTTGCTAGTCTCTCTCAGATGCCTTCTAGTCTGGAGGATTATCTCAGCAGCAGCAGCAGCAACCTGGGCCACACCAAGATGTAGCTGAAGAAATGTGTCTAAGATCTTTTAAGTTAGGTTTCCTGACATTGGTCAAGTTTGGACTTAGAATATCATCACAGAACAGGGCCCATAGAACAGAAAGAAAAAAAAAGGTCACTTAGCATTGTTTCCAGGGTTCTCGAATTGTTAAATGAGAGGGATGTTCTTGAATTGTCATTTATCAAATTCTGCATTCTTATGTGTTGGAAACTATCATAACCAGGAGAACTTCCAGAGTTGGAGATAAGGATTATATGATGAAGTATTATGAGGTATTATCAATTCTATTCTATACTATACTATACTATATAATTTTATTCGATGGGTACAAAGAAGTCACATTCAGATGATATCCACCAGCACACTTAGGCCTAGGGGAACAGTGAAAGGAGAGCAGAATTTAGCAGAGATCTGATTCTGTGAAAATGGGTGAAAATCTATGACCTCCTTTAGAGGGCAGAATTTCATAAAATCATTCACTCAGTATAATTTCCACTGTTGGTATTATTCACCCTTAGTATAATTAGAGTATGCCATTTCTGATTGCAAAAGCCCAAGGATTATTCACTTGAATACAAAGAGTTCTTCTTAAACAAGTGACCTCTGGAAAGAAGTCAAGAGTACTTCCCAATATTCTAGCACACTCCAATAACTATGGTTCAGAATGTATTGATGTGTAAGTATTACACTTAAAACCTATGCATCACAGACCATTAGAGGTTAGTCACAATAGAGGTTACCTTTGCGTCATGAGATTGACAGTGAGGAGGAATGAGAGAGGGAGCCTCCTGGGTGCTGGAAATGTTCTATAACTTGATGTGGCTGGTGGCTTCACAGGTATATACATATGTAAAAATTCATTGAGCCATACATTTATGATTTGTGACTGATATGATTTATGATTGCATAAATGTAATACCTTGATTAAAATAAAATTTAAGTAAAGGCATAATTTTTTCTGTAAGGCTTCATTGGGGAAGAGAAATTTTTTACCAAGAAAAATGGCACAACCTGATTGTCATTTTTAAGTAGACCTTAAATTCCTATTAGACATAGGAATTTTATGGTATGTCAAGAATTCTGTTATAAATGATGTCTTGCAGATGTCCTAAAGATGGAGCTCTATTAATAACTGCTGGAGAATGAGAATCTAGTTTGAAATGCTGAATTTTTATTAATAATTAGGGAAAGACAACTGGCCACAAGCCTGCTATTTGGGAGAATAAACTATGTTGAAAATTTCTGCAACAGAAATTTCTTTCCACTCTTGGCTTTGACATTCTCACTTGTGTCTAGGGGAGCACCCAAACTGCCAGATGATTCCCAGACAAAAATAAAATACACTATAATTTTTACACACACACACACACACACACACACACACACACACACACACACACAAAGCATTTGTATGTACTGGAGGAGCAGAGATGGGCTGGTTGTATTGTTACACTCTTCAAATACTGGGGGATTGCTCCTTCCTGTTATATCTAACATAAAGTACGTTTAAATGTTGGGAATTTTGAACTATATATCATAAAAATGGATCCGGCAATTATGTTGTCGTTAGAATAAAAGGAATAATCTACACTTATTCTAAAGTCAGAATTCAATAGCATCATATGATGGTTTAATAGGAGATATGTGTACTGAGTAGCCAACAAACAATTGAGACATTGGGACAACCCGACCTCACCACCCTCCATGGGAAGTCAGGGCTGTGTTCCCACATGGAACTGGCCTACTGAGCTTCTAGGAAATTTCACAACAAATCATCATGTGTTAATCTCACCTTTCTCCTGAAACATTTTACCCAATCTCAAATATTAACTCTTACCCTAAAATTACAACTTCACATATTTCTTTCACAGCCTGTGGCTACAGGAGCACTCACTTATTTAATCATATGATGTACACTATGACTTTTTAAAAATCATCTTCCTTCGCCCTCTCTTTAAATGTAGACTTTCAGACTTCTCAGCCTAGATGCCTTTTCTTTAACCTCAGCCCCTATCTAAGCTCCAGGGTCCATCAGAACCTCTAAGGGGGGGGGGGTTCCCAATTCTCTGCTAGACAGAGCCTCTCTCTTGAGGCCCGAACTTCCATTCTTACAACCCGAAAGTGAGCTCATGTTCTCTCTGCACCCAACTTTATGTTCATCCTGTGTTCCCGACGTCATAAACTCAAAACCTGAGCCATTGAACTCCCCAAACCCTTTGTTTCCCACCTCCTACCTTCCCATTTCTTCCCTCCATTCCTTCTACTGGCCCTGTCCTCGTCCTGCGTACAAAGTGCCTAGACAATATTCAGGGGCCTTCTCTGTAGCACTGCCTCCAGTATGTCCATGTATCTGTCCACCCCTTCACAGAGTTATTGTTTCTGAATGCAGATCTTACCACTTCCCCTCCCACAACCCTAACTCCTCAGTTTGGTATTTAAGGCCACTGAGCAACACAATTTCATCTAATTTCCTGAACTTAAACTTCAAACCATGCTCCCAGCCCTGTATCTCACGTTTGGTCATACCTCATGCATTTCTCCCCTCCCCACCCCTCAACTTGAAGTATCATCAGACCTTTGAAAAACAGTTCCCTTCAGTTGGAATGCTCTGCTCTCCCATGTTTATTTCCAGGTCCATTTCAAGTGGGAGATAGTCTAATTTTGTGACAAGACAGCAGACTTTGGCTTCAGATAACCCGAGTTCAAATTCCAGGGCCACCACTTTCTTCTCATCAAATCTCGGGTAAATTGTTTCATGTTTCTGAGAGTCTCAGTTTATTCACCTCTATGCAGAGAGGATGGTAATAGTGTCGATATTATAGGATTGCGGAAAGGACTAAATGAGTTAAGACATAAAAGGCACTTAACACAGTCCTCAGTACTTAACAATGATTCATATTAGCTATTGTTATCATCATCGTCATTAGCCTACTTCCAGAAGATCTTCCCATCTCATCATTTGGAGTTAACGCCTTCTTCCCCTTAGTCTTTCCATAGTGCACTGTCCATGGCTCTAATTATAGTTATCAAAATATGACAGATGTAAGAGTTATTAATGTCTGCGTGCCTTACTTCACAAGGAGGAATAAATTCCATAAACAGTTATTAAGCACTAAACTACATCTTATCGGTAGCTTATACCTTGTGCTTTGGATTTTTCTTTCTAGTTATCCCATCATTCATTCCACCTTCCCATTCTACAATCATGTATAAGCCTGCAACCTGGACAAGGTGTTAGGGTCCTCACTTCCTCACTCTACATTTTTGCTAATAATATTCACCAAATCTTGCAGAGACTATCTTCTTAACGCATTTTATAATCTGACACTCTCTGGCCCAACTGGCATTGCCTTGGTGAATTATTGTTCACCAAGATAATTATAATTGTTTCTAACTACAGGTTTTAATCCAAGTGGCTTTCCAAGACAACTTTTGTGACCTGCCCTGTGACAGCACCTATGCACCTGCATTGCCAACCAAATACCAAACTGCTTGCATGCAGAGAATATATTTTGTTCAAAGTGGGTAGCTCAGTGCCTGGCACACAGTAGGCTATCAGAAAGCATATGTTGTAAATATGAGTGAATCATTACATTTCATTACATCTCCATATACTTAGGTTGAATCTTTATCTTTACAAATGCCGACAATATGTATTGTAGGCCACAACATTACAGCTCTGAGTTGAACCAAGTGGATAGGAATTCCTCAGGGGGGTTAGGAATTCTGTTCCAATAGCTTCTGTAGGAGGTACACAGGCCAGCAAAAAGTGGGGACGAAAAAGAGGGAATGGGGGCAAATGATGCATATGAGATCATCTCTCTTCTCTAGGGCATGGCGTCAGATAAGTTCAAAGATGATTGAGACTTTGCCCCTCATTTTCAGGGACAACACAGCCCATGTAGAAAAATCTACCTACCCCTCTTATGGCTGCTGTGATGCAGCATCCAGATCCCCCTTCAGAGAAGAAGGTCTGATTCCCCAGCTACTTGGAGTGCTGCTGGTCCTGATGGATATTTCTTTAGTCAAGAAGAGGCCATCATTCAAAGTCACACCCCTTCCCAAAGCACCCCACATCCAACGACTGGTCCATGCTGGGTATAAAGACCCTGTCCCCTCAATCAACATGGAGCAACTCTGAGGGATCATCCAGTTTTAGCCTTTTTGAGATTGGCCAAGACCTCCATTGAGACTGCATGGCAGTTCAACTTTTCTCTCTCCAGAGCTACTTCCTTCTCTTTCCCACTAAAGGTGTTGATCTCAAGAACACTCCCCAGTAAACCACCTCCTGGCTGAATTCTGTTTCAGAATCAGCTTCCCATGCAACCTAACCTGTGACAACCAATGACAATGAAAATGAGATGGAATTTTATAACAGCACATGCCATAACCCAGAGGGAAAAAAACTACCGGCCTATAGGCCACATTTGGTTCTTAGAATTCTTTTTGTATGTACCCTTTCAGGAGTTAGACCTGGTGAAGTACTTGTCAACGTTAAAAAAAAAAAAAAAGTTTTGAAAAAGCTGAAAGCCTGGTGATAATGGGCCAGCACTTGCATGGCACTGACAGCTCTAACTGAGGGATGGTGTTCCATTTAAATGGTGCTCACATCCTCCACTGTGCTACGGTCCTTACGGGCATCCTTCATTCATTTCTTTTACCTGTTTAGCCCCAAAGGCATTTGAGTTTGATGGGTCATAACCAACTCTAATATTCCAGTTTCTAAGCTCAAGGTAGGCTACCTGCTTGGTCAGCCTACTTACCTCAATAATGTATATCTTTCATCTGGCTTTTCCTACAAAATATAAGCCTCTTTGCAGGCTGGGTCTGTGTAATTGTCATCTTGGTAGCTTTCCCCCAGCAGATGCCCCAGGTTGGTGAACACAGCAGTTGTTCAAAGGATGCATGTTACACAAACAGAATTAAATAGAAGACCCCTTCACCACTTTGTGGTAAGGCAGGGTCTAGTTTTCTAGAATATTCTAAAGGAGCCTCTGTGTTGCTTTGATGTATGAAGATATTTTCCTGACACACAGAAAGAAGTTGGGCTCTCCTCTTCAGAAAACATGACTATCAGTGTGTTTCCAAAGCTTAAGGAGGAAGACAGGTTATTGAAGTGGTTTAAAAACCAGGGGCAGTAAATAGCCCATATCACAGGCCTCATTTGTTTATCTGAAGCCACCAACAGGAAACCCCCAGAGGATCTGGCTATGCAGAACCGGTCCTGGCTGTGCTGCCCAAGTGCAGGTAAACGGCTTAAGTAATTGTGATCTTTGGGCAGTCAGTCAAAACGCAGAGTCAACACTATAAAAGGGCAAGTGCTCCCACAGAGGAAAAATTATCAAGTGCTGTTCGACAGAATAATAGGTGACTGCTGACATTTCACCTTTTATCATTATAGCAATACTTGGAGAAAAAGTGTAGTTAAGGTTGTCAGAATTTCATTTTAACCCCCTCTTTGAGGCTGTTAAAAATTCACTCCTGCTGAAACTTGCCTTTCAGGTTCTCAGCCAGATTTGTGCTTTGTTTTCAATCCGTTGTCTCTAATGGAATGCAAAATGTAACGCAGGGCGAGAAAGGTTTCTTTTCCAAGGATCCTTCTGCAAACTGCTTCCTACCTCAATTCCCCTTTCCTTGTTCACTCACTCTCTGCCAAAAGGTTAGTTTTAACATCCAAAACAACCCCAAAGATACACTCAACTGAGAGAAGATTCAAGGCTTTTGGCAGTGTTTATAAAGATCGCTGAAGCAATAAGCAATACTCAACAAGTAAGAATCTGTTCAGCGGTG
This sequence comes from Panthera onca, assembly GCF_046562875.1. Classification (NCBI taxonomy): domain Eukaryota; kingdom Metazoa; phylum Chordata; class Mammalia; order Carnivora; family Felidae; genus Panthera; species Panthera onca. Next base: position 140,837,032 of record NC_138347.1, read on the forward strand.
TTCACTAAAGGGAATCACAACCTTCGAACACTGTCAGTGTCCATCACGGATGTAGTTGAATCAACAGGGATTTTTATAGCACTCACTGAATGAAAGATAACTAATGACAGGTCAAAAACGTCTTCATAGGCATGACATAGGGTGACAATCTCGTAGGAAGGAAGGGACGGCAAACATCGTCCCGAGACTACGTTTGTATAGCAAACCTGATTTTGTTTAGACTGTGTGCCCTTGGCACTCAAAACTTCCCATGACCCTCTCCCCAAGTCATCTCCCACTGAGGGCAAAATGCTAGGAGAAAGGGAAAGAACTGATGACTTATTGGTCAGTTACTATATGACACATAGAATGCTAGGCACTTTATTATATAAGGTAGTGTGACGATACCACGGGGTATGACACACCCCTCATCCCTACCCTCCCACTGAAACAGACTTTAACTGTATCTACCTGTGTATACATGGCTTTAAAATGCTCCCAGGCTTGCTTTGCTTATCTTAAACTAGAGCGGCTGTCCAGCTAGACTTGTTATGTTGATCGGCATATGAGATATCACCGTATATAATAGAGTATTTACTTTTGCAGACATCCACCAGTTCTTTGATAGACGTGTTAGGTCTTGTGTGTGCCATCCTTCCCATTACAGTAGTCCCAGAACCTGGGAAAGTGCTATAATAAGCCTTTTATTATTATAAGCATTTCTGCAATACTTTCCATTTGCAAACTGCTTAACAATCAACTCCCCTCTTTATGTCTCACAAGAAATCAGATAGCTCAACACTTGTTAGCTTTGTTTTACGGCTCTGAATCCTCAGGCCCAGAGTTCAAAGAAATCAAGGGTTACACAGCCAGCTCAGGCTTAAGACCAACACAGCTGCTCTGTCTTTATCCAGCCTCTCAGCCAGGCTGCCCAGCTGCTTCCCAATCCTTTTACCGAATACACACATATATATTTTTTTATTTTTAAACTCTTGGAATTAAGAAAATTAGAGTAAGAATATTGGCCCCGATTCTCCATTTTTAGCCTGAAAATCTCACAGCCTGGGCTTTTGCCAAGTGTTGCTGGAATAATTTTGGCGGATCTGAAATAGCCCACAGACAAGTTCCCTCAGCTGGTAGAGAAGCAGAGATGGATGTCTTTGGGGGCCATTTTGCCCAGCCTGTGTCAGTGGCAGAGAGGAGGGAAGGGGCATCCAAGGCAGAGTTCTGGCATGCTGCTCAGCCAGGAAGAGGAAGCCATGAAGCAAGCAAGTGGGGAGGTGAGTGGGCAGAGCTGGATGGCCTTGAGAAGCTTCTTGGGCGGGAGGGCAATGGCACCGCTCAGGGACATGGGTCACAGCCATCAAAAGGTAAGGCTTAGGTGGCCCTGGCTCTCCAGTATAGAATTTGGGGCCATTCTTTCAGAAAATGGGCGGCAAAATTCGGTCAAAAGCATAAAGAATAAATACAGCTTTGCTCTGGAAAAAGGTCTGGTGGAGAGATGTCCCTCTCTCTGGAGTCAGGCTATTTTTTTCTACTGTTCTTGAATAATGCCGTCATCCCGTATTTGTGGCAATAAAAACGTTTATTATCCCACATCATCATTTCATAATGTCTGTGATACTTACTATTACATTCTTGTTAAACTTTGTTTTTAAACTGTAATTTTGTGGCTCCTTGATATATGTGCAATAACTGCTCAAAATGTTTCACTTTTAAATTAAGTGCTGCTAATAATATTTCTGCGAGTGTCAAGAAAGACAATTGTCTCAGCTTAGAATATGTACTTATGAACTGGGTATCCCTTTCCATTCTAATTCCAAACCTAATTAGTTTCTAGTATTCAATCCACTCCTCTTTAAGCAGCTTGGGTTAGCTGGTTATTCCCTCATTTTCAAAAACAAATACTTCCTCCTCTTGTACTCTCATCCCCCCCCCAAAAAAAAACACTCGCATCATCATCTCCCCATCATCATTACCAACATTAGCGGAGCACTTTCTATATGCCGGACATTGTCCTGAGAATTTTACATGTGCTGATTTCTCTTCATAGCAGTAATAGGAATTATTATGATCCCTATTTTACAGATGTGGATACTGGGGTGCAGAGAATTTGTACAAGATTTGGGACACATGCAATCTGGCTGCAAAGCCAGTCTCCTTACCGCCCTACTCTAAGGCCCCCCTCCTGGTAGCCTGCCGAGTACGTTGCCATTTCCAAAGCACTTTTCTTTTGCTCCTTACAACCATGCACAATATTTTGTTTAAACTGGAAGCCCTTTTTTATTTCCTCCATATCTGGGGAAATTACATAATGCTTTGCTATTGTTGAATTTATTGAAGGTTTAGCTAATTTTTTTTTTTCCAAATGTAAACTCTAGATTTAATTGAGAATTAATTCTAGATTTCACCGAAAGTAACACTATGGGGCGCCTACGTGGCTCAGTCGATTAAGGCTCTGACTCTCGATTTCAGCTCAGGTCGTGATCTCAGAGTTTGTGAGATCGAGTCCTGTGCTGGGCTCTGTGCTGACAGTGTGGAACCTTCTTGGGATTCTCTCTCTCTCTGCCCCTCCCCCACTCACATTCTCTGTCCCTGTCAAAATAAATAAACATTAAAAAACAATAAAGTAAAACAAAAACAATAAAGTAACACTATGGACTTCTCCATCTAAAAAATGTTAAAAGTTATTATCAACTAGAAATCATCCTCAAATTATTCTCCATGGTTTCTTTTTCCCATTATAAAGTCCTACATTTTTTCCAGGGGATGTGCTGAACTCCAGCAGAAATGGAGTATATTTAAATGTGTCTTAAGTTATAACTGACTGCATTTCAAAATCAAATACTTTAGGCTTTACATATTTATAGTTATATGAGTAACATTTGTACTTATATGTCCAGATTTATATATTCCAGGCCAAATTCCAGAAAAGGATTTTGAGGTTTGGAATGTATACTGCTTGGAATTTATATATACCTCTGTTCTCCTCTCTTGATGTGGAGAGTAAGTAGTTTATTCTACTTTTTAATATCTCTACTTATATTCACACAGTTTCTAAAAAGGACATACATGATAATGTGGCCTAGTAAAAATAAATGCTAAATTCCTCATTGAATTATTGTTTCTTTTCATGCCTACTCATTTATAGTTCTTAAATTCGTTGTTCTCAACTTTTGACATACCATCATTAAGGGGATTCTGAAAATTCTGTAGAAAGCAACTGAACTGAATTCCGTAGGAATACAAATAACACAGATGCCAGTATCTGGATGTATGCATTGCTCTTGGGGCAAAGTCCTCCCATGCCTGTTATTTACTAACGATGTTTAGGACATTACAGGGAGGTCCACGGGAGAACAGATCAGTGTTTTGCCTGCCATACAGAGGCAATGGGAGTGCTTGAGAGGATTACACACCCCATGTCATTTGAAGAAGCAACGTAGGTTCCATGCCTCCTTATCATAACTTCCTCTGTCCAGGGCCTCACACGCGTGTTATGGTAAACGTCCCCTCTTACTGACAGTCACACGAATACCCCTGCTGAACAATGAACCTCCCCAGAAAGCATCTTAGGGAAGCTCAGGCTTAGTTTCAGCTTCGTGGCCCATAAATATCGGCATCAAACAAGCTCTAGGGACACCGGGGAAAGGTTAGTGTGCAGACCAAGGTCACAGCACATTCCAGTGCTTAACCTAACCAAAGGACATAGACCAAGAAAGCTTTTCCAAAACCAGGCAGCTGCATTTCATCTTTGCATATTGAGACCAAAGAAAATAAATACCTGCTGTTTCAAACAGCTGGGTAGTTTGCTGGAATGCTAATGAATCACCAAAGTCATGGATGGTAGTGATGTTTTCCTCAGGTGGCAGGAAGGCCCCATGAGGAGGAGTCCTACACCTTGCCAAGCTTTCAGACTACTGAAGGAACAGAATGATATAGGACGGGGATCTTACATGTTGAATTTTAAATCCAACCTTCATTTTAGCTAATGGTCCTTTTAATTCTTTGGGTTCAAGGCCCCCCAAAATGAGTTTTAAAACTGGGAGTCCACCATATCTTTGGATTGAAAGGGAAATAGCATGAACAGATACTAACTCCTGACTTGAGGCAGGATTTTCCATTTTTTATCCCAGCTTATCCGATGATGGCCATTAATAGATATTTTTATATTCCCATAACACAGAAGAGAAAGATGAGGCTCAAAAAAGTTAAATACTTCACTGAAAATTACCCAGAGTATATAGCAGAGTCAGGATTTGGACCCAGGTCTGTGAGATCCTATGCCCATTTTCCTTGCTTCCTTCTTGGGATAAAAATATATTTTCCTGGGGGATTTATGGGAAGAGACGGAAGTTTCAATATGATCCCCCAAAGCATACTTAACTTGCCTTCTTTAGGCTCAGCAGTGTAGAAAGACACTTGTCATTCACGTTCCCTTCCTGGACAAGTACACAGAGGCTATTTGTGGAAGATGAACCTGCCTGTACAAGAATCAGCACTTTGAGAGCTGAAGAGAGGGAAAAAACTTGACTTGTTCCTAACCTTGGACTCAGTCTGGTGGTGTGACAGATGGGGGTTTCCCTAATTGCTGGTCCTGCCTGCCACAGCAGCACAGAACTGTGGGTATGGGTGGCATTCCCCTTTTCTTTGGACTACATTTCACTCAAGGGCCTTCTGCTGTTTTCTTGAGTGCTTTCAAATAAGACAATAGCATAACCTTCTTGGAAGTAGTTTGACTCCTAAGTTTCAAGGAGCTTCCTTCTTTCACTCAAATAGGTAAGAGCACAAAGCAATGAGACATCATCAATAGCACCAAGGCGTTCAGCCAGGCATCTCCTGACTTATAGGTCACACAAGTGAACACAACTCCTTTGGAAACCTTTAGTGATTGACATCACTCTTCATCTAATTTCTGAGTATCCCCCTACCCCTGTCACCCATTAGGGAGACCTCAGCATACTGATCAGAGGCTTTGTAAATGTGTTCTTTGGTAGTTCCAAGTGTGTGTTTAGAATTTCAACCAGTGTAGGGGCGCCTGGGTGGCGCAGTCGGTTGGGCGTCCGACTTCAGCCAGGTCACGATCTCGCGGTCCGTGAGTTCGAGCCCCGCGTCGGGCTCTGGGCTGATGGCTCGGAGCCTGGAGCCTGTTTCCGATTCTGTGTCTCCCTCTCTCACTGCCCCTCCCCCGTTCATGCTCTGTCTCTCTCTGTCCCAAAAAAATAAATGAAAAACGTTGAAAAAAAAAAAAAAAAAAAAAAAAAAAAAGAATTTCAACCAGTGTATGGGATCCCTGGGGGAGAGCAGAAAGAAGCTGGAACTCTCTGGCAATTCATTTTTGGTATAGATGCCTCATGTGGCATGCCCCATGAAGTTCATCACACAGCTGACTTTCAGCAAGATGTTCACTCACTATCGGTGAGGAGATTGTTTTAAAAATTCACTCTAGGATATCCACATACAAAAGAATAAATTTAGACCTTTTCTTCACACCGTACCGAAAAATTAACTCAAAGCAGATTACAGACTTAAATGTAAGAACTAAAACTGTAAAACACTTAGAAGTAAACGTAGGAGAGAATTTTCATTACCTTGGGATATGCAAAGCCTTTTTTTGTTTTGTTTTTCATTTTTTGCATTTCATTTTTTTAAGCATACTTTGTCAGGTTGGCTAACATACATGCAAAGCCCTTTTGGATAGAATTCCAAAAGCACTGGCAACAAAGTAACAATAAATTGGGCTTTATCAAAATTAAAAACCTTTCTGCTTCTGTGGAGACCATCAAGAGAGTGAAAAGACAACCCACAGAATGGAAGAAAATATTTGTAAATTATATTTCTTATAAAGAACTCATATCTAGAATATATACAGAACTTTTACAATTCAATAATGACAAAACAAGTAACTCAACTAGAAAATGGCTAAGGATCTAAACAGACATTTCTCCCAAGAAAATATACAAATGGGCAATAAGCACATGAAAAGATGCTCAACTTCTTCAGCTATGAGGGAAATGCAAACCAAAACCACAAAGGGATACTATTTCATAATCACTAGAATGGCTATCATCAAAAAGACAGATAAGAAGTGTCGACAAGGATGTGGAGTAAGTGGAATGCTTACACCTGATGATGCAAAAGGAAAATGGTGCAGCTACTTTGGAAAAGTCTGACAGTTCCTTAAAAGTTAGACAGAAAATTACCAAATAACTCAACAATTCTACTACTAGATATGTATCCAAGAGAAACGAAAACATATGTGCACAGAAACACTCGTGCAAAATGTTTGTGGCAGCATTATTCATAACGGCCCAAATTCAGAACAACCCAAATATCTACCAACTGGTGAATGGATAAGCAAAAGAGGTTATTATCCATGCCATGGAACATTATTTGGCAATGCAAATGAATGAAGTCCTGACACATGTATGTATGAATAGAATATGTATGAACCCCAAAAATATGATGCAAGAGATTGAAGTCACTCACAAAAGGCCATAGATTATATGATCCATTTTCATGAAATGTCTAGTTTAGGCAGGTGTATAGAGACAGAAAGCAGATTAGTGGTGGCCTAGGGCTGGGGTAGGAGTTGGGGAGAAATCCATGCTAATGGATTTCTTTTTGAGGTGATAGAAATGTTGTAAAATTGACTGTGGTGATGGGGGCACAGCTCTGTGTATGTACTAAAAACCACTGAATTGTACACATTATAGTATGATGCTAATGCATTTTTGGGTCACTCTCCAGAAGAGACCAACTTTTATAAGAAGACACTGAGTGGGGGTGCCCTCATCTCCTGGAAGTCACCGAGGATGGACATTATACTCTACTCAATGGGTGCTCGAATTTCTGATTTTCTTTTTCTTCGTAGGTAAACTGTATGTTTCGTTTTCTATGGCTCTTATTTTGGAATCTTTGTAAAGCAGGGTTCAAAAAAGGTGTTCTGAAATAAGATGCATGGAACTAAACCATTTACCTCATTACTTGAGGAGTTTCACTTTGGTTCTTTTCATCAAAAATCCCACAGTTTCAAAACTGCTAATTTATTGCTAGAATAGTTCATTGAATTGGATAGAAGGAACCTATAAATCGAAGCTGGGGCTGCTGTTTTGCTTGGTATCAGTACTGTTGAATGACCAATTGCATTCCCTTTAAAAATGTATCAATTGGGGGCGCCTGGGTGGCTCAGTCGGTTGAGCGTCCAACTTCGGCTCAGGTCATGATCTCATGGTCTGTGGGTTCGAGCCCAGCGTCGGGCTCTGTGCTGACAGCTCAGAGCCTGGAGCCGGCTTCTGATCCTGTGTCTCCCTCTCTCTCTGCCCCTCCTCCACTCTCACTTTGTCTCACTCTGTCTCTCAAAAATAAATAAATGTAAAAAAAATTTTAAAAAATGTATCAATTGGTTCTTTACTATTCTTAAGCAGAAGTATGAATCAAAACACTAATTTATATCATTTAAAAAATAAAAATGACACATTCCCCAATCTAGAAGTCAGGAGACAGAGCAGCAATTAGAGAATTCAACATAGGTCATGATGAGCTCCGGGTGATGTATGAAAATGTTGAATCACTATATTGTGCACCTGAAACTAATATTACAGCATATGTGAACTCCTTGCAATTTAAATAAAAACTTGAAAAAAAGAAAAAAGAAAGCAACATACAGTCACTTACATTCAGTTTTATGAAGGAAAAACTGGATATTTTTAAACATTTAGACACTGTTAATATAATTAAAAGCTGTCATCAAGTTTTAAGTAAGTAGAATTTATTGAGGGCAAAAAGACAGCATTTGGGGGAGATTATGAACACTGGATCTGTAAAAGAAAAGAACAGTGTTTGAGGATTGGTTTGGCATTTTTGATGCTTTGAAAAAGGAGACTCGAGGACCCATCAAAGCAATTTATTATCTGGGATGTGATATGTAAATTGGTCATTTCATCGCTTAGAGATTTGTTCTACGTATCTGAAAGTAGACTCATAATGTAAAACCACAGCCAGCCATCAGTGGGTACACAGAAACACTTTCCTCTGTCTCTTTTGCTCTTTCATACTTTGGCATGCAATAATGAGTAAACCAAGAGAGCATATATTCCTTGCAATCCCAGGGTAATTTTTTATCAGTGTTAGCCGGCACAATGAAGTTGGCCCCCACATGAATGTGCATTTTAATTTTAGCGCATTTGACAAGTCTCCTTTCATATGGAATTGACCTCGCAGCATTGGGGGTGGCCATTCTATCTGTAAAGGTGAAGAGGAGCTCATTTGGTCAAAACAAAGCAAGTTGCTGGTGGAGAAGTCATCTCTCTGTCACGCTATTGTAATTGTCTGTCATGCTATTGTAATTGTAGCTTCTCCGGAAACATAACAACTGACAACAAAATGATGATTCAAAGCCACAAGTATCACCCTCTGTATTGTACTACAACTGATTATGGAGCAGTGGCAAAAAGGATGCTGGGTGGAGAGACTGGAAATGCCTAGTGATGAATACCAGTGATTAACCCTTATCTGTTAAAAAAATGGGATTGAACACTACAAAGATTCCAAAATATGAGTCACAGAAGCCTGCATGCACAGTTTACCTGTGAAGTGAGAGGAAATCAGAGCTTCCAAGAGCCACCCGTAAGAGCATAATGTCCCTCCTCACGACAAGGTAGGGCAAAAGGAAAATGTAGACATCAAAAACTCAGGTCATTGAAAATAACCAAAAAATTTCACAGATACATTTTTTGTCAACATTTTGCTCCCCTCGGTCTACCCAAAAGGTACAACGGTGGCAAAAGTGACCAATTTGAAGTTATGACTCCTTTTTTCAGCTGATCGACACAATGATAAGGAATGTATTGTCAAAAGGCAGGAAACTGTTACACAATTTGGTCCTGAATAAAATGAAAATGCAGGGCTCTTGTTCAAAAAATTGTGAAGAATTTCAAGATGGTAACAGCAAGACCGTAACTAAAGCAAGCACAGGTTGCTGTCCATGCAGCCAGCCTGGCCAAAGGCTAGAAACAGAGAGATCTATACACGTCTGTTGTCTTCTGGCTAATTTAGCTTCTTTTGGCAGAATGCACATATGTACAGACCCTACAGCTTAGGAATGACCTTGTGTCACTTTCTCATTTATAGAAACCAACACCCAGAGAAGCAAAATGACTTGTCTAAGGTCATGAGTTGCACAACAGAGCCAGCACCAAATCCCAGGTGTCCTGACTCGCACACAGACATTCTTTCCCCTACACCAGGTTGCCAGTCTCCAGTTTAAATGTAAATAATTAGGAAACACTAACTACAAAAAGGGGGCACAGAGGGAAGGACATTACCTCATCAGAACTTCCTTTTCAACTCTTCTGTGCAAATAATAAGATGCGGTCTGAAACTCCGTTTCAAATTCCTTTTCTGCGTCAACTCTTCCACGTCCTAGGAAAAAGACATCATATGACAGCTTCAGACACTGAAGCAAATTACCTTTGCCGACAGCTCACTTGAGCCCTTGGAGTTAACGATCACAGACCAAGGTGGTTATTAGTGGATGGTTATGAGGCAACATGTTAGTAAACTAATCAGTGTTCCTGTACAAATATTTAAAATAATTCTGAGATAATTTGAACTCTAACACTGAGCTAGCCAAACCCATTTGTAATCTGAACCCAAGGTTCTAATAAGTTACTGCCTTTTGGATGTCCTTCAACATGAGGGACATTTTTAGAAAGATTAGCACTTGAGTGGAAACAAAGACTGACATTTTCAACGTAAACATGAGACCTGGAGTCTGTTTAATACAAAACATGATGCATGTGTCTTCCTCACTCAGGTGCATGTGTAAATTTAGTACATCAAAATATCTGTTGCAAGGACACTGTCGTTAAAAGATACTGTACAAATCAAATATAAAGGGAGCTTTAAAAGCTTATGAAAAAAATTCAACCATGTGATGAAAGAGTTCAAGGTAGGCTGGCAACCGCATGATGCAATAAAAAAAACTGTCCAGAGAGGTAAAAGACACCTGCCAACCACCACCCCCCCCACCCCGCCACCCTCCCCGACAAGGCACAGGTATTAGGGCCAGATAGATCTCTAGTTCAAATCCCAGCTGCACATATATTTTACTTCTGTGAGCCTTGGCTAATTCATCTGCAAAATGGGGTTGATACTAAAGCCAAACAGCTAGATCAGATGCTTTCTGGGTGCCTCAGTGATCTCTGCAATCTATGATTCACACACCTTTAATTATATCTTATTGAATTGCCCCTCAGAATTTTTACTGGGGGGATTAAAATTAGTTTTGCATGCCCAACGTTTTCCATAACTTGACGGACTGTAGGTAGCAACAGGAAAAAACAAAATATTCTCTGGCTTGGATAAATTTTGGCATAATTATAGGTCTGGTGTGTGGAAAATGAGGGCCGGATGAAAATGGTGCAGAGACATGAGTAACCCAAAGAGTCTGAGGCTACAGCACTTACATCTCATTAACCGCCAATTACTGTATTTATAATTTAACACAAAAAGGAAAAACACAAATGGGGTTTAAAAAAAAATCCCTTTTATCTAGACTTCAGTTTATACTTGGCCGCTAAAGGCAGATTTAATGCAATAAGTTGAGAAAGGGAGTAGTTAGATTGAGAAACGAAAACACTTTTTGATAACATGTGAGGCTATAAAAATGGCTTGGCTGAATCTATTAACCAAAGATAAATAATACCCTGCAGGAGGAAAAGAAACAGCTTTTTCTGGATCATAAGGTCTGGCATGTTTTTAAAGACCTTGCTTTCACTAAAAATGTAACACATCCAATTTAAAGAGACATTTAAAAATTTTTTTTGTTTTTAATGTTACTTATTTTTGAGAGCAAGACAGAGCGTGAGTGGGGGAGGAGCAGAGAGAGAGGGAGACACAGAATCCGAAACAGGCTCCAGGCTCTGAGCTGTCAGCACAGAGCCTGACCCGGGGCTCGAACTCACGAACCGTGAGATCATGACCTGAGCCGAAATCGGACGCTTAACCGACTGAGCCACCCAGGCGCCCCAAAGAGTCATTTTTTTAAATTCGTGATTTCATAACACTTTTGCATCCGAGATCTTGTCTCCGTTCGGATGAGACCATGTTCAAGACTTTCATCAAAACATGGGAATAAAAATGGCCCTCAGTTATTTGTGTGATTTCATTATTAATCTTCCCATGATTCCTATTTCTATTATTACTGTTGCTATTCTCATTACCACTCCCCCTACTAATGCTGTTACTACTACTGCCTCCACATCTGCATTTCTAAATGGCCATGTGACGGGAATTCTAATGAATAACAATTGATTGTTCAGCCCCGGAGTCTCTGGCTGGCTCTCTCCGTGAGTCTATTTCTGGTCTGTATCTCAGCGTAGTCCATGGGCCAGAAGCTTTATCACCTGCGAGCTTATTACAAATGCAATCTATGGCATCCGAACCTCTGGAGTGGGGGCCGGGAATAAGTGTCTTAGCAAGCTCACCCAAAGATTCTGATGCTCAGATTTGCAGAGGAAGTGACCCAAATGCCAGAGAACAGAGGAAGGAGGGATGGGAAAGAAGTGAGGAGGAACACCTGGAGCCACCACCTGCAGACTTGACCTTGTCTGCTTCAGGGCAGGCTGCCTATGCCAAGGAGAAGAAAGCAAAGTCTGAGGCAGCTCTGCAGGAAAGAGAGCACCTTCCTGCCCCAGGATGCGGTTGCAGAGGCTCCTGCCTTCAGCTTCCCGCCTCCGAGAGGAGAGGCACCACCAGAACTGCCCCCAGCCATTGCTTGTCTCTTTTGCCTGCCAAATATTAAAAATGACAAGACTCCTTATTTTTCATCAATGTAGGCAAGTCAGATGGAATTAGCTACGGTTTCTGAATTAGTATTTCTTAAGGTGTGAGGTTTATGCGTTTCAGGGATGCAGTGATCCTCAGACCCACCGAATCAAAATCTCTGGGGGTTGCAGGAGGCTTTAAAAAACCACCCCTATGCTGTGTCAGATTTGATCTACTGTTCTACTTTTTTGGCCTCACTTGAAACTTAGTTTGGGATGAGGTTTCAAAATACGTGCTCTAATCCATCTGTCTGTCCTCCCTCCCCTCTTTCTTTCCTTCTGTAATAAAATATTCTCAATAACACAAGCTAATTTAAAAAAAAAATACACACAAGGAAGAAAAGAAAAAATTACCTGTACTTCCATCACCCATTTTGATAAATAGTTATATAAAATAACATATATTGATTAAATAAAATTAGGATATAAAAGGATTACATAATATCCATGAAGAGATAACCACAGTATATTTTTAACTTGTCACCTGTTATTAAATATCTAGAAGATTCTAGATTTTCTACTTTATAAATACTCATAAACAACTCTTGTCAACAAAAAGTCTTTGTACCCATTCCTGGACAAATGACCTTCATGGTCAATTTTTAGAATTGGAATTTCTGGTTCAAAGATTGTCTTCCCTTAGAGTATTCGACACACATTGCCAAACTGCCCCTAGAAAGAGAGTACCAGTTAAGAATCATAGTAGGTTGTAAATTGATAAGGCCATGTTAAAAACAATTTGGCAATCTAGATACGGAGAACTCAGTATATGCCTACTTTTAGACCTGGAAAGTCCACATCATGGAACACAACCTAGAGCGACTCCTTCACAATAGTAAAAGTTGGAAATCTCTAAATATCTGTCAATAGAGGAATAAAGAGAGAAATACAATACAGCAGTAAAATATATGAACTAGATCTATATGTATCAACCTACATCTATCTCAAAAACATAAAGGCATAATGTTACACGTAACAAATCTTGGTCAAAGGATACATATAGAATGGAATTATTTATGTGAAGTTTTAAACTTATTTGTCTTCTCCACCATGTTGCTACTTGCACTGAAGGTGCAAAACCAGTGGCAGATGAAACTGGCAACCTGGCCTGGATCAAGGCAGCGGGGTCAAATGCACGAGTAGCCACTGTGCCTTCCATAGCATTCACGCTCCAGGCTTACCAAAACCAAACAAGCCGGCTTCACTCAAGAGTGTCCTTAATGGGGCAATAAAAGTGAATTAATTAAATCTCAACACTTGGGCACTTTTTAAATAAAATACAGAGTGACAAAATAGTGTGAATATAGCACTTCTGTTGCATACGAAAGTATGATCACTGAGTTGTGAACTGAACTACGTGCTTTCTTCATAGAATATCATTTTTTCTTGAAAGAAGAAGAGGCAAATTATGGTTATTATGGGTGTTCGGCCGACTTTTTTCTCAACGGTGATGAAGAGTCTGCTACTTCAAAGAAAATGACTGACAGTATTTTTTGTTAATGATAAAATTTCATGCTTTCAAATGAAAATTAGAATTTTGGAAAACTTATAACCAACACTGAGGGCTTGACAGATCCCTAAAATCTAAAGACTTCTCTGAGATCAGTGGAGACGTAGTAAATAAAATCTTGAACATCGTACAACAAAACGTAGCTACCACTGCAAGATGTGCATTACTCATCGAACAACTATTTTCTAAATGGTCAGCGCATGATGTTACAAGACCATGAATGGGGAAAAGACCCACTCAAAGTGCAAGATAAATGAATAGATTTTAATGTAACGAAGTACAAAAAGTTCAGTGATATGGGTTTAGATTCCACATTTCAACTGCCTATTTAGAAACTACCACTCGTTGAATTTTGGTATACTATCAAAGCAGAATTTTTGGTTATCAGAAAAGGCTATTAAAATACCGGTCCCTTTCCCAACTACATAACTGCTTAAAGGTTGATTTTCTTCATATCCTTCACAAAGAAAGAGAGGCACAACAGAATGAAATCAGAAGCAGATACAAGAATCCAGTTGATTTCTTTCAGGCAAGACATTAAAGAGATGTGCAAAAATGTAAAACAATATCACTCTTCTCAGTGATTTTTTTCTTTGGAAAATGTAGTTGTCATAAAAACATTATTTATGTTGACATGTGAAGAATTTATTGTTGCTCTTTTAAATGAATTATAAAAAGTTTAAGTGTTTCTGTTTTAATTTCTAATGTGGTAACTATTATAAATATTAACAGACAAAAGTCCTTTGGGGTTCTCAATAATTTTTAAGAATGAATCCAACCAATTTGAAAACTGTCACTGGAGGGAGAGAATATATAAATCTCTTACATTATTTTCGACACTTTTCTCTATGTATGTAACTAAGGACAAGAGAGTAAAAAAGCCTACCGGCAGCATATGAGGATAATGCATGAGCCTATATTCTTACCAAACCTATGAATTATCATTAAAGAAACAAACATACCTTGTGACTTTGAGAGTAAGAAGCTGTTATGTCTTGATTTTAATTTGTCCCTTTTTCATCACGTGAGTTTCAACAATTTCATATATTTTACTGCTGATTTTAATTTTTTGTGTGTGTTGTCCTATTTCTATTCATTTATTTACTTGTTCATTCAACATATATTTGTTGAACATTTTATATACACCATGCTTACTTCTAGGTATTCCTGGAATATAGCTGTGAACAAAAAGGTCTATTGCAGGGGTTGATATACTGTGGTCTGTGGGCCCACTTTGTCCCATTTCCTGTTGTTGTAAGTAAAGTTTTATTGGAATGCAGTCATATTTATTTCTTTACGCATGGTCTATGGCTTCTTTCGTGCTACAAGAGCAGAGTTGAGTAGTTGTAACAGAGATTCTGGTGTCTGCAAAGCCAAAAGTATTTACTATTTGTCCTTTACAGAAAAGGTTTGCTGGCCTTTGGTCTTGTGAATTCTTCTTCTTCTTCTTCTTTTCTTTTTCTCAATGTTTATTTTTGAGAGAGAGAGAGCTTGTGAGTATGCAAGTGGGGGACTAGCAGAGAGAGAGGGGGACAGAGGATCCGAAGCCGGCTCTGTGGTGAGAGTGCAGGGCTCAAACCCACCAAACAAACCCTGAGATCATGACCAGAGCTGAAGTTGGATGCTTAACCAATTGAGCCACCCAGGTGCTCCTGGTCTTGTGAAGTCTATAGAAATACTGTCTCTTTCCTTCATATTTGTCAAGACTGCTTTATATATTAAAAAAAGAAAAAGAAAACACTTGTCCTGCAGATGTTTACCCATCATGTTTATAGTCTTTTAATTTTGTTTGTGATTTTTTTTTTCATTGCATAGAGTATTACATTTTATGTTGAAATTTGATCAGATCTTTTCTTTTAATATAATTGTTGTTAACCTTTTGGGAGCATTGATTTTTAAATAAGTTATTGGCTACTTTTGCTTTTCAATATACTTTGGATGAATTTTTAAATTATTTTGTCATCTTACTGAAAGAATCCCTGGGTGATTCTGATTTCAGATTCAGTCAATCGTTAGATTACATTGGGGAGAATTTAATGTCTAAAATATTGATTCCTTTTGTTGAGGAGTATAGAATATCTCCTTGTTAAATCTCATCTTTTTCCAAATTTTTTAATATATTTTTTCCAAGGAAGTCTTATATATTTATTTTTATTCCTAGTTATTTATTTTATTTTTTTACATTTTTTATTTATTTTTGAGAAACAGAGACAGAGGGCAAGTGGGGGAGGGTCAGAGAGAGAATGAGACACAGAATCTGAAGCAGTCTCTAGGCTCTGAGCTGTCAGCACAGAGCCTGATGTGGGGCTCGAACTCATGAACCATGAGATCATGACCTGAGCCAAAGTCAGATGCTTAACCGACTGAGCCACTCAGGTGCCCCTATTCCTAGTTATTTTTAATTTTAAGTTTGCTATTGTGATATGTGGGTTTTTTGTTTATTTTTTAATTATGGTATTAAGTACTTTATTTTGTGTATTTATATTTGTAAGTACTGTAGTGAAAAATTTTGTAATACTAGACTCTTGACTATTCTAATAGCTTTTATTTTCAGTTGATTCTCTTAAATTTTCAATATAGACGAATGGTGATTTTTTTTTACTTGCCCTTTCTAATTACCTTATCTAATTTTTTCCTTGTCACTATATTTGCTAGATTTTTATAAACATAATCAAAAAATTTGTTGGGGGGCCTGAGCGGCTCAGTCGGTTGAGCATCTGACTTTGGCTCAGGTCATGATCTTGTGGTCTGTGAGTTCAAGCCCCACATTGGGCTCTGCGCTGACAGCTCGGAGCCTGGAGCCTGCTTTGGATTCTGTGACTCCCTCTCTCCTGTGCCTCCCCGCTCATGCTCTGTCTCTCTCTCTCTGTCAAAAATAAATAAACATTAAAAAAAAATTTCTTGTTTCTCATTTTAATGAAAATACATATAGAATTTTATAAATGAAAAATTTAATCTTTGTTTCAAATAAATCTTTATCATTTTAAGAAAATAGACTTCTATGTCTCTTTCAATAAGAATTTTCATTACCAGGGCACCTGGGTGGCTTAGTCAGTTTGGCGTTTGACTTTGGCTCAGGTCATGATCTTGCAGTTCATGAGTTCAAGCCCCGAATCAGGCTCTGTGCTGACAGCTCAGAGCATAGAGCCTGCTTCAGATTGTGTCTCTGTCTCTCTCTGCCCCTTGTCCACTCACACTCTGTCTCTCTCTCCCTCAAAAATAAATAAATATTAAAAAAAAAAGAATTTTCATTATCAATGTATAGTAAATCAAGTACATTCTGAAGATCTATGACAGGATACAATTTTTCTCATTTAACCTATTAATAAGATGAATTATAACAAAATCAGATTTCTTTAATAGTAAAACTTCTTGTGTCTTTAAGAACCAACTATTTTGATTATGTTTTGTTATTGTTTTTATGTTTTGCTAGATTGCATTTGCTCATAAATTACTTAAGATTTTTCAATCTATAAGGTTGATTTATAAGATTTTGGTGTCATTTTTGCTAGGATTGCCCTGTACTATAGAAGAAAAAGGAGTTGGAATAGTCACATCTTTTTTCTATCCCCATAATAGTTTCCAGCCGTTAAAATTTAAGTCGCAAAGGGTACCCTAAGATCATGCTAATGAGATATGGTACAAGTTTCCTCCACTAAATAATCTAGAAAGTTATATAATCAGGCAGTTAAAAACAGCAACAACAGAGTCAGATTTAGATTTTAATTTCTTGTCAAATGGGGGCAATCATGAAGTGCCCCTCACTCCTCCAAATAACTACTTGTAGATAAGGGATGAGGTTCTCCTGTAAGCACTGAATTAACACTTCTCCTAGGTCCATGGGAATAGCCACTGGATTGAGACCAATGACAGAGATTAATCCATGATATTAACACATCCGAAGAAAGAAAAGGTCAACACTCGCAGTATGGTCACTTTTATAAACTGAGCTCAGAGAAAACAAACTTTGGCAGTGGTAATTGGGTGCTGTTCACAGGGAGGAGACACAGAATCCAAGAGCTCTAAGCATCCAGTTATGAAAAACGTATTCCATAGTGGTGGTGTAGGCATTTCCTCAGGCCTCCTCATGCTCTGGAGAAATGTCCTTCAAGATTATGGTCTTTTGCTGATTCCATGTACACCATCACCTTTTGGCTTACGAGTTCAGCAATTTCTGCTGATTATAGAAAAGTTAGCAGGAATTGTCTAATCTGCAGAGCAAGAACTTTTTTCTGCTCGGAAACCTCACCCCCATGTTTTCATCACGATTCATTTCTATGGGTATCTCTAAGGGACGTGTAGGTAACACTAGACCCACCAACTGAAACTTCAATTCTTTCTGATTTGAAATGCTATTAAGTTAGTGAGGCATTTTTAGATGAACAATATCAAATACATCCTAATTTATGAAAATAAAATAAAGTAATTTGCTAACATCAGTACTTTGAGCAAATTACATACAACATGTCTTGACAACCTATCCATGTGGATCTGGATCCTCTTACTGGACAGCTGGGAACTGTTAGGCTGGATAATTCCAATGGCATTTCCATTCCATGAATCTATAGATCATTCCATCTAGCTATGACTTTCTAACATGATGTAGGAGGATTTCTTAAAGGAGTTATTTCCCTGAGGTTATCTTTTGCCCATTAGCCAAAGGTATCAAAGGATCCTAAAATAATTCTAATTCCCATTCTTGGTGAAATTTGGTATTGATGAATAACTATTCTATCCTTGGCTCTCATAAGGGAATTCATGGATAATATACTGAAAATATTTGACCCATACGCAAGTTATTTGTATCAGTAAGACCCATCCTTAAAGCTATGAGTTTTTTACATGGTTAAAAACATGCCATCTTTAAAAAATACAGACAGAAAGATATCTTAAGAGGATAAAAATGAATACAGTGAGTATTACTCTGCCAAACCAAACTATATAAATTTATTGATACTAATTTTTTTGATGAATGATAGATTTTGATCTATAGGACAGAGACATTAAATATCAGCAACTTTACCTAATCTATCTCGGCCATTAAAGGTTCATCAGCCTATTTTCTCTAATAGAGGAGAAATACATCTATTAATTTACCAATGACAAGAAAGTCAGATTGAAACAAGTTGGTCTTATTTTTTCTCAACTATTCAAACATAATGCATCTGAGAAGTAAATGACATTTGTTTTATGATTTTCTGTCATTTGGCTTCTCTTCCTGCATCATACTGAATGAAACAATATCGTACCATTCTGCTGT
The DNA here is from genome assembly GCF_046562875.1 of Panthera onca. Lineage (NCBI taxonomy): Eukaryota > Metazoa > Chordata > Mammalia > Carnivora > Felidae > Panthera > Panthera onca. The sequence goes on from NC_138347.1 coordinate 140,855,609, forward strand.
TGTGATCACACCAAATTTCGACATATGCTTAGTATTTGGCTCTAAGTGCCACTGTGTCACCAAATTCACACTTGGATCCAAACTTGACTGTGTGTGAGCACGTGCATAAGCACGTGTGTGAGCTTGTGTGCAATCACATTTGGACATTTGTTTCCTGATAACAGAAACCCAAGCATATGTGTGAGACCAAGCATCCCTTTCCTTTTGACACATTTTCTGTAATTAGATTAATTAAGAAATTTAACACCAGCATTAAAAATTGGAAGGGGCGTGTATCTGTAAACTTCAACTGTGGTTATGGCAAAGACCTTTATGTCACCCGAAATGTATCTTCTAGAGTCATGATCTAACCTACAAGACATGTTTTCATTTACTTTAAAGCATAGTTAGAATCATTACAGAAGAAAAAAAATCTTTTCCATAAAGAAAATAAAGATGGGGAAATAACATGGCTTATGTGAACATTAAACTATCCTCTATAAAAATGTCAGCCTAACTGGATTACTTCCATCAATGTTGTAAAAATAGAATCGGCAAATGAGACTTTGATGCTGGTGGTTGAAACAAAATTTTTTTGGTATTTCATTCTTGTGGTTTACGAGGTTACTAAAACTCTCGATGTAATTATGGCTTGACACGTTCTATCATTTTTTTAATTTATAGTCTTCTAAAGGAAGTGGTGTAAATTGCATTCTTTAAAATAATCATTGAACTTGTTTTAAGTACCCCAAATTTCATTGGGAGTGAAATACAATTACTCAAAACATGAACAAGTTTCTAGCTACGAATTTAAGACCTATGAATACCAGAGGGATGAAGACCTAACTGTAAGTTAAATTAGCACAGACAAGATACATTCTGTAAGAATTTGGAGTTCGAGGAACATGAAAGGCATTTGGGTATCATTTTTAGTTATTTGTTTTAAATCAAAAGAGAGAACAGAAATAAAATAAAATTATTTTTAGAAATAAAAAATAATACACATCTTTGTGATAATGACTTTCAGGAGACTATACAGTGAGGCAGTTAGGAGTATAGGCTCTCGATTCATACAGACCAAGTTCAAGATCTGGCCGTGTCATGCGTTAGTGTTAGCTGTATGATCCTGAGCCACTGACTAACCTTTACTCCTCAGTTCCCTTAGCTGTATGAGGATACTAATAATATTTTGTGTATGTCACAAGGCCATTGTAAAAGATTAAATTAAATAATCCATGAAAGCACTTTGCACAGTACCTGACACATAGAAATGCTAAATAAATATTCGAATTTTTAGAAAGAGAACATCATGTATATTGAAACCAGAGAGATTCTGAATATAGCACTGATGGTAACAGAGAGGCAGTTGGGAAAATGTGGTACTCATGCAGCTGCAACTGTAGGAATCAATTTAAAAAAACACACATGTTCCTGATTTCATTGATTAAAAAGCAATTCATGGAAACATCTGTAGACATTCTTGCATTCAAGGCTCAATTTGTTTGGCTTGTCCACTGCTATTCATTTAGGACTCAATACGTTTAGCAGACCTTTGATGAGGTGGAGTAAATACCAGGTTCTAAAAGCGATTTCCTCTATAGGCTACTAAAGTTGATTGCATTTTGATGAATGCATTGTGAATGGAAGAGCTTGAAATTGGATATCCATTCATCGTCAGAATATAATACCGACAATGTTGAAAATTCCTATGGATCTCTTGATAAGTCAGAAGAAAAATTTAGGCACCGATGAGATAGGAAAACCATTATATAAATGACACTAAGCCCTAGAAGCTTCCTACTGGGAGAGTATGTCCAGAGATTGGATGCGTATGATCCGAATTCAAAGACCAGAGGAAATGAGAAAGAAATTTACCTTGATGTTGGAACTGAGAACATAAACCAAACTGGCCAACATTCAGTATCCATTGTTATCTAGGCATTTTAACAGGAACAGTGCAAATATTCTAAAAGCAGAATTAAGCCCAATCTTTGCAATAAAGGGCAGATGTTGAGGGCCATGTTTCTGTGGACGTTACATTTTATACAGCACATAAATTAGTATTAGGGAAATTGCTGCCAGGGGCTCTTGTTAATACCCCCTGTGCTTATAGTGTTAAATGCAAGTAAATTCAATTTCCATTTTAATGCTTTTAAAAGTCTTCTCATTCTAATGAAAAAATTGCCTGATGTAGCCAGTATATTTGCATAGTTGGAGATATATTTATGATTATAATGACCCTCTTAGTGAATGATTAGAAAATAATTTCATGAGTGGATAAAACGTACTTAACTTTAAATATACAGTCAAAATTGCAAATTTGAAAACAAAAATAAAAGTTGCTTAAATACCTTTCAAAATTGCAGCTGTCCTATTCATTATTCCAAAAAAAAAAAAAAAAAATCAGGATAAACAAGTCTTTGCCTCAATGATCTACACTGGCTATCAAAGCAGCTCTGACTTCCAGGGCTGATTTACTCTTCATTTTGTGTTTCTGCAGTGAATTGGTGTAGGAATATAACACGGATGGGCCATCATCATCAATGAGTTGTGACCTTTGCTTGTTCAGGCTAAACGGTCCTGGGAGTGCTGAGTCGACAACATTCTCTGTTCTCATGTTCCTTTTGGCCATTGGCTGAGAGTGGTGGCAGGGGTTAGCAGTTCAGTCTGCTGCTGTGAAGCGGGGTTTTTCTTCTGTGAAGCTAATTGAAACTGCAACATTGGCCTCATTATCATCTTGTAAAACCCCTCTGAACTAACTAGCTCAGACAGCCATGGTTATATGCTAAAATCAAAGGCAAGATGATTCAAAGAATTATGGGCTTAGAGTTTGAGCCATTTTCTAAATATCAAAAAATACAAGATGAAAACTCAGGGCATAATTTCATTTACATATACCAATATGGTTATCAAATTGACAGCTTTTCAAATTTACCACCAACATAGGCTAAGTAGGGAGGTGAATACAAAGAGACCCTGAGATGTTTTAGTTTCAGCAGTGATAATGTCACTCTTCTTACCATGGTCATGTTTAAGTCACATGGCCAAGCAGAATGCCCTAGGGTTGATTTTTTTTCAAACCCAATAACAGTGAATCATTGTTTAACTCAATCGCCTTGGGTTCAACCTGATTGTATTACTAAGATTAATAATAATAATAATGACAATAATAATAATAATAATAGTAAATACAAGTGAAGTAAGTTTATTATGCTACATTCTCTCAGACTACTTTGATCTAAATCAATAGTTCTCAATGGGGGTAATTCTGTCCCCAAAGGGACATTTGGCAATATCTGGAGACATTTTTGTTTGTCACAGCTAGGGTGGGGTTATTGGTGACCAGTGGGGAATGCTACTAAACATCCTGCAGTGAATAGGACACAACAAAGCACTATTTAACCCCAAATGTCAACAGCGTCAAGGTTGAAAAACCATGTTCTAAATAACCAAATCAGATTGCAGGGATCTGGTATCTGGTCAGTTGAGTAGTATCTGGTCCTTACTGTTGCTGAGGTCAAAAAAAAAAAACACAAAAAAACCGGCATGCTAAGAGAGGATTTATCAAGTAGTTTAAAAATTTCATTTCTAAACACAAAATATCTGGCAATGAGGTTGGGGACAGAATAAAAGCAGGAGAGGAGAAAATGTGAACATTTTATTTAGAGAAAGTACACTGTCATAATGAGTCAAAAAAAAAAAAAGATGTGCTAATTTACAGCAATAAAAGCTGATGTAAATTATTGGTAGGATAATCTATATGCTAGCCAGGTTGCTTTTACAACACGCAATGACAGCATTGTATTTAAGCGAAACGTTTTTCTGATTAGAGACGAATGATCATTCTATGCCCTGATTTACCTGTATATTAAAATATATCTTAAAATTTCAATATAAATCTCTCATATTGACCAAAAACAGATTAATGGAATAGAATAAATGCCCTCCAAACAGACCCCAGTTTATATGAGAACCTTAAAAAAATGATCAAGAAACTATCACAAATCAACACTAAAGAGATGGGATTGTTCAACAAAAGTGATTTTAAGATAATCGTTTAATTCTTTAGGAGTTTGGAAAAACTTAGTCATGATCTCAAGTTCTCTCCACATATCAAAATAAAAACATGGATAGATTAAAGAGTTACCAAAAAGAAAAACTATAAGAAAATCAGATAGAGTTATAATATTAGATATAGTTACAATAGATAGCGGCTTTCTGAGTGTGGGAAAATCTTCTTAAATTCTCCTACTATAGCAGTAGGAGAAATATAAAGGGAAACCTTGATACAATGTTCCTATGTCAAAAAATTTTACACTTCTACATGTCAAAATCCTCAGAAAAAATATCTTCAGTCAAAAGTCAAAAAACATATCAAATAGGGGTGCCTGGGTGGCTCAGTCGGTTAAGTGTCCAACTTTGGCTCAGGTCATGATCTTAAGGTTTATACGTCCAGAGCCTGGAGCCTGCTTCAGATCCTCTGTTCTCCCTCTCTCTCTGCCCCTCCCCTGCTCATGCTTTCTTGCTCTCAAAAATAAATAAACATTAAACAAAATGAAGACATAAATCAATACAAAGATTTGTACACTGACACTCACAGACATTTTATTTGTAAATTCCCCAAATTGGAAACAATCCAAATGTTCATCAACAGGTGAATAAATGAAACACATTGTGGTATCCATACAATGGAAACAACTTGGCCATAAATATTCATAAATTATTAATACATGTAATCTCAACTAATTATGCTAAGTGAAAGAAGACAGACAACAAACATAATACATACTGAATGAGTCCACAGTTCTAGAAAAGACAAACTACCCTATAGTGACAGAGCACAGATCTATCGTTGCCTAGAAATGTGGGCAATGGAGTAAATGGATCACAAGGGCACAAGAGAAACCTTGGGAGTGACCATAAGTTCATCATCTTGACTGTCACGAAAATGTCCAGGTATGTACATATGTCAAAATTTATCAAACTGTATACTTTTAATATGTATATCAATGACAACAATTGACATTGTATGTCAATTATACTTCAATAAAGCTGCTATAACAAGTAGTTCTTTCTATGCTTCAGTTTCCTCCTCTACAAAAGGGGATAATAGATCCTATCTCATTAGGTTGTTATGAGAATTAAACTTGAGTAATGTTTACAAATCACTCTGTTCAGAGTCCCACACACAGTAAGCACTTACAATGGTAGCAATATTTACTGTAAAAATGGTATATAAACTTTTCATACTGAGTGAGATTCTAGTATGTTAAAAATATGCTTAGAAAAAAAGAAATATTCCAAGATGATAAAAGCTCTTTGATTTGAATTGTAACAATAGGGGAAAAATGAATTTGGGGGTGATTTTGTTTTTGTGATTTCCATTTCCTCCATTTTCTAGGATTTCTACAGTGACTACATACTGTTTTTATTCAGCAAAAAAGTTTAAGAAATCATAATAACCAAAGCTCTGCTAAACAAATCAAATGGCACAAAGCGTATCTGCTTCCTGCCTATTTTGACACCCTGGCACCCCTATAAACTTGCAAATGCTGAGTCCAACTTGGAGAAAACAAAGCAGCATATGACTTCCAGGACAACAGGACAAACCTGGGCGTGCTCAGCTGCAAGCGTGAGCCTGGTTGGTCCTAAGCTGGATTCTAGTTCGAAATTGAGAAAGCCACAGCTGAAAGAGTCAAAAAAGAGGTGGGACAAAGAAGCAGAGCAGGAAAACTTCTAGCAGCAATCCTGCCAGGAAGCAGCTAGGGGTGCGTGTCTCATCTGGGTGCTTGAGAGGAAAGTCGCCCTTTATAGATGGAAAGCACCACCCTAAGCTACCACCACTGCTACTGTGGTTCTTATCCATCATCTCTTGTTTGGATGACTTGGGCCGCATCTTAACTGCTCTTCCTCTTTCCAACCCCATTCCTCTCCTTTCTATAGTCAGTGTCGGTACACACAGAATGCATGCATTTGTCTCTGGCCTATTTAAAATCCTTCAGTGACACTCCATAACCCTTTGTAGATAAGGTCCCTATTCTCAATATGGCCCATGTGGACTTGGGTGATGTGCCTCCTCCCTACCTCTCTAGCCTCATCTTGTCCATGCTTCTTCCCTCTCTCCCTCTATGCTCCTGCCCCATTGGCTTTTCAGGTTGTCCAAGTTCCTTTGGTCCCTCCTATCTCAGTACTGTCTTATCGTCTTTGCTTTTCATCATGAAATATTCCCTCCCCATTGCTTCTCACTTATCAATTTCCTTTTCATTAAAGGTTCAGCTAAACAGAGAAGTCTGACATCTCCCATATACTGCTGCCATCTCCCATAATACTTTTTGCTAAAATTCAGTTAATTGGCCTAGGGTCTTCCTAGCTGGTGGGCAATCTGAGAGCAGAACCATATCTGTGTTGTTCAAAGCAATAACCTCTAAACAAAGCAGACTAGCAGGCACTTGTTGCTGATGATTTTAAAAGGGCCGTTCCAGATTCTCGGATAAAAGCATCATGGTAGAGGAGAAAGAACATCAAACCACTAGGACACTCACCTGCCAGTGTTAGCCTTGGGCAAGTCATTTCCTTCTGGTTTTAAAATAAATATTTGTAAAGCAGGCCTAAATTAACCCCTAGGTCTTCTCTAGATCTAAAATGTAATTGGGTGAGATTCAGGTCATGTCTCAATGAGTTACAATGATTTCTTGAGCAAATTAGTGCCCCCTGGTGTTCTGATTTCAACCAGCAAATAACAATTTAATGGTATAGAACACTAGAGCAGTATCACCAACAAATTGTCACTCACTGTTTAGAAGCTAAAATGTGAAAATGATGGGCTTCAGCTATTAACTATTCATAAAGTTTTGTTCCACCTACAAATATCCTAATCCTTGGCTCACCTCAATCTTTCACAGATAGCAATCAATAGAAACCCCCCAAAGAATGGGTAGCTTCAGTTTTGGTCACTCTTGAAATTGACCTTGTACATTCACTCAGCAGAGTGAACTGGGAAGAAAGCATGGAAAAGGGATGTTTGGGACCATCGCTGGACCAACCCTAGGACGAAAACATATCACCAGCTCTTTTTTAAAATCTTTATTTCACACTTGCCTTGGACCCCTATGGTGTATGTACATTTTAAGGTATATCTCAAATGGTAGGAAGTAGGAAGGCACTTGTATCAGCAAATGGAAACACTGAATTCCAACTCTACCTTGATAACAATGGTACTGGTGCTGAGAGGGAATTCAAGGAAGATACCGCATAAATGAGGCGAAATATACAGCCATGAAAATGCATCCTTATTAAGAGAAAACCAATGTTTCCAAAAACAAAAGCTGACGGTTGCCTACAAATCCTTTATCTTGATTCGGGAGACAGTAAATAATCACTCCTAGGATAAGTATGTCAAGTTTATATTGAGTAAGTTGATTCAACAGGAAGCCCAAAGTTAATGGTGAGAACTTATTTGTTATCCTTCTTCTTCTATATCTCCAGGCAATGCTACATGAACAGCACATATCTATATCTTAGGAGCTCTACAACACAGCCAAGGGAGGATGGGCGTGAACAATTGTGTGATAATTCAGACCAAGAAAAAGTTAAATGAGTAAAAGCTTTATCTTGGTTATCCAGACAAAGCCACATTACATGATATTAAGAAACAAACAAGGGGCACTTGGATGGCTCAGTAGGTTAAGCATCCGACTTTGGCTCAGGTCATGATCTCATGTTCGTGGGTTCAAGCCTCGCATTGGGCTCTGTGCTGACAGCTCAGAGCCTGGAGCCTGCTTTGGATTCTGTGTGTGTCTCTCTCTGTCCCTCCCCACTCTCTGTCCCTCCCCACTCTCTCTCTCTCTCTCTCTCAAAAATAAATAAACATTAAAAAAGAAATAAGAAAAACAAAGAAACAAACAAGGGGCACCTGGGGGCTCAGTTGGTTAAGCATCTGACTTTCAATTTCGGCCCAGGTCATGATCTCATGGTTCGTGCGTCTGAGCCCCTCATTGGGCTCTGCAGTGATGGTGTGGAGCCTGCTTGTGATTCTCTTTCCCTCTCTCTCTCTCTCTCTCTGCTCCTTCAGCATGCAGTCTCTCTCTCTCTTTAAAAAAAAAAAAAAAAGAAATGAACAAATACACAAACCAAAAATGTTGCTTCAGGGTATGCTTCAATGCTCCTAGAGAATTCAGTTTTGAATACTATCTTCCAGGAGACCTAATCATGTCACAGCCATATAATCTCTGCTACTAAATTATTACTTAGAGGGGGACATTATGGAATAGACAGCCCCTCAACTGTATTCTGGGTACAGATTCATTATATTAGAAGGAAAATAAATAAATAAAAAACACAAAGATTTCCATGAGTATTATAGCAATGACATTCATAAATGGTATCCATTTTGGTAGAAAGAGTGATTTACTACATACATAACTGTGTTAGCCAATAAGCATGTCTAAAATGAAGTGGCATCTGTGAAAACCCATCCCTAAAAGACTCAAGTAAGTGTGCTCAAGAGCAAAGTGTTTTCTTTTTTTTTTTTTTTTTTTTTTAATTTTTTTTTTTTTCAACGTTTTTTATTTATTTTTGGGACAGAGAGAGACAGAGCATGAACGGGGGAGGGGCAGAGAGAGAGGGAGACACAGAATCGGAAACAGGCTCCAGGCTCCGAGCCATCAGCCCAGAGCCTGACGCGGGGCTCGAACTCACGGACCGCGAGATCGTGACCTGGCTGAAGTCGGACGCTTAACCGACTGCGCCACCCAGGCGCCCCAAGAGCAAAGTGTTTTCTATTGGATAGTTGAGGGAAAATTCTCCATGGGTCTTTCAAGTTTCTGCATGTCTTATAAGCAAAAACGCTGACTGCCTTTGTTCCAGACTAGCTGCTCAAGGATGTTCACACAGTGAACAGACTTGGAGGGGAGAGACAGACTCTTGTTGCTTAGAGCCCATCAGAAAATATTTGGGTTCCCTAAACTCAGGATTCCTTCTAGTAATGCAATTCATTGCACATACAGGTGCACCCAAACCTCTGCATCACCTTATGGGAATAGGGACTTGAGTAACAGGCACAACAAATGTTGATATTCTGGCTGCCGCTAGTGCTATGAGGAGTAAACTCTTTTATCTCTGCCCCAAGAGTGTCATGTTTTCTGCCCTCAATCGTTCACTGTGACAAGCTGTTAGCCTGCAGTAGGGGGAAAAAATCTCAGACCCTCAAAGTTCTTGTCAGGCAAGAGTCTCATAAGGGATGTAATCCCTTTTGATTTTGAAGGATTGACTCTGAGGTTCATTTAGTGCTCTTTAACCAAGTTAATTGTTTTTGCCTAGTTTTGGATAAATCTTTGTTTGTCTCTCAGAGTAAGAGTCCTGGTTCCTAGTACTGCAGAAGTCTTCCCAGAGTAACCTGTGTAAATGGACCACTGATGAGATGAAGTCTTCAAGGCCTCAAGGGCCTCCCACATTTCACTTGGAGCTTCTGGGAACGTTCTTGTAGGGCCAAGTGCTAATGAGCAGCGAACAGGATTAAGAGGAGAACAAGAACCAGAATCTGTCAGCCTTAACTGCGGCTATATAAAGTGCTCTGTTGATAAAATACTAACTTAGGGGTTTAATTGGTTCTTCTTTAGCCTCACAGGGCTCTCTGTTCACATCAGTCTGATGCTTTGCTCTAATTCTACAACCTATTAACCTATCAACCTACAACCTATTAACCTCATCTGACTGAAAGGGAACCTTCCTACTCAGGAAGGGATAAAGTGGAGTTTTTCAAATTCTGATACTGACACCACTTACATCAGTCACTGGGTTGTTAAAAATGAAGATTCCTGGGCCCCCCTCCAGACCTACTGAATAGATCTTTTTATGTGCGCCCAGGAATCTGTATTCTAAATAAGCACACCCCTCCCCCCCCCCCCCCCAGTGGAACTGGATAATGGAATGGATTTTGAGACTCAGTGGGCTAGATAGAGTTTATTTCTATAGAGAAGTTTATTTTGGACCCTACTTTGCTCAGAATTTAATATTTTTGAGCCTGGGCTCAATTTGACCTGCAATTCCTTTTAAATAAGAAAGAAGATAACATTTCTTTTGCCTCAGAAAGAAAAAAGGTAGTTTCATGGGCTCAAAGGCACTTCTAAATTCTACTTTTATGTGTGCATATGCATATTTATTCTTCACTGATTCATTTTATCTGCCAACACACACACACACACACAACACATACGCATACACCATTATGACTGATTTATCTGATTGGATGCCACCAAGACTGAAGTGGTATACTAATAAAGCACATTTTCTATAGCTACTAAAGAACAAATTCATTAAATATGTATCATTATGTGTTTATGCAAGTAGGCTTGAGAGAACACACTGCTTATATAAAATAAATAAGAAAGGACAGAATGTCAATGTCATGATGCATTTATCCCTGCCTAGCCTCTAATTTCGAACTCCAGGAAATAGTACTTATGGTTTTTAACTTCTTGATTTTAAAAGATGGTTGAAGAAAAGGAGCTTATGGGAAGGTTTCCCATTACTATGTTGGGTTGAGTTTGCAAACAAAGTATGTCACCAGGAATTTAGCCATTTCCCCTTCTGAAGCAAAGATTTCTCCCATCCTCTCCATTAGTCTGCCATGATTAAACTAATCCTTAAGTCTTGGACGGCACACTCATCAAGGACTAAACTGCCCATTGTCCACACACATGGATGAACAATGGGGACAGATATTCACCTAGTTGCTCTTATTTAACCATCTGTTGTTTAGAGTCTACCTAAGTGAAAGCACTCTCCCTTTGCCTGGCATGGCTTCCCTGCTTGGAACCTATCTGGAAAACTGTATTCATCCTTCAAAACCAAATTCAAATGTCTTCACATCAGTAAAGTTTCCTCACCCCCTATTTCTACATAGTTAGTTGTTCAGACATAGTTAGATGTTTCTGTGGCATATAGATCAGGTCCACAAGCTTGTGAGTGACCACAGGCTGACTCCTAAGGATGGGCTCAAGTCAAAATATTTTTGTTGAATCAATTGATTGATTAATTAAGGTACGCTTTGGGATCATCTAACATTAGGGAAACAAAAAAATGGCTCCTTCCTCAGGGAGAATCTCTAGACTTCAATCTAATTCTAGAGGCTAGTGATGCTATTTGTAGAACCCTCTTGTCTTTATGATAAGACTTTCCTCACGTATGAATAACCGAGTCTCAGTGAAATTAACTCACAGGAAAATGATTCCACATTAAAGTAACAATATTGATTATCTACACATCAAAAGAGAAAGCTGTTTTTAGCCTTGGCTCCTCTCAAACAGATTCCATTGAGTGGTTATTACATGCCAGCACCTCATATTTGTTTTCCTTATTAACTCTTACCCTATGTTCCTGGTTATATTGATTCTATCTTTTTCTAGTCTCACAAATGAAGAAACAGGGATCTAGAGGAATTAAGTAAGTTACCCATAATCACAGGACTAGTTAAGTGGTAGAGTCAGACTCAAACTGAGGTTGCCTGGCCTGAACCATGTCCTTTCAGAGATACTGTCCTGCTCTCACATGACAGTCTGCTGAAATTGGAATACGTTTTCTAATGGCCTTCTGAGCATTTGTCCAATATCTTTCCTTTTCTTCCCTGCTGTTACTGGTGCCAATTTACTGTTGTCTAATTATCTCTTAGAAGTTGGCCATTCTTAAAATAGATTCCACCCTTCTGCAATCCTATTCTCCTTCCATGGCTTGCACATTGATGTGTATGTACACACACACACACACACACACACACACACACACATCAAAGATACGGGAATTCTAAAAAAAAGACAACATATTTCTGTGACCTCATCCAACATCATCAGCTTGAGTAAGCTACAACTATGAGACTTCCTAAAAAAGACTTTTTGTTTGCCCTTACATTTTATTTAGGTCCCCCACAACTATTACTGAATAATTTATTTAATAAAACTGTGTATTTATAACCCACTACTGAATTCTAGCACCATTTGCAAAGTGACTTCTTAGTTGAGATTAAGATGTGCTAAATGAAAATATTGCCAGTTTTAAAAATGCGATTTTTCACATCCAATCTTATCAGGCAATGGTTCTGCAACTTCAACACACACACACACACACACCCCAATCACTGAGGACATTGAAAATGCAAATTTCTTCGTCTTATCCATACAAGGATTTTGATGAAGTAAGTCTTGAATGCAGCCCAGAAAACCGTACTTTAAACAAGCTAGCTAGGTGATTCTGATGCAAATATTTTGTGATCCACATTCTGAGACATCAAGAGAAAATTTTAAGTGAGAAATGTTTTTCACTTATATAGGACAATGCCCTAAATCTAGAATCTTCTTAGCCAACTTCTGGGACTACACTTTTATCATAATTACAACAAAGTTAACACTGACAGAAGTGACTATCCAGTCACTTATTTCCATACGTCGGCAGTCTGCATTGAAGTAGGGATGACACACATTAAAGATGGGATGTGAGCCACAGCTATCATCCTCCATACGTCCATGTGCCCATGACAGACATCATCTATTAATCATAGCATTCCTGTTGGCTGAGCCTGGACCCGTGACTGTGAAACCACTCCCAATCATTTCTAGAGCAATTGCTAGGACATAGCCATTGGGTCCTTGCCCAAAGTGCATTGAAATAGAAACGAAGGAGCTAAATTATGATTGAGAAATACTAGTGAATTTAGAACTCCTCCCTTCTCCCTCCTCAGCAAGCATCCCGCACTACCTCTCCCAGCTTGCTGGCACGTTCACTGCTATTGCAGGCAAGTAACCCTGGCTACTGGAGGCAGACAGAGCCAAAGCATGAACAGGGTGAGGAAGTCAGTCCACTGAAGGAAGCTTCACTGTGCTGGGACAGAGGGTTCTTCCTCGCTTCTCTTTCTTCTCCTTCCTGTTGCTGAGGGACCTCTCACTAAATGGGGAGCCAACAGGGCTTCCTACCGAAGGTTCTAGCTATGTTGAACCTTTTTACTGTAACCATAGGGTTACCCCTTTCAATTAATAGTTGACACTCAAAGAAGTCAAATGACTTACTCAATGTTATTTAAAGTCAAAAGTAGAATTCAGGTGCCTGGACTCCTAGTTTATTGCTATTCATAAATTGAAGACCTTGCTGCAATTGGCTCATAAAAATAGCACTGCATAGTCAGGCCTTTGTCCAGTAATTCTGATATCACTCTCGATCTTAGTAACATATTACAGTTTCTATCTTTGAGAATCTTTCATTAGGCCAGGCTCAACCAGGGATAAATTCATATGCTTGGCAGACAGCAACTCCACCTGATTGTAAAGCACACACCTTTAATCACAATTTATTTCTGCAGAGGTGTAAAGTCATAATAACACGCCTGTGAAGACCAGGTATTTCTGTATCTCAACCATGGAGCAGCCAAGAAGGGTTGAAAGAATAAGAATATTCAACTCAGACACACCTGGGCTTGAATCCCAGCTCAATCTCTACCCAGCTGTGTGGCCTTATGCAAAGACTTCTCTGGGAATCTGTTTCCTTACCTATAAAATAATAAACTCATTTCCCTCATAGGGTTGTTCTGGAGAAGGTATGAATTAATGGTTGTAAAAATGGCATGGATACATGCCTGGCATATAAGAGGGGCTCAGCAAATTTTAGTTGCCCATCCCCTTTTCTTGCTTTCTACATGTTAGCAATAAGGCAGTCTACTCTCTTTCATCCTTTCTCTCACCTTAGTGTCTCCCAGGACTGACTACATTTGTAAGGCCCAGCGGAAAATGAAAAGGAGGGACCATTTGTTCAAAAATTATTAGGAATTTTGCGATGGTACCAACAGCCCAGGAAACTGAGCACGGGGCCCCTCTGAGCGACTGCCCAGGTCACTTATATGCCATATAGCCAGTCCTGGCTACAAGACTATCTCTGTGCTGAACCTTCTCTCATCATCTCTTTGGCCTTGATTAGCCAGTGCTGAGGCTCCAGGTAAGCATGGGAAGTAATGGCACTGGGTTAAGAGTTAGTTTGATTTATAAGTTTTTTTAAAATGTGAAATTTATTTTGAGAGAGAGGGAGAGAACGAGCAGGGTAGACGCAGAGAGAGAGAGTGCCGAGTAGGCTCTGTGCTGTCAGGGCAGAGCCCAACGCGGGGCTCAATCCCACCAACTGTGAGATCATGACCTGAGCCGAAATCAAGAGTCAGATGCTTAGCCAGCCAAGCCACCCAGGTGCCCCAAGAGTTAGTTTGATTTAAATCCTGGATCCACTACATATTTTCTAATGAACTTTCAGCGAGTCAACAATCTCTGTAAGGCTTGTTCTTCTCCTGTAAGTGGATCTAATAATAGCATGTTCCTCGTAAGGCCCAGATGCAGGTTAAATGACACTGAAGCAGGAAAAGGCGCTAACTCAGGACCTAATCCTGGGGACTCAAATGTTGGCTGTTGTTCTAATGTCTTTCTTTCCTTTGTACATCTCCCGAGTCTTCAGGCTTTACCAATCCAGTAGGGTCACAGTTAGCGATAATTTCCACAGAAAGGGCAACTCAGAGCCCTGTCACAGTAATCACCCCGGAGAGCAAAAAGGCTGCAAAACAGGCAGAATCTGCAATCTCAGACAATTCAGAAAGAAGCATAACGAATGACAACAAAAAATGATGATGATGCTCTTAATAAAATTAACGAAGGTAAAATATCTGAAGTTTGTGGAGTTGATTTGTTTTCCATTACTTATATTCTATTATCTCATTTGACACCTCTTTCCCTACACACTGGCAACATATTACCGTCTACATTTACAGGTTCTTGTAGCTAAGTTTGCAAGACATTTAGTAATTTGCCTGAAGATTCATGCGTATCTAATTATCTGAAGGCTCATGCTTGTTTGATTGCTAATCCAGTGTTCCTTCATACCTCCATTAACAAAGGTATGGTTAAAGTAACATTTATGTGTCTGTCTCTTCTATTCCTGAGTAGAGTTGTTTTACTACTTCAACTGACAATGATTATAGCAATAATTTCAGGTGGTTTTCAAAAAAGGAAGAAGTGGGGGTGCCTGGGTGGCTCAGAAGGTTAAGCATCCACCTTTGCCTCAGGTCATGATCTTGTGGTTCCTGAGTTCGAGCCCCACATGGGGCTCTGTACTGACAGCTCAGAGCCTGGAGCCTGCTTTGGATTCTGTGTCTCCCTCTCTCTCTGCCCCTCCCCTACTTGTGCTCTCTCTCTCTCTCTAAAAAAATAAATAAATGTTAAAAAGTTTTTTTTAAGTAAGAAGTTGAGTAAGGTAGTAAATCACTCATTTCACATTTAAGTAAATTTGGGGGCCTTGGCCAATTTCATAAAGTATGAAATTGTCTCTGCCCGGAATTTATAATCACAAACATTGCTATCAAAATTTTTGTAAACAGTTGATCTTTAGGAAACTTGGTGGCATGGATGGATAATTGCCTAAAGACTCACGAATGAAAAATTGTGATGATTTGAACTTGGGAAGGGATATATATTGTATCTGTACAGTAATTCTGGACGAACTGCCATTTTCCAATCTCTTTTTGGAGGTGGAACAGTGAGCTGAAAGAACACGTGCCAGTCCCACACCGCCTGCCTTCAAACTTTACATGAGAAACAAACTTCTTTTTACCGCACTGTTATTTTGGGTTTCTGATACTTGCAGCTGAAACTAATCCTGATACAGCCACGCTCCTCAATTTCCTCCCCAGATGCAAACTTATATTTTTGACTTTTTTTTTTTTTATGACAAAATGGGAGCTAAAAGAGGGATGTGCATGAATCCACCGTCCTTTTAGCTGTTGCTGAAGAATTTTTACTCCCCTGGCCTCCACTGAACTTACTTTTGGGGCATGACCATATTGGTGGGTTCTGCTTTGAAGAGTCAGGGCCCCACATCTCAACCTCCTCCAGAATCCAACGGTGAAGGAATGGTCTCTGAGACGGCCACCATCAATTTTTTCCTTCCCTATACGCACATACCCACCCCCACCTTTGAACAGCTAGGGTCCATTACCCCTCACGTTTAAACTCAGGGTAGCTTCGTAACTTGTAATGTGGAAGAAGTGCTGTGTTGACTCCCAGGACTTCCTAGCCCCAGACTTAAGAGGATTGGAGGCCTTTTCTTCTTCCCTCTTGGAAACCAGCTTCCATGTAAGAAGCCCGACTACCCTTAAACCACCACATTGGGAGAAAGCACAAACTAGCTACAAGAAGTCCCATGAGAGGCACTAGGTCACCTGATAACTGAGTAAAACTTTCTTGGAGTTTCTAGCCCAGCTCAGCCATACTGAATCAGGCTAAATGACCCCCAACCAATGCCAAGGGAGCGAAAGAAGTGCCCACTCAACGCTGAAGTCCTGACCCGCAGAATTGTGAGAAAGAGCAAATCACTGTTAGTTGAAGACACTGAGTTGTGGGTAGCTTGTCACACAACAACAAGTAGCTGAAATAGCTGGGGAGGGGTGATCTGCCTCAGAAATGAGAACATCTTTGAAGTAAAGGAAGGATTGGTGAGAAAAACCTACTTTGCTACCAGTTTTGCCTGGCCCCCGCTGCCCTAACTTTGGGATTTTGTTTTTTTTAAAGGGAGACATGACAACCATTATATTCATAGCAAAATAAATTCTGCATCCCCAGGAATGAATCTGCAATGCACACTTCGAACACAACCTGGTCGGAAGTTGGCAACTTACTCAATGTACGTTAGCGTTCATTCCTGACCTTCATGTGATGTAAATATCAATGTTGACTTCTGTGTCAGAATATTGCTTTGTATGTAAGGCAGATATGTAATACTAGGTTGATCCTGAGCAATTCCAAAGAGGTAAATCATAGTGCCTATATAATTGTCTGCAGATTGTATCTAGTGTAGTGTATCAAGCAGGATTATGGGTAATTTTATGTTAATTAATGCTTGTTATGGCAATCTGTCTATGGAGTCTTATTCCATTCTAAAAGAAAAAATGAATACCTAGGTACCTAGGACCTACTCAAAGAGGCCTTTATTTACTTCATAACAAAAGGTTCTCAAAGGAAAATACTCTGTTCCGATCCAGCAGAAGACAAAATATTTTAATGAAGACATTCTGTAAAAGTGCTTTCCAGGGATATTCTAAGCGTGTCAATAGAGAATCATTTTACTAAAACTGCCTGCTTTGTTACTAAGGATCTTCGAAGTGTTTATAGTTCAGTTAATTTAAAACAAAGAGCTTCAGCTTTTTAACTTCTGAATTAATACAATATTAAAATGGTGGCTTGAAAGTGTGGTGATGGGCAGTAGCTCTCAACCAAGGCCGACCACTAGAAGAACTGGGAATCCTTCTACTCTAACCTCTAGAAGTTTAGCTCAACTGGTCTGGGGTAGGCACCAGGCAGGTGGAGTTTTTTTTAATGCTCTCTAGGTGATTCTAATGTTGACCTAGGATTGAAAACATGGTTGAAACAGTGTGGGCTTTGGAATCAGCACTGGGTTGGAATTCTAACCATTACAAGTTTTATAACCTTGGGCAAATGGCAAAATCATCCTAAGGCTCTATGTCAGTGGTTCTGAAAATGGGGTCCCTCAATAAGAGGCATCAGCAATATCTGGGATACTTTTGGGAAATGAAAATTCTCAGGCCTCATCCACACTTACTGAATCAGAAAATTGGGTGGTGGGGCCCAGCCTCCAAAAGATTTTGTTACAGGCTACAGTTTGAGGACCACTGTACTGTGTTATAAGAATTAAAAGGGCTAATGACTATGTCCTTCATTGTTCTTCAATATTTAATTAGGTCTTTACAAATCTAACTCCTCCTCCACTTGTCAGAGTATCTTGTTTTTTACAGGATTATAAAAGTGTAGTAGCAAAATTCAAAATATTAAAATGTTTTATTTCTAAGTCTCTCACTTTTATTGCGTTAAGCTACAAAGGAAAAGGAGAAGGAATAAAAATAACTACACTATTTACACCTGAAACTATTACACTGTATATTAGCTAACCAGAATTTAAATAAAAACTAAAAAAAAACCTACACTACTACTCTGAAATAAAATCATTAACATTTTGATATAAATTTGCTTTTATTTAATAAATTTTTAAAAATGTGTATTATTTAATTTTTGAGAGAGAGACAGAGACAGAGCATGAGCGGGGGAGGGTCATAAAGATAGAGGGAGATACAGAATTTGAAGCAGGCTCCAAGCTGTCAGCCTAGAGCCTGACTTGGGGCTCCCAGGCGCCCCTAAATTTGCTTTTTATATATTGTTTTATAAGATTTTTAAACTGCTTTTTCACCTACCACATCTTTTACATCTCAATATTCTATTAAATATTTTAGACATCTTGGGGTGCCTGGGTGGTTCAGGTTAAGCATCCGACTTTGGCTCAGGTCATGATTTCACGGTTTGTGGGTTTGAGCCCATGTCAGGCTGTGTGCTGACAGCTAAGAGCCTGGTGCCTGCTTCAGATTCTGTGTCTCCCTCTCTCTGTCCCTCCTCTGCTTGTGCTCACTCTCTCTCTCAAAAATAAATAAACAATAAAAAATTAAATATATTTTAGACATCTTGTTTTCAAAGTTGCCTTATTCCATCATATGAATATGCCAAATATATTTAATCAAACCTATTTTTTTCAGATTCTTGCTTTTATAAATAATGTTTTTATTATTTAAAAAAATCTTTGTTGACATCTATGATGCCATTCTTGGGATCAAGTCCTAGATGGGGTATTGATAGATCAAAGTATAGATATATTTTAAGGGTACTGTTACGCGCTGATGAATTGTTCTTATAAAAGCTTACATGCTTGGGGCGCCTGGGTGGCTCAGTCAGTTAAGTGTCTGACTTTGGCCCAGGTCATGATCTCACAGTTCGTGGGTTTGAACCCCATGTCGGGCTCTGTGCTGACAGCTCAGAGCCTGGAACCTGCTTCAGATTCTGTGTCTTCCTCTCTCTCTGCTCCTCTCCAGCTCATGATCTGTCTCTCAAAAATAAATAAACATTAAAAAAAATTTTTAAATAAAATAAGAGCCTAAATCCTTAGTAGAAGAGAGTGCCAATTCCCTTGCACCATATGGTAATGTTATAGATTACCATTTTATTTAATCTTTGTCTCTTGAGTATCAGGATGGGTTCATATTGTTCTTCTTTAATGAGGTTAAATCTTATTGTCATTTAAAAAAGTTGTAGCCCATTTGCATTTCATTCTTTGTCCATTTTTTAAAAATGCAAGTTTTCAGGTATTTTCCTATCAAAATGTAAAAGCTCTTATATATTACTACTTTCTTATATATTATTACTTTCACCAACATTTGGAGGTAATAATATATATATATATCAATTATTATATGTATAGTATGTGTGTATATATATATATATATATACACACACACACACACACACACACACACACATATGGCAAGGACTCAACTGAGTAGCATCAGTGAGTTAATTTCAATTTCTTGTTAATAAAAAGTAAACCATAAATAATTTGGTTGGATTACAGTATTGCAAATCTGTAAAGAATCAGTATATTCCTTTTCCTAGGACTGCACTATACTGAACTAAATTGAGTCCTCTAATGACTAAGGATTTTGTGGTGTGTCAGGGCATTTGTTCTGAATGTTTCATTGTAAAAACAGGATGAGATTCAGAAAGTCTGAGTCCTGGCTCCAAGTCTTGTTTTCCATCTATGGTTGATCTTACAGTGAGGCAAATAACTTAACCTCTTGATGCCTTAGTGTCCTTGTCCTTAAAACACAAATAACACAAATGATCTCTTCCTCGTATGGTAACTATGAGAAACAATACACACAATGGCGTAGCATACTGACTGCAGAGCCTTACTATCTCGATTGGAATCCCTACCATTTAACAGCTATAGGATTTGAGCAAGTTCCTAATCCCTCTGGGCTTCGGTTTCCTTATTTATAAAATGAGGATAGTAATAGAATTTACCTATTAGAGTGGTTGTAAGGATTAAACGAGTGAAGATATATACATAGTGTTTAAAAAAGTGCCTGGCAGGTAGGAAGCACTATGCATTAACACCATAGTCATTATAATTAGGTAAAATGACACGCATGCTCTGTGCTCTCTTAACTAGAGCCCCACACAAATGTCAGCAGTGGGACCTATGCCCGCCATAGAGACCACCACAATCTTGGCAGGTGTACAGAATTGAGCTGAATCTCTACCAACCCCAAGATACACTCAGAAATGAGTTTCTGAATAAGGCTCTCGCATCAAGTTGGTTTTTGGTGATTCACCTCTTTCTACTAAATGTGGAGTGCAGAAAAACCAATCTGTTTTTTGTTAGCAAAAGCATGACTGTCAAAGCTAGCCCATGTGGGTCTATCACTTTGCTTCCACCCAGGAACTTACCTTCAGCAGACAAACCATAAAAGTGCTGTCTATACTCAAGATGCTCTAAGACAGGCCCATGCCAAGTTTCCTCTCACAAAGCAGAGTACTGCACTGATTTTTAGATTCATCATCTACAGTTGGGTTAACTAAATCCTGTGTTCTAATGTATGCTCTGTACCAGGTAACAAGGCCAGTTTGGGTCTGAACTCTTAATATGAATCATAATTAATACAGAAAATGATTCAAAGAAACTCCCAGCATTTTGGTCATCTTATCAGATACAACTCCTACTTTTGTCCCTATGATTTACACTGTGTAAAAGAAAATATACCCATACGGAATACGCTTGTGAATCAAAAACAAAGCCAATGCCCAAAATACAAATCAAAAACACTGCCTAGAACAACAGGCCTCAACTAATGAATTAAAATGATTGCTGGTTTCTTTAAAATATTAAGCCCATCGATGCTTGCCAAAAACCCCTTGGCTCGCTGAGGGATTCAAACTGCATTGTTCAGCTAGAGATTGAAATCCTTCCATTCATCATTGACATGTGAGAGACAAGACAAGGTTTTTGACAAAAAGGGGATGAGGCGCCAGATGGTTTCCATCTGTATCTCCATTGATCGTACAATGAAAACCCACCTTCCCTAATCAGAAGGCTATGTGATACATGGAAAATGAATACCCAGTATTTTTAAAGAAGCATAATCGCCCCTTCCCAACCATAGATGTATAAATATTAATGAACACAATCTGGATCTAAGCAAATTTAGCATGAACTTTTAGCAACCCTCCCTTGACAACTTCCTCCCTTTTTAACTGAATTAAACTCCTAAATTCTGCGATTAAAAATAGCAAACCCTGCACTGAAGTTGGATCTGTGACTGAGGAAAACCTTCCCAGCTAGTAATCAGTTAATATAGCTCATATCATTGCATACTTTTTATAACCAAAAAAGGGTCTCAATTTGAATGAATGTTTAGCGAGTGTGAATAGTGAGATATAGAATCTACACTAATAAGTTGGGAATTGATTATTAATTGATCACTTATGCCATGCCTAGTTCCAAAAGGCTTAAGCAAACTTAGAGATTATTACCTGCAACACCAGGAGTTGTTAAGTTAATTTCTGCAAAGTTAATTTCTGTGCTACATCTTATATTGAACAATTGAACCCCAGGAAAAAGGGTTCTCTCTGTCTCCATCTGCCTACACACACACACACACACACACACACACACACACATACATAATCTCAACATTTCTATAAACTTAGAGTGTTAACTTAGAGTATTAAAACCATCTTAATGATTCATATTCATATTTAGTATTTAGAGAAAATACTAAATGTCTTTCTGAAATGTTTGTACTTACATCATTAGTATTACAATATCTCTAACCATGAAGATTTGGTAAGTCTTTCTTGTTGACACTCCCAAGAGGCTTTTATCAAGAATATCAGAAAGAGACAAAGATTTTAAATTTTCTGTTAATTTCTTCCTTTTCTTCCTTTCCTTTCAGTTCAAACAGGGAAGATGTGCATACTTGCTCTAGCTTATATGTCTTTAACCTTGAAACAATGCTTTTTCCAAGAAGTATATACTTTATTTTTACTAACGTTTCTTGTAGTTCAAAGTGGTCAGAATCTTAAAGCGAAAAATGGCAAATCACCCCAAAGATAACGTGAAAAACTAAATCCATATTCTCAAGTCTCTCATGTGACTGGAAGGAAATAATCTTTTTTTCTCCTCTCCTCCAATATATATTGTTCTCATTCTGTCAACATATTTTTATTGAGAACTATGTGCTTGGCATTGGGTTGGGCACTGAAGATGAACACAATGGACAGAATTGCTATTCTTAGGTACAGATGTTATTTCAGATCCATCCTTTAGATAGTGTAAAAGAGTGTTCTTTGTCAAAGCGTAACAGCATCACATACAGAATTCACGTGTGTCTCCAGCTCAAGTGATCAAACTCCTCTCCTAGCCACCAATTCCCTTTTGGGAATAAGTGCTCAGTAGGAGTAATTGCCAGTGTCACCAGCAATATTGGTGTTTGTTTAAGGTTAGCGTCACTAGGTCTTGACAAGCCTTCTTTTACCTTTCCTAACCCAATTTGGTTGTCAGCAGCATGATCAGATGTCAGAATAACATCAAAAAAGCTAAAGTCAAGGATGAGCGGAAGCTTGCAAAGCAAATGCTCAATATGTAAAAATGCGTTTTCAGTTATGTTCAAGCCAAGAAGAACAAGGAAGGGAAACCCATGGCTTGAGCCAAACAGTACAATGTGAGCATATAACAAAGAGGAAGGAAAACAGTCCTTCTCCCTGCTGCTTTTGTAATATCATCAAGAAGAATTATCTTCAAATTGTAAAGAAGAGGCCTTAAGTGGTTCATTTTAGTAGTAAACCGAAAAAAAAAAAATGAGAGAGTTTAAAGTGAGCGCCTAATTGTGTTCAAGTCTCTAGGCTCAGGGGCATCAGATCCTCAGAAGTAATGGAGAAAAACAAACAAGCAAGCACCAAATAAACAACTACTACTACTTCTACTACTTCTTCTTCTTCTTCTTCTTCTTCTTCTTCTTCTTCTTCTTCTTCTTCTTCTTTTTGATATGAGAAAAGTAGCTTTTGTCCTGATTATCAAAGGAAGGAGCTGAGGGCAGTTGCAGGGAGAGGTGGGCATGGGAAGTAATATCAAATCCATAAAAACTGTAATTTAAACTTAAGAGCATGGTTAGTGATTACTATTGAAAAATTGATGAGGTAATCAATAAAGAGTAGCATGGGGTTGGGGAGGAGACATAAACAAATATATGATATGTGATACCTGATATATGGTACAATATATGTTATATGCTAAATTACACATATATGAAGGTATACCAGTGGCATCATATGCCTCTTTCAGCAAGGTGCTTGACAAAGCACAAAATATTGTGGGGTAAGGTCGTAGACTATGACCTAAATGATAAGGAATGAATAGATGATTTGAACAATTATTAATTAATTAATAAATGCTGATTGAGAAGATGGTACATACAATTATGATATCCATCTCTCTCCTGTCAACTGTTATTACACTGATTTTGGATGAATATAGAGAGGATTATTGATTTGGATGAAGATAGGATTACCATCACAGTGAATGGTTGTGGATAGTTGAGATAATATAATCATGTTTCAAAACTAATCTGAACAAATGGATCAAAAAGAATCAGATAATATATAGAGTGCAAAATATAAAGTACACATTTATATAAAAACAATTTGAGGGGCGCCTGGGTGGCTCAGTTGGTTAAGTGTCCAACTTCGGCTCAGGTCATGATCTCGTGGTCCATGGGTTCGAGCCCCGCATCGGGCTCTGTGCTGACAGCTCAGAGCCTGGAGCCTGCTTCGGATTCTGTGTGTCTCTCTCTCTGCTCCTCCCCTGCTCACACTCTGTCTCTCTCTTTCTCTCAAAAATAAATAAACATTAAAAAATTAAAAAAAAAAAAACACAATTTGGAAGTGTAGAGTCCAGGGTCCAGGGACATGAATGACAGTAGTTTAGAAGAAAAGAAAATGGATCAAAGTGATATGGTGGCAAATATTAAAAACAACAACAACAACTGTAGTGAGACCTTAGAGAGAGAGTAACTGAACATACTCTTTTTTCCCTTCATCCCCATGATCATCCTGGTGGGGGTGGGGACTTGATAACTTACTGGCATGTGTTAGGAGAGGAAACCACCATGAGCAAGAGACAGCCCTGTTCATTTTGTGATTGATCCACTATGGAGTCTATTAGGATGTTCCTAAGAAACTTGCTGACCTTGGACATAAGTGAATTATGGAATGAGAGATCCAGGATCCTCAGAGGAAGGCAGAAAAATGGATAATGAAAGAAGGAAAGGAAAGCAAACAGGAGGTATTGACACAGAAACAACTTGTACAATGAAATAGAATAGAAATACCAAAAGCAGTCTCACATAAATGAAAATTTTAATTTATGAAAGCCTTTGCACTGAAGATCAAAGGGGAAATCATGGACTACTCAACAAGTTATGCCAGCACAACTATCCTTCCTGTGAGAAAAATGGCACTGGATCCCTATCTCATGCTGTGGAACATAAAAATCTATTCTATATAAAGATAAAATTATAAAAGTAGTCAAAAAATAGAGAATAGGGAGGGCAAGGTTTCTCAGGTAAAAATTAAAAATTACTAACCATGAAACAAGATATTGATACATTGGATGACATTAAAATTAAGAACTTCTGTTCATTAAAAGATACCATAAAGTGGCAAGCCCCAAATTGGGAGAAGTGCTTTGCAACACCTAAAACCAATACAAAGGATTAGTATTTTCTCCTCTCTCTCTCTCTCTCTCTCTCTCTCTCTCTCTCTCTCCCTCTCCACACACACACACACACACACACACACACACACCTATAATTACCATGAGTTAAGAGAGAGATGGGGAAAGATAGGAACAGTAGTTCACCAAAAAGGAAGCATCAATGATAAATAAATACATGAAAAGACATTCAACTTCATTAGAAATCATGGCAATGTTTTTTGAACTGCAATGAGATATATTTTAGGTGGGAGAAATTTAAGAGCCTGACATTACTAGATGTTGTCAAGGATGTGGAACAATAAGAACTCATACTGTTGAAGGGAGCTTCAATTGGTTCAACCACTTTGAAAAATAATTTTGAATCACCTAGCAAGGTGCATTTATTTTCTGACCCAGCAATTCTATTCGTAGGGCAACTCTTACTCACATGAACTGAAAAAAAATGTGCAATAAAATTCATAGCAGCATTGTCTGTAACAGCAAATTACCAGAATAAACTCCTAAACAGGAAATAACCTAAAAGTCCATCCACAGAAGTACAAATAAATAAAGTGGTATATTCACACAACATAGTATCATACAGCAGGGGTAAATGAACAAATTCTAGCTTTATATTCTGGATATATGAAAAAGCTAGTTGCAGGAAAGTATGTATATGGCATGCAACTATTTTTATAAAGCCCACAGACAAGGAAAAAAGGTGTTTTTCAAGCAAAATTTTAAGATACGTATTACTTAGGGAGATATACCCACATGTAATACCAACATCCCCCCACAAAACCTTACTGATAAATACAAAATTCCTAACAGTGCACCTCAGTGGAGGGAGGCAGGAGATAGGAACAGTTAAAAATGCTACATGTTCAATATTAACCATATTGTAATGTCCTACTTCCTAAGTTGGACATTGATTTAATGAGAGATTTATTTCATCATTAAGTTTCATAGCCTACATATATGTTATAATGCATAAATCTATTGGTAAGTAAAATATATATAGAAGAAAAAGACCAACCAAGGAAGACAGGCCTTCTTAACTCCACAAATCCTGAGTATGTAGCACTGAAGATTATCAAAATGTAAAGGAATATTTTGCTTCTTTCATTGGACTTGAAGTGGGTTATCAGCCAAGCTACAGCTTGAAATTAGTTTCTTTCTGGAAACGGGCTGGCCTGTTCAACTTTCCATTAATTCTATGTCAAAAGTGTAAGATTACAGAGTTACACTTTCCAGTTTAAGAAGGGGAACATTCAACTGTATACAAGACTGTTGAATATAGCTGCAATACCATAAGCAATCCTTGGGACCATACTTTATGAGAAGGAAATACTAGAGAGTTCTTAGGGGAAGTTAATGTAGACACTGGGATGTCAAAAGTCCATTTCACATGAATGACTAACTAAATCTGAATCTGAGACACTCAAATGAGAGAAGGGAGAGATTAGGAGAAATACAATAGCTGACTTCAAAAATTAAAAAGAAATGCTGTCAAGTTCAAAAATGTTAGCTTCACTGCATTAGAGTGGCCACCCACTACCAATGGATAGAAATGTATTGAAGCTGATTTAAGCTTTGAAAATTTAAATATCAGCTCACAGCAGCTAGCAGGATGACTAAGTCTGGATGGTGGCCTATTATAGTCCAAGAATCACCTTGAGCTTATAGAGAATGTTACCCTTCAAAAAAAGCTTAGAATCTTTGTTTTTCTTATAATAGATTATATTTTATAATTGAGACCACAGGTTTAGTTTCTTTTGGGGGGGGGGGGGTCTTAAAAATATGATGCTAGGTCACATTTACCTTGAGATCAGTTATATCATTTATTTTTTATTTCTTCTAACTAAGTTCCAGAGATAGTGGTAAAGAATGAATGACTGCTCCTCAGTAACTACCTAACCCTATGGAAGTTTCTTCATCTCTCTGTATCTCAGTTTCTTCAGCTGTAGAACAGAACCTCTCTGTGGTGGGCTGAGTAATGGCCCCCCCAAATACGTCCATGTCCCACTTGCGGGAACCTGTAAATGTGTTATCTTATATGACAAAAGGGACTTTGCTAGTGTTATGAAGGATTTCACAATGAAGAGATTAGGTTGGATTATTTGGTGGGCCCAGTATGTTGTGTTGTTTTTCTTTCTTATTTGGTGGGCCTAGTATAATTGCACAGGACCTTGTGAGGGGGATGAAGAGGAATCAGAGGTGGAGGAGAGGGTTAGATGCTGAGGGAAGAAGAGATTGCGTGACATGTTTTGAAGGTGGAGGAAGAAACTGCAAGCCAAGGAAACAGGCAGCCCCTACAAGCTGGAAGAGGCAAGGTACTGGCTTCTCCCCTTAGAGTCTCCAGAAGGAACTAGACATTCAGATCCCTTGACTTTAGTCCCATAGAACTCATCTCTAAATTCTGACTGCAACAAGGGCAGACCTGACCTGACCACAGCAACAGAATACAAATACATCATCTCACAGGGTTTTTGTGAGGATCACAATGAGATAAACCAGTAAAAACTCTTGGCTTCTATTAAAGTTATCATCCACCTAATTTACCCAAAATGAAGGCTCAATCTCATGAGTAACTGTATCAGTGTATCCTGCGTTATTTTCCCTCAAGGACCATTTTGTGCCTTCGTATATATTAACGAGGTGGGGAAAGGATTCTGGATAAGACACAGTTCAGCCATTAATGGTGAGGGTCTTGACAGGTGCTTGACTTCCCCCGGCCTCGTTCCTCAGTTATAATTAGAGGCTAGATCCTTCAAGCTCTAAAATTCAATGACTATATACTTAAGTAGCCAGTAACTGCTTTCTGAGTCTACCCGCCCCCACCCCCTTTCTGGTTTAACCTGTAGCTAGTGTCTGAATTATCTAGTGCCAACTGCCCCTAGGTTATCTTTGCTTTGGGCACTGATTAACCAGGCAAGCCTAATTCCATGATTAAAATAAAAAGCAAGATGAAAGGAGGTCGAGCCATTCTTAGCTTAAATTTGTGCTTAAAAATTCAATGTTTTACAAAGAATGTTCTTAGCAAAAACTCCTAGCTCGGAGTTCTTATAGATTTCCCCTGGGTCCTTCTGTCATTAATTCAAGACTATCGCTTTCAAGAACAGATTGGCTGGCCATCATCACCAAGTGCTCTGCCCAGGCTCTTATCCTCCTAAGTGGCAGGACGTTTGACACACTTTCCTTGTTGCTAAAGGTGTAGATAACAGTACCCGGGGATCAAAAATGACCAAAATAGAACAGACACCAAAGGGCTGTTGAACACAACCTCCCTTTCATATCTCTGCTTTTTCCAACTCACCATGGAGAGAAAGCCTGTGAAAAAGTTTTGTCATCTATAAATTATTCTGCAAATGCAAAGAGTTCCTTTCCTTTTTAACCCTCAATATGGGGTTAGATGTCATGATAGAGACACAGACAACACTCAGCTGACATACAAAGGAGCTTCAACATGAGAAAATCCAGAAAACTTTATAAGGTAGTTCTGAAAGAATAGATCTTTGCCAACTAGAGAAAACGAGGACATTTTGAGGGAGAAAAGATGGTATGTGGAAAAGGCAGAAAACCGTCCTCCAAAAATAGTGAGAAGTTAGTGTGTCTGACACGTAGTGGGGAGGGACAGACAGTAGTAGGAGAGGGGGCCAAGGTCTGCCACTGCAGAGCTATGGGTGTCACGTCGTGCATCTGAATTTTATTGTGTAGAGTTCAGCGATCAAAAAGACACCCATTGCCGGGGTAGGGGGGGGGGGCGGGGCACGTTCAAATTTGCTTTTTAGCAAATGAAAACCAACGCCAACATGTTGGAACAGTCTAGGCCTGAGATAGGGGCTACAGGATGGGGATGGATGGGAGCAGCATTTCATTGAAAATCACTCGGATGGTAGGGAGAAGTCAATAGTGACCTGGAGGTTTCCAGCTTGGATGATTAGGTGCCTGGTGCCACTGGAAGCAAAGAGGGAGGAAGAGAGAACAAAGTTTGGAACTACAAAAAGTAAAGTTAAAACACTGGGTAGATGGAAGATGAAGAGACAATCAGAATGCTAGAAAACCTTTAATGCCACTTAGGCAAAGTGAGGCAAAGGATTCAGGAGACGTGTGGGCAGAGGGACAGAGGAGGAGATAAATAGAAAGGTCGAAGGAAGCGAATGTAGAGAAATGAGCAGGCTGCTAGTCAGCTGTGCCTAGAGCCGGGATGAGGTCCAGGAGACAAAGGACAGAAATAGGTAGCACCGAGCCACAGCAAAACCCCAAGACACATGAGCATGCCTCTATGAAGATGAACATTTCTTCTCTCCATAACGTGATAACTCTAAACGTTCAGCATACGCCTTGCACAAGAGAAGAGCTTGGTGTGTTTGCAACAAGGAGCCAAGGGGAACGAGACCTTCCCATACTCTGAGGCCGGAATGCAGGGCCCAGCCCTAGCCACAACCACTCAAGAACTTAAAAACAAATCAGTCCCCAAAGTATTGAAAGGGCAAGAGAGGAAACAATGAGGGATGTGGGCCCAGAAACAGAAGCGATGCCCACAGCAATGTACGTATACGAGCATGCTTTGCTGGACTCCTCCTCCTCAGCCCCTCCACGCTGTTTAGGAAGGATAGATGATTATGCCCCAGTATGATTAATTCTCTTTCACAGAAGTCGGAATTAATTGCAGCTTAAGTGACTAGAGAAATCAAAGAACTACATGAGGGTACACATAATAAGCCTTAAATGTGCCCTTAAAAGCAGTGGGGGGACAAAGCCAGGACTAGAACAGAATTAAAAATGACACTTATGTACTGAGAAGGGGGTTAGACAGACCCCAGGGTGAGTCAGACAACAATAGGATCCCAGTTTGAGGGAAAAGAAGAGAAAGGGCTACTATCGGAATAACAATGTTGGCGTATATCCGGGGGTAAGTACGGGAAGCGCGCCTTCCCCACAATAAGGAATATGCGAAGGAGATCAGAAGAGCTACTGCTTTTCTAAGAAAACACAAGAATAGAAGAATAATCGCAGGAGACTGAGTCACAGAAAGGACAGCCTGACACTGTCAGCGGTGTAGAGACTATAGAAGCACCCCTGGAGATTCTCTGGGCCTCAGGGACAGGTTGGCAGGATCATGCCGTGTATAAACACACAGCAGTCAAGAGGACAAGCTTTGATCTGCGACTTGACTTCTACACGGCGCCGTCCTGCCGACCTGTCCTGAGGCCCAGACAAAGAATCTGGAGTGGCTCTTCTATAGTTTCTACATACCTACTATGTATACATCTGTATATAGATATAGACAGAGATATGGATATATTTTTTGACATATATACGTATATACATCTATATGTATACATATATGCACATGCATGTATGTGTACGCACGTGTGTGTGTATTTATTTATTCATTTATTTCGGAAGGTTCACTCTGGGCCTGCCTGTCAAAAGTGATACCAATTCAGGTTGTCAGGAAACCCCTGTACGTCTCGGCATTCTGGCACTGCCTGTGAGCACTGATTCTGAGGTTGCAACACTATGCCTGGAGCACTGGCATCTCTAGGACGGGTGGCCTGGAAGATCACCTGTATCGAACTATTTCTATCCAGCTTCTCCAAGCTTCTCTAAGCACTGGAAGTATATTAATAATAATGTAGACCTGCTGTCGCTACGATTAAAAAAATCAGCCAATCGTTTCCTACAAAGAGATACATGTGGAAGCATTTCCAGCTCAGCGATCTGGCTGATGTATAAGATCCATTGGAAAACAGGCATTCTTAAATCTCATTGAAAAGTATTGATTCTGGGGCACCTGGGTGGCTCAGTCGGTTGAGTGTCTGACTTCGGCTCAGGTCATGATCTCACGGTCTGTGAGTCTGAGCCCCACGTCGGGCTCTGTGCTGACAGCTTGGATCCTGGAGCCTGCTTTGGAGGCTGTGTCTCCCTCGCTCTCTGCCCCTCCCCTGCTCATGCTCTGTCTCTCTCTCTCAAAAATAAACATTAAAACAATTTTTTTAAAAAGAAAAAAAAGAGAAGTATTGATTCTAAAAAGATTATTTTGCCTCTGCATCAATCATATATATATCTATCTATATATATATATAGATAGATATATATAGACTAGTCTCTTTTCTCACTTAAGCATAAAAAGGGGTAACAGATTTTTGTTACTTCCCTGTTTTTATGCAAAGGTCCTGCTGTTTACAAACCCCAAGCTAGAAAGGAAATCCAAGGAAGAAGATGAACAAATGTTTGGGCCCAAAGAACAAATGTTCCCAAAGAACAATGAGTTCACCTATACAACTGTGTCCCTCCCTGGTGACATGGACCGTCTCCACCTTAAATAGTTTTTATGTGTGTTTGTGCCTCAGCACCTCAGTTCTCCTACTATTTTGCAAGCTCTTAAGGAGAGCTTTCTTTTTTCTTTTCTTCTCTTTTGTTTTCTTTTCTTCTCTTTTGTTTTCTTTTCTTCTCTTTTGTTTTCTTTTCGTGTTTACTTATTTATTTTGAGAGAGAGCACACAAGCACAGAAAGAGGTGCACAGAGAGGGAGAGAGAGAGAGAATCCCAAGCAGGCTCTGTGCTGACAGAGCAGAGCCTGACATGGGGCCCAAACTCATGAACTGCAAGATCATGACCTGAGCTGAAATCAAGAGTCGGATGCTTTAATTGACTGAGCCACCCAGGCACGCCAATAAGGAGTAGTGCATTTTAAAATAGTATCTGAATAATATCTCATGTCTGTCAACGGCTATATACTTTCATAGGATGCCCTGTCTCACTTGGTCTTCATGAGCCTGTCAGGTAGGGCAAGCCCATTCCACTCATTTCATACACGAGGAAATTGAGATTAAAAAGGTTAAGTGACTTGAAGGTTACATAGCTGTCCAGCGGAAATCCAGAGCCACGAATTGAGCACGTCAATCTAGACCCCAAACCAAACCTCTTTTCCCCACACCAAGTTCTTCCTCCTCTTCTCCCACAAGCCACCTCACATGGCTGGTGATCGCCAGGTGCTCATTCCCAGCAGGATGTTTGGAAAGAAGCGCAAAGGAGCAGAAACATAAGGCAGCTAAAAGGGGAAAAGGACATGGACACCAACTGGTCTTCACGTTTGTCTAATCTGACAAGTGCTGGAACACTGATGCCCCACAGGGAAAGCCTCCGGTCTTTTCATCTCCAAGAGAGGGTCAGGTGGCATCGCCATTGTGAGAGAAGAAACAAAGGAAGTTGTGTGCATGAAGTGTGTGTGTGTGTGTGTGTGTGTGTGTGTGTGTACACGCGCACGTTGTGTACTTTGAGGGATGAAGTGGTATTGTGAGAACCATAGAATCATTGATGCTCGGGGGGATGGCCTCTCAGAGGGCATCTCTTCCAGTGTTGCTGGAGAGGTCCTCAGACATGCCAGAAAGCGTGAGCCTGCTGGGTGTGCTTCTGGCAAAATGACCTTCTCTTCACCTAGTCCCATAATATAAACACAGAGGATGATATCTTGGCCCAGTTATGAGCACTGAGTAAGAGGGTAGATGAAAAGACAGAACCTCCTATAAGCAGAGGGGCAAGAAGTTATAAATGCCCAAAGAAAGGCAAAGGTAGGGGCACCTGAGTGGCTCGGGTCATGATCTCATGGTTCATAAGTTCAAGCTCTGTGTTGGGTGAGCTCAAGTCTTGTTTCTAC
The DNA here is from genome assembly GCF_046562875.1 of Panthera onca. Lineage (NCBI taxonomy): Eukaryota > Metazoa > Chordata > Mammalia > Carnivora > Felidae > Panthera > Panthera onca. Next base: position 140,887,916 of record NC_138347.1, read on the forward strand.
CTCTTTCCCTCTCTCTCTCCCCTTATCCCCACGTGTGCTCTCTCTCAATAAATAGATAAATGTATTTTTTTTTAAAAGGCAAAGGTAGTGTCTCAGATAAGGAACCTTAGAAGCAAACCTTGAGATGACAATTCCTGCACAAGTCAGGGCTCTTAGTGGAAATGTATGAGGGAGCACAGGAGGCATGAGAGGGTAGAGGGGAAGACAACGGAGATGTGATGCCAGGAAAAGTCTAGCCTGATCCCACCAGGAGTGTAGATTGCTCCTCAGAGGTTGTCCTGCACAGAGACAGGGGGACTAAGCCCCCATATCTCTGCATCAGCCGGTGATTGGCCATCCCCCAGGGATGGGTGCTGTAACCCCCCAGGCGTCTTTGGATAAGGCAGACAGCATCAATCAAGGGCAATTTTAAAGGGGAGGGTGCAGATGTGAGAGGCTGGCGGCCAACAGCCACAGCAGCTGGAGCATGGGTGCACTCGCCAGTGAAGGGGATCTGGGTGGGACAAGACCAGCATCTGCTACAGGCAGTTTCTCACACCTAGAGGAATCTGCATTCCACATGGGTGGCCTAATTAAGGGGTGGATACTGACTCTTGGGGAACTTTGGGCAACCTGGGGGACCCGATCCTCTGCCTGGAATTATGCTGTGTTACCGCCTATTGTATGAAACCACACACACAAGTTTCTATACTCTTTACCTTTAATGACATTTTCTTGCCTCTATATGTTTTGGTCTCTTTTGGTCCATCATTGTCTCACTGTGACATTGTATTCAAAAGACCTCTTCGCAAATCTGCTAGCCTTTATTCGTACAGCTCCGGGACAATGAGCCCAACAGCTCCCAAAGGCCACTAAGTCTATTTTGTTAAGTACATGTCAGTAATTACTTCTTTAATAAAATAAAAAATCTATTTCCCCATAATTTCCATTCACCAAGGTTATAGAAAGGAAGTCTAATCCTTCGATGCCTTTTCTTTCACGGACAAAATATCCACAACTCAGATTATTCCACAATATTGTACTCACATACTAAAATCTGCTCACTCATCTGGTCCCTGCCCAGTGGAGAAATTCCAGTTTGTCTATGACTCCATTAAAAGAGGTACCCAAAACTACCCCACCCTCTAGGGGTGACTCACGTGGAGCAGAGGAGGACTATTCTTCTTGTTCTAGACACAGCAGTTCAATTAATAGAATCTAAAATTAACTTGATGATTCAAATAAGCTCAGCTTCAAGCCTTGATATACCACTGATTTATATTCACTTGTAAACATCTAATCTAAATATTTTTGCATATGTTGTCTGTCTTACCTACCCTATCCTTAGATTCTAGATTGATTTTTCCCCCTTAACTGTAGGGCTTTTTACACCTTAATGCCTTAAAGTTCATCTTGCTAGAGTTGGCCTGTCAAACCCACCTGAAATGGTCCTTTTGGATGCTAATTCTGTTACTCAAAGCATTTTCCATGCTTCCAGGCTTCATGTCAACCACAACTTTGATAAATATGCAATCTATATCCTCACCAACATTATTGATAAAAAACTAGTATCTTGAGAGGGCCAAGGGTGAATCCTCATAGCTTACCACCCTGTAGTTCTCACACAGCTTAATTCATGCTTGTTCCAAGACCCTATTTGGATATACGTATTTGGATATAGTGAGTTTTGAAGAATGCAAAATAACTAATTCATAACATATTTGCACTCACATTCATTTAACAGAATATAAAAACAGAATATGATGCTGGAAATAGATTTATGGATAAAAGTAATCCGAAGAGACAAAGACCATATCAAGAGTACGATTTCAGAATTTAAAAAATCATGTTCTCCCACACAGAACAGGACGACAATTTCGGGGAGGCCAGAGGGATGGTAACTTAGCCCTGGATGGGGACACATGGACATGGTGGCACCAAAGGAAATGGGTGATGAGTGGAAGGCAATAACTGGCTAATTGCATTGCTTTGCTATAGCTGCACAGCAAATTACCACACACTTGACACCTTAAAACAACAATATTTATCATCTGACAGTTTCCATGGGTCAGTCCCATGGCGTAGGTCAGCTTGGCCCTTTGCTCAGGATCTCATCAGGCTGAAATCAAGGTGTTGCTGGCACTACAAAGTCATCTGAAGCTCAAGGTTCCCTTCCAAGCTCCCTGGTTGTTGGGAGAATTCAGCTCCCTGGATTGCAGGACCAAGGGCCACCTTTTCCTGATGGCCACCAGCTGGGGGCTGCTCTCAGTCCCTAAAGGCACCTGCCATCCTCTGCCATGTGGCCCTCTCCACAATACCACAGTTTGCTTCTTCAAGGCTGGCAGAAGACTCTCTGCTAAGATAGAGTCTTATGTGGTCAAAAGAGTGACAGTCCCATCATATTCACAGGTCCTGTCCCCAGCAAAGAGCAGGGATCGCAGAGGGCATGCACAGCAGGAGGTGGGCCCTCTGGGGGGGGGCATCTGAGACTTCTGCCTGCCACAATGGTTAACACCGTGAGGCCTGGTGAAGAATGGTGGGAGGATATGGGTCTGGAGAGGCCTTCTCTGTGCCTACTATGAAGTTTGAACTTTACCCCAAAAGCAATGGAGGCACAGTGAGGAAGGCCTCTCCCTTTGGGGAGGTACAGGAAGATGTTGCAAGCAGCAAAGGTTAAGAAAGTATTCTAGCAGGCACAGCACTCCAAGAGAAGATCATGGAATCAACGAAGGCAATAAATGTGAAGCACAGCACGATACACACACACACACACACACACAATGGAATCGCCTGTTTGTAATTTAGCGCCTCACTTGCCTACGTGACATGACTGTCAGAGAGCACATCTACCCTTTGCCCCTGCTGCTGCTACGATTAGGTGCGCCCTTCACATACTGGGCAGAAAAAAACATGCATATTTTCCATCATTACAGAACCCTCTCCAAACAAACAGCCTGTCTAATTAAGATACCCTTGCCACCCCTCCCCAAATAATAATACTTAAGCCATTCCTGAAAATCGCTGGCTTCCTCAAGAAAACACCTTTATCTCTGACTTTTGGAATACAGCTATCAGCAGATACGTGAGGACCCACACAGATGGGAGAAGCATGTGAGGAACCCCTGCGTTTCTACCAATGTGGATTTTGAACAGATTAACTGTAACTTCACAGTCTGGTTTTTTTTTTTTTTTCTTCTAATACCTGGAGTATCTTTTAATGAGAGTGTCTGGTTCTTCTAAAGGCTGGACACCCTTACAAACATCACAAATAAGAATACTTTAATGACTTTAATGTTAGGGGCACCTGGGTGGCTCAGTCGGTTAGGCATCCCACTCTTGATTTTGGTTCAGGTCATGATCTCACAGTCAGCGAGTTCGAGCCCCGCACTGGGCTCTGTGCTTGACAGCGTGCAACCTGCTTGGGATTGTCTCTCCCATTCTCTCTGCCCTTCCCCACTTGCACTCTATCTTTTCTCTCAAGAAAAATAAAAAGAAACTTAAAGCAAAAGAATACTTTAATGTTCCACTTGTCTTAGAATTTTCCACTTACAACGGTATCTATAAACCGTAACGTTGAGAACAGCAGCAGTGTTGATTATCAAATATAAAATTGAAGGTAGCTAAAAGCTACTTCCTACATGCCAGACACTGTTTTCAGAGCTTCATATCCTCACATGCTGATGACAAAACTATAACATACAACATCTGAGTAACTTGCTGGAGATTACATGGGTTGTCAGTGCCAGAGCTGGGACGTGAACCCAGGCAGACTGGTCCCTAATAGCTCACAGCCTTGGAACGACACCAGCTCCTTTCTTAAGGGTGACCTTTGAGGCGCCCAAATGATCTCTGACTACCAATGACTACTTTCGAGGTGGCAGAGTTAACAGTATATAAAAACTAGGGTCTAATGACTACCATATTATGTTACAGAAGTGAGAGGCACTAAGACAGTAGGATAAATAAACCCAAGAGGTAGTTCTTTAAAATAAGTCAGATAAACCTCAGAATTATACAGTAAGCCAGGAAAAAGAGAGAGAAGCACAGATATAAAAAATCTTAGAAATTGTAAGAGAATACTGTGTTCAATCCCATGCTTATTATTTTAAAAATACTAACACAAGGACAATGTTTACGTACAATGTGAATTACCAAGATCAACACAAGCAGAAACAGACACGTTGAATAGAACAAATAAGGAGAGAAACAAACACCAACAAACAGAAAAAAAATCTTAAAAAGTTATAAAAGCATTATCTCGTTCAAAAAATAATCCAGGCATAGAAAATTCCACAGGAAACTTCTTTAAAATTCTCAAGAAAAATAGAATTCCCATTACATTTTTTTTCTGTTCACAGCACAGAAAAAAATAAAAACTTCCCAATCACATTATGAAGTTAAGCATCATTTTGATGTAAAAACTAACAAGACAACATAAAAATTCAACGTAAGACCAGCTCATGCAAATTGATGCAATAAACAACAAATATTGAATACAGCAATGAGTTATGAAAACATTTCATCGTGACCAACTAGGCTTTACTCCAAGAACAAAAAGATGATTAAATATTAGGAAATTTGTGATTATAGTATATCATTTTAATAGATCAAAGGCAAAAATTACACAATAATTTTTTTAATATGATACTCTATATCAAGTCTGGTGAAATGCAAACAATTCTCATTGGATACTCACAATATCCTTACAAGATATTTATATTATTATCCTCATATTACAGGATAAAAAACTGTAATTGGAAGAAGACAAATAACTTACTCAGTGTTATATACTTCTAAGAGGAAGATATGTAATTTGAGCTCATGTCTGTCTGGCCATAAATCCTATATTCTGGCTTCTGTGTTATGTTTTCATATAAAGGATAACCTACCAAAAATAAATCTTAAGGCATTTCACAACATTTCAAAACCCCTTTTGATTAAAAAAATACTTGCAGCTTATTAGGAATGCAATAAAATCACTTAACATGGTTGGAAAAACCCATCAGAAAGAAAATCAGAAACAAGATAAGAATAAATACAATTAAGTATATTTAACACTGCTGTGGAAATTCTAGTTTATACCATAAGATGTAATTCTGAAATATGAAGTATGCTCTTTAGAAAGGTAATAGAATCATTATTTGGTATAACATGATTGTTTACTAGGGAAACTAAAAAGAACTAGGTAAAAAATAATAAATAGAATAAAAAACAAAATATAAAAACTGATCTTTCATATAACAGTAATTACCAATTAGAAAACAATACCTACCATCCCAAATATAGCTAAATAAAAAGTATATAATGCTCAAGAATAACCTTCAAAAATATGCAGGACTTATATGAAGAAATAATTTTTCTATCACGTCAAATAAGACTTGAAAAAACCGAGGCATATTGTGAAATGATTGAAAATTGTAAAGATACAAAATCCTTCAAAATAATTCATAGTTTGTATATAATTCTATGCAGAATACACCAGGATTTTTATAATCAAAAATTAATTCCAACATTTGCCTTGAAGAATGCTCAGATGATAATTGCTAAGGCACATTTAAAACAAAATAATGAAGGGGTTAGGGTTTGCCATATCAGAAATGGATATGTGTTATAGAAAATATAATATGATTCCCCTATAATAATCAACAGATTGTAAAAAAATAAAATAAAAAGAATGGAGGGCCCAGATACAGAAATGTATTTGCCAGTTTAATCAGAGATAGATTTAATCACAACTCAATGGAGAAAGAAGGGATTATTCAGTAAATGGTGTTGGAATAACTACTTGAATAGTTAAAAATTATATTTCTACCTCATTTAATATGTCAAACTAAATTATGGATGAATTACGTATTTAGGTAAAAAATAAAGTTATAAAGGATTATGAAAAATCTAGGTGGTTATTTATTACATATTGGGCCAAACAAAGAATTTCCAACCATACGTCAGAAAGCAGTAACATATTTGGCTGCAGTAATTAAACATGAAAAAAGTCATGTATTAGTACAATACTTCAAATTAAAAGGCAAACACCCAACTAGGAAAATAATTTCCAGAGATAGGACATATAAAGAGTTTAACACAGTGCATAAGCAAAATATTAACACCTCATTGATAAATGGGCAAGGAATATAGATGAACACGTTATATAAGAATTACTATAAATGTCCAATAAGTGTTGAAAAAATTTTTTAATGACTGATGCTTAATTCTACCAAGTGTGAGGAGAGACAGAAACTGAGACTGATATACTGCCAGTATAAGTGTAAATTAATACCTTTGGCCACATCTGAGAAGAACTATAAACATGTTCACATCCTTTGATTGCATCTACTATTATGTAGAAGCAAGAAAGAAAATGGCAAAAGATGAAATGCAAGGCTACATCATTTTTTCCAAGAGAAAGCATGAACATTCAGCTATAGTTGTACATCCAAAAAGTCCAACATTATACAGTCATTAAATAATCATGTTTTGAAGAGTATTTAATGCCATTGAGAAAATGCTCCCTGTCAAGTGAACACAGGTAAGATATAAAACTATACCTAGACTATGGTCCTGATTCTGTAACATAATAATATATACAGAGAAAACAAATTGGGTAAGAATGTGGCAAAATGTTGCAGTGGCTATCTCTGAATATTAGAGTAGTTAATCTTTATTTTCTAAAGTAAACATCAGAATGAAATTTATTTTGTAAAGAATGAGAACAAAACAATGATTGAGAAGAAAAACAAGAAGCTGGACCCATTGGACATAACCTCCTAAGGAAATAAAGAAGTCCGCCTTTTGTATCCCTCTCATTTTACGGCACAATCTCAGAGGGAAATGGTGGAGTGGATATCTCATAAACCACCTTAGATTTTAAAAGGAATCATCCTAGAAGCCATCTCTCCATCAGCTCGGGCTAATTCTTTCTTTACTCTTTCGACTCTGGCCTTTTCCCATTTAACTCTGCCAACCTCCACTTTCTTCCTACTCAAAGTCTGGCCACAATAAAACAATCCCAACATAGGAAGCAGGTCTGGGGGGAAAGTCAGCATCCTGAGTGATTATTGAGGGGAGGATGTGTGTTTCTGCAGAAATGCATTTTGCCTCTGCTAAATTATCATTTCACAACACTATCCACCATGGAAAGACTTTTCTCAAAAAAAACCCTATACTCTTGAAAATTCCTGCAAAGCCTACTGCAATGATGGTATCAGAAGTCCATTTATTCTTTATCAGCATAATTCAGGGCGTTTACTAAAACTCTTTCATCCAATCTCTCAGTGATATTCAGCAGATATTTACTGGGTATTCTCTGGGGTTAGAGGAAATATTGTGGGTGTGGGAGGCTGAATAATGGTCCCCAGAAATGTCCACATCCTCATCCTGGAACCTGGGAATTTGTTACATTACATGACTAAAGGAACTTTACAGATGTGATTAAGGTAAAGATCTTGAGATGGAGACCTTGTCCTGCAAAATCTGGATGGGCCCAATATAGTCACAGGGGTCCTTATAAGGGAAAGAGGCGGGAGAGTCAAGAGAAGGAGATGAAAAAAGACAGAAGCAGAGGTCAGAGTGATTGCAGCACCATCAGTCAATGAATTTGAGCACGTGAAAGAAAAAGCAAGCAAACAGATTCTCCTCTATAGTCTTCCAGAAGGAATGAAACCTGGCTGACCTATTTTGAACTTCTTATTATTCACTTAAATCTGGAGCCTCTCTTTGTGTGGTCTTACAGAAAATTTATCACCATTAAAGCGTTTCTTGTTTTTGCCAGAATTTCCCAGTGTGTTACAATGAAGCAAATCCTGTGAGCTGTCCCACAATTCTAAAGAGTCCCCTAATCAAATGTACTGTAATACCCTCTTGGAAATCCACAATGACTAAGTAGACTTTTTCACCTTGTTTAATCTGGAATTTTCCAAACTTTGACTGTAGAGTTTTAAACCTCTATTTACATCAACATCATTAACAACAACAAATATTTATTGCTTTGTATAGCTGCCATGTGCCAGGCCCTGGTCTGGACCCAGGAACACAGAGAATGAGCCCATTCTTTAAACTACTTCATGGAGTTTAAACACGTTTAAACAAATTGATAGACTCTGCCAATCCCTATATACTTGAAACACACTGTTTGAAGTTTTTAGTTATCTTTATAGATGTGGTTTTTTATTTTTTTAATCTTACCCAACAGGAAGTTAAATTCCTAGAAAGCAGGTATATTTCTTTACAAGCCCATCTTCTGTAGCTCTTCCCTCAGGGAGCTAATATTCCAGTCAGTGAGATTTGCCTACATTCAAAAGAAAAAGGATATTTTGGGGAGAAAGATAGGGGATTTTTGGTATCTAATCTGACAAATAGATTAACATTGAAAGGTTAAACGGATTGTCCCAGACTGTTTTACTGAAGCGTCCCTTGACTATATGTCAGAATTTCCTGAACAGTATGAATTTTTAAAGCCATGAAGGAGCAGTCACACTTGGGGTAACCCAGAGTTCATAGATAGAGTCTCCTTCTTCACTTCCATCCCTCCACCATTTCCCTCCCCTCTGATCTTATTCCAAGTCTGAAGTCTTAATGGTGGTATTTCTTTGACTTATAAAATAGTCTAGTGGTACAGTGGATGTTTTGGGTCATCACTGCATAATATTATCATAAGTAAATAATAAGTATTGTAAGTAAGTTAAAAGAACTTACAAGTAATTAGAAGTAAATAAATAATAAGTAATAATGTTAAATAGTATTAATTACGCCCCTACCTTCCCAAAGGGAATAAGGAACAGTTCAATATATACTGCGTTTCAGGCTTCCTGCAAATGCCTGATACCATTGTTCTCCTTGCAAAGTATTTTTTGCAACATTCCAGTCTCCCGTGATCATAGGAAACACGATTGTGCAAATGTTGCCTCTCCTTTTATAAGAAATCAAATAATTTTAAAACAGAGGTAAATGAAAACTTTTCAGCAACATATATTTTAATTATAAAATTAGGAAGAATAGCATCCCCATTCCAATTACTTTTCAACTCAAATCAATAGAACTTCAATTAACTATGTTTTTTAAATTCAATCAAGAAAAAAAATCTGAAGCATTTAAAGAATGCTATAAATTATAATACATTACCCTGAGAAAAACCCACTGATGCATTTTACATATTATTGAATATTCTTTACAATCTGCCATTCTGTAACAATTAACTAGGTTTAACCATTAAATAAAGAGAAAACAACACACACACACACACACACACACACACACACACACATTGAACTCCTGAACTTAAAATGATCTCAACAAATCAGACCGGTCTAAGTGAACTTTAGTAAACCTAGGGAGAGAGCTTTCTCCTGCCATGGCTTTCTTTGCAGTAAGGGGAAAGTTTAATCCTGGCGGGAATGTGCTTTGTTTTACCTTGTCCTGTTAATACATTAATTTTAAGTTCAATTACCAGCTGTCATTTTTTCACTTATATAACCATTATGACACAGGGTTATCTTTATTTCTTCCACTTTACTTCTACTTATCCTGTGTATAATCGGTAACACAAAACCCCCTTCTTAGGATGAATGGTGGTGGTCCCCCTTAATGTAAATTTAAAGCGCTAAACACCAAAACTCTAAGGACTGAGTTCTGGAGGGTAAAGGATGGGCAGGGATTGGGTGATAAATCACCAATGAAAGCCATTAGAACGTGTCAGTGATTAGTGCTCTGTAAATGGCAAGGGGAGTGGAAAGAAGGATTCATATTTCAGTTGTCTCCTAAATGGTATCACAGGATTTTGAACTACAAAGAGACAAAGAGTTGGTTCTTGCTGCCCAACAAGACTGCTACAGGTTTCAAAGAAAGAGAGTATTTGTCACCAAGACTACTTAATTCAGTAAGCATTTATTAAGTACCTACTGAATGCCAGTCACAAAGCCATAGGGGAAACTATACCTGCTTGCTTGCTGGGTGAAACTCCACGGAAGAGTAGTAGTATCAGCTTGAAGAGTATCAAGCTAGTAAATCATTCAGATGACCCAAACAGGACATAAATAAGTCAAAGGCAAGACAGATTAGTCAGGTCTCTTTCACTGATGAGAATTAAAACCCCAATTTTCAAAACCTAATCAAAAAAGGAGCTTTAGTGGAAGGAATCTGAGGCATCCTCAGACCGTGAGCAATTGCGCGAGTCAGGCTGCCAAGATGCCCACAGCACCTCCATCTCTCAACTCTGCTTCTCCCTATTTCTTTCTTTCTTCCCAGTGACAGATGGCGTTTTCCATAAATATGGCCAATTTCAACCTGGCCAATTCCTACCTGCTCTGGTGAAGTCACTAGAGAATGCCTGAGGCCCACCCCATCATCCCTAATCACATGGACCAGCAGAACGCTGATGTCAAAACACATGTGAACTGTGCTTTCTTCATAGTCCTTCCCAATGTGCTTTAGGGTTCAAACAAGTGTTCACATTTTTTTGTGCAACTTTTTCTTGTTTAAAGTTTTAGTGGCATGTATAACATAACACAATGAAAGCCATGTAATCAAAATATGCGTAGGTCAAAGACACTAGAATTCTAAGTTATATTTGGGAGATGGAACTATAAGTGATTTTTCTAATTCGCATTCTCCAAACGTTCTGTAATATGATTAATCTAATGATGAAAAATATTATTGCATATTTTAAATTATTTTTAATGTTTATAAATGCCTAAAATGTGTCTAATTCTGAGAAGTGATTAATATAATCTACATTTTGGTGATGAAAATAGCAATGTTTGCTTATAAAACTTTTCTCTCTTTCGAGGTAAGAAAATATCAAAGATATATCTTCTCCTATATGTAATAAAATATGAAACTATTATTAATTGTGAACACCTTAGGACTTTTGAGAATTTAAGGAAAATCAAATTAACACTGTCATAATCTAATTTCATTGATCATCAATAAAAACAAGGGTATAACCTAACACCTATTTAAAAAATACTTGCATGTATGAAATAATCAGCATAACTACAAATAAACACAAGTCAGGGGTCAAAATGCTGTTGCAAAGTTCTTTAAAAAGCATTTGCTGGTTGAATGTTATTTAGCCTTAAGTAGGAAGGAAATTCTGACACATGTTACAAGATGGATGAACCTTCACAACATTATGCTAACTGAAACAAGCCAGTCACAAAAAGACAAACACCACATGATTCCATTTATATGAAGTACTTAAGAGTAGCTGAATTCACAGGGACACAAAGTAGGATGTGGGTTGCCAGGGGCTGGCAGGAGGGGATACGGGGAGTTATTATTCAACGGGTATAACCTTTCAGTTTTGCAAGATGAAAAGTTCTGATGACGGACGGTGGTGATAGTTGCACAGTATAAATGCACTTAATACCACTGAATTGTGCATTTAAACATGGTCAGGATAGCAAAAGAGTCTCCAGCAAAATAAATAATTATTGCTCGATTCTGACAAAGGCAATACTAGCAAAAAAAGGTACAACAAAATGGAACTTTACAACATTGATAACATTAATGACCACCTGAGATGACTATATAATTTTCAGAGAAAAATGCTATCAAGTAGGAAAGCTAAAATACACAGATAAGCAGGTCTTTCCCTGGTTTGTTTCATCAGATGTGGGAGCAGCCTTAATATATATGTCCTTATTAAAAGAGACATGTTGGGGCATCTGGGTGGCTCAGTCGGTTGGGTGTCCAACTTCGGCTCAGGTCTGATCTCATGGTTTGGTTCATGAGTTTGAGCCCCGCCTCGGGCTCTGTGCTGACAACTCAGAGCCTGGACCTTGCTTCAGATTCCGTGCCTCCCTCTGTCTCTGCCCCTCCCCCGCTCGTGCTCTCTCTGTCTCTCAAAAATAAACAAACATTTAAAAAATTAAAAATAAATAAATAAATAAATAAATAAATAAATAAATAAAAATAAAATAGACTCGTTTACTTACACCCCATCTTGCCAGGACCACAACCTGGAAGTTCATTTCCTGAACTGAGATACACCCCATTACGCACCCACTGGTCATGAGCATACAAAACTTATAAAAAATAAAAATCTTGGTCCTTGAACGTTTACGACAATTTCACGTTGTCTGACTAAATATATGTTGAAATGGTCAAGAGTTAACAAGCCCAGAGTACAAAAATCTAATATTTAAAGGTCCTTTCAGAGAAGAACAGTCCTGCAGCTGGCTTTCAGAGGGAAGGAGAATGCAAGCTAGCAGATGACAGTGAAGGATGATGTGCCACCAGTTAAAAATAAATGACAGAGGAGCCCACACAAAGACAGGCCAGGGAGGTATGAATTTAGAGAATGGTGAACAAACCAGCCAAAAGAAGGTCAAGGACAAAAGTAAGACAGAAGGAAGTCAAAGCAGGTATGGCCTGAGTTTGAAGGTCAAGGCAGGTTCTGAATTTGGCAGAGGGGGAATGATGGGAAGGCACACGGCTGGCTACAGGAGCAACAAATCACTGGCTGCAAAGCCAGTCAGCGAAAAGCAAAGGAAAAGGGCAACAGGGAACCAAAAAGTCCTGTAGAAATGATGATTTCACACTCTCGAATATAAGCTACCTACACACACGGTTTAGTAGAGATATGGTGAACGCTGTATACTAGTATGATGGATTTTCTTTGCTTTAAACCTCATCCCTGCTGTTTTCATGGGTTCACATATGCACGACCCATTTCTGAGATAAGGGCAGGCCACTCTCACATTAAAATTGAGCATGTCACACCAATGCCACAGCACCCATTCCCAGGAACGTGCAATGGCCAATTGATAGAAATGGGCTTTTTGACAGGAAACTCCCAGGACCCAGTAACTCATGGTGGAGAACACCACCAGAGAAAGGATAGCAGTACTATATTTTAGCTCAGCAGGGAAAGTAACTCAATTGTTCTCCCTGATTATGAATAGACGAACGTTTCGTCCAACAGCTGTAGTTTGCAACGGAATGTCTTATGTTCTCTCCTGAAAACTGAGTCAGGTTAATGGTTTTCTGCGTGCTGCAGAAAACACACATTTATTTCACGTTTATTTTCACATTTTATTATTAGTATTTATTATTATTATTTTCACATTGTATTCACATTTATTTCAGAGAAGTAAGTAAAGATTTTTCAAAACGGGCTAGCCATTTTAAGAAATTTAAGACATTGGTCAGTTAAATAACACATATATATATACACACATATACATTTATATTTATATTTATATATGAGAATATCTTAAGTCAAATGAGGCTGAGATTTTTTGCATAAATGCTGGTTTTAGTAATAACTGTAAAAATGTGGAAAGAGAGAAGATTAAGTTTGGATGAAAAATAGGAGGTTAAAAAAAAGATACTAACTTGGCTTTTTGGTTCTTAGTTGCACTAACTGCTTTGATTCAAAACTATTGATTATAGAGGTTGAAATAAGACAGACATCAGAAGAATAACTGAGCAAAGGAAGGAAGGGAGGAGGAGAGAGGGAGGGAAGAAAGAAGGAGGGAGGAGAATTAGCAAGCTAGGTAGTTACTTAGGAAGGAAAGAGGAGGAAGGGAGGAAAGGAAGGAAGCAGGGAGGGAGGGAAGGAAGGAAGGGAGGGAGGGAGGCAACTAGACCTCTTTGAACAAAGCATCACAACTTAGTATTTAGTATTCTTACTTACACAATTAAAAATTTTGTCTAATTCTTTAAGAAATAACTTCCATGGATATACTGTACAACTGCAGCTCAGAGACCTTGCAATATTTACTCATAGTCCAAATAGTCTTTGCATTCATTCTTGAGAAATAAAGAGGGGATACTCAAAAAGTGATTCCTGCAGAGGGGTGGGTACCCGGACAGCAAGATCTACGTCAGACCCCGTATTTCCAGATTGGCAACCCTCACAAAAGCTGACTTGTCCCAACATTTACTCTGCCTTAAACTTTGAGTTTTTGTTTCAGTCTGAAAATTACTTTCTTACAAAAAGTTATTTTACACTCTTACCTTTGTGCCTTTGTGTACACAGTCTACAATTTTTCTGCAGCATTCTTTACTTTTACTCTTAAAAGTGTACCACCTGATTTCTCATGGAGGTCTTTCAGTCTCAGTCATGCCAGCCCTGCACTCATTTTTCCTAAAAACTCAGAGATGGGTTTCTGTGTTCTGTAATAATGAACTTCATCCTTTTGTACAAATTAAATCAGGCATAATAAAGCAGTAGGTAAATGAAAAACTAGATTAAAAAACAAAAACAGAAACAACTGACCAATCTACAGCAGGCTCAGCTTTTTTGAGAGAGAGAGAGAGAGAGAGAGAGAGAGAGAGAGAGAGATTAAGGTGCATGCAGGCAACTGGTATGAAGGTCACCAAACAAAATGTTGCAATCTTAAAGTGCCATGGACGTGTAGACCATGTTCAGCAGCAGCTCCTTATTCGTGTGACTCTCTCTTTACTCACTGTAGTCAATTCATAAATGTACATTATGATGGCATGCTACATTTGCAGTTACATGTTTTAAAAATTAGGCACAATTTTTCCTTTCAATTCCAATAAAAATTCTTAACGTAACTTTTTAAAATTTGGCTCCCCAGACCCGGCTTTCGTTAGAGGAGAAGTGACCTGCCAGCTCAAAATTCCATAAATGGTTTCTTCATGACAGATAGGAGCTTTGACAAATCTGTCCTTTAATTACTCACTATGTATCTGCTGACGGAGTTTAAATTACCAAATCGTTTTGGTCCGAAATTTTCGGATTTTCACAGGAAAGAGCTGAAAGTCAGAAGCTGCCACATGTACCGTATGTACCTTGAGCTTTCTAAGTCAAAGTCAGGAGGAAGCATTCCTTGTCCGGGGACCTCCATTCGTCTTCTGTCCGCTCCTGACCTGCTCTTTTCCTCTTGGCAATGACAGCTCCTTGCAAAGCAAATAGCTACCCACTCTGAAAGGAAATGCTCATCCTCTCAGTCCATATTGCAAGTGCTAAACAACCTTGAGAGTCATCTAGGGAGTGAACTAGGCTTGCAGCAGATAAGCACAAAGCCGACCTTTAAACCCCAGCCTTTAATAGAGCATTGGGTTATTTCACTGTGTGTTTGCTCAACAGTTTCAGGGTCACAAGGGTCTGCGTTTACTGAGGTGGGGCGAACCCGGGAACCTTGTTCCAGCTCCCACAATGCAACTGATAGAAGAAGGTTGGGGGCTGGGCTAGTAGAGGCCTCAACCCCCATCCCTAAATGTACCCAGTATCACAGGCTGTTAGAACACATTTTTTAGCATCTAGAGATCATTGGAGGGCACAAGTTGGCTGACTGGCTCTTAGCTACCAACTTTAGAAAAAATGAGAAAGACTCTTGGGGACCCAGGAGTGGAAGATTTTCTTCTTTGCTTTCACCTTGTCACAGTGCCATACTGAGTCCTAGAGCTAGAGAGAAGAGGACAAATCAGTAATACCTGTCCTATCTTTGTTAAAAAATATGATATTTTATTCATCATGGACTTTTTTCACCAATTTTGACTTGTCAAAATAAGACATTGAAATGTTTATGTTGATTACTTAGTTTTTTGATGCCCAAGGTGAGTGAGGCCTTGTTCACCTCCCCCTAGTACTCGCCCTGCTCCGCACCTACCTCACCGTTCCTATCTTATGTCTGACTCTACAAATGGAAGCAGATCTAGGCAGGGTGTTGGAGATGCTTATAGTTGATGCAAGAAGTGGAGACGAGCCCAAAGCAGACAAGAAAAACATTAGTGAACATCTACCACGTTCCAGGTTCTATGCCAGGCATTTATTTACATTCTTTCAGGTCCTCACCCGTGAGCAAGACATACTAAAATCCATTCAAGGAAGCTGAGGTTTTGAGAAACATGCTTCCTGCCACTTTCCTTCACCCCAGGAACTGGCCCTACAAATTACCTGGAATTCAAGACAGAAAACTGAGAGTTGTCCATGATCCTTCTTGAACCGATAGAATCTTACTGCCAACACTTCTGACTATCCGTGGCCACCCAGCTTGTAAGTGGGAGAGGAAAATTCAAAAGATGGTCTATTTGAGGACAATCTCCATAGTCGTTGCCATATTTGCCACCTCTCCAAAGCAAGTCACTGAATGTTTTGATGTGCCATTGGCCAGTCCAGGACAAGGCTGGATCACTTTCAAGTGCTGACTGTTCTGCAAATTTACTCAGTACATTGTAGTTTGATCTTGAACGCAAGCTCTATCTCTGGCCCAGGACACCACTCTGGGCACCAGATTTGAGTTTTCTCACATCTCCACTTGGATATCTCATATACATCTCAAACTCAGACATCTAAAACAAGATACAAACCATCATTTGGGAGCCTGGGTGACTCAGTTGGTTAAGTTTCCAACTTTTGATTTCGGCTCAGGTTATGATCTTGCGGTTCGTGAGATCTAGCCCTGAGTTGGGCTCTGCACTGTCCGTGCAGAGCCTGCCTCGGATCCTCTGTCCCCCTTCTTCTCTGCTCCTTTCCCACTTATGTTTTCTCTCTCTCTCTCTCTCTCTCTCTGTCTCTCAAAATAAATAAATGCACATTAAAAACAAAAAGATCCAAACCATCATCAAAACCTTTTCATTTACATAGCAGAAACAATACCAACACTTATTAAAGGGTTCACTATGTGACAGATATTCTTATGACGCATATAGTGCATTACTGACTCATTTAATTTTCATAACAACACTACAAGAAGATTCTTATTATTATTTACATTTTACTACTGAGAAAACGATGGCATAGAGAAGCTAATTTGCCCATGGTCATATAGCTTGTAAGAGGGGAAATTTGTATTTTAACCTAATCAGTCAAGCTTTAGAACACACACTGTTAACCATCACACCATATCTTCAAAATAATTTAAAATGCATCCATCATATTGGTTTTCCAGCACCCCATCTTTGCCCAAGCTACTGTCACTGCTTGCTTAAGCAAATTCAAAAGCCTCCTAAATGGTCATCTTGGTTCTCTTTCTACCTCATTTCCACACAGCAAGAAGCAGCCATGAGGGCTTTTTTTAAAGTTTACATCAGATCATGTCATTTCCTCTGCTAAAACCCTCCAAATCATTCAACTACTTTCTGAATAAAATTCAAACTCCTGAATGTGGCCTACAATCTGTTATGTGAACTGAGGCTTCTGCCCTTTTCTGAGATATTATCTCTTACCATTTTCCACCTCACTTACCACCTGTCGCTCCCACTGGCCTTATCTTTCCTTGGACCCAGGAAACTCTTTCCTGCCTCCTGGCCTTTGCATATGCTGTTCTCCATGTTTGCAATGCTCTCCTCCTCCCCTGGCTGGCTTCATCTAATCCTCCATATGTCTCAGCACACTTCCCTGACCTGTTAGCCTAAAATAGAACTCCCTACTATTCTCTCTTAACACCTGTTCTTTTCCTTCACAGCAATTTAAACATGTTTAAGTCTAGATTTATTTGTATTTTTACTTGATTATTGTCTGTGAGCTCCATATGAGACAATCAAGGTCTGTTGATTGACAGATTGACAATCTACCACCTTACTGCCAGCACCTACCCCAGAGTCTGAAGTAGACAGTACAGTTAATTTTTAAATGAATGAGTTAATCCTGGGAAGCTCATAAATAATTAACATGATTGATTTTAGTAAGAGAGATCCCTAAAAAGAAAGAAAATATGTATACATATATATATATATATATGTATATACATACATACACACACATATGTGTGTATATTATACTTCTTTGTTTCTAACATGTAAACAAAAATTATGAAACTAAATATTCAATCTTTGGAAAATACATAGGAGGTAATAAACAAAAATTCTAAGGAATGATTTTGAAAGACCTTATAGCATATCTAGCTTTTTAAAAGTTCTTGTGTTGTTATCATGACAATCCCAGTAAGATGGGAACCAAACTCTCAACTTTTCTTAATCAGAATACACAGTGGTGTTCTGTAACTATCAATGATAAGCTATGGGAGTTTCAATCACATATCTTTTGACTACTTGTTTCTCTTCATAACTTAGAGACTGATTTTTGTCATTGCTGCCAAATCTATCATCAGGAAATAACTAATTTTACGTTGTATGTGATTTTCTGTGATCCTGTTGTGTCATAGATGTTTTAGGAATAAAGATAGATTCTTCATGCCTCTGTATAATAGATAATTATTTGGATTAAGATCAAGTTACCTGTTCTTTAGGATTCCAACACTTCTAAAAAAGTAAATGAATGCATTCAAGAATGGAATTTGTATTTTATTCGGGACATATGGCCGAAAAACTTTGCAAATCATATATCTGATAGGGCATTTGATCTAGAAATATATAAAGAATTCAATAATATGAAGACAACACAATTTAAAAATAGGCAAAGGATCTGAGAGGACATTTCTCAAAAAAAAGATACAAAACTAATCAATAAGCAAACATATGACAAGATGCTGGACATCATTGGCCAGAAGGGAAATGGAAATCCAAATCCCAGTAAGATACCAGATAGTAATAGTCCAAAAAGTGGAAAATATTAATTGCTATTGATAGTGTGGAGAAATAGGAAACCTTATATTCTGCTGACAGGAATGTAAAATGCTGCAGCACTTTGGAAAACAGTCTGGCAGTTCTTCAAAAGGTTAAAAATAAAGTTACCATATGACCCAGCCATTCTACTCCTAGGTAGGTATATACCTAAGAGAAAGGAAACCATATGTCTACACAAAAACTTGCACATAAATGTTCTTATCAGAATTATGCATAATACCTAAAAAAGTGGAACAACCCCAAGTTCATCAACTGATGGATGGAAAATAAAATGTGATACGTCCATGTAATGGAATATTATCCAGCAATAAAAAGAAATGAAGTACTGATACATGCTACATAACAGATAAACCTTGGAAATACTTAGTTAAAAAATCCAGTCACCAAAGACCATATATTATTTGATTCCATATATATGAAATTTCCAGACCAGACAAATTCATAGACAAAAAGTACATTAGTGGTTGCTTAGGGTTGGGGGTGAAATGAGGAGTGAGTGCTAACGAGTACCAGATTTCTTTTGGGGGTGGTACAAATGATCTAAAATTAGTGGTGATGGTTGCACAGCTGTGAATATATTTAAAAAACATTAAATTGTACACACGCTTTAAATGAGTGAGTTGCACGGTATATAAATTATATCTCAATAAGGCTGTTAAGAAAAATAATGGGATACACTTCTTACTACTCTTTAGAACTAGACCTATGTTTGGAATTTACAAGGGTGGGTATGGCTTAACCAAACAGTATCTATAATTTGCTTTCAAGAAAAGAAGATGAGTTTTATATGCAATTTAAGAATTTATGATCTCCCTCTCTTAAAATTCCTAGTCTCTCATCTGACACTGTTTAGAGGCAGACTTAAAGTCCTTGGTTCAGATATATAGGTTTTTAAGAGTGGGGCAAGATGTAAAAGATGATGATTTTAGAGTAAGAAAAAACTAAGGCCCCGAGTGAATAAACACCTTTCCCAGGATTATAAAAGTAAGGAGAAAGAGAATCAGAGCTTTCCAGATTGAAGCTTTATTTTTAATTTTTCAACAGCACTATATGAAATGCAGAGCAGTGAATGGCATTTTCCAAAATGGCACCAGCCCAAAGTTCTACACAACTAAGTCTCATATATGGAGAAGGAATTCCACTCAATGTATGAAAAGAGCAAGGATGAAGTCCACACAGTGATTGCTTCTTCTTGATTCATTCCTTCAATCAGCTTTGACCAAGTGTTTGTCTGTGTTCCAGGCACTGTGGGGATGAAGACTTGACTTTGTTTTTAAAGACAGCAGAGACTAGGAAGTTTAGATTCTGGTCTCTTTCTTTGGCATTGAACACAGAATGGCCACCTCCATCATCCATTCCTAAGTAGGGTTGGAAGGCATCGCAAATGGATATTCAATTTGATTTTGAACCCTGTCTTCAATCTTCCCAGCAAAACCTTTCTTTTCCTCTTTTCCCTTCTTTAAACACTTGCCTCTGAGATCCTGAGAGATCTCACCCAACTTGGGGGCTTCAATTATCCCATGTGTTCTGCCAGTGCAGGAGAAATGTGAATTCAAAAAGTGATTTGGTTTCTCAGTGTTGCTGAGGGTTGAGAATGCAGCATGACTTCAGTTAAATCATTAATTATGACTCAATTTATTGTGTGCACACACAAGCGGGGGAGGGGCAGAGAGAGAGAGAGAAACCTAAGCAGGCTCCATGCCCAGCACAGGGGCCCGAGGCAGGACTGGATCCCATGACGGTGATATCATGACCTGAGCCAAAATCAAGAGTCAGTCGCTCATATGATGGAGCCACCCAGGCACCCCAATTATGACTCAATTTAAAACACTGGTATCGTCATGATACTTGGAAAAATAATCAGACTAGTCAATCTGTTAGGACAGAAATTTTGACCTTACAATTTTTTACTTCTATATGCCTTTGCTACCTCCCCCTTTCCAATTTTCCTCTATTCAGAAAATCTAAACTGCCTAAGAAAATTCTGGCTTCCTTCCAAGGGGATATTTTA
Source organism: Panthera onca (assembly GCF_046562875.1). Taxonomy (NCBI): domain Eukaryota; kingdom Metazoa; phylum Chordata; class Mammalia; order Carnivora; family Felidae; genus Panthera; species Panthera onca. The sequence goes on from NC_138347.1 coordinate 140,908,401, forward strand.
TTAACAGGCAGAGAAGAGGGAACTGTATTATAAGATTCAGTGAAATACAGGATTGATTTTTACTACTGCATTTCGTCTGGCTGATGAGGAGAAATGGATGTGCCAGGCCTAGTGCTGGTTTAAGTGCGATGGAGAATGTGGCACTGCTGTTTTGACATCACTATTATTGTTCTACTCTCTGGAATACATTTTTTTTAAAGCATTCTATCAATCGCTTCACTGAATTTCTCTGCAAACTATTAACTTCTCGCGTTAAGTCGGTAAGAAAGAAAGCATACGGTCTTTTTAGATTCTCAGAGCAAGGCATTTAAAAATAAGTTGAAAGTGTTCATAAAGCTGATAGGAATGCGTTCATTTAATCTATGTTGGTTGTCACCAGATAGAAACTATCTCAAAAGGAAATCAGTTTCCTCTCCATTTTGTGAGACTATGAAATAGAGTTTTGTACTTAATAGTGATAAATGTGTATAAATATCTTCCTCTCATTCAGTAATCAGTTTGTATGCTCTCCAGTTGATTAATAATTCTCTTTCAGAGTTTTTATTCATTTGGCTCAGACAGAGCATTGCCTAGCCTACATAGAGAGTAAGGGGGCAAAGGCAGGGGATTGCGAATTCACTTAATTTCTAATTTGTCATTCTAGAAAGAGTTTTTGGAAAAAGAGGATGAAACTAAATTGTGGGCTTTGAGGTTTTTAGGTGTCATAGATTTGCAAATCTCACCTAATTGTGTTACTAATCAGGCTTTATTGGACTACACAATATTTGGAAGAAAGTAGGGGAGAAAGGGAAGAACATCTCAGTAGAAAGGAACCTAAGATGCTTTCTTAGCCTATACTTTTCTAAACTAGCAGGACAGATTTCCCAGTGAGGAGATTTGCCTTTAGAGAAAGGTTAGGCACCGTTGGAAGCTACATGAGATCATCAGGGTCTTAATGGTAGCAATTATTCAGGCATTGCTTCGGTGATTTAAATCAGAACTTCTCAGGCATTGACGAACCACCTGGGCAACTGGTTGGCAGATTCTAGGGAGAGCCTGAGATTCTGTGTCTCTAATGAGCTGCTCTGGGGCTGGCCCAGGGTCCACATCTCAACAGTGAGGTTCTGAGAAAATGTAGCAAGGTAAAAGAAAAGAAAACCACTTTATGTCTACACCACAGTGGTCATGGTGGGCTGGTAATACCTGCCACACAAATGATTTCACATCATCTTTCGTCCTAAAAGATGAAGCAGCTTAATTTGGTTGACCACTCAGCTGTCAAGCTCTCTTCAGGTCTGCTTAGCAGAGCTCAAGACCCCATTACTCTCATAGAAGCCTGAAATTATGGCTTGCCATTTATATTCAATTGCTGTTAGGTATTACAAAAAGAGTAGCTTTATTCTCCCCAAATGCAATATCTTTGCCTTTCTGTGAGTTCAACATTTTCAACTCTTTCAGACCAGTCAATAGGATACTAGTTCATACATTGACTGCTAATAATTAAGCCTATTAGTTTCAATATCCCCCATCAAACCTTTTATAGATGGTAAAAGTGACTGAGTCGAGGCATCTCCTTCCCCCACAGTGTAGCAAATGTTGTATCAGTAGCCTGCAAGAATGAACGTTCCTCTGTAAACACCCAACTTAAGCCCTGGGAGAATTAGACTCCTATTGGTCAAAAAGAAAGACCAAACTCCAAACCAATAACAGTGACATAACAGGAGAGAAGACATTTAGATGGAGCCTCAGATGTCCATGTGGAATGGCCTTTAATCCTCAAATATGTTGCATATTATAAATACGCTAAAAGAAAAATAATCAAGGTACCTAGTTTTATAGAAGTACTCATAATGTAAGTATTAGTTGAGAATGTTATTTATTTGAATTGTGGAGGCACAGTGCCACATTTTTACTTTCAAAATACACTTCAGTAAATGGAAGAAAAGCATTACATTTTAGCCATTCGATTCTGAGACATTTCAAACAACATAGATCACACGGAGACAAATGTCTTACCAACTGTCCCCATTGCTTTGCTCCCGCTTCCCCTAAAAATTTAGAATGTGTTTCTATATACTTTAAGGAGATTCCATTTAGCACATGTTCCTAATGGGATTTTAGAATGTATTATCTGGTAAACTCTGTCATTCCAATAGCAAAATAAAAAAGTTAAAAGAACAGCCTTATCTATTGTGATTTATCTTTCTAAATTCAAGCAGAAGTTATTTCCTTTCTTGTTTTATATCACACTGGGGAGATAAATCAACTGTTTAAAGTTATAAAGCTAACATCATCAGGAGCATCATAGAGTTTAGAGATGACCAGAAAAAATGCACTGAAAAACAACGTACCCTCAATTATTTGCATTAACAATGCGGGCAGGGACATAGAAAACTGTCAACCCACTGTGTTGGTTTCGTAATGTTCATGAGGTTTTTTTTTGCACTAGACTTCCAGATTTCTTTTTATCTTCTTAACATGTTATGCAGACTAATATTTATATAATTTTCTTCTGTTCCTTTAACTTAATCTATTCTAAGTGGGAGGAACATGAATGTTTCACTCTGTATTTCATTAAGTAATTGTTGAGTATCTTGAGAGTTAGTTATTTGTCTGTGAGATCATGTCTGTGAAGTTATTTTGTAGTTAGGATTCAGTGTTAGTATTAAAATTTTTAGGGGTCCCCTCTAGAGCTGGCTGGTCTCAGAAACAAATGAGGAACAGGTGAAATGTGTAACAAATGCTTCCCGCCATCTCTGTTTCCATTTACTAATACTCTATTCCTGCAAAAACTGTCACAATTTTAGTTGGTAGGACTCCATGTGTTCCTCTTATAGGGTTATTGGAATTGCTGCAAAAGATTCCAGGAGATTGAACAATTATAAAGACCAAAAGGATACTGCTCAAGTGTAGGGGTTTTCAGGCTACAGACTGTGACTTCTGAAATTGATTAAAAATTTGCATTTATTTTCAAATATACCATTTTCTAGGCAACGATATAGGTTCTCCAATGGTTCCACAATCCCTAAAAGGTTAAGAACCACCACTAACAAAGAAATTTACACCAGCAAGGAAAAAATCCATCAGAATCACTTCGGAGAGCCTAGCCCCAGTTAAGTGAGGCAGGTCTGGGTTCAAGTCTGTATTATGCCATTCACTACCTATGCCATCTCAGGCTACAGTTCTTTTCTCTATAAAGTTGGGATAAAACTGGAGCTTACCTCCTTGAGCTGTTGTGAAAATTAAGTGTAATGTTTGTAAAGAGCTTGGCACATAGCTGACACCCTTTACATTCTCAATAAATAGTAGCTACTTCCATTTTTACCATTATTATTATTTGTTTTATTGGCATTATAAAAGACAATGGGAAGGCAGAGGCTTTATCTGCCAAGCAGTAAGGCAGATTATTCTAACACTTCTTGCACATGGCTAATAAAACAGTGGTGTGGCTAATTAGCTTAATGATTAAGTCATCTTTGACCAAGTCAGAGATAAACAGATTTGTTCTCTAAAGTGATCTAATGTTATTTACTTTAACTATAGCATATCTAATCTAGGGACATGACTTTGGGCTTTCAAGACTCACTAAAAATTTTTCCAAGAATTGTCTAAGTTATAGAACAACCATGATTTCTACACTCCAAGGTTTTCATACAGCAAAATATTCAAAGATTTTGTATTCAGCTATGGTCAAGACAACATGCTTCTTGTTGAAAAATCGATGCTTTTCTTAAATGAACATTAATGAGACTTAAAATATCATGGGCTATCCATAGCAAATTGATATGTAACTATTAAAAATAATTTTAAGGAATAATGTTCACTAACATGAAATAATGTTCATCATACATTAAGGGAAAAAAGCAGTGCACAAAATTATGTGAAGTCTCATCCCATTTTTTACAACAATGACACAGAAAAATGCCTGGAAGGAAATAAACCAACATTTCAATAGTGGGTGGCAAGATGATGGGTGAGTTTCTACATTAAACATCTTTGCTTTTGTGATCCAAATAATAATGAAAGGTATTCAAAATGAATGGTTAAAGATTAAAAATTTGTCAGCAGTGTGATATCCCAGGAAAGGTCCTAGATGACAAGGACTTGGGTTCAAGGCCAAGACATGGGCATACTGAAATGACAACCTCAGACAAGTTACCTCCCCTTTTGGGGGTTAAATATTGCTATCTGGAATAAAGAAGGTTTGAATAAATGATCTCCATGCCTCTTTCTAGTCTGACATTCTGGAATTCCAGAAGTATGGCCACATGTTGCAGAAAAGCTCTTTTGTTTTCCAAGCTAGCCCACAGATGGTAAGGGGTGCCACAGGGGTGACATTGGAATGAGGCCCTTCTATTTTCAAACTTTCCTGTGTTGTTGATTTTTTTTTAAGTTTTCTTCTCTAAGGTTTTGTTTTGTTTTGTTTTGAGAGAGAGAGACAGAAACAGCGCAAGAGAGAGAGAATCCCAAGCAGGCTCCACGCTGTGAGTGCAGAGCCTGATGCCAGGTTAGAACTCACAAAACTGTGAGATCATGACCTGAGCTGAAATCAAGAGTTGAATGCTTAACTGACTGAGGCACCCAGGTGCCCCGAATTTTTTAAATAATAAGGATGTTATTCCTTTGATAATTGACAGAAATAAAGGGAAAAAATCATTTGAAATGGGTGAGGGGCTCAGCATACACATGGGCTCACAAACAAATTGAATAAGCTGGTACATAAGATACCTCCAAAATGGATTAACATTTTATTTGACCTAAACAAATCAGTAAAAAAAAAAAAAAAAAAAAAAAAAAAAACAACGCACAGAATTGATAGCTATAATTCTGGAATAGATGATTCAAGTAAAATAGAACAGGGGCGCCTGAGTGGCTCAGTTGTTTAAAAGTGTCCGACTTGGACCCAGGTCACAATCTTACAATTTGTGGGTTTGAGCCCCACATCGGGCTCTGTGATGACAGCTCAGAGCCTGGATCCTGCTTCAGATTCTGTGTCACACTCCCTCTCTCTCCTTCCCCTGCTTGTGCTCTGGCTTGCAAAAAATAAATAAACATTAAAAAATTTAAAACAAAAGTAAAATAGAACAGACTCTTGTGAGAAGTAGATGGTTTTCTTAAGGAAAATCTCAGATATGAAATTCTTTTAATTAAATGCAGCTATCACAGCATTTTGGGAGCAAGGTATTGCTAACATCATGCCCTGATCCAAACTATTAAATATCAGGCAAATATCTATGTGATTAAAATTGTTTTACGTAATAAGTAGCAAGGAAATCAGATTACTTGAAGCCTAAAAATCCGAACAGAACTAAATATGTTTTAAACTGCTACCTTTTGGCCGTGTGTCTAAAATGAATGTGCTAAATCCTACTTTCTATGAGCCCTGAAAAATAGATAAGGGAGAAAATTCTTCTTTGGTCCTGCCCAGATTCTTCCCCTGGAGCTAGCAGGTTCTTCAGCTGCCAGTGAGAAGTTTCCTCGAGGTAACTTTTTAAAGGGCATTGAAAAGCGGCAAGCAGTGACCCAGAAGCCTGGGAAAAATACCCAGTTTCTCAGGCTACCAGCCCCACCCCCTTCTGGGCAAGGCACCCAGCTGAGAGGAGCTCATACCCAAAGCTGATCTGCTTCTATGCATGAACAAGAGCAATTTTCCACCCAAACCGTGTAACCTGCTCCCGTCATTGCTGTAGAGTTACACAATTTGGCTTCTCTCCTGGACAGAGGGCAGACTCATCCCACATTATCTATTTGGGCCCTGCTATTGACAAAGAGATTGGTTTGGCCTGATTAGTAAGAACATGGGGCTGTTTTCTGTAGCAAGGGCCAGTTAAGAGGAGAAGTATCTGAAATCTTAACAGAATGTTAAACGGATTACGATTTCTACATAACTTCGTTGGTAGGAAAAGTGTTTGAAGGAGGGGTGAAAGGGCTCTCTTCACACCATCTCGTTTGTAAATTTAATAACAATCCTTAAAGACCTTGCTGATATTATATTTTAAAAGGCACCGGTAATTATGATACTGCTACATGAAGCAAGTTTAAAATGAAATCTGCTTGGACAATTTTCACTATGATTAAAAACTGGTTCAAAGTATATTTGATTTGGGCCTAGCATCTCATGGTAGACAAACTACTTCCCAAAAATTAGAAAGACAGACTTAGAAGCTGTGGATCAGCAAGAATTGCCAACTATTCTTTAAGTACTGATGAACACCCAGGGGTGCAGAACTGCTCATGTAGGTCATATTGCCACCATTTTGGACAATGATGCAGTAATCTGTTAAATGTAATCCTGTACAAAAGAGTTATTAACACTTCAACAATATGTAAAAATGCTCTTTAAAAATGGTTGAATTAACTTTATAAATAGGCACATTTCAGCAGAAATGCACAGATAAAGATAAACCCAGGTCATTAAATTTTGGCCCAACTGATCGATGATGACAATATAGTCTTTTTAAAGGTCTCATCTTAATATCTTATTTTACCTAATATGGATGTTTTACTTCAGCTTATTTTTTGCATACTTACCTCATATAGCTGTTTCCATCCCGTTACATGTATAACGTTTTTTGAGTCACTATGTTTTAGGTGTAACGCTTGTAAACGATATGTCACCAGAGTTTGTATTTTTATGCAATCTGGCAATCTTTGTCTTCAAACTGCAGAGTTTAATTTATTTATCTTTATTGTGGTTAAACATATATTTGGACTTATTTCAATTGTCTTATTTTGTTGTTGTTTTCAACTTGCCACACCATTTCCTTGATATTTTTTCCCCTTCTTTCCTGCTATCTATAATATTAATCAATTGAATTTTTTTCATTCTCCTCCACCAGTCTGGAAGTCATTCTATTTCTATGGAGGTTATTCTTAAATTTGTATACCAACCAAATCAAAAAGACAAGAAACAGCAACTTTTGGTGAGGATGTGGAGAAAAAGGAACCCTCGTGCACTACTGGTGGAAATGTAACTGTGGAAAACAGTATGGAATTTCCCCCCAAAATAAAAATAGAAATACCATATGATCCAATAATTCTACTATTGTGTATGTACCCAGGGAAAACAAAAACACTAACTTGAAAAGATACATACACCCTCTGTGTTTATTGCAGCATTATTTACAATAGCGAAGACATGGAAACATCTCAGTGTCCACCAATAAATAAGTAGATAAGGAAAATGTGATTTATATACAGAATGGAATATTACAGTCATGAAAAGGATGAAATCGTGCCATTTGAAGCAAAATGGGTGGACCTAGAGGGTATTATGCTAAGTGAAATAAGTCAGACTGACAAAGACAAATATCATATGATCCCACTCATAAATGGAATCTAAAATAAATAAATACATAAACAAACAAAAAAAAAAAACCCAAACCATAACTATAAATACAGAGAACAAACAGATGGTTGCCAGAGAGCAGGGCGTGGGTGGGTGGGTAAAATGAGTGAAAGGGAGAGGGAGATCCAGGCTTCTGGTGATGGAATGAGTAAGTCACAAGAATAAAAAGCAGAGCATAAGGAATATAGTCAATGACACTGTAATGGGACAGATGGTTGTTATACTTGTGGTGAACAGAACATAATGTATATACTTGTCAAATCACTAAATTGTACATCTAAAACTAATGTAATATTGTATGTCAACTATGCTAATAAATTTCTCTCCTTCTCTAGAATAATACAAAGACTGTGGAAGATATTACTTCTACTTCCTCTTCACCCCATGCTATTATGGTACACTTGTTAAGTCCTGTATTATTTTTAACAAACACATTAGAAGTAGTTACTACTAGCCAAGCTATTGAAGCAGCCCAAGTGCCCATTGATAGATGAGTGGATAAAGAAGATGTGGTATAGATATACAATGGAATATTATTCAGCCATAAAAAATGAAATCTTGCCATTTGCAACAACACGGATGGACCTAAAGGGTATAATGCTAAGTGAGATAAGTCAGAGAAAGACAAATACCATATGAGGGAAAAAGAGAGAGAGAGAGAGAGAGAGATCAAGAAACAGTCTCTTAGAACAAACCGATGGTTACCAGAGGGGAGGTGGGTGGGAGGGATGGGTGTAATAGGGGATAGAAAAGAAAGAGAAAAAAAAGTAGTTACTATTATATTTGGTGGTGTTTTACCAACAGTGCTTATTTAGATTTCCCATCATTTACCAGTTTCTTTGCTCACTATTTTTCTCTGCAACCTACATGTCTTCCTTGGTTCATTCTTTTCTCGTCCAAGTATATCCTTTAGCAGTTCTTTCAGTAAGGTTAATTAGCCTGGTCTTATTTATCTGAATTGATTTTCAATCTATGCTTAGTTTTGATTTCCACTGTAGCCAGTATAGAATTTGGGGTTCATGATTTTGCTCAACATTTTGAAAATTTTCTGCTCATATCTAGCATCTAGTGTTGCCGATTAAGAGTTAGCTACTGCCTGATGCTTCTTTGCAAGTAATGTTAGTCCTAGACCCTTTACATTTGATTGGCTGCATTCTCATCTGGATGAGTTTAAGGGTGGATTTGCCTTTATTTATCCTGTGTATGACTTTGAGTTTTCCTTTAGTCATACCTCCGTGTCCCAGCTGTACACGAGGTGATTTCCTCAGAGCTATCTTCAAGGCCGTCACTTTTTCCTCACCTTCTAGTCTGCTCTTTGACCAGGTTTCTTCTGCTTATTTTTTCTATTTTCTTGTCTTGCTATTTCTTTTATTAATATGTTGGGCTGACTATGCTTACTTTTTAATTATCTTAGTATTTCTTCTTCTGCTATTTACCATCACCACCTTTTTCTTCTTTCTGGGAGACTTTCTCAACTTTACCTTTTACTTTTGACAATCGTGTTATGGATTGTTATGATTGGGGATAACTCAGGGTACCTCTCATTCAATATTGTTAGGCCTTTTTTCTTGGGCTGCTCCAATTTCCCAGAAAAGACTTTCAAACTACTGTCTTCAGAGTGAAAACCTGGTTACTAGGATCCTGAAAACCCAGTAGGGGAAGAGATATGGGAGTCGTGTGTCCCCTGTGCACATGTTTACCTAATTTACACATGTATACACACACACACACACACACACACACACGCACACACACACGATTCTACCGGGCCAAATACTGCTAATTCTTAAAAACAGATCAAGCATCACCTTCTCTGGCAAGTTCTCTGTGATCTCCCACATAGACATCTGACTGAGCCCTTTAAGAAAAACCAGGGTTTCCCCTATCTTGGCACGTATCCCTTGCCTCTGTAATGCCTAGTTAGACATCTATCCTTCTCCAGAATCAGCTCTATCCATTTTTGACTTATGGGCTCCTGAAACAGCTACTAGCATGTAATAAGCTCAATAGATTCATGAGTTATTAATTAATTCCCGATGCAGCCCAGTGAAGGGAGCTGCTTGTACATGCAGAAGCCAAATTGGAGCTGGGAAAGCACTTCAAGTCAACTCCACTGTCACAGGCCGTTGGCATCAACATTAGTCCTACCCTTGGCTGTATGGCACCTCAATAAGCCAGCGCACCCCAGACAAGGTTTTCCCCTCCGATGCCTGGTTTTCCTTATCAAATTTCTAAGTGTAAATCAGGGAAAGCATTCAATCTACTTCACAGTAGCCTAATGAAATATCTCTGAAAATAATCATTATTGCTTTAAAATTTGAGGGCTTCAGACACAAGTGAAAATCAAAATACATTGGTGCTAAGGAAAACTGAGGTATAAGGAAACCAGGCAAGAAATAGCTACTGGATGTAAGAATAAATGTCATTAACTTATTTAGAGAAAAGTGTTGAAGAGCAACAGACTATGAGCAGGTGTCTGTGCTGCTGAAGAGTGAGGAATGAGGAAAGAATAGAAAATAGTTTGGGTAACATATTTATAACTGTCTTAACAGTGACAGGCAGAGTCTTAGAATCTGCATAAAGCTTCAAATCAGCAAAGGGAGAAATAATCAAACAGTCTGATGAAAACTGACACCTTCAAATGAATGAACTCAGTATTTTACAGTTGTAGAATTTTAAAGTCAGACTATCAGTTAGGCTAGCCTCCTTCTCAAGGTGTGAATGCTATCCATGACTGTCCTAATTTGGATTCCAAGTAATACTCTCAAAGTTGAAGCCGTGGTTCCATTTGTGGACCCCATAACCAACAGGTGGATTTTAAGACTCTTGAGTCATAGTGTGACCCCCACACACTAACTTTACCCACTGATTCCAGTTTTGGGTATCCCGGAACTCTGCATAAGCTAGAGGCTCTACAAATATATCTCTTTTGTCTCTTCAGAACAACCCTACGAGAAAAGGATTGTCTCTATTTTAAAGGTGAAGGAACTGAATCACAAAGTAGTTGGAATGTCGTTAAGAACTCACAAGCAATAAGTGGAGAGGAGCCACTATTGGAGAGAGAGTGTCACATAGTATTTAAGAACATGAAATCCACATGACTGCCTGGATTTGAATCCCAGTTCCACCAGTTACCAGGTATGTGACCTTAGGAAAGTTGTTCAACCTTTCTGAACCTACTTTATAGCTTTGTTTGTTATGAAGATTAAATGCGTTAATATGCATAAAGCATTTGGAACAGTGCCTGGTACTTAGTATGTACCATAGAAGTATTTATTAAATATATAAAAGATTGGCAAAATTATGAATCAAATCCAGGTTTATCTGGTTCCAATGTATACACTCTTAGCCAAGCCACTGCACCATCCTGATCTCTCAAATGTTTGAAGGCAACTACCACACCTCTGAAGTTTTTCTCTTTTCCATAAGCTTCTCTTTCCTCAATCGTCCTCAATATTACCTGCTTTCTAGAATTCTTCCTATCCTTCTGGCTTCTGCCCTAACTGGAAAAGTAGGGCCCAAAATCGCTCCAATACTTGAAGAGATTACAGTCATCTTCCTAGATTTAGCAAGGTTTTTCTTGTAGTGTAGTAGTTTCCATATGGGGTGCCCAGAGCAGAAGCATCCACATTACCTGGGAACTTGCTCAAGATGTAAATTCTCCAGCTCCAACCCAGACCTACTCAATCAGAAATGCTAGGGATGGATCCTAGCAGTCTGTGATTTAACAAGCCCTCCAGGTGATTATGATTCAGCTCAAGTTTGAGAACCATTGTGTTTTTTTCTTCAGTTTCATTATTTATTTTGAGAGGGATAGAAAGAGAGGGAGGAAAGGGCAGAGAGAGAGGGAGAGAGAGGATCCCAAGAAGGCTCCGCACTGTCAGCACAGAGTTATTGCAGAGCCCGACATGGGGCCGGATCCCATGAATGGTGACATCATGAGCTGAGCCAAAATCCAGAGTTGGATGCTTAACCAACTGAGTCATGCAGGAATCCCAAGAATGATTGTTTTAATGAAACTTAAGACCACAGTATTGGTTGAGGTACCTACACTGCTTGTTAGATCACACTAAACTGATCACTAACATTCTCCTAGAATTTGGGCATTTAGCGTGAATCTAATGTAAGGTTGTGGTTTTAAATCCTCCTTTAGGTCTTCTTGATTTGGACCCACTGTTCCAGTCTCTCAAAATCTCTCTAAATTCATACTGTTTGGGGGCATATTGGCTCGCCCCTCTAGTTCGGGACTCCTGAACATTTGCTAAGCATATCATTCGTTTTTTCCATGATGTCACTCATAACGTCCACACGGAACAGGGGAAGAAGGCCGGAGGCCCTTGGCAGGTCAGCCTCCTCCAACCTGATGTCAATCCATGAAAACATCCCATGCATACAGTTGTTCAAGTTGTGAAATTTCCTACTATCAGTCTGCACATCTCCATCTTGTCCAAGAGGACACTGTGAAAGACTTGCTTTGCTTTAAAATCCCAAATGAAACCTTAAAAAAAACTCAACCAATTCCTTATGACCAGAGAAGGTGTGGATCTTCCCCTTTGTTCTCCTCTTTTTCCTACTCCTCCTTCTCCCTCAACCAGGAGAAAATGACCTGTGACCAAGCATGCCCTCAAAACCTTTCAGATCAAAGGCACAGCTCCCTTAGAGTAATTCCTTTTAATTTTACACTGTAACTTCTTTCCTAGGTATTCCCACTCTTCATCATAGTCTTACATGGCAGGCTTTTTTCTTTTCTTTCTTTCTTTTGTTTTACATTTTTACAAAATTGGAAAATGAAGCTCAGAGAAGAAATTATGCAACTTTCCCCAACATCACCTCAGCTAATTAGTAGGGACACCAAATTTATATTCGGGTCTGTCTACCAAGGTTCATGTTTCATCTCCTATGTTATGTTACTACATTATATTAATACTATTAAAGCTGTACATGGCAGAACAAAAAAAAAAAAGATGCTCAGATGACTTTTGAGATTCTCTTAACCCACCCTTCATTCCAGAGAATACTGAACTTAATTACTGATGATCAATACAACACACATCTCAGCTACCAGAATAGTAACAACTTGTAACATCTACAAGAATCTAGCATTTGGTCCCCTTTACAAGAATCCCCTAAGGTATGAAGACACATGTGACCACAAGTCATTTTGTCCTGAAGACCACCAGCCCCTAAAAAGGAAAGTCAACTGTGCAAATCATTAAAACACAAAGCCAATTGTCTCCTACTGCTCTCTCTGCCAGTGTTCACAGAGTCAAGTCCTGGACTTGTTGAAGAGATGACTCAACTCTCTACGGAAAGAATGCCAAAAGCAACTGTACAAAAGATTCTTTTCTTCACGTCCTTAATTCCTGAGGACCTTATAGTTTCTTAGGGTAATATAAGCAATTATGAGCTTCCCGGTTTGGCAGACAGTTGAGTAGTAATGGAAGGGAACACTACTCAGGTCTTCTCACGGGCAGACTTCGAGGGGGCCCCGTCAAACTGACTGAGAGAATTCTGAGTCTGTTTTACTTGGTGGAATAAGAACACAGGCTTTGTTGACCTTCACACTGAAGTTTTGCACTGTTGTGCCCTCTTTGCCAAATTCTTTTATCTTCCTATCTTGATAGACCCAGTAGGTGCCTGCCTGTGATCTCTCATTTGCCTTTTCCGCTCACATACAATCTATTCCTTCATTTCTCCATGTCAAAAGGCTGGCCAAAGCTTCCTAAGAGGATAAGTATTGTAATTGAGAAATAAAGTATACCCTGAAGTCCAAGTGATAAATCACACAAATAAATACAGTTTTTCTAGTTCACGGTGTGCTTTGTTTTATGTCATCTTACACTCAACTTGCCAATGAGGAAAGACTCTTTCATAGTTTCCTTGATTTACAAATGAACTTACTGATTTACTATTGAATAGAAAATGAACAAGGCTTTAGAACAGGTACAACACCCCTTCAAAAGCACAAAATATAAAGCTTGGGGCAACATAATGGGGAAATCTTGAGGATTTAATCCACCATAGGTATGGACACAGGATAAGAAAATACATAACACTCAGGCCATTGCTTTCTAACTGTTCTTCCAACAACAGCAGATAATACTAATCAATATTACTGTTAAGACTAGAGATCGCCATAAAATACTTCTCAAACACATCAGCCACATAAACCTACTTGAGTTGGCACAGAACTATTTGCCATCCTAGGCTTTGTGACAGACCTAACAGAATCTCCAGGGTTAATGACTATAATTTGGGTTCGGGTTTCTCATGTAGAAAAAAAAAAAAGCTACAATAATTCAAATACACAATACTTCCAGCAAGGATTCTGTCTCTGAAACTTCATCCAAACAAAACAAAACAAAACTAATTTTTTGATGGATCAGAAGACTGCTGTAGACCATGCATGCTATGTATAGATAATTGTGGAACTGGAGGTAGTGGCAGGGGTTTAAGCCTCAAATATGTACACATGAGCACAATTAATTCAACTGTGTGGATTTGGATCAGATGGGTGCATTGAAACTTTTACTTTCCTTACTAATCTCAAAAGTAGAGGGGTGCCTGGGTGGCTCAGTTGGTTAAGCATCTGACTTTGGGTCAGGTCATGATTTCGAGGTCTGTGGGTTCGAGCCCCACATCAGGTTCTGTGTTGACAGCTCAGAGCCTGAAGCCTGCTTCAGATTCTGTGTCTCTGTCTCTCCCTGACCCTCCCTTGCTCATACTGTTTCTCTCTCTGAAAAATAAATAAAAATTTAAAAAATTGTTTAAGTAGAAATATGAAATCTATCCAATATGCTATAGATAGAAGGTCTTAATATAATAAATTCTACTTTTTAATTGAAAGAAACATAACATCCATGATCAGTTACAAAGGAAAACTACACTAATATGTGCTTTTCTATATAGCTAATTTTCTTAGAAAAAATGTCCTATTGGGCATGAACCTCAAAATCTGTCGTGTCCTCATTAGTCTTAAGGGCAACAGTGCTACTCCATATAACTGTAACAAGAAGCAAAAGCCTGAAACACGAAGTTAGGATTTTTTTTTTCAAACAAGCCAAAAGTTGCTAAAAACACATCATGACAAATATGAATATTGCAAGTTGATATTAAACTCAGTGTTTTAATTGGTAAAATAAAAACACGATTTATGAAAAAAATCAAACCACAATATTGAGGAATTGGAAGTTATTCTAATTAGAAATAAATAAATGTAAGAGGTTGTTTTAAGTGCTACCATTTATGTCTCTTCTTACTGACTTTCAAAAAATATACATTTAGTATATATTCAACATGTTCATGCTCAGATTATATATTTGAATATATATATGTTTTTCTCAAAAGCTGTATATACTAGCAAAAGGATTAGTTTTGGAAGAAAAAAATCAGGATAGTTTAAGAAACTAGGCAAAATCATATACTTTAACACTTACATCTGAAAGTGAGAGAATACTAGTTATCTCACCTTTTATAGCATGTAAAGTTATTGAAAAATCTCCCCCAAACATGAGCCAAAGCATAAGAGACTGTTAAAAACTGAGAACAAACTGAGGGTTGATGGGGGGTGGGAGGGAGGGGAGGGTGGATGATGGGTATTGAGGAGGGCACCTTTTGGGATGAGCACTGGGTGTTGTATGGAAACCAATTTGACAATAAATTTCAATATTAAAAAAAAAAAATCTCCCCCAAACACATTCTCGAAGAATATGGACACCACCAATTTGTTTTAATTTTAATAAAGCAGAGATTCTATACAGCTCACGTCCTTATTACAGCATAATGAAAACATGTTCACTGTTCCTTAAAAGCATATTTGAAATAATTTTAATAAAATGTTGCTTAATAGCTCACTTGAGTGTTTCTAAGTAAACACTCAAGTAAGCCTTCATCTCATCAAAATCAGAGGCTCCACAGAGGGGGAAAGCTCAGAAAGGGCTCTTAGGTTCACCCAGCTGCCGCTCTCACAGGGCAAAGGCACTTTGAAAGACAACTCATTGTGTGCACAGGGCAAAGGCACTTTGAAAGACAACTCATTGTGTGGCACAGATCTTGCCTGCGAAAAGCACTTCCCTGTAACTGTGTCTCATCCTGGCATTAGCACCCTCCTTCACAAAGTGCCTTGGTTTCACCCCTGAGGACTGGTTCTTTCCCACACGTGGTGAAATCTGACTCTCCACGTCTCTGCCTCAGCTACACACAGACCTGTGCTTGAAGAGTGACAAGGCTTTCCTGCCTTCTACAAGGTGTTATCTTCCGAAGGATTAACGCTACAAATTTAGACAAGAACACCTTTGCAAGTTTCACCGTCTAAATTTCTTTCAGGGGCGCCTGGGTGGCTCAGTCGGTTGAGCGCCTGACTTGGGCTCAGGTCATGATCTCGTGGTCTGTGAGTTCGAGCCCTGCGTCAGCCAGGCCCTGTGCTGACAGCTCTGAGGAGCCTGGAGCCTGCTTCAGGTGGATTTTGTGTCTCCCTCTCTCTCTGCCCCTCCCCGACTCATGCTCTGTCTGTCTCTCTCTCTCAAAAAGAAATAAACAGGGGTGCCTGGGTGGCTCAGTCGGTTGGGCGACCGACTTCGGCTCAGGTCATGATCTTGCGGTCCGTGAGTTCGAGCCCCGCATCGGGCTGTGTGCTGAGAGCTCAGAGCCTGGAGCCTGTTTCAGATTCTGTGTCTCCCTCTCTCTCTGACTTTCCCCCATTCATGCTCTGTCTCTCTCTGTGTCTAAAATGAATAAACGTTAAAAAAAAATTAATTAAAAAAAAA
Source organism: Panthera onca (assembly GCF_046562875.1). Lineage (NCBI taxonomy): Eukaryota > Metazoa > Chordata > Mammalia > Carnivora > Felidae > Panthera > Panthera onca. Next base: position 140,924,493 of record NC_138347.1, read on the forward strand.
AAAGAAAGAAACATTAAAAAAACTTTTTTAAATAAATTTCTTTTACACCGATTTTGCTCTGTGGATTTTGAAAAGTCAAGTTTTCATTTTAATGTATTATTTCCACTTGCCACCTTCAATCAAAGAGACTGGAACAAAAAGTGAAAACGAAAAATTGACTTTTCAAAATCTGCAAAGTTAGGGTGCCTGGGTGGCTTAGTTGGTTAAGCATCTGACTCTTGGTTTCGGCTCAGGTCATGACCTCACAGTTTGTGAGTTTGAGCCCCACACTGGGCTTTGCACTGACAATGTGGAGCCTGCTTGGGACTTTCTCTCTCCTTCTCTCTCTCAAAATAAATAAACTCAAAATAATTTTTGAAAAAATCCGCAAAACTAAATGAATGTTGAAGAAATGTGAATGATTAAATTTCCAAATAATGTTTTTGTGGGTTTGTACTATTTATGTTTCTGAAGATATTATCACTTAAAGCTGCACTGCCACTTTTGGGGCACCCTGGATCTCCCATAACTTGGAGAATTTCTCCTGGCTTCCAAATTATTATTCCCTTCAAGCTAACCTATGTGCTTTCATCAGCCTACAGTTGAATTTTCTTGACTTAAAATGTGCTTTTTCAAGATTTTGAGACATTCTCTGATAGGGCATTGTTTTCTGAAATTGAGTGAAAAATTAAAGTTCTTACTGTCATTAACCTGCAGTTCAGAAAATTTTCACATACATAAATGCTATGTGAACATTTTTACTTATTCAGGAATCTGAATGAGAGAATGAAATCTCATAATCTTAGCTGAGAGAAAAGGGGCAAATCTCATCAAATGTGTATTACTGAACTTTTTTAAAACACTGAGCAATAGGGGTGCCTAGGTGGCTCAGTAAATTAAGTGTCCGATTCTTCATTTTGGCTCAGGTCATGATTTCATGGTTCATGGGACTGAGCCCCACATCAGCCTCTGTGCTGGCTCACGGCTCTGAGCCTGTTTGGGATTCTCTCTTTCTCTCTCTCTCTGACCCTGCCTCACTTGCTTGTGTGGGTGCCAGGCACATTCACACCCCCCACACCCCCCCCGCCAAATAAATAAATGAAACCTTAAAAAAAAACCCACTAATCAATATATATAAAGAGACATATTAATTCTTTATAAGTGTTTTTCAGGATTCTTTTTTTTTTTTTAACTGTACCCAGCCAGCATTCCACTTTGTAATCATGACCAAGGGCATACATAATAAAAGTGTGTGTCAAAAAAAAAAAAAAAAAAAAAAGTGTGTGTCTGTGTGTGTATATTTGCATTTTTTACCGAAACCAATGTTTCATGAACATGTGATATACTCTAATACTTTCTACTCTAGACTTTTTTTACTTAAAATCCTTGTTGACTGTGACTCACTAGGTTGACTCAAGGCCACTAATGTGGTGAAAACCAAGCTTCAAAAGCAATAAATTAGGTATAATGGGCTTAATCCATACACGCCAGGGCTACGGCATTAACTCTTTCATACCTTTGGATTCTGCACATTTTTACCTAATGAGAAGTAGAAGGTGGATATGGAACCAAAGCCAGTCTCCAAGTCCTAGTGCACAGGAACCTCCTGGGGGACCTTGTTGAAATGCGGATTCTGGTTTGTCAGGTTTGGGGCTGGAGGCCGCACACTCCCTCAGAGAACTGAGGGAGCAGAAGTCAGTGTGAGGGGACTGAGAGCACCCGCAGGGCACAACCACCCCCTTACAGCTGACGCTGCCAAAACGACATGTGCTGGTGCCCGGGGCACCCTCAGCATTTCCACAGGCCGCAGGCAGCACGCTCAATGCGGCCAAGCTGGACGTCCTTCAGCGGATCTCCCGGTGACATCAGAGCCTCCATACCCTCTCCTCCTTCCTTTCTCCGTAACCAACGCCCAGCCCAAAAGGCTGGGGCCCTGCAACCCTGTGTCCAACGGCTTGGAAGCCCTTTTTAGGGAAGGGAGTGCCGAAAAATGCGGACAACTGTTAGATGAGGTAAAGCAGGAAAAGCAGAAGAGATTCTGGCACACCGAAGTGTGAAAGATTTACTAACATTTCACTTCAGGAACTCGCTAAACTGTGAAACCCGCTCGTCCAGGTGCAGTGTGCTCATAAAATACTTCTGAATGGGACAGAAATAAATTCTATAGTTCAGGGCGTCATGTCCTAAGCCTGAACCACATAGTTAGACTTCCCAAGCTAGGAAACACTGAGCCAGTAACTGCAACTTTTCCTGGTACAATACTGGTTTTCTGTGCCTCCAGCTTCTAGAATTTAGGGTGCACATGTGTTGATAAAATAAAAACACTCGTTTAGATGAGACTGCCTTTTGGGTTGTCACTTTTGGTATCTATCCGAAGGGATCAGGGAACGTGTTGCTCACACTGTACCCAGCTCTGTACCTGACACATATTTGGTGCTGGATGAACGTTTGCTAAAAGAATGAATGAATGGACCTAATTTTAAACATAATATGTTACATCTTACTATATACTTTGTTCGCTGATTTGCCATTAGCGTTTTCTTTACTGAATTGAGCAGGAGCCTTGAAAAAGCAGGTGGAAACGAAAAGTGGTATCTTCCAAATTGCAATCGTCTACGGTGCCAAGTGGGCAGAAGAGAAAGGAGGGGAGAAAAAAGAGAGAGACCAGGACAGTGATTCCTTTTTTTGTTTTTTGTTTTTTTTTTTTTTTTTTTGAGAGAGAGAGAGCATGCGCAAAAGCGAAAGCTGGGGAGATTGGCAGAAGGAGAGGGAGAGAGAGAGAGAGAGAGAGAGAGAGAGAGACAGAATCTTAAGCAGGCTCCACGCTCCGTGCAGAGTCCATCGCAGGGCTGGATCCCACAACCCATCATGATCTGAGCCAAAATCAAGAGTTGGACACTTAACGGACTGAGCCACCCAGGCGCCCCTAGGGCAGTGATTCTTGATTCCTGGTTAGAGGAGGGCATGGGTGAGAGATGGAGCAGGAGGTGTATGAGAGTCAACTGGGAAAAATGTCCACATTTCCCGGATTTGGGAATGCCTCTCCCAACCCCTCCCTTTATGACTAGGATCGTAATAAATGGGTATCTATAATTGATGAGGACCTTGGGGGAGAGGGGGATTAAGATTTGGAACTAAGGTCTAAGGAAGTGGTTTTCAAGGGGGACAGTTATGTCTCCCAGAGGGCAACTGGCAATGTCTGGAGACATTTTTGATGGTCACAACTCGAGAGTGGATGCTAATGGCATTGAGTGGGTAGAGATCAGGGATGCTGCTAAACATTCTACCATGCACAGGGCAGCTCCCCAAAACGAAGAATTATCTGCCCCAAAATGTGAGTAGTACCCAGGTTGAGAAATCCCGCTCTGGGGGAAAACGGCATGGTACAGACAGGAACATAAAACTATCAGGAGAGAGAATGTACTCACCAGGACCCCTAGGCTAACTCAGGTGAAGAAGAAGTTCTTAGAGAGAATGAAGACAGTGTGGGAAAGAGATGATGGGGCCGAGCAAAAGGGTGGGAAATCTGGCTGTGCCTCCTGTTTCAATGGATCCTTCTCTAGTCAATCCTAGACCAACTGATGGTGCGGTCTGCTCCACTGCTCCCGCTAAAGGCAGTTTGCACGCACCTCTTGAGAACAAAGCAGAGTCCAAAGGAGACCAGCGATCCTTGGGTGGAAATGGGGACATAGGTTGCCCGGCCTGGTAATATGCAGTGATGAAAACAGCTGAAGTGCAGTAGAGGCTGCTGCCACCCTAACCCTATACCCATGGGCACCACCTCAGGGCCCACCAGCTTGTCTTCTGACCGCCAAAACCTGCATTCCTTTGCCTTGAGGCGTGCTCTTGGCTGTCCGAGTGGCTAGTTCTTAAACACCAGGGCATCAATCGCCTCTGGAGGGAGTCCTCAACTAATGCCTGAAAGGTTCTGGCGAATTAATACACTCTAGCCTGCATCTTGGGTGGGGTACCTATGAGACACACGTTCCACACTGTCTCCCAGAGTTCGCCAACGTGACTAAGCTTCAGGTGTCCACAGTGGTAACTGGTTTGATAACACGACCTGTTGGCTGCTATCTCTGCCCTGTCTGACTTACCCATCTCCAGTGGGTGTTTTCTTGATCTTCCCCCTAAAATAATGTGCACTTGAATTTTCATCTTAGGGCCTGCTTTTGGGGACAGAACTCCTATGGCAAGTGTGTTGAAGGAATATTGGGCTGGCAGCCACCCCGGTCCTCAGGTTCCTCTGATATAAGAGCTCTCCGAGTCCTCTGTTTTAGAGGGACCGATGTTTCCATCCTTAAGGTCCTGAGCAAAGAATCAGAGCTGTGGGCTCTGGTCCCACTTCTTTGAGACCATCAGAAACACGACTTTAGGCACATTCCTTTCTCTCTCATTGACAGAATAAGCAAAACCACATCTTTTGCTTAAGGAGGGCAGGAAATGCAAACATAATCCCTATTAGTTTCAAAGGCCCCTAAAGTCAAACTCCTGCAAGAACTCAGCTAAGTAACAAAACTTAACTCCGAGAAGGGGGTCTCCCTCTAGTGCTGGGAAGAGGCAAAGATGAAGAGCTGCCACCGCCATGGTTCAAATGAAACTTTAATGAATTACCGGTGGGGATTTACAACCACAATATAGCAAAAATGAAGCAGTTATTTCAAAACCCTGCTACACAAAGAAGAGGACTGAATTGTAACCCCCCTCAGGGCAATGTTAAATCATTTATCCTCCATGTAATGGGAATTCTGAGACACTAAGATCTTAAGCAGAAAAAGTCCACAGACAAGCTAGGTGTTGTGAAAGATGCCGCGGAAGCAACATGCCCAAGGGTCATATCTCTGAATGTTTTCCCTGCAGAAACTTGAACCTATCACCGAAGGAAGTCCTTGCTGTTATACAAGTTGAGGAAGCAGGCCTTCAAGCTTGGGGTCTATTTACAGTAAGCCATTTTTAAGGATGGACGTTCCTTTACAAATCCCCAGAAGTTACTCTTCTTAGGTTGTAGGTTTTTGCTGGGTTTCGTCTTTGCAGAGAACATCTACTTTGGGGCCCTGATTTTTGGTCAACTTGGTTGAGGAGATGGGAAGATCTTCTATCTCAGTTCTTATGTGTGGATAGTTTTTTTGTTTTGTTTTGTTTGTTTGTTTTGTTGTTGTTTTTTTAAGGGAAAAGAACAGCAGAACTTTTCCCTGTTAGACAACCTACTCCCTTATTTATAATGCAGGACAGCAGGGCCTTGTAAGTGTATATTCTGGTTCATCTGAGGACACACGGTTGTTCATTTTAAAATTAGATTCATCCTGATTATATGAAAACAGCCTACGTGTGATTGGTCAAAACAGCAGGAAAGCATTACTCAGCACCTACTTTCTGGGCCTACGTTCTAGACTCCACTAAACTTGTAAAACACCCAGTCCCTGCCCTCTTGGAACTTGAAATCTAGCAAAGAAATATCTATTTCACTGACCAATATGAGGTTTGGACATTGGACAGTGAAGAAATATATATATAGTAAGTGACTAACCATGTAATATTACAAAGGGACAAAGGGATGAGAAGAATTGTCATTGAAGCGGCATGTTTCATCAGGGCAGGGTTAAAGCAAATTTGGATCTCAATCTTAATTAATCAGGGCAGGATTTTGGGAGTTCCTTGAATGAAGGACATTGGGAAGCTGGGTTAAAACAGAAGCAGGGAAAAATATATTATGGATTTTAAGTGAAGAAATTTGAATGTGGACAGTAGAAAAGTATTAGAATAAGAGAGAGGAGTGCCTGCTATGAAAAAAAGGAAGAGAGGTAATCAGCTTAGGCATCATATTCAATACACATGGGAGAGTAAAATGTGTGTTCAAGAGGCTGCAGTCCCAGACAGTTAACTGAACATCTATTATTCGTATTTTCTTCAAATCCTGAGGGTTCGCTAAATTCAACAATTAACCATCAAACATATCTCTTGAGATTGAAAAATGCTAGGTCACCTATAAAAAGAAGACCATTACCGATAAACACATCATAAAACTAAACGAAGAATGACTAATGATGCAAAATGATTATGGAAATTCGTATGTTAACTCCTGGGTCTCTCTCTTTGATTTCTTGTCTTTTGGGGGAGAAATCTCTCTATCTCCAGGGTGCAGGTTTACTTCAAGACAATTGATTTTACTATTTCTGCAATAATAAAATGATAACAAAAATTGTTTTCTATGTTTTGAGCACTCACCAGGCACTAGGTCCAGGCTAAGCAGTGAATAATCATTATGTCACATAATCTCCTCCACAATGCTGTGATGTAAGCACCAGTATTCTTCCTATTGCACAGATGGACGACTGAAGCTCAAAGCAGTTAAGAAACTTGCAGGAGAGACCATAGGCTAGGAAAGGGCAAAACCAGACATCGAACTCAACACCTATATGCACATCCGGCACCCCACATCCTGATCTCTCTTGCCAATGCCTCAGCTCTCAACCAGTCCAGGACCCAGGACCCCCAGCTTTTCCCTCTGCAGACACACTTAGCCAATAAGGGTAATGGCAGGGGTGGGTGTCTCTCCTCCCTGATCTGTGACAGGACTTTAAAATAAGACATTAATGGCACCCACACTGTGAGTTACCCTGAGCCCCAAAGACCCCAGTGATGGGCCAGTAACAAGTTAGGGGTTATTCAGATAATCATCTCCTCCCTATTCTGGAATATCAAGAATTAATTAGCTGGATTCTGTACCTGAGAGGAATTTATCAGGATTAACTTCTTAATATTGCAAAATTTAATCTTCAAGAGGTTTGCAAAATACTTCACAAAAATTGGCTTGTGAAGTTGAAGACAACCCCACCTACGCTAATATAAAGGAATACAATTATTTCTTTTTTCTTTTACATGTTCTCAGCATACTTATCACTGGTTGGCGTTATTTCTTAATAATCCAAAATGTATGTGTGCTTTGCATTTCCTTCTTAAAATACGACATTTTAATAATAATTAAATAATAAGGTTTTCAGAAAGGTAAAATATGCATAGGTGGAAGGAAAAGGCTTCTTTGTTCTTTTCACTTACCTCACTTTTATTATTCATGTCCCTCTTACATTTCCTTCATGGGAGGCACTTCTATAGAACACACTGAATATTTGATAAAGCACATTTATACTTTGGGAAGAAAACAAGCAAACACCCTTTTTGCTAAAAAAAAAAAAAAAAAGAGGGTTCCCTATTGCAGTAAGAAATGATAAATAGGATAAATATTAGGAAAATTGGTATTTTTATCCAAGATATTATGTAATGAGTCATTTATTTAAACAGTCTGAAGTTCTGTAAGAAGATACCAGGGAAATGGCTTCAATACCTCTGTCAACACATCAACAATCAGCACTGGCCTCTGCTCTCTGATAGCTCTACTCTAAATTTTAGTTTCCTTTAAAAAAATCGGTACTATCAGGATTGATTGGCAAAGTCCCAATACTATGTGCATAGAATGACCCACATAGATTAAGGAAATAAAAATGATGCTCAAAGACTAAAAGGAAAATTCAGGTCTAGCAAGATTAAAGATGACCCCATACGAATAAGGAGGAAGCGAGGAAAGAGAATTAGGTCAGACAGGATAGTGGTACTGCACCAAAAAATAGAAATGGGTTACCTCACAGCCGTGAAGATGTTTTCATCGCTTGCCAATGCCTCCAAAAGCAGCGAGACAGTGATGTGATGAAGGCCACATAAGAATTAAAAAACAGGGTAGCACAGTATGGAAAAGACAGCTCCCTGACCACCAAATAATTCTTCTTCTTTCCCAGGGAATAGAGTCATCACTGGAAAGCTGCCACAGGGACTGTTTCCCATCCCGCTTCATTTAGGTGGGGACGTATGATTTGTGATTTATGATTTGTTTTCACCAGTGGAATTTTAGCAAAATGGTTTTGTGTCACTTTCAAGCCTGTGTGCTTCTCTACTCTCTCATTGCCTCCCTGTGGTCCGATGGAATGAAGCCAGGATCTTGGTAGCCATGAGTAGAAGATGAAGGACCCCAAGACTAAAGGCACTTGGGACTCCCTTGAATGGCTACGGAGCATAGCCACCAACCAGTCAGGGACAGCAGTTTTCAACTTCACATGACTGAAAAATAAACAGTGTTTTAGCCACTGTGTATTCTTCATTTCAAAGCGTAATGTTTTCCTAACCAATCTATGTGGCAAGAAAAATAAAGTGTCTCACTTGAAATACTGCATATAACTTATTTTTGCATGGAATTTGGTAAAATCACACACTCCTAAGGCTATAGTCATACTGCCCAATTACAAATGGCTATTGAGCACTTGAGATGTGACTAGTCAAAGTTGAGATGTGCTGTGAGTATAAAACACACACCAGATATTGAAGATTTCATGCAAAAAGTAAACATCTCATTGATATTTTTATATGGATTACAAGTTAATAATATTGTGAATATACTGGGTGAAATAAAGTATGTTATTGAAATTGAACTCACTGGTTGCTTTTTACTCATTTATCATGTGGTTACGGTAAAATTTCAAACTACATATGTGGCTCATGTTATATTTCTACTGTACTCCTGCTGGGCTACCAGGCAGGGGCTAGCAAATTATAACCCACCTTCTGTTTCTGTACATAAAGTTATTGCACACAGCCATGATCATTTATTTACCTATTATCTATGGCTGCTTTCACACTACAGCAGCAGAGTCGAGTAGTCTCATTGGAGATTGTACATCTTGAAAAAGCTTAAAATACTATATGGTCTATTATAGAAAATGTTTGCCAACTTCTGAGCTAAGGATAACTTTGAGATTGTCTAATTTATCTAGATAAATTTACTGTTTTATGACTATGGAAATTAAAGCTCAGATAAATCAAGAGACTTATCCAAAAATTTTTTACTCTCAATTTGGTGATATTGCCATAATGTCTCATTCATTCACTCATTCATTAATTCATCTTCTCCATACATTTCAATTTTGATCATTAAATAAAATCGCTATCAGTCAGAAAATCAAACTTAATACTCAATAATGAATCTCAACACACCAATGTCAATGATAATTCAATGTAGTTGTTCAGAAGTATGTTTCTGTCTGACTAGGAACTGTAGACATATGTATACAATAGCAGAAAAACCCTTGAGTAATATTCAGCTATGAATAGGCTGTGAGATGGTCTTTAAGCTTTATTTGAAAACATTCTACAGAGAATCTATCATGTAATCTGCTTTCAAATTAAACTTGAAATTCTCCCAAATGTAAAGCCATCTTGCTAAAAATATTCATTATTGGAATTAACTTAGAAGAATTTTGCCACATCTTGGAGAAAGTGAAATCTGTTCCCAAAGACATCACGGCAACATGTAACTGCCTTGGTTCCGGCAGCCATCATCTCTCGGTGGATTATTCAGAGAGTCCCTAACTGGGCTTATCGTTTTCAGTCTCACTCCCACTCAAGATCTATCCCAAATAACTCTGCTAAAATAAAAATCTGACTTGCTGAACATTTAATTTCTTCATGCTATTAAGAAAAAGTCCATCTTCCTTACTGTGGCCAGGAAAGTCTTCACCATGTGACTCCTACCTGTTCCAACAGCTTCATTTATTGTCCTCTGATATTCAAAGGATTGGGCTCCATGCAATTTCCCAAAGGTTTCATACTTTTACCCCGCTTCATACATCGGTATATGGTGTTCTTGCTGCCTGGAACTCACCGCACGCCCGACTCTGGGTTCCCACTCCACAGTGTACTTGCTCCATCACATAACTTATCAATATCGTAACTGCCTGTTGAGGTATTAATTCTACTGCTGCTACAATATCTAATATTTAGGAACACTTAACTGTGGGGCCAAACGCTACATGATTCCATTTAATGAAGAAACTGAGCACATGCAACAAAGCCAGGTGAAGCTAGGCTATGAAACCACACATTCCCACTCCTCAGCTCTCATTCTTAACTCTATACCAGTGGTTTGCAGTAGGGATGAGTTTGCCTCCCACAAGACATTTGGCAATATCTGGAGACATTTTTGATTGCTGCAATTGGAGCATGGGTGGGGCGGGGGGAGGGCTACTGGTATGTAGCGGATAGGGGCCAGTGATGCTGATAAACACAGGGCAGCTCTCCACAGCAAAGAATTATCTGGCCCCAAATGCCAATAGTTGAGGTGGGGAAACACTGTTAGAGACCAAATTAATTTCTGTAGATTGCACCAAGAGTCTCTGAGCATCTCTACAGCAAGGATTTTCAAATGGGGGCACCTGGGTGGCTCAGTGGGTTAGGCACCTGACATCAGCTCAGGTCATGATCTCACAGTTCATGAGTTCAAGCCCCACATCGGGCTCTGTGCTGACAGTTTAGAGCCTGGAACCTGCTTCAGATTCTGTGTTTCCCTCTCTCTCTCTCTCTGTCTCTGCCCCTCCCCTGCTCATACTCTCTTTCTCTCTGTCAAGAATAAATAAACATTAAAAAAAATTAAATGTTCACCATGGTGTCTTGGCACCTACCATAGAGTCTGGCACCCAGCAGATGTCCAGTGCATATATGAGATGATGGATGGTGGGAGGTGGGATAGAGGAATGAATCATATATGGATTCATGGATTGTGGGAGGTGGGATAGAGGTATGAATGCAGAGATAGAAAGATGGAGGGATGGAAGGATGGACACAGTCAGGATAAAAAAATAAGTTTACTCGGGGCACCCAGCTGACTTAGTAGAGCACATGACTCATGATCTTAGGGTTGTGAGTTCAAGCCCCGTGGTGGGTGTGGTGCCTACTTTAAAATAATAAGTTTACTCATTTTAAGGCTTGGTTTTTGTGACAACCTCAATAAGGATAACTAAACATATATTCTTAGTTAGCAGTAAATGAATGCATGTAGAGTTCATTCTAGAGAATGCCTTCACCTTAACAACACCTTATGTTAATGAAGCTACAGAGGACAGATCAAATTAATAAGCCAAAAGCCTAGGAGGCTTTTTTTACAGAGTCCTCAGAGGGACAAGGTGTTTTTCAAAGCCCTTCTAACTACTACACTACAGGACAAATTGATATATTCATCATCCACATAGGCCATAACTGAAATTGTTTTTAAAAAGATTTTTCTGTGTAAGGTTTCCATGGTTCCTTTTTTTTAAAATTAAAGGACAAATAATACAAGAATATACAACATTATACTTCCCCTTATTGTAGCTACATTTCAGATATAAACACATTATTCTAGATCTCTATCTAAATGCTAGAATTGGAGCAGAAATTATGGTGGAGCTTAGGTGACATTCAAAAAGGTAAACAAAAACACACATGGCAAAAAGAAGCCATTCTCTGGCTTATGTAAATCAGCACATCCAGATCTCAGGAATAAAGTCAAGAAAAGATACGTTTTATGATTATAATACTTTAAAAGTAATATCAATTTAGCATAATTTTTATATCATTGCAAAAGACTTCAGCAATGGCAACATTAGTCAGTGTTGAATACAAACTCATAAGCCTTTTTTTGTGTGAAAAACATCAAGTTTCTGCTGTGGGATTGATACTGCTCCTAGGAATCAGAACTTATTACAAAATGTAGTCAGCGGTTAAAACAAATGAGACTAATTTTTTTAAGTGTAGTGCTATGAACTGCTCCTCACCACCTCTTGCACTACACTTTAGCCATTTGCGTTTTTACACACACACACACACACACACACACACACACACACACACACACAGAGAGAGAGAGAGAGAGAGAGAGAGAGAGAGAGAGAGAGAAAATGGTGACCAAATAAGTTTTGTTACCTGCTCTCCCTCTTGGAGATTCATAATGCACACAATCATAAACACAGTCTCTGAAAAATTCTTGTGTTAAGATGTTAAACTCAGGATTTCCCAAACATAATTGATCACGGAGTAACATAAATAAACAGTAAACAAGTAAACAGTAAAATAATATGAGGATCTGCCGAAATACTCAGGAGTATGGAGAAGGACTAAAAGTCGATGACAGGGTTTTTAGCTTGGGACATCTGCGTGACGGTGGCATTTCTCACCATGGTTTGGAAGCTAGGCATGGGAAGTACAGTTGGAGCCAGAGACAAGCGCTGCCTTTTTAACTATATATAAGAACGCGAGACACGCTTGTCACAGAGGCAGAGTCTCCATGCACAGACATGCCAGTTGCTGAGACATTTATGCACACTGGGAGTGAAATTTGAAAAAGTTGACCACCCCCAGGAACATCATGATCGTTACCATCAGTCATTGTTTTTTGAGCACCTTTTCTGTACAAGCATTGTTGAAATCTGAGAAAACAGAGACTTTCCCCTCTTAAGACTCTGAGGGGAAAGGGGGGAAAAGCATATCCGAATCATCCTGAGAACCACTGAACAACGTGCATCACAACAGTCAGAATATTCAATGGGTTCCTGAAAGTCACGATCATGCATTGTGCCACTAAAACCATGACTATCCTCTCCACTCTTCTCATCACAAACATTCCTGAACCTCCAGAAGAGTCACAAAAGTGTATTTCCCAAATTAAGAAGAAGACATACCTGCTGTCAGTTTGCATTCTTTTGTCCAAACTTTTGCTTTAATCGGCTTAACACTCACGAAATTCTGAATATTTTTTATCACAGAAGAGAAACCATGATCCACGAGGCCTCTCGTCTGGAACTAAGAAGTTGAATGAGTAATTCAGTTCAGATCAATCCTTTCCTAGCCATTACATGTTACGCTCACTCAGCACACGCACCTGTATACGTATGTTATTTTACATGGTGTTATACTGCTGTATACACACTATATATTATAATATATGTGTTGTATGCACAGATATGTAAATGTATATGATAGAGTGTCTATCATGATGGAAAGGCTACAGTAAACTTCTGGGGACACAGAGTTAAGGATCCTGGGTCCTAATACCAGGCTCTCCTAACTTGCCATTTGGAAGAGATATCTAAGCTCACAGGAGAGCTCAGTTTCTCACTCAATAAAAATAGTACTGCACAAGAAGACCTGCCAGCACATAAACTCTCCAAAGTCCCTTGAAATTAGGACAGTATGGACCGGACAACATGAGCACCATTCTAGCTGTCAGCTGGCCAGATGGCTGAGAGAAGCATATGGAAATACATTACTTGTGACTCGGTGGCTTGGATATTTCCCCCCTCCCCAACTTACTTGAACATCATAATTGGCTAACGAGTTGGGGAAATTAAGGCGAAGAGTGAACATCCTTAATCAGAGACTCACTGACCTAAATAGATTCAACCTCACACTGCTTGGATACCAAGAGAACCCTGGCTGAATCCCACTGCAATATACACTAATACACACAGGCTGTAGAAACCACAAAACAATTGCCTCCTCAGATTAAAAAAATAACTTTATTTCATCTAGGGGGCCATATGAGAGAGCCCAATAAGCATATCCATTCTATCACAGCAGATACCATTTCACAATCCCTTTGTATTAATATATGCATATCGTCTTATAGGTCACTAGGATGCATGCTGACTAGTGGAACCAGGCACAAATTTTTGTAGACTGAATGGGAAATCAAATCAAATAGTCAAAATGGCTTTATTTATTTTTATTTTTTAAATGTTTTTTAATGTTTATTTATTTTTGAGACAGAGAGAGAGAGAGCTCGTGCACATGAGCACGAGCAGGGGAGAGGCAGAGAGAGAGAGAGAGAGAGAGAGAGAGAGAGAGAGAGAGAGAATCCGAAGCAGGCTCTGCGCTGTCAATGCAAAGCCTCATATGGGGCTTGAACTCAACGAACTGCAAGATATGACCTGAGCCGAAATCAGATGCTCAACCCACTGAGCCATCCAGGCACCCCATCAAATAGTGAAAATGACTTTAAATAATGCAAGAGGTTAATTTGCCATCCATTGCTCAACCAGTTCAGACACTGGCACAAGCCCTACTAGCTGTGGTATAGATATCTAATGCAATTCAGGCAGCAAACATTCAGTTTGGGCAAAACTAAGTCAAAAGATGACACTTAATACCAATAACAGACGAGAAGGAGAAGCACCACCCCTTTACCTATTCCCATTCAGTTTTCCAACAAGTATTTCCCTGTGCCCAGGTGTCAAAGTCTTTGCTAAGTGCTGGGGAGGCCAGCATGAATAAACCCATAGCCCTTCATCACACTTTAAAGGGGGAGACAGAAATGGAAACAAAACCCAAACTGCCCTGCAAGGTGATAAGAGCTATACAGACTGAAGCAGACAGTATCAAGACCACCTGTTCAGAAGGTTCATGGCTATCAGGTCATTTTCAAGTACCTGGCTGTCCTGTCCTCTCAGATTGCTCTAGTCAAAAGCCTGGCTGAGACACTGGATATTTGAGAAAGTCGGCCTAAAGAACATGTTAACCATTCATTCCTCTAGGTTTTCTGAGCTCTATTTTTGCACTGGGGACAATCGCCAGAATCTCCACGGCTGAACCACAGTAGCTCAGGCTCCCAAAGATAAACTCCCACTGGGTTACTTTTCATCATTTTGTCTTCTGCATTTTTTATTCTCATAAAAGGCACGACCATATAAAGAACTTTACTTCGCATTCTGTAGAATTGAAGTTCAAGTACTGGCCATTATATGATTTGATATTTCATGGAAGTATATACTAGGTGCCAGGCACCATAGTAAGCCCTCTAGAAATGTTATATGATGTATCTGTACAACTTCAATGCATATCTGCCACCTCCAGGCCCCCTTTTTCCTGTTAACTTGGCTACCGAGAAGCTTAGAGCTAAATTAAATAAAGCAGTAAGCACTTAGGATTTCAGTTTAATGATCTTTACTCCTGTAGAAAATTTTGATCTTTCTTCCCCTACCATTTTCACAAGTCTTATCACTTTGTGGGATTTTTGCTATGCATTTATGCAGACACATTTCTGAAAGCCCATACTCTATAAACAAAAACACATTACCATAATTACCCATTGTCGTTTCCTTTTTGTCTCAGTTGTCAAAAGAGTTTCCATGAATAGCTAATTTGGAGATGACCCTTTGGGTATCACACCTGGGTCACTTGAAAACTCAGATAATGCAATACTTCGCACAATCATCTGGTTCAGAATCTGTTTATGAAAGTGTGAAAGGAGGTAAAGGGGGAAAGTTAAATGACTTCACTTACAACACAGCGTAACCAAACGTCCAAATTTGGAAATTTGGTTATTTCCAAATCTACCCCCAAGGGCGATTTCAATCTTGTATTGTATCCTGACAGTCCCATTTTGCCCCTTCCCCAGGAACTGCTACTTGTGGAGACCAGCTTACACCACAACACGCCCTTGGTCCCCTTAGGGCTGCCAAGGCCAGAGGCACTGCCAGAACCTGCTGAGTGAGAAGGCACTGCTATCATCCAGTGATGTCGGTTCCCTGGAATTTCACTCTTAGCACTGACAATGCCTCTGGAACTCATAAAGATTCTGCTGATACCCAGAGAGTTGAAGGTCAGTGTCTTCAGGGAATCTGGGTAACCTGTTAAGGCAAACTGCTGAGGATTTGCATGTACTCAAGGCAAATGCCCCCAGGAAGAACTTGCAGAAATAATCCTCTGCAATGTCACTATATAGAATAGAATGGGGCTAGCTTTCATCTCAAAAAAAAAAAAAAAAAAAAAAAAAAAAGGTGGGGGGAAAGAGAGATAAAGATGGAACCATATATTCATGGCAAACACATATACGCAGGCACAAGTCTTGACATACCCAGTTGGTACCCACTCAGGTTGCTTAGTCACATATTTTTAGGAAGACAGTGTTTGGGTGCAACCATTGCTTTATTTAGCCAAGATTTATCCAGCTCCTACTGCGTGCCAAGCACTGTTTAAGACGCAGGAGAATCAAGAGTTAATGAGGCAGTCAAGACTCTTTTCTCCTGGACTCTACATTCTAGACGGGTATTCAACAAGTACCAAATGAAATGACAATTCAGATTGCAAAGAAGACCAAGCAATGGGGGGGTTGGGGAAGAAACTAAAAACAGTATGATGGTTCTGAGAAAGAATGAGTCAAGTGGTCACAGAAGGGCTTTTTAAGAAGTTGACACATAATCTTACACTAGAATGACAAAAAGGAGTTCAAGAAACCAATCGCCTCACTTGGATTTCTACCAAAAGGATAAGCTTGCTAAAACAAACACACAAACAAACAAACACCAAACTTGCAATCCCACGGGTGGCTCCACACATGCCATGCTTCAAACAACTTCAAAAATTCCAGGAAAGGATAGGAATCCACAACTCTCTCTTCTCTTAAGGAAATTTTAAGAAATTACCTTTTCCCAAAAGATGTTAGATTAAAAGGCAGTTGTCTTAATTCATCACTAAGACAGAATAAAGAGGCTAAAAGGAGAGAGATGGAATGCTTATTCCTCTTATAAAGCCAGTTAGTCTATAAAACAACATTCCAATGTCAATAAAATTATGCCTTTGCATTATAATGCCAACAGGAATTGCTTCATTAAAAAAATAGTTCAATAGCTATATTTAGTAGAACTTACTCTCACTAAAAAAGAAAAGCAAATCATATCTACTACCAGATGGTCCCACTTCCAATATATATATAACTTTGAAATTCATTAAAAATAAGATTTTGACAGTATCCATTCAACGTGTACAAATAATAAATGATTGTTCACCCATGTCTTCCCATATATTACCTTCAAAAAATCACTGACTATTGAATTTCTGTTAGACTCGATTAAAACCCTTAGCCAACTGGCGTGAAAACTCCTAAAAATATCCACGGCTCAGAATACTTTTCATCAAAACACCTTTTTCTTTAATGTTTCCTAGTCTCTGACTAGTTTCAGAATAAGAAAGGTAAGCAGAAGTGAATTAGGGAGCAGATCAGTCACCAGTGAATATTCAGAATGAATCATGGAATATGTGAACTAAAATGCAATTTTTATTACTTTGTAATCTAGCACATGCTATATATTATTACAATGTAAATAGGCAGCATAAACTAGAACAAGGCCAAATAATGTAAAGATATTGCTCAACAGGTCTACGGGATCCAATGCTTTTACCATTATAAAAATTGCTGGGCTCTGTCATCAATACACCATCCAAGGAAGGCTTAGTTTTTGAACTCCAAAACTGGTCTTTAAAACTGCATCTCACTAGCATCTAAGACCAGTAACAGGCTACAAGGAAGACTTTGTTTCAAATTTATTTACTGATGAGTAGGCACAGTGTTTCAATCTTCACAAAATCTGAACGTGTGTGGAGACGGGAGGGCGGAGAGTGTTCAACTTGTTTGTTCAGGTTCACTCTTTTTCTTTGCTTCGGCTTAGGAATTGTTATGCTTCTAGACTCTTTTTGTAAAATTTCCCATTTGGGGACAAGTATACACTTAACCTTTAATAAATTAAAAAAACAACAACGACAACAACATCCTATGTGCCCTCCCCTCCAACAAATCAGAAGGCTTAAGAATTAGCACTAATAATCCTACAATGGTCATTGGGAAATCCTCCTCCAAAATGACAACTGCAGCTAAGAAGGACGCGATCTACTAGGGTTAAAAAACAAAAAAACAAAAACCAAAAAACAACTCCCCCAAATGAGTCCTCCTCGGAAGGGGGCTGGAGGCCCGGGGGAGGAGAGCGCAGCTGGCACAACTCCTGGTTACCAGAACCAACTCGAGGCGACCCAGAGGAAGATGCTGCGTCAAAAGAAGAGCGAGGCGAAGAAGCGCGCGACCCAGCAGGGAGGCGAAATCGCCACCGAGTCCCCGAGGAGGCGGGGAGAAGCCAAGCCGCCAGGCACCGGCCACGGCGCACGCCAACATTCAAGATTATTCTCCCTTCCAAACCCCGGAGTTCCGGAGCAGGAGAAAAAGGGGGATGGGGGGCACCCACAGTCCCTTTAAACCGCCTCCCCGCTCCCCGCCCCCCCCCCCCCCCGGTGTCTGCCAACCTTTTCCGAACCCCCGTGTCACAGAACTTCCTCATCATGGAAACTTCCACTCGGTTCGGCGCTAAGGATGCCAAACTCCATTTCACAAGGAGCCTGTCAACAGCTGGGCTTGGGGGTTTGAGGAACAGAGCGGCTGCGATTGGAGGGGGCCCCCAGACACCCTGCTCCGCCACTGCCCACGCTGGGGCTCCCCGACTGCCGCCGCGCGGTGCCGGAGCACGAGGGGCACCTCCTCCCGGACCCGGGGTGCAGAAGCCCCGCGGAGGCAGGTAACACGGCGGCTGACACCCTCCACCCACGCCCGCCCGCGCGCCCGGCTTCGCCGCCCGCACCCCTCAGGCTCCCGCGACACCCCCGCCGCCAGCCGGCCCACCCTTCTGGACAGTCGGAACTGCCGCCCCCTCCCCCCCTCCCCCCCACGCCCCCGCCTCCGCGCGGTCCTCTCGCCAAATTACCAGTGCCCTCCAGACGGTTGGGTTGAGCGCCCCTGCCCGGGGAAGGCAGCCTGCGGGCGCTTGCCCCGAGCCCGGGGAACAGAAGGTCTCCTTTCCAAGCGCACTCACATTATTCATGCAAAGTTAATCCCCGCCGCGTCACGGCCGCCCGCCCGAGGATGTGCGCCTTCCTTGGCCAAGCCCCGCAGTCTCCACCCTCCTCCGCCCCCTCCTCCCGGCGGCGGGGTCCCGGGGAGCGCCGGCGACGGGACGTCGCGCGAGTCCTGCAAAATGTCAACTCCTTGGGCGAAGAGAGGCGGCCGCCGCCAGGGCCGCGCCGGCCCTCCCCGGCCACTCCACTTTTATAGGCGTAGGAAGCGAGTGTGGTCCGGGCACCGGAGTCCCCGCCTCTCCGGGCCCCCCTCGCACCCGGCCCGCCCCGGCCCGCTCCCGGGGCACTGCCTTACTCCGGGCCCGGGGCGCCCGCGCCGCGCCGCGTCCGCGAACCGGTGACCTGGTTTCCCCTCCAACCCTCGCGGCGGTCCTACTCGCGCGGCGGCGGCGGCCAAGAGCAAGCAAACCCGGCTCCGCCAGGGGCGCAGCGAGGAAATGGCCTCCCAGACGCTCGCGCCGCCGCCGCCGCCGCCGCCGCCGCCGCCGCCGCCGCCGCCCAGGGGCCGCCAGGATGGCACCCGACGCCCCCCGCCGGGCTCCGGGGGGGGGGGCGCTCAGAAGTGTCCGCCGCTGGGCGCTCGCGGACCCCTACCCCGCAGCCCACGCGCGCACCGCCCCAGGCCGGCCGCCTCCGCACCTGCCTCCCCAGGTTCGGGCGCTCCCTCTCCTCCCAGTCCCGGCCGTGCCCTCCTCCCAGGGTGCCCTTCCCAGGGTGGCGATGTTGCGGCGGTTTAGGCGGCCGCGCGTCCACCCACCCGGCGGCTTGCGCACCGAGGTTCGGGTTTGGACGTCATTCCTCTGGTAGGCGAAGAGGAAGAAACGGGGGACGAGTGACAAGGAGGCGGGGGGACCTTCCAGAAGCACGGGCTTTTCTCTGCCCCGAAGGACCAGTGTGACCCCTGCCAGCGCGCTCCTCTCCCTTTTTTCCAAACCACTTGTGGCGCGTGTCCGGCGGACAGAGCGCTCTGGCTCCTCCTGGGGCCTCCCACGGGCCGGGCTGTCTGGAGTTCCCTTCACATCACCCGGCCCCCGCCTCCCTGCTCCCTCCCCCCCCCCATAATTTGGAAAATACCTGGCCTGCTTTTGAGGGAGACACCCCTTCGCATAATTATGCATATCCTGGGAGATGTGTGCAGAGTTGAGACACTCCACAGGTTCCAGAAGGGCTGCCCTATTAATTTGCCTTGGCCCTGCGTATGTACAAATAAAACCCGGAAGACAAAAATAATGTATACTCTTGCAGCGTTCTGCCCCAGGCAAGTAAGAATTTCTGAACTGCCCCCCATCCTCCACCTCAAGTGTTGAAAGCCCAGGGTTCAGGTTAGGAGAAAATGAAGCGGGCAGCTGCATTCTGGGCTTGAAGAATGCTTGTAAAAATACGGAGTGCCCAAAATGCTAAAATGCAGTCGGTACGAAGGTATACTTGCAGCAAAACTATTCTGACGACAGGGTACAATTATTTTCTTATATTAAAAACAATCCCTACTTCATTACTGAATAAACGTATATATTGAATATACGTTTATTCGTACAACAATGGGATAGAGCTATGACGGTCTGTATCCTCAACTGTCTGAACAACATATAGATGATTTATTGCAGAGCTTTCCAGATTTCCAGCCGGTGACGTGGGATTTAATTCCAGCTTCTTGTGAGCATCCCACGGAAGAGGGCGAGGAGCCACCACTCTGGCTAGCAGCCTTAACAGCCACAACTGTCCAGAAATTCGGGAACTGTTGCCTGCGCCTGGACGCACGGTGTTTCAGGTGCTTCCAGAGAGAAAGTCGCAGACGCCAAGGCTCCCTGGCGAGAGGGAGGGGCCTCCCCGTCAGAATCCACGGACCTTAAATCCCCTCGGTTCTTGGCGATAAATCCTTGCTGTAGTTTATTTTTCACTCGTGATAAGGCTATATACCATAGGCTTTGCAGGTTTTGTAGCTGGATAGAAGTTGTTCTCCCTTGCAGGGAAGTTCCTGGGCTCTGCTCCAGTGCTGCCCCGGGATGTTTTGGTTGCTTTGGAGGAAAGCTGTGGAGTCTGCACCGTTTGTTCCAAATAGGCGGCCCCCTGGTGGCTAACTGTGGGTGAAAAATCAGGCCACTGAGGAAAAAGCTTGGCTTTGACAGGCCACTACAGTTGACAGCCGGGTCTGCGCAGGGGCTATTGAGACATGCGAACGACGTTGTAATGGGGGGGCGGGGGGGGGGGCGGGGCATGATGCGAGTCTTCCTTCACAAAGGTGAATAATAGGCCCTGAAGCCTAATGGGACTTTGAATTTTTTTTTCCTCTTCCTGAGTGTAACTTGCAGCTAGATTCCATCTTAAGAAGGAAAACATCACACGGAGAATGAAGTATAACAAACACTGTTGCTCCCCTTTGTTCAAATGGCTTTGCTTTTCTGATCTCATTTTGCCTGGAAACTTTCGAAATAAAAAGTAAATTACAGCATTAAATAAATAACATGGCATTATTCAAACAATTCATGAGACTATGATTGTAACAATGTTATATGACAATGAGAGAAGGCAATTTTAATGCACCGTTATTGAAACAACATGAATTATGAAGGATTCCATGAATTGGCCCTCTGAGGGCCGACTCCATGATAGCAAACAAGGATTGCTCTTATGTTTCACAAAGGGGCCAATAGAGCAATAGTTTTATGGGGACCTGACCGAAGGCAAAAATGATATTCAAACTTTAGACCATATGGCCCCTGTTCCAGTCTAGCTGATTTGAGAGGGCACATCAAACTGTTTTCACGACCCATGCTCACATGCCAATGACATCCTCATTACCAGGGTCGACAAATTTCAAGTTGCTGCCTTGGTTCAAGGAAGCCATTCATTCATATATTCATTCATTCATTCATCCATCCATCCACCGCTGGGGTAAGAAGATAAATGAAGTGTAAAGTCAACAGAACTGGGATTACACTGAAGCCACTGAGGCCAGTGGTGCAAATACAGGGTCTGAGCCTGTCTTTATTTAAAGTATTGATGTATTGTTCATCATGGATGATTGTTACATTAATTTTTATCTTAAAAATATTACATTAAAACATAGTTTCTCTTTATTACAGTTTTTGATGCCCCTTAAATTTTGCACTCAAGGAAAGTGCCTCACATGCCTCACCCAAGCCCTCATCCTTCTGTGCCTTCAATAATACCAAAGTCTAATCAGAAAAGTAAAATTCAAATAGATTTGCTCAGGGTCAAAGATAATTAATATATGGTAAGGAACTTTAGGTCAGGGAGTTAGAGATGGCAGGGAGTTGTGAGAGGAGGGGAAAAAATCAAGGGAGATGCCACTGGATGAAGTTGAACCAGTCCATCAAGGATGGACTAGATTTTACTACTCTGGGAGTATTGGAGCCAGAGGAAGTGCTATTCCAGGGACTAGGACCACTAATATTCTTTCTTTCATTCAAAAACTCCTTCTCAAGATGGTTGTACAGCCAAATGACTCAGCCCTGGAGATTCTCATTCTGTTTATTGTTAGTTCCTGGAATTTATTTTGCCTATGAGGCCTCATTGATTCTGGTCCATGGCTAGACAGATAAGAATGCCAAGCCTGTCCCTGCCCTTCAGGAAAGACAGACTATTATGGGAGATGACATGTTCAAAATTTACTCTACTTTAAGAGTGCAATGAGAAATATATAAATGTAACTTTCTAGGTGATTGCTGGTGAGGAGGCCGTGGTAGCCCGGGAATTGGTGATGGTGGTGACGGTGGTGAGATAGCACTTCCCACGGAAGATGACCAGGTAGAACTTGTGGGAGAAGTCATAGAGAGGGAAAGACACAGCTGCTACAATATTTGCAAGGCTTAGTACAAAATGAAAATGTGGGTCCCTTTATTCAAAAAGCGGGGGGAAAAAAGCACCATTACAGGTAGGCTATATAAAGCTGTCTCCTTTCTTCCACATTCTCTTCTTGGAATTGTCATGGTATTTTTTATTTGCTATTTAACATCATTCTAAGTACAGAAAATAAGCATTTTAAATTATTAGCACAAATTTCACTGTTCATCTTTATATTATGCCATGGTAGTTTTAAATGCAAATGTAAGAGCATTTAACTCATATGTGAAATCAACCGAATTACACAATTTGTATTTTGTAGCTAGTTCATGTATTTTGTAGTTTGTATATGCATATGTGTTTTTTTCTTATGAGAACAGTGGAAACACAGCACAAACTAGCTCAACTGTTTTTATTTTACTTCTTGATATGTGCCCATTCTGCCAACATTCTATCTGAGACTTACATACCGTTGAGTAAGGAAGAACTCAAAGGAAAAGGAACTATGAGCTGCCCTTTCCTTCCATGTCATCATTTTCAGAGTAAATGGTTAGATAATACAGTGATGTAAAATGAGTAAGAAAGGACATGATAAAGTTTCTTGGTTGTTACTTTCTTTCTACATTCAAAGCAAGAATGGAATGGAATAGAATGGAGTGAGATGGAGTGGAATGGAATGAATGGCCTCTTGGGGTTGTTAGTGCTCCCACTTAGTCATAGATGTAACATGCTTATCTTATACTCCATTTGAGTTTTGCTGACCTCTCACACATTGCAGGGCTGTTGGACTTCTGTGCTCATGGGGCATCAGGTATGTTATATATAAGTGTTGGTTCACAAGATCCAAGTGAATCTGAATCTGAATCCCAAGTGTAATCTGAAACTGGTCCCCAGGGAGAAACCAAAGAAAGAGTCAGGCCATTCCAGGTTGGTAGGTAGTAGATTAATGAGCAAGGGAACTCACATGTAAGACTGGTCTTGGGCAGCTGCAAGATAAGTAGTGTCCACACCCACCTGCCAAATCTTAAATGTTTATATAGAGGCCTTGATGCTATTCAGTCACCTATACCGTCCGGAAGGTCTCAACACCAACCCCTCTCTCAAGGGTGTGTCCTTGGGGTAGCTTCTGGGAACAGGGAAGGCAAGTGGAACCCATATTCCAAGGATAAGGGAGAGGGTGAGGAGACTCTAATTGCCTGGGTCCAGCCCGTAGATCAACAGGTGGTCGCATCCTCTCAGTGACCTCCCCCAACAGTAAGTGGAGCAGCAAAGAACAGCAATGGACATATATATTGTGTGTTTCTCCTCTGTTCATGGACACGAACTATTGTCCCATCAAATGTCACTTACAAAACACAAGTTCAAGGATAAAATCAGTAAGAATTTCAAGATGGTGAAAAGAGCATTAAACTAAGTGCCAGGCTGAAAGCAGGGGGCCCTTCTGAGCGTGGAACCCTGTACAACTGCACAGATTGAATGCCCATGAAGCTGGTCTGGTGAAAATCCACTATTATTCTTTGTCATGGTAGAAGCCTTGGGCATATTGGAGATGCAATAGATGTTCTGGTATGGCTGCTTATGGCAAGAAGTATGTACTATAGCTAATATTTATTACACATGTATTATTTCTAGGCATTGTCCTAAATACTGCACAATTTTAAGAAATCCTGTAAGAACTCTATGACCAGATGGGGAAGCTAAAACATAGGAAGATCAAATAATTTGCTCAAGCTCAGGCCCAGGCATTGGTGGCAGAGGCTGTGCTCTTAACTAGCCCATCAGGCTACCATTATGTAGGAGAGGGACTCATGGGGTAGTCACAAGAGATGGAAAATATGAGCATGTCTGGGAGTCATGGGACATGTCCCTAACTCCTTAAGAAACTGCTATTCACTGGGAGGACCAGAAAAGGCCTGAGTAAAACAAGTATGTCACTAGCTTGAAACTTTAAAAATTACCTAACTACGTTCTCTTTGTTTCCCAGCTGGAGGTAGAAGATTCTGAGTCCTCTGGGCAGGGACTAGTAAGCCACAAGCTAGAAGGAGTCTGAGTCCCTTGATCACCATATGGAAAAGAATGAGAACACTCATTTTCAAATGTTACAGTGATTGAGCAATCAACTTCTGGCATGTTAAGTCATTGAAATGCGCAAGTTTATTTGTTGTGGTAGTTACTGTTATCCCAGTATACCCATCAGCCAAACCAAACTCCACCAAAGGATATTTTTTTTCTTTAAATAGATACAGTTAAATAATAAAATAGGCCTAGGTACATCAACATGGATATATGTTATGGATATAGTTCCATAACAAAAGGCTATGTTAAAAAAAAAAGTTGAGAGCAATAATTTTTAAATTCAAGTGTAATTTATTTACAGTAAAATAGGCAAATCCTAAGCATTTAATTTGATTAATTTTTACATTTTTATACCTATGTGTAATGACCACCCAGAACAAGCTAGACATTTCCAGCAACCTAGAAAGTTTATCTGTACCTCTTCTTTGTCGATAACCACTCCCTTTCTAGAGGTAAATGATATTTTTACTTCTGTCATCATTTATTAGCTTTACCAGCTCTTGAACTTCATATAAATAGAATCACACAGTGTGTTCTCCTTTCTATCTGGTTTCTTTTACTCACTGCTATGTTTTTGAGATAAAGTCACATTATTGTGGGGATTAGAAAGTTGTTCTATTTTTAATTTCTATTTGATATTTAATCATACAAATACACTACAATGTGTCTATTCCTTCTCCAACTAACAGATATTTGGGTTATTTCCAGTTTGGGGCTATTACAAATAAAACAGCTTTGAAAATTCTTAATTCTTTTTGTGGATTCATGCATTCATATCTCCTGGGCATATACTAAGGAGTGGAAGTACTGTTCATATATTATTTCTTAATCATTCTACTAAAGCTCTCTGAGGTACTAGCATAATATGAGAAAGTAGAAGTTGAGCAATTAGCATTTCCGTTCATTCTTACAATTACCCCAAATAAAATATTCAACAACATTATGTGGAGTCTAACTTGAATGAATAAATATTACCCAACATCGTAAGTATGGAAATCTTCAAATCATCCATGTTCAGATCTATGATTGCCTTATGCAGCAATTACGAGCTTTCCTAGCAGCCACAAATTATTTCCTATGAACTAAGCCACAAATGAAAAGCCTATGCAAAAATGAAGGTGCTGATGAATTACAGAGCATCCGGAAAAAGATGAATGGAGAAAAGGAATTTAAGAATACAAAAACACTTATAAATTCAATCTTAATTTTCAGCTCTCTGAAAGGTAGGTTTGAGGTGAGGTGAATAATAGCTAATTGGACTGTAATAACCCACGTTATTGTGAGCACACAAAGTATAGCACGTTGCCAAAACTCTTTGTCAATCACGGAAGAAATCTAGTGATTCGGGACACACCTCCCCAAAACATATCGATTAAGTGTACTTCCTTTTTTTGAGTTATGTTTATATGCATCAAAAGTGGAAATTTAATTTTTAAAAATTCTGTGAAAATATCCTTTCTGTTTAGAAAGGGAATAAAGGTGGATCTCGCTCATTTTCATGGAAAGAATTCTAATTTGTCTAGATACAATAACACATAATATGATGCTGATGATTATGGGCTATTTTCAGATCCTTAAAAACCCTGAATGAGTCAGATCTGGAGTAATAGTCATAACTTCAAATTCACTAATTTTTGTCAGCTTAAATGAGATTCTCAATTTGAGGGCAATATCAGTTTACTGTCACTTTCTATTTTCGCGGATTATGGTTCTCTTTTACAATAAACTTGCCTCATCCTAAGTTTACAAAGCACTACGTAAAATATGGCTCACAGTGCTCCTTCAGATGCAACTGTAGAATGTAATTTGAACTTCCATAAATGATACATTTGGGGCAAACAATCAAATTTAGAACCGGCAGATAAAACAAGGTTTTATTATGGTTTGTGAGTTTCCATTTATGCAGATTTAGAGAAAACCTTCCACTGTGGTTCATATTAAACAATGGGCTGGTTAAGGATTTCAGCTTTGTGTCATTGTGTCTTTGCTAATCATTTTGTGTGTGTCACCTATCTTCTCTACACCTCAGTTTCCTCATCTGTAAAAATATCATCTATTTCTTTTTTCTTCTCTCAATGTAGCAAATTACACATTGATATTTTGATGTTAAAATAATCTTGCATTCCCATAACAAATTCAATTTGGTACATATATATATACACACATACATGGATATATGTATATATATATTTTTAAGTTTATTTATTTATTTTGAGAGACAGTGGGAGAGAGAGGATCCCAAGTAGGCTCCATGGGGCTCCCTGAACCAAAATCAAGAGTTGGTCACTTAACCGACTGAGCCACCCTGGCGGCCCCGATCCTATTTTTGTCTTTTTTATATATTGGTGGATTCTGTTAGCTAAGTCTAAGTCTAGAGTTTTTGTATTTAGGTAGTGAATGAGATTGGCCTGTGATTTTCCTTTCTCATTCTGTTAATTTGTGCTATCAAGGTTTTACTACATCATAGAAAGAATTGTTGAATGTTATTTCCTTTCTATTTTCTGGGGTAGATGTTATTTATTCCTTAAATGTCTGGTAACGTTTTCTGGTATAGATACAGATATCCAGGGACTAGAGTGGTTTTTTGTTTTGTTTTCTGTTTGTTGTTGTTTTTGTTGTATATGTGTCTGTGTGTTTGAGAGTCATTTAATTATAGATTCATTTTAATGGTTATAGGATTAATCAGGTTTTTTATTTCATTTTTTTAGTTTTTGACAAACTGTAATTTTCTAGGGATTTTTTCCATTTCATCTGACTTTTTCAACTTATTAGCATAAAAGTCATTACTAATATCATTTTATCTTTTTTGGGGGCACCTAGGTGGCTCAGTCAGTTAAGTGTCCGACTTCAGCTCAGGTCATGATCTCATGGTTTGTGAGATCGAGCCCTGCATCGGGCTATTACTCATGGATCAGAGCCTGGAGACTGCTTTGGATTCTGTTGTCTCCCTCCCTGCCCTTCCCCTTCTCACGCTTTCTCTCTCTCTCTCCCTCCCTCTCTCTCTCTCTCAAAAATAAATAAACATTTAAACAAATTTTTTCAAAAGACGCCTGATAAAAGACTGCTAGTCAAAATATACAAAGAATGCTTAAAAGTCAACCATAAGAAAACAAACAACCCAACTGAAAAATGAGGGGCGCCTGAGTGGCTCAGTTGGTTTTGGCTCAGGTCATGATCTCATGATGTGTGAGTTTGAGCCCCCACATCTGGCTCTATGCTGACGGTGCAGAGCCTGCTTGGATTCTCTCCCTCCCTCTCTATCTGCCCCTCCCCCATGGGTGCCTGTGATTTCTCAAAATAAATAAATAAACTTAAAAGAAAAGAACTAAGAAGAAAAATGAGCCAAAGACCTTAACAGACACCTCAATGAAGAAGATACACAGATGATATGTAAACATATGAAAAGATCCTTCTGGCCTCATGTCATCAAGGAAATGCAAATTAAAACAATAAGATACTACTACATACCTATTAGAATGGTCAAAATCCAGAACAGTAACAACACCAAATGCTGGCCGGGATACAGCGCGAAAGGAACTTTCATTCACTTACCAATAGGAACACAAAATGGGACAGCCCCTTTGGAAGCCAGTTGGGCAGTTTTTTTTATAAAACTACACACAAACTTATCATATGATCCAGCTGTCATGCCCCTTGGTATTTATGCAAAGGAGTTGAACACTTACATCACACAAAACCTGCACTTGTTCATACCAGGTTTTTTGGTAATTGCCAAAACTTGTAAGTAACCAAGATGTCCTTCACTGAGTGAAAGTATAAAAAACTAGCACCACCAGACAATAGAATGTTATCCAACACTAAAAAGAAGTAAGCTATCAAGCCATAAAAAGGCATGGGGAAGTCTTAATGCATATGACTAAGTGAAAGAAGCCCATCTGAAAAGGCTACATACTTTATGACTCCAACTCTGTGGCATTCTGGAAAAGGCAAAACTATGGAGACAGTAAAAAAGATCAATGGTTGCTGGCAGGTGGGTTGGGGCAGAGATGAAGGCACCAATGATTTTCATACTTTTTAGACTTGTTTTGTGTTTTTTCCATTTTTTTTTGAGAAATAATTGAATACATCACTGTATAAGTTTAAGGTTTACAGCATGATATTCTGATTTACATATCTCGTGAAATGATTACCACAATACCCTTTATAATGATGAATACATGTCATTAGACATTTGTCCAAATCTACAGAATGTACACAGCCAAGAGTGACCCATAATGTAAACTATAGACTCTGAGTGATAATGATGTGTCAGTGTAAGTTTATGAATGGTAACAAGTGTATCACTCTGGGGGGGGGGGGGTGTGTTTTGATAGTGAGGGAGACTGTGTGCATATGTGAGGACAGGAGGTATAGGGGACATGTCTGCCTCCTTCCCTGAATTTGTCTGTGAAGGTAAAACTGATATAAAACAATAAACTCTGAAACAAATTATGAAGAAGAGAAAGAAGGAGGGGGAGGAAGAGGAAGGAGAAGGAGAAGGAAAAGAAGAAAAAAGGTGGTCCTTCATATGAGGACATTGGATGTTTGAGTTTTTAAAATTTGTTTTTAATGTTTATTTATTTTTAAAGTCTATATTGTCTGATATAAGTATGGCTACTCCGGCTTTCTTTTTTGACCATTAGCATGATAGATGCTTCACTATCCCTTTATTTTCAATCCGAAGGTGTCTTTAGGTCTAAAGTGGGTCTCTTGTAAACAGCATATAGATGGATCTTGTTTTCTTATCCATTCTATTACCCTATGTCTTTTGATTGGAGCACTGAGTCCATTGACGTTTAGAGTGAGTACTGAAAGATATGAATTTATTACCATTATGATATTTGTTGAGTTGGAGTTTCTGGTGGCATTCTCTGGTCCTTTCTAATCTTTGTTGCTTTTGATATATATATATATATATATATATATATATATATATATATATATATAATCTTTTCTCTCCTCAGAGAGTCCCCCTTAAAATTTCTTGCAGGGCTGGTTTAGTGGTCACAAACTCCTTTAATTTTTGTTTGGGAAAGTTTTAATCTCTCCTTCTATTTTGAGTGACAGCCTTGCTGGATAAAGAATTCTTGGCTGCATATTTTTCTGATTCAGCACATTGAATATATCCTGCCACTCCTTTCTGGCCTGCCAAGTTTCTGTGGATAGGTCTGTTGCAAACCTGATCTGTCTTCCCTTGTAGTTCCCTTGCTGCTTTCATGATTCTCTCCTTGCCTGAGTATTTTGTGAATTTGACTACGATGTGCCTTGTTGATGGTCGGTTTTTGTTGAATCTAATGGGGGTCCTCTGTGCTTCCTGGAGTTTGATGTCTGTGTCTTTCCCCAGGTTAGGAAAGTTTTCCGTTATGATTTGCTCACATAACCCTTCTGCCCCTATTTCTCTCTCTTCCTCCTCTGGGACCCCTATGATTCTGATGTTGTTCCTCTTTAATGAGCCACTGATTTCTCTAATTCTTAAATCGTGCTCTTTTGCCTTAATCTCTCTCTTTTTTTCCTGCTTCATTATTCTCTATAAGTTTGTCATCTATATTGCTGATTCTCTATTCTGCTTCATCCATCCTTGCCGCTGCTGCATCCATCCGTGATTGCAGCTTAGTTATCACATTTTTAATTTCATTCTGGCTATTTTTTACTTCTTTTATCTCTGCAGACAGGGATTCTAATCTATTTTTGACTCCAGCTAGTATTCTTATTATCATGATTCTAAATTCTGGTTCAGACATCCTGCTTGTATCTGTGTTGGTTAAATCTCTGGCTGTCGTTTCTTCGTGCTCTTTCTTTGGGGACAAATTCCTTCATTTTGTCATTTTGAAGGGAGAAAAGGAATTAATGAGGTAAAAATTAAAATTTTAAAAATATTACAATTTAAGACAAATTAAAATTAAAATATCACATACACACAAAAAAATCAAATAAATGATGCCAGATCCTAGGTGTATTTTGGTCTGGGTGTTGAAAATGGTTTGACAAATTAGAGGAAAAAAAAAAGGGGGGGAAGGAAAAAAAAGGGCAATCGTTTGAGAATTTGAAAAAAATGAATACACTGAAGTAGACTAAAATGAGATAATGGGAGTAAAATAGAATTTGGAAATATTTATACAAAATTAAAGAATATAGTAGCAAAAAATTAAAGAAAAATATTTTTAATAAAAATTAAAAATAAAAATGAATTTTTTCTCTTTCTCTATTCAAGAAAAAGAAAAGAAATGAAAAAGAGAAAAAAGAGAGGGTAAAAAGAAAGGAAATAGTTTGAAAATTTGAAAAAGTGAATACACTGTAGTAGACTAAAATAAAATGATGGAAGTAAAATAGAATTTGAAAAAATTTACATAAAAGCAAAAAATATAGTAAAAAAATTTAAAAAATATTTTTAATAGAAATTGAAAGCAAAAATGAAGTTTTTCTCTTTCTGCATTCAATAAAAAGAAAAGAAATGAAAGAGAGAAAAAAGAAAAAGGAAATCGTTTGAAAATTTGAAAAAGTGAATACACTGAAGAAGACTAAAATAAAATGATGGAAGTAAAATAGAACTTGAAAAAAATTACACAAAAGTGAAAAAATATAGTAAAAAATTAAAGAAAAATAGTTTTAATAAAAATTGAAAATAAAAATGAATTTTTTCTCTTTCTGTTTTCGAGAAAAGGAAAAGAATTGTAAAAGAGGAAAAGAAAAAAGAAAAAAAAAAGAAAGAAAATTGAATAGATGAACCTGCTAACGGATTGAAGTAGGACTGAAATTGCTTCGTTTTCCCCTAGTCAGACAATGAAGCACTTTATAGTCCATAAAACTAAGCAGGCGGTGAGACGTGTCTTCTTGAAGAGTGAGGTTGGCCCAGTTGGGCGGGGCTCAGTGTAATGGCTCCGCGCTCCACTAGATGGCGCTGTTAGCCTACGGGGGCAGAGTGTTGCGGCGCTAGTGGGTGGGTATGCGCATGCGCGGGAGCGGTTAAAATGGTGTCACCCAGCCACCCAGGCTGTTCTCCTGGGTCAGCAATCGCGCACCTGTCCTCTGTCTTCAGCTTTCGTCTACTCCCCGCTCTTTCACTCTCCGTGACCAGGCCCCAGGCAGCACCTCTCTCCCGAGTTTTGTCTCAGATGCGGCTATTTTCCCCGGCCCCTTACTTCCGAAGGACCTTGGCTTTGACCCGTTCCGCCTCTCTGCGGGAGTGTCTCACCGAGCAGTGGCCGAATGAGCAAGGGCCGAATGCCGGCCGCACCCAGGAACACTTGCTGGACCCTGCTGCTGCCGGTGCCCCGAGACTGCGGCCAGGTGCCACCCGCCCCAGAAAAAGTTCACGAGACGGTGTAGCAGCAGCGTTTCAGGGATTATGGAAAATCACAACACACATCTGGCACCAGGCTTCACCCTTAACGACCTTGTTCCAGCACCAGTGAATGTGGCCGTTTTCTGGGGTCTGCCGGGACCAGGTGGCTTCAACAGTCTCTACCAAATGTCCTTCCAGCAGTGGAGCCGCTTTTCCCCGTGTGGCCCGAGAACCTCCCGGACCCCACTCTGCTCCTGGGGATTCGCCCTTCCCACCAGAGCACCGCCAGGTATGGAGCTGTGGAGTTGCAGACTCTGTGCTCCCCTTGTTTACAGTCTTAATGGAATTTAAACCCTCTCCTTTCTCCTTTCTCCCTTTTTAGTTTAGTCCTTGCGGCTGTTTCCAATTTTCCACTTTCTCTACAGCTGCTTTTGGGGAGGGGTGCTTTTCCTGTATTCACCCCTCCACCTCCATCCTCTCTCCACCCGCAAAAGCACCTCCCTTCCCGCGGCTTCTCGCTCCCCAAGTTCACCTCTCCGTGCCGCCTACCTGCTGAATTCTGTGGTTCAGGTTGTGCAGATTGTTGTGTTAATCCTCCAATCGGTTTTCTAGGTGTGCAGGATGGTTTAGTGTTGGTCTGGCTTTTAGGGAAGTTCTTGGGACCACATGCTGTGGAGGTATTGTAGGTCGAAGGTTCCTCAGTACCTGAGCGCGATGCCCGCTACAGCCTCCGGTGCGATGCGGACACAGCCCGAGGGTCCTGCTGTACTGGCAAAGCTTCCTACTTGTGACCAATCCTGGTGTTGACTAATGTTTATTTATTTTTGAGACAGAAAAAGACAGAACACTAGCAGGGCAGGGGCAGAGAGAGAGGGAGACACAGAATCTAAAGCAGGCTCCAGGTTCTGAGCTGTCAGTGCAGAGCCTGATGCGGGGCTCAAACCTGTCAACTGAAAGATCATGACCTGAGCTGAAGTCACACCCTCAACTGACTGTGCCACCCAGGTACCCAGGACATTTGAGTTCTTTAAAGTATATGATGGCCATTTCCTCTAGGTTAATTTTTTTTAACTCCTTTTATCTGTAAATATAAAAAGGTGTTGCTGACTCAAACTGTCCTCTCAGGCATTGTCTCCTTCCTGTCATGTACATGCCCATGTCTCAGTTCTTCCTCTAGGCTTCATTGCCATGTTGGAAAGAAGGCTTTGTGGCCCTTGAAGTTGGAGAAAACACCAGTGGTGATCACTCACATTATTATCCTCAAACCATTAACTTCCCTGAGCCCCAGTTTTTTCACCTACAAAATGGAGAAAAGACCCATTGTCAAGGGGATTAACTAAAGTCACACTTTATTTTTAAAAAAAATTTTTTTAACGTTTATTTATTTTTGAGACAGAGAGGGACAGAGCATGAGTGGGGGAGGGTTAGAGAGAGGGAGACACAGAATCCGAAACAGGCTCCAGGCTCTGAGCTGTCAGCACAGAGCCCGACGCGGGGCTCAAACTCACAGACCACGAGATCATGACCTGAGCTGAAGTGGGCCGCTCAGCCGACTGAGCCACCCAGGCGCCCCACTAAAATCACACTTTACAAATATTGAATCAAATAGTTGAACCATGCCTGGATCTTGGGTGCTAAGTAAAGTTTAGTTTTCCTTTTCTTCTCACAAATGATCTTTCTTCTGAGTGAAGCCACCATTTTCATGGTTGATGGTGATGATAAAATGTAACCAGACATAGGCGGAGACCAGAGAGCCTCCCCTCAGGAGAGGCAGTGGCAGGAAAATGATGGGCTTGGCCACGAGGACCCTGCTCCACTATTTAGCACACATTTGTCACAGCTTGGACATCAGTTTGCCTTAAAAAAAGAAAAAAAAAAAAGGACCACATGAAGAGAAAAGAAAGAAATGGTTCTCAGTGTTGGCTTCTCCTAGCCCCAGTTTTCTCATCTGTATCATGGGAGTAATAGTTTCTGCTCCTCCTGCATCATGAAATTAAATTGTGAAGATCTGATGTGATAAGAGATGTGAGAAAAGTGTCTCCCACACGTACAGCATTCTAAAAAGACAATGCGTTGTTGTCTGAGGACATCCACGGATACATAAGAAGACATGTTGAAATGATATCCATAACCTGAGAAATCACAGACCTTCTACAAGCCAGAGACAAGGACTTGGGGACATTATGTATTTGAGTGATATCCAGTGCTGGTGTCAGAACTGAAACCAGTGGACCTTTACAAACGAAACATGGCACATGAGCAGTTTCCTCTTCTAGTCTTGGCACATCATTTAACCCAAACTCCTCAGTACCTAAAGTTCCTTTTTTCTTATTAACTATTTCTAAATCTGAGTATAATCAGGAAGTCATTCAGCTGAAACCTCGACTCCAGTGGACCATGCAGGCCATGACCTATGAGGATTGCCACCCATAATTCATGCTGTGATAGGTGACAAGGACCCTGGTCTGCTACCACATCAATGACTATTAGGAAAATTAGTCTTCACTATTCTTCCAGTAGAATAAGATCGATTCTGCCTCAGGGCCTCTGCACATGCTGTGCTCTGCCTTCCACTGAAAATTCTCTTTCCAGATCTTCCCATGGCTTCCTCCCCCATTCAGCAAGGTTTCTGGTGATCACAGAGGTCATCTAATAGAGCAACTGTCTATCACTGTCTAGCTCGCCAGTTTTCAAATGTGGTCCTCCCACCAATAGCATCAGCATCACATGGGAATTTATTAGAAATGAAAATTCTTAGTCCAGCTGAGTCCTACTGAGTCAGAAATCTAGATTTTTTTTAATGTTTATTTATTTTTGAGAGAGACAGAAACAAAATGCGAGTGGGTTGGGGCAGAGAGAGAGGGAGACACAGAATCTGAAGCAGGCTCCTGGCTCTGAGCTGTCAGCACAGAGCCCGATGCGGGGCTTGAACTCACGAGCTGTGAGATCATGACCTGAGCCAAAGTCAGACGCTCAACCAACTGAACCACCCAGGCACCCCTAGAAATCTAGATTTTAACAAATCAGCCAGGTGATTCCGACACAAGCTGGAGTTTAAGAACACTGTTCTAGGCATTGACTGTATTTGCTTCACAGTCCTTATCATGTGACATTATATTAACTATTTCTTTGCAGACTTATTGCCCACTTCTTCTACTAGAATCAAACTCTTAAGGAGAGATTTGGTCACTAAGAATAGTACCTGACACACAGCAGGCTCTCAAAAAAGATTTTGAGATGAATGAATGATTTGCCACTTCAGGGCTGGCACAACTCATCAAAACCAGAATACAATATGGGGCACAAAGTGTCAATGCATTATCTAAATTTCCAGCCCAAGTGACATAAATGGGTTGACAATAACCTAGAAGAGACTCAGTGTGGGAATAATGTCTCTCGTTTTACCTAATTTTATCAAATTAATTTTACCAAATTAGATTTGTTAAATGTCCT
This sequence comes from Panthera onca, assembly GCF_046562875.1. NCBI lineage: Eukaryota > Metazoa > Chordata > Mammalia > Carnivora > Felidae > Panthera > Panthera onca. The sequence continues at coordinate 140,959,618 of NC_138347.1, forward strand.
ATAGTTTATAAACACTGTATCTTGGACCAGAATCTAGATCTCACAATTCTTGTCCAGTTGGCTTACCATTATGTTTGGACACGGGTTTCAGCAATGATGATAATGTCCAGACTGTAATGCCAAGAGGTCATAAAAGTTCAGGAAGCAGGAAGCGTTTTAAAATCTTTTAGCAAGTTTGTTTTCTTTTGCTGCATTGTTCCTCAGAATCTTTAATGTGCTAATTGGTGTTGCCAGACTCAAGTAGAAAATGCTTTAGAATTCAGTGATTTCCAAATTTTGGATCAGTAAGTCGCTTTCTATACCCTGGACAATCTTAGATGACAAGTGAGTTTGACAAACTCTGCCAAACTCATAGTTTATGGTCATCTGATATGTTTCCTTGACTAGTCACATAGTAATATGCTATCTGTGACTTCACTGTATCAGTTACCTTCTGCTGCCTAACAAGCCACCCCAAAAATTAATAACTGAAAGCAGAAATCATTTAGTTTTTTTCCTTTTTTTTTTTTTTAAAGATTTTATTTTTAAGTAATCTCTCCACCCAACGTGGAACTCAAATCTACAGCCCCAAGATCAAGTGTTCCAGGCTGTACCAGTTGAGCCAGCCAGATACCCTCACTTAGTATTTTTCACTATCTGTGGGTTCTCTGGACAGTTGTTTAATTTGAGGTTAGTTCATCTGTGGTCATTTCACTCAGATATCTAGTAGTTGGCAGGCTGATTGGCCTGGGAGGCCCTCGGCTATGATAGATAGATAAGCTTTGTTCCTGGTGGTCTTCTACCTTCCAGAAGGCCTGGGCCTTGTCATGTGATGGTCTCAGAGCCCAATCCAGCAAGAGACTAAGCCCCAAAGCAAAGCACTTTTCAAATCTCTGCTTACATGACATTTGTTAAAGTTCTATTGGCCAAAGCAAGCCCCATATTCAAGCCAGACTGGAGGGAGGAAAAATAGGCTCTACCTCTTGAAGGGAGGATTGACAATATCACATTGCTTAAATGTGACTGATGTCCATGGCTGACGTTTAGAGGTACAAAGCCAAACATCTGACTTGAGAAGTTTTAAACAAGAACTTCTTAAGGTTCCTTTCATTCCCCTCTTAAAATTGAGCAACATCTTAAAGGACCCTTACCTATTCTGATGCTTTGCTCAGCTTAAGGGGCTCATCATAATTTTTCTATGCCAAGACTAGCCGAAACTTTTCCACAGTGCTTCAGAGGCTGATATCCACCATGACCAAAGGTCACTTTGTATGTGGGTATGAATTGGTCTGGGCATAACTATGTCAGATGTGACAGATTTGAGGTCACCTTCATTTTATGCCACATTTACAGTGAAAAATAGACCAAGGCCAAATAATATAATGTTTTTGTACACAGCGCAATGGGAGCAGGGTGTATTCACTCTATCACAGAAAATGGAAGGAAGCATGCTTTGATAATCTCAGTGCTCTTGGCAGTCAATTAACCTTGAGTGGTAGCTTTTATCTCATCCGTAAATATTTTTTGAGGGCAAAGTAGGGATCAGGTGCCAGCATCTTGAGAGATTATGGTGGACAGTGTAAAATGATCCTTCCCTTTGTGGAACTTTGTCAAGTGAAGTAGAAAAGCATTTAAAAATAAAATCAAATGATTGATCGTAGATGGATAGACAGATAGATAGGTATACAAAGAGAAAGATGAGTGAAGAAGGATGATGAGTGAAGGAACCTGATTTAGGTGGAGACCAGGGAAGGCCTCTCTGAAAGAGACATTTCAGCTACGTGTTCAGGAATGAGCGTGTGCCAGCCAGGTGAAGGGAGGTGGGGAGAGCATTTCAAGAAAAGGATAACAAAGCTTCTGAGGCAGAAGAGATGTCCAAGCAAGAACTCATGGAAGGCTCATGTGCTATTTCCTTTTCATAAATATTTTTTAACACTTGTGCTGCACTGTCACTCGCTTGGTTTGTTTGCAATTTAAATTGTTGCTCAATTTAAACAAGAATATTACTTTTCATGTTCCAAAGTAATAAATAAATCTTCTGCGGATGTATGTCTCCTTCAATGACTCTTTGAGCTATTAAAATATTACATGAACAGCCTTCATTCCCACAATTGCCATTTTGTGTGATTTTCTTTTCAAGGAGACAATCTGAATATTTTTTTGAAATATATCTTGATTTTCCTTAAAATCAGGAAGAAACTGTATTTGAAAAACGTTCCTTCAGAATTCTATAATTGTTCTTCACTGTGCCATTTTGGCCAATTAGGGGAATACTTACTCTCATTTAAATTCTGAAATAAGTAAGGGATGAGACACCAAATGTTTGTGTTATCATTGTGCGTGCATGTGGTTTTACCTGTGTGTATGGGTTTGCCTTTGTATGTCTGTTTGTGTGTGTGTAAGTTCCAGAAAGAACAGTTTGTTTTATCTGGTTTCTTCCCTGAGCCATTCCAAGAACCTAGAATAATACCAAACACAGAGAACATGCTTCGTAAATATTTGATGAATATATGGTTTCAAATTCCTGCTCTGCTCTTTTCAAAAGAAATAATAGCTGTACTTAATCAGCATCTATTATGTGCTAGACATCTCCTAAGCTTTCACTTATTATACACAAAGATCCTCTCAGAGAGATAATAGTAGTATCCCGTTTTACAGATGACGAAACAGACTGGTAAGAAATTAAGCAAATTATTCAAGATAATTTGCTTAGCCTCTAAACCGTAAGGAAGGGATTTATAGTACATGGCTATAGTGGCAAGATATGTTAAGGAAAGACTATACTATAGGCATAGTATACATAGTATACATATTAACAGAATAACTAGATCATTGTGATATCTATAACACCCTTTGCCCCGAAGCTCCATCAAGGTTTATCAGTGTTTTTCCTTTGTGATATTGCTGGATTTGAAAAAAAAAGTTTTGAAGATTATCTGCTTTGTTTTCGTTTAATTTTTATTTAAATCCAAGTTAGTTAACATATAGTGTAATAATGATTTCAGGAGTATAATTTAGTGATTCATCACTTGCGTATAACACCCAGTGCTCATCCCAACAAGTGCCCTCCTTAATGCCCATCACCCATTTAGCCCACCCCCCCACTCAACAACCCTCCAGCAAAACTCAGTTTGTTCTCTTTATGTGAGAGTCTCTTACAGTTTTCTTCCCTCTCTCTTTTTAACTTATTTTTCCTTCCCTTCCCCTATGTTCATCTGTTTTGTCTCTTAAATTCCACATGAGTGAAATCATATGATATTTATCTCTGACTGACTTATTTTGCTTAGCATAATACAATTTAGTTCCATCCATGTTATTACAAATGGCAAGATTTCATTCTTTTTGATTGCCAAATAGTATTCCATGGTGTGTGTGTGTGTGTGTGTGTGTGTGTGTGTGTGTGTGTGATATCTTCTTAATCCATTCATCAGTTGATGGACATTTGGGCTCTTTCCATAATTTATTTGGCTATTGTTGATAGTACTGTTATAAACATTAGAGTGCAATGCCCCTTCGAATCAGCATTGTTGTATCCTTTGGATAAATCCCTAGTAGTGCAATTGCTGGGACATAGGGTAATTTTATTTTTAATTTTTTGAGGAGCCTCCAAACTGTTTTCCAGAGTGGCTGCACCCGTTTGCATTCCCAATGGCCATGCAAAAGTTTTCCTTCTTTTCTGCATCCTCACCAACATCTGTTGGTTCCTGAATTGTTAATTTTAGCCATTCTGACTGGTATGAGGTGGTATCTCATTGTGGTTTTGATTTGTACTTCCCTAATGATGAGTGATGTTGAGCATCTTTTCATGTGTTTGTTAGCCATCTGGATACCTTCTTTGGAAAAGTGTCTATTCATGTCTTTTGCCCACTTCTTCACTGGATTATTTGTTTTTTGGGGTGTCGAGTTTGATAAGTTCTTTATAGATTTTGGATACTAACCCCTTACCTGATATGTCATTTGCAAATATCTTCTCCCATTCCATCGATTGCCTTGTAGTTTTGTTGGTTGTTTCCTTTGCAGGAAGCTTTTGATCTTGATCAGGTCAAGTTAATTTTTGCTTTTGTTTCCGTTGCCTCCAGAGACATGTCTAGTAAGAGGTTGCTGTGGCCGAGGTCAAAGAGGTTGTTGTCTGTTTTCTTCTCTAGGATTTTGATGGTTTCCTGTCTTACATTTAGGTCTTTCACCCATTTTGAGTTTATTTTTGTGTATGGTGTAAGAAAGTGGTCCAGGTTCATTCTTCTTCATGTCACGGTCCAGTTTTCCCAGCACCATTTTCTAAAGAGACTGTCTTTTTTCCATTGGATATTCTTTCCCACTTTGTCAAAGATTAGTTGGTCATACGTTTGTGAGTTCATTTCTAGGTTCTCTATTCTGTTCCATTGATATAAGTGTCTGTTTTTGTGCCAGTACCATACTTTCTTGATGATCACAGCTTTATAATAGAGCTTAAAGTCCAGAATTGTGATGCCTCCAGATTTGGTTTCCATTTTCAACATTACTTTGGCTATTTGGATTTTTTTATGGTTCCATACAAATTTTAGAATTGCTTGTTCTAGCTCTGTGAAGAATGCTGGTATTATTTTGATAGAGATTGCATTGGCTGTGTAGATTGCTTTGAGTAGTATCGACATTTTAACAATATTTGTTCTTCCAATCCATAACCATGGAATGCTTTTCCATTTCTTTGTGTCTTCCCCAATTTCTTTCATAAGTCTTCTGTGGTTTGCAGCATATAGATCTTTTACCTCTTTGGTTAAATTTATTCCTAGGCATTTTATGGTTTTTGATGCAACTGTAAGTGGAATTGATTCCTTGATTTCTCTTTCTGCTGCTTCATTATTGGTGTATGAATTGCCACTGTTTTCTGTACATTGATATTATATCCTGTGACTTTGCTGAATTCATGTATCAGTTCTGGCAGTCTTTTTGGTGGAGTCTTTTGGTGGAGTTTTCCATGTAGAGTATCATGTTATCTGTGAAGACTAAAATTTGACTTTTTCCTTGCTTATTTGAATGGCTTTTATTTCTTTTTGTTGTCTGATTGCTGAGGTTATGACTTCCAACACTACGTTGAACAACAGTGATGAGAGTGGACATCCCTGTTGTGTTCCTGATATCAAGGGGAAAGCTGTCAGTTTTCCCCCATTGATGATGATATTAGCTGTGGGTCTTTCATATATGGCCTTTATGATGTTGAGGTATGTTCCTCCTATCCCTACTTTTTTGAGGGTTTTTATCAAGAAAGGATGCTGTATTTTGTCAAATGCATTTTCTGCATCATTGAGAGCATCATATGATTCTTATCCTTTCTTTTATTAATGCGATATATCAGGTTTATTGATTTGTGGATATCAAACCAGCCCTGGAGACCAGGAATAAATTCCACTTGACAGTGGTGAATAATTCTTTTAATGTATTGTTGGATTCGGTTTGCTAGTATCTTGTTGAGAATTTTTGCATCCATGTTCATCAGGGAAATTGGTCTGTAGTTTCCTTTTTAGTGGGGTCTTTGGCTTTGGAATCAAGGTAGTGCTGGCCTCATTGAATGAGTTTGGAAGTTTTCTTTCCATTTCTATTTTTTGGAACAGCTTCAAAAGAATAGATGTTAACTCTCTTTTAAATGTTTGGTAGAATTCCCCTGGAAAGCCATCCAGCCTTGGACCCTTGTTTGTGGGGAGATTTTTAATTACTGATTCAATTTCTTTAAGGGTTATGGGTATGTTCAAATTTCTATTTCTTTCTGTTTCAGTTTTGGTAGTTTATATGTGTCCAGGAATTTGTCCATTTCTTCCAGATTGCCCAATTTGTTGGCATATAATTGCTCATAATATTCTCTTATTATTGTTTGTATTTCTGTGGTGTTGGTTGTTGGAACATCTGCTTTAAATCATTAAAGGGTATGCTCCATAAGTAGAATAAAAAGCAGAAGACGGACTGGGTATAGTTTCACAAGTTAAAGACTACATCCTAAGTTTATACACTATTAGAAAGAGGAAGAATAAGTTTCATGGTGTGTGGTGATGGCATATCCTGATTTTATAGCACAGTAAAATTAGGTATAACAAATCAAACAATTTTTAGAAACTCATGGTTCACTGTAATGGAGTGGTTCAAGCACTTGTATTTCTTAATGAAATGTGGGACACAAAGGAAAAAAGGTTTCCTTTCTTATATCATAGGTTGAGTTCCTCTTCTAGGGTTGCTGCTTTCTTACCTTTGAAAAGGATCATGACCTAATATGTAAAGTTCAGACTGTCTCAATCACTTTCATTTCACTGATATTTAAAATAAGATTCTAGACCAGAGTTTCTCAGCTCCAGCACTATTGATGTTCTGGGCTGGGTAAATCTTTGTTGTGCTCTGTGTCATAGGAAGTTGAGCAGCATCCCTGGCCTCTACTCTCTAGATGCCAGTAGCACAAACATCCACCTAATCCTGACCCTTGCCCTTTCCCACGTTGTTTCAACCAAAAATGTGTCCAGACTTTGCCAAATGTCCCCTAGGGGGCAAACTCATCCCCAGTTGAGAACCACAGTTTCTACTTCCCGTTGTCAGAAAATTTGAACTTTGCTGCTAAAATGATTTTCTAGATTAAGAAATGCTTACTGGGAGGTTTTAGCACCTTATAGATAATAGAGGTACATGTGGAGATTGTTAATAACAAATATTCTTTATTTCATTTCTACCCTAAGCAATTTAATTGAATGAAAAATTTGTTTTCTTCAAAATACAGAAAAAAAAAATCTTCAAGTATGACATGTCAAGCAATACACTTCTCACAAACTGCCCAATACAGACAGAAATGAATGTACCAAGAAATAAGATGCTTTTTACAAAAGCTGCTGCTGCAAAAAAAAAAAAAAAAAAAAAAGCATACTTAGTAATAATTAATCACCTACAATTGTTTTGTTTGGCATGAATCGCCAAAAATGTAGCAAAGGAAAATAATCACCTAGGAGTACACAACACCCTGAGAATGCATCCCAATATCTTGTAATATTACTTTTTTCCCTTTAATGGATATCTCTGAATAAGACTCAATGTATTTAAATGTGTAATTCTATACTTTCTCCTACCTTACCCATATAATACTCTATCACTCCGTGGAAAAGTGGCAACATAAGCCAATTCATCGTTCCGGAATACATTGGCAGTTAAATCACCTAATCAAATTGAAAGGACTCTAAAAAGAAGGTTTATTTTCCCGGGCTGTAGACGAGATAAAGCGACACACGCTTACTGGTACCACCAACATCATGAAATAATAAGAGCAAAAAGGACCTGGTTTACTCAATGCAGTTTAGCTGTTCAGCGATGATAAATTAGCAGGGAGTTGTTAATGTGCCCACACGACCCATGACTTGTTAGCAAAATGTTTACCTCAGAAACAAAAGCCTAAGTCAGTGGAACATTTACAGGTCATTAGGGATGATAAATGAAAAACCTGCCTGACCCCTAACTAGCCTTGACTGAGGACATGCCCTGACTATGGGAGATAAGTGCACATTAGACCATCTATCAAATAAAACTGGTGCCTTGTTTAGAGGGTCCTCACTAATGTGGTGCCACCCAGGGAAGCAAGATGTGGAAGAAAGTAGTGAAGTAAAATGAGAATTATTTCTTTAAGTTTCCTCTGAACACCTTTCTATTTAAAAGCATTTCCTCACTTGTCATTAGGAGGTATCCCTGTGGCAATAGCGAATGGGAGCTTAGGCATTGGAGGGCATGTGTACGCATACGTACACAGAACAGTTGACTTAACATTGAGCTTGCAACTGTATCTAGTTGAACAACAAACGCATGTAGGCAGAATATATAGCATTATGCTATTTCACCTTTTATTCATCTGTAAGTCACTCTTTAATAAAATGGACACAATTTGCTCTGAAGTGTAAATGATAAATGAATAGAGGGTTGAGACTTATTATAGTAACATACAACAGCTCTGGAGGCCAAAAGTTGGATAATTTCATTCCTTCGGAACATAAATGTACAGAAAAGCACCTTCTGGGACCCTAAAGCCAAACCCAAAAATGGTCCCTTATGTTCTCCACCAGTCTGCACATGCTCATTACGTTCGTATTTCTCATCAAGTTTGGTTATCTGATTTCATATGCCTTCGTAGAGTTGAAATAGCAATCTAGGAACAGGTTGAAGGAAGAAGGCAAAAGGGGGTAAAAGTTGGGTGAGCAGCAAGAAGTATGTTCTTGGGAATTTGCTGTCATTCTGGTAGCAATGACAAAGTCTCTAAGGTGGTCGCCTGGTTATGCTGAACATTACACCACAGCGTGGTAGGGTCCTCTCCCTAATTTCAAGGCAACCTGGTTATACCCATACGTGACAACATCCCTCACGACCTTGTAACATGAGACCACTTAATCAGACTGCATATTTGTGTGTTACCATATATGGGAGACAAAGAAATAGAAAAAATATAAAAAACTATGCCACGTGGCTTTTGGGGCTCCGTTCTTTTGGTACAAACCCAACTGAGCAGTGCCAGCATGAATAAAGTTGCTTCCTGCAAAGGAGAACCTTGATGTCACGACTCTCTGTGTGAGATTCCTGCTACAAAGGTACCATAATAGGTGACCATAACTATCAGAGGATCATAGAATTCTGGAGTGGGTGGACCTTCAAAGGATACCATAGGCCTCCTTTCAGCCTTCTAACCCCTTTCTCTAATATTCCTGTCAAGTGATCTGCTTGCCTGTGTTTTAACACCATGAGGAATGGTAATGTGTTATATTCTGGTTTGGCTTGCCTTCTGTGTTTTCATCTAAATGGAGAAAGAAAAAGATAAGCCTCAGGATAGAATCTCCTGGCCCACTACAAGAAAAATCTCCTAAGGATAACACCCACCCATCAGTCAACTCAACTCATATTACATTGCCTGATATTCCTGGCTGCATCTTTTCTCCAATGTACCAATCTAGCAATCATAACAATAAAGGATGTAAGGTTAGTATGAGATACTTATTCTCAGGGAACTCATGCTGACTGTAAGTTTCTCACTGTCTCTTTTAGAGATCTATGACTGTCTCTTTAGGGATACATTCTGGAAATGTTCAGATTGATGTTAAGTTCATAAATCAAAGGTCTTTCTTTCCAGTCTTTTCTGAAATCAAGATGAACTACTTGATGGCTACAGTCAAGAAGAAAAGTTACATTGTATTTAAGAGACCCTGCCCACAGAGACAAGAATAAAACTGACACATTTTAGAAAAGCTTCCATCAAAAATTGATTGAAATGAGAAAGTGTCCTAGGAGGTAAGCCTCACCTAGGTGGAAAATTCAGTTACCAGGGGTGCCTCATCCCCTAATGATGCCACTTATAGGAAGTAATTTTATAGATCAGTGGTTTTCAAAGGATGGTCCCCAGACCTGCTAGAAATGTGGAATCTTGGGTCCCACACAAGACTTTCTCCTTATTAAATCAGAGTTTGGGTGGCGGTGGCCGCGGGGAGATTCAGCAGTCTATGCTGTAACAGCCCTCTAGTTGATTCTGGTGCTCATTGAGCTTTGAGAACCACTGAAACTAAAATAGAACTGGGATTATAATGATCACTCTTCCAGGGCTTCTAACTTAATGATAATGGTGATGGTGATGATGATGAATGTAATGGATAAACCTTTGTGAACACTTACTGTGCACTTAAACCTGTGCTTCATACTCTTGGTACTAACTCATTTGATTCTCTCAGACAAGAGCCCAAGGAGGTACCGTTATTCCCATTTTCTAGATGAGAGAATGAAGTTAAGGAAAATTAAGCGATTTGCTTAAGGTCAGCCATTAAGTTGCCAAGCTGGGATAATAGCCCGTGGCTAGTTGTTAACACACACACCCATACACAGCCCAGACAAAAGACCTCCCTCTTCACTATCATGCCATTTCTGCCTTCCAGAATCAAGAAAAAAGAAATCTCCCAATTTTAGTTTCCTCAAGCCTCCCTCCCTTTTTATCTCTACTTCTTAAAATTGCCTCTGTCTTGAGGACCACATCAGGAAGTATCCCTGCTGGCACCTTTTCTCAGCAGACCATCATCTTCTGACTCCTCAGTATGTCCTGTCCTTCCTTTCCAAGATCCACTGAAACTCTAGAGTCATAATCCACAGAATAATTGAGACTAGTTTTCTTCTTTTTTAAAACAAAATCTTTAATGTTTATCTATTTTTGAGATCAAGAGAGAGTATGAGGAGGGGAGGGGCAGAGAGAGGGAGACACAGAATCCAAAGCAGGCTTCAGGCTGTCAGCACAGACCCCAATGCAGGGCTCAAACTCACAAATCATGAGATCATGACCTGAGCCGAAGTTGGACGTTCAATCCACTAAGCCACCCAGGCGCCCAGAGACTAGTTTTCTTAAGTGTACTTCAATCCTTTATCCCTCCCTTATGTACAGAAATGGGTCACTATCATAATTATAAAGTAGAGTTTTGAGACTGGAAGAGACTTTACCGGATATAGCCTAGATCTTTCTATGCTGAGTGTAGTACTTAGACCAGCAGCATCAGCCTCATTCTGGATGCTTGTTAGAAGTGCAGAATCTTGCTCACCACCCTCAGATCTGCTGAATCAAAATCTGCATTTTAGCAAGATTCTCAGGTGATTCTATGCACATTGAGTTTGAGAAGCATTACTCTATCTAGACGTAACCCCTCATCTCATCTGAGGAAACTGACATCTGAGGAAATTGAGTGACCTATCCAAGGTCACGAATCCAGTTAAATTGGAATTGATCCCCAGTTGAAAATGCTTTTCTCTAAATTCCTGCAGCTTTCAACCATGCGCCATAAAAATAACGCTGCTGTTACTGCCAGTTGCAATCATTGAGAGCTTCCTATGTTGTGGACTTGTGCCAATCACTGTACATGGATAACCTCATCTACTCCTTTCCCGCATCCTATGGGTTCAATAATATTATCTCTCTCTCTCTTTTTGTTTTCATGACAGGGAACTTGAGGCCTATAGAGGTGTAAGTACTCACCCCAAATCATGCAACTTCCATATAGTGAAACAGAGATTAGAATCCATGCAGCCTGTCTTTGCAATCAGGCTTATAGTGCTGGCCTGCACAAAAATACCTTTCTCTTTTCCTGTGACTCTAAAAGTTCCCGTCTGTCTATCCATCCATCCATCCATCCATCCATCCATCTATCTGTGTTCGGTGGTTGAAGAGTGTGTAAGATGGAGTCGTTGTGGGGTGTGTGGGTGGGTCGGTTAAGTGTCTGCTGACTCCTGATTTCGGCTCAGGTCGTGATCTCGTGGTTCGTGAGTCGAGCCCCGTGTCAGGCTCTGAGCTGACAGTGTGGAGCCTGCCTGGGATTCTCCCTCTTTCTTTCTCTCCCTGCACCCCCACCCCACTGATGCTCTCTCTCGCAAAATAACTAAATAAATAAATAAATACTTAAAAAAAAAAAGATGGAGTCATTGTGCTCCATGTCTCTTTTACTTTCATTAATCTTGGTGATAACAATTCTGCTCTATAGCTGTATAGAAGAGAGAGCAAAATGTCCCTTACCATTTACCCCACCCTCTTATCCCTTACAGCTCAGTCGTCCTACTCATCAGGTCTTTCTTCTCTGTGACCTTTCCCAGCACCTCAGGAGTCTGGCTTAGCAATCACTGCAACTCACAGGTATGAAGGACCCAATTATGGAGGTGGAGGGGTAAGAAGGCTATTGATTTCCCTCCCCAGAAGCACTCAAATGTTAAAGAAAAAAAAAAAGTGTTTAGACACAGATACTACAGAGCCATACCTTAGATAAATGAGTTGCTTGTGTGCGTTCTTGAAAGCCCAGCATGTAAGAGATTGTTTCCAGTAGAAACTTTTGCATTCTAATCAATGTACCATCTGAAATGCAATCCGAGAGTAAATTGAATACAGTCTTTGTTATGTTCCAATATAATTATAAAAGTCCCACTTCTCTATACCACCTTTAAAAAAGTTACTGGTTCAGAATAAAATTTTTCTTGCAATAAGCCAGTATATTTTCCTCATCCTGTGCATACACATGTTTGATAAGCAAAATTAACAAGTTCAGATTTATAAAAACACCTAAATTAGAACATGATATAATTTTTTAAAATTTATATTTGAATTAATCCTTAAGTATTATTAAGGTAGTATTCCATTTACACAAAAGCAAATTTTCACACAACTTCTCAGAACCTGGCTATTACATTTAGTTAGATGGACTACATAAACTTTTGTTAGGTTCACTGTGGATCTAGACAGTAAACAAATACGTTAGAAATTGTTGCTGTGTAAATTATCAATAATACATTTGCATAGATTTATAATATCTCCAAAGGAAAAATACTCTAGAATTTTACTTATATCTGGAAACAAACTCAGTCTGTTTATCGATGTTCTTCATAAACAATTTTACTTATACATTCACACACAACACACACACACACACACACACACACACACACACACACACACACATTTGATTCCAAATATCTTCTATTAGACTCCAAGATCTGTGAGGTACGAGGCCTGCCTTATTCATGTTTTTATTTCTCTTATTATGATAACTTCTTTTTTTGTCTTAATAAATGTTTGCTGAGCTAAATACCACACCTTAACTATACATATCTGGAATTTTTGTTGTGAATTTTATTTAATGGGGAATGGAAAAGATTTGTGTTTTTTGTGGGACTATAATTTTCAATCTCCTGATTTTTGTGATTTTTCAGAGCTGGCCATAATGCTATATAGTTCTCTGATTTTATTTCTCTGGTACAAAAAAGCAAAATGAATGAATTGTGATTGAGCCATGGAGCCCAGTTGCTTGCATATGTAATAGGAGTTCTAAATTACCATATAAACACAGCTGCAGTTTTCCAGTCTGAAGGCTTTGAGAAGTATGCCGACTGGTAGTGTGGGTATTTGGAGCTCTAAATTTAAGAGCATCATCATGAGCTGCAACAGACAATCATCCTGCCTTATTTAAATCTCTGGGCAACTGTAAAACTAGAGTATGTATTGCTTAAATATTCGGTCTTCTTATCTATGCCTATATCTGAACAACCAAGGTTAGCTCCTTTCTTGTAAGTTGACAAATTATACTTTATGGCATATCATTGGGTGCTGCCTTTATGAAGTTACCAGAAGGTTAATAGTTTTGAAATAGCTTATATTTAAATAATCTCATTGTAAAAGTTATTTCAAAGTTCATACAAATTGATATAAATCGTGCTTCTTTCGCAAGGCAGATAGACCCACACAGGAAAATAGATGAAAATATTTACATCTGCTATTTACATATACACACACATAAGCACATGCACACACACATTCGTGCTAAAAGCTGCGTGCCTGAATTTTAGGTTGAGCAGCAATGAAGAAAGGTAAATTTTTAAATATATTTTCTTGCTAATTTTCAATCATCCTTATTTGAGGATAAAAGACATTCTAAAAAAACTAGCACTTTATTTGCTAAAATTGTTACTTAAATTAATTTAACAAGAAACATGTTTCACTGTTTAAGCAGTACTTTCACAAAATTTATATTTTCAATGTCTTTAATATTTTTAAAGAGGTTTTTAACATAATTAACCAGTAATTGATGGAAAACAGGTAGAATCCTTTCATGCCAACAGTTCTTTGAACTATTTGATTGTAGTCAAATAAAATCAGGAAGGTTTTGCATATTAAATGAAATGGGAAATATCACTGGACTCTAATACTAATCCATTAATTCAATAGAAAATTGGAAGTACAGGCAAAGTTACCATTTGACTTTTTTTTTTTTTTTTTTTTTTAATGGCTAGCGAGATTTATGAAGAGTCTAGGGACAAAAGTCAGGACTGGATAAGCTCCATTATAAATTATCTGCTTTGTGGTGTAACCTTGGGAAATTGTAGATCCAACTTCTTTTCCTATGGGTAACCGATGCTTGTATAGGTTATCTTCTCACTATCGCTTCAAGAAATTCAGCCTAAACCTTGGAGTGAACCTGAACAACATTGAACAATATACCCTATTATAACCAACAGACAAACAAAACCAGAATAGATGACCTCTTTACCCCAAATGTCTAAAATCAGATGGATGTGTGAGGAGGGTGATCATAATGTTGAATAATTCCTGATTGTTCAACACACCATTAATAATGTTTGTTATTAAGAAGTATTATTATTGGGGGGGGTGTTAAATGGGTGACGGGCATTAAGGAGGGCACTTTTCAAGTTGAGAAATAATAATAATGATGATAATAATAATTCTTAAAAAAATTTTTTTTAAGTTTATTTATTTTGAGAGAGAGAGCATGCAAATAGGGGAGGGGCAGAGAGAGAGAGAGAGGGAGAGAGAGAATCCCAAGCAGCCTCCACACTCAGTGAGGAGCCCCACAGTGGGGCTTGAGCCCACCACCAAGTGAGATCATGACTGGAGCCAAAATCAAGACTCGGGCACTTAACCAACTGAGCCACCCAGGTGCCCCTACGAAGAATTATTTTTAACTGAAAAAGTGTTTTCTTGTATTGTTTCAAAAGAAGGGATAATTAATCCCAGCATTTTCCAGGCCACATGGTTAATTCAAACAGCCAAAAAGAATTTACATTTTTCCACTGTTTTAATGTGTTTTTTTTTATTGTACACAAAACAAACGCATCAAATAAAGAGCTAGCAAGCATCACTTATGACTGATTCCACTTACTTGAACGTTAGTGAAGGGAATCATTGTAGGAAAGAACTGTATGTGTCTTTAGCAAAATGTATTTGTAGCAAATCAAATATAATCAATACTTTTGACAAATGAACAGTTAGAAAAGCCCTCATTGTAAGGGACGTGTACATTGAATCAGTACTTCAGACTAGAAGATATCATAGTGATCACCTGGTAGGATCCCTTTTGTTACACAGATGAGGAAAACTGAGATTTGAAAGTTGGTAATCACTGATCTCAAATTGTTGGAAGCCTTCAAAAGTGCAAAATTAGACCTGTGTCTAATTACATGTTGGTGGAAATGTGGATTGTTCCTCAATACCCTTCTCCCCGTACTCTTAAGAATTCCTACCTGCACACACAGTTACCCCAAATGGAAAGTGTTTCCTAGCATCCCCTAGCTCCTTCTCTGGGACAGGTGAATACATCTGGGTAATGGACATAAACAGAAGTATTGTGTGGTTTCATTTGGGAAGTTTTCTTATGCTTTGTGCCCTGTTTTTCATTCTTCTCTTCTTCCTGTTGGCTGCAAGTATGATGTCATGATAGTATGTATAGTGGCCAGAGCTGGAGCAGCCATCTTGGGGGACCTTGGTAATGGAGACCTGGGCTAGAGTAGCAATAAGGTCAAAGGATCTTGAATCCTAAGGATTTCATGGAGGAGAGTCTCGAGCCTCAAATTTCTAGACTTTTCAATGAGAGAAGATAGAAAAGAAAACAAACTTGTGTCTTGGTTAAGCCATGCTTAGTCTTTATTTATCTGTTACTCCTAGTCAAGCCCAATCTTAATTCTTATTCTGCTGTGCCATCAGCGCCTGGTTCAGCGGCCAGCAGGTAGGTGGTATTTCATAGATGTTTGTGGCAACATGGGAGGCATCTCCAACACCTGCTTCTCCTTTCCTTACATCCAAACCAGCCTTGGGTCCTTCCAGTTTCACCTCCTGACATCTCTCCAATCCATTTACTTGTCTTCAACGCCCACCCATAGAAGCTGAAGCTCTTGCCTTGCCTTACCTAGACTATAAATTTTTCTGGACAGTCTCACCCACATCTCTTTCCACTTAAAACTTGGCTTGTTGCTTTCCGTCCCATCTCACTTTTCCTAAATTAATATCTAGGTCTCCTTCAGGCCTCTCCTCAGCACTTCCCCAGGACAGACTTCCCTGACTGTAGAAAATCTCCCATGATTCTCTATGGGACCACATAGTTCTGTATCCCCACACAGCCTGTCTCTCCCACTAAACCGTAAGCCCCACGAAGGTGGTGGCTTGGATATCTTGCCACTGTTATGTCTGTTATGTCTTCAATGTCTAGCATGGTGCCTGGTACACAGTAGAGGCTTAATAATGTGTTTGCTAAATGAATAAAATGGTATTGAAAAATCCATTGTTGGGATTTGGAAAACCAGTGGGCTGGCAATGACTGAGATTTGTTTTTTTTTTTTTTGTTTTTTTTTTTCAATATATGAAATTTATTGTCAAATTGGTTTCCATACAACACCCAGTGCTCATCCCAAAAGGTGCCCTCCTCAATACCCATCACCCACGCTCCCCTCCCTCCCACCCCCCATCAACCCTCAGTTTGTTCTCAGTTTTTAACAGTCTCTTATACTTTGGCTCTCTCCCACTCTAACCTCTTTTTTTTTTTTTTTCCTTCCCCTCCCCCATGGGTTTCTGTTACGTTTCTCAGGATCCACATAAGAGTGAAACCATATGGTATCTGTCTTTCTCTGTATGGCTTATTTCACTTAGCATCACACTCTCCAGTTCCATCTACGTTGCTACAAAAGGCCATATTTCATTCTTTCTCATTGCCATGTAGTATTCCATTGTGTATATAAACCACAATTTCTTTATCCATTCATCAGTTGATGGACATTTAGGCTCTTTCCATCATTTGGCTATTGTTGAGAGTGCTGCTATAAACATTGCGGTACAAGTGCCCCTATGCATCGGTACTCCTGTATCCCTTGGGTAAATTCCTAGCAGTGCTATTGCTGGGTCATAGGGTAGGTCTATTTTTAATTTTCTGAGGAACCTCCACACTGCTTTCCAGAGCGGCTGCACCAGTTGGCATTCCCACCAACAGTGCAAGAGGGTTCCCGTTTCTCCACATCCTCTCCAGCATCTATAGTCTCCTGATTTGTTCATTTTGGCCACTCTGACTGGCATGAGGTGATATCTGAGTGTGGTTTTGATTTGTATTTCCCTGATAAGGAGCGACGTTGAACATCTTTTCATGTGCCTGTTGGCCATCTGGATGTCTTCTTTAGAGAAGTGTCTATTCATGTTTTCTGCCCATTTCTTCACTGGGTTATTTGTTTTTTGGGTGTGGAGTTTGGTGAGCTCTTTATAGATTTTGGATACTAGCCCTTTGTCCGATATGTCATTTGCAAATACCTTTTCCCATTCCGTCGGTTGCCTTTTAGTTTTGTTGGTTGTTTCCTTTCTTTTTATCTTCATAAGGTCCCAGTAATTCATTTTTGCTTTTAATTCCCTTGCCTTTGGGGATGTGTCGAGTAAGAGATTGCTACGGCTGAGGTCAGAGAGGTCGTTTCCTGCTTTCTCCTCTAGGGTTTTGATGGTTTCCTGTCTCACATTCAGGTCCTTTATCCATTTTGAATTTATTTTTGTGAATGGTGTGAGAAAGTGGTCTAGTTTCAACCTTCTGCATGTTGCTGTCCAGTTCTCCCAGCACCATTTGTTAGAGACTGTCTTTTTTCCATTGGATGTTCTTTCCTGCTTTGTCAAAGATGAGTTGGCCATACTTTTGTGGGTCTAGTTCTGGGGTTTCTATTCTATTCCATTGGTCTATGTGTCTGTTTTTGTGCCAATACCATGCTGTCTTGATGATGACAGCTTTGTAGTAGAGGCTAAAGTCTGGGATTGTGATGCCTCCTGCTTTGGTCTTCTTCTTCAAAATTACTTTGGCTATTCGGGGCCTTTTGTGGTTCCATGTGAATTTTAGGATTGCTTGTTCTAGTTTCGAGAAGACTGCTGGTGCAATTTTGATTGGGATTGCATTGAATGTGTAGATAGCTTTGGGTAGTATTGACATTTTGACAATATTTATTCTTCCAATCCATGAGCAGGGAATGTCTTTCCATTTCTTTATATCTTCTTCAATTACCTGCATAAGCTTTCTATAGTTTTCAGCATACAGATCTTTTACATCTTTGGTTAGATTTATTCCTAGGTATTTTATGCTTCTTGGTGCAATTGTGAATGGGATCAGTTTCTTTATTTGTCTTTCTGTTGCTTCATTGTTAGTGTATAAGAATGCAACTGATTTCTGTACATTGATTTTGTATCCTGCAACTTTGCTGAATTCATGTATCAACTCTAGCAGACTTTTGGTGGAGTCTATCGGATTTTCCATGTATAATATCATGTCATCTGCAAAAAGCGAAAGCTTGACTTCATCTTTGCCAATTTTGATGCCTTTGATTTCCTTTTGTTGTCTGATTGCTGATGCTAGAACTTCCAGCACTATGTTAAACAACAGCGGTGAGAGTGGGCATCCCTGTCGTGTTCCTGATCTCAGGGAAAAAGCTCTCAGTTTTTCCCCATTGAGGATGATGTTAGCTGTGGGCTTTTCATAAATGGCTTTTATGATCTTTAAGTATGTTCCTTCTATCCCAACTTTCTCAAGGGTTTTTACTAAGAAAGGGTGCTGGATTTTGTCAAAGGCCTTTTCTGCATCGATTGACAGGATCATATGGTTCTTCTCTTTTTTTTTTATTAATGTGATGGGTCACGTTGATTGATTTGTGAATGTTGAACCAGCCCTGCATCCCAGGAATGAATCCCACTTGATCATGGTGAATAATTCTGTTTATATGCTGTTGAATTCTATTTGCTAGTATCTTATTGAGAATTTTTGCATCCATATTCATCAGGGATATTGGCCTGTAGTTCTCTTTTTTTACTGGGTCTCTGTCTGGTTTAGGAATCAAAGTAATACTGGCTTCATAGAATGAGTCTGGAAGTTTTCCTTCCCTTTCTATTTCTTGGAATAGCTTGAGAAGGATAGGTATTATCTCTGCTTTAAACGTCTGGTAGAACTCCCCTGGGAAGCCATCTGGTCCTGGAGTCTTATTTGTTGGGAGATTTTTGATAACCGATTCAATTTCTTCACTGGTTATGGGTCTGTTCAAGCTTTCTATTTCCTCCTGTTTGAGTTTTGGAAGAGTGTGGGTGTTTAGGAATTTGTCCATTTCTTCCAGGTTGTCCAATTTGTTGGCATATAATTTTTCATAGTATTCCCTGATAATTGTTTGTATCTCTGAGGGATTGGTTGTAATAATTCCATTTTCATTCATGATTTTATCTATTTGGGTCATCTCCCTTTTCTTTTTGAGAAGCCTGGCTCGAGGTTTGTCAATTTTGTTTATTTTTTCAAAAAGCCAACTCTTGGTTTTGTTGATCTGCTCTACCATTTTTTTTTAGATTCTATATTGTTTATTTCTGCTCTGATCTTTATTATTTCTCTTCTTCTGCTGGGTTTAGGCTGCCTTTGCTGTTCTGCTTCTATTTCCTTTAGGTGTGCTGTTAGATTTTGTATTTGGGATTTTTCTTGTTTCTTGAGATAGGCCTGGATTGCGATGTATTTTCCTCTCAGGACGGCCTTTGCTGCGTCCCAAAGCATTTGGATTGTTGTATTTTCATTTTTGTTTGTTTCCATATATTTTTTATTTTTTATTTTTTTAAAAAAAATTTTTTTTAACGTTTATTTATTTTTGAGACAGAGAGAGACAGAGCATGAACAGGGGAGGGGCAGAGAGAGAGGGAGACACA
This sequence comes from Panthera onca, assembly GCF_046562875.1. Classification (NCBI taxonomy): domain Eukaryota; kingdom Metazoa; phylum Chordata; class Mammalia; order Carnivora; family Felidae; genus Panthera; species Panthera onca. The sequence goes on from NC_138347.1 coordinate 140,979,071, forward strand.
GAATCTGAAACAGGCTCCAGGCTCTGAGCTGTCAGCACAGAGCCTGACGCGGGGCTCGAACTCACAGACCGTGAGATCATGACCTGAGCCGAAGTCGGACGCTTAACCAACCAAGCCACTCAGGCGCCCCTGTTTCCATATATTTTTTAATTTCTTCTGTAATTGCCTGGTTGACCCACTCATTCTTTAGTAGGGTGTCCTTTAACCTCCATGCTTTTGGAGGTTTTCCAGACTTTTTCCTGTGGTTGATTTCAAGCTTCATAGCATTGTGGTCTGAAAGTAAGCATGGTATGATTTAAATTCTTGTAAACTTATGAAGGGCTGTTTTGTGACCCAGTATATGATCTATCTTGGAGAATGTTCCATGTGCACTCGAGAAGAAAGTATATTCTGTTGCTTTGGGATGCAGAGTTCTAAATATATCTGTCAAGTCCATCTGATCCAATGTATCATTCAGGGCCCTTGTTTCTTTATTGACCGTGTGTCTAGATGATCTATCCATTGTTGTAAGTGGAGTGTTAAAGTCCCCTGCAATTACCACATTCTTATCAATAAGGTTGCTTATGTTTATGAGTAATTGTTTTATATATTTGGGGGCTCCGGTATTCGGCGCATAGACATTTATAATTGTTAGCTCTTCCTGATGGATAGACCCTGTAATTATTATATAATGCCCTTCTTCATCTCTTGTTACAGCCTTTAATTTAAAGTCTAGTTTGTCTGATATAAGTATGGCTACTCCAGCTTTCTTTTGGCTTCCAGTAGCATGATAAATAGTTCTCCATCCCCTCACTCTCAATCTAAAGGTGTCCTCAGATCTAAAATGAGTCTCTTGTAGACAGCAAATAGATGGGCCTTGTTTTTTTTTTATCCATTCTGATACCCTATGTCTTTTTGTTGGTGCATTTAATCCATTTACATTCAGTGTTATTATAGAAAGATATGGGTTTAGAGTCATTGTGATGTCTGTATGTTTTATGCTTGTAGTGATGTCTCTGGTACTTTGTCTCACAGGATCCCCCTTAGGATCTCTTGTAGGGCTGGTTTTGACTGAGATTTGAAACACACACACACACACACACACACACACACACAGAACAAAACAGTTTTTATATTTACTTTATAGTATGGCTGTTTAACTCATTGGGTTAATCAAACTCTAAAATAATTATATTTATACAATTGGATGGACTAAGTGTTTGAAGTCCATTGTTTGCTGATTTTGGTTCTGAGCCTGGAATTTAATAATTAGAATAGCAGTTCTCAGAGTGATTCAAAGACCCTTGGAGGTACCTGAGACCATTTCTAGGGGTCCATGAGGTCTCCCTTCTCTCTGTGGGTGAGGCCAGAACTTCTTCATATTCTTCAACCCTAACAACATAGTGTAGCAGATTGGATGCAGAAGCAGTTATGAGACTCCAGCTGTGGTCTATTAAACTAGATATCAAAGAAATGTACAAAATGTAAAATAATGGCATGCTTTTCACTAATACTTTCTTGTTTTAGAAAATATAGCTATTTTTAAAAAAAAATGTTATTTACATTAACATGTAATGGTTTACCATTACTATTTTTAAATGAATTTTTTTAAGTCTTCAACATTTCTCAGTTACAATTGTAATACTATAAATATCGATAGACATAATTCACAGAACCAAAGCTCTTTGGGGTCCTCAATATACTTGAAAATGTTAAGAGATCCTGAGATCAAAACACTTATGAACCGTTGCATGAAAGAACCATTTCTTTGGTTTGAGACTTGCTCTTCTTTCAAAATGCGAGGAAGACTACAGTAATAGAAAGAGCCTAGGTTTGGGGGGTTCATAGGTGCGGGCTTGTAAGCCTGGGCTGCCTATTTGTATGAACTTGGGCAAGTCAGTTAACTTGTGATAGTCTCAGCTTTTCCTCCTTTCAGGATAAAACAACACCTCAACGGGTTATTTGGAGAATTAAGAAAAACATGTGAAAACAGCACAGTATGACACAGAACAGGTAGTGTCTGGCCCACAGAAATGTTAAATTTCATTGTCAACTCTACATTGTGTGAGTTTTCAAACAGCTTTTTTTTTTTTTTTTTTTAATTTTTTTTTTCAACATTTTTTATTTATTTTTGGGACAGAGAGAGACAGAGCATGAACGGGGGAGGGGCAGAGAGAGAGGGAGACACAGAACCGGAAACAGGCCCCAGGCTCCGAGCCATCAGCCCAGAGCCTGACGCGGGGCTCGAACCCACGGACCGCGAGATCGTGACCTGGCTGAAGTCGGACGCTTAACCAACTGCGCCACCCAGGCGCCCCTCAAACAGCTTTTAAAAGTGCAGAGGGGAGATGTAGTGGTGTGTGGTAGAAGTTGCATAACTAACTCTCTGGCGAAGGGGGTGGCAGGAAAGCCCTGCTTTTTAGCATTTGCTGATTTCCATGCCAGTTGGGAAGAGACAGGCTCACATCAGCCCTGTGAGCAGATATGAGCCAGCTTCAGTATAAAATGTTCTGGGGCTTTTACAAGAATAGGGAGGAGATGCATAAGGCGGCTGAAAGGGAGTCTGGGAGCCTGAGGGCAAAATTTATGCTAATTCAATATTTTGCCTTGAGTCAATCCAGAATCCCCAATTCTCTTTTTGAATGGATTGGATCCAGAGGGCCACCAAGAGGGTACCATGTAGATTTGCATACCCAAATTATCTGCCACAGGCTTTCATAATTCCACGAGTAGAATAACCACTTGGGGCGACATACTGCCTGTGGAGAGTTTGGTTAAAATGATGGATCATTGAGTAATTTAGATGTCACTTGAGAACAGGTGTAGTGCCCTGAAATGATGCTGCAGGGCATTGGATCTCAAAGGTGGTCCCAGACTCAGAGCCTTGTATCATCTGGGAACGTGTTAGAAACGCGAATTGTCAGACCCCATTCAACCCTGGGTATTGTGAACTCTGAAAGTGGGGTCCAGCAACGTGTTAGTAAATCCTTCAGGAGATTCTATAGGGGAAGTTTGGGGGCCATGGGAGCTGGGAAGACTGTTGTGTTCAGAGTGTGGTGATTCCTGAACATCCCGGATGCCCCACATGAGGTTGGGGCAAAGACAAACCACTACTGGGTATAGTGGATGCTGTTGGTTCCCCAAGTGAAGCCACATCACCGGGCTGGTGCCACTGTAGTCTTGGCTGGTAATGGCTCACAGATGTCCCCTTCTCTGGACTAATACCAACGACTGGCTGAGAGTCAAGTAAAACATCCTCTTCCTTTGTTTCACAGTGGGACTAATGCTGTGACGGAATTCATGTTCCTTGAGGAAGAGATTGAAGCCAGTCTCCAGCTAAGACCACATTCTAGTTCAGCTTTCCCACCTGCTCTATCCTGCTTCCCTCTTCTTCTCCTGAAAGCACTCTGTACAAAAATGGTTTCAACAAGAATCTTGGTTATATACTCTACCACTAGGGAACTTGACCCAAGACACTTAATTTTAAGACCAGACAATTCTGGATTTGTATCTGAATTCCCTCATTTGTATTTGTATCTGAATTAACTATGTGACTCTGTTGAACAGAGCTAATGATGCCCACTTGGGGGGTTTGTTGCAGGAATTAAAGGGGCACTGTGTAAAAGCCCAGCGCCTTGGAGGAAGGTGGTGTGAACTGTCCAGAGCTTTCTTTGATCTTTTCCTGACTTGCCCTTTGGCCTTGGGCATGTTAATGTTTTCATGCTGTCTGTTTCCTCTGTGGGAACTCTGTGTGTGTCTAACACCAGGCTACCTCATCAATAACTGGAAGTCAGAAGTATTTTTTCAAGCAGTAATGTACTTGGCAAAATGTGGAAGACAGACATAAAGCATAATGAGCACTAATTATACAACCGAGAATGGAAATGCTCTGGGAGAGAAGTGTCTGGGAGTTCAGAGGCCAGGAGAGATGGGTGGTCCAGCCAGAAGCCTTCCTGGGACTTTCTCACCTAAGTGGCTGTACTGTGAACATGAGCCCTTGAATCTGCAAATCTGGTCTCCTCCAGTCCAGGGGCCCCACTAAACTGGGAGGCAGGAAAAGGGGAGAGAGAGTTGGATCAGCCCCATGTCCCTAGCTGGTCTTCATCTTTCTTGTCTTTGAGGTCTGGACTCCATTAACACCTCCTCATAGAGACCTTCTTTAAATGCCCTCCCCCATCCCATAGCCCATTTATTCATTCCCCAGCACTGACCACCTTCAGGCATTAGCTTGTCCGGGTATTTGTCAGTGTGCAGACTGTTTGTCGTGCTAAAACTCCTACAGCATAGGGGCTTAATATGTCCTGTTCACTGCACACACATAGTGGGTCCTCAACAAAACTTGGTTTTGGAGCCATCGGAATTCTCATAAATTGCTAGCACTTTGGAAATCTCTTTGCCCATATTCGGTAAAACCGAATATGCCTTCCCATGACCCCACAATTCCACGTCTAGTAACTTATTCACAGAAATGCAAAGGTGTCCACCAAAAGACATGTGCTAGCACTTTATGTAATAACCACGAAACTGGAAGCCACCCACATTTCCATGGTATATCCATACAAGGAAATATTATACAGAAATGAGAACCTTTTACCAGAGGCCAAAACATGAATGAAACTCACTAACATGATGATGTAACTTTGAGTCAAAGGAACCAGACACACAAAAATGCATGTTCTCTGTGATCACATTCGTGTAAAGTATAGAAACAGGCAAATCCAATCTTGGTGTGAGTAATCAGGATAGTGGTTGTCCTGGGGGGGGGGGGGGGGTGGCTGGAAGGAGCTGAGTGGGGCATCGAGGGTGTTGGTCACGGTATGTTTCTTGGTTTGGCTGCTGTTTACACAGGTATATGCCGTTTGTGAACGTTCATCCGTCTGTGCACCTTTTAACATGTACTTCATACTGCAATAAAATTTACATTAAAACAGTTGCATGGGGTTTTGCCCAGGAGAGTGCAGGAGCTCTCAATAACATTTACCTTAAAAATAAAAATGTACTGGGGGCTTGGAGCCCTGGAGTTAGGTGCTCTCTTAGGGGGAATGGGTAGCACCTGCCCCTTCGCGCCCGCACAGCGCCAAGCCAGCGCGGGGCGCTAACTGCCGCTCAGCCAAGGAGGGTCGAGTTCGAGCCCCGGGAGGGGCGGTCCCGTGCTAAATCCGGCTGCAGGGCGGAAGCGGGGCTCCGAAAGCTTTAGGGCTGCAAACGCCCGCAGGGCAAAGACCGGACGAACCTCCCAGTTCTGGGTCCTGGAGGCCAAGAAGACACAGCCTTGGAGCCCGCGGGCATCCGCGGAGTTCGAGGCGCTCCCCCTCCGCGTTGGTCGCGGCCGCAGCGGTCGGCGGTCGCCGGGGCCCCGGCCGGGGTCTGGGACAAGGGGCTCCGGGAGGGTTCCAATACCGCGCGGGAGTTCAAGGCCCGGCTCTGGCAGCGGTCTTCGCCGCCGCCGCCGCCGCGGCCGCCAGAGGCTTGGGCTCCCGCCGCGGGAGGGCGGGGGAGGGCGCCTGTCCCAGAGTGACCCCGCCGGGAGGAAGGGCGGGCCGCCGGCGGCCGGCCCAGGGGACCGCCAGGGGGAGGGAGGGGCGGAGGGTGCGACCGGCTGGGGGCGGGGTGGGGGGGGGCGGTCGGTGTACGAGCTGGGGCGTCCGGCAGGGGAAGAGGGTGGGAGATTTCCCCCGCGAGAGCGGAATCTGGGACAGGGAAACTAAGGGGGGGTGGGTTCCCTGAGAGCCCGAACTTAGAAGAGGGGCAGAGAGTGGGGAGCTCTAAAGCCAAAGCCCGGCACTGTTGGAAAAGATGAGGGCTTTTCTTTCCCCATCCCAGAACCCGAGGAGGTGAGGGAATGGGGGACCCCGCGAGCTCAGGGTGGGGAAGAGAGGGGGCGCCGTGAGCTCTGGAACCCGGAGCGAGGACGGGGGAGGGCAGGAGGAGGAGGGAAGGGGCGAGAGAAGAGGGGAAGTGGAGGGTGGGAATTAGAAGGGAGCCGGCAGCAGTGGCGCAGAGACCTTCAGAGTTGCCAGGTTTCGCCTTAATGCTCCTGGGCTTTGAAAACCGGCACCTGTTTGTGCTTGAGTGGCGGCCACAGGGGCGCAGGCGATTTGATACTTTCCGTAGGCCTGACCTGATCTATGCATGACCGGCCTGCCTGGCTGGCCATTCCTATCTCCCAAGAAACCCCTGTACCTGCCAGGTCTGGAGCGGACGCCCAGATCTGGCCAGGGAGGCTTGCGGGCTCCACAGAGGGAGGACTCTCACCTCCTGATTCACCCCTCATCTTTGTTCCTGAGTCAGGGGTGGGGAGGTTGGTGGTGGTGCGGAGGGAGCTCCGTGAGCACGTGGTTTGCAGCCGTAGCACACCCTAAGTTTCTTTCCGGAAACGTAAAAGTTTCTCTTTCTTTGGTCCAAGTCCACTGCCATCCTCTCTTCTCCTCCTGGGATCGGTGTGAGGGGTGAGAGTGGGCAGATTGTCCGCAGAGTGGCTGATTCCACTTGGCCCTTTAATTCTGGAAGTATCATCAGACGGCCGCTGGATTTCCCAATCACCACAAAGGAGGCAAACCTATTTTGAGTTTTTCTGAAGTGATTTTCATTTTCATCTGGGCAGCCAGTGATAACTCCCGAAAACACGGAAAAATAAAGGAGACTGCAGGAACTGGAGAGCCGCAGGAAAAGCAGCTCACAGCTTTTCCTCAAGGGCTTTTCTCTGTTTTCAAAGACTAGTAACCTATAAGCATTGTTTCCTCTGGGGAAAAAAAAAATTACCAATACATCTCTCCACTAATTTTACCCATCTCCTTTACTTGGTCCTATTTTTACTTGGCCAAAGAAAGTAATCATCTGCCTGTATTATATACTCAGATTTTCCCCTCAATTACAAGCTTCAAGAAAAAAAAAAAAAAGACAAAAATGGAAAGTGTTGGAGCACTGTCTAGAAAGTAGAAACTATTACAATGGTAGTAGAAAAGAAGAGCACTGGACTGACTTGGGAAACCTGGGACCTTTCTTTGCCACTAATATGCTAGTCAGATGACCCTAATTTTCTGTCTCTATTTCTCCAGTCAAATATAGATGTTACCGTAGGTGACCCCAGATCTCGAAGACTGCTATACTCTTAAGTTTCTTTGGGAAAAGACCAAAAAATTTGTTTCAAGTAGATCCCCCTGAGGTGCATCGTTTACTATTGAATCCCTTCCCCATTTTAAGCTGCGAAGAAGAGGTCTGAACATACATATTCTCATCCTAAATCCCTTTATCCTCTCATAATGCTCAAAGTGCAGTGATGCCTGGGAGGCTTTGTGTTCAGTTTGTACCATTTGCACACACAGGATTAGGGTGGAGTGAAAGCCAGAATGGCTACAGGATTTCTTGGACCTGGGAATCTCACACTTCTCTCTCCGTTTTCACTCCAATTAGCGCACAACTTTTAAAAGTTGGCGTAGACACAGCAACACTTTCACACATCCGTCCTAAAAATCCATGCTAATCTTCCCCATGGGATGCAATTCAATCGAATTGACATTCTAATAAAATGCTGGCGGAAGACACAATCACAGTTTGCCTGCAATGGGTAATTAAAATAGCACTATGCAGTTCCTTAAACCTCCGATAATGGCTTCTTATATATATTGTTAGTAATGAGATGTCAGAGGTTTCATTCTTGGTTGTTAATAGAACACTGTAAAGCTCCTCTGTTTAGCATAGCAGGTTGTGATCTCAGTTTGTCACTGTGAGGGATGCACTAAAACCTTAAGTCTGCTTTCAGGTTGGTCTTGCGTAATTGCTTAATCATCCAAACCTGCCTTCAAATTTGCATGTTTCTGGTCATAACTGACCGAATCTCCACTGCTATTTTCGAATCATTGGCCCAGATAGACGTTGGCTTGGAGGTGGTTTGAATCTACTATATATGGCATTTGGGAAATTATAGCTATGTTTTAAAAGAACTAAAGACAAGAGAACTTGCCTTGGATAATGAAAATCAGATTTTGCTGTTGTTTTTGTTCCAAAGTGTTTTATACTGATAAAGTAACCCTGATTTAGCATTGCCATTGATAACAGGCTACAGAAATAGTATACAGTTTGGGTTCCTGTATTTTATTTAAAGCTGCTTTTTATTTTATTTAAAATTGATACTTTTTAGTTTATTAATTAATCTGCAGCACATTGAATAATTCCACCATTGATAGTTTCTATTTTATGGCCAAGAAGTTCTGAAATTTTCATGGAGCTGGAGAGAAAGAGTAGGCCCCTTTATGGAAACATACATGTTTTATGGGAAGCTTGGGTAGTTCTTCCCTACCTGTATTGTGAGCATTTTTAGCTGTCCCCTTTTTAGCTAGATGAACTCACTCATGAGGCACAACCTTTTTAACACTGTACATTTGTGATACTAACAATCTCTGACTTCAGGAACAGAGCACCTCAGAAAATAGGTGAAGCTTATTATTGGAGCTGGGAACGGTCATATCATTTACTAGGGCTCAAGGCATTCAGTCACCTTTGACGCACACATGGACTGCAAAGCTGAGACAGGCCCCAGGGGTCCCAACCAGTGAGGTGGGGGAGGATTGAATCAGGAAACATTTCTACCGGAAACAGGAAGCTTGTGTTTTCCTTTGAACAGAGCTGTGTATTTAGGTAGACTGCTCCAGGGCAGATGAAACAAGATGGCACTCACCACCCAAGTCCAGGAACCAAACAGGGAAGAATCCAGGTTCAGTATCTACAGGGCTTTTATGCTTAGTAAAATCCATACGTATTCTTACGGAAATTCTTAGGGTTAAAGAACTATACTCCTTATTTTACTTTCATCCTCATTTTAGATTTAAATAAAGCACACACAAAAATGGCACCTTTTTTTGGCTGTGTTAAGGAAAATTGGGTCTAGGAGACAGAAGGGGAGCACATATATCTGGGAGCTGTATAGAATGAACAATAATGGAAGAAAATTCAGCTCAGGGGACAAACTACATAGAGCTGTGAAGGTGCAAGACTAAGCTAGACCTTTAATCAACTGAAAATTTCTCATTTGTTTTATAGTGAGAACTGCTGAGACCCACCAGACCAAGAGTACATTAAATGTAAATCCTGGTTCTCCATAGCTGTTTTAATTAGCCAAGGTAGTTTGCAGTAACAAATAGATCCCAAAATAAATAATGACACAAAGAACGATCCAGGGAAGTTGTTCTTGGCTGGGATGTAACAATGGCTATCTTCCTTCATGCAGTTATTCTGGGACTCTGGCTATGCCTATCTGGGACTCCACCACTCCATAGGAACTTTTCACCTTTTGCTTCTAAGTGGAAAGAGAAAAACAAAGTGGAGGGGGCACCAACTTCTTAAAAGCTTTGAGCCACAAGTGGACACACACCTTTTATGCACATTCTGTTGGCTGGAACTCAGCCCTGCGACCCCATCCCTGTGAGAACCCATATAGTGTAGTTGGATGCCAGGGAACAAAGAAAATGGATCTGTGGTAGACAGTAGCAGCCTGGGCTACAGCATCCTGTTGTTCCAAAGGTTCTAGTCACACTAGTTAATATTTATTAATGCTTTTTATGTGCTAAGGGAGCCATATGCATTTTCCTGTTAATTCTCAAAACAACCCTGTGAGGTAAGAAAAAGCATTCCCATTTTACAGATGATGAAACTGTCTTTTGGAGAGGTTAAAAACAAACAAACAAAAAAAAAACTTGTGTACATCTGAACAGCAAAAGGAAAGCCAGGAGTCACACTATTTTTTAAGAGATTTTTTTCACATTTACTTACTTTTGAGAGAGAGAGCAAGTGAGCAGGGAAGGGACAGAGAGAGAGGGTGACACAGGATCTGAAGGGGGCTTTGTGCCAACAGTGGAGATCCCAATGCGGGGCTTGAACTCACAAATCCAATGCGGGGCTCGAACTCGTGAACTGTGGGATCTTGACCCAAGATGAAGTAAGATGCTTAACTGATTTGAGCCACCCAGGTGCCCCCAGGATTCACACTGTAAGTGCTGTTTGTCTCGAGGGTCAAGATTCCTCTCCAAGCTACAGAATTGGCTTGGTGTAGCAGGGACAACAGCTCACAAAAACCTTCACCACTTTTGTCAAGAATTGCTACTTCTTCCTCCTGGGCCAAACCTTACTTTGGAGCTGCTGCAGGGAGAGAGGCAGTGGAAGAATTGGAGAAGAGAGGTGATAAATCACCTTCAATCTGTTTTAACATCTCCATTCTCAAAAGCTTTTAGTTTCTAACAATGCTTGACTCTGTGAGAGACACTAGCCCCTTTTTGGAGCCAGCCGAGTAACAGAATGCAGCTTCTAACAGACTGGCTGGCGGGCTAAGGTAGCAATTGTATTTAAATTTCAGTATCAGTAACACTAGCTGGAACCACCTAAAGCAGAAGGAAGGAAGGGGTATCAGGGCACATTTTCACTCCTTCAACTGCCCTGGGGGCTAGAAATGGAAAGTTTTAGGTGACTGAGTTTATTTTTGCAACTCGAAATTTTCCTCTCCTTTGAAAATTAAGGCAGCCTAACTAAGCCTTATGTTTGGGCCAATACAGCAGTAAATTTATGAAGTGAAAAAGTGGAGGTTTTCCTGGTGTCATAAGCTCTCCCACACTGAACATAAATGTATTACTTAGACTACTCCAGATTTAAGTTTTATTATAGAACAAGTGTGCTATGAACAAATTAACTTTAGATTTTAGAGTTTTCGAAATTAAACAGCAGCTTGGAGCATCCATGTAATTCTGCTTTTATCGCAATGCTGTATCCTGAAAACAAATAAAAATCACGGTCTGAAAACCAGCTTCACGTTTTCTGTGTACCTGGATGCAGAAAGTCAGAAAACACCCATTTTTAATGAAGCCAACATGTTGAAGTTTAGAATTTAGGTATCCTTTAAACAAAGCCTGTATCTTAGATTATTCTTTTTAATAGACAATGATGCGTACGCATCCTTAAACCATGAAAGTCAGTTGGTAAGGGTGTAGGCACGGGACCAAAAGCGGTTTTCTAAAACTTCCCCACGGAGCTCTGTTTGTCCTGACCTGGCAAAAGGTTGCTGCTTTTCAATGCAGGCCTTCTTTTGCATACAGAAGTACAGACTTGCTGAACTGAGCCAAATCTGTCTATCCAATTACTGGGTAAGGGAGCTGACTGAAGCTTTAGGCAAAACCTGTAATCTGTAGAACTCTATAGTATCAGTGACAGCCTAATGAAAGGGAAGGGCCAGTAGAGTATATATGTTACTTGAGTGATACACAGATGCACAGGTCTTTCTACAAATCAGCCGCTTCACATCTAACACCAAAGAGCAATGAAGTATTCATAACCTCGAAAAACATATCACTCAATATGTCCACAATAATTTTTAGCTAGAAAGATTTACAAACAGGAACAAAGTCAGCAATGTATTGCAGATCACTTAGCTGAGCTCTCGTTTGGATGCTTTTATTACCTTCCATAAAATCTGATTTAGCTATTCTTATTCTCAATATCTAACTATTTTAGTGACTTCATAATATTTGGTAAAATTATATTTTGCTAAGATTTATGTTTGTAAAGAGAATGAATTCAAGGATAATATCTGATTATATTTTATCACACAAATTCAATAAGGATTTCAATTTAAGATAAAGAATTAATCTCTATGAAAACATAATATTGAGGGAAGGAAGCCAGATACCAAAAATGTCCATACTCCATGATACCGTTTACATAAAACACAAAGGCGAGGGGCGCCTGGGTGGCGCAGTCGGTTAAGCGTCCGACTTCAGCCAGGTCACGATCTCGCGGTCTGTGAGTTCGAGCCCCGCGTCAGGCTCTGGGCTGATGGCTCGGAGCCTGGAGCCTGTTTCCAATTCTGTGTGTCTCCCTCTCTCTCTGCCCCTCCCCCGTTCATGCTCTGTCTCTCTCTGTCCCAAAAATAAATAAAAAAAAACGTTGAAAAAAAAAAAAAAACACAAAGGCGAGCATAAATTTATCTGTCTTCTTTCAGGTCAGGAAAGAGAATATCTTTGGGGAGAGAGGAAGGCATGATGATCGGGAAACCAGGTTATCCTTTGGGGTGATAATAACGTTCTATTCCTTGGCTTGGGTTCCGGTTACACAGCTGGGTCCATTGTTCATTCGTAATTCACTGAGCTGTACATTTATGATTTGGATCCTCTTTGGTATATATTTAATAAGCCAATTTAAAGTATTAAAATGTTAATTTCTACACTGTTACACTAATGTCTTAAGAAAGGCGGGAATAATAAATATGAATATGAGTGTGGCAGTTTTGAACCAAATATTGGTTTTGTAGTCAAGAAATACAGAGCTAGTAAAAGATTCTTTTAAAGAAATTGAGATTATTTCCCACTTTAGTTTTTACAAATAATTCCATTTTCTACGGCAAAAGAAAATTGGTTCAATCTATATTGGATTGCAGTGGGAAAGTGAATTCTTTTGTCTCATGCCTGGAAGTACAGGAAGAATAAAATCAGGGCAGGGTATACTTAAGAGGATATTTTAATTCACGTTATCAGTATATCTTATAAGAAACCTAAAACCTTGTAAGCAATGTTTTGCTGGGCCTAGCATTTTTAGTGCTAATGAAATTTCATGGCCATTATCATGACCATCTGGTAATCAATACCTGGGATATCTGCTCCAGTAGAAATAAAAACCCTGGTAAAATGTTTCCATTTATAGTTCTTTCTTTCTTCATTTCTTTCTTTCTTTTTTTTTTTGGTAGAGGTGGGAGAGCAGATAATAGATAACTTAGTAAATGTGTATCTCCATTGTCCAGCAGCCATTCTATTTTTAACAGATAGTGGCTTAACTTAATTTTTCATTTAATTTTTTTGAGATAACGGCAAGAAATTCCATGTAAGTTTAGCCTCATTCCATACTGGCAAGGCAGATGACTTTGCTCTTAATTTGTTTTAATCATTCTACCAATGTTTATTGCAGGCTTTCTACCCACAAGACCATGGGATAAACAGCCATGTAGGAAACGTGGGCTCTGCCTTCAGCTTACAGTCTAAAAGGTGTACTTAATTGTTCTTCCAATAATCATTTTTTTAAGTGGCTACTATGTGCTAAGTTCTAAGTTCTGAGGATCTTGAGATGGAGAGAGGAACATCATATTGAAGTCCATGTTTCCGTGGGATTGATGTTCTACTGGGAGAAAGGGAGACACAGAATCCGAAGCAGGCTCCTGGCTCCATGCTGTCAGCACAGAGCCCAATGTGGGGCTCGAACTCACGAACCGTGAGATCATGACCTGAGCCGAAGTTAGACACTTAACTGCCTGAGCCACCCAGGTGCCCCGTTATTTTAATCAATAGGTTATAATCAATGATTGCCTTTATTCATTTTGTTGCTCAAAATTATTTTGCTGGCTTTCAAGTTAGCTTCTGAGTCCTTTTGACATGTACTCCTTTGACAGCTTCCTTGCTTTCTGGAACAACAAAAGCACTAGGTTCATCTATTACTTTCTGTGGTTCAGTCTTGGAATTAGTCATTTCTCTCTGTTCTTGTGGTTAGAGGCCTTCTTTGCTCCTCTCAGCCTCCGATTTCAGGTTAAGCCCTTCTCCTCTGAGGACGCCTCTTTACCTGACTGTCACAGTTGCTCACGTATTTTCCACTCCCAGTGCTTTTCATCCCTTTATGTAGATCTGATTTTCCACACAGTACCATTTTCCTACAGTCTGAAAATCTTTTAACATTTCTTGTAGAGCGAATCTGATTGTGGTGAATTCTCTCAGCATCTGTTCATCTGGAAATATTTTTAGCCCACTTTCATTTTTCAAGGATATTTTTTGCTAGATATGTAATTCATGGGTGACAGCTTTTCCTTTCAGTGCTTTATAGATGTAGCATTGTCTTCTGGCTTATATTGTTTCTGGTGAGAAGTCACTGGTTATTCTTACCACTGTTCCCCTGGAATGTGTCTTTTCTTTTCTATTTTTTTTTTTCTTTTGCATTGGTTTTAACTTTGGATTAGAATGTGCCTAGGTATAGTCTTTTTTTTTTTTTTTTCTTTGTTTCTTCTTGATTTTTAAAGTATTGCTTAAGGTTGGGGCACATGAGTGGCTGAGTTGGTTAAGCTCCCGACTTTGGCTCAGGTCATGATCTCATGGTTGGTAAATTCAAGCCCCACATTGGGCTCTTGGCTGTCAGCGCAGAGCCTGCTTCAGATCCTCTGTCCCTCTCTCTCTTCCCCTCCCACCCTCTCAAAAATAAATCAGCTTTAAAAATAAAATAAAATAAAATAAAATAAAATAAAATAAAATAAAATATTGCTTAAGGTTAATTGAGACTTTTGGATTGGTGATTTTGTATTTTTTTCTCAGCCATTATTTTTTCAAAAAAAAAATTTTTTTTTTCTGTCCCTATCTCTTCTTCCTTCTGCAATCCTATTTGCAGGTATACTGCCTGCTTGATATTTTCCCACAAGCCACTAGCTGATAAGAGTTCCAATGACTCCCAGTTGGGTGCCACTCTTGACTCTCTGTTCAGCTTATTGTCCTCTGGCACTTGTCTTCCAGGCTTTGTGGTGTCTTGTCCTCATGTCCACAGTTTAGTTTTCAGCTAATGACTAATGGAAACCTCTAGGAACATTTCTGGAGCTCTTACTCTGTGCAACTTTCTCCTCTCTAAGACTCTTTCCACCAAATTCCAGGTACCTTAGCAGCCCTGAAGTCCAATGTCTCTGCTCAATGCAGCAGGACCACCATGCTCTCTGCTGGGGCTGCATCTCCCCGGGCTACAGTCTGGAAGGTACCTCTAGGCAGAAAGCTAGGGCTTTCCCCTCACTGGGGCTCATAACGCTGTGCTGCCTATTGTCTGTTTCGGAACATATTTGTTGTATTTTTTTTCTATTTTTATAGGTGTTTATGTCAGTAGGGCTGATTTGATACTACTTTGTCCTGGCCAGGCATAAACATTGAGTAAATGCTAAGGTATGTTAGAAAGTGACAAATATTATGAAGCAAACAAAGAAACAAACAAATAATAGATGGATGGATAATGCTAGATGAGGGAGGTATAATTTAAAATTACAGATAATTCAGCATGATGAGTACAAATAGAATAGATGCCTGAAGAAGGGACATCTAGACAATTGAGGGGTGTCTGGGAAGTTTGAACCCAGGAAGTTCTACATCTAGTCTAAGACATGAAGGATTATCAATGGGATAGGATATGAGAGTGCTGGAAAATACTGGAAACAGAGTATTTTAAAGATTCAGGGAGAGGTGTCAGAGCACAGAGTGAGTTTGGCAAAACATAAGTAGTTTTTTTTTATAGCTGAGGTAATATTGTATGATAAAGCAGAGAACAAGTCATAGAGGGCCTTGCAAGCCATATTGAGAGGTTTGCACATTGTCCTATGAGCCTTGGAGCACCACGTAAGGATTTTACACAAGTGTGAAACTTGATCATAACCTCTGACTCTATGTATCCCCATGTCTATGTGTTTGGGTTATTACTGAAGATGACAAGATTATACACAATGCTCGGCTAGCTAAAATGTAACATGGAGATTTCTGGTGGGCTGCAGTTAAGCTTGGGAGGGGAGTGGGTTTCTTGGAATGCTGGAGGCCTGCCTAACCCCCACCCTCCACCCCTGGACTGGTGAATGCCCAGGCTGGCCCTCCCAGGTGTTTCTGCAGTCCTTGGGGGAACTGCATTATCTATACATTGCATACAAAGTTTAGCAAAACAGTAGGACTCAGAGACCTTTGCTGCATATCTCTGATTTGATTATTCTCTTGTGATTGTTCACCTTTAAGTCATGCACCCTTTGGTTTTGCATGCCAGAAATGTTATATGCCCTCTGTACACAAACTGAGATTTGTGATTGGCCTGACACTCTGCAATAAATGAGAATACGAGTGAGGTGAACAGGGTCTTCGTCTGCGAATGTTGATCCTTCTGCCTTCTCCTCTCTTTCTTAGCAAAGTGTGGAGTAATTTTTCATCTGTCGGCACACGGTTTGCTGGCCATTACTGGCATCTATGAAATGAGAGTTTTGGAAATAATGGCATCAATTGTTTCTTCTATAAACAAGTCCACTTTTTGCATGGAGTGTTCAAGTTTTGTATCCACATCAGAAGCCAATGTCAAATGCTTAATACAAGAGGTCCCTGGGGAAATGAAAGAGGTCCTTGAAAAGATAGTGCTTTTCAAACAAATTTTTGGGTCACATATTTTCTGAGAGGTAAAGTGACCTCAACATAATAAAGAAAATTGATGGGGAAACTCTAAAAAAACAGAACATAAGCCTTTGTTTTCTTAATCATCACCATTAAAAGATGTAAAAGACTGAATTTTAATAGAGGGTAGTCAATTGAATTATGATCTTTTTTATTAAAAACCTGGACAGAGGGAATAAAATATTTATATTGAAGGTTTCATAGAATCACAGAAGAGAGAGTGGAATAGAATAAAAAGAAAGCCAGCAAATGAGAAATCGGTATTTTTTTTTTTTAATTTTATTTCCATGCCAGATGGGCCAGAAAGAAAAACAGTTGCTTTCTATTTTTTTGACATTATACTTGATTCAACTCAATTCAACAAACATTGATTAGGTTTCATGCTAGGTACTAAGGGAATGAAAGATGGTGACTAAGACTCTGTTTTCATACCAAAGGCATTTATAAACTTTTGAGGAAGCCCAAGCTTCTAACTAATTGTTACAGATAGCAGGATGAAATGAATGACTGCCATCTTGATTTTGGAGAAAGAAAATGTGAACATTTAACTGCATTAAAAAGCACCCAAAATAAATACCACAAGAGGTGCCAAGAAACTCCAGTGGGAGACTTGGATAGTTGGACTGGATAGAAAAGTTATTCCGGCAGAGGCATGGAATAATTGAGTGTGCCAGATATATTTAAAAAACATGCAGTGTTCTTGAGCGGTTGGAGCTCAGGGCAACAAGGTGAAATTGTTTTGGTGATGGCAGGAGATGCTGTTGCTGCCATGCCCAGACCCCCGTTAGTAGGGTATGCATCCCTCTCTCAGCTGCAGTGAGTTTTAGTTGCAATGAGATAACAACTGTACCCTTTTTCAGAGAACTGCCTCAGTGAATGGGAACCATCTCAACAGGTAGCTTATCCACTCTGCATCTTCAGCCCCTAGTCAGTGACTGACTGGCATGGGAGTAAAAAGGAGCAACCCCCTTTGCCTCAAGGTAGGGTAACTGGTGCAATTCATGCTCCCCAGCAACCTGTGGGACCAGGCTGAAGCGAGACTCCAACTGAGACCACATCCTTGCTTTGTTCCTCTTCCTTCCCTGTCCCTGAGGACAACTCAGACACAAATAGCCCATAAACACATGGAAAGAAGTTCAAGTTCATTTATAATTACAGAACTGAAAATTGAAACAAAGATATCATTCTTTTCCTATTAGATTGGCACTTGGTCAAATATATGACATAGTTAGAATTAGCACTTTGTCACATGTATTACACACACATTCACTTTTACTCATTTGTTTCTCGTTTCACTTTGTTTAGTCCATCTTTGCCTAAGAAAGTGAAAACGTGTATTATTTTTATCAAGTAGAACAAATGTTGCCTTTGTGCCTTCTGGGTTTTCACTTTCTTCTGGTTATTTTGAAGTCTCTCTCTCTCTCTCTCTCTCTTTTTAAATTTAAGACTTTTATTATTCTGGAATTAATTTTCTTGTAAGTAATTAAGTAGTAATACAGCTAAGTTTTCCAACTGTTACTCTACTTTCAAATACCTTTTATTAAATAATCCATCTTTACTCCATTATTTAAAAATTCCATCCTTATTGCAGACTAAATCCCCATAGGCATTTGGATCTGTTTCTGGATTCTGTTTCATTGCTATGTCTCTTTACTTCTCCACCAGTACAATACTATAAATACTGTATTTTAAAAAAAATAATGTTTATTTATTTTTGAAAGAGAGAGAGAGAGAGCATGAACAAGGGAGGGGCAGAGAGAGAGGGAAGCACAGAATCTGAAGCAGGCTCCAGGCTCTGAGCTGTCAGCACAGAGCCTGATGCAGGGCCGAACTCACGAACTATGAGATCATGATCTGAGCCGAAGTCAGACGCCCAACGCCTAACAAACTGAGCCACCCAGGTGCCCTATTAAATACTGTGTTTTTAAATATTTTAAAGTGCTGACAGTGTTTGTTACTTCTCACTTTTCAGATTTCTCTTGGCTATTTTCACATATGCATTTTTCCAGGTGAACTTCAGAGTTGTCAATTATTTTTATTTTTTATTTTTTTAAGTTTATTTATTTATTTTGATAGAGAGAGAGAGAGAATGAGAATGAGCAGGGGAGGGTCAGAGAGAGAAGGACAGAGAGAGAATCTTGAGCACATTCCTCACGGTCAGCCTGGAGCCCGATTGCAAGGCGCAGTCACAGGAACCATAAGATCAGATCATGACCTGAGCCGAAATCAAGAGCCAGATGCTCAGGTTCCTAGGTGGCTCAGTCTGTTAGGTGCTGGGTTTCAGCTTAGGTGATGATCTCCTGGTTCATGGGCCCTGCACTGGGCTCTGTGCTGACAGTTCAGAGCCTGGAGCCTGCTTCAGATTCTGTGTCTCTCTTTCTCTCTGTCCCTCACCTGTCAGTGCTCTCTCTCTCTTTCTCAAAAATAAACATTAAAAAAATCTTATAAAAAAAAGTCAGGTGCTCAACTGAGTGAGTCACCCAGGTACCCCTCAAGTATTTTTATTTAAAAATTTTTAAATGTTTATTTATTTTTGAGAGAGAGAAAGAGAGAGAATGGGGGAAGGGCAGAGAGAGGAGGCACAGAATCTGAAGTGGGCTTCAGGCTCTGAGCTGTCAGCACAGAGCCCAATGCAGGGCTTGAACTCACGAACTGTGAAATCATGACCTCAGCTGAAGTCAGATGCTTAAACTGACTGAGTCACCCAGTGCCCCTTTTTATTTTTATTTAAATTTTTTCTCCTTTTACCCAGCTTTTTTGAGGTATATTGATGAAGAAAACTAATTTAAAGTGCACAATATGATGATTATATATATATAAATTGCAAAATATTTGCCACAATTAAGTTAATTAACATATCTATCACCTCATATAATTATCTTTAACTTATTTTTGTTGTGATGAGAACCTGACAGATTAATCTTGGAAGATTTCAACTATGCAATTTAATATTATTAATTATAGTCACCATTTTGTACATTAGGTACTCAGAACTTATTCATCTTATAACTGAAAGATTGTACTCTGACCAGCATCTCCCCATTTCCCTGGTAACCCATCATCTACTCTCTGTTCCTAGGAGTTAATCTTTTTCTTCCACATATAAGTGATATCAAACAGTATTTGTCTTTCTGTGTCTGGCTTATTTCACTTAGGATAATGCCTTCCAGTTTCAGCCATGTTGTCACAAACGGCAGGATTTCTTTCCCTTTTTAAGGCTAAATAATATTGCAGTGTGTGTGTGTATGTATACATACCACATCTTCTTTATCCATTTATCCAACACTTAGGTTGTTTCCATATCTTGGCTTTTGTAAATAATGCTGCAATGAATGTGGGAGTGCAGATATCTCTTCAAGATACTGTTTTTTGTTTCCTTCGGAAATATACCCAGAAATGGGATTGCTGGATCATATGGTAGTACTATCGTTAATTTTTTGAAGACTCTCTATAATGTGTTTTTAAAAATTATTATTATTTTAGAGAGAGAGCACACAAGTGGGGGTGGGGGCATGGGGAGAAAGAGAGAGAATCTCAAGCAGGCTCCGCAGTGTGGAGCCCAACACGGGCTCATGACCCAAGCTGAGATCGGTAGTCAGACACTCCACTGACTGAGCCACCCTGACACCCCAAGAACACTCTCTAATGTTTTCTATAGGGGCGATACCACTTTATATTACCACTAACCGTGCATATGGATTCCTTTTTCTCCACATCCTTGCTAATGTTTGTTATCTTTAGTCTTTTTTTGATAACAGCCATCCTAATAGGCGTGAGATGATATCTTGTTGTGGTTTGAACTCGCATTCCCTTATGATTAGTGATTGTGAACAATTTTTTATGTACATATTGGCCATTTATATGCCTTCTTTGGAAAAATGTCTATTTAGATCCTTTGTCAATTTATTAATTGAATTATTTTACTTTTTTGCTATTGAGTTGTATGATATACATATCTATATATCTATATCTATACGATGTTCCTTATGTATTTTAGATATTAACCTGTTGTCAGATATACGGTTTGCATAGCCATTAATTTTAAAGCCCTGCTTCCCTCAATCTTAAACTTCTTTATTTTTCATTGGGATCTCATTAAATTTAGAAATTCAACTATTAATATTCTTTTACCTTATTGACATTTTGTATACAATATCATGATATATCTATTTATTCCTCACCTGTATGGCCTTAAGCAGAAACTTGAAGGATTTTTTTTCTTCTCTTTTTTTGTGGTGTCTACACAGGTCTTTTGAGATTTATCCATAGACTTTTGCTATTATAGATAATACTTTTAAATTCATTGTATTGTGTACTTGGTTATTGTTTGTATCAAAAAAACTATTGATTGTGTATAATTAATTTGTAACTATTTTACTGGGTTCCTACCAGGTTTTCTTCAGGGATAGGGTTTTGCTTTTTTTGTTTTTTAAACATGCGAATTGTTCAACCTTCAAAAATCAGATAAATTCAGTTTATTTAAATGGCTTAAAAACAAAAAGAAGAAACACTACCAAATTCCATTTGTGAAGCCAGAAAGCACTATTCCATAGATGGTTCCTCCAAAGGAAATGACAGATCAGTCTTGTTTGTGAAAATTATGCAAAACTACTGAATAAAATCTTATTGATTCTAGGTTTTTCCTTCTGTTGATAGTCTCAAATTTTGCACACATACTGGCATATCATCTGCAAATAACTAAGTTTACCTTATTTCTTTTTTAAAAAAATGTTTAAACTTTATTTATTTTTGAGAGGGAGAGAGAGAGAGAGAGAGAGAGAGAGAGAGAGAGAGAATGCAAGCAAGGGAGAGGCAGAGAGAGAGAGGGAGACACAAGATCTGAATGAAGCAGACTCTAGAATCTGAGCTGTCAGCACAAAGCTCGATGTGGGGCTTGAACTCGTGAACGGTGAGATCATGAACTGAGCGGAAGTCAGACCTTTAACTGACTGAGCCACCCAGACGCCCCAAGTTTACCTTATTTCTTATAGTGATACCTTATATTTCTCTTGTCTAAATGCATTGTTTGGTGCTTTGAGAACAATAGTAAAATGGAATTTCTTTTCTTGTTCCTGATATCATGGGAAACTTCTCATTTTTTGTTATTAAACATGATGATCAGATGAATATTAGTATCCTGTCAAGTAAGTATCATTCTCTCCTAGTTTTGCTAAGAGATTTTTTTTTTTAGGTAGGAATATAATTTGAATTGTACCAAAGGTTTTATTTGGCAAATTTTAAGGCAATTATTAGAATGTTTGCTTGTCCTATCAATGTCCTGTTTAAAATCAATAAAGTTCTGAATATGAAATCATTTTTGCACTCTTTTTTTGCTGTTTTTTCTACTACACTTGCTCATATTTTATTTAGTGTTTTTGCATAGTTTCCACAAGTGAGATTGATATATTGTTCTTTTGTGTTTTGTTTTATTTTGGTGAGTTATCAGTATCAAGTTTCTTATCAGAATTTTGCTGATTTCAAAAAAGGTACTTGAGAAGTTTCTTCTTTATGTTTTAGAATAATTCAAATAGATGAGATATATCTGATTTTTGAAGGTTGAAAAAGTTCACTTCCCCTGACTCCTTTTTAAAAAAACCTATACTTGGAAAAACTCTGACCAAAAGCCCACTGAAGGTGAAATGGTTGACCTTGAGTGTGGGCTTAGGAATTTTTTTCTTGTTTATAGTTTTCTAAATTCAGGGGATTTTGAAACACATTTTATATTAAATCAAAGAGAGATAAAGGAGAGAAAGGACGGGCGAGAAAGAAAGGGTAAGATCACTTTCTATGGGAGGAAGGTAGTTAGTGAAACTGTCAGCAGAAAGCTTATTGAAGAAGCTGTTGTAAAAGTCCAGGAAAGAAATGCTTGAGGATATATGTACTAAGGCAGTGGCCAAAAAGGAGGGGATGAATAGAGTTGATGGTTAAAGCCTCGAGTCTGGATGCAATAGCAGAGGGAGAAATTATAGAGACAAAAGAGACAATGGATGTGAAGTCAGAACTCTAGGGCAGAGCCAAACCCTTAAAAGGCACTCAACAGTTATGTGTGGATGTATGAGGAAATAAACATAAGTAATAATGTGCCTAGAAGCCTAGCTCTCAGCACAACGCACTAAGGGAAATCATCAGAGATGAAGTTGGAAGAAAAGTGAGAGGTCAAGTTGACTTAAGCCGGGAAAGACAGGATTTTCCAGCAAGAGGAGATTAGTCATCAGAGTGAAAGGCTGCATGGAGATCTTTTAGGATCAACAGATTATTGGTATCTTTTGAGAGAGTGGTTTTATGGTGGGGAATAACCCCCCATGAGTAGATGGGAGGGGGGAAATAGATCAAGTCAAGGGAACAAGGGACTTACATGACAACTTTAAGTAGCATCAGAGTGGAGGGAAGGTTTTTCAGACAGGCAATGAATGGTAGAACAGGGAAAGCATGACCTTACAGTCTTGACAAAGTAGACTAGATTGCTGTTGCTTTGGGTTACTTTGGCTACCAGAATTGCTGGTTAAAAAAACAAATTATTTCACTTCTGGGGGGCTGGGATGGCTCAGTCGGTTAAGCATCCGACTTTGGCTCAGGTCATGATCTCATGGTTTGTGAGTTCAAGCCCTGAATGGGGCTCTGTGCTGACAGCTCAGAGCCTGGAGCCTGCTTCAGATTCTGTTTCCCTCTCTCTCTGCGCCTCCCCCACTCACACTCTGTCTCTGCCTCTCTCTCTCTCCCTCTCTGTCTCTCAAAAATAAATAAACATTAAACAACTCTTATTTACAAAAATAATTTCACTTATTACATTGGATCCAGCTGAATTTAGTAAACTGACCAGAATAACTCAGGAATACTTTTCTCCCCATGATTGAAGAAAAGATCTCCATATTGGTCTGAAACATCAGGGAACTTTATTAATGAACTTTGTAGAATTCTGAGTGTAGGCAGTCTATTTACTGAACTTTAATTCTGTTTTCCTATTTCTTCATTGCAGTACCAACCGTGGAAAATTTACAGTAACTCCTCCAAAACAAATAGAGTACTATCTACATACCTTGAAGTTGCAAGTTTACTTTCCTTATTGAGAAGGGAAAAGACGAAGAGGCATGACTGTTTTGTTTTTGGAGAGCCAAGTTCCCTGGTGACTGTGCCAAGGTTCATTTTGCCAATTCCTCGTAAAATGGCAGGCCTTATCTTGGCCTCTCATTCTGAAAGGGTCCTGACTTTGGAAGTGACAAGGATGTCATTTGGGGAAGTACAGCCTTGATCACTGACCTTGCATTTTTGAAAATGGTTTCCAGTGAAAGTGATTATGTTATTTTGAAATAGAAAAAGGTACACGTATCACATCAGCTTCTCATCTGAGACTTACTGGAGAAAAGATAATGTACTACAAGCATAATACGTTCACAGTAATTATACAGGGCTTCAGGATAACCTTATTGTTGGGGGGAAAGTAGCAACTTTTTTTATTTAAAAAATTTTTTTAATGTTTATTTATTTTGAGGGAGAGAGAGAGAGACAGAGCATGAGCAGGGGAGGGGCAGAGAGAGAGGGAAACACAGAATCTGAAGCAGGCTCCAGGTTCTGAAGCAAGCTCCGGGAACTCAGAGCGCAATGTGGGGCTCGAAATCACGGGCCATGAGATCATGACCTGAGCCAAAGTTGGACGCTCCACTGACTGAGCCACCCAGGCGCCCCTGGGAAAGTAGCAGCTTAAAACTATAGAATATAATCATCTGCAGAACATAATTGTTCTGAGAACAGCTGCTGGTGTTTGTGAAGGTCTGAAACTACTCCAAGGGTCATTCTTTTCCCAGTTGTTGTCAAAGCAAGCCAGCAGCTTCCGGGAAGATGGTTTGGCACATTCTTAAAAAAAACTAAATGTATTATTACATATGATCCACCAATCACTCTCTTTGGTATTTACCCAAAGGAGGTGAGAACTTATATCTACACGAAAACCTACACATGACTGTTTATAGTAACTGTATTCATAATTGCCAACACTTGGAAGCAATCCAATAACTTTCACTAGGTGAAGGGATAAACGTCCTGCAGTACATCCAGATAATGGAATATTACTCAATGCTAAAAAGAAATCAACTATCAAACCATGAAAAGACATGCAGGAAAGCATATTTCTAAGTGAAAGAAGTCAATTTCGAAATGTGATATACTATTTGATTCCAATCATATGACATTCTGGAAAAGGCAAGTTGGGAGCAGTAAAAAGGTGAGTGATTGCCAAGGATTGGAGGGCAGGGGATGGGATGAAAAGGCAGAGCACAGAGGATTTCTAGGCTGGAAAATAGCCTGTATGATACTATAATGATGGATGCATGTCATTATACATTTGTCCAAAGCCATAGAAGGTACACCACCGTAAGTGAACCATAATGTGAGCTGTGGACTTTGATTATGCTATGTCACTGTAGATTCAACTGTAACGAATGTACCACTCTTGTGGGGGATGTTGCTAATGAAGGAGGTTGTGAATGTGTGCAGGCAAGTGGTATATGGGAAATGTCTGTACCATCCCCCCCACTTTTGCTGTGGTCTGAAACCTGAAAATGGTCTTAATAAGAAAGCACAACAAATTGCAGTATCTTACTCATGATCTCAGTCTTCAGAATGAATATGGTGTCACTCTTCATTTCCCCTCACCAGGGTTTGGGGCTATTTCATGACCCTTGAAAACATGTTCTGACATATTAGTCATGGATGAGTTGAGGGGAAAGGGATAATGGCGTTCAATGTTTACTCCTTTTCAAAAAGTTGGTTGAAGGAAATACATATGTCACATCCCCCTTTCTCATGGGATGTTTGCAAAGCTGATGGAGGCACTTTGGCACTTTGCCTTTTCAGACTCTTTCCACATTGAAGAGACTATATCCTCGTCTGTCATTCTGCATATTCGCTTTTCTGAAAGAGTATACTGGAGTTTCTTCAAGATCCATAAATATTTGTAGAATATCAAATGATGGTGAAGGGTGAAATGCATTTGTTTTTTCTGATTATAAGCTTCCTTTCTCTTCTGGGATAGGGGTTTCCTCTATAGACTTGGAGGAATAGAAAGGTATTTATCCCATTCTAAAGCTCTGTCAAAGATAAGAATCTGTGGGGAAATTTTATATCTTTGGGATTAAAGAGAATTGATTAGAGGGCATGAAACTACATTCATGATGGCTATAAGCCCTTTTTATTCCCTCACATATATAGTGGATAGTAGTTGGATTTTAGGTCTGTGGAATAATCACGATTGAAAACATAATATGAAAAGCAGAATTTTTTCTCTTCTAGAAATCGCAGACTGGTTAGATAAGACAAATAACATACATATTTTCGGAAATCATGTATTTTGAAAATGTGAGAGCATTTTATTTTCCTGTGCCTTGGAAACCAAGAACGTTAGCATATCTATAAATAATGGTTCAGGGTACACACATTGGGAGGGAAAATGTCCCCTAAAATTTCATGTCCTTCTAGACACATTATACGGAAATAGGGTTGTTGCAGGTGTATAACAAGTTAAGTTGGAGGTTCTATTGGAGTAGGGTGGGTCCTTGTTTCATATGATTGGTGTCCCTATAAAAAGAAAAGAA
Organism: Panthera onca; assembly: GCF_046562875.1. NCBI lineage: Eukaryota > Metazoa > Chordata > Mammalia > Carnivora > Felidae > Panthera > Panthera onca. Next base: position 141,004,827 of record NC_138347.1, read on the forward strand.
GAGACACAGAGGGATGATAGTCATGTGAAGACACAAATGGAAATTGGAGTTAAGCTGCCACAAATCAAGGAATGCTTGGGGATACCAGAAGCTGGAAGAGGCCAGAAAGGATCCTCCCCAGAAGGAGTGTGGCTTTGCCGACAACTTGATTTTAGACTTCTACTCTCCAGAACCGTAAGAGAATGAATTTGTATTATTTTAAGCTATCCCAGGTTGCAGTACTTTGCTATGGTAGCCCTAGGGAATTAGTCCCTGGCATAATCATAATGTTTTTTTTTAATTTTTTATTTAATTTTAATCAAATGTTTTAATTTTTAAAAATGTTTATTTATTTTTGAGAGAGAGAGAGAGAGAGAGAGAGAGAGACAGAGCGTGAGTGGAGGAGGGCCAGAGAGAAGGAGACACAGAATCGGAAGCAGGCTCTAAGCTCTGAGCTGTCCTCACAGAGCCCTACATGGGGCTCAACCACAAACTGTGAGGACATGACCTGAGCCAAAGTCGGATGCCCAGCTGACTGAGCCACCCAGGTGACCCATAATGTATATACTTTAAAAGTCATGACAAATGTCCAAACATTGGGAAATGAATTAGTTCATTGTGGTATATCAATAAAATATTTTATTACCTATAAATCTAACAAACGTGTGAACTTTAGAGATATATGGAAAAGTATGAATAATAAATAGTAATCATATGCTATGTACACAATTATTACAATCATAGAAGAACAATCTATGTATAACAATAGAGGTTTAGGAAAAGATCTTTATTCTTATATAATTGGGAGAATACAGTACAATTTTTTTTATTCTTTTAATAGAAGGAACATTTAGATATATAGCAGCATTCTCACACAGAGAAATGGGACACTGAGGCTTTCTTTGTCCAGGAAGCAACTTTATTCATTGAGCAGGCACAGGCTCAGTGGATTCCTACCCAAAAAAGTGAGCCCCTGAGAGCAGCGGGGTGTAGCCTTTGATGCAATTTCTACTTCTTTGTCTCCTGTATATGGTGACACATATAGTCTGATTGGACACAGTCCAAGTTAGAGTCCTATCAGAGCTCTGCATATGTGAATAGGAGTTGATTAGACCACGTTGCCATTCTTTGTTCTGAGAAGGCCTCCACCACCTTCCTTAGGGAAGGGCTCTCCCTCTACCACAGATACAAAAAATTTTTTTAAGTAAATCACCAAAACGGTTTAAACTAAAAGTCATTTTAACTAAGTTAAACTGAGATTTGAACCAAATAGGATTCATGCATTGGCTTAATGAATTGTCCTCTTTGCTGTTGCTTTTAAGCCTGGACTAGCAGCATATATTTTTAAATGAGGCAAATGGTCCCAAAGAATTTAGGATTTGTAGAAGACCTCACGATCTATAGATTATACTGACTCTAAAACTCCGAACTTCTTGATAACTGAGGCTGAAAGAGAGTTTAAGAAAAAAAAAGTCATGGCCAAGCAATGTAGAAGCAACAGGCCTGGAAGCTCTTTCTGTTTATTTTGTAGAATCTAAACTATAATTAATACTTCAAGCCCACAAAATGAGCAGGATCGGAGGGCTTGGCTTCTGGAGAAATATTTGCAGTGAAAGTTAAGAAGCTGGTGAAACATCTTATTAAGCTAGCCCATCCATATAAATACCATAGTCTGTGTAGTGATGAAATCTTGCTGGAAGGTTCCAAGTGAGCTTTCAAAGCCAGGGTCAGTTTTCATTATACAACTGGAGTTGGCTGTTTTTCAGGCCAGCTGAACTCTTTGTGCAGGAGTATGGCCTTCTGGCTTTCCTAAAACAACAACAACCAACAAAAGGAAACAAGACAAAAATATATGTTTATTTATATACACATAAATACATAACAAAACAAATGTATGTATTTATATATATATATATATATATGCATACGTATATAGCACACGTATACATATTGCTTTTTTTTTTTTTTTTTTTTTGACCAGCAGGCAAGAGTTTATTCGAGTATAAGAGCAGAAAGGAAAAATAGTAGGAAAACTCTCTTCACAGAGAGGGGACATTCAAAAGTGAATGCCCCCATGTTGCTCTTCTTTCTAAAGGCTGTTTTTGGAAATCAGTTTGTCATTTTGATGAGTCTTCCAGGTATCAACAAGTGACAAAGGTGGAAGAGTTAAAATACAATCTAATGTCATAAGGAGCTCTTGTCTCAGTAAAATGCAGTTGTTATTTATTTGTATAGTAAAACAGGAAGTCCTTCTCTAAGTGAATCACCCACTAAGAGTCAGTTTAGGGGCGCCTGGGTGGCTCAGTTGGTTGAGTGTCTGACTTCAGCTCAGGTCACGATCTCGCGGTCTGTGAGTTCGAGCCCCGCGTCGGGCTCTGGGCTGATGGCTCGGAGCCTGCTTCCGATTCTGTGTCTCCCTCTCTCTCTGCCCCTCCCCCATTCATGCTCTGTCTCTCTCTGTCTCAAAAATAAATAAACGTTAAAAAAAATTAAAAAAAAAAGTTTACATAATGATTTATATCTTCATCACAAAACCACCAGTACATAAGGCAACAAATGCCTTTTGAGTTTTCTAGTAAGATTTTTCTTTTTGACAGACAAGCAGAATAATGTGGATGTTTGGTAAATCCACAGTACAAATAGTCAAATCATTTACTTAAACATTTTCCAAGGAAAATGGTATCAATGAGAAAAGTAATGCAAGCAAAGGGTATTGTTGTGGTAGATTTGGTCTTCATTCTGCACTTGGGAGGGAATCTTTCCAACGACAGTGTTTTGTAATCATCTGTACAACCATCTCATGGATTCATCTTGGTAAAATCTCTCTTAGATATTGTCTTAGGAAATGAAAGCTTGGTGAGAATGAATAAATAAATAAATAAATAAATAAATAATAAATTTATGTATTTATTTATTTAATTAATTAACTTATTTATTTTTGAGAGAGAGAGAGAGAGAGGATGAGTTGGGGAGGGGCAGAGGGAGAGAGAGACAGAGAATCCCAAGCAGGAGCTGCACTGTCTGCATAGAGTCCACCTCAGGGCTCAATCCCACAAACTTCGAGGTCATGACCTGAGCAGAAATCAAGAGTCGGTCGGTCGCTTCACCTATTGAACCACCCAGGTGACCCATCAATGAGAATAAATACCGCAACAGAGAAGTAGGAGGGAAAAATACTCGCATATATTTGAAAAAATAGTCCTACCTTTTCTAAACTCTGGGTGAAAACAATGGCTCCTGAACTTCCCAGTATGACGTTCCCAACTGGATACTAGTTGTACTTGGGGTAATAAAGTCTTCGGACAATTCTTGGTGGTCATATACCTTCTGGGAGCCTTTGCAGGAACAGTTTGTCTCCAAATGAAAAGTTTGGATCGAAAAATTGATAAGCACCCCCTCATACAAAGAGGAATCTGAATCATCAGGAAACATTTTCTAGGTAGGAATGTAATCTCGAAATTAGGGTTCTTGGTGACAGAATGTGCAATTGTGTTTTTTGTTTGAATGGCCCTAAAAATAGTTTTGGGCCTTTTACCAATGTTAAGATGATTGTTATTATCCTGGTGTTAGTTTTTAGTTTCTCTAAGTAGGCTAGATGTGCCTAAGAATACCAAGATAAATAAAAGGAGAAAATTGCCTGCACTTGCCCGGATACCTGTTGCGTAACAACCTCACCGGTTATTTTTTCCCATTTGAAGATGTTGCTGCTAACGTGGTGCCACCTTCTGCAAATGACACGAGCTGGGACTTTAAGAATATGTCTTGTTATGAGGGATGATTTTATTTAATTGTCAGTAGAGATTCTTTTGGAACAGATAATTTCTGGACTTCTCATACTCTCCCAGGTCACACAGCATGAAAAGTGAGCCATTTCCTACTGGTATTTTGTAACCTAAGGAATTTTATTATTTTTATTTATTGGCAATTTCTGGGAAGGGTGGTTCTGAAACACATTTTGTTGATTACCTAAACACTATTAACTTCAAGTCTAAAAAATCCAAATAAAACTTATTGACGGCTAAGATACATGTAATTTTTAGTCTTTCTCTGAGACAGTTTTGTTGCTGTCTACCTTGTCTAATAGCCCAGGAAAGAGTAAAAGGCAATAAATATACTCCTGATGTGGGTAAATTTAAGTGAGATGGCCCTGCTGAGGAGCCTCTATCACCGGATATAATTCTCTTCATCTTGTGTTCAAATAGATAAAAACTACCTAGGGAAGGGCACCTTGCCATTTAAATCAAAATTTAAAAATCTTCCTGCTCTCTTAGTCTAATTAACTCTTGAACAACAAGCTATTTTCACATTTTTGGCTGGGTCTACATTATGGCAAGTAATGAATGGGACTGACCAGATGATTCTGACCAAAACCTCTGCATTATCTTCAGTATTAATAAACATTACAGATAGCCTACCAACGGAATATATCTCAAAGTAAACAACTGTCAAATCCCAAGTACCTATTCTAAGTGGACTTTTTGAGCTAGGAGATACAGAGCTATTCTAGGCTAACATTCTCATATATTGCATGTAAATAATTTTAAGTTCATAATTAGCTAGTTTTGCCCTGAATCATAATGATAATTATGATAATATCAATGAACATTTACTGAGGTTATGTACTTTGTGCCTTTATGCGCCTATGTGCTTTCTAGGCATTGCTTTATTTAATCCTCCCTTCAGCCTTAAGAAGTCTGAATAATCTGCAACAGAAATAGAGAATTGTAGATTTCATAGTTATTTATTTTACTTTTTATTGAATTAGGGAATCCTGAAGATGAAACTAGATTAAAGCTTAAGAAAATATATAATGAATGATGACCCATAGAGCCTTTTTTCTGGTTTGTTCTGTGATTTTCACAGATGCTGTTGAGTTTCTAGGCTTCTGCGCGAATTTGAACTTGTACTGAATACTGAGGAAATGTGAGCGAGAGACTTCCAAGCTAATCTTTCTAAATGAGGACACATAACTGAATCATTCCTACATTAAACTAATTTTAATTTACACCCTTTCCCCTTGTTCCACCACCCCAGTGGTGCTTTTAGATCTGGATAGTAATTTCACTGGTTAGCTTATTTAATTTAATGTTGCCAGAGGGCATTTTGCCTATTTGATTCAATATAACAAGTAACAGTGAAAGAGTTTCAGCTACTGTGACTGCTATAAACTATTAATTAATACATTGTGGCAGGCACTCTCCTAACTGCTTTCCAAGTCACAGCCACTCAAGAGGTGATACTATTATTATTGCTGTTTTGTAGGTGAGGAAACAGTTTCAAAGAACTTAAGTAAGGAAAGGTCCCAAAGCCAGGAAAATGTGGAGATTCAGTATTTGAAATCAGTTTCTGCTCAATTTCTGAGTCATAACATCTGCTCTTTCTTTCATGGTCTCAGTATCTTCTCTGTTGTCTTTGAGGATGTCAACAGTAGACCTTTTAGAGTTGTCATTTACTGGCACAGTCCCTGTTTCTTCCAGTTTGCTCTTTTCTTGTGGTTTTTGTCGCTAGCTTTGATGTCACAGGTGAGGTTCTCCACTCTGAGTATAGTCAAAATAACCCAGGGAGCTTAAAAAATAATGATGTTTAGGGGGTGCCTGGGTGGCTCAGTCAGTTAATCATCCGACTTCGGTTCAAGTCATGATCTTGCCATTCCCGAGTCCGAGCCCCACGTCAGGCTCTGCTGACAGATCGGTCTGGAGCCTGTTTCAGATTCTGTGTCTCCCTCTTTCTCTGCCCCTCTCCTGCTAGCATCTGTCTCTCTCTCTCTCTCTCTCTCTCTCAAAAATAAATAAAACATTAAAAGAAGAACAATGATGCTTAGGACCACCAAAGACCAAATCCAAACCTCTGCTATTGGGGCATATTTCTTCAAAGCTTGCTAGTTGATTTGTAATGTCAAATCAGGGGTAATCCTTGGATGTCTGGATACCTGTGTTTAAATGTGGAAGACTAAAAAGCTTATTGGCAAACCCAGGCCCAGCTAGTTCAAATAGTTCTATTGGACATTTAAGGAAGAAATAATACCACTATTATATAAAATCTTTCAGAAAATAGAAGACAATGGTTCTAATCAACTCATTTTATGAGGTCAATATCACTCTAATACCCAAGGCAGACAAAAGCATTAAAAACACATAAAGAAGGAAAGATAGATACACACACACACACACACATACACATGCACGTATGCACACAACACACCAGTATGACTCATGAATATAAACACAAAGATTCTTAACAAAATGTTAGTAAACAAACTCCAGGAACACAAAATTGATTTACTACTTGAAAATCAACCAATGAAATTCACCATATTAACTGAAAAAAGGATAAAAAATATTACCATTTCAGTAGGTACAGAAAAGAATTAGAAAAGATTTAATATCCATTCATGATGAAACATTGAATCAAATTAGAAACAAAGGGAACCTCTCAATCCGATAAGGGCTTATATGAAAACCTCATTGCTCACATAATATTCAGTGTTAAAACATTAAATACTTGCTCCGTAAGATCAGGAACGAGGAAAGAATGCTGACTTTAACCCCTTACATTCATCACTGAACTGGAGAGCCTAGCTAGCCTTCATAATTCGGCAAGAAAAGGAAATAAAAGGCACAAAGATAAGTAAAGAAGTAAAACCATCTCTAATCACAGATGACATGATCGATTAGGTAGAATATTTAAAGGGATCAACAAACAACTAGTATCTACAACGATGAAGCTAATTGAGAGAGGTTACAGGGTGAAAGGTCAATATACAAAAGTCAGTTGCATTTTTACACACTGGAAGCTAACTTAGCTCTTGACTTGCTACTGGGCTAGTCGACACCTTGCTTCAGTATAGGGTGATCTGTTTGGTTTTTTATCGGGATACCTCAATGTAAATGTTTTATATCTTTGTTCTTGGGCTAGCTGGATTCCCTAGAGAATTTTCTAATTTTTCTGCCCGGAGGAGCATGGCCTGGTGGCCGGTGTTCTGAAGGCTGGGAATTTCGGCGTTCAATAGGCATATGTTCGCCTAGTCCTCATTTTTGGCTTAGAGATTATACTTTCGACTATGCCTGGTATTTCCATTACAAAAGCTTTCCGTTTGCCCCCTCTAGGGAAAAAAAAATTATAGTCTGCTAATGTGAGGAAGAGTTTTCATTCAGTGGCCTACGGTGGTGGAGTCGCTGGGAGACTTCCCGTGCTTTTACGCAATCATTTTTATTTTAAGCCTCTCCCTCCTTCACCCTATTCCAGAAGTGTCTGTGGCTGCCAGTTTCTGAGTCCTTTGAGAATTCCGTGGTGTAGATTAGGTCGGTTCTCAGTGTTCCCTCTTGCTAGCTCGGGCTTCAGTTCCTGCTAACTTGATTACACTCATCCATCTGCTTTCCAGCTTATGATATCTTATTGCTGTTCTCCCTTTTTCTGTTCTCCCCGTCCTTAAATGTCTTTTTAAGAAGTCCCTTTACCATCTCTCTTACATAGTACAGCGTGAATGCTTCATGTGAAATGGAAATAACACGATCACTGCCTGATTTAAAGGACTGACTTATAAGACAAATAAAGAAACGGATCCCATTCACAATTGCACCAAGAAGCATAAAATACCTAGGAATAAATCTAACCAAAGATGTACAAGATCTGTATGCTGAAAACTATAGAAAGCTTATGAAGGAAATTGAAGAAGATATTAAGAAATGGAAAAACATTCCATGCTCATGGGTTGGAAGAATAAATATTGTTAAAATGTCAATACTACCCAAAGCTATCTACACATTCAATGCAGTCCCAATCAAAATTGCACCAGCAGTCTTCTCAAAGCTAGAACAAGCAATCCTAAAATTCATATGGAACCACAAAAGGCCCCGAATAGCCAAAGTAATTTTGAAGAAGACCAAAGCGGGAGGCATCACAATCCCAGACTTTAGCCTCTACTACAAAGCTGTCATCATCAAGACAGCATGGTATTGGCACAAAAACAGACACATAGACCAATGGAATAGAATAGAAACCCCAGAACTAGACCCACAAACGTATGGCCAACTCATCTTTGACAAAGCAGGAAAGAACATCCAATGGAAAAAAGACAGTCTCTAACAAATGGTGCTGGGAGAACTGGACAGCAACATGCAGAAGGTTGAAACTAGACCACTTTCTCACACCATTCACAAAAATAAACTCAAAATGGATAAAGGACCTGAATGTGAGACAGGAAACCATCAAAACCCTAGAGGAGAAAGCAGGAAACGACCTCTCTGACCTCAGCCGCAGCAATTTCTTATTTGACACATGCCCAAAAGCAAGGGAATTAAAAGCAAAAATGAACTATTGGGACCTCATGAAGATAAAAAGCTTCTCCACAGCAAAGGAAACAATCAACAAAACTAAAAGTCAACCAACGGAATGGGAAAAGATATCTGCAAATGACATATCAGACAAAGTGTTAGTATCCAAAATCTATAAAGAGCTCACCAAACTCCACACCCAAAAAACAAATAATCCAATGAAGAAATGGGCAGAAAACATGAATAGACACTTCTCTAAAGAAGACATCCAGATGGCCAACAGGCACATGAAAAGATGCTCAACATCGCTCCTCATCAGGGAAATACAAATCAAAACCACACTCAGATATCACCTCATGCCAGTCAGAGTGGCCAAAATGAACAAATCAGGAGACTATAGATGCTGGAGAGGATGTGGAGAAACGGGAACCCTCTTGCACTGTTGGTGGGAATGCAAACTGGTACAGCCATTCTGGAAAACAGTGTGGAGGTTCCTCAAAAATTAAAAATAGACCTACCCTATGACCCAGCAATAGCACTGCTAGGAATTTACCCAAGGAATACAGGAATACTGATGCATAGGGGCACCTGTACCCCAATGTTTATAGCAGCACTCTCAACAATAGCCAAATTGTGGAAAGAGCCTAAATGTCCATCAACTGATGAATGGATAAAGAAATTGTGGTTTATGTACACAATGGAGTACTATGTGGCAATGAGAAAGAATGAAATATGGCCTTTTGTAGCAATGTGGATGGAACTGGAGAGTGTTATGCTAAGTGAAATAAGTCATACAGAGAAAGACAGATACCATATGGTTTCACTCTTATGTGGATCCTGAGAAACGTAACAGAAACCCATGGGGGAGGGGAAGGGAAAAAAAAAGAGGTTAGAGAGGGAGAGAGCCAAAGCATAAGAGACTCTTAAAAACTGAGAACAAACTGAGGGTTGATGGGGGGTGGGAGGGAGGGGAGGGTAGGTGATGGGTATTGAAGAGGGCATCTTTTGGGATGGGCACTGTGTGTTGTATGGAAATCAATTTGACAATAAATTTCATATATTAAAAAAAATAAAGATAAAAATAAAGGACTGACTTATTTGAGAAGAAATAAGTTGTATATTACTTTATGGTGATACCTTATATTTATATAAGAGAAGAATAATTGAGCATCTTATTTGTAGAATTTAGAGTAACAAGTGGGTTACATGGAAAATTCCATATTGAATTAGTGTCATTATGTCCATTGGAAAAAAACCTTCCATTAAAAAAACCAGCAGGATATTTGGTTTGCCCAGTATTAGTGAGGGGCTTTTCATTTAATTCTGCCTCTGACAGAAGCCATGTATACATACCTTATATTTTCATGGTAGCTTGTAAAAAATTTAGTGTAATTGTAACCATGGCTTTGAGGAAGTGAAAAACTACATTAAAAAAACAAAAGTTTATTTATTTGAGAGAGAGAGAGAGAGCAGGTGTGAGTGAGGGAGGGGCAGAGAGAGAGAGAGAGAGAGAGAGAGAATCCCAAGCAGGCTCCACACTGTCAACACGGAGCCCAACACAGGGCTCGATCCCTCAAACTGTGAGACCATGACCTTAGCCAAAATCAACAGTTGGACGCTTAACTGGCTGAGCCACTCAGGAGCACCTGAAAAGCTCCATTTCATAGATTGTACTAACTAATTCAACAAACTTTACTTAAGTGCTTACCATGAATAAGGCACTGTTATTGACTGCTTCTGGGGTTAGAGAAGTAAACAAAATGGACAAAATCCCTGGCCCTCTGAAGGTCCTGTTCCACTCAGTAGAGTTCTGGTATTAAAATGAGCATAAAGAACACCAAAACGCTCCTTCAGCACATTTTGTGAAATTGGAAACCTGTGTCTACATCTGTGGGTATTTCCTGTGCTACCTAGGAGTTTGACTTCTATAGTGGAGATGATTAACAAATTGGATTCTGGTGTAACTGAGTTATTTTGTTGTTGCTGTTGTTGGCTCATTATAACATCCCTTAAAATGACTTGAAATAGACTTTTAAGATATAAACAATGTCATAAAACAAGTTAGAGCAGGCCAGAGAACTGAAGCAGAGAGAAAATATGAGTGGAAACACAGAATAAAGTGAAGAGTGAAAACATCCAAGATACATGTAGAGAAGTTCCATTCCTTGCTAGGCCCAAGCCACACATTTTGTTTATTTACGTATTTGTTTGTTTGTTTGTTTTTGCAGTCATCTCAAAAAAAAATCATCCTTTTCCATAAATCAGAGAACAAATAAGTGATCAAGTGATATAAAAATATAGACTTTCTCCCATGGGTGTTTATGTAGGGACCTTCATTGGGAAATGGAGCAAAGAACATCTTTACAAAATATATACCAATGAGTTCCATTGGACTGTTTCTTTTACATATTTACTACACAGAGTCCAAATATATTAGCACAAAGCATAACTTAGTAAGAGTTGTTATATGAGGAGTCTTAGTATAACTTCATGAAGTTATAATAAATCCACTAACATTTGTAATTTACAAAATACTTTCACATGCATTCTCTACCAAGGCAACTTTCAGGCAGATATAACCATCATCTTCATATTAACACCGAGAGAATCATGAATATTGAATAATTTATACAAGATCTTCTAGCCAGAGAATGGGAAACACTATTGGAAAAAAGGATTTTCAACTCTAAATCTTGTCTTAACAACATATCAGTGTACTGTTTTACTAAATCTTGTTGACCAACAAAGCACTAACATACACAGTTGTTTTTATTTCTTTCAACGTTTTAATTGAGGTATAACTTACCAACTATAAATGGCATAAAGTGTTCTAAGTGTAGAAACTGATGAAACAACCATATACATATATGCCTATGTAGCAATCATCCAAATCATTTCTAGCAGTGCAGAAGTTTTTCTCATGCCTTTTCTTGGTCAATACTTATTCTCCCACAGGTAATCAATATTCTGGCTTTTATTATTTGATTAGTTTTAACAGTTCTTTAACTGATAACTGATAACTTCATATAAATGGATTCACATTGTAAATACTCTTATGTCTGGTTTCTTTTGCTTACTATAATGTCTGTGAGATTAATTTATCATGTTGTGTATATTATAGTTTGGTCTTGTCCTTTTGTTAGAAAAATAGCTTTATTAACATCTATTACACATAGGATAAAATTCACATGTTTAAAGTACATAGTTCAAGCAGCTTCTTGTATACTTGAATAATTATGTAACTATCACCAAAACCCAATTTTTTTTTTTTTAATTTTTTTTTTTCTTCAACGTTTTTTATTTATTTTTGGGACAGAGAGAGACAGAGCATGAACAGGGGAGGGGCAGAGAGAGAGGGAGACACAGAATCGGAAACAGGCTCCAGGCTCCGAGCCATCAGCCCAGAGCCTGACGCGGGGCTCGAACTCACAGACCGCGAGATCGTGACCTGGCTGAAGTCGGACGCTTAACCGACTGCGCCACCCAGGCGCCCCAAAACCCAATTTTAAGACATTTTAAAAACTCCCAAAAGAGGGGCTCCTAGGTGGCTCAGTAGGTTAAGTGTCTGAGTCTTGGTTCTCAGGTCATGATCTCATGGTTTGTGAGATTAAGTCCTGCATCAGGCTCTGTCCCTCTCTTGTCCCCCTCCCCCCTGCTCTCTCTTTCTCTCTCTCAAAATAAATAAACTTCAAAAAAATTTAATTAAATATATAAATAAATAAAACCCCTAAAAGAAAGCTCATACACATTACCAATCATTCCCATTCTTGCCTAACACCCTTAACCTCCCAAACCTTCCCAAGCCCCAAGCAACCACTAAGCTACTTTTCATCACTACAGATTTGCCTATTCTGGACATTTCATGTAAATGGATTCATAAAATATATGGTCCTTTGTGACTGGCTTTTTTTCACTTAGCATAAGCTTTCAAGGTTCACCCTTCTTTTAGCATATATCAATATTTCTTCTTTTTATATTATGATTATACCAAATTATGTTTATTTATTGTCAGTTGGTGGGCACTTAGGTTGTGTCCACTTTTTTTGCTATTTTACATAATGCTTGAACATTCTTGTACAAGTTTTTTGTGAACATACATTCTCATTTCTTAGTGTCTATAGCTAGGAGTGCAATTGCTCAGTTATTACCAATGTTTTAGCATTTTGAGGAAGTGTCAAACTGTTTTTCACAGTGGCTACACCACTGTGCATACCCACCAGCAACGTAAGAGAGTTCTTATTTCTCCACACTATTTCTAACACTAGTTATTGTCCGCATTTTTGATTATAGTAATCCTAGTGGGTGTGAGGAAGCATATCATTGTGGTTTTGATTTACATTTTCCTAGTGATTAATGATGCTGAATATCTTCCATGTGATTTTTGGCCATTTATATATCTTTAGAGAAATGCTTATTTGGCTCACTTATCTATTTTAAAAATTGAGTTATTTATCTTTTTATTGTTGAGTTATAAGTTTCTTAATGTATTCAAGATACAAGACCCTTTTGGGTATATGGTTTGGAAATATTTTCTCTCATTCTGTGGGTTGTCTTTTCACTTTCTTGAAAGTATCTTTGATGCACAAAATTTTTAAATTTTAATGAAGTGCAATTTATCTATTTATTTTCTTTTGCTGCGGAATTTTTGTATCATATCTAAGAAATAATTGCTTAATTCAAATTCACAAATATTTACTCTGATGTTTTCTTCTAGGAGGTTTTATAGTTTTAGCTATTACATTTAGGCATATGATCTATTTTGAGGTGATTTTGGTATATGGTATGAGATAAAAGTTCAAATTTTCTTTTGCATATAGATATCAAAATTCTCAGGCAATATTTGTTAAGAACACAATTCTTTTCCCATTGAACTTTTTCGGCACCCTTATCAAACATCAATAAATATGAGGGTTTATTTCAAGACTCTCAATTCTATTCCATTGATCTTTATGTCTTTTTAAATGTCAGTAACATATTGTCTGCAGTAGGTTTTGAAACCAGAAGGTGTTAAGTCCCTCAGTTTTGTTGTTCTTTTTCAAGATTGTTTTGGCTATTCTGGGTCTAGATTGTCTTTTTTTCCCCCCCAAAAAACATAGCTGGGATTTTGATAGGGTTGACACTGAATCTCTAGAACAATTTGGGGAGTATTTCCACCTTAACAATGTTAAATTTCTGAACCATGAACACGAAGTATCTTTCCATATTTCTGGATCTTGTTTCATTTATTTTTTTAAAAAAGTTTATTTATTTATTTTGAGAGAGAGAGAGTGTGTGAGAAAGTGTGAACACACACAGGCCAGGAGCAGAGAGAGAAGGAGAGAGAGTCACTCCCAAGCAGTCTCCTCAATGAACTGTCAGTGCAGAGCCTGATGCAGGGCTCGAACTCAGGAACTGTAAGATCATGACCTGAGTGGAAATCAAGAGTTGGATGTTTAACCGACTGAGCAACCCAGGCACCCCTGGATCCTGTTTCATTTGTTTCAATAACTTCTTTATAGTTTTTACTGTATGTGTCCTGTAAGTCTGTTGATAAATTTTATCCCTGGGTATTTTATTCCTTCGTGGTACTTGTTGTTGTTATATATGAGATTGTTTCTTAATTTCATTATTGGGTTGTTTTTTGCTGTTGTATGTAAGTACTATTGATTTCTAAAAATCTTTATCTTGTATCCTGCCACATTATTGAACTTGTTTACTATTGGTTCTTTTTTTTACTGTAGCATAATATTTCATTGTTAAACTTTAGCCTGTTGAGATACATTTATATTTCTCTCAGTTTTTAGATATTCTGAATAATACTTCTACGAATATTTTTGAATATGCTTTTTGGTGGCAGTAAGCACTCATTATCATGGTATATATAATTTCTGGGTCATCCTGAAGGCATATGATTTGCTTTAATAAACATTGCAAGTCAGTTTGAATGATTTGCTTTTGTTTCCATACTTTGGGTACAGCAACAAGTTCAAATTAATTTACAGTGATTTCTATTTATTAGTGATTAGTTGGTATTTATCAAGATGGAAGAAATGGAAAAGACTCTGAAGACGAGATTTGGTGTGATGAGTGTTAGTTCTGAGATTGATAGGAGGGTAATAAGAAGATGTGGAATAAGGGGAGGAAAATGTATAGCTTAAAAAGCATATTCAGTAGATTTTGATTTTCTAAAATAAATTACATAAAAGAAAAAATTGAAAACATTTCTCAAAGGTAAGAAAGACTGATTTGGTCATCATTTATAGACATAATTTAAACAGAAATAACATACCAGCCTCTTCCTACCTGCTTAGTTTTAGAGGCCAGTATTTTCCTTTATAGCTAAGTCTCATCTGTGATCTGGTCTTCAGATGTTACATTACAAGCAGTTAAAAAACAAAGCAGCTTAATTTAAATGTAAGGAAATAAGCTTAAAGAATTGATTTAAAGGCTATTTTTTTCCCATGTTGAACCTCTTCTCTGATGAAAAGGATCAGAAAAATGTAAAATAATCTTTACTGGAAAAATTAACTAAAGAATGGTGGTGAGGTTAAATTATTCATGCTTGAACAAAATCCTTGCCTATTTGGGGAAAACTTGAACAGGTTTCCTAAAATGTTTTTGCTTGGGGAGATCATGAAAAAAAAATAAAAATGTCTTTTAAACTTTAACTAAAAATAGGTAAAACTATACACTTCAACATTGGCAGGATTTCAGCTCTTAATGAGAAATGAAAAGGAAGCCAAATTTGAAGAAAAATTGTTAAGTATATTTAAAGTTAGAGTAATTTATTTGGTGTGCACTTTATAGAACATTTTGATTTAGAAGTTTTGGATACAGATGATGGATTAAAGTGTTTTCTTTTAAAAGTCAACATAGTTAATGATCTGAAAGTTTAAAAGTTTCTAGAATTTAAGGACATTGTTTTTATTAACATCATTCGTATTCCTGTTTTCTTGCTGTCTATTTCTACCCTTCTTTTTCTAACCTTTACTTTGGTGATTTCAGTATCTGTGCTTATGACTTTTCCGATATGTTGACTCCATAGTTTTGTCACTCTCCTCATTTTCCAACAACTTTTCTGACTCTTCATTTCACCTAGAGCTGATATGGATTCTTAGCACTGAAATTCTGCTTTTAGACCACAACTTCCATTCATGTCTGTCATTGTTAATCTTACAGAACCTTTCCCTCTCCCTCACTGCAAAACATTCCTTACCTTATTTCCCACCTTTCTATTGCTTACCTGAAACTTGCTGCTTCTCTGATGAATTATTATAATTAATGCTCTTGATAGCTACACAAAAATACACCTTTATTTGCCTTTCCAGCTTGTGGGCTTTGCTAATTGCCAATTTTTGGTGAATAGCAAAATCAGTTCTTTCAGCTGTCACTTCTGGAAGCTGAGCTTTCCTGGAAAAAGTCAGATGACAATTATGTTGGCTGAATATTCCAAGATGCAGTCAGCTGGCTTCTTTTTGATTGACTTCCGTTCATAGAGCCTCAATGTCCTCATAGAACCGTGACCCATTCGACAATTAGTTTACCCCTACTTATTTCTAGGAGGGACTATTCCGGTCTCAACTCCTAATCCCCACTTGCATTCCCTCTGTCTACTTTTCTCAAATAACGAGTTTCATCCTTGCCTCCTCTCCTTCCTAATACCTCTTCATCTATCCTCCCATTCTTTCCCTTCTATAATTGTTTCTTTCTTTCTCTCCAATATGAGCTCCTACATAGGTGCCTTTGATGTCATCTGCAAGTTTAAAGAAAAATTTTTTTGATGTTTATTTTTGAGAGAGAGACAGAGCATGAGTGGGCGATGAGCAGAGAGAGAGGGAGACACAGAATCCGAAGCAGGCTCCAGGTTCTGAGTTGCCAGCACAGAGCCCGACGCAGGGCTCAAACCCACGAACCATGAGATCATGACCTGAGCTGAAGTCGGACACTTAACCGACTGAGCCACCCAAGCACCCCTCATCTGCAAGTTTTAAACCTTACTCCATCACTTACCTTTCTTACATAGTGAATTTCTCGAACTCACCTATTCCTGTCTCTCAGGAAATATTGTTTTTTCCAAGGCAGTGGATCTCAAATAGAGACAATTTGTCCTTTCGAGGGAAATTTAGCAATGTCTGGAGATATTTTTGGTTGTTACAACTGGTGAGAAGGGTGAGTATTGATGAGTATTGTCTTCTACTGAGAAGAGGTCAGGTTTGCTTTGCAACATGCTACAATGCAGAGGGCACACTCTTATAGCAAAAAAATGACCCAGCCCAAGATGTCATTAGTGACATGGTGGCTGCTCTAAACCTAATTCAAACCCAAATTTTGCTCCTCCAGAAAATTTAAATGATATGTTTTTATGACTATGTTTACTTCTTTGAGTTCTTCCTTCCTTTGTCTCTCGCTTTTTCAGTAGCAATCTTTACAATGAAGTCAATGCCTGCTGCTGGCTTAATTTCCTGAATTGCCATTCATATCTCTAAAAGACACATGATAATGATGAAGATTACTACCCACTGGAAATTATTAAAGTCTTCAACAGACTCATCTTTTCCCCTGAGCTTCTCACAATGACTTTAGGAGCCAAGGAAGCCTGTGGGAATACTTCTCTAATCCCTAATTGTTCATTGATTAGCCACAGAAGCATATGATGTTGAACTTAGATACTTATTTAAACATTTGCTTTATTATGGGGGATAAAAAAATTATCCTTGCTAACTTTTCTGTACAGAAACACTAGGAAACAGCTTCATGAAACACATTTCTTAAAGATACATTTAAAATTCAATTGTCTACATTAATTTTCTATAATACAGGAGTACTTTCCAGCAATTACAGAATTTGTTAAAAATTGTCAGGTTGCTTATACAGATGGGGCAAAATCTGTAAGGTCCTCCTGTGGGTGTAATTTCCTACAATGAGGCCGCGGTGCTCCTTAAAAATATCAACAGACGCAGCACCATTGATGAAGACACCTTGCTCCAAACATTTGTTTCTTTGTCTTTTCAGAGCATTTAACAGAATATTCCAAACACATGAAAAACAACAAATTTCTAGTAAAATGGGAAATAGTTCTAAATTCTTCCTCCACTTTATAACAGCCTAGCACAGCCAATTGAAGGAGCTGTTTAGAATCCCTGAACTCAGAATGGAACTCTTATTTTCCTTTGTAGAGGAAAAGTGATGAAACATCATAAGACACAGACCTGGATGAAGTTATTCATCCCGAGGACAAAGAGTAGCTTGCAAGTTTGAATTATTCTTCACAGATTTTTTAAAAATTTCCATTCTATTCAGTAACTACTTCCATACAAATCGAACTGTAATGAAAACACAGGTGGTGATAAAGAGGGGGCTCTGAGTTTAGATATTTTAAAAACATGCAAAGTAGATTGTTGCATTAAATTGTCCATTAAGATTGTTGCATTCGATTGTTGCATTAAATTGTTGCTATTAAATTGATCACTAACTTTCTTTTCTTTTTTTTTTTCCACTGTAAAAGGCCTTCAAGAGTATTCTCTCAGGGAAATGTAAAGACTCCTCAGAGATCCAGAGAAATTTCCTGTTCCTTTCAGGACCCAAATGGCTTGAAATCTCACCAAGAGGAAAAATAGTGAAATTTTTACCCAAAGTAGACTGAGCGTCTACTGCCAATCTTTATGAAATTCATTCACTCTTAAATAAATGGATACTCAGTACACCAGCATTGTATTTATTAGCCAGTGTGGGTAGGAAAAAATTTTTTTGGAAAAGGGATCTGATTAGGTTTGTGGCAGGGTCTTAAAAGTAAAGTAGAGGTATGTCAAGAATAGGAATAAAACTCTAATCCTAAAAGTGACACATGCCACTAGTTTTGGTAGATTTGGACATTTTTGTGTATATAAAAATGATTTAATTCACAATCTCTTTTTCTAAGAAATTGACACATAACTCTTTTTGTGCTTTTAAGGAATTTGTTCGGAAATTGAAAATATCTACAATGAATGAGGATATATCTATTATGAGTGCCTTTAAGTCATAATACCATAGCTATCCAAAGAAGGAATGATAAAATTTATAGTTGCCCATTTCAGTTCTCTCTAAATTACTATTAAAAGTTCAAAATCAAGAATATAAAAAAGAAGAAAACAACTGAAGAAATTAAATAGGATTCCTGTTTCACAGTTATTAGAAAGCAGTGATTAAAAGCACTTGGTACAACAAGTTCTACAAAGCACTTCTTAAAGTTTATTTTTTGACTGCTTTTAGAGTTCTTTGCCCTTTCCTTAAGGAAACAACAAGCGTCAGACTGGTGTTGAAGTACCTTCCTGACTGGAGGAAGAAGTTCTGAAAGAAGAGTTGTGTCATGTTGGGGTTTTAATCGGCTGGATTACATCTTATTTCAAATTTTAGGAAAGAATCTTCTCCTTGTTCATCTATAGTCTGAAATGTTGTCTTTCTGGCAATGGAAGGTGACTCCCGAAGAAAACACAGTTTTTGTTTGTGAACACAGTTCAATGAATTTCTAGGTTTTTTGTTTTTTTTTTCTGTTGTATGTGTGAGTTAACATTTCCTACTTGGCATTTATAAGTCAGGAAGCAAACGGTGCCCTAGAGGATTTCACTGAAAAGTTTAACTAAGGGACTATTTATAGACTCATAGGCAGTGTAAGGGAAAAAAAGGTGTGAAGAGTCAAGGTGTGAGCAGTAGCTGGAAGCCTGTACTGGCCCCAAGGCCTAATGGACCCACCACAGAAAGCTCTTAGGAGCACCTGAAGGCAATAATTGTGGAAGGGGGTACACCTGATAGCAGGTGCACTCCCAGCTGGATAAGCTGTGCTTCCCACGCTTCCGTGTCGGCTGCTTCATGCTTGGTTGGGTCAACTGCAAGCAGAGGTGGGAGATTAGAGGGCACGGAGAAGGGAAAAGCCACAGTGATCTCCTCTCCCTGTCTCTTTCACAGCTCCAGCGACACCCTGGTAAGCCTAGCCCCTGGGCTCCCACCATAAGGCTTAGCAGTGGGAATGGGTTTTTTTCTGTTGCTAATCTCTGGGTTGGCTCACAGCCCAGTCTTGCTTTTTAGCTCTTTTATCGCTTTTGAAACTAATTCACAGGCTTTACTTCCCTCCATTTAAAAAATGGTTTCTATTTCCCTGTTTGGTCCTGATAGATATTATATATATATATATATATATATATATATATATATATATATACACACACACACACACACACATATATATGTGTGTGTATATATATATACACACACACACACGTATATATAATTTATTTTTATTTTTTAAGTTACATCCAAGTTAGTTAGCATATAGTGCAATAATGATTTCAGGAGTAGATTCCAGTGATTCATCCCCTATGTATACATAACACCCAGTGCTCATCCCAACAAGTGTCTTCCTTAATGCCCCTTGCCCATTTAGCCCATCCTCCTTCCCACAACCCTTCTAGCAACCCTCAGTGTGTTCTGTATATTTAAGAGTCTCTTAAGTTTTGTCCCCCTCCCTATCTTTGTATTATTTTTGATTCCCTTCCCTTAAAATCATCTGTTTTGTGTCTTAAATTCCACATATGAGTGAAGCCATATATTTGTCTTTCTCTGTCTAATTTCGCTTAGCATAATACCCTCTAGTTCCATCCACCTTATTGCAAGTGGCAAGATTTCATTCTTTTCGATTGCTGGGTAATACTCCATCGTATATATATACCACATGTTCTTTATCCATTCATCTGTTGATGGACATTTAGGCTCTTTCCATATTTTGACTATTGCCAATAGCACTGCTATAAACATTGAGGTTCATGTGCCCCTTTGAAACAGCACACCTGTATCTTTTGGATAAATACCTAGTAGTGCAATTGCTGGGTCCTAGTTAGTTCTATTTTTAACTTTTTGAGGAAACTTCATACTGTTTTCCAGAGTGGCTGCACCAGTTTGCATTCCCACCATCAGTGCAAAAGCATTCCCCTTTCTCCACATCCTCACCAACATCTGTTGTTGCCTGAGTTGTTTATTTTAGCCATTCTGACTGGTGTGAGGTGGTATCTCATTGTGGTTTTGATTTGTATTTCCCTGGTGATGAGTGATGTTGAGCATTTTTTTCATGTGTCTGTTAGCCATCTGGATGTCTTCTTTGGAAAAATGTCTATTCATGTCTTATGTCCATTTCTTCACTGGATTATTTTTTTGGGGGGTGGCTCTTGAGTTTGATGAGTTCTTTATAGATTTTGGATACTAACTCTTTATCTGATATGTCGTTTGCAAATATCTTCTCTCATTCCATCGGTTGCCTTTTAGTTTTGTTGATTGTTTCCTTTGCAGGAAGCTTTTTATCTTGATGAGGTCCTAATAGTTCATGTTTGCTTTTGTTTCCCTGGCCTCAGAGACTTGTCTAAAAGAAGTTGCTGTGGCTGAGGTCAAAGAAGTTGTTGCCTGTTTTCTCCCTTAGGATTTCGATGGCTTCCTGTCTTACATTTAGGTCTTTCATCCATTTCAAGTTTATTTTTGTGTACGGTGTACAAAAGTGGTCCAGGTTCATTCTTCTGCATGTCGTTGTCCAGTTTTCCCAACACCATTTGCTGAAGAGACTGTCTTTATTCCATCGGATATTCTTTCCTGCTTTGTCAAAGATTAGTTGGCCATACGTTTGTGGGTTCATTTCTGGGTTCTCTATTGTGTTCCATTGATCTGAGTGTCTGTTTTTGTGCCAGTACTATACTGTCTTGATGATTACAGCTTTGTAATACAGCTTGAAGTCCAGAATTATGATGCCTCCAGCTTTGGATTTCTTTTTCAGGATTGCATTGACTATTTGACGTCTTCCATACAAATTTTAGGATTGTTTATTCTAGCTATGTAAAGAATACTGGTATTATTTTGATAGGGGTTGCATTGAATATGTAGATTGCTTTGGGTAGTACTGACAGATATTTTATATTTTTAATTTTATATTTATATTTTATAATTTTAATTTTATTTTCCCTTGTACTTCTTTCCATATCTGGAAAGAAAGGCTTATATCTTTTATTTCTTTTTTTTTTTTTTTCAACGTTTTTTATTTATTTTTGGGACAGAGAGAGACAGAGCATGAACGGGGGAGGGGCAGAGAGAGAGGGAGACACAGAATCGGAAACAGGCTCCAGGCTCCGAGCCATCAGCCCAGAGCCTGACGCGGGGCTCGAACTCACGGACCGCGAGATCGTGACCTGGCTGAAGTCAGACGCTTGACCGACTGCGCCACCCAGGCGCCCCTTATATCTTTTATTTCTTTTGCTTAGCATATTACACTGGACAAGACTTTACACTGGACAAGTCTTATGCTTAATGATAATGGTGATAGTAGTATTCTGTTTTGATTAGAGTTTTAATTGGAATGTGTCTATGGTTCTTCCATTTGGTGTAGTGTTTGTTACAGTTTTTTAAGATATATAGCTGCCTACAAATTTAGGACATTTTTATTTCTATTTTTCTAGTGTTTTAATAAAAAATTGATGGTGAGGGGCGCCTGGGTGGCGCAGTCGGTTAAGCGTCCGACTTCAGCCAGGTCACGATCTTGCGGTCCGTGAGTTCGAGCCCCGCGTCAGGCTCTGGGCTGATGGCTCGGAGCCTGGAGCCTGTTTCCGATTCTGTGTCTCCCTCTCTCTCTGCCCCTCCCCCGTTCATGCTCTGTCTCTCTCTGTCCCAAAAATAAATAAAAAACGTTGAAAAAAAAAAAATTGATGGTGAACTTTTACCATTATTTTTTCAGCGTGTATTGAAATAATCATACACTTTTCCTTCTTTAATTCCTTAACGTGGGGTATTGTGTGGATAGATTTCCTGATATTTCTTGCATTAGTGCCATAAATCCTGCTCTTTATTTTTTACAATGTTGTTGATTATATTAGCTAGAAGATTCTGTTCTATCATTTATCCATATATTTTCTCTTTAACTTTGAATCTCTGTTCATAAATAAAAGGGGTATTTGATTAACTTTTGTCAGCACTCTCTCATTAAGGTTTTCAAAATTCTAGCTTTTGATTTCGTCAATCTTCTCTTTTGTTTCCATGTGTTTTATTCCTTTAATTATTGTACTTATCTTTGTTATTACCTTCCTTTTTGTCTCTGTGGATTTGCTCTATTGCTCTCTTCCCATCTTCCTTCATTGTTCATTGCTCATTTTTTTTCCATTTTTTTGTTTTGTTTTCTGCTGTATGCATTTAAAACTATAAAATTTGCTATTGAATATCACTTTAGCTATGACCTACAAGCTTTTATAAAATACTTTCAGTTTTTCACTTTTTAGTGTTTTTAGATTTCCCTTATGTTTTTTTCTTCTTTGGTGGAGGGGTTACTTAGTAATAAGTTATTTCATGTCTATATATATGCAGCTTTTAGACTTATTGATTTCCCATTTTTTCTTAATGGTCAGAAAATATAATAGATACAATTTATTTTAATTTATTGAGATTCTCCTTGTGGAACTCTATGCAATTAATTTTCTTTACTCCAAGAAAATATGTGTTCTCTTATTTTTAAGTGTCAACTTCCATATAGACCTGTTATGTCAGTTTTGGTATTTTAACTTCTTTTAAATTTTTGCTATGCTTAACTTATTTGATTCTGAGAGGGACATGTTGAATTCAATTCCACTTGCTGATGTTTCTGTTTTTCACTTCATTTCCCTCAATTGTTGCTCTACATTTTTTGAGTCTATATTCTTAGGTGCCTGTGTTCATGAGCTTGCATGTTTTTGATATGCTTTTCCTTTTCCCAGCATATGTTGTTGCCAATTTATCTTCCATACCCTGATTTTTATCTTACCTGATATTGACATAGCTACTCAGGCCTGCATCTGTTTTATGGTTTATTAATCTTCATGTCGTAAAGGTACATGAAGGTATATTGACTCTAAGCGTTTTGAAATTTTGTCTTCTACATATAAATCATTAATCCGTCTGGAATTGATCTATAAGGATAGCGTGAGATAGGGATCAAATGTCATTTTTTCCCCCACAGAGTCAACCTGTTTTGTTTTTGTTTTTTTCCCCTACCAGGCTGAAATGTCAACCATTATATAAGAACTTTCCATATACATGTTCAACTGGTTCTGGTCTCCCAATCCAGGTCTATTTTTCTATCTTTGCACCAAATAACTTGGTCTTACTTACAAGGTCTCTACCACGTCTTAATATCATGACAGCTAGTCCCTCTAATTTTATTTTTTCCTCCCAAGTGTTCTTTGTGTGTATTTTGGTCTTATGCTCTGCTATGTAAGTTTTTGAAAAATGTTGTTGAACTATAGAAAATCTTGTTGTCCCATTTTGGAATGCCTTGAACAAATATCTTGACAATATTACATCTTGTATTCATAAACATGGCTATACTTCTTATTTGATGAGGTACTCTTTAATGTTATGCATTAAATTTTTATAATTCTTAACATAATGGAGACTCACTTAGAACACTAAGCTGGCATCTGTTCATGCCATCATTGCCTGGTTCTTTGTAAGGCTAAAGTGACAGGCACACCATGAAAGTCAGTCCCTTATATAATAGTGTGTCTTGTTTGCTTCAGCTGCCATAACAGAATAACATAGGCTGGATGCCTTAAACAGCAAAACTTTATTTTCTTACAGTTCCAGAGGCAACAAGTTCAAGATCAAGGTGGTAGCTGATTGAATTTCTAGTGAAAGCTCTCTTCTTCGCCTGGAAACAGCTGTCTTATCAGCATGTCCTCACATGGTGGGGGAAAGAGCACAAGAGGAAGCAAGGGAGCATGAGCTGTCTGGTGTTTCTTCTTCTTCTTCTTCTTCTTCTTCTTCTTCTTCTTCTTCTTCTTCTTCTTCTTCGAGGGCACGCGCGAGAGAGTGCGCACACATGCATGTGTGAGTTTGGGGGGATGGGCAGAGGGAGAAGGAGAGAGAATCTCAAGCAGGCTCTGTGCCCAGCGTGGAGCCCAATGCAGGGCTCAATCCCATGACCAGGAGATCATGACCTGAGCTGAAATCAAGAGTTGAATGCTTACCCCACTGAACCACTCATGTGTCCCTCATGTTTCTTCTTGTAAGGACACTAATCCCATAAGATCACAGCTCTACTCTTATGATCTCAGAAAACCTTATGTACCTTCCTAAAGACCGTATCTCCAAATACAGTCCCAATGGGGGCTAGTGCTTCCACATATGAATTTTTGAGAACACATTTCAGTCCATAGCATAGTGCCACCAGGCTCTTCCTCTTGTAGCCCTTTGTTTTTCAAGACTAGAGGTGAAAGGCACCACTGCCAGTCTAGCCACACTTTCCACCATGCTGAATACCTTCTTCCCATCCTACTATGTTCTGGAGGTTATAGTTTCATTATGACTATAAAGATACTTGACGAGTATTCCTCTGGAGCCCTAG
Organism: Panthera onca; assembly: GCF_046562875.1. Taxonomy (NCBI): domain Eukaryota; kingdom Metazoa; phylum Chordata; class Mammalia; order Carnivora; family Felidae; genus Panthera; species Panthera onca. The sequence goes on from NC_138347.1 coordinate 141,029,439, forward strand.
AAAGGTAGATCATGTAGGAGAAAGTTGTTCATTTTTCTTATTGCCCCAGGTCCAGGTAAGGAAAGTGGAAAAGGGATAAAACATTTACTGCATTCTTTTAAGCAGGAAAGGATGCTCTATCTCCTGGGACAAAACGTCAGTTGGTCCCCCTTTGGTTTTTCTCCATCTGTTTTCATCAGCCTGATAGAAACTTCTTCTAGACTCTGACCTTAAGTCAGTCGTGTTAATTTCCAGCATTGTAGTAAGCTTTTCTAACTTCAAAGATATTTTAGTTGGAAGGCAAAGAGGCTAGCTCAACACCCTTTAAATGGGAACGCCCAACTTTACCAGTTTTCACATTAAATAAATTTATGTTTTTTGGCCACCAAAAAATAAAAACAAAACATCCAGAATACTGGGTGTTGCAAATGGAATTTTTATGCGTTTAAATAAGATCCATATTTTCAGTCATGGCTATTTTCCCCTTTTTTGTGGGCATATCATCAATACTGTGAAACCCTGAAGGCCAAATAAATGAAGACAAGCCTGCCAGAATCACATGTGATAGTGAAATGGGTTTGGATGTTTTTCAAGACTTTACTATTTTTCTCATGTTTATTTCAAGAGAATAATAGTTCAGTGAAATGCTTTCCTGAGAGTGAACTCTTCTGTGGCTTTTATTGATAGCAGTTCTTTGTCAGTTATGTATGATATTATATGATGATAATTTAATGCCAAATTAATACTGCCATAGTTTTACAATGTTGATTATAAGCAAATCATACAAATGAGTTTTATCTTTTATATTGTGAAGACTAAGATGAAGTTCTAAGGTAAAAAATATTTATCATTTTAGGGGCCAAAGTTTATCTTTATAACCTCTTACAGGCAGACCTTATCTTATTATAACCATGTGCAATGTAGTGTTTTAAGAATGCAGACTTAGGAATCAGGCACTTCTACTTGAGTGAATAATTAAAACTTTCCAAATCTTAGTTTTCTGATACATAAAAGGTAAATTATGATAATATTTACATTAGTGTGTTTATGTGACATTGATAAGACTTATTTTTTATAGTACTTGCCATAAATGAACATTCCTTAAAAATTGGCTATTGCTAAGGATTACTGTTCTTGTGAATTATACCAAAGACAAAATGAATTTTTCTAGTTATAAGTCTTCTAAAACAATATTCTTGAAACCAAATGATAGGGTACACTAATTAGCTATCTACATACTGAATCCCTTAAGTGAGAAAAAAGTTAAGCTTAACCAGTTTTGCTGAGGGGTGTCTTGGAGGGGACTTAGAAAGCCATAAAATATGCCTGCTCCTTGAAATGTTAGAGTACTGGGGGCAATTCGCATTGTAGAGTGTTATTTTTCCTGCATTAAGAATGGAATTACATAGAGGTTTTAGAAACATGGCAATAGTAGCCATGGCTTAGCATTTTCCATACTAACTAATCATGAAAATATACTATAAGCCTTTGTTAAAAAGAGGTTGGAATTTTGTCCTTTAAGGAATTTCAAACATCTAGTCTCCATCTCAAACATCTAGTTTGTATCTTAAATAACAAAATGGAAGAACTATTCCAATAAAGATATCTGCTCTCTATGTGCTAATCCATTGTTCAAAGAGCAACATTCTGATACACAATTTGTTTTTCTTCTGAATGGGTCTCCTGACCAGAGAAGGAGTGGCCAATGCCCCAGGTTAGACCCACACATGTGGGCACCTTATGCTGTGAAAGAATGATGGCTGAAGACTACTGGTGGCCATGTCTCCTCTCTTTTGCTCTCAGCAACTAAAATATCTTACTCCAAACATGGATACCTCACCTGTATGTAAATGCACCTAGCCATTGTCATTGGAAGTTGGCTTAATAATCCTCAGTGGCCATTTCATTATGCCTCATAAGGATACTGCTTCTACTCAAGTGGTTTACTAAATTATTCCTACCAATCCCACACACTATTGTTCTGGTTAACTGTGGCTGCATAACAAACTACCTCAAAACTACCTCAAAACTTAGTGGCTAAAACAACAACCATTTTATTTATTCATGATTTTTGTGACTCGGGAATTTGGGCAGGATTTGGTAGGGTGATTCCAGACTAGAGTCACTTGGTATTCAGCTAGTAGGTAGTCTGGTCTTGAAGGTCCAAAACATACCTGTTGCCTTGAAAGAGTGTCTGTAAAGCCCCTCCATGTGGTTTCTAAGCAGGGTAGAGGGACTTTTTATATTACTGATGGCTTCCCAAAATGAATGTTTCTAGAGGAGAAGATGGCAAGTAGATGACTTGTTCTTACCTGGCCCTTGAAGTCATGCAGGGTCACATCTATCTCATTCTATTGGTAAGAAGTCATGGGCCCAGCCCAGTTAGGAGGATGGTGGATGACCACACGAGGCCATGAATCCAGAGGATGTGTTTCAGTGGCTAGCTATCTTTTGAAACTAGTCTCTCTAAGAGGAGCCTAGAAATAGACAAGTATAGAAGATGGCAGCATAGGAGGACGCTGGGCTCACCGCGTCCTGGGGATCACTTAGATTCCACCCACACCTGCCTAAATAACCCAGAAAATCGCCGGAAGACTAGCAGAACAGATTCTCTGGAGCCAAGCGTAGACAAGAGGTCCATGGAAGAGGGTAAGAAGGGCAGAGAGGCGGTGCGCGCTACACGGACTGGCAGGAGGGAGCCAGGGCGGAGGGGCAGCCTGTCGGCCAAGCAGAGCCCCCAAGTCTGGCTTACAAAAGCGGAGGGGCCGGATGGAGTGTGTTCCGACAGTAAGCGAGACTTAACATCTGGAAGGTTATAAGTTAACAGATCTGCTCGGAGAACGGGAGGGCTGGAGGACAATGGGAGGGAGAGTTGTTGAGCCCTGGATGACAGAGCACAGCTTCGCGGGGAACAAAGGTGCTTGCCAGCGCCATCTCCCTCGCCCATCCCCCAGCCAAAATCCCAAAGGGAACCAGTTCCTCTCAGGGAACTTGCTTGTACCGAGCAAACACCCAATGCTGTGTTTCTGCAGATCCATCTCTCCGGAGGGTCAGACTCCCTCCCAGTGCCGCAGGACCCCTCCCGAAGCAGATCTCCAAAGGAAAAGTGAGCTGAGCCTGCCCCTCCTGCCCCTGTGCGCCTTACCAATCCACCCCAGCTAATATGCCAGATCCCCAGCACCGCAAGCCTGGCAGTGTGCAAGTAGCCCAGACGGGCCACACCACCCCACAGTGAATCCTGCCCCTAGGAGAGGGAAAGAGAAGGTACACACCAGTCTGACTGTGGCCCCAGTGGTGGGCTGGGGGCAGACATCAGGTCTGCAAGTTATTCAAGACATCACAGGGGAAGTGCCCTGCAGTTCCGCACCACTCCAGGGACTATCCAAAATGATGAAACGGAAGAATTCCTTCCCCTCAAAAGAATCTCCAGGAAATAGCGACAGCTAATGAACTGATCAAAAACGATTTAAACAATATAACAGAAAGTGAATTTAGAATAATAGTCATAAAATTAATCGCTGGGCTTGAAAACAGTATAGAGGACAGCAGACAATCTATTGCTGCAGAGATCAAGGGACTAAGGAACAGCCAGGAGGAGCTAAAAAATGCTATTAATGAGCTGCAAAATAAAATAGAGGTAACCACAGCTTGGATTGAAGAGGCAGAGGAGAGAATAAGTGAATTAGAAGATAAAATTATGGAAAAAGAACAAGCTGAGAAAAAGATAAAAAAATCCAGGAGTATGAGGGGAAAATTAGAGAACTAAGTGATGCACTAAAGAGAAATAATCTACGCATAATTGGTATTCCAGAAGAGGAAGAGAGAGGGAAAGGTGCTGAAGGTGTACTTGAAGAAATAATAGCTGAGAACTTCCCTGATCTGGGGAAGGAAAAAGGCATTGAAATCCAAGAGGCACAGAGAACTCCCTCCAGATGGAACTTGAATCGATCTTCTGCATGACATATCATAGTGAAACTGGCAAAATACAAGGATAAAGAGAAAATTCTGAAAGCAGCTAGGGATAAACATGCTCTAACATATAAAGGGAGACCGATAAGACTCGTGATGGATCTCTCTACTGAAACTTGGCAGGCCAGAAAGGAATGACAGGAAATCTTCAATGTGATAAACAGAAAAAATATGAAGCCGAGAATCCTTTATCCAGCAAGTCTGTCATTTAGAATAGAAGTAGAGATAAAGGTCTTTCCAAACAAAAACTGAAGGAATTCACCACCACTAAACCAGCCCTACAAGACATCCTAAGGGGGATCCTGTGAGACAAAGTACCAGAGACATCGCTACAAGCATGAAACCTACAGACATCACAATGACTCTAAACCCATATCTTTCTATAATAACACTGAATGTAAATGGACTAAATGCGCCAACCAAAAGACATAGGGTATCAGAATGGATAAAAAAACAAGACCCATCTATTTGCTGTCTACAAGAGACTCATTTTAGATCTGAGGACACCTTCAGATTGAGAGTGAGGGGATGGAGAACTATCATGCTACTAGAAGTCAAAAGAAAGCTGGAGTAGCCATACTTATATCAGACAAACTAGACTTTAAATTAAAGGCTGCAACAAGAGATGAAGGGCATTATATAATAATTACAGGGTCTATCCATCAAGAAGAACTAACAATTATAAATGTCTATGCGCCGAATATGGGAGCCCCCAAATATATAAAACAATTACTCATAAACATAAGCAACCTTATTGACAAGAATGTGGTAATTGCAGGGGAGTTTAATACCCCACTTACAACAATGGATAGATCATCTAGACACACGGTCAATAAAGAAACAAGGGCCCTGAATGATACATTGGATTAGATGGACTTGACAGATATATTTAGAACTCTGCATCCCAAAGCAACAGAATATACTTTCTTCTCGAGTGCACATGGAACATTCTCCAAGATAGATCACATACTGGGTCACAAAACAGCCCTTCATAAATATACAAGAATTGAGATCATACCATGCATACTTTCGGACCACAATGTTATGAAGCTTGAAATCAACCACAGGAAAAAGTCTGGAAAACCTCCAAAAACATGGAGGTTAAAGAACATCCTACTAAAGAATGAATGGGTCAACCAGGCAATTAGAGAAGAAATTAAAAAATATATGGAAACAAACAAAAATGAAAATACAACAATCCAAACGTTTTGGGATACAGCAAAGGCAGTCCTGAGAGGAAAATACATTGCAATCCAGGCCTATCTCAAGAAACAAGAAAAATCCCAAATACAAAATCTAACAGCACACCTAAAGGAAATAGAAGCAGAGCAGCAAAGACACCCCAAACCCAGCAGAAGAAGAGAAATAATAAAGATCAGAGCAGAAATAAACAATATAGGATCTAAAAAAACTGTAGAGCAGATCAATGAAACCAAGAGTTGGTTTTTTGAAAAAATAAACAAAATTGATAAACCTCTAGCTAGGCTTCTCTAAAAGAAAAGGGAGATGACCCAAATAGATAAAGTCATGAATGAAAATGGAATTATTACAACCAATCCCTTGGAAATACAAGCAATTATCAGGGAATACTATGAAAAATTATATGCCAACAAACTGGACAACCTGGAAGAAATAGACAAATTCCTAAACACCCACACACTTCCAAAACTCAAACAGGAGGAAATAGAAAGCTTGAACAGACCCATAACCAGCAAAGAAATTGAATCAGTTATCAAAAATCTCCCAACATATAAGAGTCCAGGACCAAATGGCTTCCCTGGGGAATTCTACTAGACATTTAAAGCAGAGATAATACCTATCCTTCTCAAGCTATTCCAAAAAATAGGGAAGGAAAACTTCCACTCATTCTATGAAGCCAGTATTACTTTGATTCCTAAACCAGACAGAGACCCAGTAAAAAAAGAGAACTACAGGCCAATATCCCTGATGAATATGGATGAAAAATTCTCAGTAAGATACAAGCAAATCAAATTCAACAGCTTATAAAAAAAATTATTCACCATGATCAAGTGCGATTCATTCCTGGGATGCAGGGCTGGTTCAAAATTCGCAAATCAATCAACGTGATACATCACATTAATAAAAGAAAAGATAAGAACCATAAGATTCTGTCAATCGATGCAGAAAAAGCATTTGACAAAATTCAGCATCCTTTCTTAATAAAAACCCTCGAGAAAGTCGGGATACAAGGAACATTCTTAAACATCATAAAAGCCATTTATGAAAAGCCCACAGCTAACATCATCCTCAATGGGGAAAAACTGAGAGCTTTCCCCCTGAGATCAGGAGCACGACAGGGATGTCCACTCTCACCGTTGCTGTTTAACATAGTGTTAGAAGTTCTAGCATCAGCAATCAGACAACAAAAGGAAATCAAAGGCATCAAAATTGGCAAAGATTGGGGCGCCTGGGTGGCTCAGTCGGTTGAGCATCTGACTTTGGCCCAGGTCATGATCTCGCGGTCCATGGGTTCGAGCCCTGCATTGGGCTCTGTGCTGACAGCTCGGAGCCCGGAGCCTGTTTCAGATTCTGTGTCTCCCTCTCTCTCTGACCCTCCCCTGTTCATCCTCTGTCTCTCTCTCTCTCTCTCAAAAATAAATAAACATTGGGGCACCTGGGTGGCTCAGTAGGTTAAGCAGCCGACTTTGGCTCAGGTCATGATCTCGCGGTCTGTGAGTTTGAGCCCCGCGTCAGGCTCTGTGCTGACAGCTCAGAGCCTGGACCCTGTTTCGGATTCTGTGTCTTCCTCTCTCTGACCCTCCCTTGTTCATGCTCTGTCTCTCCCTGTCTCAAAAATACATTAAAAAAAAGTTAAAAATAAATAAACATTAAAAAAATTTTTAAAAAATTGGCAAAGATGAAGTCAAGATTTCACTTTCTGCAGATGACATGATATTATACATGGAAAATCCTGTAGACTCCACCAAAAGTCTTCTAGAAGTGATACATGAATTCAGCAAAGTTGCAGGATACAAAATCAATGTACAGAAATCAGTTGCATTCTTATACACTAATAGTGAAGCAACAGAAAGACAAATAAAGAAACTGATCCCATTCACAATTGCACCAAGAAGCATAAAATACCTAGGGATAAATCTAACCAAAGATGTACAAGATCTCTATGCTGAAAACTATAGAAAGCTCATGAAGAAAATTGAAGAAGATATAAAGAAATGGAAAAACATTCCGTGCTCATGGGTTGGAAGAATAAATATTGTTAAAATGTCAATACTACCCAAAGCTATCTACACATTCAATGCAGTCCCAATCAAAATTGCACCAGCAGTCTTCTCAAAGCTAGAACAAGCAATCCTAAAATTCATATGGAACCACAAAAGGCCCCGAATAGCCAAAGTAATTTTGAAGAAGACCAAAGCGGGAGGCATCACAATCCCAGACTTTGGCCTCTACTACAAAGCTGTCATCATCAAGACAGCATGGTATTGGCACAAAAACAGACACATAGACCAATGGAATAGAATAGAAACCCCAGAACTAGACCCACAAAAGAATGGCCAACTCATCTTTGACAAAGCAGAAAAGAATATCCAATGGAAAAAAGACAGTCTCTAACAAATGGTGCTGGGAGAACTGGACAGCAACATGCAGAAGGTTGAAACTAGACCACTTTCTTACCCCATTCACAAAAATAAACTCAAAATGGATAAAGGACCTGAATGTGAGACAGGAAACCATCAAAACCCTAGAGGAGAAAGCAGGAAACGACCTCTCTGACCTCAGCCGCAGCAATTTCTTATTTGACACGTGCCCAAAGGCAAGAGAATTAAAAGCAAAAATGAACTATTGGGACCTCATGAAGATAAAAAGCTTCTGCACAGCAAAGGAAACAATCAGCAAAACTAAAAGGCAACCAACGGAATGGGAAAAGATATCTGCAAATGACATATCAGACAAAGGGCTAGTATCCAAAATCTATAAAGAGCTCACCAAACTCCACACCCGAAAAACAAATAATCCAATGAAGAAATGGGCAGAAAACATGAATAGACACTTCTCTAAAGAAGACATCCAGATGGCCAACAGGCATATGAGAAGATGCTCAACATCACTCCTCATCAGGGAAATACAAATCAAAACCACACTCAGATATCACCTCATGCCAGTCAGAGTGGCCAAAATGAACAAATCAGGAGACTATAGATGCTGGAGAGGATGTGGAGAAACGGGAACCCTCTTGCACTGTTGGTGGGAATGCAAACTGGTACAGCCATTCTGGAAAACAGTGTGGAGGTTCCTCAAAAATTAAAAGTAGACCTACCCTATGACCCAGCAATAGCACTGCTAGGAATTTACCCAAGGGATACAGGAGTACTGATGCATAGGGGCACTTGTACCCCAATGTTTATAGCAGCACTCTCAACAATAGCCAAATTGTGGAAAGAGCCTAAATGTCCATCAACTGATGAATGGATAAAGAAATTGTGGTTTATGTACACAATGGAGTACTACATGGCAATGAGAAAGAATGAACTATGGCCTTTTGTAGCAACGTGGATGGAACTGGAGAGTGTGATGCTAAGTGAAATAAGTCATACAGAGAAAGACAGATACCATATGTTTTCACTCTTATGTGGATCCTGAGAAACTTAACAGAGACCCATGGGGGAGGGGAAGGAAAAAAAAAAGAGGTTAGAGTGGGAGAGAGCCAAAGCATAAGAGACTCTTAAAAACTGAGAACAAACTGAGGGTTGATGGGGGGTGGGAGGGAGGGGAAGGTGGGTGATGGGCATTGAGGAGGGCACCTTTTGGGATGAGCACTGGGTGTTGTATGGAAACCAATTTGACAATAAATTTCATATATTAAATAAATAAATAAATAAATATATAATAAAAAAGTATAGACAAGTACATTGTTATTATATCATATTATTGAATTTTATTTTCATCTCTTTTTCTTCATGCTTATTAAGGCTTTTTTGTTTCCAATTCTATATTGTCTTGTAGGACTATTCTTTTACCAATAATAATAATAATAAAAACTCAAAAAAAAATAAAAATAAGAGGAGCTTAGATAAAAAATAGTTCTTTCAATCCTGATATAATTAGAGTAATGGTTTTGTAGCCTTTATGAATTGGCACCTTGGAAATCAGCTGTTTGCCTACCCTTTAATCAGGTTCTGTTGGTGCCAATAACCTGTATTGTTCTGCAGCGTATGTCTACACTCTTTTCCGTGGGAATTTAGTTGACATGAGTTCATTTCAAGAGCCTGATTACCATGTGTGAACTGATCAAAAGAGTCTGAGTTGGCAACACGGAAGCTCAGATCATCAGCTGCACTCTGACTCCCATGAAAATCTAGCTAGAATACACAGCTAGCCTTAGTTTGTTACCATATAGCTTAGTTTGACCCCATGCTTAATGTATAACACCCCGGCAGTTTTACACATTCCTGTAATTCAGGTCTTAAATAATTGTTGTGCAGAGTCTGCTGATTCTACTTTCAGATGCTGTTTATTGTTGAAATAGCTTTCTTCCTGTTCTTCCTGCTCAGGCCTTTCTCCCTGCAGTCTAACCTACTATAAATCTGGTGATCCTTTAAAGATCCAGAAAAGATCATGATACTTCTCTGCTTGGAGCTCTTCAATGACTCCTATTCTTAACTTAGTGAAATCCAACGTTGTTACAGTGACTTATGAGGCTCTCTGTGATCTACACCCTCTTTTTTCTCTCTATTCTCATACATTTGTTCATTAATCCATTCATTCTGCAAACATTTACTTAGTACCTACTCTGTGTTACACACTGTCTCAAATGCGAAGGATCCAGCGGTGAACAAAACAGAGAAGAATACCTGTCTTATGAAGTATCCTTTCCCACCCTTTCTCCATTCACACTGGCCTCCTTGCTGTTCTGGTACGTTCCTAGCACAGTCCCATCCCTGGGTCTTTGTGTTTGCCATTGTCTGTTTGAGAATGTTCTTCTCCTAAATATCCATGTGGCTTGCTTTCTCATTCATTTGGGTTTTTATGTTCAGGTATCACCTCCATGGTCTCTTTCTTGACACTCAATAGAAAGTGGTAGGTATTGTCATACCATAGTCACTTTTCCCTGTTATCTTATTATCACCATATGACAAACTAGGTATTTAATTGCTTGCTTGTTAATTATCTGGCTCTTCCACTAGATTGGAATGTCTATGAGGCCAGGGCTTATCAGGGTGATTTAGTATTATAGCCCTGTCTGAATCATAGGCTTTCAATAAGTGCTTGTTGAATGAATTTTTGGTTTCAGTCCTGTGAATTCTGTTAACAAAAAGAAAAACAAAGAACTCCTCAATAATTATAAGCCACCTTCTTACCTGTATTTTTTGTTTATCTCAACCATTTAGCTGCAGTTAGATTGCATTTGGTGATTCTAGCCCCTTCCCTCAAAGTGAAATGCATTATAACCTCTATTTACCTCCAGTAG